>NC_143057.1:5387500-6637500 GCF_052426305.1 Pelodiscus sinensis
TTCACTGCCAGCCAGGGAACCAAACAACTCTAATAAACACTGAAATACCCTGTGTGTAAGCTACAGATGTACAGATATCTGAGCCCCACGGTGAAGTCAGCCATAGCTTCTGAATGGAGATAGAAATGGCTAGAAATTAATCATGTAAAGTAAGCAGTTTATTTTATTCTCCTCGTGTGACCCTTAACAACCTCAAGCTAATGAAAGATGCCAGTGAAAATTATTGGAAAATAGCTTCTTTGGAGTGCTGGCATCAGTCACTATCAGACTGAGCACAATCAAGCACTGAAGTTTATAAAACACAGGAGCGGTACATAGTATTTCATCCTGCCTCTGCCGTAATGTACAGAAAACCCACACTGCGAAAACGATCTAGTGAAAAAATAACAGAGTCAAAGAGGCATCCCATGATGAAGTAGCTTTGGAGAAGATATGATAAAGGTTCATTTCTGATAATAAAACAAACTCCAAGGCAGTGGGTTGCTATCTATAACATGCAGCATTGATGGAGACACTGAAGAACTGAGAGGTAGATTCATTGATACGTTCCAGGTGCTTTGTGCTGCAACAACATCACAAAAACAGCCATCAATTTAAACCCAGGGATTGTCAGACCAGATCAGACCAGGAATTCATCTAGTCCCAAAGCCTGCCATCTCTGACAGAAGCTAGTGCAAGAGGGAGAAACCCTGTAGTCCTATTCTCCATACATTCTTATACCAGGCTCATCCCCGTAGAATCTGAATACTGTCAGTTGTGTATTAAACAATATGACTACCATTTGTCATGTAATGTTTGTTCTTTCACCTTCTCCCCAGAGGGAGAAGCATGTGCAGTGGCATGCCTGGGGCTGGGAGAGTTTTCTGAGAGGTGTGGGGTAATCTCTAAGAGGTGAGAAATATCCACTAACGTCATAATGTTGACAGAAAGGGGGGACAGTTATTTGAAGGTGGGGAACAAATGTTGCTTAAATCATTTTTATTTCCTTTCTGCTTTTTTGTATAACCTATAAAAGAACATGTGCAGAGTTTTGTTTGGGGTAAATCGGCAGCACTACATTTAAATCAGTGGAAGATACGTAGAACCAGGAGCTGATCCAAACTGCAATGGCCTGTCTCATCAGAAAAAGGCAGATTAGGGATTTACAAGAACATAAGAACGGCAGTATTGGATCAGACCAAAGGTACATCTAGCCCAGTATCTTGCCTGCCGACAGTGGCTGATACCAGATGTCCCAGAGGGAGGGAACACAACAGGTAATCATCACATGTCCTGATTTCCAGACAAACAGAGGCTAGGGACACCATTCGTGCCCATCCTGTCTAATAGCCATTGATGGACCTAACCTCCGTGAATTTATCTAGCTCTTTTTTGAACCCCGATAAAGTCCTACTCTTCACAACATCCTCTGGCGAGGAGTTCCACAGGTTGACTGTGCGCTGTGTGAAGAAAAACTTCCTTTTGTATGTTTTAAACCTGCTGGCTCTTTGTGGGGCCCTGGACCAGAGCAAGCAGAGGAGCGGCCCAGCCAGCGCTGGGTGGGTGGAGTGAGTCAGGATGTGAGGGGGGGGACCCCTTTTTCCAGGCCCCTTCATTGGCCAGGGCTCCTGGGCATGGGCCCTGTTGGGATGTAAAAACAGTTAAAAATACTAATCGTGTAATCGATTATAATTCCAACAGTTACCTGGTTAAATGGACTCTAGGGGCTGCCACTGCTGGGGGTTTCCAGCACCACCAGCCCCGCTGGCCTCGCAGGTTGCTGGCCCCATGGGAATTGAACCATTAACTGGATCCAATAAGCATCAGCTTATCGGTTAACCAGTCAAATTCTTACATCCCTATCCGCCACTGTGTCTCCTAAATGGAAGACAGGCAAACACAAATATGTCTCCAGGGCCCCACTACATGAAAGACTGCCTCTCCTTCCCTGGTTGGCAGATATATCACTGCTTAGAACAACCCCCCTCTGAAACTGGAGACCGAGCATTCTTCATGAAAGGGGCCCTGCTGCCGGAGAGGTGGGTGTAGTTACATCTTGCCTTGGCTCGAACAGAACATACACTTCCTCTCTGCACTGGTCTTGCCTCAGAGCAGGTGATTGGCCAAATAAACGTGCCTGCACTGGATGACCAGATAAATCATTATTAGCAAAATATAAAGAGCTAGAGAAGAGCTACAAGCCCCCTTCCCCTTGGATTTCCTTAACACATTCTTATATTTTACTGAAACCCAGAAAGAAGCATTGAAATCTGCAGACACTAAACTACTGTCTCTCCCACTCTCTACCTCTCTAGCAGCTTTTCGGTGCCATGCTGCTTTCAGCAGCGATCTGGCCACTCTTTGGCAGACCTCTATCTTCAGGCTTATTCAATAGAGGTGGACGCTAGAAAAGTAGTCGCAACAATGTGTCATCAGGAACCCAGTCATTCAGATGCTTTCGCTCTTATTTATACATTCTATTCCCGCAAGATTGTTAGTCAATGTCCTTTGGCAATATCCAAACACAAGAATCTCAGGCTCTTTCTCCCTCTTCTCGACAATAGTAAGCGGCCGTCCGTCCTTGCTTTTCATTAACTTTACAATCCTGCAGAACAGCACCGCTAATAAATTGCCCCAGCCTTTCTAATTGCTTTCTAATGTCTTCTGCTTGTGGTGTGTTTACAATTTGCATACCCACAATTACTGTGGACAAATTATATCTGCAAACCAACAATTATCTGAACTGCTAGAGTTGCACCAGGGTGACACGACTCATATGCATGAAGGTTAAAGCTGAAATCTGCGTGTTTGGAATGTAGACAGGTGAACAAAGTGTTCTGGCCATTTAGGGTACATCTACACTTGCTCCCTAGTTCGAACTAGGGATACAAATGTAGGCGACTGAAATTGCTAATGAAGCGGAGATTTAAATATCCTGTGCTTCATTAGCATGATCTCACCTGCACTTTACTCCGATCAACAGCTGTTTCAAAAGTGAAAGTGCACGCCGGGAAAGTGCACGAGGAGTAACGTTAGTTCGAACCAAGGGGTTTGGTTCGAACTAACGCGTCCCGACGCGCACTTTCACTTTCAAAACAGCTGTTGAGTGGAGTAACATGCCTACGAGATCATGCTAATAAAGCACGGGATATTTAAATCCCCACTTCATTAGCAATTTCGATCACCTTCATTTGCATCCCTCGTTCGAACTAGGGAGCAAGTGTAGACGTAACCTTACAAATCTAGATCTTTGAACACTTTAGAGCTGCAAGGATCAAAAAAGAAGGCTGGCACTAACAACAACGGCTCTGAGAACAGGCAAAGCACACCAGCATACGTGTAACATGAGCACACAGCTGTAGGACGACCTGGGGCAAGCAGCATCCACCAAAAGGTGGGAGAGAAATTGGCTGGAGCAGCATTAATGACCTGACAGCAGAGAGAATGGTTTGCGAGTGAAGTTTAGAAAGGTGATTAGCAGACGTCCCATGCTTAGGGTGTTGCACTGTGACTAACGAGCACAGTAAGGTCTACACTCAGCTCCGCCACTGATCCGCTGCACGACCTCAGACAAGTCCCTTCTACTCTCGCTGCTTGTTTTCCTTCCCCGTGGCCTGTTGGGATACGAAAGTACAGGTCCACAAAGGTATTTCCATACCAGTGACATCAATGGACATTTGGCACCTAAATATTGTGGCAGCCTGAGGAATGAATCAGTTCAGAACAATGGAAACTAGAAGCTTAAATACATTTGAGCACCTGGGTCTCTGCTTTTTGGCCCAAGGACTGTTTCTTACCATGTGGGGCCATGATGTCAGTTGGGTTCTCCAGGAACCACAATCAATCAATCAACCACAGAAAGCAGAAGGAACTATGCCAGTTCAGGGTTTGGCTCTGGGCTTCCTCGTTCCCTCAGAGAACCTGAGCGAGTCATCCGCCTCCAGCTGCTTCTCTCTGTGCCCGCAAGTGCTGCAGCTATCCGAGGGCTCCGTAGGGAGTTAACTCTCTGCTTGCCAGTCACCAGGCAGCTTCTTTGTGCAGAGGGAAGTGGTGTTTAGACTAATCTGGGATATAGCCAGAGAAACACCTATTTCTGTTTGAGTCGTTTCATGCAAGAAAACCTCTTTTGTGTGTGTTATGACCGGTGTTATCCAATGCACCTGAATAAAGTTTTGCATGGTGAAGGGCTTTCCTGTGTTGCTGGACCAGCCACCTGCTCCACTCCATTATCTTACAATGAATAATTTTTGCCTCGTATTTCAACTCTGCTTTCACACTACCTCAGCTTTTAATCCACATGTCCATGAGTGGAGGGCATTCAGGGGCACATGGGCAGTAAAGAGATGGAAGCCCCCTGGAAAGAGGTGGAACTAGAGCTGGAGAAACGTCTTGGTGGACACCTCACGTGCTCCGAGAAAATACTGGCAGATGAAGAATGGGCTTTCCTGCATGGATCTTTGCAGCTGAAGGAAAGGGCTGAGGAACCAACCAAGCAGCTGCTCTCTGCAATGTTTTCGAAAGGAGGAGAGGGGATGCCATATATAGGTTGACATCCTAGCAGGGGACCAAAGAAGATAGGAACAGGAGGCAGTTGGTGCACTCCTGGAGATCATAAGCCAGAGTGAGTTCCACTGTTTTCTTACTGAACTTCTCCAAACTTGGAGGCATCTGCGGGTTTGAGTTTTGCATGAACACAAAAATGCAACCCCAGGTGGGGCGAAGTGTGAGAAACTTGTGTGCTGAAATCCAGGGGAATAGGCAGGCTTTGCACAGTTCTAGTTGGAAGGAACAAACTATTTGTATTTCTACTGTTGTCCCAAGTGCAGAGACCATAATTACAGGCAGTCCCCAAGTTACGCCGGATCCGCACTTACGAACGGGGCTTTCTCGCCCCGGAGCTCTCAGGCAGCGGGACCGCCCAGAGCGCAGCGGTCCCGCCACCTCGACCTCCGGGTGCCCCTGGTCTGCTGTGGACCGTCTCCAGCAGACCAGAGACACCTGGAGCAAAGCCAGAACAAAGCCTCAGAGGCGCGGGACCCCTCCACCTCCCTAGCTTTGCTCCAGGTGTCCCTGGTCTGCTGGAGACGGTCCCCAGCAGACCAGGGACACCGGGAGCAAAGCCGGGGAGGCGGAGGGGTCCCACGCCTCTGAGGCTTTGCTAGTGCACCCCTCCCCCAGCAGACCAGGCTTTTGTTGTTGACCCTGGGGTAGAGCAGCTGGGGTGCTGCCGGGTTGGTCCTGCAGGGGCCTACCTGGCAGCCCAGCTGTTCTGTCCCAGGCTCAAGATTCAGCCGCTGTTGAAACTGATCAGTGGCTGATTCCAGGAAGCTGGGGGCAGAGCAATTCTGCCTCCAGCTTCCTGTAGTCAGCCCCTGGTCAGTTTCAGCAGCAGCGGCTGAATCTGGAGCCAGTTCCGACTTACATACAAATTCAACTTAAGAACAAACCTATAGTCCCTATCTTGTACGTAACCCGGGGACTGCCTGTATTCTGCACGAGAAACTGTGCTATTCCCCACAGAACCCTACCTTTTCTCTAAATTATTGACACTTGTTTGTCACACAATAATCTCATCCATTCTAATCTTACTCTGTCTTTGCTGTGGTGACACTAAAACCATTCATGACCCAAAAATCACCCACCACCAAATTAAGGCACCGCATCAGCTAGTTCTTAAAATATTTCCACTTTGTCATTCAAGCCAAGAGTATATATATATATATATATATATATATATATATATATATATAAAAAGACTCATCTTCCGTGAATGGCAATCTTCAATAAAACCTCTTCATCTAGCCCAGCCTTTTTCCAAACATACTCGTCAAATTATGCCAAAGGTTAGAGCAACCTGATAGTTAGATGCACGTATATGCATTGCTGCTGCATTTGCGTGGAAAGGGGTAGCAGGGATAAGCCATTACAATATTCTCGTCATTCTCTAGAGCTGGGACAGGGATAGCTCTTATTTCACGAACAAGACCTTGTGTGTAAAGCAGGACCACATTTAGGGCAACATTCTGCTCCCCTTAAAGAGCGAAACCGTTTTTTTCCCCCTGGGAGGTGATAAAGCACTAGCACAGCTGTTATTGTGGCCCATGGAACACGGGAGTGGCTGCTGCACCCTGACTTTCAGGCATTTGAGATCCTCCAAATTTGAGGCCCTTGGAACTACACCAGGAGGGCTGCTGACACCCCCAGAAGGAGGCGAGAATGGCGTGGTGGGGAGCGATATGGTTCCAGAGCCAGACGGTGGAGACAGGGGCAGAGAGTGATGGGATGCCAACCAGAACATGGCACATTCTGTGGACTGAGCTAGTTCCCGGGCTAGCCAGCAGAAGGTGCCCCGACGGTGAGTCAAATTGTGTTACAGTGGTGCAAAGACACCCCTACGCCCCCGCTTTACCCACACACACCGGGTGCTGCTGTGGCACTCCAGGAGACATGGCACTGTGTCTTGTGCTTGCTCTGATGTGGGCTATTGTCAGTGATAATTACATCTGCCAACCTGCCATGACTTGGCAGAAAACAAAGGATTTTAATGGGACCCTATAAAGGAAGTAAAAATAACAGCATCTGGAGCTGTGAGGAGTGGAATGAGAGCTGTTCCGTGCCAATCTGATTCAAAGGGTCTATTTAAGTACAATGCATATTGTTGAGTATGGTCATTTGCTGACCGTTTCCCATCCCCGAAGGCGCTATTTTAATTGTGCGTGGGTGTAGATGAGAGCGGGCGATTTTTCTTGTGTATGATTCCCTGCCCCGGTGGCCTAGATACAAAAAAATATTTTTACTCCTGTCAGTGGGCATAGCGAGATTAGCTAGAAAGGGGAAGGCTGTGTCCTGTATGCCATGAAGGAGGAGCACTGTTGCCTCCACATTGATCCCAAACCCACCCAGTGTCAGGAAAGAACATCCCCTACGGTACCATCTGTTTGTTGCGTGCTTAAAAGCCCACCACCCTGGTTTTTAAGAGCTATGGTAACCCTTCTACCACGTATCTGAGAGAGTCTGTCTGTGTGTGCAAGAACTCCTCCTAAACGGTAAGAGCTAGGACCACCAAATTCACTAAACAGCTTCCTCTTCTCATAGCTTACAGCAAGGTCAGGGTTTGGCTGTGTCAGGACAATGGGATGTGCCTGGAATGGGATTGCTGCTCATAAAACCAGACAGAAAAGAGGCAGAATCACCAAGCAGGTGAAAGAGGCTGGCTGGAGGCATGACCCCCACTCCCATCTGGGACTGCCCCACCCTGAGCCTCCCATCCACTAGGCACTCTTTAAGAAGGGCAGGGGGGCTGAAGCTTCCTACCGGAACATTGCTGGCTGTTCCCCTTCACCTGGGAGTGAGGGGAAAAGGGCACAGTTTGCTGCATTCCTCACTCTGGCTGCAGATTGCAGGGGACAGATGAACCTGGACCTGCCCCAGCTGGGGGACATGCACCCCTCCCCCGGCTGTGCCCACTGGAGCTGCAGTGGCCATGGAGATGTGCTTCTCACGTGGCCCCCAGCTGCTGAGGTGAGAGAGGGGCTGAGGCTGTCCCTGGGGCAGCCTGCATCCTGAACCCCTCCCTCTCCAGCCCCACCCCAGAGCAATGATTTAAATGAGGCACGTACATTTTAATGTTATTTTCCAAAAATCAAAAATTAATTGAGTTAAGGAACAGAGCAATGCCAGGTAAATCGTCTAGTACCAATCAGCTATGATAGCTTCATTGGGGATTTTGAAAGGACCCTAAGGTTGCCATTTGAAGCAAGCAGCCAACTCCTTTAGGTTCCATCTTAAAGGCCTAGTTCACATAGGCTTGGCATCAAAGTAGGGGATAAAGGTAGGCACTCGCCCGTCTAAGTCAGTAAAGCAACACTCCACTCACAGCAGAGCTTCATAATATTATCTCCTGCTCTATTCTTCATGCGCGCTGATCATCAAGGAGCAATACTGACTTTAAAAGCGTTATCATGTTGCAAGGAAGGGAATGAAAGGGTATTACAACTCCAAGCGTTACTAACAATATGGTGTTCCACTCGCTGATTTGCTAAAGGAGTTTCTATCAGTGCTTTTTAAAGATGAGGGCTGCTGTAAAGATCATTATTAACATTTTAAATGTATAGCTTTAAAGGCCAAAAGGGAACATGAACATCATCTAATGAGACTTCCCACTTTACACAGAGCAAAGAGTGCCAGCCGTCAAAGGAAGAAACTACTTTTGGAGAAAGTTCATGGTGAGACTGAAAAACAAAACAACCCACACACACCCCTTTCTCCTTTGTATTTCTAAAATTCAGAAATGCCCCATGAAACACATCAGGGTTAATAGCTCCATAGTAATCGTGCCACTAAATCTGAAAAGCTTGTTAAAGGCAATCGTCCTTCTCTTCTTTAATAAACTAGGAGAAGAGGCCTGAATCCCTAGATTTGCTGTTTAATAAGGATTCTGGAGAGTTGGCTATGCCAGGCATACAGAGCAAGTTTACTGCCTAAGGGAAGGCATGTCTACATGAGAAAATTATTTTGAAATAACTTATTTTGAAATAGCGTGTCCACGCTACAGGGAAGCCTTGAAATTCGTCTGAGGCAGGGTCCCTTAATGTGGATGCGCTATCTCGACTTAGAGCCCCAGGAAGCTTGCTTACTTACTTACTTACTGCCCGTTACGCCAATGGCGCATAGGGCAGCAACAAAGTCCTTCCACTTCTGTCGATCGCAGGCCAAAGCACCTATTGATCCCCAAGTGTGATGATGGTCTTTTAATTCTTGTTCTACCATTCGGCGCCAGGTTGTTTTTGGTCTTCCTCTCTTTCTCTTCCCATCTGGTTTCCAGTGGAGTGCAATTTTTGTAATAGATCCGTCTTCTCTTCGTAACACATGACCTATCCATCGCCAGCGTCATTTCATAATTATAGTGGCCAGGTCTTCTTGTTTACACTGAGACAGTAGATCTTCGTTGGAAATTTTATTTGGCCAAAATATCCTGATTATTCTTCTAAGATTCTTGGTATGGTATGGAATGTAGACAATTTAGTAAGGTCTCGTTGTATCATGCGCCGACATTCTGCTCCATAGAGAAGCACTGGAAGAACACAGCTGTTGTATAGTTTCAGCTTAGTGCGCACGCTGTACTTTGAGGATTTCCAGATGGGAAGCGCTGGGGGGTAATTTCTTTGAATGACTCTGGGGAGTCATTATTTCAAAATAGCCGCGGTGGAGCGTCCACACTACCGCTATTTTGAAATAACTATTTTGAAATAAGCGTTATTTCCCATGGAAAGCAGGAGTTCTTATTTCAAAATAACCAGTCCCTTATTTTGAAATAACGGGCTTGGTAGTGTGGACGCTCCACTTCTTATTTCAAAATAACTGCCTAGTCAGGGCTAATTTGGAATCAAGTTGGGACCATAATCTGCTAGCGAGTGCAAGATTACTGAAAAAAAGCTTTCCTGAATTTCTATATTATCTCATCTCTTCATATAAAGATGGAGTATCAGTTAGTTCCTTCATTCTGATAAAAACTATGGCACTATGCTAAGTCACAGAGACCCAGATTTTTAAAGGTATTTATGGGCATTGCTGGGCTCGGCATTGCAATGCCTACTTGATTTAAGAGCCTACGTTTTATTTTCAAACGTAATTTAGGCACAGAGGAGCTGGTAATGGGATTTAGGCTCCTAAGTGCCTGCGTCACTTTGGCCAATGACATTTAGAGTCCTAAATCAGTCAGGTGTTGTAACGCTGAGCAGAGCAGAGCCTAAGTATAGTTTAAAAAGCCAAGCCCGAGTAAACAAATCACGTCTTTAGAGAAGGAGATTGTGTATCAACCGATAGAGGAGACAAAATACTGTAACTTTCCTGTTAGTGGTACAGGTTGAACTTCCCCAGTGCAGCACCCGTGGGACCTGACTGGTCCTGAACCAGAGAATTTGCTGGACCAGGGGAGGCTTTGCTTTCCCCCCACAGCTTTCCCCCCACAATGTGGCAGAGGCTTTGCTTTCCCCCCACAGCTCCACTGCTACCCAAAGCTCTGCTCTCCCCCGGCGGGGGCTCCACTCTCTCTCTAGCAGCTCCACTGCCACCCTCCCCGTAGAGACCAGGAGCTCTACTGTCCCCACAGCGACTGGTGGCTCCGCACTCCCTTCCCAGTGGCCCCCTTGCCACCCATGTATGTGCTAAATGCTACTTGTTACCTCTCACTGCTGCAGTTGTTCTCTGCCCAGTAACCCTTTTCCCACAAGGACTTATTCTAACATTTCAAACCTCTGAGTAGCTGTACAGACAGCAGCCTTTCTTCATTTCCAACCAACAGCCCCCAAAATGTTTCCTTCATGCCCCCAGAAAGTTTTGTGCTCTACAAGCCAAAAAGCACTACCTGAGGATGGGCTCCCACACAGAGGGGCCAAAACTGGAACATTTATCCAAACCCTCCCAAATCTCTGGACTCCGGGGGCTTGTCTAACCTTGAGCCTGGGGAAATAAAGACCTGCCTCGTGATTTTTAGTAAAGTAAAATCAAAGCTACTACCTAGTCCAGACGTGGGCACATAGTGGCCTGCGGGCCAGATCTGGTCTGCCAGGATTAGCTCTGGCAGTCCCCCACAGCTATATTTACCTGCATGGCCACAGGTACTGGCAATTGCAGAACCCACTGGCTCCAGCCAATGGGCGCTACAGGAAGCTGTATGGACTAGGCTACTGCTTCCCACAGCTCCTATTGACCGGGAACAGGCAATCTGCAGCCAATAGGATCTGCAAGTGTCAGTACCTGTGGCCGCGCATGTAAATATAACAGCAGCAGCCCTCCAGGGGCTGTGGTTTTGCCCACCCTAACCTAGTCTGTGAACAATTAAGAGAGCCAACCTGGGCACAAACTTTAATTTCTAGGCACATGGAGTTTTAATTTCTAAACAGACCATGCATCCTATGCATGGAACCACCGTATGTAGGTTCCCATCCCAATGAGGATGGTGTTTAAGAATTTGGAAGTCCTTTCATAACTGTGACTTGTCCCTAGACTACTAATGAGACAATACAACTTGGAGGGAATCCATCGCCCAAATATGGTGTAAGAGTCTTTGGGTGACTTGTGACTACAGATGATTAAAAAAAAAAAAAGTTTGAAAACTAGCTGTTATTTTGGAAGGTTTTTTGGACAAAACATGGATTTTTTTTGAAAATGCAAATGTATGTGAAAATGCTTTTCCTTAAATTTAGTCTAATTACTTTTAATTCCCCCAAACAAGAAGCCTCAGCCTAAAATGGCTGGCTCACAGAAGAAATCAATATAATTTTTGAAAATGCTACCCATGATATACATGTCAAGGTACTTGCATGGCTGAAACAGACAAAATAGGGTCTGATGTCATCTAGCTGAAAGGACAAACTTCAAATCTGTTTTGTTTGTTTTTCCTGAAGATGAGTGTATCAAAGATCAATATTCCACTCGAAAGGAAAATTGAAATTAATTGGGTGAATCAACCATTGAGTGACTTATTATACCATCTGTAATATATCTGACATCTTAAAATACATGATTCATCATCCTCACTTTAAAAAACCATTACAAAGTCTTTCTCCTGATAAGCTACAATACATTAAGTTATAAACCAGTTCTTACATCTTTTGCTGGATAGAAAGAATACTGGAGTTCTGACAGATTTCAGGCATATGCTAGCAATGGTTGTTTAATATCATAGCCAACACAACAAACATTTTTCTATATCTTGAGCTGCAAATGTTTCCACTAAACCCATTGCAGACCTTATTACTCTGAAAATTCAGATGTAAGGAAATCTATATAATGAATAATATTCATTCAACTGCACCAAGATATCTTATTTCTCTCATGGAAGTACGAGTTCACTTTTATACCCTAGTTCTATATGACTTCCTCACCGCCACATAAACATCGCACTGACAGAGATTACCTATAATATTACAGAACTGCATGACAATTGCAAATAAAAGGAAGGGAATATAGACAGGTACTGTGGAAAAAATCAAATCTACTGAGCACGAAAGATCTCTGCTCTCCAAGACTACAGTAAGAATTTTGTCCTTATATGAAGCAGCAACATTTTGTATTAATCCTTTCAACTGCCTATTTCTGTTAAAGCCTGTAGGGGAAAGTGGTGCATAACGCTAACCCTCTGGGCCTGAATGTGAGCTATAACTGTACATTTGTCATTTAAATTTGGCAAGATGTGCACGCTATAGTAAACCAGCATAGTAGTTAATCATCTAGTCCCTGATTCAGCTAAATATTTTAGCCTTTAGCGTATTCTCAAGTCCCAGTGCTTTCAGCACATACATGCCTATACATTATAATCGCGTATTGAGAAAACACAGAGAAAAAGATGTTAAGGAAAAATTTAACAGACGCACCCCGAAAGCAGCAAGTTAGCAGATGTTGGAATTCAAAGCAAATGCATGCATGAGGTTTGGGTTTTTTTAAGTATACAGTAATATCAACAATGAAATGAAACCCTCCCATGCAAAGGGTTTCTCTTCCATTGGGGAGAGCAGTTCAAATCACCAAGCAATGCTCCGAATGCTTTTCTTGTAAGGGGTACTTGCAGCTACGGTATCACGGCTCTTGCTAATGGTGGCTGTATTTTTAAGTGTTCTACTATCTAATCATCTTTGCAGTAATAACGCCAGTATTGTTAATAGCCAACAATAATACAAAGCCTTGTATACAATGAGTCACTTCATCCATGGTGACCACAATTTCAAATCTGGATGCATAAAGTTACTCATGTAAGTCCGGACGTTGCTGGTTAATTAACCTAAACAGCCACAACTTCCATTTCATTTGAGGAGAAGGTGTGCTGTTAATGTATATGTCCCTGGATTATTTTCCAGCTTTGCTGTGTGACACGGGGTGAGTCACTTTGCTAGTGTCTGTCTCAGTTTTCTCATCTGTAAAATAGGGATAATAGAATTTGCTTTCCCTAGCAGCGTATGTGGATATTGATGGGTAAAAAGCATTGCATGAAAGCTGAGTGGTATTATTATATTTGTTCTCTTAACAGTATGATGTTTAACATCATTAGATATTGGAAAACACACCAAATACTTTCTTTGGACAGTAACAAAAGAGCACTAATTGGCAGACCAGCATCCAGAAGCAGATTCAAAACTGGAGAGTGCATTGTGCAATCAATTTTTAAGCAGAACATCTGATTGATTTCAGTTGGGAGCTCTGCTTAAAAAAAAAAAAAATCAATTTCAGAACATAGCCCCATGATGGGGCGAAGTTTCATAGGGAAGAGGGTGAACTACACACCGATGGTGTCAGAGCCAGATGAAAGCAGTAATTTACCTCTCAGAGAAGAAAAGTTGTGCGAAGGTGAAGGAGCATTGCAATATGTATTAAAGAAAGATGAGGGAAAGAGCTTAAAAAAAAAGAAACAGAACAAATGTATTTCCTAACCTCCTCTTGGATTTATAATAATGCTTCATTTAGAAGTATTTTCAAACTGAGTATAATGAACACGGTAGCATATATCAGTATGCCTAGCGTGGTCTCGGATGCATATTGTTATAGGGAGGGACTGGTAGTTCCTGCTGTTGTTAAAAGGTTTCCCTTATTATTGTTTGTGTTCCAGTAGTGCCGAGAGAGCCTCAACTAAGATCAGTGCCTCATTATGCTAGGTCTGTGCAAACATACAGTGATGGATAGGCCTTGCCTACAAGAGTTTAGAATCTAAATGGACAAGTCAGAGGATGGGAGGAAAAACAAACACGGAGGAAATGACTGCAGTCCTTCAGTAGGCTGGTAGCAGAGCTCACACTCTGCCTAGGTTTGCCAACTCTCTACGATTGGCCTAGTGTCTCCAGGAATTAAAGACTGTCATGTGATGAAATCTCCAGGAATTCATCCAATCAATTCTAGCAACACGAATCCTATCTACTCGGCCACGCAATCTTATGTAGGGATGTTACATTGAGATTAATCGGCCAATTGAATAGTCAATAGGGTGCCTCCGCCTTTGAAGGTTTGCAATAGCTGCAGGGCTGTTGCTACACTTGAAAGGTGAAAGCACTACGGGGAGTTTGGGCCTGGCCCTGTGCCGCCCACAGCATTTCAAAGCAGCAGCACCGCATGGAGCAGCTGACTCCCAGGCTCCACACGGCACTGCCATTTTGAAGCACCCTCTTCTCTCCCCCCCTCCCCTTGCTGTCTCTTTCTGATAGAGGCAGCAAGGGGAAAGGAAGTGACTAGTCAACTAGTGCGTCGACTAGTTGTTCACATCCCTAATCTTACAAGGCAGCCCTTTGTTTTTTTCCTAATTATAGTTTTAAGAAAGAGACACCTTTGGGCTTGAAATCTTTCGTGTCTGCACCTCGCTGAAAGGCAAAGTCTGGGAACGATCACGTCTGCCATTTCTGAGTTATTCAAGAGTGAAAATGTAGACTGCCCCTGTTAAGAAAATGTGAAAATCCCCTTTTGGTGACACCAAACTCAAACATGGCTAAAGATAACAATGCGGAATGGTCAGCTGCTTGCTCTGCACCGAAAATGAGGTCCTGGTGTTATTTACAAAGAAAATCTAACTAACGGGCGTGGCCCTCACAGGAAGTGTACTGATGTATGGCAGCGGTCCGTGTTTCAAAGCCAGCAAGGTTAGGTAAACCTTCTAGAGTAGGAATAAACTGAAGCATTTTAAGTGAGTTCCCATCCTTGAAACAGCTTGCCAAGGAAAATGATGTAATCTCCATCACTTGATCTTTTAAAGTGAAATTGGATGTCCCTCTACAGGACACACTCTAAATCAGGGGTGGGCAATAATTTTTGACAGGGGTGGGGGGAGGGGCATGCCAAGATTTTGGAAAGTGGTCGAGGGCTGCACTCTTCCAGGATACTAATGGAGGAGATGCGGGATCTGGGATGGGTGCAGAAGGGAGACTGGAGTCTGGGAGGGAGTTTGGCTGAAGGAGGTGGTTTGTGACCTAGAGCAGGGGACTGGAGTGCGAGGGTTTGGATGTGACCTCGAGTAGGAGGGGATTGTGATCTGGGGCAGGAGATTGGGGTGCCAGATCTGGGAGAGGATATGGGTGTAAGAGGGGGACAGAGGGTTTGGGTTATGTTGAGTGTGGGGAGGGGCAGAGAGTTGGGGCAGGAAAGGGCTGGGGTGCCAGAGGCAGGCTGTGGCCAAGAGACTTACTTGCCAGCTGCCAAACTAGCCTGCCTGGCTGCAGAGCTTAAAATGTTTCCCAGCCAGCCTGCCTGCTTTCCTGGCCATGTGCTTCATGAATAACTGAGCAGAGGAGAGGGGGCATGATTCTTCTTGGCTGCCTGTTACTCCAACAAGCAGCTCCCATTGGCTGGTTTCTGCCAGAAACCTGCCAATGAGAATGTACTGAGAGTGGGGCGGCTCCTAAAACTTCCCACCTCCCCTCCAGTTTTAAAACAGAAACCGAGCCCTGAAGCCACATTTCTGCACAACACACGAGCCTGCCTGGGGCACCCCACTGCCTCTGCAGGCCAGATCTGGTGGCTTGGCAGGCCAGATCTGGCCCACGGGCTGTATTTTGCCTGGGCATGCTCTAAATCAACCCCAATAGTGGCCCTGGATGAAGTGGGGAAGATTAATTCTCTCGAATCACTGGGTAAAATCCTGTGTCTTATGCTGTGCCTGAGCTCAGACTAAGAGTAACATTTTCAAAAGGGCCTAAGTGATTTAGGAGCCTAACTCCCACTTTCCAAATGTGACTTAGGCACACAGGAGCAACTTAGGTGTTTGGGAAAATTTTACATCAGATGATTAAAATGGCCTATTGGGTCATAAAAATTAAGCATCTATGTATCATCATTGTTCAACTCTTCAACCCAAGAATAAAAAATGTTGTAAAATCATATTTCATTGCGGGCACCAAAAAGCAGTGAAACGAATGTGCATGAATCCATATTTCTCATAGTCCTTGCACCAGGGTCTATGAACGTTGTGAAGTAGGCGTCATGCCACCCTACCAGATGCACAAAAGTATGGGCATCCAAAAGATCATTAAGGGGCATCAACTGTGTAGCATGCAGGAATTTCTCTCCTCTAGAGAGCGGCTGTCGAGATCAATATCACATTTACAGGAAGGGTCCCCACCCACCCCAAACAAGCTCAACTTAGAAGCAGCCTTTGTTTTTCATCAAGAGCCTTTTTTATTCAATTTAGGCACTGAACGGATTGAGGCTCACGCCGGTCACTTGTCTTGCCTGAAGGCATGTAGGACTGAACAGTCCTGGATGGCTTTTTCAATCATAAATAATAAAAAGGCTTCCCTAGCCACTTAAGATAATTGGGCTTTTGTTCGTTCGGAGTATTCCTTTCCCACACTCTGCTACAAGCAAAGAATACCTCTGAAATGGAGGTGAATCGATAGCGTGACATTTCTGTGATTCTATGTGATGTACCAACATGTAAACCGTGTAAACGTAGAGTGAAATGCACCCCTATGCAGAGGGCTAGCTCACGTCCCACTTACAGCCATATTTTGAGTGTTAACACATCTTGGCTTTGTGAAAGATGAGCAATGTCAGCGATGCAAGAAGGAAAAACACCCAGGCACCTCCCGTGAATAACTGAAGCAGCAGTGTTATTGTGAACCTCGGGATTATGCAAAAATTAAAGAGGAGCCACCCAAAGGACATAGTTGAGCAAAATGTTTCTTTTCAACAAGATCAACACATTTGGTTTCCATTTTGACCATTTTTAAATGGTTTTGCTTGATTTTTTTAAAAATGTCTAAATGAAAAGCCATTTTAAACCAAAAATATCTGAAGAGAAATACATGTAGATGTTTTCATTTTTTTATTATGGTGAAATAATTGAGTGAAACTATCATGAATGTGTGAATTGCTTCAGTGGCTCCGAATCTACATTTTTCACTAAAAGCTGAAATGTTTTGCTCATCTCTAGTTGGGAATAAGTAAGGCAGTGGTCACCGCCATGGTGCCCGCCAGGCCATTTCTGTGCACCCTCTGAGTGATTGGGGCCAGCCCTGTCCTCGGCGCGTGGCACAGGGGCGGCGCCAGCCCCGGGCGCGCAGCACATGGGCAGCGCCACCCCCAGGCGCTGCCGGCTCCTGGGCACGAGGCGCATGGACGCTGCCGGCTCCTGGGGGTGGGGCTGGCAGCCCCCTGCCACTCCATGCTGCTGCCTCTGTATCAGAGGCAGCAGCATTTAAAGTGTATTAGGAGCCAGGCGGGCAAGCAGCCAGGCTCAGTTCCGGCTTGCACTGGGTCCAGGAGCTCGGTCCCCCCCCCGACAGGGGCTGCTGCCACCCAGCATTGCTGCCTCTGTATCAGAGGTAGCAGCATGGGGTGCCAGGCAGGAGCTGGTCCACGAGGAGAGCTCCCCCTCGCGGACCGGCTGCCTATCACCCCATGCTACTGCCTCTGATATAGAGGCAGCAATGCAAGGTGGCAGCAGCCCCTGTCCGGGGGGAACTGAGCTCCCGGACTCAGTACAAGCCGGAGCTGAGTCTGGCTGCTTGCCCGCCTGGCTCCTAATACACTTTAAATGCAGAGCCGCAGCAGTGGTAGGTTCCGGACCCATCGCAAGCCAGGACTGAGCTGGGCTACTGGCCAGACTGTTAAAAAATTTACTAGCAGAGGGCAGGGAGGAAAATGCGTGTAGTCTATAAGTCTAGCTTTTGCTTATCAGTTAATCGACTACACTATTACATCCCTAATTCAGACTGGCCAAGCCTGGACTAATATTCAGATTACATTTGCTCAGTGGCCAAAGGTTTGGGACAGTTTCATATTTTCGTAACCCCAAATGCATTCATAGCAAGACCCCTGCATTACAACAGCTCTCTAGGTATAGAATAAATGAATTCTGTTCTGCTGGGCCTGTATATAATTTCATTGGCAGCTTCTGGATTCCATCCTCTCGGTATTTATTCACTGAGGGGTATGGGTGCTGGAGTCCTTTCTTCTCCTTTATCCCAGCCCTGGAAGCTAACATTTAAAAAGAGAAAAAGCTTGAACTTTTCAGTCCACTTCCTTGTTATTTTGAAAATACTTCCCTACAGTGAAGTGACAATCACTGTTCTCAGTCTTAGTAATAAATAGCAGCAACAGAACTGGGTGCATTCATGGCATGTATGAAATGCTGCCATTTTCCAAGTGGGCCCATTTTTGGATGCCCAGTTTAGGACACAAAGGTCCCCTTTCCAGGGATGCTGAACATCTCCAGCTTCCTGTGACTGAAACGAGAGACATGGGAACTCAGCAGCTGGAGAGATCAGGCCCTACGAGTCTCAAGCTGGAATGAGGTGGTCAAAATTAATAGACACACTTAAAATGTTTGCCCTTGAAACCATGTTGTTTTGTTTATAACTAAGTCTCCAAACACTGTGTTAAGAAAATATTGTCTTCGGTTGCTGTAAAACCAGATACTTGATTTGCTTGTAAGAATCAAACAATGTTCTTCATCTTTTTAAATATATGACTAATGCTTTACCAAGCAAAGGTTCTATCGCACTTGCATTCTCTGCTCTGTATTACAGTAAACCTTTGGATTTTTTAGTATTTATGAACTCTTCCTTTACCCAGATGCCCCTTTTCATTCTCTCTCTCTCTCTCTCTCTCTCTCTCTGTTATTAAGTTTAGCATTTTGTTTCAGAACTCTTTACTTCTGTGAAAACTCACATATCAACATATAAATGTTCCTTACTTAGGGAACAGTCATAATCTCTCCTGATTTTATTGAGTCTTGTGAGAGTTGTTTCTTCTTAAAACCCTGGTTCCTGGAGTCAAGAATATGAGAATCTCAGTTTTTCATATGAAAAGCATTATGTTTTTAGCCATTTTGGTTATGGAGAAAAGCTTGATCACATGACTCAAATGTAACTTACAAACTTTGGAACACAAATAAAAATTCCCACCTGTGTATTTTTTGAAAGTCTCGTGATTTTAAAGCCTATTTTTGCCACTGGTGGAGTGGGAGGGGTCTGATTCATGACTTTTGAATGCTTGGGATTAACATAAGAACATGAGAATGACCATACTGGGTCAGACCAAAGGTCCATCTAGCCCAGTGTCCTGTCTGCCGATAGTAGACAATACCAGATGCCCCAGAGGGAGTGAACAGAACAGGTAATCATCACATGATCCCTCCCCTGTTGCCCATTCCCAGCCTGACAAAAAAACAGCTAGGAACATCATTCCTACCCATCCTGGCTAACAGGCATTGAGGGACTGATCCTCTGAACCCTGTTAAAGTCCTGGTCTTCACAACATCCTCCAGCAAGGAGTTCCACAGGTTGACTGTGCGTTGTGTGAAGAAAAACTTCCTTTTGTTTGCTTTAAACCTGTTACCTATTAATTTCATTTGGTGACCCTGGGGCTGTGTCCAGACTCAGGGTTTTTTTCAAAAAAAGTAGCCTTTTTTCGAAAAAACATCACCTGCATCTAGACTGCAGCTGCGTTCTTTTGAAATTAAATCGAAAGAACGTGGCTTTTCTTTCGACGGTGGTAAACCTCATTTCACGAGGAAGAACGCCTTTTTTCGAAAGTGCTCTTTCGAAAAAAGGCGTTCTTGAATGCCAACAGGGCTTTTTAGAAAGAGAGCATCCAGACTCACTCACTGCTTTCTTTTGAAAAAGCGGCTTGCTTTTTCGAAAGTACTGCTTGCAGTCTAGACGCTCTTTTTCGAAAGAGGCTTGCAGTCTAGACACAGCCTGAGTTCTTATGTTATTGGAACAAGTAAATAATGTTTCCTTATTTGCTTTCTCCACACCAGTCATGATTTTATGGACCTCTATCATATCGTCCCTTAGTCTCCTCTTTTGTAAACTGAAAAGTCCCAGCCTTCTTAATCTCTCTTCATATGGCAGCCGTTTCAAAGCCCTAATTTTTGTTGCCCTTTTCAGAAATTTTTCCAACGATAAAGTATCTTTTTTTAGATGAGACAATAACAATACTAGGGAAATGGGTAAGAGTCGCAGGACTTGACCTATATGATCCAGCTCTGCATAACACTATGCACAAGTTTAACTTTCATAGCTCATTAATGCATGGGGTGTAAACAGGTGTATAATGTTAAGCACACTCAAGTGCTTTTTCTGAATTGGGCCATAGACTAATCTGCACTTTTTTCCAGTCTAATGCTCTTCCCTCCAGCTTTGCGCAGTTAGCAGGAATACATTTTTCCCTTTCTAAAAGGAATTGTAATTCCGTTGCTCACTACCTCTGCCCCCATTCTTATTCTTGAACTTGTATCTTTCTTGGAGCACCTAAGCCATGGATAGCACTGTTTCTGAAGTAGTGGGAAGCGCTTGCATTTTCCCATCTCTGCCCCACCTCTGTTAATAAGGAACTTTGTTGAGCAGTAGGGTCTTTCCCCTGGAAATTTCACTGCCACAGATGCAAAGACTGCAAGGTCACTAGGTAGGCATGGAAAACAGATTGAAAATGCTGCAAGCATCTCACATCCAGCAGAGCTCTATTACTGGAATTCATCGACCCAGCGACATGCCCCAGTACCAACATACAAGCTCATTGTGCCCTGAAGGGGCTGTTCCTGGCCTCAGCACAGACTAATTAAGTGGGCAGAGCGATAGGGAGATTCTCCTTACTCCCCAACTCCAGAGTCTATGAGACACAATTTTTAGCTTCTAATGCACCCAGTAGGCTTGCTCTCTCTCCTCCCCGGGGAAGCCCCTTTCAGAGACAAGACCCCTTTCAGAACAGAGCTCTGTCTGTAATGCAGACAGGGTATGCCTAGAAGTTCTTGTACCCATTGGGAGGGGGCAGGATTTGCCTCCTACTTATCTATCCTTCCCACTCCCTTTTCTTTACTGAGACATTTCCTTCAAATATCATGGGTGTTGCTCTAGGCAAAAGGTGCTAAGAATAGAAAATAACACAAGTGCAGCCCCCAGGTAGTATTTTTCAGCAGAAAATATCAGCAGGATGGGGCAAATTCACCTCTGGTGTATCTCCACTGGCTTCCATGGATTTGCACCAGGGAAAACTTGAGTGCAATATATCTAATAATGAAAAGAATTAAATGTCGGTGGATATAGGGCTGTTGTTACAGCGTTAAAAAATTCCTCCAATCTTCAAGAAGATCAAAAGTAAAATATTAGATTATATTGTTCTTGTTAAAACACAAAGGATTAACAAGGTTACCACGCAAATAGGCATCTAGGTTACCAAGCGAATAGGCATCATATTCTTCTTCCCCCTGAACCGTGCGCAGTCATGTACACCAGGCCAACGTGGATGCAAGACGCAATCAGTCTGATTGGGCTGTGGTTTTCCAGCCACTTTTCACAGGAATAAATGACTGCACATGCGGGACAGTGGTGAAGAGCCAAGCTCAGGTTCCACACATGCTTCCCTGGGATATCCCTTCTCCCAGAGCCTAGTTTATTGACATACAGCTCAAGACACGGCGCTGGTGCTTCTCCTCTCCCTTTTCCTCCTGGCGCCTACTCCCTGCAGGTCTCCCCTGTCTTGGTAGGGCACATTCAGCCCTACCTATGTGGAGTCCCTCTGCTCCCATGAGGCGTGCTCTTCCTCGCTCTCAATCTTCTTTAGTTCTCCAGCGCTAGCTTCCAGAACCTGGTCCAACCCCTTCCCCAATCAAGGATCTCCTAAAGGAACTTACCACTCCTTGCAATTGCTGCCAGTCTCCAAGGGCACCATTTCAGAAGCGGGGGCGCTGCAGCCATGTGTACCAGGAGGCTGCTTGCTCTTCTTCCGTTTCCCCTAGTAGGGAGTGAGGGAAATGTACACACCGTGGCTATGTCTACACTGCAGGCTTCTTGCGCAAGACCTTTTTGCACAAGAGATCTTCCACAAAAAGGTCTTGCCCAAGAGTGCGTCCACATTGCCATGTGCTTTTGCGCAAGAGAGTGGCCACACTGCCATGAACGCTCTTGCGGAAGAAAGCTCTGATGGCCATTCACGAAATGGCCATCAGAGCACCTGTGCTTTTTCCAATAGGGGTTTCTTGTGCAAGAAACCCCCGGTGTCCATCCACACACGCCTTTTTGCGCAAGAGCTCTTGCATAAAATGGCTTATTCCTCGTAGAAAGAGGAATAACTCTTGCACAAAAAGCCCTGTCTTCTGATGATGTACTGTAGTTTTTCATGCACAAAAAAGCACTTGTCATGTTGACGCTCTGCAAGTTTTTGCGTAAAAATGGCTGTTTTTGTGCAAAAACTCTGCAGTGTAGATGTAGCCCTTGTGGGCATTCTTCTAACACCCAGCTGGTGAGAAGAGGGGGCAGAGTAGTAATTCATGCAAACCCTGTACTTTCCCCTTACTCCCTGATAGGAAAGTGAATGGGAAGAAGAGCAAGTAGTGTCCCTTGCCCTCCTGAAACAGTGCCTTTGACAGTTTCCTCCTCCTGTTCCCTGTTCCTTAGGCACCATCAAGAGACTGCTAATCAGACACAAGTGGGTTTTAAAAGGCCCGGTCCTCCCTGTGACAAGAACACTGTGCTTCTCTACTCTGAACTCAGGTCTACTTAGTTCTACAGGTGAAACTCTCTAGTCCGGCACTCTCTGGTCCAGCAACCTTCTTGGTCTGGCATGTCCACTTATCAGGGATGTGGCCAAGTGTCCCGCGGTCCCATAAAGTTTGTTTACAGCCACCGGTCCTGGCTCTCAGTGTTCTGTGCTGTTATTTAGCTCTAATTTACCCCACTTATCTCCTAAGAGCCCAGTAAGCAGTGGAAGTGTTGGTAATGATGCTAGATAATATTGACAGCCTGTGGTGCAGCAAATTCTCTGGTTTGGCTCCAGTCAGGTCCTGAGGGTGCCAGGTTAGAGAGGTTCAAGCTGTACTAGGATCTGACTCAGGAAAACACTTACACGCGTGCTTAAGTGTCATTGAAGTTGATAATATAAGCATGTGCTTAAATCCTGTAGCATACCCTGCAGTTGAATTCTGTGCTTTACCCACTGTTTGTGAGTGTTCCAGTTTTCAGCACAAGACTGACTTATGGTACTCCACATGAAATGATCAACCCTTCGTTAAACTCCACCAAACCAGTATGGCCTACCAGCCAGAGGGTTTGTTTATTTCCATTGCTGCGAAAACAACTTTAAAAAGAAAATGTTTGTCGTGACATTGCTGCAAGGGAGAAGGCACAGAGCCACTCTCCTCTCGGCATCTCACGGGGCTAAAAGTATCTATCAGGTTTAATTCCTCTGACAGGTGGTGTAGATTTAGAACCACAATATGGCACTTGATAGTCTCTCCTGCAGGCAGCTTAATCAATGTCATCTGGTGAAGCACCAAATACACAGCTCTTCATCACAGCCTGCTCTGCAATCTTTCCTCTCACCTGCCTTGCTATTTTATAGGCAAAAAAAAAACAAAAAAAACCCGAAACAACCCTCAGAAAAGAGCATTTAGAACCTTTCCCAGGAAAATATGTTTCCCTCCCTCGTTCTCTGTGTAACTCCCCGAGACACTGAAACAGCTGGAATTGGTTCTCAACTGTATTTCCACAACATGACAATAACACTGTAGGAAAACACATAAATGAGAGACAAGAATGGGGTCCGAGCATGAGCCTACATTATCTGTGGAGTTGTGCAGATGACTTTGTTTTCTTCTGTGAAGGGAAACCTAACAAAGGTCTGGCCCGCATACTCCAAGGATATCCCTAGATCCGCAGGAATACATGGCCATCTGCCCAGACTGCCAGCACCTTCGCAGTCAGCTTAGCAGTGGGGTTAATTAAGGAGGCCGGAGAGAGGGGAACCAGAGAAAACTCTCTAGCCAAGGGAGACCTGGAGGGATAAATGGGGGCCAGAATGGGGTCCCTGCAGGGGTTGTGGGGACAGGGACTTGGATGGGCACCACTGAGCCCTAGGCCCTTCCATAGCATCAGAATGCCATGGCAACCGCCCTGCCAGAGGCACCCCGGGGCACAGGGAAAGCAGGTGGGGCCGAGGAAACGTAATGTCATCTGCGGTTCTGCTGCAGATCTTTGCCACCCGTCCCCACCTGCTCCTTTACACGGCATCGGGTCGCCGGTGCCAGGGAGACCACTGTGGGAAGAGAGACGATGGCTGCAGAAGCTGGTGCCCCCCTTTCCGCCTGACAAAGGGAGACCGGTGGAAGGGGAGGACCCTACATGTGCGCACTGAAAGGACACAATCCAGCCCCAGGAGCCTGATCCTGCGGCCTTTACTCACGCCACACTTCCAGCCACAGCGGTGCTCACGCAGGGCGCACAGAGGGCGGGCGGGGGGGGCCTGTGGGATCACCTCTGGCAGAGATGCCCAGCTGTGACGAGGCAGCACTCCCTGGCAGTGCTTCTCTGTTGCCCTGCAGCAGGGTCAGGGTGACTGGCTGCTAGCTGAGCCCCCCCGACCAAAGGGGGTGGCTTTCCCTTCCCAGTGCTGCTGCCTGCCACGGGGTGAGCCAGGGAGTGCTGAGTCTGGAAGTGGAGGCAGAGGCAGGGTGTGCTATTCCAGGGAACGTGAAGCAGTTCCCTGTGGCTGTAGAGGAGCTCAGCTAGCAGCCGGTGCCTAGCCATGATTGAGGCTCCAAGCCACCTTGCTGCTTCCTCCCTCCCCAGGCTGCCCAGACACACAGAGCTGGAAGGCTGCCTCCTCACTTCGGGGCATCCACACCAGAGGCACCCCAGGAAATCTCGGGGGGGCATGTGAAACCTCCTCAGAACTTTTAATTTGTGCCCCACCTCTAGAGCACCACAGGACTGAGCCACGGGCTTCAAAAGAGCATAAAAATCAATACACATGAAGGCAGTGAAAGCACCTAAGGAACTTCTGCACAGGAAAAGGAAAGCTCCTTTCCCAATTTCCCCTCCTGGGTTTAATTTCACCTCAGTCACCGTGACCTGTGACATCAGAGCCACCTGTGGAACACTGTTTGGTTGTAACGTGTGGAGAAAAAGCCAAGGGAGAAACAGCAAAACACCGAAACGCAAAAACACTCCTAAAAAAAAAAAAGTCAGCTGCAACAGCCTTAAAAATGTATGATGAGCTAAATATTTGATGAGGTGTTACTGAGACGGGCCATCCGTTCCTTAGAAGTTATTATGCTCATGTGTATAGAACACCTTAGCACAGTAAACACCCATTCATTTTGTTTTTAGTTGGAATTTTTCTCTGGAACACTCTTGGAAAGAAGAGGAACAGTTCAAGCAAG
The DNA here is from genome assembly GCF_052426305.1 of Pelodiscus sinensis. Lineage (NCBI taxonomy): Eukaryota > Metazoa > Chordata > Testudines > Trionychidae > Pelodiscus > Pelodiscus sinensis. The sequence goes on from NC_143057.1 coordinate 5,412,618, forward strand.
ATAAGCAAACAGGAACTCTGTTCTATCCAGACCTCTCTCTCCCCCTCCAAAGGAAATGCTACCTATAGCAGAACACCTATAATGGGGAAGTGTAAGTGCACTACGAAAACATCCCCGTTTAAGTGCTAACATATTTGCAACTTTACTATCCATTTCATGGCTATATCATTGTGTTGTTGTGGTCTAAGAATGTCACCCTCTCTCATTGATCAAGTTCTGCATGAAATTATAAATTATGAAATGGATTGTATAAAGTTCTCTATAATATTTCATCACAGTAAGCACACAATCAATATTTATACAACTGTAGCTAACCTCTCAGAAAGCTTTAAATACATAAAAATAGTAGACCACTACAAACTGCAGAAATGACCCAAAAGGCAACAAAATCCAAATAAGAAGAAAATCAAGAGAAGAATCGGTGGTCAGAGGATAAATAATATTCGAGTTTGTCGCATCGCAGGCTCTGCAGACACCAGGCATATGGAGAGGACCATGACTGAAACAAATCGATTTCTGCATGAAGACAAATCGATGGCAAAGCTTCACTATACATTCCTAGAACCTAGTACAGATGCTTTCATTCTCAAGTCTTCCCACGTCGGAGATATGTCTAGTAAAATGGGATGGTGACTAGCGAAGACAGTGTGGTCCCTTGCATGGGGTACTAGCTGGAGAGCAGGGGTCTATTCCTAGCTCTGTCACTGACCTGTCTTGTGATCCCGGACAAGACATTTCTCCTCCCTGCCTTGTCTATTTGGACTCCAATTATTAGGCACAGGGGCAATTGCTAGCTATATACTTAGAGGGCTTAGCACAGAGGACCCCACAGATGCTACCATAACACAAAACAGTAATTAGTGGTAGTAAGAGAGAGAAAACATTTCACACAGCAGATGACTCCCAAGAAAAAAAATCACATGCACAAATGTAAACACAAATATACAAATTGGAAAGTAAATTAAAACTGGCCAAATACTAAAGGGATTCTTTAAAAATTAGCATATACAAGACTTCACGATTTGCGAATCTCAGTAAATGTAAAGTAAATATTGACTTCTAAAATCATCCAGGCTCCTGATTGTGAATCATCGTTTGCCATATGAATCTAACGCTGTACAATATTACAGATTCAATAAATAGCAGAAGGCGAATCTCATTTGCAGTTTATTATTATTGATGGCAAAGGGAAGGGATTGCCTTCACACGGATTTGTAAAGAAGCTGGGTGGTTTAGGGGATGCGGCACTAGAGGACTAGGTCTGTTTCTGCCAACTTGTCACAACCCCTCTCCTGCTTTGTCCCTCAGATCTACTTCAATTATTAACCCTTTGGGGGCAGGGGTTGTATCTTACTATCTCTTTGTACCATTCATAGACTCCAAGGCCTGAAGGGATCCGTGTGATTATCTAGTCCAGGCCCACTGACAGCAGCAGCGTGATGGGGGGAAACAGGTGAACTGCACCAAGGCCAAGATATTCAGAAGGGCCTAGGTGCCTTAAATCACCACTGGAGCCCTGCATAGCACACTCTGGGCAGCTGAGAGCCGGGCAGGAGAGTGCATTGCAGTCTGGGCAGTGCTGAGGGCTGGCCCCGCCCCTTCCGCCCAAGGCCCCGCCCCTTTCAGGAGCATGGAGCCATCCTCTGCCAGACTTTGCCCAGAGGACTGGTGAAGCTGTCGGCTCCCTGATCTAGTCTGACCTCCTTTACAACACGAGAACATAAGAACGGTCATGCTGGGTCAGACCAATGATCTATCTAACCCAGCAAGTATCTGATCTTCCAACAGTGGCCAATGCCAGATGCATCATAAGATATGACTAGAACAGGGCAACTTCAATCTCCTGTCATTTAGTCTCTGCTACTGGCAGGAGAACTTCCATACAATCCCCACAGCATCCCCCAAATAATTCCTAGAACAGATCTTTGAGAAAAAATACCTAAGTGGTAGAGAATCCACTGTGGCTCTCTGTGAGTTGCTCCAATGGTGACAGTCACTGTTAAAAATATAGGCTTTATTTCCAGCCTGAAACCTGACGGGGCCCTGGTAATGGTTGGGATTGTTACGCTGCTATTGTAATACAAATAACAATATTGTGGTAGAAAGAGAACGAACATAGCTCTTCACCTAGTCCAGTAATTATATCCAGGCAGAGAGACCCCCCACATTTATAGGGCCTTTTGAAGACCTCAGTCTGCCTAGATTAAATTGTGTGATCAGGGCCAGAGAAGTTCTCTGCTTTTCTCTAATACTTCCAGACGAACCTTCCCTCACAGAGTTAAAATTACTTCTGACCAGCCAGCCAACTTCCCCCGGGACCAATGCAAAGTTCACTGCCGGGCCACTAAAAACCATTCCAAGTTACACTGCATATAATAATTTGCTACCGGGCGACATCTATGCGTGATGGCACATGAATATTTAACAGCTTTGGATGCTGCCGCGCAAATGGCTATTTTTGCCATGCAGAGTATGATATTTCTATAGCTCTGCATCCAGCGACAGTGTCTGTCTCCCACATCCATGACTTTGGCACCCCCTGCCTCCCTTGGGAACAAGAGAGTGAACCCTGAATGCATCAGCTGCCTTGTCATATGCCGGGTGGGCATTTCAACAGCCCTCATTGGCCTAATTCAGCTCCGACAGAAGTCAACAAGAGTTTAATCAGATTTCAGTGGGAACAGAACTCAGCCAGCGGTGAGGGCTTTGGGAAAGCTCGTCCCCTAGCCAGGGACTGGCTATTCAAAAACACTCCTATTGAAGTCAATGTTCAATGTCCCTGAAAAGTAGGCTAATCTGTCTGTGCTCTGTAACCCAGACCCTGTGGGCAACTTCTTAGCATACATGCAATGTGCCTCATGTAGCACATAAGCAGGTTTCATCACCGAATTTGGTCAGCTGGCTGCATCACTAGCTTCCCCAGCCTGGGCACAGATAGGAGTGCAGCATGAAAGCTGGTCCATGCCCACCCGACCCCCCTTCTCTGGGTATCGTGAAGTGATCACAAGTTACAAAAATGATGTTAGAGTAAAAATAGGCAAGGCAAGAAAACCTTAACTTTCTTAGCAGTGCATCTCATTTCAAGCAAGGGCGTGTTTTGGGCAAACCCTTGGTTGTGTTTTTAAAAGTATTTTAGAATGTGATGGGTGATGCATTGATAGTAGTGGAAACCAGACATCCATCTACAGATCGTTAGTCTAGGGCTTCACCTGCCGTTCCTTACACAGCCACAATATTCAGACAGCAGCGGAAGTCTGGAGCGCTGGGAGAATGCAGCGTTGGGCCCCTCCATGTGGAGAGTAAAACATAACCCTGCTACTCGTTTAACGGACTTGTTGTTACTAATGATGATCCACAGATGGCAGTGCATGGCCCGGCTAATAGAATGCATGTGTTAAACAGCCAGCACAGATGAAACAGCCAACACCCTTTGCACAGGATGGCCACCAGTGGGGAATTCCCAGGTGGCACATTGCTGGAAGAGCCCATGTGAAATCAAAGCGCCCCTCCACTCCAGCAGCCAGAACAGCCCAGGGGTGGTGTAGTGAGAACCAGGCTCAGGACTGGAGCACCTGCATCCTTGGCATCCAGAGCTTCTTGGGCATGCTGAAGTTTCCAGGATGTTTCCATGGCAGCTCAATGCTGGGGCTGGTGAAGGTGCCTCTCCCCTGGGTGCAGCTCCCCAGGCAACAATAGCTGAATGGTGGGGTTGGAGAAGCGCTCCTCTCCCCCAGCCATGGTGCCCAACCCAGAGCTGCCGCTGCCAGGGGATTGGTGCCCTTTCCCTGGCTCCCATCCCGCCTGCTTCTCCCCCAGCTGTGCCCGCTGGAGCTGCAGCAGTCATGGAGAGGCGCTTCTCACCTGGCCCCAAGCTGCTACAGTGAGAAAGAACTGGGGTGGTCCTCTCTCCCCTGGGGCAGCCTGCACCCCAAACCCATCATCCCCAGTCCCACCCCAGTGCCCACACCTCCAGCCAGAGCCCTCACTCTGCACCCCAACCCTCTGCTCCAGCCCTGAGCCCCAGCCCCGCCACAAGCTATCGGTGTGTGGAATGACTTTTGTTATGTGCTACGTCACCTCCACATTGGTGCCCATTGCGTAAATCATCCCACACATGGACATCAAAAATTAGATGAAGCACTGCCGGCAAACACTATTTTTTTCTTTTGGAGTAATAACAAATGTAGGCTCCGACCTTGTGTGTGATCAACTTGACACACTCTGAGACTCCTGGATTCTTGAAAGCACATACAAGTTAAGCACTCACACAAATCTCTGCAGGATTGGGCCACTAGCTGCATGAAGGCTAGAAATTCTCTGTAGGTGTAAACAATATAGTGCCGCTGGCTTTAATGGAGCTACACTAATTTATGCCCACTGAGAGTCTCACACTTATTGGTAGACATCCTCAAAGCAGTTCAGGGTTGTGCCTCGGGGGACCTCAGAAGAGACATTCGCTTCATAATAAAAAGACCTTAAGCAACTGAAGTCACAGAACCAGAGCATGTGTTAACTAGGCTGTAACATTTGGCTATGTCCTTTCTTATATCGCAATCCTATTAACCCCACAATTAACTCTCATAGGGTAGCAGCAGGAAAAATGGCAGGGCACGGGTTTGAGAACACAGATGGGAAATAGCGTTGCTCACAGTAGCAATCGTGAACAAAAGCTGATCATTACTTCTCTATATTCTAGCTCTACAGACTTTCAATTAAGAGGGTATCCCCTATGCACTTCTGCAGCACAGGTCACTTGCCAGGACCATCTGGATGTAGCTCATTGCAGGGGCCATGAGCATTAGTGTCTCAGTCCCGCCGGGTCTCTGCCGATGGCACACTGCTCTTGTCTCCCGTGGGCTGTAATCCTGGGGTTTGGGTTGGTGTGCAGGTGGCTGGGCGGTGTTGATGTACAGGAGGTCGGAGTAGATCTGGCCATCCCTTCTGGCCCTAAATGCTAACTCTAGGCAGATTCCCAGTGAAATCAGCAACACAGATTTCTAGCAAAACCGCATAAATAGCCAACGAGACACAGCTTGTTCTAGCGTCATGATGTGCTGCAGCACCACGCTGAACACAGGCGCTCTGGCAATGGCAATTGGTAGTGCACTGTGAGCCTAGTGGTGCTTTATCAGCAGGTAATCTTGCTATTAGCGTGCCATAAGAACATCAGAATGGCCACACTGAGGCAGACCAAAAGTCCATCCAACCCAGGGTCCTGTATGCCAACAATGGCCAATGTCAGGTGCTTCAGAAGGAATGAACAGATATCCATTCACTGTTACCCATTCCCAGCTTCTAACAAAGGCTAGAGAGATTTCAGAGCATGGTTTTGCATCCCTGCCCATTCTGGCTGATAGCCATTGATGGACCCAACCTCCACAAATGTATCTAGTTCTTTCTTTTTTAATCCTGTTATAGTGTTGGTCTTCACAACATCCTCTGGCAAGGAGTTCCACAGGTTGACTGTGCGCTGCATGAAGAAATGCTTCCTTTTGCTTGTTTTAAACCTGTTACCTATTAATTTCATTTGGTGATCTCTAGTTCTTATATTATGGGAACAAGTAAATAACTTTTCCTTATTCGCTTTCTCCATATAAGTCATGATTTTATAGACCTCTATCATATCTCCCCATAGTCTCCTCTTTTCTAAGTTGAAAAGTCCCAGTCTTTTTAATCTCTCTTCATATGGCAGCAATTCCAAACCCCTAATCATTTTTGTTGCCCTTTTCTGTACCTTTTCCAATATATTGTTTTTTGAGATGTGGGAATCAGATCTGCACGCAGTATTCAAGATGTGAGCATACCATGAGTTTATAAAGAGGCAATGTGCTATTTTCTGTCCCACTGTCTATTTTTTTCTTACTGATTCCCAACATTCTGTTCACTTTTCTGTCTGCAACTTCACAGTGAGTGGACGTTTTTCAGAGAACCGTCTACAATGACCCCAAGATCTCTTTGTTGAGTGGTCAACACTAATTTAAAACTCACCGTTATGTTTTCCAATGTGCACTATTTTGCAATTATGTGCAGGCTAAACTGAACACTGCTTTTCCCCTCAACAGCACATTATTACTACAACATACACAGCTGTACTATTATCTTTCACATCATACACACGGAGAAACTAGATAAAAAACATCAAATACTCTTGTTGCAGGATTGCAACATAACACTCATTTATTTCTTATAATCCGAACCATCACCACACATTAACCAAAAACAGAGAGAGAGAGCAAGCTGCTCCAAAAGGCATGTAGACACAACTCAAGCCACTTGGTTCTAGTTTGCCTTTCCAGATCCACTTTGATCTCAGGCTTCTCCATACAGCCCCCCAAATCTGCAAGCAGGATAGGAATGTTAAATATAGGTTAATTAACTAATCGACTAGTCAATGGATTTTCCTAGATCTGGCTCCCAAGGCTCAGCCTCCCCTTCCCCCCACATTGGGGAGCCTGAACTGGAGCTCCAGCCCCGCTCCCCTGTCTCGCCATGGAGCTGGAGCACACCAAATCTTTCCAGATCTAGGCAAGCCAAGGGCCACATTTGGCCCCATGGCCTGAGGTTTTCCACCCGTGCCCTACAGGCATGTGAAACAAAAAGGAGTCGGTTCAAATAAGTTTTAATCCTCAGTCATTTACTGAATGTCTTAAATATTTTTCATACGCGTGTGGTAGACATTTATAATGACATGTTATGCCACCATCACAGCAATCTCTCGCTGAATAAATGCTCAAGTTCTATCTCCTTGGAGACAACTGAGTACCCTGTCGAAAAATCAAGTCTCGAGATTCCCATGTGGCTTATTCCTTATAAAAGTTCAGCCTCTGCTTTCTGGCTCACTGAACGGGAGAACTTTTGTTTTATTCCTGTTACGCACCTGCCACAAAGCAAAATATTTGCAATTGCCATATGTTGCCTGTCTACACTACCATCCGTGGTGTAACTGCAGCTCACACAGGCACACCCTTGCTAGTTTCAATTTAGCTAATACACCTAAAAATAGCATGGAAGACATAGTGGCCCAGCTGCGGTGTAGGCTAGCAATGCAAATCCACCTGGAAGCCTGGGTATGTGCTTATACAGAAATACCTAAATGCTACTAGTGTTTCTACATAAGAGTAGCCACACAGGGTCAGAGCAAAGGTCCATCTAGGCCAGCATCCAGTCTTTCAACAGTGGCCAATACCAGATGCCTCAGAGGGAGTGAACAGAACAGGGAATCATCAAGTGATCTCTCTCCTGTCATCTATTTCCAGACCCTGACAAACAGAGGCTAGGGCCACTATTCCTGCCCATTCTTAACAATAACTAAGCAGACATTTTCCTCCCCAGCAACATTTTATGGTCATGCTAAAAAACACTAATAATCGAGGGCCTATAGACAAAAAAAGAGCTGATATACTGTTAACTTTAAAAAATATATTATAGTATTACCAAACTAGCATTTAACCAGCATTGCTTGGGTCTTTAACTAATTTAAGGGGTTATTTTGGACAACAAAAGGAAAATGGACATGCTTTATTTAATGTATTTAATTTTTCAAAGATAGTGTTTTATTTTTATGAGGTTAATTTTTATTTCAGATTTCTTAAAATAAAGATTGTTAAAATTTTTCTGTTTAATTTTTGTAGTTTTTTTAAATAGGAATTCCATAAAGTATATATTTTTTCTTCATCCCACTTATTTGCAATGTTTTAACAAAAACAGGAAATGGTCCATTTGGTTTCCAGTAACTTTGTCTTCTAGTTCTCTGGAAAACATTTCACTCAAATCTGATGGGCTACGTCTACACTGGCCCCTTTTTCGAAAGGGGCATGCTAATTTTAAACTTCGGAATAGGGAAATCCGCGGGGGATTTAAATATCCCCCGCGAGATTTAAATAAACATGTCCGCCGCTTTTTTCCGGCTTGGGGAAAAGCCGGAAAAAAGCGTCTAGACTGGCCCGATCCTCCGGAATAAAGCCCTATTCCGGAGGATCTCTTATTCCTAATAGGACTTTATTCCGGAGGATCGGGCCAGTCTAGACGCTTTTTTCCGGCTTTTCCCCAAGCCAGAAAAAAGCGGCGGACATCTTTATTTAAATCCCGCGGGGGATATTTAAATCCCCCGCGGATTTCCCTATTCCGAAGTTTAAAATTAGCATGCCCCTTTCGAAAAAGGGGCCAGTGTAGACGTAGCCATGGAGAAAACTTTTTGTAAGAGATTAAAAGGGTTCTCAAAAGAAGGCGGCATCATTTCTACCACTCAAGGCCCAGTCCTGAAAGGTGCCAAGAATACTTGTCTACTAAGATTTCAATGAGGTATGTCAGCACTGCTTTGTAAACCTGTGTCAGTGGGACCTAGGCTTGTACACTGGTGTTTCTAAGCCTGCGCTTGAGCATCCACAATCCACTGTAGACCTGGGTTTACAATTGCTGGACCTAGGTCTCACAACCATACTAATGCATTCGCACGGCCCTGCATGGATCTTCTCATTCAGGTCAGTGGCCGGAGCTGCGCTCATATGGCAAAAGGACAGAACTGGACCTCTCAAAGGTCACAACCTCTTGCCCCTTTCTACCAACAGAAGTTCCTCTAAGATGGGTTGGCTTTGCATTACTGTAAACCAGTGACTAAATGCCACAGTTTGGCACTGAAAATGTTGTTGATTATACAAAGAAAGCCTGAGAAGTTTGGGGTTTTTTTTAAATTCTCTTTGGGTTTATATTAGAAATTCAGGTCTTCTCCATCTTGTTTTTCTGTCAATATTCTATGGTGAGCTGGAGAATTTATAGGATCATGACCATCAGAAAACTTATGGAAGTGAAACTTGATTCAGAAGGAAATGACTGTTACTCAGGCTACTTTTACTATCTGGGTACTTACGGTATTTCTACACTACATGGCTCTGTCGACGGAGCCATGTAAACTAGTTTACCTGGCATAGGCAAAGAAGTGGGGATTTAAATAATCCCCGCTTCATTAAAATAAACGTGGCCACCATGCTGTGCCGACGATCAGCTGATCCAGCACAGCGCGGCAGTCTAGACACAGATCTGTCGGCTGGGGAGCCTTTGCCGACCGATCCTGTAAATCCATGGGCTGGATCTGGTGGCTTGGTGGGCCAGATCCAGTCCGTGGGCCGCATTTTGCCCAGGCCGGGTCTAAGTGCTACTGCATGGGACAGTGACCCACGCTAGGTGTGAGGGCTACAATGGCAGGAAGCTGAGGGGCTGCTTTAACTTGTGCCTGCTGACAACAGTCCCATAGGAATGTCCACCAGCTGAGCACTGCTGTAGTGCATTCTACTCAAGTCCCTCCCTACTGCCACTGCCCACCCCGACACAAACCCTATGCTGGGAACTTATGGGGAAGGCAGCATAGCAAGATCTAAGCGTGTGCTGAGGGAATCGCCAGCTGAGGGGATGCAGACAGATAAACCAGTAAGCAGGAAGAAGATCTGGCTGCTTATCACACTCGTATTACACTTAAGAAAGTTAGAAGGAACATTCACTCCCTTTTCACTGTCCAAGTGGACAAAAGGAGAGGAGCAGAGCAAAACACCAGCCCTTCCATACTCCTGTCTGGGCCCCTTCTCCACTGCTCATTTCCAAAACCTAATTCCAATAGATACTGATGTCTCAACAAAAATTAACTATACAACATATATTAATACAAAACTGTAGTTCAACCCTGAAATCTCTCCTAACATCTGCTTCTTTTTTATTGTTTTCCGCAGAAAAAAATAGAAATGCACGTAGAAATCAATGGGATTTAAGCACCTAAATAGTTTTGTGGATCTGGGTTAGCAGACCTAACACAATATTGTGTGTTTGCATAGTATTTGGGAATGAGGATCTGATTTTTGTTGGGGGTCTCTAATTAATGCCAGAATACAAATAAACTATAATACATGTACTTTAGGGGAAGCATAACTCTTATGCCAACTGTCTTGGACATGATCCTGCTTACACCGCAATACACAAGGGCTGAAACTTCCACTGAGCTAAATGGGAATGAGATAAGATCCCAAAAATGGACTATACGATTACTAACAGTCAGACGGCAAATTGGATGATGGCACTTTCCTAAATGTCAAGACATGAAGGCTGTGTCTACACTGGCATGAATTTCCAGAACTGCTTAAAACGGAATACTATTCCGTTTTCAGTTTTTCCGGAAAAGGAGCGTCTACACTGGCAGGCTGCTTTTCCGGAAAAGCCCTTTTTCCGGAAAAGCGTCTGTGGCCAATGTAGACGCGCTTTTCCAGAAAAGAGCCCCGATCGCCATTTTCGCGATCGGGGCTTTTTTCCGGAAAAGACTACTGGGCTGTCTACACTGGCCCTTTTCCAGAACAGTGTTCCGGAATAAGGACTTATGCCCACGCGGGAGCAGAATAGTTTTTCCGGAATAGCGGCTGATTTTGTACAGTAGAACATCGTTGCTTTTCTGGAAATTCAAGGACCAGTGTAGACAGCTCGCAGCTTATTCCGGAAAAGCGGCTGATTTTCTGGAATAAGTGGCCCAGTGTAGACACAGCCGAAGTGTATGTTTTGGGGATTACAGAAAACATGTCACAATGAGAAAAGAAAAAGGTCAAAATGATGGTAATCAGGGTAATACATGTCAACTTTTTCTCTTCATCTCATAAAGGTCTTGATCCTGCTCCCATTCAACATAAGAACGGCCGTACTGGGTCAGACCAAAAGTCCATCTAGCCCAGTATCCTGTCTGCCGACAGTGGCCAGCACCAAGTGTCCCAGAGAGGATGGACCAAAGACAATGATCAAGCGATTTGTCTCCTGCTATCCCTCTCCAGCCTCTGACAAACAGAGGCCAAGGACACCATTTTATCCCCTGGAATAAAGCCAGAGGAAAAATAGCCATTGTAGTGGGATCATGCCCAGAACTGTGATGCTAAGGTTTCCACAGCTGGCAATGCAGTGAGATTCTAACACGAATGAGCAAGGCAAGTTGAGCTTAGTTCACTGTGCACAGCGAGCCACATAATGAAATTTGATCAGTCTGCCTGCTCTTGGACTAATTTATGTTTTTAGGACTCTAGAAGTGTGATCTTTATACCAACTGCCCTCGGAAAGGGAATGTTCCCTGTAAGCAGCCAGATCTTCTCCATACTTACTAGCTTATCATCGTGGACATAGGCCTCAATTCAGGAAAACTTCTCTATTCAGGAAGGGCATTTAAGCTTAATTTTAAAGCTCATGCTAAAGTCACACTCACGACATTGAACACAAAGCATTCAGAAACAAGAAAAAAAATGAACATGACAAATACTTATTTCTCAGAACAGAACATTCCCTTCCTTCTAGTAATTATAGTCAAGATGGCTGAAGCGGGGCAGACATAATGCTATTTTTTAAAATGTGGAACAAAGAGGACCCAGGGAATAATAGACCTGTCAGCCTAACTTCTATAACTGGAAAGATCCTGGAACTTAGGCTGTCGAGTGATTAAAAATTAATAATGATTAATTGCATGATTTAAAAATTAATTATGATTAATTGTGTGATTAACTGCACTGTTAAACAATAATAGAACATCATTTGTTTAAATATATTTTGGATGTTCTACATTTTCAGATATATTGATTTTAATTACAACACAGAATGCAAAGGCCCTGGTGCTCATTGCGCATTTATTTTTTATTACAAATATTTGCACCGTAAAATACCAAAGAGAAAGTCATTTTCAGTTCTCCCGTTACAAGTACTCTAGTGCAATTTCTTTATCATGGACATGGAACCTACAAATGTAGAATTAAGTACAAAAATGCATTCAAAAATAAAACAATGTAACATTTTAGAGCCAACATGCCCACTCGGTCCTACTTTTTGTTCAGCCAAGCACATAGACAAATAAGTTTGCTTACATTTACAGGAGATAATTTTGTCCACTTCTTGTTTATAATGTCACCTAAAAGTGGGAACAGGCACAGCTGTAACCATCATCATATTATATTTATGTGCCAGAGGTGCTAAAGTTTCATATACCACTTCATTCTTCAACCAACATTCCAGAGGACACATGTCTATGCTAATGTTGTGTTCTGCTCAATAATGGAACAAAGCAGTGAGGACCAACACATGTTCATTTTCATCATCTAAGTCAGATGCCACCAGCACAAGATGATTTTCTTTTCTGGTGGTTTAGTTTCTATAGTTCTGTGTTGGCGTGTTGCTCTTTTAAGATTTCTGAGAGCACGCTTCACACTTAGTGCCTCTCAGATTTTGGAAGGCATTTTCAAAGTCTTACACCTTGGCTCAAGTGCCGTGATTATCTTTAAAAAAAATCTCACATTGGTACACTCTTTGTGTTTTGTCAAATGTGCAGTGAAAGTGTTCTTAAAACAAACATGTGCTGAGGCATCATCCGAGATTGCTATGACATGAAATATATGGCAGAATTTAGGTAAAGCAGAGCAGAAGACATACACAATTCTCCCCTCAAGGAATTCAGTCACAAATTTAATTAAGGAATTAATTTTTTAACAAGCATCATCAGCACTGAAGTAAGTCCTCTGGAATGGTGGCTGACGTATGAAGGGGCATATGAATATTTAGCATCTCTGGCCAGAAAATACCTTGTAATGCCAGCTATAAAAGTATCAAGGGAACACCTGTTCTCACTGTCAGGTGACACAAATAAGAAACATGATCTCCCATAAATGTAAGCAAACTTATTTCTCTAAACAATTGCCTGTTCAAGAAGTAGGACTGAGTGGACTTGTAGGCTCTAAAGTTTTACAAGCTTTTTTTTTAGTGAAGTTCTGTATTAAAAAAAAAATCTACACTTGTAAATTACATGTTCATGATAAAGAGATTGCACTATGATACTTGCATGAGGTGAATTGAAAAATACTATTTATTTTATCATTTTTACAGTGCAAATATTTGTAATAAAATAATATAAAGTGAGCACTGTACACTTTGTATTCATTATAATCAATGTCTGAAAATGCAGAAAAGCATCCAAAACATTTAATAAATTTAAATTGTTATTCTATGTTTAACAGTGCAATTAAAACTGCTATTAATTGTGATTAATATTTTAAATTGTGATTAACTTTTTGAGTTAATTGCATGAGTTAACTCTGATTAATCAACAGCCCTAACTGCAGCAAATTATTAAATAATCAATTTGCAACCACACAGAAAAATAGGGTTATAATAGCCAGCATGGATTTGTCAAAAACAAATCATGCCAAACCAAACCTTCTCTGGCAAAGTTATAGACATAGCAGAGAGGGGGGAAATGGTAGACTTGATATATCTTATTTTTGATGGTCCCATATGACATTCTCATGAGATGTGGTCTAGATGAAGTTAGTATGAAGTATGTGCTCAATGGGTTGAAAGACTGTACTAAAAGAGTAATGCTCAATGATCCTCTATCAAACTGGGAGGACATATCCAGTGGGGTCCCACAGTGGTCAGTCCTAAGTCCAGTACTATTCTAGTTTTTCATAACTGAATTGGATAATGGAATGCAGAGTATGCTTATCAAATGTGTAGATGACACTGAGGCTAGGTTAAGACTATGGGGGTTTTCCGGGATACTGGAGGTATCCCAGAAAAACTCTGCCGTGTCCAGGGAACGCATCTGCCCTCCGTTTTTTTTTTTTTTGCTGAAGAGCAGACACACTCTTTCAGTGGCCCGGTCTTCCTCCTTCCACAAGGAAGAATGGCTCTTCCAAAAGAGGAGGTTTTTTCCAAAATTTGGCTCAGCGTAGATGGGCCAATTTCAGAAAAGCCTCTTCCGACAAAACCATCAGAAAAAGGTATGCAAATTGCGAGCGTACCTTTTTCTGATAAAACATTGTAGTCTAGACATAGCTTAAGCTAGAAGGAATGGCAAGCACTTTGGAGTACAGGATATTATTTTGGGGAAATTCTGTGGCCTGTGTTATAGAACAGACCAGACTAGATATCACAATGGTCCCTTCAGGAATGGTCTAGGTTTACTTGCTCCTGCCTCGGTGCAAGAGACCAGCTTGGTGACATCTGGGTTTTATTTCTATGATTCTGTGATATGCCAGGACTAAGTGAGGCACAAGGAAGAGAGAACACATTTTAGTGATTGGGGAGATCACCCCCCAAACAAAATGGGCAGAGAATTTACATCACTTTTATATTGGCTTAATTCCATTCACTTCACTGCAGTTACTCACAATTTGCTCCAGTGCAAGTGATAGCAAAATCACATACAATTACATTTTCATTCTCTGAGGTTAAGCATTTAAGCGCTTAACTTGAAACATTGCTGTTACTCGCTGTCATGTTTTCTGCTTGCTTCTGTGATCTAAGGCAGATCATTTAAGTGTCACTTACCTGCATCAAAGAATAGAAAAACAACTCTGCTTTCTTTCTTGGTGACAAGCACATATTTAATTTTTCACATGAAATTCTCCTCAGACGGATGCTGTTGTCTCTTCTGTGTTGAGCTGCCCATAACAGGGAGTAAAGGCCATGAGCGGAAGAGCTATCCAGGGAGGATGCTATCCCATTGCAATGAACTAAATCAGTGCCAGGACCAAGCCAGAAACCAGCTTTTCTCTCTGTGCAATTAAATTGTTCTTCGTCGTGTGTTAGATAAGGCCTCCATCCCTCACAATAACTATAGGGGCAGACTGTGGCCCTGACTACACTACACTACACGCAAGCTTGGTCCCCTACGTTACAACTGCAAGTTTGGTGGTAAGACGAGGGGCTGCGTGATGAGTATTTTCTTCTCCTATGCAATGGGAAAAGGGAGAAATGGGCAGACCCGTGGTTCTGCCTTCCCAACATGGTGGCCAGGCACAGCTAGGTTGATGATGAAAACAGTAGCACATTACTTCACCCCAGAGTAAAGGGGGAGTAGGAAAGGAGCTGTACCTGCGTGAACCACAATTCATTGCCTGGGCTCCTTCTGACGTAGCACAGTTCGGTGTCATAGCAGTGAAAAATTAAGTATCTGCATCCGTCTTTATGGCTACCTCTACATTGTGCATTCTTGCGCAAGAAGATATGCAAATGAGCTGCCATTTTGTGCAAGGCGCTTTTGCACAAGGAGCAGTCTACACTGCTCCTTCTTCTGCAAAAGCCCCCTCTTGCGCAAGAGCCATTCTGCCGCTTATTTTCAGGTAGAACAGCTGTTGTGAAAGAGGGGTTTTTTGAGCAAGAAGAAGCAGTGTAGATTGCTTCTTCTTGAGCAAAAGCCCCTTACACAAAAATGGTGGCTCATTAAGTATGCAAATGAGGCACGGCAACATTTATCGCCGTGCCTCATTTGCATATCATCTTGTGCAAGAACGTGCAATGTAGACATAGCCTACAGGACTGGGGACTTAAACACAGATCCTCAAAGGAATATAGGCACCTAATACCACTTGTTTGCAGAGATGAATGGGGAATAAGAACATAACTGGAAGTGCAAGACAGAGAAATGGGGAAACATTCTACTTTTCATTACACCCCTGCTCCACTTCACTGATTTCACAGTGCAATGGCAGGTGTTATAAAAAGCAAGTTGGTCTAAGTGGCCTTTCAGCAAAGGAACATTGGGACTTGCTAGCTTTTTAATCAACAGCTCTGGCCCTTTAGGCAGGGCAGAGCTGTCAGGTCCTGCCCCCATGCTTTATGAAAAGTGGCTTATGAATAGGAATATGCATAACTCGAAGCTGCTTTAGGCAAAATGCTTCATGTAACAGATTACTTTAAAAGTTACAATCTGTTGAATGTGTCTATTTGATGTTTGTGTGCAGGTATCATTCTTGTATGTGAAGTCAGAACTATGAAGTGTGGATCTGTTTATAATTCTGCATGTGCTAATGTGGGCCAGTACAGATGCTCCGAAACTTAATGGCCCAGTACTTAAGGTAACAACCTGTAAATGGTTTTGTTTTCCCTGTAAGCCCAAATTATTGTAAGAAAATGACTCTAAGTCATGTCGAGGGGAAATAGCTTCTGTCAGAGTCGGCAACCCTTCTCGGGATTCAGGTATTGGCTCACATTACATTTGCTGGGTCAGTGCCTACTCTTAAGTCCACTTTGAGCTTGAATATTGGCTTGGCATCCCCATAGGTAGTAGTCAGAATTCCTGACTCAGCAATCCGGACAACTGGCCGTTCTTCAACAGGAGTCAGTGGAGCACATCCATCCACCTCCTCTGTCAGCTGACCACGTTCCTTTTCTCTGCTCCCTCCAACTGGAGCACACGCACCAAAGGCAAAAGGGTGTCTCCTCTTGGGCCCCAAGTGATTGGTTAAGACCTGCTTGCCAGTGCTGGGTTGATACACCCCATCACAGGCAGGGTGGACTTATTTATATGTTTGCAGCACTTAGCACAACAGGGTGTTGATTCTTCCTCGGAGCTTCTAGGCATTGCCACAGTATAAATACTAAAGCAGTCGGGATCCATTATTTTTAATGAATATTATTATGTCCCCCAAAATAAAACTTCCATTACATTTAGCCCTTGATCAAATCTAATTCCATTTTAAAAAGCTGGCATTATTTACTCAAGCCACCTTTCTGGTCACTACCATAAATGTCTTTCCAATTGCTACTTATTCATGGTATGGCTTTATTTTGTGTTTCATGCCGAGACCTCCAATCTGAGACCAGATGATGAGAAAGAATTGAGCTTTGTGGCCTGCTCTGATATTAAATATTGATTGCAAGTGCTGAGAAAATTAGTCAAAAATGTGCTTGAGAAAAAGAGGATCAGTTTTAAAGCTTTGATCTGAAATTTGCAAAACTAATTTCAGGAGTGGTGTTAGCAATGTATTAAAGTTCTATATAGAAAGAGAGCCAATTTGACGTTAGCTTGACATTTCCAAACGGTACAGCTCTCTTCCCATCTTGCACAGCAATTAAGCCATCACTGATAGAGGGATGACTGCCAAATTAACCAAGCCAGTTTTATTGGTAGCCAAAAAGCCAGGCTGAAATTCACCATTGCTGCTTTCTTAAAATTACATTTTATTGCAAGCTACTATTCTGCTTTTTTAGTGCTCCCTGTTTAGGCCTTTGAAAGACTCAGTGTCACCATAGCAGTGCCAGTTTAACCTCATTGGAATCAGTTTGGCCCATTCTATGGATTTGGATATAGTTAAGGGAAGGGAATTCTCAACAGCTGGACAGTTGGCATGGGGGGAGTCCTCTCTGTAGCTGGATATAGCTGGGAGGACTAAGGTGAAAACGTCTCTTTTCAGAACTAGATACAGAGGTGGGTATCTAAGGTGGTCAACATGGTGAAACCCCTCCTGGACCCCAATCCCTCACCCTGGGCTAAGCCCAAGCCCTTCCCACTCTCCAAACCCCTTGGCCTAACACCAGAGCCTGTACTCTAAACCCCTACCCCAGCCTGGTGAAAGTGAGTTAGGATGGGGGACAAAGAGGGATGGAGTGAGCAGGGTGAGTTCTCAGAGAATGGATGGAGCAGGGGCAGGGCCTAAAAGAAGGGGCAGGAAGGAAGTGGGGCAAGGGTATTTGGGTTTGAGGTAGATATTACATTGCACTTACATTGAAAAAGTGATCTTGCGGTTAAAAAGGTTGGAGACCACTGCTGTACACCTTGAATTATCAGAGTAGGTTGCCCTTATTTTAGCTTTTGTGGTTAAAGTATTGTTTGTAGTCACAAAATGTTCCTGTCCCCCTCCAGTTCCAGACACAATGTTTACTGCTTGGGATCATCAAATTAAAGGTTCACTGCATGCTCTGTGAAGTAATATTTCCCTTGTATCTGATCTAAATTTACTAACCATTAATTTCATCTCCTACTCATTGTTCTTTTGTTATAAGGACAAACAGAAAGGGACTGATCAGTTTTCACAATATCCTTCAAAATTTTAAATATCAGTGGCCTCAGACATACCAGTTTTCACTCGTCTAGACTACCCTCGGCTTCCGAAAAAAGATATGCAAATTAGGCACAAATATGCATTTCTTCTTCCGGTCCCTTTTTCAGAAGAGGATTTTTCGGAAAAAAAGCAATCTAGACAGGTTTTTTCATGCAAAAACCTCCTTTTTCGAAAGAACCCCATAAAACTCATTTTTTTGAGGAATAAGGGTTCTTTCGAAAAAGGGGGGGTTGTGCAAAAAAACCCAGTCTTCTTTTTTTTCCGAAAAAGAGATTGGAAGAAGATATGCAAATCTGTGCCTAATTTGCATATCTTCTTTCAGAAGCCGAGGATAGTCTAGACATGCCTACAGATGTAACACCAATGAATTGAATACAATTACACCAGTGTGCGATCTGGGTCAGGCCCTATGTCCTCGCTAACTTCTTTGCAGGTTAAATAACCCTAGTTGCTTTTCCAGGCCATTTGACTATTAGTATCAACATATTCCCTACAGAATAGAAATCAAAACTGCGAGTAAAGTATTTGAGATAAGGAATAACCAGTGGTATATTGTCATCACAGCATCTTCCTTAATATCCCTTTTAAAATACATCCATCCATTCTATTTGCTGGGTTTTTTTTTTTTTATTTATTCCTTGACTGAGGTTTGTGTAGTTCATTGGGAAGACATATCATTGAGTTACTCATGGTAGTGATTTCTCCAGAGGATCGCTCAATTTCAGACCCATCAGTATATTTAAGAAACTGACACTAGTTATACAATGTTCATTCTTTATACTTATTGCAGTTGAACTTTATCTGTCATTTTGATGCCATGTCTCTAAGGCTACATCTACACTGTACTGTAGTTCGAAATAAGATACTTAATTTGAGCTACGCAAATTGCATATCTTATTATGATCTTACTTAGAAATAGTTTATTTCATAATTTGGCGCTGTCTATAGAGCAGCAAATTTCAAAATAACCCACTATTCTGAAACATCCCTTACTCCTCATGGAATGAGGTTTACAGAGATGTTGGAACAGCAAGCCTGAAATAATGGGCTTGCTCTTAAGACGTAGGATAGCTATTTTGGGATACTCTGATATCCTAAAATATCGTTAGGCTAGCACAAGTTTCTCATAATTCTCCATAATCCTTACTAACCCAAAGAGATCAGAATCATTAGCAAATTTCACCAACATGCTCTTCGTTTCCTCCTCTAAATCATTCATAAATATATTTAATTAAAGGACTCTAACCCTACATTATCTCCTGTCCACTTTGAGAGGCAGCTATCAACAATCACTCTTTTTCTCCTATGTCTGAACTAGTTTACATCCAAGAGAATACTTTGTTGTTTACCCTGACTTTTGAAAATTTGAGTAAACTATGTTCACTAAACCACTTCTATCCCCTCTTTTATGTTGTGCAAACAACTTCGCAGACTGGAGAGAGATTTTTTTTCCTTTAGAAACTATTCTGAAGTTATATATTCATTAAACGCTCTCCCAGCACAGGTGCAACTCCATTAGTGAGAGCTGACTGGACAGGTCAAGATCAGCATTTCACACCGAGAGCATAAATTATTCTCCTAGATTTACTCTCACTAACTTCACTCAATTTATGACTATTTCACAAGGTAACATGTTGCTTACTTAATCTTGCTAAACATGCCTGTTTTATTTCTTATTCTTTTTGCAAGTTCCATCAATGCAAAAGTAAGAGATATCCAGATCTGAAGATGACTTTTTGATGAATGGCAGAAAATAGTGCTATCTGAATTAGAGATGGTATCTTTGATTCAAAGGAATAGAGCACTAATTTAGCAATCACACAATGTTCTTAGTCTGTATATATTACATAAATCAAACTCATAGACTCACATACTTTAAAGTCAGAAGGGACCCCCATAATCTGCACATTACAAGCCACAGAATTTCACCTACCCTCTCCTGAAATAGACCCGACGAGTTGTACAAACTTCTCCATCCTTGTTTTCCTCCCTACGCAAGTGAAGTCAATCCCATAACAACTGTTCTCTGTCACTGAGTGCCTCCCAGTAGTCAAACATTCATTTAACGATGAAATCCAAGCCCCAAAACAGTGAATGGTAGTTTCACCATCAGTTTCGCTACAGCCAAGTGTTCATCTTCTTCGTTCATATTAGTGTTTTTCAATGAGAGTAAAAATTATTTGTTTCCTAAAAGTACCATGTAACCAATGCTAGATCTCATAAAACTCTTGTAAAGTGACTTATTTTCAAATGTTTTAGCAAGATCTCAATTTGACAATCTGCAGAAAAAAATGACTGACCTACAACATATCGTTCATTCTGAAAAAGTAACATGAAAAATATGTAGAGGCAGTGGATCTGTTTCTCATTTACACTAAGGCTTCTGTTTACATGACTGGCAGTGTGAAAAGGCCTTAAAATGAGAGTAAATGTAACTTCTGTCCATTTGAAGGCCACTGTACACAGAGTGGTGTAAATGAGCGGTAGCATAAATAAGAATCAGCCCCAAAAAAAGTTCAGGAAGAGTTTGCAATTCTCCAAAATTAGTTAGCTGAGCGACAGAGGCAGCAATAAAGCAGTCAGGGCAAGAAGCATGTGCCTCATGAAACTATCTGACAATTCCAATAAATGATGATAAATTGTGATGTAGAATAGCATATCCCTAAGCTGCTGCCTTCAAAGACATGTATTTTAAGGATAATTTTCCCTGAGCTGCATACTTGGAGAAGTGGTGTTTTGACTGAATGCCATTCTTGACAAAAAAATAATGTTGATATTACCTTATTAAGAGCAAGAATTGAAATTTATTCAGCTTCTACGCAACATATTCCTCCCTGGTGGCAATTTTTCCCTTCTTTGTGTAACAGTGTTCTTGTGATCCAAGGTATATCTGTAATTAGCCAGCTTGGAAAGCTTTTTCCATTACTGCATTAATAAGTTTTTAAAGGTATCTAACCAAATAATTACTTAATTGGGCAAAGCATTCCAAACCATCTCCAACATAAGAAGGACAAACACAGCTTTCTTTACCATAATCTATGCAAATGTAATCTCTTTGTATAAGGAGAAGGATGAGCAGTCTGCCTTCCTCCTTTCTGTTCTTTTATGTAAGCTCATTGATATTTATTTTAGGGCTGTCCATTGACATGCGTTAACACCTGTGATTAACGCAGTCCAGGATTAAGGCATTCCATTTTTTAACGCGTTAATGCTGCACTGCCCCTTTGAAGTGCTGCTCAAGCGCTTCAAAGGGGCAGTGCAACAAAGAGCTCGGGATCAGCTGGGGAGTCCCCAGCTGACCCCGGGTTCCGGGGACGTGCCGTGTCGAACCTGGGGTCAGCTCGGGACTCCTCAGCTGCCCCTTTCAAATGCATGCAGAGGCAGCGTTTTAAAGGGGCAGCCCTGGAGCCCAGGGGCAGCTGGGAACTATCCAGCTGATCCCGGGCTCTGTGCAGCATTTCCCCAGAACCTCGGAGCCCCCAGCTGACCCCGGATTCCACTGTCACACAGAGCCCAGGATCAGCTGGGCAGTCGCCAGCTGACCCCGGTCTCCACGGCAGCTGCCCTTTGAAATGCCAGAGGCGGCGTTTTAAAGGGGCAGCCGTGGCACCCGGGTTAGTGGGGGACTCCCACTGATTCTAGTCTCCCTGTGGCAGCGGAACCCAGGGTAAGCTGGGCACTCCAGCTGATCCCAAGCTCCTAATGTGCTGCCCCTTTGAGGTGCCAAGGCGGCGTTTCCAAGGGGCAGTACAACACAGACCCCGGGATCAGCTGGGCACTCCAGCTGATCCTGGGCTCCGTGCTGTGCTGCCCCTTTGATGCACCTCCATGGCACTTCAAAGGGGCAGCGGTGTATGGAGCCTGGAGTCAGCAGGAGACTCTAGCTGATTCCAGGCTCCATGGAGCACTGCCCCGTTGAAACGCCATGGTGGCGCAGTTAATCACGACTAAATTTATGTCTTAAAGTAAATGTCTTCATATCCTGCAAGATATGGAAAATGAACCCTACATGGGTAGCCATGCAAACAACTCACATGAGCTGGGGGTGAGGTCATGTAGTTCAGTATACCAGAGGTTTTCAAACTCTGGGTTGTGCGCGGCTTGTAAGGGCAAGCAGCTAGCTGGCTGCGAGAGGCTGTATTTACTTGCGCCTCTGCAGATATGGAGAGCGCAGCTCCCATTGGCCATGGATCACCGTTCCCAAACAATGGGAGCTGTGGGAAACAGCGTGGACTGGGACATCACTTCCCGCACCTCCTGCTGGTTGGGAATGGCCATCCGCAGCCAATAGGAGCTATGCTCACCATGTCTCCAGAGGTACAGGTAAACAAAGCCTCTTGCAGCCAGCTAGTGGCTTGCCCTTATGAGCTGTGACCAAGACTTTGAAAACCCCTGCAGAAGACAGGCCAATAGGGTCAGATCCAGGACATGAGGATGCTAGGCCCTGCTTTGACACCCATCTGCTGTGTCACCTTGGGCAAATCAGTTTACCTCTGTTTTCCCTCCCACCCTTTGTCTGATTTATTTATTCATATTGTAAAGTCTTTGAGACTGGGACAGTTGCTTACTATGAATGCATATAGTACCTTGCACACGGGGACCCAAATCTGAACTGGGATGCTAAATGCTACTGTAGTCTGGATAATACATTATTCTCACAGGTAATGCCTCGGACTGCAGTGGGAGTATTCACAAAGGCTTTTGTCTACACTGCAGGGTAGAGATCTTCCGCAAAAACTTCTTGCGCAAAAGCTCATCACAAAAGTGATGCTCTTTTCCGGAAGAGAGTGTCCACACTGCATGGATGCTCTTGCACAAGAAAGTTCTGATGCCCTTTCACAGAACGGCCATCAGACTGAGTACCTGTGCTTTTACTGATAGGCTCTTTTTGCACAAGAAACCCCTGTGGAGCATCCACACACACCTTTTTGTGCAAGAACTCTTGCGCGAAAATGTGTTATTCCTTGTAGAAAGAGGTATACCTACACCACAAAAAGCCCTCTGTTCTGCCACTTTACTGTAAATTTTCTTGAGCAAAAACACGCTTGAGATGTGGACGCTCCATGGCAAAAAGCAGTTATTTTTGCACAAAACACTGTAGTGTAGAAATATCCAAACAGCATGTGATCCATAATAATTGCCTCCCTTTGAACAGATCAGATTTTGTCCAGGTTGTATCCTCTAGGTGCTACCAGAAAGTAGCAATACCAACAACGAAAGCTGTTTTTATGTAGCAGTTGCCATACTATGCCCAATTCATGCATATAAAAACAATTCACTTGCGCTGTTTATATGGATAATAAGAGGGAACAGGATTTAAACTGAATTAGAAGTTTTGAAATTGTCACTATTATAAAATGCTCATATCCCATTGTACTGGTGATCAATGAAAGAATAATGCTAGTTCTGGATGGAAGAAAGAGAAACTTTATGAAGTTTCTGCATGAAAGAAAGCCCCAAATTAGCTCTAACCTGATCATTTCTTTTCTCTGCAGGAGCATAGAAACCAATCCTTCGTGACACAGCAAGGATTGTGAAATGTGGAGACTGGGGAAATTTTAATTTACCACCACAACCATCCCATATAAAAAGGGCCTCTTTACAAGTGCTCTGTTAGGAAAAAAATATCTGATGTTATAACTCAACGTAACAGACACTTTCTGTTCTCTTTCATTGTGTCCATTAATCAGTCAGCAGGGAATAGTAAAACAGCAGGTACCATTCAAAAGTAAGCATTTACTCCAACACACCCCAATTATATTAGAACAGGAAAGAGCTATAGTATTTTTGGATACCATTGAGCTGCAATGGTAAGTAAAAGCTGGCTTGTTAATGACTAACATTATATAAAAGAAATTACCCAACATA
The DNA here is from genome assembly GCF_052426305.1 of Pelodiscus sinensis. Lineage (NCBI taxonomy): Eukaryota > Metazoa > Chordata > Testudines > Trionychidae > Pelodiscus > Pelodiscus sinensis. The sequence goes on from NC_143057.1 coordinate 5,436,329, forward strand.
CACAGAGAGGGAAGTAATTAAGCCCCATAAACCAAGATCAGTTTATACCTTCCATTATTAGCTTTAATTTTATTTCATACCAAAAACCAAAATGTTAAAACAGCAGCAAGTCAACACTCAAAGTCAACATTCAACAGTTAGAAAATGTCAGAACTAAGGTTACCCTTTAAGCTTCCTAAAATGAATTGCATGGGGGCGAGATGAAAGGGATTCTGTCTGCTCTAAAGTACTCTGAGGAAAGATACCACTTAAATCTTGAGAAGAACTACCATGCCAATCTGCATACTTTCTTGTGGAAATATAAATATCTTTCTCCATCATGGGGCTCTCATTCTTTCTTTCCTCTCCCCTTACCTATGCCTTTAGTTTGAGCAATTGCATTTTTCTTTTATCTAGCTTCCCTGTTTGCATGCTGTGAAACATAGCACTGCTCAGAATATCTTCTTTTGATAAGGTCCTTCTTTTGAATAGCTAAGCTAACCTATTTAAGACGGGAGATTTTCACTGAAGTGAGCCCCAGACAATCTTGTCTCTTCATAAGAGGTAGAGAAAGAAGTTCTAATGTTGCTCCCAGCATTGAAAACAGGAACCAAAATGGCCAGTTTGGCATTTTCAATACAGTATAACGTGTGTCCTGCTTTTTACTTCTCTACAGTATCCTCATCAAAACAAGGAGGCATAGGAGAGGAGAAACATTTATTAAATGTTTTGACGTAACCTACAATATGGCATCACTCCATAGATTTCTGCTGTACGCTTCTATAAAGCTAAAATAAAGATGTTTTTGTGTTCCTAGAGATTTCAGAGAGATGTGTTTACAGGCATCCTTTCATCTGTGTGATCCAATCAAATATCTCCTAGTACTACAGAGCCCACTCTGCCTAATGAAAACCAATCAATGTACCTATTCACATCACCTTTTATATGTCTGGCTGTCCGCAAATTAAAGATCTTTCACTTCATATAGAAATAATTTTATTTCTTACATCTTTTCTTTTATTTCTAAGTGACAGCCCCTAGTTTTCCTTGTTCATCTATGGGCCATGAAGAGTTTGGCATATTATGTGCTATTAGCAGCTCATAGTATTCTTCCAACTAACTCTGAAAGAATATGTAGCCTTGGTAAACTGCTATTAGCTCTAAGAAATAGATAGATTTATATTTACTGATTATCATTTTCTTTCCTTTTTGGTTCCTGATTTTCTCTCATGAAAAATAGGGCAAGCAGATGTGGTCCGGAATCAACACCCAGATCTCAGCATCCCTGAATTCTGAAGGGTTCGAAAAGCTAGATCCAATTTTTGTGGCTTGGACTCATCCTTTCGCAATGTTAATCAATGCCTCTGCTGTTTGTACGTCACAGAATTTGAAAGGTGGTCTCCTTCAGCAGAGTGGGTCAGATGCAATGGTGATGTAAGTTATGGTGTCAATGACATATCAGGTTTAATTTGGATCAGTGGGTGTGAAAAATGAGTCCAGTTTAAACCATTTATCCTTCTCTGTCTGCTGAATTTAGCCCTGGCACTGAATTCAGCTCATACCACAACTAACTTTGCCCTGGCAGTCTTGGGGACAGAGTGAAACTAAGGCAAACAAGACCCTCTCCTTTAACTTTCAGCCTCCTGCTTCTTGAAACATACTGTATTCCATTTTGCCTACGTGGAGCCAGACTCTGATCTCAGTTACACCTGTTAAAAGTGAACTACGTTATTGTTTTAATAGAATTACCCCAGATTTATACTGGTGTAAATTAGATCAGACTCTGGCCCCACTGGTGTGTAATCTATACTAATTTTACACACCTTCTCAATCCCAAATTGGTTCATTTTACATAACTTTAAAAAAAAAGTTTCTATGCCTCCTAGTTGCTAAGAAAACCTTCAACAAATGACTTATAAAGGCTCCGAAAGCTCAGAAGTGAGACAAAAAGAACTCAACTGGTTTTCGAAAAGGTCATGAATTTTAAGCGGATCTTCTCATTTTGGGGGAGGCCTGACTTGTGATCTTTGAACACTCAAAGTTGGTAAAACTGCTCTTAAGCCAAATCAATTACAGGTGGTATGCATCCTAGAGAGACACCTTAATGACTCTCCCCAGCTATCTGGCACCAGCCCAATGCACAGTGGTGTGATCATAGCAGACAGGAATTAGTGAAGTTTAAGGTTGGTGGAGGCAGCAAAAACTTACTTTGTAGAACCACTATAGCTGCCTCTCCTTGGCTGTTGCTCACACAGAAAATTCCATGCCACGGGCATGCTTACTGTTACCACAGCCACTATAAGACCTACCTCCCTATAACCTTCCACCATGGCTTAGGCCACATAAGAAATACACCATGTAGTCCCCATACTTCCACCTTAACTGCTACTCTGGCATGCACACAAAGGAGCCAAGCCACTGCAGCATTAGCAGAAATCCTGCAACCAATAAGTAAATTAATAAAATGTTCCAGAGAGAAAACCTAAATTTCTTTGAGTACGTCTACCCTGCACACTTACTTCAAAATAAGCTATTCTGGAAGAAATACTCTAAAATTAGAGTTGCCAGATGGTTTAACCAAAAATACCGAAACCACGCCCCCCAAAAAAACGGGGGAAAAATTCTGTTGAGGGATTTTGAGGGGGAGACCAAAGTTGTTGAGCAAAAGAAAAAAAAAGACCCCCTGGCTGGGGAAAAAAAAAAATCAGAAAATACCAGACACCTGGCAACCCTATCTGAAATAGCTTATTTCAAAACAGCGCATCCACAGGAAAGCCTCAAAATTAGTCCAAGGCAGGCTTCCCCAATGTGGATGCGTGATCTCTATTTAGAGCCCTCGGCGACACTGGTTAGTTTGAATGGCCCTGGGGAGGAGCTATTTTGAAATAGCAGCAGTGGAATGTCCACACTACAGCTATTGCAAAATATCGATTTCAGAATAGGTGTTATTCCTTATGGAATGAGGTATACAGAAGTCAGAATAAGCTGTCTATTTCAAATTTATTTCGAAATAACGGAATTGCTGTGTAGATGCTCGCATTGTTATTTTGAAATAACGTCAATTATTTTTAAATAACTGTGCTGTGTAGATGCACCCTTTATGTTTACATTTCTGACTTGCAGGGTCTCTAGATTTTAACCTTGAGAGGCCTTAAAAATTCTATGATTTCCAATGTTAACTGTCTTTGAAGGACCATTTTAAAGTAAGTGTAGCTCATAAATTGAGTCACTGCTATACTGGAAAATCCTCAGACAATTTGATCTTTACTCACGAATTGTGTGTCTATGTATGGAGAAGGATACGCCATACTTTTTCATGCAAAATAAAGTTAGAATCCCTGCTTTAAATGCAAAAACAGTGTCCAACCTTACCCAGGGCATTGCTGCCACTCTCCCATCATGAAACATTTCAATGGCCCTAAGGCTGGTTATGAAATTACCAATAAATTATGTGATGACAAACACAGGAAAGAAAATGACATAAACCTGTTCTATAGTTTGTAAACACGTCTGTCACAGCTTTTCTTACCATTGCAGCTCTTTAAATGCAGCTGTTCTGTACATGAGGAGCCATTTACAGAGCACAGTGAGGAGGGTATTTTGATGGTCCTAAAAAACTAGCAACAGTGCTGCACATTCTTGAGCACCATCAATTCACTCTCTGCATATATCCCAAACATCTCTCATTTTTAGAGTGCTCCTGTGATATGCACAACCAATATAATACTGACTAGATTTTCTATTTACTATATCTTTCAAAGGTCTTTTTTTGAAAGCAGGTTATTGTTTTTCCCCGGGGAAAAAGATATAAAATATCTTTAAGTGGTAATCTTTCAGGATCAAACTACAAATTGGACCGGACATGAACATGACCCCAAACTATCATGGGCAATGGGTTACAGGGCAAGCTAAGTAACATACAAGGAAATGGGTACACAACATACAAGGGAGACGAGCTGGGTGAGGTACTATCTTTTGGTGACAAGCTCTTTCACCAACAGAAATTGGCACAGTAAAACAGTATTTTTCAACTAATGGTACGAGTACCCTTAGGGGTACTTGAGAGAAGTCTGGGGGGGAGGTATGTCAATACAACTAAAATGTGGAGAAAACTGAATGTTTGTTTTAAGTTTTATAGCATTTTTATTATTGTTGTAATTTTTACACCCAAAAACGTAATCGCTCGCCCAGCTGCGATTAAGTTTTTTAAACAAATATGTTGAAACGGTTAAAAAAATTGTGTGTCTGAAAACTCGGAGTATTTACACATTTTTTTAAAAAGGCATATTTTATTTTAAAAAAAAAAAGGGTTGAGAAAAACTGCAGTAAAAGTTATTACCTCACCCTCCCATCTCTCCCAATAATCCTGGGAACAACAGAGCTACAACACTGTAAATATAACAAGATTCTTTGTCCAGTTCTTGATACATCCTACCATTGCTGCTTTTGGTATCTGGCTGCGTATCAACCTAATTTAAAAATGGAACAAATTAACAGAATTAAACAAAAGGGAGCAACAGATCATATTAAGCCACTAAAGTAATGCAGCTACATGGAATAGCTAAAGGCAAGACCAATCCATCAATCACCTATAGGTATTTAAACAACAACAACAACAACAACAAAAATCCAGAGTCCCCAAGGAAGCTGGGGGGGGGGGGGAGGCTGAAGACTGAAAACAGGAGACTCAGCAAAGCCAGATAATCCCTATTTATGTATTTCAGAGATAATGCTGGGGTTAAGATAATCCACTCAGAAAATAGTCATGACTGAGGGAGATCCGACCTAATACCTCTCTGTTAATTTACTAGCTGTATCCCACTTTTCAGTGTTATTTAGGCAGATGTCACACCATTGGAAACAGGCAAACAGCAATGCCAAAGAATTATGATAAAAAATTACAAAATTAACAAGGAACCTAGTTAAGTGATCAATAACACTAATGGGAAAAGAAAAGCTCAACACGCTGCTGTATTTTAATTGAGAAGTTTGTGCTCCTAGGAAGCTCTTTGTGGCTGAATTTCTTCCTTTTGATGATTCTTTTTGGTCTGGGCTACGATAGACTTTTGATGGCAAAAAGCCTCAGCCTTTGCTACTCGGTGGCCCTTCAAGTGCTTACCATGAACATGACAATGCAAAGGAAGAGAGCTGGAAAAGGCCACTCCTTTTATTTTCCTTATCCATTCTTAGTCTACTGCTCATGGAGTGGAATAGTGGATTTGTTCTCCTGAGTCAGGTCCAAGTAATTGGACTAAGTAATCAATGACCTCTCAAGGTCCCTTCCAGTCCTAGTATTCTATGATTCTAATTAAAAGTGAGATTTATCCATAAAAAAAATGCCATGGTGTGGTTCCACGTTTATTGTGCTGTGCAATTTTGTGCCAAGTCTCCTCCCTTTAGAACAAAAATGTATTTCATTTCTAAATGCCAACACTTCCAACTCACTCTGTTCAAAGCAACTGCAGATAGGGTTGCCAGATGGTTGAACCAAAAATACCGAACCTCCCTACTCCCCCCCCCCCCAAAAAAAAAACACCGGGGAAAAAAATTCTGTTGAGGAAAAAAAAAGGGGAGGGGGGCAAAGTTTTTGAGCAAAAGAAAAAAAAAAAAAGGACTCCAAGACTTATTAAGCAAAAAAAAAAAAAAAAGTAAATAATAAAACAGCATTAAAACATCATGCCCCTTTCAGAGTGAGTGCAGTTAGAATAGGGATAGGAACAGGGGAGACGGTGAGCACTAAGACCCAGGGAAGGCATTGCTTCCTCTTGGTCTTTAGGCTTTTTTGCCGGTGGCCATTTTGTATTCTTGTTCAAGCCAGAACTTAGGTTCTCTGCAGAACCAAGTAAGCGTGGAGTCCGGGGTTGGGAGTCCGGGGGCGTCGGGGCCCTGGTGGGAGAGGCTGGGGGCTGGGCCTGGGCGCTAGAGTTGCCAGGTGTCCAGTATTTTTGCCCCCTGGCCGGGAAAAAAATCAGAAAATACTGGACATTTTAGGTGTCCGGTATTTTCTGAATTTTTTTACCGGACAGGAGGCGCAAATACTGGACTGTCCAGGTCAATACCGGACACCTGGCAACCCTAACTGCAGGCAGCACTGAACACTGAAGCTGTTTAAGCAACTACACATTTTAAAGGTTAGGTGACTACCTTTGAAAATATTGGCCCACGGTCTCAAATACACAGATGATGCTCATGGTCCACGTAGTTAAAAGCAACAAGCACTCAGCAGGTCTAATGGAAAGCACCACAAGTCACTGGGTGCTGAGCATTTTTGAAACCTTGACCTCCAACAATACACCTTCTTCTCCTTAAGTATAGTCCACACCATTCCTCAGCTATCCCCAGGCCTGCAGGTAGGGTTACCAGGTAGACCCCCCCAAAAAACCGGACACACTTGATTGTGGGCAAGGGAGGGGGAGGGACCAGTCAGGAGGGGGGCAGGGCTGGCCAGGAGGAAGGGGGCGGGAAGCAGATCTGAGCACCTTCAAGACAAAATGCAAATCCTCTTTTTGATATAGATTTCTCATAGTGCACACTCCCTGGCACTCATCAAACACAACCCTCCACCCACTCGCCACACTATCTGCTTTCTCAATTGTGGAGACAGGGAAAACGGAAAAAACATAAAAGGACAAGACAACTTAAGTGAAGTGCTGGCCAATCTCTCCTGCCTTTGGACAGAACAAAAGAAGAGACATATCTGGTCACTGTATAGATATTCATAGAGATCATTTAGTTTTGCCTACCAGGGAAGGATGTGAGCAAGACACACAGATTTTAACTATTTGGAAACACATAAAAATGTAGTATCACGTAAACTCACAATGTAAACATTCTAAACATCCAAGAGTAGGTGCCTGGCTTTACCCAAGAGATAACAGCTGGGTGCAAGCAGAATACACCCACTTAAATCGTCTCGTTTATATTTCAAATTTGAGGCCACATCAACAGCTCACTCAACGGGAGATTGACAGTTATGACAGAAGAGATGACTGTGATAATTTAGGCCAAGCTTCAGTATAGCACATCCCACAGAACTTCACCCAGGGATTTCTCATTCAGCTGAATAACTTGTGGTTAAATTAGAGCATAGCTTTTAGAAAGGCATCCCATCTTGATTTAAAGACTGCAAGTGATGGATAATCCATTACATGTCTTAGTAATTTGTTGCAATGATTAATTATCCTTACTGCTACATGCACATTGAGTTTTTCTAGTTTCAGCTTCTAGCCATTGAATATTTGTAGATAAAAGGACCTTTTATTACCAGAAATCTTCCTATACTTCCGGAGCAAGATTAAGTTACTTCTTTGCTTTTAGAAGAGAAGGTTAGTAGACTAAAGTTCTTCAGTCTCTCATTATAAGCCATGTTTCTGGCTCCCAAGAAAAGTGCAGCTTTTTTCCAATTTTTTTTAACATCCTTTTTAAAGTGTTTTAAACTGTTCACACTAGATATGACTTTGCATGTGGCTGTATTCAAATGCATATTGTTTAGTTGTACCCAGCTTAAATATGATCTAGGGTTCCTCTGTATCAGTAGTCGGTCTTTGTAATTATTTATCATTCCACTAATATATGTATGATCAGCAAAACTCATCAGCAATTATTATTTTCTTTCTGATTATTAATAAAAATATTGATAAATATTGGCCTGAAGACAGTTTTATAACCCCACTAGAAATTCCACTCCTGCTAAATGATGATTCCCAAATGAACAAGTAGATTTTGATACCTATCAGTTGGACAAGTTTTAACCTATTTAATATGTACTGTATGGCTTTAGTATAGTGCTATTTTTAATCAGAATGTCGTGAAATATTAAGTTAAATGCCTTACAAAAGTCTAAATATATTATGTCAACACCATTATTTTTATTGACCAAACTTGCAATCTAGTCAAAGAACAATATTAAGTTAATTTGACAGAACCTGTTTCCGTGAAACCATTCTGATTGGCATTAATTGTACTTCCATCCTTTAATTCTTTATTGATCAGTCCTGTATCAGCTTTTTAATTGCTTTGCTTGGGATCAAAATTAGCTAATCGATCCTATAATTCCCAGCTACCTTTGCAACCTTCAAAGATCAGATTTTTATGAATAGGTACAAGATTACCTGCCTATCAGAATTGCCTAAGTCTAAATATGCAAGTGAACTCAAAATCTTAGAAAAGGAAGTAGACTTAATAATCTAATACTATTTTAAACACAACTTTGAGTAATGCCAAAATAGACAACTCACAACACATTAAAATGAATCTGGTAAACAGAATTCCATGGTACCATAAAAGATGTCTTTTGGATAAACTTACTCCTGACTTCACAAACCACCATTGCTTCACTATAATGAAATTAATTCCAATGGTAAGTGAATACACGCTAGCGTCTACAAATCAGCAAAACAAACTCAAGTAACCAAAACCCTTGCTTGAGAGAATAAAGACAAGTGGTTTATAACACATACATTATCAGAGAGTATGCATAAAGGCACAGTTTTAGTCATACAATCATGGAAGCTTACAGAAAAAAAACCTTTTGACATACATTTAAGTATTTTTTTAAAAAAGCCAGCATATTATGTTCTGGCAGACTCACCCCCAAAATCTGCAAAACAGTAAATGAAAAGTTGTATTCTGAATATTAAATAACAGCAGGAAAAATATATCACCACAAAAAACTATCAGAGCATTACCATACCTAACAAAACAAAACAGGAATAAGAGAAAAACAAAGTAGGTTTGAGAAACATTGGGCTTTAATCAATGAATTAGTTATAACCTTGAAGAAACAAAAACAAAATATAATGACTTTGAGCTACAGCTACATCCTAAAAAGAAACTAATCTCCCATTACACCTTTCTGATCTAGTATCTACATGCTGCACCAAACATCCGTGGCATATATCTACATGTTTATTAAAAATTCTACATTGGCTTCTTCTAGATTCATCCATTTACAACAGTATTTCACCAAATAGCTGTGTATAAATCTGCATCAATTGCCCTCTGTTTATTCTTAAGTAGAAAGAGAGTATCTGTGTTATTATCTGCATATAATAATAAAGCCAATGTCCATACCTGTGTATTTTATGTGTATATATTTACCTATGAAGGATGTACACTCAAAAAGAAGTACTGTATATCAAGTTATAGTTATCAATGTTGGAAAGTCACATGCTACTCAAATTCAGTATTTGATTTTTCATAATAATTATTTTAAAATAGCTTCACTGAGGTTCAAGGCTCTGTCTCAGAACACACAAGCATACACCTGGAGTTGTGCTAGCTGAAACAAAGTGAAAACAAGTGGAGCTACGTCACCATTCTTGAAGTTCAGGGGCCATTAAACCACTATGGTAGATTGATTCACTCAGGATCACAGGGAAAGCTAGGAAGTTGTGAAACCTTAATTTAAAGAGAGAAAAGGTGTTCACACATCTGAGAATGGTCAGGAGGTTCTTCTGAGTCTCCAAAGCAAGGTCTAGAAGTTACATAGATTAATGTGACATTTCAAAGGGATTTCTGAAATCAATACCTCTGCCCAGAAGTCAATGGTTATTCTGTATTATTAGCGCAAATATTGAGTTTCTTAAGAGAAGTGATGAGAACAAATATTCCCTGCACAAAAGAGGAAGATGAGAGACTATATTGTCCTTCTATAAATATATCTTTCTTATAAATCTTTGCTATGAGTCACACCCTTGAGATAATCAGCCAGGTTGAGTCACAAACAAACAAGCAAACAAAAAACTAGCCATGCGTGGCAAAGGAAACCTCTTTCTCTACAAGCTCTCAAAAGCTCTGGTTTAGGCAAGCATCTGTGGTCAGTAAATGAAAATATTCACATGTATAATGGAAAAACGCCCTTCAGAAGATCTCAGATAACAGAAGGGTTGAAATCCTGATTCCACTAAAGTCAAAAGCAAACTTCCATTGATCTTAATATGGCAGGGATTTCATCAAAGATGAACAAAGATACTTGAGTGCAAACCATGAGCCAAGTTATTTTCTGCTGTATTTTATGCTTTTTCCACTGATTTTGGAAAAAAAAAAAGAATCCTTCCAGGATTCCCTGGGCCAGATCTTCCTCTGGTGTAAATCAGCACAGCTCTATTGATATCATTGGTGCTCTTCCTGTTTACGCATTTGTAGCAGGCACAGGAAACAATTCCTTAGCTGGGAAGTTCTTTTGGTCAGGAGAGTTGAAAGTGGCCACTAATAGCAGCCAGTGACCTGCACGCTAGTTCCACTTTTCTCTGCTTTAGCAAATAAAGGTGGAATTTTCAAAGCCACTGAAAGGGATTAAGACTACCAATTCCCATTCATTTTTTAATTGAAACTAGGAGTCTTAAAGAAAACTGAGCAAACAGATCTCCTAGGTGGCTTTGAAAATCTCAGCACAATGTTTAGAATAATAACCCTGTGACATGTTTATTCTCCTTATGCTGTTGGTGTTCAGAAGGTCTGTGAGCAGTGTTATTTCGGAATAACTGACGATATTCCGAAATAACAATGAGCATGTCCACACTGCAAGCCATTATTTTGAAATAATGTAGAGCTGGAAGGCTTCTTACTCCGATTCCTATAACCCTCATTTCATTAGGAGTAAGGGTAGTCGAAGGAAGAGTGTACTTCCTTCGACTTCTTGCTACGTAGACAGTGCCAAAAGCTAAATTAAGCTATTTCAACTTCAGCTATGCAATAAATGTAGCTCAAGTTGCATAGCTAATTCAAGTTTTGCCCTGCTGTGTAGCCATAACCTGAGAAAATATCTTGCTTCCCAGATGTTGACACTTTTAGTAAGATGTATGTCTCCTTAAATATGACACACCGGGTCTTTTAAACTGTGTATTTATCAATATGATGTCAAATGCCTAATCTTTAGCAAATGATCTGTTCACCTTGCAAAAAGGTATCACTTTTCCCATTTAATCAATCTTTTGGAAAATATTAATCATCTGAGACCCTCACAACAGCGCTTCTAATATAGTAACTTTGTCATAAACATACCTTATCTAGAAAACACTCTTATCTATTTTTGTTCCATGTTTCTTTTATTCAGATTGATGTAAAAGGAAACTCAGTCTCAGAATCTCATTGCCAGCTGGCGGTATACTTGCAAGTAGGTAACTGATGACTTTCAGGAACCTTAACAATTATTCAACATACTGTCAAAAGAAAGATTCTGTGGGGGGTTTTCCTTTTGAAGACTAATGTTTCATAGTAAAACACAGGCTCACCTTACAGAAAATATACATTATTATTACTTCTATTTTATTTTATATATATATATCTATATGTTAAAATATTTATTGAACATGGTGAAAACTCTTTGCTCTAAAAAATAAAATGCCCCTTCATTATTATACACAGAAATCTAAAGATACAGCAATGCAATATTCCAATGTAATAGGAGAAAAATAATTTCAGAATCATGTTCATTAATATGGCACAAATGGCCACTCAGTTTTCTTAAGGAATTTGTGCTGGATGGTAATCAAAGCTGTTCCTGCTGCTAATGCAAGTCACTGGAAGTTTTGCCACTGACATCAATGGAGACATGAGGAGACCCTAATGTCAATTTGAGGTTCAAACACTTTAAAAAACTTATCAGGTTAAAACAAACAAGCCCAAGGTGATCACTAGGAATAATGTGAGGTTTTTTGCTTTGTTTCTTGAAATGGGAAAAGAATTCTGCCTTTTTCTTCATTTGCATATTAGGACAATTACTCATGGAGTAATTATACAAGGAGTAACACATACTTCATTTTGGTGCTCTAGTAATGTCCTGTCTGTAATCTACTGGTTCTGATACAGTTGGTAGTAAATCTACCTATTACAAAATCAGTATAGAAAATATTTTATACATAATGTAAATGAAAAATGATCATTAAGAAACACAATGGTTATTGAAAGGTTCTCACTGGCAGCAGTTGCTTTTTGCAAAGTATTTTAAATGGCAGATATTAATACATTCTGATGTGTTCCACTGGTAGATACACACTAACGTCAGTACATTTTCAATAATTATATATCTTTCAACTGTGAGGACAATAGAATTAACTGTTCTTCAGCAGTTTCTAATAAGACAGCTTAGCATGGCTAAATAACAAATGTGAAAGATGAGAAGGAAACAGAATGTAACAATCAAATATATGGAACAGCCTTACAAAAGGACTGGCTGTGTTTTAGACAGCTGTTGCAAAAATTAATTGACTCCATATTCACTATTCTGAATCTGATTCCTTTCTTCTATTCTACTACCAAGTGCTCTTTTGCAAAAAGGAAGCACAAACATGTATATGCTAGAACAGCCCTGGGCAACAAGCCTACCAGATCTGGCCCACGGAGGCAGTGGGGAGACCCAGCAGACTCCCCTGCTTGCCCCACAGCCCAGCACAACTCTCAGAAATGTGGCTGCTGGGCCCCATTTCTGTTTCAAAACTGGAGGGGAAGGGGGAAAGTTCAAGAGCTGCCCCTGCCCCCAGCACACCTCCTCTTCTTGGCTCAGTTATTCACTGAAGCACATGGCTGGGCAACAAGGCTGTGAAACTTTTTAAGCTTTGCAAGCCTTTAGCTCTGCAGGTTTGGCTGCTGGCTGGTAAGTTTCCTGGCCAGAGCCTGCCTCTGGCACCCAAGCTCCTCCCTGTCCCTAACCTCTATCCCCCCCCCCAATCAACATACCCAAACTCTCTGCTCCCCTCCTGCGCCCATACCCCCTCCAAGATCTGGCACCCCAATGTCCTCCCCAGATCACAATCCCCTTCTCCCCTAGGTCACATCCCAAACCCCCGCACTCCAGTTCCCTACCCTAGGTCACAGCCGCCTCCTTCACCCAAACTCCCTCCAGGACTCCATTCTCCCTCCTGTACCCAAATCCCTTACCCCAAATTCTCTTCTGCACCCAACCTCCATCCCAGACCCCACATCTCCTCCATTAATATCCCGGAAGAGTGCGGCCCTTGACCACGTTCCAAAATCTTAGCGTGCTCCCCCCCCATCAAAAATTATTGGCCACCCCTGTGCTAGATGATTTACCCAGGATTTCTCAGGTCCTTAACTCAAATAAGTTTGTTCTTTGTTTAAATCATTGCTGGGGTGGGGACTGGGGATGAGGGGTCCAGTATTCAGGCTGCCCTGGGGAGAGAGGACAACCCAGCCCTCTCTCACCACAGCAGCTTGGGACCAGGTGAGAAGCACCTCTCCATGGCCACTGGCTCTCCTGCGGGCACAGCCAGAGGAGTAGTGCATGTTCCCCCGGCTGGCAGACAGACACACAGACAAATTCTCTGAAATATGTAGTAGATAGCTGTCCCTTTCTTGACCTCTGCCCCCTGCTGGCTCCTTGCTGCTCCCTGGTGGTCAGTCTTTAATAAGGAAAAATGCAAAGTGCTCCACTTAAGAAGGAACAATCCGTTTCATACATACAGAATGGGAAGCGATAGGAAGGAGTACTGCTGAAAGGGATTTAGGGATCATAGCAGACCACATGTTAAACATGAGTCAAGAGTGTGACACTGTTGCAAAAAAAGCAAACATGATTCTGGGATGCATTAACAGGAGTCTTGTGAGCAAGACACGAGAAGTCATTCTTCCACTCTTCTCTGCACTGACTAGGCCTCAACTGGAGTATTATGTCCAGTTATGGGTACCATATTTCAAGAAAGATGTGGAAAAACTGAAGAAGGTTCAAAGAAGAACAAGAAAAATGATTAAAGGTCTAGAGAACATGAGCTATGGACGACTGAAAGAACTGGGTCTGTTTAGTTTGGAAAAGAGAAGACTGAGAGGGGACATGATAGCAGTTTTCAAGAACCTAAAAGGGTGTTACAAGGAGGAGGGAGAAAAACTGTCCTCCTTGACCTCTGATGACAGGACAAGAAGCAATGGGCTTTAATTGCAGCAAAGGAAGCTTAGGTTGGACATTAGGAAAAACTTCCTAACTGTCAGGGTGGTTAAACACTGGAATAAATTGCCCAGGGAGGCTGTGGAATCCCCATCTCTGGAGAGATTTAAGAGCAGGTTAGATAAATGTCCATCAGGGATGGTCTAGACGGTACTGGGTCCTGCTGTGAGGGCAGGGGACCAGACTCAATGACCTCTCAAGGTCCCTCTCAGTTCTAGCGTTCTATGATTCTATGACTGTCCCTCCAGCCAGACTCTTCCCTTTCCATTCCATGTGAAACAATGGAATTCCACACACATCCCATTTTCTAGCACAACCAAACCCTGCCCTTGCTTTAAGATATGATAAGAGGAAGCTACATAACCAATTTGGTGGTCCTGGTTCTTACCATTTAGAAGGAGTTCTTGACTAAATGGATTCACAGATGGACAGACAGACAGATGCATGTTTCTAAAATATATAGTAAGATAACCATTAAAATAGATAGCTGTAGAAAGTAGGTAGTATATAAAGGAATCTTGGCTACTGCCATAAACAGATTTGTTGATAACATGGTAAAGAAATGCATGATGACAGGTAATGGAAATACAGACCATTTCCATTTCAGCAGAATTTTGCCTGCGAAAAAGCTGCAGAATTATAGCCAAATATATCTAATAAAACATAGGCAAACATTTAACATAACCTTGCCTTCAGAATCTGAAAGCTTTCTAAGTCATGTCACTGAAAAGAAACATGTTTTTTTGAAGTTTTGGCCTTTCCCTTCCCCATAGGTGTATACCCCCACGTTACAAGGGACAGGTTGCGCCACACTGACAGATGCCCTCTCTTCCCAAATTCTACACAGCTCTAAATGACTTAAGAGCTCCCAAAACGCCTCACAATTTATGTTAAGGAACTAAAAGTCAGTATGACTCAGAATATTTACTTCTGTTGCTTTATAGATGGGAAACACATGACCTATCTGTGACCCATCTTTTCAGCCTGCTTTAAGTTGTTTCTGTGGTTGTGATTGATTCTGACTACTGGAAGAGTAAGTTATAAAGTTGTAATGAAAACCACAAGAAAAGAATAAGTGGATAAAAACATCATAAAAGGGAAAAAACAAAGAAAGGCAAACATGACAAAATATGGCATTTAATAATGATTGGTTAAAGACTTGTTTTGAACATGTCAAAGTAGCCTGAAGCTCTTTGTATTCCTTGTCACTGAAAATATGAAGGGTAATGGAAATGTAACCATCTACCTTTGCTATTGATTGACTGATCTGAACCTACCTAGTAAAACTGCAAATAGTTGCATGGGAAAAACACGTTGGCTATAAAGGGACATTGAAACTGTCACAATTCAGAACAAGATGAGCGACAGATTGTTGCCCCAGAACTGATGAGTTAACCTTTTCTATTTGTGCTGCTTCTAGTCTTTGATTAATAAACCAAACTTGAGCTCACCAGTGGATGTCTCAATAAACAATCAAAATAACCCATTATTTATGGTCTCCTCCATAGAAGTCAAAGCGGTGGTAACAATCTGACCCACGGTATTTTGACTTTGCCCTCATTTCTCCAGATCACATGTTATTTCTAGAGTTTGCAGATCAAGGTTCTTAGGCATAGAACCACTTTTTTGTGTCATGGGCTGCTGTAGGAAATGTTAGTTTGCAAGGAGGACTTGAAGCAGGTTTTGATACAAATTGCTAAATTTTTCTGTGGCTGTAAGCCTTTGGAGCAACCTGAGAGAATTTTCCACAGTCTCCATAACAAAATGATGGGGATCTTAAAGTCTCTGTAAAGTAAACAGAGTTAGCACTAGTTGACTCTATATTTTTATCTAAATTCAGTGAAGAACTATACTGTGAAAACTGAACTTTAAATATGTGTTATGTAACTTGCCCATAACATAATAATCACATATGAGAGGGAGGGAAAGATATAAGAGGGAGAGGGAGGGAGGATATGAATATCTATCTTACACTTAGCATATGGTATTATTTAGATGTTTTAAAGTGTCATCGGAATAATGTGAATCAAACAGACTGAAGAGAAGAGAAAAATCAGATTTTAAATGTCTATGAAATCTTATTCGCACAGTACTTATTGTTTTGTGTGTGTGTGTGTGTGTGTCCATTTGTCTATATACATACACATGATATAAAATAATCATTTATATAGGTATAATGTTGCTATATAAATAAACATTAGAAACTGAACATATAAAAATGAATGTAGCCTCAATACAGCAAAATAATTAAGCATGTGAACTCCAAAGAAGCATTTCCAGATAGTGATATATATCTTCTTTCTTTAAAGGAACACATCATTAATATTATCCAGCCACAAATTGATGTTTATTCATATCACCATTTAAAATGAATATTTAATATTTTCCGTTATTCCAAAAATAGCTAAAACAACAATAAGTACCAGGGAGGGCCAGGTATATACATTTTAAATCTGACTTTATTTAAACTTCAGTCTTTTTGTGTAAAGTGGCATTGCAATAATGTGAAACAATTTAAATAGTAAATGGACAACATATTTAAAGTGCAAAACAGATATGCATATCCTTTGCTCCTTTATTTAATTACAAGCATGTAAAGGCCAGTGATATGTACAATGTATTATTTTGGTTCTTTAGACAGGGCTGTTAATCTCATTGAAATAGTTCACACCCCTAGGGACTGTATCTAATCTCTGTGTAAACAGGGTATATATGTAATATCCATTAAACTAGACTGTGTTAAACCTAATGTATAAAGAGCAAAATATACTCCCATGTGTGAGTAAACAGTAAAGCAACTATTTTTAACTCAGCTTCAAATGTGTTTTTAAATTGTTTATATTCTGAGGTGTTTTCCCATATGACTATTTCAGTTTTATTTAGTGAACTTAGATGAGAAATTATTTTGATGTGTATTGAATATAAAAACAAGTAAAGTTACATTTCTCAGTAAACTAAGTGCTTCACTCACATGATGGATTTTAGACATCAAGATTTATGTGTTTAAACATAATTTTTGTTGAGGACTGGCAAATTACTTTGGCATATTACATTTGTGCATACTTACATGTAAGCTGTTGCTATTCTTAATGCTAATCACTTAATGTAGCTTTGTAAAAATCTCTTCAATGCTGAACAGAAAATCCCCACACCAATATTGTATTGTGAGTATCTGCTTATGGTCAATATATTTTAAATGGCATTACACAGATAAATTGCTGAATGCTATATATTATAAATTGAATACACTATCTCAGAATGTATGAGAAAATAGTTCTACACATGACATATAGGAATACAAAGCTACTATACATTCAAATTATACTGAAAAATAGTGTGTGTATACTGTAGCGACGGCTTGAAGATAGTACATTGTATTGTATGCATAATGTTTCACTAAACAAAAGCTCACTGTTACAATTATTATTGTTTTGTCTCTGATAATTACATGCCAACGATTTGTAAACCTTTAGGAGCTCCTAAATAAATAAACAAATAAAAATGAACTGTAAGAAGAGGAGATGCTAGTTTTATTTACAACATTTTGGCCAAATAGAAAGTCATCTTGGATGTGTTTGAAATGAAGTATATAGAGGCATTCCTTAGATCACATGGACAACAGTTCTACTAACCCTCGGCCAGACAGTAACCTTATAATAAATGGACAGCATAATCCCAACCCTTCCCCAGAACAACCTGGTGAGACATTCATGGCATCTTCATGGGATGAAGGGACAGAGACTAGGAATGAGGGATAAATGGCACTCGGGCTAGGAATGAGAGATACACACTGTTCCATGGCCCCACAACGAGGGCTCCACTTTGTTCCCTACAAGTGCCTGTCACATTATCTAGGAAAGATCAAGCAACTTATGACGGGGATACCCCTGTAAGGAGACAAGGCTGGTCTGGGGAATTCCCTGATAACAAGGGCCTATATGAAACCTGTGGACAGAGAATTGAAGGTGGGGAGTATTTAGGGGGCATAGCGCCAGGGCAGAGGTAGAGGGCCTCTGGGCATTCGTCTCCTGTTGATCCCCTGGGATCGGCAGAGTTCCAGGAGGTTTCACATGGCTGGTCATTTCACAAGGGTCAGGCAGACCAACTGAATACCACCAAATGTTCCTGACTGAGCTTTCCTCCTCTACCATGACAGAAGACCAAGCAGCTCCCCTACTCACCTGAGTTTGTCTTTACCTTTGAAGTCAATGGGGCAATTTGTATGCGTAATAATTAATCATATGAATAAAGTTCCCAGAATCTGTAGATGGGAATTAGGTGCCTAAATATCTTTCAGCAGGGGTGGGAAACCTAAGGTCTGGGAGCCGGATTCAGCCCCTGGCTTGCCTAGATCCAGGCTCCAAGGCTCATGGCCCTCTCCCAGCATTGGGGAGCCTACACTGGTGCTCCAGTCCCATCCCCCCCCACCACCCCTGCTACTCCACCACAGGGCAGGAGCACACAAATTCCATTAGGCTGCTTTTCACTTGTGGTTCGGCCCCTGACTGATTTTTCTGTGGGTGGGCAGCCCCCACCCAGAAAAGATTCCCCACCACTGACGTTGAGGACCTAAGTTTTAGAGACTGGCGGACCAGCCGTCAAGACACTACCCATGTAGGTAGTTCCACTGGACTGCAACAGGAGCATTTACATGAGCAAAGGCTACTTGTATGAGAAAGAGCAGAGGTTGGCCCCACATTAATAAATTTCAAGATATTTCCAGAACCAAAAGCACTTGGCACTCAGTCTTTCTTGCACTGAAGTACAGGAAAATGCTATTGATTTCATTGTGAACGAGAATCAGGAGGAGAAAAAGCAGTGTAGCTTTCAAAATTGAAGTAAAAGAAAAGGACATAAGAACTTAAGAACATATGAATGGCTATATGGGGTCAGACCAAAAGTCCATCCAGAACAGTATCTTGTATTCTGACAGCAGCCATTGCCAGGTGCCCCAGAGGGCATGAAGAGAACAGGAAATCACCAAGTGATCCCTCCTCTGTCACCCATTCCCAGCCTCTGACAAACAAAGGCTAGAGACACCATTCCTACCCGTACTATTTAATAAGTATTGATGGACTTAACGTCCATGAATTTATCTAGTTCTTTTTTTTAAACCCTGTTAAAGTCCTGGTCTTCACAACATCCTCTGGCAAGGAGTTCCACAGGTTGACTGTGTGCTGCATGGAGAAAAACTTCCTTTTGCTTGTTTTAAATCTGCTACCTATTCATTACATTTGGTAACCTTTAGGTCTTATGTGATGGGAAAAATTAAATAACTTTTCCTTATTCACTTTCTCCACACCAGTCATGATTTTACACACTTCTATCATATTCCCCCTTAGTCTCCTCTTTTCTAAGATGAAAAGTCCCATTTTTTTAATCTCTCTTCATATGGTACCCATTCCAAACCCCTAATCTTTTCTGTTGCCCTTTTCTGAACTTTTTCCAATGCCAAGATATCTTTTTTGAAATGAGGCAACCACATCTGTATGCAGTATTCAAGATGGGGATATACCATGGACTTATACAGAAGCAATAAGATATTATCAGTCTTATTCTCTATCCTCTTTTTAGTTATTCCTAACATTCTGTTTGATTTTTTGACTGTCGCTGCACACCAAGTGGATGTTTTCAAAGAACTATCCACAATGATTCCAAGATCTCTCTCCCGAGTAGTTAAAGCTAATTTAGTCTCCATCATTATGTACGTATAGCTGGGATTATGTTTTCCAATATGCATTACTTTGCATTTATCAACATTAAAATTCATTTGCCATTTTGTTGCCAGTCACCTAGTTTTGTGAGATCCTTTCAAAGCTCTTTGCAGTCTGCTGTGGTCTTAATTATCTTGAGCAGTTTAGTATCAACTAACCAGAGGACCAGTTACATCAGTTGGTGTAAAACAGTATATCACTATTAAAGTAAATGGAACTGTATCAATTTACATCAACTAAGAATCTGACCCAGAAACTGAAAAACACTAAATTAAAATCCTGGCGCCACTGAACTTGACAGGGGCTTTGCCACTGAGTTCAGTAGGGCCAGATTTTTCCCTCCGTTGCTTCCAAAAGGTGAGACAGTAACCTTATAATAAATGGACAGCATAATCCCAA
Source organism: Pelodiscus sinensis (assembly GCF_052426305.1). Taxonomy (NCBI): domain Eukaryota; kingdom Metazoa; phylum Chordata; order Testudines; family Trionychidae; genus Pelodiscus; species Pelodiscus sinensis. Next base: position 5,456,321 of record NC_143057.1, read on the forward strand.
CTATAATTATCTTTAAATAATAATGTTAAATTAGTCTCCCATCTTTAAACCAGTACAGATCATCTTTATTTCCATATAATTGCTATAGTATATTACTTCTTGTGGTTTATTTGTATACATACTAAAACCTGGAATGCCCCTTCCATTCCCTGTTAATCTTGCTGATCACTGAGTAGCTTCTTAGCCAGGCAATTTAGTCCTACCTCCTGTAGTTCATAACATTTCTGGGCTATGTACTGTTATTTATTACACTAACAATACGTCTACACGGCAGCGTTATTTTGGAATAACTAACATTATTCTGTAATAACAAAGAGACCATCTACACGGCAGGCTATTATTTCGAAATAATGGCAAGCTGGGGAACATCTTACTCCGACTCCTGTAACCTTCATTTCACGAGGAGTAAGAGAAATCAAAGGAAGAGCGTTCTTCCTTTCACTTCCTGCTGTGGAGACAGCGCCAAAAGCCCAATTAAGCTATTTGGACTTCAGCTATGCAATTGACGTAGCTCAAGTTGCATAGCTTCAACATTTGCTCTGCTGCGTAAACACACTCATACAGTATCACTATTGTATCACTTTGGTATATATGGTTGTGCCAATTTTCTTCCACATATTGATCTGAGGAAGCAGGTCTGGCCCACGAAAGCTCATCACCTAATAAACCATCTTGTTAGTCTTTAAAGTGCTACATAGTTCTGTCTTGTGTTTCAACTATTTACCCCATTTGTTTCAACAATTTACCCCAGCTTAAAGAAAGGTAATGCCAGGTGTAAAGACCTGTGCCTGACTATGTCTTCTACACATTGTATGCATCACCACAGAGAAAATAGATTTTTTTAAGAATCAAAGGTAAGTACTAAAACCACAGAAGGCATGATCTGAGCTCACTTCTACATGGAATACTATGCCCCTTTCTCTTCTGTATTTCAGTGCCTAAATACTGTAGGAAACAGCACCAAATATGAGAAAGAGAAAGGTTTCATAAATAAGAGAACAACCCTATATTTTTACTCTTGGGAGTAATCCCACTGAAGTCAATGAGGTTACTCACATGAGTAATCAAAGCAGCATTTGATTCCAAAGTAGCAGCTTTATTCATTCCACAATTTAGGTCTTAAGTAAATGTAAAATAATATATGTACACTTTAGCAGACATCACAAGACATTTTATTAAGTTCAAATGCAACAAAAGAAGGAAACCTATAATTTACTTTGCATTTGCCAAATTGCAGCCTGCAAACAAATATTGTAAATATACATGCGCATTTCATGGAAACAGATCAGAAGCAACAAGATCCATGGCTGTTTTGAACTACTATGTTATTTGTATCACCTTATTTTTTGTACTGGCTGCTCATAGTTTGAGCTGCTTACAGTATTCTGCAACTAAGAATTGCTATGATTAGAAAACATAAGCACAGAACAGCGCTCAACTAAATATATTCCCTTCTGAGCACAATAATGCTTGAAGAGATGTTTCTATGTTTCAAGTAGCCATTAAAGGCTTGCAGGAAATTGACATGCAAATTTGAAACTCTTTAGACATTGACACTGTTATAATGTTCAGAATCAAAATGATTCTGTGGGCAAATATTTACACAGTGTTTCTTACCACACACGTTTCATATCAATATGGACTTTCTACATGCAGTTCTCAGCTGGGCCTAGTCTGTGACTAAAACAAAATCCTTTCTGTATGTATTTAATCATATCAGAGTTGTTATTACAGAGGATTAAACAGGCATGCCTTCAAACTCAACAACAGGAGAACACAAGCTGCTGTGTAGCATTATTCCGCTTTTATGTTAGCTAATAAGACAGGTCCCTGAAGAGTGTTTCCCTTGTTTTACAGTGACATCTATCAGCCAGAGTGGGGGAATCCCAACTTCACTCACTTGTGCTCAGCACCACTGCGTGTGAACAGCTCCCCTCTGCACACTGGGGCAGCTTTACATTACTCTGCTGAAAGGGAGGGAGAAGGAGAAAAAACTCCCAAGTTGGACTGTAAAAAAGAAAAAGTTGAAAAATACAGGCGGTAAGCTGAAAAGTGCCTCATTCTAGCAGCTGGGGCTCTAGCAACCGTTCCTGCCCCAGCCACACAACAGAATCACCTTGAAACAGTCAAATTAAAGAGGAGTGACAGGCTGTAAATTACAGGTGTTATGAAACAGGACAAGGTGGAGAGTCGAAAACAACCCAGTTAACCCAAACGATTCACATGGGGCGGCTGAATGCTAAAGGCTCCCGGCGAGCTTATTTGGCTCGGGAGAGTGTTGTCATGAGCAGCCATGGCAATACGGGGGCTGGGGAGAAATCTCCCCTCCTTTCTGGGATAAAGTAAATCAACAGATTGCAGGGACGAGCGCCATCTGAGTCGAGCGGAATAGCCACGCTGCTGTCCACACAATGTAGTGGCCAAGCCCGTTTATCTGAGCGACCAAACCGGCGCGAAGCAAAGCAAAGCAAAGCGCTGCCCGAGCCGCGGGGCCGACCTTGCAAAACCCCTTGATTGGTACCTGGGCTGCTCTTTCCTTCTTCTCCATGGCCCTCGGGGTAAAGCTCCGTCATCGCCTCTGATGAGCCCAACTCGCAACAGACACAGCAAAGCGACGCCCCCACGCTGTGACTCCTCCCTCCCCCCCCAAAAAAAATATCCTCCTCCTCGGGAGGCAGGGGGAGCATCCAACGCCCGTGTTGGGTGAAATCGACAGCCCCAGCAGCTCCGCTGTTCCCTGTAAGCTGAGCGCTCGGGCGGGCGCCCGGGAGCGACTCAAAGGCCGCCCAGCTGATTAGAATGCGCCCGCCCTGCCCCTGCTGGTGCACATCCGCCCGTGCCTAGGTGCACCGGGCAACGTTTATTCCGCACATGGCTGGGAACAGCGTAGCGGGAGCATTGACCAGCAGCCCGGTGTCGCTGGAGGGGAGCCCGACCAGCCTCTCCTCACCGCCCTGGCTTTGCCGAGGCAAGGCACAGGCGCCCCGTGGCCCCCCGCTGCCGGGCGTGCGGCCCCCGCTCCCCGCCCCAGCCCGGCGCACTTACCACACCCCCGGCACAGCGCCCGGCCGAGCTCCCGCTTCGCGCTGCGGCCGCTCTCCAGGGGCGGGGAGGCGGCGCGGAAGAGCGCGGCGCCGGCGTCCAGCGGCTCCATGAAGAAGATGTAGCGGCTGCCCGCCGCCGGCCGGCCGCAGTGGGCGCCGGGCTCGCCCCGCAGCCAGAGCAGCGCGTCCTTGCGCAGCCCGCCGCCCTTCGCCGCCCACACCTGGTGCACCCGCACCCGCGCCAGCCAGGCGGGCGGCGGCGCGGAGGGGGCGGGCGCGGGGGGCTGCCCCGCCGCCTCCCCCCCCGCCAGCACCCTGCCCTCGATCACCACCGCGGCGCGCCCGGCCAGCTCCTGCAGCGAGCCCGCGGGGGAGCACGGCGGGGCCGCCGCCAGGGCCGAGGTGCCCAGCAGCAGCAGCAGCAGCGGCGGCGGCGGCGGGCGCATGGTGCCCGGCCCGGGCTGGGGCGGCGGGGAAGGGGCGGCGGGGAGCTGCCGCCCGGCTGAGCTGCTGCTGCCGCTGCCCGCGCCTGCCGCCGCCGCCGCCGCATGGAGCTGGGGAGGCGGCGGAGGTGGGGGACCGCCGGCGCTCAGGGCTCCGCCAGCCGCTCTGCCAGCCAGGCTGCGGCGCCGCGGGCTGAGGGGGGCCGGGAGGCGGAGTTGGCGGGCTCGGCGTGGCCCCAGCCGCCGGCAGCCGCCGCCATGTGCTCCCGCCGCTCGCGCGGCCGCCCGCGCGCGTCCCCCGGCCCGCCCCTTCCCCGCAGGGCGCGCGCGTGTGTGTGTGTGTGTGTCCCTTCCCCTCAGAGCCTGTGTGTGTGTGTGTGTGTGTGTGTGTCCCCTCCTCTCACCGCTTCCCTTCCCCTCACTGCCTGTGTGTGTGTGTGTGTGTGTGTGTGTCCCCTCCTCTCACCGCTTCCCTTCCCCTCACTGCCTGTGTGTGTGTGTGTGTGTGTGTGTGTGTGTCCCCTCCTCTCACCGCTTCCCTTCCCCTCACTGCCTGTGTGTGTGTGTGTGTGTGTCCCCTCCTCTCACCGCTTCCCTTCCCCTCACTGCCTGTGTGTGTGTGTGTGTCTCCTCCTGTCACCTCTTCCCTTCCCCTCACTGCCTGTGTGTGTGTGTGTGTCCCCTCCTGTCACCTCTTCCCTTCCCCTCAGAGCCTGTGTGTGTGTGTGTGTCTCCTCCTGTCACCTCTTCCCTTCCCCTCACTGCCTGTGTGTGTGTGTGTGTGTGTGTGTCCCCTCCTGTCACCTCTTCCCTTCCCCTCAGAGCCTGTGTGTGTGTCCCCGTCCCCGTCCTCTCACCTCTTCCCTTCCCCTCACTGCCTGTGTGTGTGTGTGTGTGTGTGTGTCCCCTTCTGTCACCTCTTCCCTTCCCCTCACTGCCTGTGTGTGTGTGTGTCTCCTCCTGTCACCTCTTCCCTTCCCCTCACTGCCTGTGTGTGTGTGTGTCCCCGTCCCCGTCCTCTCACCTCTTCCCTTCCCCTCACTGCCTGTGTGTGTGTGTGTGTGTGTGTGTCCCCTTCTGTCACCTCTTCCCTTCCCCTCACTGCCTGTGTGTGTGTGTGTGTCCCCTCCTCTCACCGCTTCCCTTCCCCTCACTGCCTGTGTGTGTGTCCCCCTCCTCTCACCGCTTCCCTTCCCCTCACTGCCTCTGTGTGTGTGTGTGTGTGTGTGTGTCCCCTCCTCTCACCGCTTCCCTTCCCCTCACTGCCTGTGTGTGTGTGTGTCCCCTCCTCTCACCCCTTCCCTTCCCCTCACTGCCTGTGTGTGTGTGTCCCCCTCCTCTCACCTCTTCCCTTCCCCTCACTACCTGTGTGTGTGTGTGTGTGTGTGTGTCCCCTCCTGTCACCTCTTCCCTTCCCCTCACTGCCTGTGTGTGTGTGTGTCCCCCCTCCTCCCTTCTGCCCCTTCTCCTCAGGGCGTGTGTGTGTGTGTGGGTGTTTGTCCCCTTCACCTGTTACCCAGGCCCTTACCCTCAGTGTGTTTGTGTGAATGTGTCCCCTTCGCCTGTCATTTGGCCCCTTACCCTCAGTGTGTGTGTAGGGGGGGTGCCTCCTCCTCCTGTCACCCAGCCCCCTCCCTCTCTGCTTGTGTGGGGGCTACCCTGTCATCTGGCCGTTTCCCTCAGCATATTTGCGGTGAGCGGGGTTCCTCCTCCTGTCACCTGGCTTCTCCCTTCTCCGTGTGTGTGTATGACGAGAGATCTCCTCCTCCTGTCACCCATGCCCTTCTTTCTGACTGAGCATGCACATTCTGGGGCTGTTTGATGGGGTGTTCCACACCCTTTCAGGCCCCTGAAGGACTTGAAGTCCTACCACATCCTTCCTCAAGAAAAGGCGTAATGAAGGTGTGTCTTCTAGGCCTGACTAGCAAGGCTAAAAGGAAAAGGCAAATCAGAGTGAAGCAGGCTCAGTGTCAGTTGCTAACTGAGCCCAGAAGAAGGATGAAAGACTAGAAGGCTTCAAAATTCCACTGGTGAAGAGCCAGAGAAATCTGAGCTAAGAGTGAAGAGGAAGGAGCTCCATGGGAAGTGGCCCTGGGAAAAAGGAGCCTCAGCAGTGTTGCTGGAAAAGTGACCAAAGCCCTGAGAAGAGGGACACATTTTGTGTAAAAACCCAACCCAAGGTTGGAACTTTAAGGGTTTTTGGATGGGGCTGAAGACCCTGCAGGGGGCCTGCCATTTGATTAACTTTGTTACCTCAGGAAGGGGACAAAACATGAAAGAGCACCCAGTCTGGAAAGCTGGGGTAAGAAGAACTGATAAGGCAAAGTGTCTAGGGAGGAAGCCAGGGGGCACTGCTCCAGGATAAAAACAGGCAATGCTAGCCCAGAAAGGGCTGAGGACAGATCCCAAAGACAGGGCTGTGATATCAACCAAAGCGTAGTGATAGGCCCTGTTGGATGTTTGTTACCTTACAAAGGGTTTATATGTTCACAAACTGACTGTAAGACCCGGCTGGAGGGATGGACCACTGAAGATTCACCTGATGAGGTTAACAGCTGACAGAGACACCAGGAGCAGAGAAACAGTGTGCAGGTTCACATCCAACTGACAGGAGATGCTCACGAGAGGTGAGTGTACGCCATCACACAGAAGTATCCCCTTCTTGTAACCCAGCCAGCCCCATCACTTCTTACTGTGTGTGGCAGGGAAGGTTATGAGGGGGTATACCTTCTCTCTGCAAGTGTGGAAACAACCAAGCAGTTCTGGGTCTATTGAGAGCTAACCAGGTGTATCTGTAAGACTTCTACTTTTGGGTAGTGGGGGAGCTTACAAAGGTAGCATTTGCCATAGGAAAGGGCAGTGAATGGAGTGCTGCTCCATCTCAGAGTCTGCTGACTACAGAAAGAAATCAGTTCCAGGCTCAACTGCTCCCAAAGCAGCACAGACGCAGCTGCACAGCAGGACAGTACAAAAAGAGGGGGCTGGTGGTAGACCCTACTAAGAGAATAGACCTACTGATAGTTTATGCCCAAACAGCTGAATCCAGAAAGGGCCAGGTCAGCTTTGTCCTTTGCTTTTCACTTGAAGTCTTGTCTGTCACAAGGGAAGAAGAGAGGAAAGGACCTTTTTTGTCTATTTTACTTAGAGGAACCCCTCTGATGCTACAAATTGGGGGGGAAGCATACTTGTAGTGTGTCTGGAGAGGACTTGGGAAAACCCCTATGCCCCACAAATTCTAATGAATACGGGCATAATGCCTGGCAAAAGGGATTTAAAAATAAAAGGCTTAGAGGGGATAGATCTCTGCTGCTCCATGCAAGATGGAACCAGATTGGTGGTATAAGTGGGTAGCAGAGACGCAGCAGCTAGCTGCTCAGCAACAGCAGTTTCAACATGAATTACTGCAACAGTGGACCACCCACCAGCAAGTTCAGGATACTCAACAGTAACAGCTGTTGTGGGAACTGTTGGCCCAGCATCAAGAGTTTGAAAAATAAATAATAGAGCAGATAGTGACAGCCCTACTCCCCCCAGGAGTCCTACTGGGTCATGCTTTTGCTGAGGGGGTTTCCCTGTGAAGCTAACCAAGATGGGGCTGGATGATGACCCTGAGGCATTGACAGAGCTGGGAATAAAACAGTGAGGGATCTGAAGGCTGAGCCAGAATCAGTAACACACTCTCTGGGGGGCCTGAGCCCAAAGAAGTCACTGTCTCAGACGATCGGATCACCCCTTAGGATAGTACAAGATGTAAGGGGGATAGATGCAGATATAGTACTATCAGTGCCAGATACTTCAAACAACTGAAGCAGGACTCACAAATCAGGGTCTTGCCATTACCCCACAACCAGGTTCACCCTCATCTCGGAAAGGTGCCAGTGACACTAATCCATTAATATCTCCCAGTTCTATGAACAGACAGGACACAAAGGGGGAGCATCCTTTTATGGAATGCAAATACGTCCAGGACTAGACAGCAGAAACCTGGGCATTTTAAGTTGATAGTACCAAGAGACAAAACTTGGAAGATTCTTGGACTGTCTGCAGATATATGGTGTTTCAGGCCTCTGATGGAAGATTACGCCACTCCTCTGAATACAATCAATGTCAAAAGCTACCCCAGACAGCATTTACAAATGAGGGTGAGAGGCAAGACTGTTATGTGGTCCTAAGGCTGCACCTGGCCCTTTTTCTGGCAAATCATTTACACGTGAACCTGGGTAGCAAGTGAGGATCTGCACTAATCATTACAACCATCATCCCTCCCCGTCCCCTCCGAACTTGGTAAGTCTTGGGGAAACTGAAGACCCTGAGGAGGGAATACCTCAAGCAACATGATCCAGGGAATACGTGTACCTTCACCAGGCACCGTCTGCCCCTGCCTCAAACACCTCCCAAAGTTCACACAGTGAATCTGCTAGCCACCTTCCCCTTTCCTACACTAGTCTGGGCCAGATGGATCAACATTGGAGCCACTTTGTCAAGCTGCTTCAAGAGCACTTTTGCTAAATTCTTAAAATCTGTATTCAAGAAGACGAGAGAGATCCAGTTTTTTAACCGCATTGGGCCCCCCACTTTACTCAGTTGGATCAATACGCCCTCATTAAAATGATCATTCCAACTCCTTCCTACCTATGCCTGCTTAAAGACCTCTGCCAACATCTGAGCAAAAATCTCTGGGGAAAGTCTAATGCAATTCACTTGTCAGCTCATCTCTACCTGGGGATGCCCCTTTCTTTAAATCTTGATTTGTTTCTAAAACTTTCTAACACTCAATAGGGGCCCAATGCACAAATTTTCTTACAGTTCTACTGTAACTTTGGGGACTAATATGAGAATCCAGGAATGCCACCCATGCTTTCCCATTCACTTGTACTAATGTCTGCTGGTGTTGCTCTTCTGCATCAAATAATTGACATGATATACCTCGATCGCATCCAGTATTTCTTCAGGGTCACCAGTATAGCTCCTTTCTGCATTTCTCATCCCCTACACGTCCTTAGTCAGCTTCCTCTCCTTACAGGTGAAAAATCTGGTGCCATTGGGTGCTTGTTCTTCCTCTACCATAGCTACTTTCCCTTTACTTTTATTCTTAACCCTGACAGGAAGGCTGCTGATATTCAACTCCCCATCCTGGATTGTCACTCTTACCCCTGACTTTCCCAACACTTCTTGCGTTCTTGACTGGGAAGAGAGTGTGGTCAAGGCTAGGGCTGTGAGGGGAACCTTCTCATGAGGCATGACTGCTTGAGAATCTGCAGTCTCTCTTGATGATACAAATGCAACACTTCTTTTAACTCTACCATTCCCTTCTCTACTTATTCCCCTGAACTTCCTGCCTCTGCTGCACTGAACAGTTCACCTTCTCCCTGCACAGCCAGTGTCTCTCCATTTTCTGAATCTAGCTGCTCTTGGCAAGACTCATGAGAACCATTTCATTTCCTCCTTCCAATTAACCACTAACTCACAAAAAGGGGATACACCCCGGTTACTGTCTCAGATTCCTTTAACTGAACATGGAAGTGGAAATCTTAGTCCTCTTCCCCTACTCGAGCCTGGCATTCAACTTCCAAAATTCTCTGCCCAAACCAAATGGCTGTATCCAAATGCAGCATGACCTGCACGAATAAATGAGCTGAAATTTGCAGTGCAATTGTTCTAAGCCTTACAGAGTTCACACCTTTATGTACAGGTTATTATGTCTACACTCCCTTTCTCCTCTAAAAATAATGTACATCCACTACTTTCCCTCAGCTCCTAGAAGCAGGAGCCCTCCAAATCCTCTTAAAAAATCTCTGCCAAAAATAAACCCATCCAATGCCATTTTCTATTCTTTCCCCTTCCTTATAAATGAGAGACTTGGAGAGTCAGATCTACCCTGGGAGAAAGAACTAATTTAGGCCTGCAGTTGGTTGTCTGAAGAGAAGAGCTGAGCCATCCTCTGTGTTGGCTAGGAATTGAACCCAGACCCACTGCTTAGAAGACAGTGCTACTAACCACTACACCACCAATGTGCCTCTTTTTTTGAAGGGGAGAGGTATCAGCTTCTTCTCACAGGCTCCACAAAGGGGCTTGAAGCAGTTCAGGTTCATCTTGGGAGTAATTAACTCACTGAGTAATTGGGAAGCAGTCAAGGAGGCAGTGAAACACTTAGACATAACAAAAGGCTATGAACCTCAAAGAGAGAAATTCCTGAGGGGGAAGGCAGCTGACATAGAAGTTTCAGTGAGAGAATCTGTCCAGTAGACTGGAAAGAAGTTTACTAAAAAGCCAACACCCTGAAGAGTGGGAAGCTTACACAGGAGGAGAAGTCGGAGGTAATTCATGGAGCAGCAAGGGCATGAGGGGCTTGATTGTGGCTGCTCCAAGCAAGGGCCCTGAGTTAGAACTCAGTGGATGAAGGGCCTGGTTCCTCTACTTACTCCAGCCAGAGCTTTTGGAGGAGAAGCTCCTAAACACCGGAGACTTAAGGCTGCTAGAGCTACCGCACTTCTGAGTCCCCACCATCCTGAAGAGAACAGAGATTATGGAGGACCCAGCCAGGAGAGTGCAGGTCATGAGAAGGACTTGCAAATGCAGAATTGGGTGTGGTAACACAAAAGAGATGGAGCCAGGTACAGCATCCCATCTTGCCGCAAGGGGGTGCTGAACGACAGAGGGCCCATACTACACTTTACATAGACATTCTTGGTTTTGATTTCTGTAGATTCTCATATATAAAACAAGGATAGGAATAATGCTACCACACCTCACAGGGGTGATATGGTTAATTCATTACTGTGGGATTTGTTTTTTAAAGAAATGCACATGTCACTTTTGTGTGGGGGTGGGGCAGGTGTCTCCTCTTTGTCACTCCTTCCCTCTAGTCTCCACTTTTGCAGAGCAGGAGCAATAATAAAAAAATAATTTAGGTCTGCAGAGGCAGAGTCCAGAGGTCTGTGTTTGAAAAGGTGGAAATCCTTAATACTTGTTAATAATACTGAAGGCCTACCCTCTGGGTAGCTGCACAAACAGGAACTAAGCCTCATAGTATGCATAGAGATGCCTGTATAGGCAGGGCTGTCCCACAATATTTTGGCATCTAAGGTGGGGAGCTCAAATGACCCCTCCCCATGCTCCCTCGCTGCACCAGCAGCAGACACAATTTTCTACACCCTAGTGGCGTTCCTCCCTCTCCCCGCCACACACACACAGTCTGGCACCTGAGGTGGCTGCCTCAGTTTGCCACATGGTAAGGCCAGCCCTGTGTATAGGGGATACAATCTCCATTGATAATAATCTACAAAGAACTCATGGCAACTACTGCTCCAAGTAGGGGAGCTGCCATTGATTTGGTTCTCTTCCCTTTAAAGAACTTCAGCGTGAAATGAATGTCATTAGTATGGGTGGAACTTAGTAATATGCAAATTTTACTGCAGCCCTCAATAGCCCATCTCATTCTTTTAGGGTTGCTATATTGCCCTCCTGTCTCCCTCAAGACTCCTTCATTGGCTTTGCTCTCTCTTGCTTCCCTATGTGCAGCCATTGCCTTTGCGCCTTTGAGGCGCTCCAGGGATGCCGCACCTGGAGCTGCACAAAACTTGGCAGCTGTTTGCAGCAGAGGGCTGGGTGAGGGAGGATGACAGTGTGGATGCTGTGTGTATATTATGTTGAATAGGCATGGAGGTGGTGAGGGTGCTTGATGTGTAAGGGGCCATAGACATCATAAGGGGCCATAGAGGGCTATAGACAAACACACAGACTGACATGGTCACATATGTACACGTAGGGTATGTCTGTACTATAGTTGTGCGCTTTGATTGCTGCTTGTGTAGACGTATGTGAGCTAGTTTTAATCTGTTGAGCTTGGCTACAGGAGTGACATCAGACAAGTACACTGAGTAATCTCAGGTAGCTAGCCTGTATTGAAGCTTATTGCTGTCACAAAATCATTGCTCAAGTACTTGAGCTACTTTTGTTAAAGGTAGTGTGGGTAAATCTACACAAGCTCCCTCCAATCACACCCTGTGATTGCTGTATAGATGTACCCTGAAATGCCTTTACACACACACACTTTTTATGGTATAAGTGCAAAACACAGTGTTAAGGAGAGGCAAGGGGCATTTTTAGGAGGAGGAAAACGTTGTCTGTGAATGTAGCTCCTTGTCAACAGTAGTGCTTTAGACAGAAAAGCAGGAATGCAATCAAGCTGATTAGAAATCCTTGCTCTGCTCAGCCAGTTAAATGACCTGTAATATCAGGAATAAAAAATAGCACACACAAGTAATGTGGCTCAGAGCCATCCTGGAAGAAAAAAAAAACCTTTCCATTTCATGATTTGTTACGTGCATTCTTATGGTGTTCAAAGTAACGGTTTGCATTTAACACTGTAATTTCTAGAAGCAAGACAACTTGATTATTTAGTGCAACAGAAGTAAAACTGTCTATAAATGACACATGCAGAGAGAAATCAAAATATCCTGGGCAGTCTAAAGTGCAAGTACATTAGACATTGTTTGACTTCAGTCCCCTGATGCAAAAAAATGTAGTTCAGGCAGTGCACACTTGAAGTAATATTTACTCAATGTAAACATGTTAGGCTATGTCTTCACTAGACGGAAGATCAACACTACCACAATCGATCTTCTGGGGTTTGATTTAGCAAATCTAGTTAAGACTCACTAAAACAAACTCAGATGGCGCCCCCACTGGCTGCCGGTACTCTTGCTTGTGTGAGGAGTAAGGAAAGCTGAGGGGAGTGCTTGCTCCCATCCGCCTCCCACTGTGGAGACAGCAAGGATATGCAAAACAAGGTACATCAACTTCAGGTATGTAATTAACATACCTGGAGTTGCATATCTTTATTTGATATTTCCTGTGAGTATAGACTTGGCCTTATTTAGTTTCACATAGGTTGATTGCGATTAAAATAAATTGAATTAGACATGGTTCATAGAACAAATCTTTTAGTTGAAGTGGATCTTTAAATGCATGGTAAAAGTTTCACTAAATAGTAGCTTTGCCTGAAACAGTGGTTGAAATCTCTGAGCTAGTGTTGTGTGGTAGGTCAGACTAGGTGCAGTTTCTTCTGGCCTCAAATGCTGTGCGTGTATGACATCTTTTATATTTCAGTATCAACTAACAAAAGAACATAAGAACGACCATACTGGGTCGGAAGGTCCATCTAGGCCAATATCTTGTCTTCTGACAGTGGCTAATGCCAGGTGCCCCAGAAGAAATGTACAGAACAGGTAATCATCATACGATCCACCACCACCCCCATCACCCACTCCCAGTTTCTGACAACAGAAGGGGGGACACCATCCCTGCCCATCTTGACTAATAACTATTGATGGACCTATCCTCCATGAATATATCTAGTTCTGTTTTTAAACTCTGTTATAGTATTAGCCTTCACAACATCTTCTGGCAAGGAGTTTTACAGGTTGACTGTGCTATGTGTGAATAAATACTTCCCTTTGTTTCTTTTAAACCTGCTACCTATTAATTTCATTTGGTGACTCCTAGTTCTTGTGTTACGGGAGCAAGTAAAGTACACTTCCTTATTTACTTTACTTTTAACTAGAGATCCCAACCACAAGATCCTGTTACAATAAACAAAGAAATGGTCATATTTTTCATCTATACCTTTTTCCTCTGGAGGATAAAAAAACACCTTTTGGTCAAAATCAGAATTTTTCATGGAAATGTGTTCATTTCAGTTAAAATTCTTGTTGATGGTTTCACCAGTTCAGCAGGAGAGTGACTCCCCAGAGTAGGTTTAAGTCCTAGGTTTAAGTGCTCTGCCTGGTTCAAAACAGGGACTTGTACTTTTAACTCCCATATCCCAGGTGAGTGTCCTAACAACCAAAGTATTCTGGGGTAAGGCTCTTGCTCCCTCGCCCTTTAAAAATTCAGAGGCACTTATTTTTGTTTCCTGTTGGTATAGTCAGCCTTAGAGATGATCTGTACACAAACAGTATGGGTATGTCTAGATTGCGGTGCTATTTCTCTGGTATCCTGAAATAGCTATTCCATGTCTTTTGAACCAGCCAGTTATTTCTAAATAGATTTTGAAATAATGGGCTCACTATTCCGATGTCCCTGTAACCCTCATTCCACATTTCAGAATAGTGTTTTATTTCGAAATTTGGCTCTGTTTAGACAGTGCCAAATTTCAAAATAATCTACTTCGAAATTAGATCAAAACAAGCTACCCTGTTTGTGTAGCTCAAATTGTGTATCTTGTTTCAACCTACGGGCGCAGTGTAGATGCACCCTAAGACACATTGAAAACTCATTGTGAGGTAACAGTTAAGCAGGCACCAAAGGATAACAGAATCCCAGAGAGGTGAAACAAATTGCCCATAGTCATACAGGCAAGCCTGTGGCAGAATTGGGAAGACAAGAAGTCTCCTGATTTCTACGTTAATGCATCACCCCTTAGATTACATCTCCTCCTCCAAAATGCTCTCACATCTGTGTCATCTTTTGATTGTTTATGCTTTTTACAAGTAAAACTAATATATAAAAATACATGGGTGACTTTTGACACTCTCATCTCTTTCCAAAACTGATAACGCTGAAATTCATCAATGTTAAATGGGGCTTGTGCAATGTACCCTATAGCCAGCAGACTGTAGAATATGCCTCTTAGCTGCCAACAGAATTTTTAATAGCAGTTGAGCAAACCGATGAGATTTTAACTGATTTTTTTTTTCATTCTGCTCCAAAATAGAAAAACTGTAAGCAGCAACAGAGGCACTGCTACTAACTGCCTACAGACGTACAAGAAAGAGCTGCTTTGTTTACTCTTTGTTCATATTCAGAAGGTTGTCTTCACAACCATGCAGACTAGGAATCTTTATTTAAAATACCAAACCAAAACAAATTTGAATTCCAACAGGGAAATATATTGAAGTGGCCATTTTCCTTCTGCTTTGATGGCCAAGTTATGGCTCCACCCATTTTTCTCCCTGCTGCCCAATGACTCCCTGCCCTCTCTTGACATATGCAAAGTAGTAGACTGGCAGTGGCTAATGTAGTTCCTGTGCAGGCTCTGGAGATGTGGATCACTGTGATGTTATCTAATTATTATCTGACCCTAAAAAACATTGTTGATACCAGTGTTATGTAGTTGCAACAAATCTTATGCCACCTATGATACATGGCCAGAAAGAGTTAAGCATCCTACAGCTTCCTCTGTAGCATGGGACACGGATCACTTGCTGGAGGATTCTCTGCATCTTGGGGTCTTTAAACCATCATTTGAGGACTTCAATATCTGAGATATAGGTGAGAGGATTATTACAGGAGGGGGTGGGTGAGATTCTGTGGCCTGCATTGTGCAGGGGGTCAGACTAGATTATCATAATGGTCCCTTCTGACCTTAAAGTCTATGAGGTTAGCTGACCCAGAGTCAGCTTGCAGAAGCATGTTGGAAAAATATGTAAATGGTAATTAAGGCCATTCAATGCTAGTTAGGCTAGAACTTTGAAATGCAAACCTGTAATTTTACTCTGGTTATCTGAAGAAGTGGGCTGTGCCCATGAAAGCTCATGATACCATCTACATGTTTTGTTAGTCTATAAAGTGCTACCAGACCATTTGTTGTTTTTTAAAGTTTATCCTGTTCAGACTAACTTGGCTACCCCCTGAAGCATCTTGTTAGATGTTAGCTATGTAAACAGACAATTCCTGTATATGACTATAGCTGTTGATTAAGAAATCAAAGGAAATATTAACATTTAAATGACTCTTATGTGAAACTATTTCACTGTCTACATGTCTCTTTACAGTTTGTGGTAACTGTTTAATGGATAAATTACCTTATGCTTATTACCATTATGTTTGGAAAACAGAAGTTTAGTATCATAAAATCATAGATCTGGAAGAGATCTCGGGGTCATCAAGTCCAGCCCCCTACCCAAGGCAGGACCAATCCCAACTAAATCAATGCAGCCAGGGCTTTGCCAAGCCGAGATCAGAAGTTTACATCAAGGCATATAGTTAAACCAGGACTGAATGGTCAAGAGGATGCTTGAAATCTATATAAAATCACCCTGAGTTCTAATTCTTTTTATCTCAGATCTGTGTAAGGTTTCATGCAGGGGAAGCCTAAGCCATAAGGATTGAGATCCCAGTCCTAAATTGGTACACGCTGATTATGATTTTGAACATTGAATTAAAACCTATAGACTAAATTAAAAAACTTTTTGCAACTACAAAGTTCACCATCTCTGTCGTGAATGTGATGTTAGAACTGTACTCAGGTCTGTATGTATATTGATCTTTTAACTCTCTTATTTTTACTAAATTTTAGTTGCATTAATAAGAATTGGGTATAAGCATGTATATGAGGTAAGAAATAGAATATTCAATGACCTAGGAAGTAATGTGCCATACCTTTGAGGTTGGTCAAACTTTGACTTGGGTGTCCAGATAGAAGTCTAAGACTGGATTGCTTTCAGGGGGCTGTGTAACTAGTAAGGTATTACAGAGGCTGTTTTATGCTGGCTTGGTAAATCTAAATATTGGAATAACCACTAGCTTGGGGGGATTCATTGTTCCATTCTTTGAAATTTGCCCTAATTGAATGACCTCATCTGAGCCCTTAGCAATTAAGAAGAAAAAAATAATCTTTGAACTCCGCTGAGATTTTCAGTTCCCTACATGACTCCATGATTTGTGTGGCACAGCGAGGTCTGACTCTGAAATCTGTGATTGGTAATGGCATGTTTCTGGCCATCACAGCTTGCCTGTTTTCTGCTGTGTAGACAGTAAAGTTCTAAAACTTCCCTTTATGCAACACTGTCTTCAATGAGGCAGTCATACTGACCTGGCAGTTTGTGGCACTGATCTAAATTCCCTGAGATCATCCCCAATCTTACATTTGTGCAGCAATCTGGCTTTTATACCAAAAATGTTGTACACCTCAGATTCCTGTGTCTTCCATTTCTAAGAGCCTTTTATTTTATTTTAATGACCTCCCTCTTCTTCCTGCTTCAGGATGTCAAGATGCAATGCATGAAGTTTTGACAGAAGTATGTGCTCCTAGGTTTCCCAGTCTCATCTGCATTAAAAATGTATGTTAATTGGCTCCCTATTGCCAGCATCTGTTCACTAATTCCATAATGAGTACCACCAACCTCCTATTGCAGTTAGTATTTCCTTATATTTTCAGGCCCAGTTTAGCAAAAGCACTTAAGAATGTGCTTAATTTTAAGTCTGTGATTAAATCCAGGCTTATTCAGCAAAAGCACTTAAGATGAGACTTACGTCCTAAGTGTTTGCTTAAAGTGCTTTTGTGCATAAGGGCTTTAGTTGGAAGCAAAAAGCAAACTAGTTGCATTTCACCTTAGGGTGCGTCATCTACACAGCACCCTTCAGTCGAAATAAGATATGCAATTTGTGCTATGCAAATTGTGTGTCTTATTTCCAAGCTAATGTGAAATTTGGCACATCTGCACAGCGCCAAATTTCAAAATAATGCGCTATTTTGAGCCATCCCTTATCCCTCATGCAACAAGGTGTACGAGGATGGCAAAATAGCACGCTCATTATTTCGAAAAATACTTTGAAATAATGAGCAACTTGTGTTAGACGTGGGATAGCTATTTCGGGATACCACCAGTATCCCAAAATAGCCATGTAGTGTAGATGTACCCTTAGTAAAGTTAAAAAAATGCCCTGGGAGGGAAGATAGGAACACTCACATTTGCACTGTGAATGTAAATGTCCATGTACTAAGTGACCTGGATCATGTTATGGGAAACCTTTGATTTCAGGTTTGGCTTTTATTAAATTCTCAAAGAGCTTCAAATAACATGCTTTCAAGATTTTTAGCAAATAGACCCATCGTGTGCCTGGTTGGCAGTTTGTTTTCAAGAATCCATGTTGACTATGATGGTACATCTTAGCAGGCCATTTGCTTAATCAGCAAGCATAAAGAAACAAACAGCTACTGACAGAGTCCTCTTGTATCTCCAAGACTACATAAATTGTTACCAAGCTGTCTAGAGCATGAATTATCTCTATAGTGTGCTCAGTGTTGTTCTTGAAGATGGCTAGCCAGTAGCTTTTAGGGATGTGAAAGATTAACTGGTTAACCAGTAAGCATCTGAAAAATGTACCTTAATAGGCGATGCTTACCCATTCTGGTTAACTGGTGGAGGCTGAAGCAGCTCTATGCCTGTCCAAGCCGAGCCTGGGCACATTGCAAGCAGGGGCTGCTGCCCCCCACCTGTCCCCTCTTTAATTGGTTAACTGATTAAACATCACATTTAGCTGGTTAACCAATTAAATGGGATTTTACATCCCTAGACTAGCTTTAACACTCACATTGTCTGTCTGACCGGGGCACGCAAAGCAGACAGTCTCAAACCATCTTATGTACCGGATCTTCCTCATGTTTCCTTATGTTTGTGAATGCCATGATTGTTGCAGAAATATGGAGCAATGCCTTCTTTGACTGTCTCCCCTAATCGAATGTAAGCTGTCATTAAAGGATGCTCAGTGTTTTGGCTGCACTCTGCTTGCTCATCACCTCAAGTTATATGACAAAATCTCCAGATTGTAGGTCCAATGCTGTTCCCTATGTGCTGCTCACAAGCTGGATAGGGACCATACAGGATCCACAAAGAGCCAGAGAAGAGCTCCACTAATGCAGTAGCAGCACTGTCATTTTAAGAAGCCCTGTGGTACATGCCCTTTCCTTCTGCGAACTCTGGTGGAGAGGGGGTATTTTGGGGCAGGCCTGCTGCCAGCAGGGGATGTTTATATTGTTGAGCGCTATAATGATTCTGAGCTCTTGACCAGTCGATAGGCAGCCCAGGAGAGGCTGCTATAAATAAAAGCTGTCTCTGAGGCTGTCAGAACTCTCCCTCCTTCCCCCATTGTGCCATTGTGTCTTCTGTGCTGCTCCTCTCCGGAGCCATAGGACAAAATCTAGTGCGTAGATTGTGTTCAGAGTCATCTTCATCTGCTCATTTGGATCGCTGTGACACATTGACTTAATAGACGAGGTGAGTGAGGTAATATCTTTTATTGGACAAGGTATTACCTCATCTGCCACCTTGTCTCTTAATATTCTGAAAATGACATGGTTTGAATTACACTGCATACATATTAATTTGATAACATTTATAAGCAGGAATTCTCCACTGCAGAACATGGCAGAGACCTAGTTTCAGCTTTGTATGGTTGATGGCAAGCAATGCAGGGAGTTAGTCTCTGGCTCAAAAACTGGCAGTGCCCTGAAATAACAATAAACTGATGGCTTCAGTTACCATTGAGAAAAAGTGGCACACAAACTGGTAGATTCTCTCTGGAACAAAAAAAGGAAGGGGAGCAACATTGTCACCCTTTAAATGCCTGTGTCCCACCATAACTATGCAATGAAAGGAGATCAAATGGCATATCATCACTTGGGAAATTTGAAAAGTGACTGAAAAAAATGGTTAGTCCTGTGGTACCTTAGCTTATGTCTACACTATCAGCTTATTTTAAAATATTTTTTTGAGAGTTATTATTTTGAAATAGTGCATCCCACACTACAGGGAAGCCTCAAAATTAGTCCGAGGTAGGCTCCCTTAATGTGGACATGCTATCTCGACTTAGAACCCCGGGAAGCACTGGGGAATAATTCCTTTGGATTATTCTGGGGAGCAGTTATTTCAAAATAGCAGCAGCTAAGCATCCACACTAATCCTATTTCAAAATAGCAGTTTTGAAATAGGTGCTATTCCTTGTAGAACGAGGGGTTGTTATTTCAAAATAATTTCTAAATAATGGACTTGCTGTGTGGACGCTCATCTTATTTTGAAATAATGGGAGATATTTCGAAATAACCCTATAGTGTAGACATGCCCTTACCGACTAACAAAAATATATAGAATCATGAGCTTTTGGGGTAAAACCCACTTTATCAGGTGAATAAAGAAGTAAAGGGCCATGTTGCCCTAAGAAAGCAATTTGAGTCCCTATGACAGAGTGCAAGCAGATGAACCTAGCACTCTGAACATTCTAATATTAGTTAGTTCCCCAGTAGGAAGCTAATTGGTTGGGAGAGTAAGTACTCAGCTTGGCTCTCCCAGATTATCACCCAATCAGCCTTGGGCTGACAAGCATGGCACAGGAAGGAAATGGGGTGGCTAGTAGGAGAGAAGGCAAAAGCGGCTAGTTGAGTCGACTCAGCACAGGGAGGCCTCTGTTACCCTCAGGCCCTGGTGAGAAGGCCCACAGCCAGCTGACTATTGTAAATAGGCTGTGTGGCTGTTGCGTAGATGCTGTTCTGAGATTGGTGTCAGGAAAATGAAATAAAAAGACCTGGTGATGGCACGACCGTGGGAGTCTGGGCAATATTTACAGGGTGAAGGCAGAAGAGGGGTCATCTTTTTGATAATGAGGAGTTCTGTGGCACCTTAAAAACTAAAAGCTATATTTGGGCATGAGTTTTCCTGGGCAAAAACCCATTTAATCAGATGCATGGAGTAGAAATGACAGAGGCAGGCCTAAATATACTAACACATGGAAAAAAAGGAGTCCCCTTAGAAAGTGGAGAAGTACTGCTAATAATGCCAATTCAGTCAGGGTGGATGTGGCCCAATTCTAAGAGTTTAATGAGTGAATACCAAGAGAGAAAATTGCTTTTGTGGTGAGCCAGCCATTTCTAATCCCTATTGAAACCCAGATTAATAGTATAATTTCCACAGGTGCCATAGAACTCATTATTGTTTTTGTGGATCCAGACTAGCACTGCTATCCCTCTGATACGTATGAGCTGTGTGATGGTCTCTCCTAACAATGTTTAAGCATGCAGAGCTCAGGGAAACAGGAGTTAGAATTTTGCCCCATTGCTGCTTACTCTATATAGGGTACATCTACACTGCAACGCTATTTCAAAATAACTTAGTCTGCAGCTACACAGCAGGCAGTTATTTTGAAATAATGTTGAAATACTGTCAAGCTGGAGGACTTGTTACTCTGACTCTTGTAACCCTCATTGTAAGGGAAATCGGGGCAAAAGTGCTCTATTTCGAAATAAGTGCTGTGTAGACGCTCCGTATTTCGAAATAAGCTACGCAATTGACGTAGTTCAATTTGCATAGCTTGTTTCCAGTTAAGCCCTGCTATGCAGACGCACCCTTTGTGGCTAAACTTTCCTTAGTTGGCAAATGCTTGCATTGTTACAGTGCAATTCCAGGTGCCTTTGAGTGCATTGGTCAGATAAAACTTCTGTGGAACATGTGATGATCACAAAGTCTGCCTCTGGCCTAACGCCATCTTAGCAAAGGTGATGGTTGTTTAGTGATGATTGAAAACTTTTGAACATAATACGGGAAAAGGATTTATATATTTTTCAAAACAATATTTTCTGCTTTAAAAAAAAAGAGAGATTTTTGGCTCAATTTTCCATCAGGTCAATTAAAGCCAATATTGCATTTTAGGCTACATGAAACTGTCCATGTGAGTTGCTATGATGCCTCCCAGAATTCTAATTCCAGGTTTCATATGCCTTTTCTTCTCCAATGGGATTTCCAGGAGGCCCTGCAGCAGTTCCGCCACAGACAGAGATTGTAGTGCATCATGGGAGAAGTAGGCCAATTGGGAAGCCAAGCTCACAGAGGAGAATAGGGTGTGTAAGGACCTGGAACGAAAACTCTGACAGGGCACCTCAGTGGCTCAGACAAATGCAGAGATGAACGTTGACCTGACCTGAGAAGAAACAGTTTGTTCTGGGAATGTCAGAATGTTTCATTTTCATGTGAAATGTCAAAATAAAATATTTCAACATTTCTGAATCCATTTTTGGAACTATCTGTCCCACAAAAAGTCCTGATATTTGACATTTCATCCTGATTTGGGTTGAAAACAAATATCAAAATATAGGAACTTCTCCCTAGAGAGAAATTTCATCTTCCAATCAGTTTGAATTTGTTTATATTGCAGTAGCACCCATAGGCCCCCAGTCATTGATCCAAGCAAAAAGATTGTAAACTGCACTAAGCAGGGACAACCTAAACTTATGCCAGGATATTCATTTAATTACAGAGGGCAATAAAGCTCCCAAAGTGTATGTGGAGTTGGGGATGAATTTGAAAGGCTTAATGTAGTTCTTGAGGTACTTAAATTTTCCAGGGCATTTCCCAGGTTAAATAACCAACAATTTGAGTTAAGTTATAACTTTGAAAAGGCTTCATGTCACCACAATGTTTGCACTGCCTCTTTGCTTCTGTAGACCTCATTTTAGATCATAGTAAAACAGTATCAGGTATAAAACTAACTCAAGTTGTTTGGGCCAACATTTGAAAGTGTTCCAATGTGTTGCATGGGGCAATTTTTAAAGGATTAAAAAGTTCATGTTTTTCAGGTGACATTAAATGTGTTAAGTATGCTACAGCCATAGGTTTAAATGTCCATGTTTGACTGATGACGTGTTATGTCATGATAACAGAATATTGGTTCCCATAGGAACTATTTTGATTCAATGGAGCAGAGTTACAGGGTACTATGACCTCAGAAGATGCTACTGAAACCTCTATGACTTAGAGTCTGAGCAATGGTTAGACAACAGGTACAGGTTTATGGGTCTACTATTGTGCTTCAGCGAATTGAACTGCCCCATTAGCTCAAGCAGCAGATTCTTGTGTCAGGGCCTCGGTTCCTAAAAGTGACCAGGCTACTGACCTACTTAAACATAGTTACAGATATCAGGGTTTTGAACTGCTGTGGGCCGCTGATGATTAGGAAGAGCTTCCCCAGGAAGCAAAAGTACGTAAACTACTAGTTGTGTTACCTGTGGAGACAGCCTCTGCATCTAAAAGCATGAGGCTCTATGACTTCAAACACAAGGCCATCTGTTGAAAGATAGTAGCAGGCTCATTGACCTCTTTATGGATCAACCAATGGAAGAAGACAAAGACACACACACACCCTGGAATAGTGAATTTTAGCATTGCCTACAGTTGGAGTGTACCCTGATAATTTTTCTTAAATTCTCTAGATCTAAGGCCATAAACTGCCTCCCACCATTTAAAAAGAGAAAGAGAGAGAGAGAAACAAAACCCAATGGGGGGAAAAAAGGAGGCTGCTGGATATAAAGAGAATTCAGGCAAAAGTCCAGCTACAGAGCAGGTGCTATCCAGTTATTGTACTGGACCCAACATATGTGATTTCCTGCCTTATGGATAAGAGGTGTACATTCTTTCTGTCAGTGGTCTAAGTGCCACTACTTGGGACAGTACATGACACCCAGTAGGTGAGTAGGTTATAATAGCAACAAGGAAGCACAACCAATACTCAGAGACCTCCTTATCATGCAAAATATTAAAATGGTTCAGACAGAGTAGAAACAAAAGATGGGTCTTTTTTCCCTAATGTTGTATATTTTAATTGGCATGTTTGAAAAAGCTCAGTCAAATCCTCCTGTTATATTTAGAACACACACCACACCAGAAAGGTTTTTTTATTTTATTTAGAAATCTGTTGGGTTTTTTCTCCCTAAACATTCTCTGCAATTAATTAAAACCATTTATACTTCTTAAGTCTTGTTTATTATATTTAACACTAACTTCCTGTCAATTAGCAGTGGGATATTTGACTCTAAATAAATTGTACTTTGTATGCAAATACATGAACCAGCACTCAGCCATGCATTTAACCTTCAGCGTGCCCAAACTTAATTTGTTTTTTTAAAGCAGAACAGTTCTGAAGTAATTTAAAAAATCCCAAACATAAAAGGGCAGATATCTTTTAAAAATTGTGTAAAGAGGCCTTAGTGTAAATGAGAATCAGGCTTATAGCTTGTAACTCTAAATAAAGGAATGAATAAGTATTAAAGGAGTCGAAGGTGCACATGCACAGCATGAGGACTATGCATCACTGAAGTCCATTGCTTCAGTAGGTGTTAGATCAAGTCCTCCAGGCTTACATAATGTACAAGTGTTGTGCTGGTTCTCTGCACATGAGTGAATTTTACTCTGTGATGGAACAAATAAAGTACCCTAGCTGCTGTGAAATGAGAAGCATCTAATAAGTGAAATGTGGAGGCGGGGAGGAAAAACACAACTGACGCATCACTTCTGTATTTAGTTGTCCAGATTTACAGTGTGACACTTTGATATTTTGTTTATCTAGTGGTTTGAGCATAGGCCTAGGAATCAGATCTGAGTTCTCAGTTGGACTCCTGTTGTTGCTTTAACGCTGTAGTTCACTGCCTCCATTTCATCTTCTATAAAATGGGGATAAAACTAAGCTACCTCCTTAGTTTATTATAATTTAATTAAAGCTTGCAAAACACTTTCAGCATGAAAAGTGTTATGTATTATTATGCAAACATTACAAAACTATTGATGGAAATCATTTTTAAGTTTCATAAGGCAGATTTTCTTTTTCCTGCGTTGTTTCTCTTTCTGACGGAAATGGAAAACATGAGCCAGGACAAAACTGAATCTTTAAGATAACCAAAGTCTGTGCATGTATAACACTCTGTTTGCAGGCAGAATGTTACAGGATCAGGGCCTCAGTGCAGTAAGTGTTTTACCAGTAAGTAATGAAAGGAAATTTTTCTTGTTGCAATGTTCTATTTATATTAACTAGTACAATACATGTTCTATAATTAGCAAATACATAGCCATTAACATAATTGGATTTTTCATTATGCAGAAGTGTGTTCCTGTAGTGTGTTGGAGCGCCTTCTAACTATGCAATTTGAATAACTTCAAAGGGGGTCATAAAAATGCTATCATTTCTCAGTAACAAGCATACAACTGCGTCAGCAGCTGTGTGCAAATCACTTTAACTGCTTAATGCCTCAGTTTCCCCTGATGTAAAATATTGACCTCTTTTGTAAAGTGCTTCGATATATCTGAGTAAAAGCAGACGAGAGGAACTAGACATTTAGTATTACATTAACTTTACCTTTAGCATGTCAATAGAAATATTGTATTTCTATAATGGGTTCCCATGCCCTGGTTCAGACAGGTACTTAAGCAGGTACTTAGTTTTAAACGTGTATAATGGAACTATTCAGACGCTTGACATTATTCCTGTATCTTGCTATACCAGAGCTTACCTACATGCTGCCTGGTAGCAGCACCAGCCTTGCAAGTTACTTTAAAGGGAATGGGGAGCAAGAAGGAGGAAAGGCTATGACCCTGCCACCTTCCACAGTGGTCAGTGGAGATGTCCTACTGCCAAGGAGTGTTCTTTGGGCCTTTCCAAGGGTTGGCACGATAGGGGTATTTCTACTGCCTCAAAAGGCACTGAGATAGGTCTGTGCCTTCCAGAGGACTGTCCCTTTCTGAGGCTTCCACTCTGCCTCCCACCCAAAGCTTTTCACCAAGGGCCTGATTCCGACTCTTTTACTCTGAATAGCACCCTAGTCCACAAGCATGCTGTTGCCTTCCATAGGGCAACACACGCCAGAAGTGAGGAGTCCATGTTAGAATCCAGCCATGTGAGCTGCAACCTGGCTCCTAACACAGAGGGAAAGAAAAAGGCGACTAGAGAAAAAAAAACCCACAGTGACCTGTGCTGTAGGGGGAACAAACAGAGGAGAAAGGATGGTTCTTTGCAAATAGAGAATGGGAGAGATTGTATTGCTGGGGTAGTGCATGCAGAGATGGTTGTAAAAAAAATTAGTATTCACACAGCAGCATCCTTGTAAGGTTTGTGTGACTTTTTTTTTTAATGTAGGTGAATCGATGGGTATAATATGGATATGTTTGTATACTAATTGTAATTTGTCACTGGTGGTTTTGTCACAAGTCCTGAGTGAGGGGTTCTATGGTAGTACATTTCCTGACAGAGCAGACCACACACAGCAAGTCCTTGTCTGGACCCTAGTTTCCCTTTTGCTGTAGGGGGGGTACGTCTACACTACAGCGCTAATTCAAACTAAGCTAATTCGAACTAACGCATCTAGAACTAAAAACTAGTTTGAATTAGCGTTTTGCTAATTCGAACTAGCGCATCCACATTAAGTGGACCCTGAAGCGGGGTTAAGGATGGCCGGAAGCAGTGCCGGCAGGGCATCAGAGGAGGACTTAGAGCGTGGAGCTGCTGTCTCAGGCTAGCCGAGGGCTGTGCTTAAAGGGTCCCGACCCCCACCCCGGACAGACAGTTCTCAGGGGTGCCCCACTTGCAAAGCAGTCCTGGCTTGGAGTGCCCTGAGTGCCCACACTGGGCACATCACACCACTCGGCCATCAGCCCGGCTGCACTTGCCGCAGGCTGCCATCTGGGGAGAGGGAGCAATTGGGGGGCTGCAGGAGAGCTTCCACCCCCAGAAGCCAGCAGAGCCAGCCCAGTCCTCCCCATCGGGGGCTCGTGCCCCATTCCTCCCTCACCTCCTTCCAATTACCCTTCCCTAGCCCCTCTTCTTGATGTACAAAATAAAGATAACGTGTCTTCCAAAATGGAATCTGTCTTTATTGAACAAAACTGGGGGAGACTGGGAAAAGGAGGTGGGAGAGGCGAAGAGAGAGGCCGGGAGAGGGGAGGGCAACTAAAATGATCAGGGGTTGGGAACAGGTCCCATATGAAGAGAGGCTAAAGAGACTGGGACTTTTCAGCTTAGAAAAGAGGAGACAGAGGGGGGACAGGAAAGAGGTCTCTAAAAGCAGGAGTTGGGTAGAGACGGTGCATACAGAAAAATTCTTCATTAGTTCCCATAAAGAAGGACTAGAAGACACCAAAGGAAAGGAATGGGTAGCAGGCTTCAAACTAGTAACAGAAAGTTGTTCTTCACAAAGCAAAGAGTCAACCTGTGGAACTCCTTGCTGCAGGAGGCTGTGAAAGCTAGAACTGGAACAGAGTTTAAAGAGAAGTGAGATAAAGTCATGGAGGTTGGGTCCATGGAGTGGTATTAGCCAGGGGGTAGGAGTGGTGTCCCTGCCCAAGGTTTGTGGAAGGCTGGAGAGGGATGGCACGAGACAAATGGCTTGGTCACTGTCTTCGGTCCATCCCCTCCAGGGTCCCTAGGGTTGGCCGCTGTCGGCAGACAGGCTACTGGGCTAGATGGATCTTTGGTCTGACCCAGGACGGCCATTGTAAGCTCAGGGCTCAGGGTCAGGGGTCTCAGTGGACCCCCTTGATTCTCTTGCACACCTGCTCCTGGGTGGCCAGGCTGGCACCTATCCTGCCCAAGCCGGCCACTTTCCTGTGCCTAGTGCGGACATCGTGGACGAGGTCCACGATGTCCGCACTAGCCCAGGCGGGTGCCCGCCTCTTGCAGTCCCGGGCAAGCTCCCGGGAGCCGCCAGCCTGGTCCCGGGAAGAGGGGGATGGCTGGGGGGCATTGGGTGGGTGGCTCGATCCGTGCCAGGTGCAGGGTCTGCTGGCTGGGTGCTGGCAGGCTTGCACCTGGCACGGGCACCGTAGCCAGCCCGTGCCCCTTTAAGAGGTCCGGGGCCGGGAGGGGGGCAGTAGAGTTTCCCTGGTGTTGGCCAGAGTGGCCACCAGGAAAACCTGGGGAGGGCTAGCCTCCCACTAGTTCGAATTAAGGGGCTACACACCCCTTAATTCGAACTAGCTAGTTCGAACTAGGCTTAATCCTCGTGGAATGAGGATTACCTAGTTCGAACTAAGCGCTCCGTTAGTTCGAATTAAATTCGAACTAACGGAGCGCTAGTGTAGCGCCTATGAAAGTTAGTTCGAACTAACATCCGTTAGTTTGAACTAACTTTGTAGTGTAGACATACCCATGGGTAGCAAGCTGTACTTCCAGCCTTATACTTGGTGCAAACGACACCACCTGGCGTGTGGTACCAAGTCTTTTCTTTCTCCCTTCTCTGACCATCTGTGCAGGAAGGGGTATAACAGCCCCTGCAGATCTTGCTGTCCTCTGCTCCCCACAACCTGGAACCTAACTAAGCAAGCAAAGGAGTGCTTTTGTTTTCTTACTGTCACTGCATGGGCATGTAGACAGGGTGATGACCATCTGGCCCAATGTCCTTACATATTTGACACTTCTGATCTGATGGAATCTTTTCAAACAGTTACATTGAGGGAGGCCCTATTTATCTGACAACCTCAAGACCAGAATGACCTCTTAATCACCCCTGCCAGGCATTTGAACTCTGCTCCAGCATAATAAATCCAGAGGTACAAATCTTTTAGCAGAACCAGTTTAGAAAAACATCTATGTACTTCATTCAGGTGCTACCTTGCTCTGCACACTACTTTTTCTGAAAAATTAGGCTTTCGTAACGCTACTGTGTCACATTGACATTTGGAAATAAATTAGCTACAGATGCTGTAGAAATAGGCTACACCAGTGGTATTTTTCTTGATGGAAAACTAAATTGATAAGGTAACAGATAAGAACATAATTTACTTTTGCTGGAAACCTCTTTTGTTTCCATTGACAAAACAGGCAACATTTCTTCCCCCCCCCTCCCCAATATAACAACAAATACATATTTGGAGATAAATCTTTTATCATTAGTCATGTCTCCATGCCATGTTGATCTATAGTGCAGCTTATTTCCTGTGCAATGTGTTGATTCCTTCATGCCATCAGCAATAAAGCATTTCCCCAAAGAGGAGAAATAATTTACCTGGAAACCAATTGCATTAAGTAAAACATTCTCTCTGGCTGATGCTTGTTTTCTTTCCCACTTTGATATAATTATCCCTCCAGCTGCCAGAAAAGATATAAGCTAGTAAATTTACTGGTGTAAATCCAATGGCTTGAATGCACATACTACACAGTCACTGGGAAGTATATGAGAAGGAATCAGACCCAAGGTTTTAGATAACTTTTACTACTTTTAGCACCAGGGGCCCGGAAGGGCTACATCTACACTGCAATGCTATTTTGGGATACCAGAATATCCCGAAATAGCTATCCCGCATCTTCACAGCAAGCCTATTATTCTGACGTCCCTGTAAACCTCATTCCATGAGGAGTAAGGGACATTTCAGAATAGCGGGTTATTTTGAAATTTGGCACTGTGTAGACAGAATTTGCGTAGCTCAAATTGCATATCTTATTTCGAGCTACGGCGCAATGTAGACACACCCAAAGTGACCGGGCTCCTGCACGTTGGTGGGGGAAAGGTGTTTTAGGACAACAGGGCTATCTGGAATGCTGAGCATTAAGCCTTTTGTTGATCTGACAAGGTCAGTGATGACTCTGGAAGGCCTGAGATAAGGGCATGAGATCCCAGAAGATTACAGACTTCTACTGTCCCAGAGCTTTATTTCTTTGCAAGCGAGCATGTGACTACTCTATGTGTGAGGAGTGGAAAATGTAAATTTCTGCAAAGCCCCCGTCCTTGTTCTAGCTATGGTGGGCTGCTGACAGTGGGATTTTTTTCCCCACGGGTTGACAGAGATTGTTGCTATATTTTTTTGTGCTACTGGTAGCCAGCGTTGACCCTCAATGAGTTAGTGTGCAGCTATTGGCTCTGGGAGAGGTTAGGAGTTTGGCGCAAACATTGTATAAGAGTGAAGGAAGATTTTCACAGTGCATAAATGAATATAGCTGATACATCCTTAACAGTCCTGTAGGCACATTCACAGAACCATAGGGCTAGAAGGGACTGCAGGGCTCGTCTAGTCTAACCCCTTGCCAGAAAGCAGGACTTGTTGGGACTAAACCATCCAAGAGAGATGGCTGTTCATCCTCCTTTTGAAAACCTCCCAGGGAAGGAGTTTCCATGACTTCCCCAGGAGTCTGTTCCATTGTCCTATTGTTCTTACAGTTAGTTCCTGAGATATAACTAACTCTACCGTAATGTACTTTGAATCCATTGCTTCTTGTCCTGCTCTTTTGGCAAGAACCAACCATTTTTCTCCATTATTTTATGGCAGCCTTTCAAGAATTTGAAGACTACTATGTCTCCCTCCCCCTTAGTCTCCTCTTTTCCAAACTAACGTTACCCAGTTCTTTCAGCCTTTGGTCATATGGCTACATTTCATCTCTTTGATCAACTTTTTTACTCACCCCTGGATCCTTTCCAGTTTTACTACATCCTTTGCATCCAGCAGTGACCAACATTAGACCCAGTGCTCAAGCTGAGGCCTAATGAAGTAGAGCAGAACCAATCCCGTGACTTGCATGTGATGCCTCTGTTAATGCATTCTAATCTTGTGTCTGCCTTTTTTTTCTTTTTTGCAACAACATCGCATTGCTGACTCATACTGATGTTGTAATCCACTACAACTCCCAGCTTCCTCTCAGCCATGACATGGCCAAGCCAATTATCCCCCAATCTGTAGTAAGGGGAGAAAAAACAAATGCACAAAGTATAGCACCTTGCACTGGTCTTTGCTTAATTTCATTTTGATGTCTATAGCCTACTTCTCCAATTTTATCAAGATCACTTTGAATTTTAACTCTAACCTCCGAAGTATTGGCAACCCTCCTCCCAAGCTTTGTGTCATCTGCAAATTTGATCAGTAAGCAAACTGTTCCTGTAGCCACATAATTAATAAAGATGTTGAAATAACATCAGACTCCAGACCGATTCCTGTGGAACCCTACTTGAGACCTTCCTCCTGTCTGACATCATTTCTGCATTTTTCCAGCTTACTTCTCAGATTGTCCTATGGAATTATGTCCAAAACCTTGCTGAAGTCCAGGTATGCTGGGTCCACTGCAATCCCATTGCCCAACAAATGACTTACCTTGTCAAAGAAGGGAATCAAGCCAGTTTGGCCTGACTTGTTCTTGGTAAATCCTTGCAGGCTGTTTGTGATTACACCTTCATTCTCCAGGCATTCGCAAACAGAATGTTTTATACCTGCGAAACTACTAGATCAATGTAGTCACCTTGACCTTGGTACTCTATAGCTTCCAGTTTCTCCTTTTTCACGTTGGGCACAATGGGCCTTCTCCAGTCATCCATGAATTTGCGAATATCCTTGCCAGTAGCTCCAAACGTTTTTTTCAGCTGATTCTTTCAGCACGTTGGGTGAATAACATTAGGCCTCAGTTACATTCATTAAAATTAGTCAGAAGGTCTTGGCCATGTTTTTTACTTATCTTGATCTGCTGCATCCCTTCCCCCTTGTCTAGGGTAACTTCACGAGTGGCTCAGTCACATGGTGTTTTTGGTGAGAAGACAACAAAAGCAAAGCAGGCACTGAGCTGCTCGGCTGTCATATCTTCCATTACGAGCTCACTTTCTCTACTGAGCAGCAGACCCACGCCATCTCTGAGCTTTCTTTTGTCTGCCATATTTACTGTTGTGTCAAACATTTCTTGCCAGCTGTAGCTCATTCCTTGCCTTGACTTTCCTGATTTTTCTCCATATACTCTTGTGCTTTTGCCATGTATACTTGCTTGGTGATATGGTCCCCTCCCCCTTACATTTTCTGTATGTATCTCTTTGGGGGGTTATACAGCTAAAAAGTTCTTTGTGTATACCCATTGCCCCCCTATGGCTCTTCTTATCGTTCCTCTCCGCTGAAGTAGCTTAATGTTGGACCTCTATGATTACATCTTTTAGGATCTGCCAGCCCTCCTTTGACTCCTTTCTCTTCTGAATGGTCTCTCCGTGCAACCTTGCCTACCATTTCTCGGAGATGGCTGAAATCTGCCTTTCTCCAAAGTCCATTGTCCTTGTTTTGCTGTTCTCGTGTCCTCCTTTCTTTAGGATCTCAAATACTATCAGATCATGATCACTTCCTCCCAAGTTCCCTACCATCTTCACATTCGCAGTTAATTCATCCTGGCTGGGCCAAACCCGATCCCAAGTGGATGACCACATAGTTGTTTCCTAAATGTTCTGAATCAGAAAGTTGTCCCATATACACGCTAAGAACTTGAAGGACATATTATGTTTTGCTGTAGTAGTCTTCCAACAAATATCGGGGACTTTAAAATCTCCCCTTAACATTCACTCCTGTGTTAGCTAATCCTGATACCTGCTTGTAGGATGCGTCATCCACTTGGTCGTCTTCTTGATTCCAGTGGTCACAATGAGTGGCAAGGGAGAGCCCTGAGAGAAAACCTTCAAAACAGAAGAGAAATAGCCCAAGTTACTCCCCTACATCCCTCAGAGGCAAGAATGAAGCAACTGGAGGGTGGCTCTGTCTCGTCCCACTTGAACTCTCCGGTTCATCCTTGAAGCAGGTTAGGGCAGCTCTAATCTGTGCCAGTTAGTGGGCATTCACACACCTCCCCATCCTTGACAGATTCTTCACTGCTTTGGACATGTCCCTCTATTCTAGGGTCCACAGGAAACGTGTTGTAGGAGCCATCTAAATGGCTCACACTGAAGATATGCTCAGCTAAGGATTTACAGGCAGTCTCTGCTCGCATGGCACTGCTCAAGTGATGCAAAGAAAGTATGGTAAGGCCAAGAATCTGGCCCCATAAAGTATCGTTATTTAAAGCAGACGTTAAACCATTTATCAGTTGTATGTTGGTCTAAAAGTAAAGTCTTATAAAGTATGGAGAGAGCCTGGCTATTTATTTCAGTCCCTGTACAAGTTTGCCACCAATGAGTTTGTGGTTATTTAGTACATGGTCTGCCGATTACACACAGAATGGCTTTTGAGATGTCATTTTATTCCCTGGATTGAAATACATGCTAGGAATAAAATGTCCTTTCCCTGCATAACCTGAGGTTTAATCCTTCCTCCGGAAATACATGATGTAGCTTTAGGATGAAACACATGATCAGTAGCTGGAAAATTTGAAGTAAGTCTGCCACTTTTCAGGGAGAAATTCCTTTGGCATGGGGAAAAAGAAAATTATTTAGAGCCCAATCCTGCAGACATCTGAGATCCAGATCCTTAATGATATTTAGGCTCATAACTGCCATTGATTTCAGTAGAAGGTAAAAATTAAACAAAAAGCATTTAAAGGATCCAGACTCTACTTACTTATGCATGGGTTCAATTGGACTAATCATGTGGATAAGGGCTACTTGTCAGTTCAATTTGGAGGTTCTGCTCTTTGCTCTGGAAACAGGTTTTCTGGACTTTCCAAGTTACCTAATATGCTTGTCCAAGGATTTGCCTTTTACAGCAAAATGATGAAAGAATCTGCTCTGCAATTTACTGGAGCTGGTTGGAAAATCATCAAAAGTCTATGTTGGAAAATATGATTTTGATGAAAACTTAGCATATCACAAAAAACTTCTCTCTTGATCCTTACATTTAGAAAAAAAGGGGGGGGGGGACTTCTGAAAATGTTAGTGTCTCATTGCAACATTGTTATTCGGTTTTGCATTTCAATAAGACTTGTTTTAAAAAAATTACATACATTTACAAAGATGCAATAGCTAAATAAAACATTTCAATGGACCTGCAGAAAATTATGTTAAACTGTTTTATGAGGGGAAAATGATTTTTTGTCCTAATTTGGAAGGGGAAAAATTGATTTTTTTGGTCCTAATTTGGAAGGAAAACAATTTTGAAATCTCTATTTCTCAGGACAGAACTTTTTTTTTTTTTTTTTTTTTTTTTTTAAATCCAACTCTATATCATACCGACCTAGAATCATCAGAGTTTGGCTTTTTTTCAGGTTGTGCATGGAGTGAAATTCATCCCTGTGCAGATGATCAGCACAAGTTAAGTCTGACTTAAACCCTCAGGACATGTCAATACTAGAGAGAAGATCGACCCTCTAGAGGTCGATCTTCTGGTGTTTGATTTAGCAGGTCTAAGGTAGACCCATAAATTGAAAGCTGAGGGCAGCCCGCATCCATGTCCGGTATGCCTTGTTCTGTGAGGAGTAAGGGAAGCCATCTGAAGTTCATGGTTCTGTCTGCCTCCTGTGCAGTGGATGCCACCATGGCTCAGCTTAAGGTAAGCTGAATCCTGCTATGCATTTTTCATAGCTGGATGGCATAATTTAAGCCGACTTGCCTGGTCTAGTATACACCACGCCTCAGTGAGACTTAAGTACAGGTCTTCTGCATAAGGGAAAATGTGATCCTTGCATGGGATGAGTATATATTCAAGGCACTATGAAATTCAAATAGAAGCAGTACTATAATGCAACAAATAGCCAGAGCACACACCAAGTAGCAGAGGGTAGTGGTTTCCAACTGGTTAGGCCTCAGTTGGAGTATTGTGTCCAGTTCTGGGCACTGCATTTCAAGAAAGATGTGGAGAAATTGGAGAGGGTCCAGAGAAGAGCAACAAGAACGATTAAAAGTCTAGAGAATATGACCTATGAAAGAAGGTTGAAAGAACTGGGTTTGTTTAGTTTAGAAAAGAGAAGATTGAGGGGGGACATGATAGCAGTTTTCAGGTATGTAAGAGGGAGAAAACTTGTTCATCTTGGCCTCTGAGGATAGGACAAGAAGCAATGGGCTTAAACTGCAGCAAGGGAGGTTTAGGTTGGACATTAGGAAAAAGTTCTTAACTGTCAGGGTAGTCAAACACTGGAATAAATAACTCCACATCTGGAAATATTTAAGAGCAGGTTAGATAAATGTCTATCAGGGATGGTCTAGAGAGAATTTAGTCCTGCCATGAGGGCAGGGGACTGGACTCAATGACCTCTCGAGGTCCCTTTCAGTCCTAGTATTCTATGATTCTATGACTTGATTTTTATTTTCTTGGTCATGACAAGAGAGCACATTTACCTGGACATGACCACTTGGATTTTCATGATCACTTTTTTGTGGGGGAAATTGCAGGGTTGGCATTTTCTTTTGGATGGAAAGGATTTTCGTAGCTCACATGGATGAAATGTGCTCTTTTTTAATTGATTTATTTGAGCAAATGCCCAATGACACTAATCAATGTTTACACAGGTTGGCAGGGAAAGAACAGAAGCTTGATCATTGTAATTACAGGACTATAAATACATAAGTCCACAGGCCAAAATGATGATGTTGTTGTTGTTGTTGTTGAAGATTATATTGATTTGTTCATGTGTGTGTTTTTGTCCCCACAAAATCTTAGACTCCTAGACTGTCTATCTCATCAACAGAAACCATAACAAGTGAGCAAACAGCCAGCTGAATCTTTCAGTACCCCTCAGTTCAGTTTCCCCTTTCAGGCTCAGTTATCTCCTTTCCCTCAATGCACCTAGAATGCAGACTGCAGAGTCTGTCACAAACTGCCATGCCAGGATTGCAGAAAACTGACACGCTTCCCAGATTACACAAGTCTTGTTTCTCTGAGCTCTGGAGGGAGATTTTTCAGCAGGAGATGCCAGCAGCTGATTAGCATAGCGTAGAGCCGGTCAAAATTGTTGCCCTTTCAAATCTTGAAATTTAATATCAATTGAGATTTTATTTTTTTATAACAAACCCTTTCCCCCTCCACCAGTTAACTCTGAGCCAATTGACATATTAGGAAATGTTGAAAAGATGGGATTGAAATAATGTGATTTTTTAAAAAGAATCCTAAAACATTGTCCCCTTTCTTCCAACCAGCTCTGCTCAAGGGTTTTGGGAGGTGAGGTCTGACACTAGCTAAGACATTGGCATATAAGAAGCCAGTGCTATCGGTAGCAATGCAGGAGCTGAGACCAGCATGAGGCGCGGGGAATTGGAGAAATGAGTCTGGGAGAGGAGAGGTGCAGTGTACAATAGCTGAGATGGTACGTTGAGTCCGCGCAGATGATTGGAAGGCTAGAAGCAGTCCTGATGGATTACTTGGCACAGGTCAGGTGAAGGGATCAAAGCAATTTATCACATCTCTGTGACTTCTCAGGTGGACATTACCACCTCCATGTGTGTGCCCCCCACAGGAGCAAATACACCTAGACCATCCCTGACAGGGGCTTGTCTGGCCTGTTCTTAAGACCCTCCAAAGATGAGGAGTCCACAGTCTTCTTTGGAAGCTTGTTCAGACCTTACACTAGACATTATGGAAAACTTCCTAACTGTCAGGTTAGCCTAAATCCCCCTTGTTGCAGAGGAAACCCATTACTTCTTGTCCTACCTTCAGTGCATGGGGAGAAGAGTTGATCGGTCCTCTCCCAGCCTTCACATGTTAGAAGATTTACCAGGGGGTTCCTCAGTCTTCCCAAGAATAAACATGCTCCGGGTTTGGTTTCTTACCTGATCCCTATAGGTCAGTTTTTCTAAACTTTTTTGATCATTTTTGTTGCTCTCCTCTGGACTCTTTCTCCAATTTCTCCACAACTGTCCCAAAGTGTTGGCGCCTGGCGGAGGTGAGTGGTGAGAGGGCACATAGGGGGTGATGGCTACTGGCCATGTGACCCCCTAGCCGTGGAAAGAACCATGACAACCCCCCTTCCTCTTCTCTGCTCTTACTCCACCCCCACCCCACCTCTCCCACATCCCCCTCTCTCAAGCAGACTAGAGGGGCTGGCACCTGCAGCAGGGATTCCCCCTCCTCCCTCCATACTCACTAGCAGTGGTGGGAGAAGCAGAGGAACAGAACCCCAGCTCTTTCTGCTCCCCCGGCTGCATCATTCCACTTCCTGCCAGTGGGTATGGGGGCAGATCTGCCCTTCTCCCAAGAGAGGCAGCTGAAGGAGTCAAGTGAACAGCGGTCATGTTGCTCGCTTCCCCTGCCAGTGGGGGTGGAGGGGCAGCCCCCTGCTGGGGGTGCCAGACTCCCACTAGCCCCTGGCCTGCCCAGAGGCTCTGATCCTGCCAACTTCTGCCTTACTCCTGTCAACCCGCAGTGTGTGGGGCACAGCCCTTCCACCCCCCATGTGTTGCCCTTGGTGCCAAGAACTGGGCACAGTACTCCGACTGAGGCCTGACCAATCCCAAGTAGAGTCAAACCATTGCCTCATATTTACGACACATGACACTGCTGTTAATGCGCCCCCGAATAGTAGCAGTTTTTGAAACTGCATCGCATCACTGACTCAATTTGTGACTCGCTATAACACTCAGGTCCCTTTCTGCAATTCCTCATTTTGTAGTTGTGCATTTCAGTTCTCCTTCCCACGTGTGGCTATTCTGCACTGAATTCAAGACCGCTCTCAGTTCCTCACACAGAGATGAAATTAGTCCTGCAACTTAAACGATAAGTCTCTGGAGGACACCTGAATTGAATTGTCTTTAAAAGTCAAATATTTGCTCATTTTTGTGGGAGACAATTAAAAGGGATGCACCAACTTCCTACATGCTGCTCTCCACTGAATTAGCCTTTGGGCTTTTCCTTGCTAATTCCCCAAACTCTCAATCTTTACACACATGACCTTCTATCTTGAACACTTTTGTAATGTTTAAGAGTTATATTCCATGGAATCAGGACTATTTGAATTCTATTCAGATTAGCCGAGAAAACTATTAATGTCTTTCAATCTGAGTTCCAGCTTTTTGTTGTAGGGTGAGGAAAGATAATAGCCTTATGATTAAAGCTGAGTGTCACAGAATCAAAGTTATACTCAATTCTGTCCCAAACCTCCTGTGTGACTTGAGCAGGTTAAGAAGGATTACATTTTGAATCCTTTTCGGCTTGAACATTTCGGCTTGAACTTTAAGTTGTCCAACAGGTGTCCAGGCAGTAGAAACAATGAGAATCTCAGATTTGGAAGCTATTTTTGAAAGTTTGAGACTTTAATTTTCTAGGCTGTAAATTGGGTAAAATACCCTAGTCACAGGTCTGCTATTAATGCCATAACATTTGTAATGCATTGTCAGATCCTCACATGAACAGTGCTGTAGACATCCAAACCATCATATCCGTCATCTGAGAGTGTGAAGCTAAAGAATTTCTACAGGGCTAAAAAATGTGTTCTTTTGTTTCCCAGCATTATCTGTTTGTCTCTGGGCATTTGGTATCTTAAAGCATAAGAATGAAAATGCATATCTGTTTTATTTGCAGACTTGTTGGTGTAGGAAACGCCATTGCAATAGTAGAAATTTGCCTTTCAAGCTAAGATTTCTGCAGGCATTGACCATGGAAGAAATGACAGCTGCTCCCACTAAGCAGCTATACAATTCTCCTGGTCCTAATTCTTCTAACCCCACCACAGCTGTTGAATTTTTCTTCCTTGCTATTGTTCTATCCTGCACCACTCGCTAGCAATAACCTACTGGGAATAATTAGCCATTTGAGCCCAGCATTTGCACTTTTTTTCCTCCTTCCTGCCAGCCTCAATATCCTTATAATTCCCCCTTAGTATGGCCAGGGGAAGAGTTCATAACAAACAGTTTGTCTGATTAATTCTGCATCTCTTTTCCCTACTAACAAGTGATCCAAAACAGAACATGAATTTCTTTCAGTCTTGGTGCTTTGCCAGTTCATTTTCTAAGGCTGGCTGGAAAAATTTTAACTGAAGTTTTCCATCTGAATGTAGCTTTGCCAACACTGCAATATTTTGTGAATTCATGTAAATTTTTCTGAAATCTTGTTTTGGAGGGGGGATAGGAAATGTTCAACACTATTCAAACAAGAAGTTTAGATCTTTGAAATAAAACTTTTTTCTATTTTTCCTCTCAGAATGACAAAATTTAAACATTTTTCATTTTAGTTTTTAACTTTTTATAACAGGTGAAAACAAAATATTTTAATTCCAACACTTTCCAGAATTATCTTTCTTTGACAATTTCCAAGTTTTCAGGCTCAGAGGGTAGCCATAGAATCATAGAACATTAGAACTGGAAGGGACCTTGAGAGGTCATTGAGTTCAGTCCCAGACTCAGTATCATCTAGAACATCCCTGACAGATGTCTATCTAACCTGCTCTTAAATATCTCCAGAGATGGAGATTCCACAACCTCCCTGGGCAATTTATTCCAGTGTTAACCACCCTGACAGTTAGGAAGTTTTTCCTAATGTCCAACCTAAGCCTCCCTTGCTGCAGTTTAAGCCCATTGCTTCTTGTTCTGTCCTCAGAGGCCAAGGAAAACAAATTTTCTCCCTCCTCCTTGTTATACCCTTTTAGATACCTGAAAACTGCTATCATGTCCCCTCTCAGTCTTCTCCTTTCCACACTAAACAAACCCAATTCTTTCGGTCTTCCCTCATAGCTCATGTTCTCTAGACTTTTAATCATTCTTGTTGTTCTTCTCTAGACGTTCTCCAATTTCTCCATATTTTTTTTGAAATGCGGTGCTCAGAACTGGACACAATACTCTAATTGAGGCCTAATCAGTGAACAGTAGAGTGGAAGAATGACTTCTAGTGTCTTGCTCACAACACTTCTATTAATGCATCCCAGAATCAGGTTTGCTTTTTTTTTTGCAACAGTCTCACACTGTTCACGCATGTTACTCTGCAATTTGAAAAACAACAAACAGTCCTCTGGCACCTTAGAGACTAGCAAATATATTGTATCATGAGCTTTTGTGGGTAAAGCCCACATCATAAGTGGGTTTTACCCATGAAAGCTCATGATTACA
This sequence comes from Pelodiscus sinensis, assembly GCF_052426305.1. Lineage (NCBI taxonomy): Eukaryota > Metazoa > Chordata > Testudines > Trionychidae > Pelodiscus > Pelodiscus sinensis. Next base: position 5,495,032 of record NC_143057.1, read on the forward strand.
ATATATTTATTAGTCTCTAAGGGTATGTCTAGACTACATGGCTCTGTCGACGGAGCCATGTAGCTTAGATTTCCAGACATAGGAAAATGAAGTGGCGATTTAAATAATCGCCACATCATTTACATCAAAATGGCTGCCATGCTATGCCGATCAGCTGTTTGGCGGCACAGCGCGGTAGTCTGGACACTCCATGGTCGACAAGGGAAGCCCATGTCGACCGCCCCATTATGCCTTGTGGAATGAGGTTTACCAGGGCGGTCAACAAGGGCTTCCCTTGTCAACCGCAGAGTGTCCAGACTACCGTGCTGTGCCGCCAAACAGCTGATCAGCACAGCGCGGCAGCCATTTTGATGTAAATGAAGCAGCGATTATTTAAATTGACGCTTCATTTTCCTATGCCTAGTAAACTCATCTACATGGCTCCGTCGACAGAGCCATGTAGTCTAGACATACCCTAAGGTGCCAGAGGACTGCTTGCTGTTTTTCAAGTTTTCAGGTTTCATTCCCTCTCAGAATACCAACATGGAATTTCCATTTTCCTCTCAGCTCTACTTGTTTCTGTGACTAGTTCTTGGTTGGGTATTTTGTGGCCTTTGTTGGGAATATGATATTCCAAATTCATGTTCTTTTGGCTCATGCCACGCATCTGGAGGCAGGAAGCAAAGAGACAACATTGTCTTGGAGCCAGGTCTAAGAGCAGAAGAAAAGTACCAAGAGGAAGAAACAATGGAGGAATGAAAGCAGTGGGGGAATAGGGGAGGGTATATGCAAAACACCGAGGCTATGTCTACACTATGGGTTTTGCCGGAAGAGGCAATACAAATGAAGTGCTGATTAGCATTTTCTCACACTTCATTTGCATAATTTCTCCAGATCCATTTTTGTGCAAGAGGTTTTTGCACAAACACATGCAGTGTGGACGTTTTCGTTTTGCGCAAAAATCCTTTTTTGCACAAGATCCTTATGCCTTAGTGCAGACATTTCCGTTTTTGAGGAGAACAGAAACGTCCAAACTGCATGTTTTTGTGTAAAAACCTCTTGTACAAAAATGGATCAGAAGAGACTATGCAAATGAAGCGCGAGAAAATGCTAATTAGCGCTTCATTTGCATTGTGTCTTCCGGCAAAACCCATAGTGTAGACATAGCCGAAATGAATGGCCGAGACAAGTCAACAGAGGAGTCCACCCCTATGTCATGAAAGATCGGGCAAAGGGCACTGGGAGGATTCAAGGCTACTGCCTCTCAGTGGGTGAGCTTCCTGCCCCGTGTTGGTGAAAGGAACTGTACAATTACGCACAATTGAGGAGAATTGGAGCTGGGCACAGAATGTACTAGCCTATTTACAAAGGCAGTAAGGGTAATCTGGGAAATTGCAAGTTAAAGACCCTGTCACAGCTCATGGCTGAGTTGCCTCCTTGTGGCTTCATGTGGGCAATAGCTCTACCTAGTTTGACACGCCCTTCCATCTCTTGTTCATGCTAGGAGACATGCTAGGAGCTCCAGTGGTTCCTCTTTGTGGGTTAGGGTGCTATTTCTTAAAGCAAAGATTCAGTCTCACGGTCATGGAGAAGAAGAATACAGCATCTCCTCCCCAAAACTATAGCCCTTTTTCTTTAGGCTTGGCATGAACATCTTGAAAACTTACAAGTAAATCCAATAACTGATTCATGCATTAAAGTCAATTTTAAAAATGGGATCTTTTGCCCTGTGCCAAACCTTTTTGTCCGGACTAATCTCAGTAATGGAATAGCATAGACTGTCCAAACTGATCTGGCAATGTAAAATAGCTGTAAACCCCAGCTTCACTGGCCAGGGTTCTCTGGCTACTTTGCACGGCTACAGTGGGGTAGGAAGCAGCCACAGCCTGCCATTGAATATGACCCAACTCTAAGCTAATATGTTTTCACTTCTAAGGACCATTAGAAACGGTCTCTTTTGGATTTCTTGTTCATGTATGAAATCAGTACTGACTTAAAAAAATCTCTAAGGGGTCTGACAAAAGACAATTATTAACGTCGAGTCAAAAAATATTCCAACTACAAGCATTCCAAATCCAGGAAATATCAGTCGAAGGTTATATTTACAAGAAATCCAAATATATTAAGGCATGCACCATGGAACCCTAACCTCGAGGCTATTAAGTGTTACATTAACACATCTAAGAATGAAATGACGTAAGCTTGCATGGAAAAGTTAACATGACAGTAACACTCTAAAATAACCAGATGTAAAGGTAACAACATTTCTTTATGCCCAAGACAATCTGCTTTGTTAAAAACCACGCTAAAATAAAGGAAGGAGGAGGGGGAATCAGAAATAGACACACTTTTTTATCATTGAAACTAAGGCACAAGATTGTCATATTTGCAAATGCATTGTTTGTAAGGAAATTGTGGTTTGGAATTGGAAGAACAATCTGGCTTTGTAATAGTCCCTCTGTGATTTGAATGAGTCAGTGAGAGCTCCAATTTTTGTGTCTTGTCTCAGCCATTTAAAACAACGTTTTGTTTTCAATCACTAGAATATGCCAGCAAACACTAGAATTTGCTACCATTGTTGGCTGGTATATGTATAGCATATTTTTGTGCCATGACAAATCTGCAGCTGCTGTTTGAATACATATGGAAGCAAATGTTGGGTGATTTGTGTTTTTATAGTTCTGCAAGCTCATATCCTCTTTTCTGAACTGCTCCATTCTGAATGAATTTCCCTGGAGCCAAGTCTCAGGCAAGTGGAGTATTTACATATTAAGGAGGGTGTGAATGCCCCCTGGAGACATTTTTTTTCTTGACGTTGTTAAAGGTGGATGGTGCCTTATTGCTTGGTGCACCGATAAAATCATGGAAGCTTTATAAGCTCAGCATGCGAGCAAAAGCAAAGTTATCAGAGGCGACTGCACAGTCATCCTTTCAGAGTTTTATAAAAGCATGCGCATGATTTCTTTGTTCATGTGCTACATACCACCAGAAAATGGAGTTTGCACATGTATTTCTGTATTTCTGTTTAATGCTCCCAGCTTTAGATCTGAGGTCTGGACTACACTTAATATTTAGGTACATGTAAGCAGTCACTTAGAGGGGTTAAAATCCACCACTTTTGAGTGCTGTGAGTTTAACAACCTAGCCCCCAGCATAGCTGCACCTTGGTCAATGGAGGAATGATTCTGATGATCTAGCTACTCTTGCTCAGTAAGATGGGATTCCTGCACTAACAGAAAAGCCCCTTTTGTTGGTGTAGGCTGTGGCTATGTGACTGGGTTATGCTGACATAACTATATGGTACCGTAACTATAATACAGTCCCTGTAGTGCAGGGGTGGGGAATCTAAGGCCGGGGGCTGGATACGGCCCTCGGCTTGCCTGGATCTGGCCCCCAAGGCTCAGTGTTTACCCCCCAGCATTGGGGACTCTGCACTGGTGCTCCAGCCCCTCTATCCTACTGTGGGGCTGAAGCACAAAAAATCTACCAGCCTGGGCCCTGCTAGGCTCTGGCATGCAAGGAAAATGTGGGGAGTGTCTTTTGCCTTCTCAGTCAGGGGCCACGTCAGGGAGAGTTTGTTTTTCATTTTTTGTTTCTCATTTGTGCAGCCCCCGACTGATTTTTCTGTGGGCCAGCAGATCCTGGCCAAAAAAAGTTCTGTAGTGTGTCAACACTGATGGACTGCACCCCTGTTTTCATGCCTTACCTTGTGCAAAAAGTACCACAATAGTGTGTATAACTTGTGAGGTGTCACTTGAAAACCTGCAACTGGCTGATCCATAACATCCTGTTCAAATGCAAGTAGCAAAGTTCTGAATATGAGCTGAAATTGTGGCTCAGGTGTGTTTTACTGGAGAAGTCTGGGGAGCAACTAAACCAATTTCTCAGAGACAAATGGCATGATGGTGCCCCAGCCAGGTGTAACCAAAGTTGATGGGCCATCCCCTGTCAAGTGGCCACTCTTTGGCAAGAAAAAGGGGCATAGGCAAAGAAACAGCATGAGGTCTCCTTCCTCACCATATCCCCGTCTCTTGGTTCTCAGCTGGAAATGCTTTTCAGGGAGGGACTGAAACTCATAGACTCATAGACTTTAAGGTCAGAAGGGACCATTATGATCATCTAGTCTGACCCCCTGCACAGTGCAGGCCACAAAATCTCACCCACCCCTCCTAGAATAATCCTCTCACCTATATCTCAGATATTGAAGCCTTCAAATACTTTGAAGACCCCAAGATGCAGAGAATCCTCTAGCTGTGATCTGGACCCCATGCTACAGAGGAAGGCGAAAAACCTCCAGGGCCTCTGCCAATCTACCCTGGAGGAAAATTCCTTCCCGACCCCAAATATGGCGATCAGCTAAACCCTGAGCATGTGGGCAAGACTCATCAGCCATACACCCAGAAAGTTCTCTATAGTAACTCCTATCATCCCTCCATTGACCTATTTCCCACTGATAATGAATGGTCAATTAGTTACCAAGATCATGTTATCTCATCAAACTATCCCCTTCATAAACCCATCTAGTTTAATCTTGAAACCAGATAGATCTTTTGCCCCCCACTACTTCCCTTGGAAGGCCGTTCCAGAACCTCACTCCTCTAATGGTTAGAAACCTTTGTCTAATCTCAAGTCTAAACTTCCTACTAGCCAGCTTATATCCATTTGTTCTTGTGTCCACATTGGTATTAAACTTAAATAATTCCTCTCCCTCCCTGGTATTTATCCCTCTAATATATTTAAAAAGTGCAATCATGTCCCCCCTCAGCCTTCTTTTGGTTAAGGTAAACAAGCCAAGCTCCTTGAGTCTCCTTTCATAAGACAGGTTTTCCATTCCTCGGATCATCCTAGTGGCCCTTCTTTGTACCTGTTCCAGTTTGAATTCATCCTTCTTAAACATGGGAGACCAGAATTGCACACAGTATTCCAAATGGGGTCTCCCCAATGCCTTGTATAATGGCACTAACACCTCCTTATCCCTACTGGAAATACCTCGCCTAATACATCCCAAGATCGGATTAGCCTTTTTCACGGCCATGTCACAATGGCGGCTCATAGTCATTCTATAATCAACCAGGACTCTGAGGGTATGTCTACACTACCCTCCTAGTTCGAACTAGCGGGGTAATGTAGGCATACCGCACTTGCAAATGAAGCCCGGGATTTGAATTTCCCGGGCTTCATTTGCATAAGCGGGGAGCCGCCATTTTTAAAACCCCGCTGGTTCGAACCCCGTGCAGCGCGGCTACACAGGGCTCAAACTAGGTAGTTCGGACTAGGCTTCCTATTCCGAACTACCGGTACACCTCGTGGAACGAAGCCTAGTCCAAACTACCTAGTTCGAGCCCCGTGTAGCCGCGCTGCACGGGGTTCGAACCAGTGGGGTTTTAAAAATGGCGGCTCCCCACTTATGCAAATGAAGCCCGGGAAATTCAAATCCCGGGCTTCATTTGCAAGTGCGGTATGCCTACATTACCCCGCTAGTTCGAACTAGGAGGGTAGTGTAGACATACCCTCAGGTCCTTCTCCTCCTCCGTTACTTCCAACTGATGTGTCCCCAGCTTATAACTAAAATTCTTGTTATTAATCCCTAAATGCATAACCTTACACTTCTCACTATTAAATTTCATCCTATTGCTATCACTCCAATTTACAAGATCATCCAGATCTTCCTGTATGATATTCCGATCCTTTTCTGAATTGGCAATAGCTCCCAACTTTGTGTCATCCGCAAATTTTATTAGGACACTTCCACTTTTGGTGCCAAGATCAGCAATAAAAAGATTAAATAAAATTGGCCCCAAAACTGATCCCTGAGGAACTCCGCTAGTAACCTTCCTCCAACCTGACAGTTCACCTTTCAGTATGACCCGCTGTAGTCTCCCCTTTAACCAGTTGCTTATCCACCTCTCAACTTTCATATTAATCCCTATCTTTTCCAATTTAACCAATAATTCCCCATGTGGTACTGTATCAAATGCTTTACTAAACTATAAAAGGAGCAGCAAACACCCCAAGATACTTCTACTTTCTCTCCCTGTCCATCTCACTCATTGCACTTGAAGACCAAACAAGCAGCCTTGTGCTCTGAGGAAGAGGTCCTGACCTAAAAGTTTGGCCAGTAATGCTGACGGAAGCATGAGGTGAGAAACTTTACTTTTAATATAATATAGTTTTGTTAAACTTGGCACTATATCTTTCTTTTCTTGTACCTTTCTTTAACTTCTGGCTTTCATGCCTCGTTGCTCAGACTCAGTTAAAATGTATCTTTGCAGTTAATAAACTTGGTTTTATTGCTTTATCTAATCCAGTGTGCTTAAACTGAAGTGCCTGGAAAACTTCATTTACGGTGTCAAGTGGTGCATGTGTGTAATTCCTTTAAGGAAATAACAGCCGTAGCCTCTTTGGACTGTCAAGGAGAGGGTGGGCAGGGCATACTTTTTTGGGGGAAATCGGGACTGGCAGTGTGAGGTCACCCTGTAGTATAACCAAAGCTGGTGAGAGCCAAGTGTGGCTGGCAGGCTGTAGTGGTACTCATCCAGTCACGGTGTGGCTTGCATGCTGGAAACTGTTTGTTAAAAGGTCCACATGAGAGCTATTTCAGCAAGGCATTATAAGGCACCCAAGGGTTCAAAGCAAAGGTAACAACTCCCTGTTGGTCTGGATCACACACCCTCTAAAGAAAGATTTGATTCTTCTGTGTGCTCAGGCTTGGGTGTAACGTACATTTGTATTCTCTTTCTGGCCCATTGGCACAGCCAGATCAGTGTAAAGAAGCCTTTGTCTTCATGAGACTCAGACCCGAAGTGTATTTTGTGTTATGCATGACTCACTATTTTATTGTTGTCATGCAGCAAACCCATCCTTTTCTTTATTTAGTGTAGCAAACAGCACAGGGGCTGATTCATTATACAGATTATTGTCTGAAAATGCAGATTGGCAACAATAAAACATAACATTGCCATTTGCAGCAATCAAAAAGGCCGCTACATTTATTTTCTGTAGCTGCTACTAAAAGATTTTTATTCTCTGTAACTTTCCTAACCCACGACTAAGGTAAATACCCAGTTTTTCATTTGGCACAATGCATATTGCAAGGGAACCCAGGTACAGGTATGAATCTGTACCTGCTGTAATCGGGAGGAAACGGGGGGCAGAGACATCAGTCAAAGGCCTAAAGGCACAGCAAGTGACTGTGGGAGCCTTTCATATTTTATCTTAAAATGTAGTTAAATTAAAACTATCAATTTTGTGTTTAGAATAATATTACCTGTGTGTAAACTGCGTGTTAATAATAGACAGAATCCACAAAAGTGGAGAGAGAAAAATCATTCTGTTTATTTTGATGGTTAAAATAGTTTGTTAGGAGCTGTAGGACCCGTTGATCTTTATATAACACATCTGCTGTGGTCAAGCTCAGTGCAGGTTGTGAGCTCAACTTTAATATGGCCTAATGGCATCTGATTATAAACTATTTCACAAATGACTTAAACCTAACTGTAATAGAAATATACGGTTCCAATGCCTTACAGCCAGTGGGACTGTTCATATGCTTAACTTTAAGCATGTGCTTAAGTGTGGTGTTGGACTAGCACCTACGGCTTTTCTAAAGCTTTTTCTAAAGAGCAATCACAAATTGCACTTGTCTCGGGCTTTGTTTGTGTAACAGGGTAGCATGCCCTGGGTGGGAGAGCTTAGGGCCAAGCCAGCCCTGACCACTGTACAAGCCACACCTGGGTTGAATCAGGTGCTAAGATATAAAAGCCAGTAGGAAGCTGCAGTGAGATGACTAGATGAGGGGGTTAGTGTGTATGGAAGCTGGGATGAGCTCCGGCCAGAGAAGCTGAGGGCAGCTTCAGCCAGGTCTCTCTGAGATGCTGGACTTTGAGCACCATGTGGACCATTTTGCAGTTAAGGACTTTGAGGTTTGTGTGTCTGCTATTAAACCGACCTATGAAAGGGGTGCTGGGGACCACAAGAAACCATCTGGAGTGCTTCAGGGGCCTGTAAGAAGGAGCTATTATGGCAGGCAGCCTGTAAAGCAACCTTGTGGCCACAAGGGGGGTGCTCAATAAGTGACCATCCCATTACAAAAGCTTCAGGGGGTAGCCGAGTTCAATGTCTTTATGGATGACCTTGAACAACGTTTCCTCAGCTCTTGCCCCCTAACACCATTACTCTACTTACACTACATCAATGACATCTTTGTCATATGGACCCACGGGAAAGAGACCCTTGAAGAATTTCACAGGGATTTCAACAACTTCCAACCCACTATCAACCTCAGCCTGGATCAGTCCACATGAGAAATCCACTTCCTTCACACTACAGTACAATTAAACGATCGACAAATTTCCACCACCCTATACCAGAAACCTACTGACCACTACACTTACTTTCATGCCTCTAGCTTCCATCCCAGACAATTTCTCAATCTATTGTATACAGACAAGCCCTAAGATACAACCAGATTTGTTCCAATCCCACAGACAGAGACATACGCCTATAGGATCCATACTGCGCATTCTTAAATACACACCTGGAGAAGTGAAAAACCAGATCGACAGAAACAAAAAAGTACCGAGACATGAGCTACTTCAAGACAGGCCCAAAAGAGAAAACAACAGAATTCCACTTGTCATCTCTAAGGGTATGTCTACACTTGCAGCCTATTTTGGAATAAGCCTGCAAATGTAGGCATTCAAAAGCAGGCCCCCTAAAAGAAAGCCCTGTGATTCACTTGCATCAGCCTCCTGGGTAGCATTTATTATTTACATGGTGCTCTAATGTGTGCTTGGGACATTTTATTTGTTGTGCCTTGGCTAATGCTGCCACTGTAGTAGGGAGACTGTCGGAAACTAGGGGTGTGAGTTTCCTCCACTGAGGCAGGGTCTACCAGCTCAGCCTTCAGGCTGGAGCTCTGCAAGGCTGTGGCCAAATTGCCTGATTCTGCTGGTTCCCCCACCCAGTCGGGTGGCTCCTTGCAGGCAGTCTGCATTTAAATTCAGCAGCAGGATGCTAGTGCTTATCCTCACAGCTAGGACCTGTGACTGCTGTGTTCTGAGCCTTGATCCTGCCTTGCTCCAGCCCCGGCTCACTCGGGAGGCTTTTTGCTCTGATGCTAAGCTTGCCTCCTGGCTTTTGACCCTTAATTCTCCCTCTGGGTGCCTGTTTCTAGCCACTAAGCCAATCTGTCCATGTCCCAGTTTCTGGCACCCATGTCACATGTTTGCGGAGCATGGACGCTGCTGTAGGCCGCTGTGCTGGCCGGGTAGCTGTTCCCTCAAGCGCACTATTCCCAATACCCCAGTGTGATTTTACTGGACATGGTGCTGCTAGACAGCTACTGGTGGTTCACAGTGAGGTGCTCTAGCCTCTGTGTCTTAGCAGAACTTTAGTTAATATTGTCACAGTCAAACAGAAGTTGTTCATTATCACTGAGCATAATTAGCTCCCTATGAGCTGTTCCGGTGGAGCAAATTTGCCGATTAAGCTCATTGTGATCAAGTGGCCTGTGCCTGTAAAGGAGTGAAAGGAGTCACCTCTTGCTCCAGGTGATGGAATCATGCTGGCTAATTACTTCTGCTTCATTAAGGCAGCTGTGGCTCATTAGACTCCACCCTGCATAGAAGGACATAGCGCTCTAGGTGTCTTAAATTCAAATAATAATTATCCCGAAGTTACACAGCCACCGGACTTGATTAAACACTGGATTAATAAGTTCACCTTAAATTGTTCTGACATTGGAAGGTGACCGTTCTGGGAAAGAGGTTATCTGAAGTGGTTTTCTCCTGGCTTTTACAAAAGCAAACATATCAAACCCTTACGGGCCGAGGCTATAACCCTTTCTCCCTTGGTGTTTGTTGGGAAGCAACCAGCCCCCCTAAAACCAAAGCTGCTGATTTCCCTCTGACTTATCACTAAGGTCATATAATATGAACAAAGAAATATAGATGTACATGGGCAACTGCCTGTCTAGTAATAGGAAATGTAAGAATTAAATCTGTATAGCAGTGAGTGGATGGAGCCATGGCAATTTTCACCATTGGAGGATTTGGCCCTGTGTGATCTAAATTAACTTCCTCTTGTTCTCTAATGCTGGCATCTGGATTTGGAAACTAACTTTCCAGATTTCCATCCTTTGTCCTCAAAGAGGTGAGGGATGGAATGGTCCAGCCCAGAAAAGAGGGCTTGCCTGGGTTTTGAACCCAGCTGTCCTACATGCAGCATGACATTCACATCTAGATAAACAAGCTACATTCGTGCTAGTTGTGGGCAGTTTAATCTGCCTCTCTCTCTCTAGTGATTTTTTTGTTTGTTTTTTGAAGGTAAAACCTGAAGCAAGATGTTTGTATGGGAGAGGGTTTTTCTGTAGCTGTTGGGCATTTTGGGAGCTGAGCAAACCTTTGACAAACCTGGCCTCTTTTTATCATCTGTTAAACTCTCATAACAATCTCACCCAGTTGTGGGTACTGGAAATCTGTCTCATGCTGGATAGTGGCAGAATTCTCCGGTATTCCATGCTTTCACACCATTCTTTTGGGGGTTTACACAAGCAATGCCAGCCCTAAAAAAACTCCGTAATTAGCGCAGTTCTGTTGTTTGAGGCACTAGTCATGAGAGTCCCGGTACTTGCTTGCAGTGTTTTGCTGATGCTTTTCTATCTCTGCAGAATTTTATCCTGAACAGCATGCCTTCTAGCCTTAAACTTTCCTCTACTTTGAGTGAAATGACCCAGATTGTGTTCTGGCTGCTGGTGTCTTAAAAATGCCGGAAGTGTCAGGAAATTTGTGCTGCTCAATAGTCCCTTCTTAGAGCTTTCGTGGCATCCGTTTCCGGTATCCATCTTGTCCCTGACCACCTTTTCAAAGTCAGGCCTTGTTGCTGACATATTTTCAAAGGTATTTATCAAGAGGAAGGACATAGTTTGAAATGCAAACAAGCTGAGAAAATGATTTAAAAATCAGAATTTGTTTAGCCAGTAGACTTATGGCTTTAATCCTTGTTTGCAGCAAGAATCCCCTGCAGAAGGTAGAACCACGAAGGAGAGGGGAGTGAAGTATTCTACTTTTTGCTCTTTGCATAATAAAAGCAAAACAAAGACACATCACCGGCTCAGTTAGGTCCCAAATAACCATATTTACTAAGCAGCTGGAAACATGCAAGGCTTAGCTATGTATGCACTTCTGCTTTGGCTGGTTTCGAGCAGCTTCTACAACCAGAATGAGTACTAAGGGAAGGCTCACAAAATCTTTATTGGAATTGGGTAATATTCCTTTACGGGTGGAACCTCTCGAGTCTGGCACCCTTGGGACCTGACCAGTGCTGAACCAGAAAATTTGTCAGTCCACGGGAGGTCAATATTGTATAGTAGTATTTATCAACACTTCTCCTGCTTCTTGGCCTCTTAGAAAGCATTTAGGGGTAAATTAGAGCTAAAAACCAGCACAGAACACTGAGAGCCCGGACTGGCTGTAAACAAACTTTATGGGACCGCGGGACACTTGGCCACACCCATGCTAAGTGGACATTCGGCTAACTAAAATCATGCTGGACCACGGTTGTTGCCAGACCAGAGAGTGTCAGACAAGAGAGTTTCAACCTGTACACTACACATAATGCAAGAATATCTCCATGGAAGCTGCTTGTGGCCTTTCCTATCCTCTCAGAACTCTTTCCTGGGCATTTCTTTAAAATGGAGCAGCCGTGCCTGTGGGATTGAGATTTCCACAGTTTGGTAAAGTTGCAGAAGAAACATGGAGGGAGTTCTTCTGATGTTTTTTATTCCTGATGGCTTGTGTACGATGTCTAGTCCAAAGGCTGCAAAAGCAGTGTGGTGCTTCAAGCCAAGACAAATCCTTAGAACTGCTCCTTTCACTGGACTGTTGCCATGCAGGAACCAAGGGTTAATGTACTAGGTGTCCTAATGCTGTACAGAAGGCTGATGACTTTGCAGTACTTGCACAGCTGAACTGACTTTCACCTACAGCATGGCACAAACTTGGAGCTCAATTAGCTTAATGTAGAATGCAATGGAAGAGTCTGTAGCTCAACCAGAAGAACCTTCAAGGGTAAATCTCCTAAAACTTCCCATGCAGTATAAACTCTGAGGTACAACAATTGCTGCGGGCACAACTGTGCCAAATCTGGGAGACCTGGCTCAAAAAGAACATACGCTCTTCAAGATAAAATGTTGACGATGAAGCAATATTTCTCTGCTAACTGAAAGGCTTGCTTACCCAACAATGATTGCCCAGTTGCTTAACACAAGGCCAGTCTTTACTGGCCTGCAAAGACTGCTGCAGAGGGCCTTATTGCTTACACCTGGAGTTGGTAAATATTACTGCCTCAGTACACAGCACTGTTATGTAATTGCACACTTTTAATTCAGCAATTGCCTATATTTCAAGCTGAGAGACATTAGAGGGCTTGCAGGGGTATGGAAGGATAGTCTAGTGATGGGGAGGGCATTATACACCGGTAGCTAGACAAGAAATTTGGTGCAGAGGAGGGCAGTAAGCTTAATTTGTTAGTGGAGTATAGAAAAGGCAATCTGTTAAACAAGGAGCCACTAAACACCCTTGAGCATTTGTTAAGATCCCTAACGAATAGAATGAGAGGAAACATTCTGAGAATGATAGTACTCCTGCCTGACTCACTGACGAAGTGAGTGTTTGCCCACGAAAGCTTATACTCCAATAAATCTGTCAGGACTTCTCGTTGTTTATGCAGATTCAGACTAACGTGGCTACTCCTCTGATAGAGTACTACCTGGAACGCTGGGTTCTGGATACTGTCTCGGGGCTAGAGGGCAATTCTGAGAAGGCAATGGCCATGCACAGAGAGTTCAGTGTAAAAGGTTACTGCAAAGTTTTAGTTTGGAGAAATGAATAAGAGGGGACAAGTTATTCTAAAACGTCTAGTAGTTTCTTCTCCAAAGTAGCCAGTAGTGGACACTCTCAAAGACACAATACTGGTTTAGATGAAACCAACAGTTCATCTGATCCATTCTGGCAAGTCCTCTGTTCCTATTTACTGGTTGAACCTCTCTAGTCCGGCACTCTCTGGCCCAGCGATATCCATGGTCCGGCATGATGTTAGTTAACTGGATGTTCAATTACCATGGATGTGACCAAGTTTCTCGCAGTTCCATGAAACTTCTTTACAGCCACCAGTCCTGGCTCTCAATGTTCTGTGCTGTTCTCTAGCTCTAATTTACCCCTAAATGTCTTCTAAGAGCCCAATAAGCCGTGGAAGTGTTGATATTGATCTCCCATGGTCTGGCAAACTCTCTGGTTCAGCAATGGTCAGATCCCAAAGTGCCAAACTTAGAAAGGTTCAACCTGTACTAATATTAATGGTCATTAGACACAATTTCTTGGTGAAAAATATACTAAAACTGTCATTTAAAAAATGAAACTCTGTAAGTAAGCTGCTGAAACTGTGTTCAAACTATAAGGCAAATGCCCATTATCACAGAACAAGGGGCCAGAACCTGATCACAGTTACACCACTATCAATCAGAGTAACTTAATTAAAATGGAATGTTCTTAGATTCACAACGGGTTAGATTTTGATCTCTACAACCTAGGTGCCTATCTACCACAGAGCACTGTAGGGAAGCATATAGGGGATTCCATCTGTGCTGAGCTGTAGAATGCTCTATTGAATTATTTTTGCTTTGGTTTTTCACATCTTTAGCATTAGTCTTCCTTGCTGTGTGAAATCTTCCCTCGGTGGTTTGATAGCATAAGGTGGCAGATACATCATAAGTAGTCAGGGCTCATGGTCCATCCAAGCTGTCTAGAAAGAGTTAACGTAGTTGGCCTTTGGCACCATGATATACAGTCTGAGAGAGTACAGGATGCCTTACTGGCTTCCGACATTTGGAATTCCCGAGATGGAATGCAGAACTGGCATCATTCTCATGGCAGTCAGAGGTTTCCTCTAAACAGAGTAAACCCTACCTTTTCCTCTGACAACCGAGCATTGGAATGGATGCTTTCCAGATCTGTTGATCTTGTCTTGTATTTTGTCTGCTGGAATGTAGGCTTGTTCAGGTTTTGTCTGTCTAGCTGGGAAAGAGCTTGAAAGGTTCCCTACTAAACAGCATATACAGCATAAACCAGTTTCTCGTTTACACCACCCTGACCCCTGTGCATTACTGGAGGGGTGAAAAGGAGTTGGAAGGTACCAGAAGTGTGAGTACAGTGTGTGCAGATAAGCTACCTTGGATCTAGCTAAATCTAGATGTCTGCGTGTGCTGCAGTCATGCCAGACGGTTGCAGTGTAGACACACTACGTGTAAGTGAGGTGTCAGGCCAAAATGTTTCTCTGGCCTCTGCTGGTTCGAATAACTGGTTCATTGAAAGGAAAACCCTTTTTCAGCGTTAATGAACCCTTTAAAGAGCGGATAACCACTAGAAATCCAGTCTGTGTGGAACAGTCATTTGACCTACCCGTTAGGGCCAGTGGGGCAGACAGTCTTGCCAGGCCCATAGACAAGGCACAGGGTCTGCTTTGTGCCCCTGGAAGGGTTGGGGACTCGGGCTAGCTGCCCCAGCCCTGCCTTCATCGCCATCCAGGTTGGAAGCTGGATAAACTCAAGTAAGGAATTGAAGCAGGGGATTGTCAGGAAGAGAGCACATATTTTAATACTTGTTGAATAAGAACTTAAAAAATAAGCATGTCTTACATCCCTCTGGATTTTTGGAAAGCATTGAGTGTCTCCCTTCTGCAATCAGATGCCTTTAAAGTGTCTTACAGTGGGCTCCCCAACTCACTAGACACTTGGAAAACACAGACTGTATTGTTTTTAACAATTCAGAAACTCTTAGGTTATCGTAACAAACACAAGAACTTCTGGGAACGAACAAGCAGAGAAGACCTAGAGAAATAATTAAGGGAAAGAGTCCAGCACACTGGTCAGTGCAAGAAGAGCCAGTAGCCACAGTTAATTTGCTAAGGCACTTCTGATCTTTGTGGGGCAAATACTGGTGCATTGTGGAGGTCCCTATCCCTTCCATAGCATTACATAGTATTACAATAAATTTATATTTGTTTAATTTTGTCTGACTTTGGGGGTCCAAATAGCAGCAATAATCTATGTTGTCAGTGAGGAGACATTAGATACAATTTTAAGACTTCAGAAGAACTAGGGATGTAAAATCCCATTTAATAATCATAACCAGTAAGGGTGATATTAAACATTCACATCCCTACTAGGAACCAGATCCTTTAAAGGTATTTAAGTGTCTAATTTTCTTGAAATCATGGCACTTGGGATCCTAAGTCTCATGGATTTTCAATGAGTTTTGGGAGTCTAAGTCACTTGGGCACTTTTGAAACTTTCCCATTCTCCATCTTCTGATCCTGGATCACTGTTTCTGCTAGCACCTTTGCCCCTTATTTAGATTAGGTATGTCATGTGAGCAGATGACTAAAATGATATTTGCAGTAGGAGCTGCTGGAGGCTGAGCACTTTTGAACATCCAGGTGTTTCAGTTAAGGCTGTAGCACCCCCATTAATTTTGAGTGAAAATTACACAAATGATTGATTCCAAGTTCTTTACATAGGCAGCTATTTGAATTCATTATTATTATTGTGACATTGGTGGGTCACACACAAAAACTTGACTTTATAGCCAAATAATTCCAAAATCGGCATTATGTGGTGGTGGTAGAAGAGCCATGTTGGTCTCAGGATACTAGAGAAACCAGGTGGGTGAGGTAATATCTTTTACTGGACCAACCTCTGTAGGTGAGAGAGACAAGCTTTCAGGCTACATGGAGCTTGACCGCTAGCAGACAGAAAACAGATCCACAGAATGTAACAACTCCCAGTGCTGACACGTTCGTGGCACCGTGGAGATAGCTGGAAACAAAAGCAGAAGAAAACAATAAGTGGGGAACATAAGTGGTAGGTGGCAACACAGGTATCAGCCATCTTGTCAATCTAAAGTGTCCCTTGGAGATTGGATATAACACACACACACCCTTTGTAGAGATTTTTCTTCATATACCCAGCCATGTCCTGCAGTCTTATTTAGATTGCCTCCCAGTCCTCTCTCCATGGGTTGCATTCCAGGGAACCAAAAGTGGGGTTCTGATTGGTGACATAAGCTATGTGGGTCAGCACATTTCCCAGTATTTACAGCATGTCAATGTGGCGAACCTAGTGGTTACGCATTCCAAAAATCTTCTAAAACTTGGTTTTTGTTCTGTTGTGTTACTTGTTTTTGCAGAGCACATATGGCAAAAGGCCCCTGAAAATGTATATCCTAGGTCAAACACATATGCTAACTGCTACTTAAACCTCATGCAAACTGTCAGTCCTTACTAGGCCTCACACTTGCTGAAAGGCCTATTTTAAACACTGTTATGAATATTTGTTTCCCCTACTTGCATTAGAGCTTAACTGGTTTCCTTATCAATATTTTTAGCATATATTAGCACACCAGCTATATAAACTATAGGTAGCTATAAGCTATATAAACTACAGGTAGCATATCTCCAAATGTCAGGTCACGGATCAAAAGTCAACAGTATAGGAGAGAGGGGGTAGCATTGGGCTGAGGCCAGTCCACTTGCTGCTGCCAATGCCAGGCCCACTGCTTGCCCTTAGGCCACCCTGGACCCACATCTTCTTAAAACACAGGGTTCCCCAAAGAGCAGGACTCTGGGTGGTTGCCCTGGTCAGTCTATGGCTCTGAAAATATAAGCCCAAACATTAGTGAAGGTGGGCCCATATTCCTGAATATTGATGAAGCATGGGCCCATATAACTTGCCACCTCTAGCAGTATGATCAGTCAGATGGCTTGCTTGTTGCTGTGCCCGTGTTTCGTAAGGCCAAAAATTGTCATCGTCAGCACATCACAGAAATAGCTAAACTGGGCTGCAGCAAAATGAAGAATCTGTCCAGTCAGAATCATTTGTTTTCATAACAGAAAGGCCATACTCTCTTTCTTCTTCTTAGTTCTTCACATTAAGTCCCTGACTTTAAAAAATAAGAGTAGTTGCCACCGTGCAGAATACTACTTCACAAACAAATTATAAACAAATTAATCTTAAAATGTACAGTAGGTTAATCGTGCAGCTTTATATATTTACCAAAAATAAGATTACTTTTATTTAATACTAGTCAATTAGCCCGTAATAAGACAGGATTTTCAGGTCTCTCCTCCACATCGGTCTTCTCTCCTGGGCCTCCAGTCTCTCGCTCCATCTCTCTCTCCCTCCTCTTCCTACTGCCTCCCCACCCCTCTCTCAGCTCTCCTCCGCCTCCTGCCTCTCTGTCTCTCTCTTTCTCTTCTCCTCCCCCTCCTGCCTCTCACTCAGGGGACCCCGGAGCCCAAATGGCCATTTGGGCACCGCACTCCCCGTGCTGCATGGGGGGCGCAGAGCCCATATGGTCGCTTGCGCCACTTACTCCCACGCAGCAGCCCAGCTGAGTGGCCCAGAAGTCAGCCGAGCGCCACGGTGGGAGGCAAAGGGGGGCAGGCCGGTGACATTCATGGCCAGGGGGCGGGGCCTGGAGCCTCTGTTACACCACACGAGCAAGTGGCACAAGCGACCATTTGGGCCCCGCAGTCCCCATGCAGCATGGGCTGCCCAGACGGAACTGCCAGTATTTCAGCGTTACAGTCTCACAGACATTGGGTTACTATATATATGATAATCACTTTCAAATTTGCTAACGGGTTCTGAGATGATTCAACCTCCTGTTTATAAAGTCCAGATCCTGAAATTCGATCCATAATGCTTAGAGGCTGGTTCAGCTTATGCTCCGTCACAGAAAAATCTGCATGTATATAACTGGGGATGCTTATTTAACAAGGGACGATCAATACCTTGGTCAGCCACAATAGCGTGTGGGGGGACAGGTTAAAGGGCTACATTAGTATCTTTGGGTATGTCTACACTGCCGTCCTAGTTCGAACTTGGGTGGCTAATGTAGGCATTCGAACTTGCAAATGAAGCCCGGGATTTAAATATCCCAGGCTTTATTTGCATGTTCCTGGGCGCCGCCATTTTTAAATGCCCCGAAGTTCGTACTACCTGCCCATGGCTACATGCGGCACGGGCTAGGTAGTTCGAATTAAAGCTCCTAATTCGAACTACCGTTGCTCCTCATTGCAGGAGTGGCAGCCTGCAGCAAGTGCAGCCGGGCTGATGGCAACGAACCCATGAGATGCACCAGCATGCCCAGGGGCAGCTCTGGCTCCATGTGGCCGAGTGCTGTGGTGTCCCAAGTTCGGGCACTAAGGGCATTCCAAGTCAGGACTGCTTTGCTGTCCCTTATCGTGGTAGACAAGCAATTGGGGAACCCTGAGAACTGTCTGTCCGGGGTGGGGGTAGGGTCCCTTTAAGCATGGAGCTCAGTTAGCCTCAGGCAGCAGCCCCACACACTAAGTCCTAACCTGATGCCCTGCCGGCTCTGGTTCTGGCCAGCCTTAACTTAGGTTCAGGGTCCACTCAGTGTGGACGTGCTATTTCGAAATAGCAAAGCGCTATTTCGAAATAGCTTTTGTGTATAGATGCGTTAGTTCAAATTAGCTTAATTCAAATTAACTATTTTGAATTAAGTTAATTCGAAATAGCACTGTAGTGTAGACATACCCTTAGATACACTACTACATGCCTTGTAAAGCACAAGCAAATAAGGTGAGGGGAAGCAAAACTGCTACTGCCTATTTTTTCCCCAAAGACCACTGCAGAAGATGAGATCAACACTGGGACAATGCTTGGTAAAAGCGGGTATGTCTACACTAGCTTGGTAGTTCGAGCTAGGTAGGCAAATGAGGACAACTGGAGTTGCAATTGAAGCCTGGGATTTAAATATCCCGGGCTTCATTTGCATCTTCCCGGGCGCCGCCATTTTTAAATCCCTCTTAGTCCGAACTCCGTGCCCGCAGCTAGATGCGGCACGGAGTAGGTAGTTTGAATTAGGATCTCTAATTCGAACTACCGGTACTCCTCGTGGAAGCTAGTGTAGACATACCCGGAGTGATTTAGAACTCTATGTGGCTGCTCTGGAAACTTATGGAAGGGCTGACCTCTGCAACAAACACTTAAACACATGCTTCAGTCAGTGCTTTGCTGGATTCAGGCCTAAATTGTGATGAGATTTCCATCTCTCCACTCAGGCCTGCTCTGATACGGGATATTGGCTTTGCAAATCTTCTTGGTACATATAACTGTCTACCTAGCAATACTGGATTTAGATGGCAGGCATAGAGTGACACTGTACAGCCCAATGCTGCATGATGCATAAGCAGAATTCTCATTGACTGGGCACTGAGTGAAGGTGCAGCTTTAGAGCATCTGTGGAGCGGAAAATTTCATTGACCTTCACCACCAGTTCCACCTCTTGGGAACTAATTTTCCCCTCATCCTTGTTGGCGTGTAAAAACCTGAGCTGTGTGATTGAAAAACAGCCTGACCAATGTTACCATTTGCCTCCTGAGTATTATAGCCTAGCATCGAGGACAAAGTCCAGCCAAAGTCATCAGCTTTGACAATATGTAAGAGAAAAGTAGAGCAGAAATAGGCCATGAATTATTTTGAAAGCCAAAGCAAGTAGTCACCCACTTCTCCCATTGCCAGGAGGCGATGTGGCCATGAGGCATCTAATGAAAGAATGCCAAGAGGTGGGAGAGATGTTTGGCATCAAGGTTGGGACCCTGGTCATTCCAGTGGCATTGTCAGTGAATTGAAAGAGGATGTAAGTGGCATTTTTCCAGTCTAGGGAAGAGGAAGGTTGCAGTAACTCGGACAGAAGATGAGAGCTTGGATGAGTGTTAAAGGAGCAAGATTTCTATGCTTCTTGAATGTGTGGGTGTGATGAAGTGGACCAGGCCCTGACACCCCCCTGCAAGAGGTCCTATAGTCCTGCCATGCCCTGCCCCAGAGCATCAATCCAGGCAGGATAGAGTGGCTGCAAAGGAAGCAGCCAGTCAGGGGCCAGGAAGGCCCTATAAAAGGAGCTACAAGACCAGAGTCAGTTCAGTGTCTCTGGAGACCTCAAGCTGTGAAGACTGGGTGACTGGCTAGCTGAGGGAGCAACAGCACCATGGACAGCTCTGCGTTGTGATCTCAGGACTACCAGGGGCCTCTGTCCTAAGATAAAGCCCTGAAATGAGGGCGAGGTAGCTGTCTATATGAGGAGAAGCACTGGGGCACCACTTTTTCCAGAGCGGGGAATGGAATGACGGAATGGACCCAGAGATGCTATACAGAGAGCACCGAGATGGGCCCCTGTTAAATGTGTACCCTGGATGGGGTTTGTGCACTGCATACAAGGCATGTGACTCATCCAGAGAGCTGAGTTGCTGAAAAGGCTTTTAGAAGTGAGAGAGTGCAGGCACATGCACTTGGCCAACGGGAGCGCTCGGGAGAGGTTCAGTGAGTCTAGCAAGAGGTCTGCCTCAAAGAAGACCGCCAGTTGATGGGCCTGAATGACAAGGAACGGGATGTTGCCCACTGTGATGAAGGCCCACCGTTCTCGGTATTTAATGATGTTTTCCCCATCCCAAAGTCTTTGGGTTTTTACAAAAAAGCCAATATTTGGGTTTTATCAGTTTTTCACCCACATTTTGGCTTTCTTGAAATGTAGGAATTTTTTGGTAGAGGACAAAGACACTAAAGGGCTTTTGGGGTTAGGCGGAAGCTCAGAGAAGGAATCAGTGCACATGGGGTGCAGCCTTCCACTCCCCTCCTGACCCCAGCCTTTCAAAACATGCTTATTTGCTTTCCCTGCACACTGGGGGAGCAAGAAAGGCAGGGAACTGGGTCCTGGAAGCTGACACCCCCTAATGATTGCAAGGAGTGGAAGGTTTCCTTAACAGCCATGTAGTGGTTACCCACTATCCCCAGCAGTACCAGAGAGCCCTCCCCATTACACCCCCCACTGCCCTCTATTTTGGGGCTTTACCCGTGGTTCCCAGAGGTAAATCCCAATACATTCCCAGGACACTTTTTTTTTAATGCGGAACAGGAATGGTTTTATTTCCTAAGAAAGGAGGGAGAGGGAAAGATCAAAAGCTTCACTTTGGCCAGGTACAGAGTTAAATGGAACATTTCCTCCTAGACATCGCACTGTCAAGGACAGCCTGAGATTTCAGTCTGTATGGACACAGCTGGAGCAGAGTCAGACTTGAGTCATCAGCATAGTGATTATGGTTAAAGCGGTTTTTAATCAAATAAAGACCAGTCTGTATCTTGAGGTTTGTGCAAACCTCCCCTTTGACAGCAGCAGTAGTTCTGCCATGGATTGAGGGACAGAGATTGTGCTAAATGGGTATATACCATGACAATAATTTGAAATTAAATGTGGCCATCTTTACATCCTGACACTCCTGAGTGACTATGTTCAACTCAGATGAGACATCCAGGTTTTCAGTCCACATTCCAGAAGTTTTCCAAGAGGAGTGATAAAATCGCAAGCGTTAACTCTGTGGGTGCTTTGGGACTGGTGCACCCATGGAAAAGCACCCACTGACAGCCTGTTCTCCCTTCCTTCCAACGCTTCCTGCCAGCGGCAGTCAGCTGTTTCATGACATACAGAAAGCTCTGTTAGGAGGGGGGAAGAACAGGAATAGTATGTGCTCAGGGCTGGCTGAGCATGGGACCTGGGCAGAGCTGGGGTTTGAGCACACCCTAGACCCAGAGGAAGCCAACCCCTATGGAGAGAATTAAAAGGAGCATTCTTTTAACTGTGACCGAAATCAGGAACCTTCCTCTGCACTCACTAGACTATCACACAGCTTCATTGCCTTTTCTCTGCATAACAGTCCTAAATCTCCTCATGGACGATGCTTGTACGTCGTGCTCAAACCCAACTTCCTCCTTATATCTTTTTGAAACCCTGCCCTGTCTTTCCAGTCCCAGAGAAGACTCAAATGATAGTCCACTTCTGATATGTAGGCCCCACCCTTCGTGTCTAATCCAGCTGGACCAGAGTCCATTCAGTGTCTCTGGAGACCTCAAGCTGCGCAGACTGGGTGACTGTGTGCAAAAGTGGGTGGAACTGTACAGAAGAGGGCAAACGGGCTGGCTTAACACTTCAAAGCATGTGAAAATAAGTAATAAAGGAGATTTTCCAAAGGCACAATGCTTGCCCATCTCCCATTGCAAGCCAGTGGGAAATACTGTTTGTGTCTTTAAAAGTCCCTGCCTTCTGTAGAGTGCAAGGAAATATATATTTTTGAAGAGCACAATCTGATATTTTTTCAGCTGATTCCCTAGCTAAACCCAGCAGGGGACCTGTTTCAGAACTGCTGTTATCTACCTTTCAGCACTGAGTCAGCGAGTGGTAACAGCTTCACATCCACTAGGGGAGAAAGACATGATATCTGTGAACCCAGAATAACAAACAGGTTAGAACCGCGGATGCCTTCTGTGGCTCTCCCAAAAGGCCAGCAGGAAGGTATAAGGTGCAAAAATACTGTGAGGCCCAGCTCCAAACACCCAGGCTACGTCTAGACTAGCAAGACTTAGCGCAAATACTCTAAACGCAAGAGTTTTTGCATTAGAGTATTTGAGTAAGAAAGCGTCTATACTGGCATGTGCCTTTGTGCACAAGATTTGCTTTTGTGCAAAAGCATCCATGCCAGTGTAGACGCTCTCTTGCGCAAGAAAGCTCCGATGGCCATTTTAGCCATCGGACTTTCTTGCTCAAGAAATTAACGTTGCCTGTCTACACTGGCCTCTTGCGCAAGAACACTTGTGCAAGAGGCCTTATCCCTGAGCGGGAGCGTCAGAGTATTTGCGCAAGAAGCACTGATTTTATACAGTAGAACGTCAGTGTTCTTGCGCAAATACTTGCGGCCAGTGTAGACAGGCGGCAAGATTTTGCGTAAAAGCAGCCGATTTTGCGCTAAATCTTGCCAATGTAGACACAGCCCCAGAGTTTTAAGCCAGTGTGTGTTATCCCTCTGCCTCAGCAAGCGGGAGCTTTGCTTTTGCTGAGCTGTGGGTCAGCTCTCTGACCCACCAGCCTGTCTGCCTGGCCAAGACTCTAGTACCTGCAAAGCCTAATCAGGGAGCTGGAGTTCCCAGGAGATGTCTCCCTGCGGTGTCTCACTGGACACCCATGGAAATTAGTTTCCATCGTGGTCAGTGGTAAAATTCCCACTGACTTCCATAATGCTGAGCTTAAATTTAAAAGAAAAAGAGTTACCTCAGAAATGTGTCACGGTTATTTGCCTCTCGGTTAGCATCCATTGCCTTTCTGATCTCACTGCTCCATAGAACCAAGATGTTCTTACGCATTTACAACTGGGGGAGCGACTTCTTTTTGCCTGTGTCTCAATGCTTAGAGTAAACGTATGGCGCCAAACGCTGTGAGTTCTCACATACAAACTGTGAACTTTTCCTAACTGAAATGGAAACCGTGGAGTTAAAGCTCTTTTCTGAGAGAGAGGCAGTTGATGCAATGGATAATGCACTGGGCTGGGAGTCAGGAGACATTAGTTCTTCTTCCTGCTCTTTTGTTAACCTGTTGTATGGTTGGGTTTTTTTTGTTTTTGGTGCAAGTAATTCCGCCGTCTCTGAGCCTGTTCTCTTAACTGTGTTGTCTGAACAGATTGCTAGCCCTCTGGAGGCAGGGAATGTCACTTACTATAGCCTTGTTTACATGAGGAGGGTTTTGCCAGCACAGTTAAACTGGAAGAACACAGTGGTGTGCATACAGATATCACACTATAAGAGAGCTTATATCAGTACAGCCTTGTCTGGGCTGCAAAGGATGCACTGATGTAGCAATACTGGTCTAACTGTATCTCGTGGACTGTCTTTTAGCTGGTATACCAATTAGCTTATTTTATACAGGGATCCACTATATGGGCAAAAACACTGTTTTGCCAGGATCACTGTATCTAAATTAGGGCGCATTAAGGCTGTTTTGCTATCTCCATCAAGTGCTTTTTGATCCCTAAAAAACCAGGGGTGAACACTTGAAGCCACCCCGAGGGATACCCCAAGCTCTTTTGCCCCAAAAGTGCTTGAAAAAGAAAAGAGAAAAACAAGCTGCAGTCTCCGGTAGCTGACCCCTCACTCAGAGGCATGCTGATACACCCAGACAGACCTTCCAGGACACGAGAATCAAATCATCACCTTAAAAGAAGTGATTTTTATTAAAAAACAAAAGATAAACTTGATAAAGCATACTTGGTTGCTAGATGTACAGAGCAACTAAGGAAAACAAATTAAAAGCAATCAGAGAACAGCTCTGGCACAATGCTTAGATGGTAAAGGGGGAGGGGAGGCATAGAATCACACAGAACAGTTCAAACCAAACCACAAAATAAAGAAAAATTACCCTGAACATGACAATCGGGGCTTTTTTGCGCAAAAACGCGTCTAGACTGGTACGGACGCTTTTCCGCAAAAAGTGCTTTTGCAGAAAAGCGTCCGTGCCAATCTAGATGCTCTTTTCTGCAAATGCTTTTAACGGAAAACTTTTCCGTTAATAGCATTTGTGGGAAATCATGCCAGTCTAGACGTCATAATAGGGCATTTGCTGGTATAACTGTCAATGATGGTTTTGTGATTATTTTTTTAAGGCTCTAAACTGACAGGGCTCCACCAGCAAAACTTTAAGGCTGTGTCTAGACTGGCCAGTTTTTCCAGAAAATCAGCTGCTTTTCCGGGAAAACTTGCCAGCTGTCTACACACACACACACACACACACTGGCATAAACTATACCTTGATAAGCTCAATTATACTGTTTAATTGCATCTATGCTAGGGGTCTTACTGGCATAGCTATGTTGATAAAAAGTAAATCACACCCATAACCAGCAGAGCTACTTCAGAAAAGCTTTCAACTGTAGACCGTGTGTGTTCGTGTTCGTTCAGGCTGGAGACACCTCAGAGTGCTTCTGTAATATACAAAGTAATTGTATATTACTACTGAATTGCTTCTACTGAATTGCTTCAAATGCATCATCTTTTAAATGCAGACTGTCGAGAGATTTAACCACTGAACAATGATGTAGATTGTTTTATTAAACTTTGAACATCTAGTAAGAAAATGTTACACATTGGACTGCCCCTCACCCTCTCAGTGTCTGCAGCAAAATGAAGGCTGCTAAATATTCCAGGGAATCAGCCTGTCTTCCGTGTATGATGTCAGCCGAAGGAATCCTGCAGGAGTGTATCTAAACCCAGCAGGCAGCTGCACAAGCCTGGAAATCATATTTTTGTGACCCAATATTTCTTTAAAACAGCAGCAGTTACAGCAGGGTTCCTGCCTGGCTCTGGGTTGGAACATAATCACAAGCTTAGCTCAGCAACTTCTCTGCCAGTAGGGAGGCGGGCACAGGGAAATAACAGATTTGCTACAACATAATTTAAAAAGACTTTTGGTTACCAGTGTCATTGATTGGAGGAAAAGAGAACTTGTATTAAAGGTTTTGTAAGTGAGTCCTAATCCTGTGTGCTGCTCTTTAAATACTCAGGTTTCATTATTTCTCTCTTTGTCTAATAAGATGTTTAATCTCGAGCGGCTTTAAAAGAATAGTTCAGAAAAATAGTCTGTTTGGCTGGTTTTTGTTTTCAGAGACAGCCTAGCATTCCACATTTTAATGGGATTCTAAAAATATTACTTCCCTTCCAAACAAATTGGGAGCAATATCTCTCTCATTGAAAGTGGGCAAATTGATTGAATGCGCTGCAAAATAAACCGAGAGAGAATTTGTTGTTGAGATAAGTAAGGACAGAGTAACAAGAGGACAACAAATGAGTGGAGAATCGAGTGACTAAAGTATTGCTGTGCTGCTGTAATTCAGTAATGCTGAATGTTTCCAAGGCAGCCAGTTGACCTGCTCCAATGCTAGTAATTGCTCCTAGAAAGCAGTCACCTGGTTAATAAAACCCAAAGAATCCTTATGAAAAGGAGAAACCTGAACAGTTAAAGTATGTGGCATTACTCTGTTAGGTGAGGTCATTACAGACAGACACCGCAAGAGCATTGTAAGCCCACTTCATGTCTTGAAAATGGAATAATCAAGAGAAATTAACTGAAGAGTAGATACTGCAGTGCCTTAAAGACAGGGTGACCATATTTCCCCAAAGGGCAAATGGGCCAGTCGCTGGGGTGTCCCAAGATCCACCCCCTTCCTGAGCTGGGCCTGCCCCCACCTTCCCTGCCACCAAGCCAGCTTGAAGCCCCTTTTGCTCTGGGCACACAGAGAGACCCAAGCCCCCTTGCTGCCTGCACATGGCCACTCTCCTGCTCCCGCACATTCTACCATGCCCCTGAGGATCAGCTGGCAAGAGCAAATAGGACAAATGCCCAGTTTTGCCAAAAATAGATGGGATGGCCAGGACAGGGCTTAAAAAAAAACTGTCCCGGCCAAAACAGGATGAATGGTCACCCTTCAATGTCTTTTTCTTGTAGCTTTTGGGACTTCATCTTTGCTGCCTTTGGGAGCCTCAGGTAGCCCAGCAGATCAGGGAGTTTTCCCCTTATACTGTTCAAGCACAGAAGTTGCCCCATACATGCATTTTATGCTTTTTGTCAGAGGACAGTCTTTGAAATCTCTCTTCCATATAGTGTTTAAAACTGCAAAGCATCTAGCTCTAAAACTTCCAATAATGTGTGTAATCCTCAGAAATGCAGTGCAAGGCTACGTGATATCCTATAGTGAGCAGCCCTCTTATAAAGACCCAAAGCATTAATTTTACAAGCTCCTTAAACACCTGCCTAACTTGAAACATGAGAAGTTCCATTGAACTCGTGCTTCATTACTAAGGGTACATCTACACTGCATGCTTATTTTGAAATAAGCTATTGCAGAATAGTTATTCCAAATAGCTTATTTCAAAATAGCATATCTACACTGCAGGGAAGCCTCAAATTTAGTACAAGGCAGGCTTTCCTAAGGTAGACGTGCTATCTCGAGTTAGAGCCCCAAGAGGCACTGGGGAGGAATAACTTAGAATGGCCCTAGTGAGGGGCTATTTCAAAATAGCAGCAGTGGAGCGTCTACACACGCCTTATTTTGAAACAGTTTTTCAGAATAGGAGTTAGTCCTCGTAGAATGAGGTTTACAGATTTTGAAATAAGCCGTCTGTTATGTCAAAATTATTTCAAAATAATGGAATGGCTATGTAGACATTCGCATTGTTATTTCGAAATAACGCTGGTTATCTTGAAATAACGATGCAGTGTAGACGCACTCTAAAGGAACATGCGAATGTAGTGTCCTGTATTAGGAGCAATCCTGAAAGATGCTTGGTTCCTGTATCTTCCATTAATTGCTCCCTCCCTCTCAAGAAACAGTTGTTTTTCTTTTGGTTACATACTCATCTATGGGTCAGTCAAGGAAAGCTGGGGGGTTTGGATATCACCTGATTTTTGGCCAGTTATAGTCTCAGGGCCAGATTTTAAACTGGTGTGAATCTGTCTAGCTCATTGACTTCAGAACTGTGCTGGTTTCCCTTAACTGAGGTTCTAGTTTCTTCATAAGCGGGCTCCTGAGATTATTTTCTGGTGGGAAACTATTTTGAAAATATCTGAAACCTCGTGTAAGGATGCACCAGAATTGCTCTTTAGTATTTTTATTAATCCCACAGCTAGAATAACTGGAGGGGAGGTTGTGACTTGATCTAATTAAAATATTACCAGGTAGAGCACTGTTGCTTCCACTGTTATGATTGCAATAAATCTTGTACAGAGAATGTCAGGTAAGGTGTCAATAGAAAAGTTATCACCTGCTGAATAGGATTGTTTGTATGCACATATCATTTTTTATCTGACGTTGTGAATATTAACTATGTGCCTGTGTTTCAAATGTTTGGGTGCATCTACACAGCACCCTAAACTCAAAATAAGATACGCAATTTGCATAGCGCAACTTGCGTATCTTATTTTGAATCTATTTTGAAATTTGGTATGGAGCGAGGTTTACAGGGATGCAGAAATAGCACACTTATTATTTCAAAAAACATTTCAAAATAACGGGCAGCTTGTGTAGATGCAGGGTAGCTATTTCGGGATATTTCCCGGCTTGACAAAGCCCTGGCTGGGATGATTTAGTTGGGGTTATTCCTGCTTCAGGCAGGGAGCTGGACACAATGACCTCCTGAGATCTCTGCCAGCCCAAGAATTCTATGATCCCGAAATAGCCGTGCAGTGTAGACGTACCCTTTGCTCCTATGGAAACGCCAACCATTTTGTCTCTTTCCTGCTGAAACCTCTGGACTATGGACAGAGGACCTTCCAAAAATTTGGATGCAACCAAAGACTTAACAAGCCAGTACCTTATTCCATCACTGCTCTAATTCTGAAGCAAGAACTTTGCAATTTGTATGTATTTGATATCTTTAGTCAATTTTAACTCTCACCTTTCCTTTTTATAAATAAATCTTCAGATATTCAATATTAAAGGATTGGCAACCGTGTGATTATTGGGTAAAATCTGAGTTGTATATTGGCCTGGGGGGTGGCTGGTCATTTGGGATCAGAAGAACCTTTGTATTTAGTGAAATTGGTTTTAAATAACCACCCATTCTTAAGTTGAGTGTTTTTGGTGGTGATGCAAGATCTGGAATACCTAAGGCGATTGCTTTTCTGACTTCTTGTTAGCCAGTGTGGTGAAAGAGTAGTTTACTTTTGTTGCTGGAGTGGTGTATCTTATGGGAGAATAGCCACCAGCTTTAGGGTGTGTCTGCCCTATTTCTCAGTAGTTGGTTCTGAATTTGGTATTCTCAGTTACGACCTACGGAGGCACAGTACCAGAAAAGAATTCTACCAGAGGCAGGGAAATCACCCCAAACTTGGCCTTCTCTGGGGTGACAGTATTCTAGCAAGGGACTTCCCAGAACCGCCTTCAAACACCCCCCTCTTCATCTGTGGCTAGCAGGGAAGAGCTCCAGCTAGTTGTATAAAAGACAAGACCTGCCTCAGAGCAAACAGTTACAAGTCACCAGCATCTTTGCTGTTCAGCTCCTATTATTGACTCTACAGCGCTTCAGTCAAGTAGAGGGACAAACCCATCTAAGGGAGCCTGCTCTTTGTTCTGCTGCTAGCAACAGGAAATGCAACATCCTCCCCAGAGAGAGAACTCATTTCATTCTTGTGTAACTTGGGTGACTTTCTTCTATCCTCAGCACTAACCGTCCAAGAGATTTATTTACTGTACAAGAGTTGGCCACAAAGACTGAATTTTTGAAGATGTTCAAACCCCTTAATATGCTGCAGCTTATTGCAAATGAGTCTTCAGAGGTTAAGAGTCAATTTATCTTGCTGTCTCCTCAAAGCAGAGAGAGGCGGGGAGGAGAGAACAAACAGGATCTGAGGGACAGTCTGTATTCCCTTCTACCCACTGACTCAATCACATCCCGCAGCTGGTGGGAACACGGACCGAGTGACCGTGGGAGGAGTAAAGGTGCAAGGAAGAAAGAGCTGGTGGCAGTGGAAAGGCAGCAAAGACTGTAGCCTTTGGCTGCACTGAGAATAGCAGAGACATGACAGGAGACAACCCTCCAGCTAAGTGGTGAGATCATGCAGTTGTGGAGAAGGAGCCTGAAAGAGGCAGCAGGACTAATTCGCCAGCTGCTTTGGGTAGTTCTGCCAATATAAATGGGCCACTAGGCTGACTTAAACTGCCAGGCGGGGATCGCCTGGTAAAAGGAAATCCGGAATCGGCTTAGCCACACTTGGCAAACAGCTGCCAGCCTAGGGGCCTGGCTAGGAAAGAGGTGGTAGCAGAGAACCCTGTTGTGCTCCAGTAACCTCCAGCTGTTGAGGTGAGTGGGAGAATTCCCTATAGGTGCAGCTCACAGCAGCCCTAAGGATGTAAGGATCCAAATTATGTTGGGGGGTGAGGAATCAATGGCATTTGGGCTCCTGGCCTCTTTCGGTTCCTTTGAATCACAGCTGAAGTGTTTTCACTAACACATTATAAGGAAATGCTGCTAGCACGCTCTTCATAGTGTATATTTAAACACATTAAAAGAGCTTGTGAGCTATTTGCAAGTAGCACAACAGTCTTCTTTGCTCTGTGAATTACAGAATAATAAAAGGAAGACCTCCTCTGGTCAAGACTGTAACTGCATACAGCTTGAAGTTGCTTTGTGTGGGTTAATTAACATCATTGATTAATGTAAATGATGGTTGACTTTGAGGCAGTGTGTTATGCATCTATTGCCCAAGTCTAGTTGAAATCCATTACAAACCGGTGGGTGGCATTAAGAAAGCAGTGCCTGAGATCAATGGAAGCTGTGCTTTTAAATGCCACCCAAGGATTTCGATGACTGTCTCTTCCTAGCAAAAAAAATGGGAGGATTGGCCGGGTCAGGCACAAGGCAGAATTCCCCTTAAGTACTTTTCTTTGCTATTGTGAGGTAGTTCCTGTATGTTTGCCATCTTCAACATTACTTTCATGTCACGGTGTGACTCTCGCCTCCAGCTTTACTCCACTTGTTCAGGTGGCATACCTGGGCTGATTTTAAAAGCCCTTTCAGTATACGGGAGGGACTGGGCAGTGTAGACACACTCATTACAAATTCAACCTAACTCTGAATACGTCAACCTAAGCTCATAGTATAGACCAGCCCTAGGTGATAACTAAGCTCTTTTGCCAAATCCAATCCAACTGTGGGTGCTGAACATCCACATGCGATTTGCTCCCATTTGCTATATTAGTTCTCTTTGTTGATCTACTTAAAAAGGTGTGTCCCCCCTTGTGTAGCCTCATAAATCAGTTGTAGAGTGAGTGACCTTGAGTTAGCTTAACTTGGTAACAAACTGGATTAAAAAGTCTATATCCACACAACGGGTTTGCAGTGATTTAACTAAATCAGTTTAGAAATTGATTTACTTTGGTACAATTTCAGCATGTAAACCAATCCTCTGTTGCAAATCCAGATTGATTGCATCCGCTTCAATGGTAGCTGCTCAGTGTTTAGCACTTCTGAAAATCAAGCCATGTATTTAGCTTCCCCAGACTTAAAGCAGCCATTTTTAAAAATCTTGGATATACAATATTTGTTAATTTTAAGAAGCTTCTTTCTTGTGCTTTGTTGCTTTTTAGCCCCTGGAGTTGTTAGAGCTATAAAGGTTTAAAAAAATCCAGTAAATTTCCTCTGACCAGTGTAAAATGCAGTGGGATAACTCATCAAGCAATAATAAATAAGCCCATGTATCATTACAGAATTAGCAACAATAGTTCTAAAAGGGTGAACAAAGATAACTATTTTAATCATCTCCTGCAGTTAATTTATATCCCAGATAATATCATTTCATCCATATCACTTCACTGCAATAATACTTCCCTGATACAGCATCTTCAGGACCTGACCAATCCTGAGTGAGGGAGTTAGCCAGACAAGAGGAGATCACTACCCACCCCACTGCTGCTGGCCCAAAAGAGCTCCTGACCCCAGCTGGGCCACTGGTCCGCTGTGGCTGGATGCCAGCCTGCCCCTCTGGCCAGATACCAGACTCCTGGCCATTAGGGCTCTCTGGTCCAGGAACATCTCTGGTCCAGGAACATCCTGTTGGATCATGGATATTGCCAGACTAGAGTCCTGGTTTTGAGAGATTTAACCTGTATTTAAATCAGAATAATTTCAACAGCTTTTATAGGGGAAAACATTCTTAAGCTACATTGTCTTCCTCTTGTTTCCCGCAGTTACAAATTCTGACCTAGATCTAAAAATTGCATAATTGACTTACAGTGTGTATCTTTTAAAAGTTTTCATTAATCTTTTTAACCATTATGTAAACCATTAATGATATGAACAGGTATTCCCTTTGCTTAGAATGGAAATATCACTTGTAAATTTATACTAAACATATGCCAACCTTACACATTTCAGGGCCTTGTTTTGCTGGTGCTGTCTGAACACGTATTAAATTATAATTTCTGCCTCCAAGTTTCTGCCTTTATAATTTAATTTCTGCCTTTACAGTTTAAAAGACTAGATATAGTGGGTGATTGAAACAAACTTGTGGATCGACATGAATTTCATCAATTTTTCTTTAAAGCTATAAAACCCAAACCAAACCTTGCTATTTATTTTAGCATCTTCTCAACTCTTAGGATATGATTTCAAGAATTATTTTTGTAAAATCACTATGTTTATTTCAAGACTGTGAATCTTTATGTAAAGATTAAATTTAAAGATTTAAATGGCTATATAGCAATTTTTCTTTTCAAAAATCTTGTTTTAGGATGAAACAGTCTCTGGTTTTCACATAGTATTTCAGGTTGCAAGGTTTGGACTATGGGTATCTATGAACATTATTTCCACAAGTACAAAGGTCTGATGCTTATAGCCCAGACAGATCCTTCTCAGGCAAATTGGATTATAGCACACGCAGAGGCCTGCAAAAGTAAGCTGGGTGTTTTTTGTAAGCTTGATTGTAAGGGCCTTCTGTGAGGAGCTGACCTTTCAAAGTATTTTACTTGTAATCCAAGCTTCACCCACCGACCATGACAGCTCACACAAAATAAATAGTCCAGAACTTCGTAAAAAGATTTCCCGTCTTTTTTTTCCTTGGTGTTTTGCTGCTCTTCGAAGCACCAAAGTTCACAGTGTTGACATTTAAATTCTCACCATTAGCCTTCAGTGGTAACATCCCCCTAGGTGAAAGGAGGCAGGTCATACTTCAGTTATTTCAGGATGACTGCAGACTCAGGGAGACAGCATGGCATCAGTTTCTAGTTGGTTCATGTTTCCAAGGTCATCTTTGCTATTGCAGGGACTAAAAAGGTTTTGTTTTGTTTTTCAACTAAAGCTTAGGTTTTTAAAATGCAAGATAGGAACTCCTTCCTAAAAATAACAGCTTGTTCAGCCACCACAAGTCACTTCAATTCAGTCCCCAAATAATACTTAGCACTTTCACAGATCATTATACCTTTATAAATAATGTACAAACATTAACTTCTGTTTATAACATCTGAGTTGGATAAATATTCTAGCCCATTTTACAGATGGGGGGGAAAAAACACTAGAGAAACTATGTACCCACAGGGTGTGTCTAGACTACAGGGTTTTGTCAACAAAACTGGACTTTTGTTGACAAAACTATACCTGCGTCTACACTGCCGGTGAGTTCTGTCGACATAACGTTAACAGAAGTCAGCAGTTTTGTCGATGGTGGTAAACCTCATTCTATGAGGAGTAACACCTTTTGTCGATAGAGTTCTGTCGACAGAAGGCGTTATTGCATCTACACTGTCCTTTGCGTCTACACTGTCATGTCTACAAAGCAGCTTGCTTTGTCAACAGAACTGGATGTAGTCTAGACGCTCTTTGTTGACAGAAGCTTTGTTGACAGTATTTGTCGACAAAAGCCTGTAGTCTAGACGTACCCAAAGAGGCCCCAATTCAGTACTGTATGTAAGCATGTGGCTAACTTTAAGCACTTTGATTAAGTGGGATTACTCGCATACCTTAAAATCCCTCGATAATGCTGATTTTGGGGCTAAATAAATGAACAGGGAGATGAAACAAATGATGACTCCAAAATGGTGAAACGACCTGCTCCACTTTTGCGAAGTCAATTTTGTGTTTGTTTTTTATTTGTGTTGTTTCTATGAGCGGGGCAATGTACTCTCTTAAGCATGAGTGTTATGGTCAGTCTCAATATGGCAGTGCCATTATCTGAATCCCCTACAGAGGTCCAGAACCAATGTCTCAGCATTTTACACATTCTGTTCTTGCAATATAAAGGCCAAGGCTTTTCAGAAAGGTCAATATGTATTTGACTTCCATCAAACTAGCTCTTAAGGAAAGGTCGAGACCTCCATGGAGAATATCTGAGTACTTTGTTATACAAATATCCCCATGCATATGTGAGGGACAGCTTCATTAACAGGCAGGCTGTGCATTTGGTTCTTCAGAAAACCCAAGGAAATGGGGCAACTCTGTATTTTTAATTGTATTTACATGTTCCACAGGCTAGCTTACAGCCATTTCATGGGGCCAAAATGTCCCACATACTCTTCTTCTCCTAGTATTTTATATTATCCAGGGATTATAGTACAGTATGTCTTGCTTTGCCAGGCCCTAGAGATAGTTGTAGTGATGACACTCCTATGCGGCTTCATTAGAGAGTCGACCCTGTTGCACCCTGGGAGATGTAGTCTAGTCAGGATGCCAGGCTTTCCCATAGGAGATCCTGAGGGAATGGAACACGTGAATGACAATTCTACCGGAGCAACATGAAATTGGCAATTTTTTAATTTTTGTGGAAACTACATTTTCTGTTGAAAAATCATTTTTGATGGAAGATTATGGGCCATCTCTTCCAGGTATGGGATGTCATTTCACTCTTTAGCAGCCAAGGGTAGGGAAGGAGAAGGCCGTGTCCCAGTGAAATGGATCCGCTTCTGTAAAATCGAAGCTTTAGTTTAAAAACCAAATATAAGAAGTCCATCCAAGTGGGATCCAAGTGCCAATACATAAAGTCTATTGCAACGAGACAGATAGAAACAAAAGCTCTGGAGAAGAGGCTCTGGAGAACCATATCAATAGCATTTTGTTTCATAGGCAGAGGGTTTGAGGAGAAAAACATGAATATCCCCAGAGGCAGGAGATCCCTGAAATCCATAGAGGTTATTTAATTGCTTCTGAAATAGATGCATAGCCTAGTGGTTCTCAATATGAGTTTTGCTTCATCGTGCCCCTGTGAGGTGATAAGCTTTCTGTGATAAGCTGTTACCATTGTGGGCTGGGTTGGTCCTCGGGTATTAGAGAGACAAGGTAGGTGAGGCAATATCATCTTCAGGTAAGACGCTTGAAAGCTTGTCTCTTTTACCAACCGAAGTTGGTCCAGTAACAGAGATTGCCTTGCCCACCTTGTTCCTGTGAGGTAAGAAAGCATTGTTCCCATTTTACAGAAGAGAACCAAGGCACAGCAAGATTATGTGATATGCTCAAGGTGCCACAAAAAGTCACAACTGCCTGAGAAGGGAACCCACTGATGGGCTCCAAAGTGACAAAATCCCATCCCCAGATTCCCAGCGACTCTGTCCACTGCTTGCACTAAAGCCAGACTTCTCCTCCAATGTTGCTTAATTTAATAAATAAATCTTTCATACAGCTTGCTGTGGAAGCCAGCATCTCCAGTGCAGGGTGACAACTTTGGCTGTGTTAGGATCAGCAAAAATGGGCTCTAAATGTTGTGTGTTCTAGGCCTGCTCCTGGGGAGAAGTGGTCTTTGGGAAGGAAGGCCAGGAACAGGATAGGTAGTGTTGGATGCAGATTATCAGGGTCCTAGAAGAGACTTCAGTGGTCTCCATGGAGATAGATCATACCACACCTGTGCACTCATTTCAGCGTGTGTTTTCAGTCATTAAGGAACTAACATTTTGTTTTGATGTGCATTTGTGTGTGTTTAGCAATGTTTATCCCTTAATGCCCTTAATTGGCTTTAGTTAGCAAAGCAATTTGCTACCCATTACTCAAATGGTATGTGTCTGTTTCTGTTCCACATTCGCTTCTGCACCAAAGAACAGGCTGCTGTGCATATCTCCCAAATGCTGGTGCCGACAATGTGGTCTTGGTGACAGGCTGACACACATGCCGCGCCACAGTTCTGCTGCAGCTAGTGTCCTGGGGTGGGCGGAAGCAGTCTTGGCCAGGCAGTGAATCTGTCACTTCGGCAAAGCCATAAAAAAAAATCCCAATAAAGGAAAGAATTGCAAAACAATATGCCAGGCACAGCAGGGGCAAAATGTGCCACTATCCTTTTCAATCCATTCCTATCGGAGACGTGCTTCAATTTCCATGAGCCTCTTTCTCTTTGTCACTCATGCTCTCCTAGGGGAGTAACGGGTGAGCAGATCTACTAAGCTTTTTGTCCCACAAGGACCCCTGTCCGTCCCTAGAGTTTGAGAACCCTCCCTGACTGACAGCACAGAGCATACTCTCCTCTAGTGAATGTCAGGCAGCTTTGGCGCTGAAAGCCGGAGAAATGGGAAAATGTAACCTAGCCGGGTGGAGCAGCTGCCTTGGAGACAGGCCTTGGAAACCGGGCCTAAGGAGGTGGGGTGCGTGTGCAGAGGCCACTGTGGAAGGCACAGCTCCGGGTGCAGAGTGCAGATTTGACAGTGGCAGGTGGCAGCCTACAGCACACCCTGGTTTCTGTGCCGGGTTATGCTTGAATACAGATAATATAGCTGCTCAGAGCGAGTTCTTGTTGCTTGGAATGCAAAGAACGGCACACGCGCTAAGTGAATTGGCATAGTGTGAGGGGATGGAGTATCGCACCCCTGTAAGAGTGGAGCGGGCCATAGGGCCGCATTCCAGGAAGTGAGATGGAACAAAGACTCATTAAGTGGCCTGGCAATGGAAGAGGGGGAGCAGTCTCAGGGAATGAGGCACAGGGAGGGACCCTAGGACACTGTTTCTTTAAGGGTCCAGGAGCAAGACCCCTGTTGTATAGAATGGGGCAGGGTTCCTCTCTCTTCCAGCCAATCAGGAGGAACTCTTGGAAGGAAGGCACTATATAGACAGCCTTCTCCCTCAAGTCAGGGTGTGTCTAGACTACACCTCTCTGTCGACAGAGAGATGTAGATTAGGCACATCGAAATTGCTAATGAAGCAGGGATTTAAATATCCCCTGCTTCATTAGCATACACATGGCCACTGCTTTTTTCGAAACGGAGTTTTTTTGAAAAAAAACCCAGCAGTCTAGATGCGGATCTGTCGAAAATAAACCCTTTTTCGACAGATCATGTAAACCTCATTTTTTGAGGAATACAGGATCTGTCAAAAAAGGGTTTATTTTCATCAGATCCGTGTCTAGACTGCCGGGGGGATTTTCCGAAAAAACTCCATTTCGAAAAAAAGCTAATGAGGCACAGGATATTTAAATCCCTGCTTCATTAGCAATTTCGATGTGTTTGATTTGCATCCCTCTGTTGACAGAGGGATGCAGTATAGACATAGCCTCAGAACCAGGGAGACCCTGAGAGAAGAAGGAAGCCAGGGCAGAGGGCTGAGTCCCAAGCAGACCAGGTAGGCACTGGTGGCTTATTGTGGAACAGACTCCCAAAGAAAGGGTTTGGCATGTGTGTGTGTGTGCCTAGCCAACTCCCCTTCCTGGGGTTGTACTCCACCATGCTCTCTTTGCCCTGAGGACCCCTCTCGCTCCTGGAGCTGCAGCCTCCTGTTCATGACTTGGTCCTCCAGCCAGGCATCCTCCCCCTTTCTGGAGTACCAGAGCCTGGTGTCAGGATGCCTTCTCCTGCACTGCTCTGATGGTGCCACTTCCCCAGTGGCTAGTAGGGAAACCCAGGCCTATCTTTACTCCAGGTTCCAGCTGGGAATCTTGAACCTGGCCACTATGGTCTGCTTTTGCTTACACCCTGTTGCTCCTTCGCTGGACTCTTTCCTACAGCTGGTGGCCATTCCGCCCCAAGTGTACCAGCTCAGACTCCCTACTCCCAGCCTACTTCCATGCAGTCACTCTCTGCTGCCAACTTCCTCGCTGTATCGGCCCAGCCCGGCTCCACTCCTAGCTGGACTTCATCAAATAAGTCCTTAGCGCACCCTGGCTTTCCTCCAGGTGCAGCCTATAAATTACTGGCCTAATTCACCCTTTCGGGCCGAGGCATCCCATGACAGCGTGGCAGAAGAATGAGGGCTCAGGATGAACGTCAGTGATATCATTATGGACTTATCTGGGAGACTTCCTGCAGCTTGTATGAACCGATTTGTTATTACCGACTTGGGACTGTCCGAACCTTTGCTGTGATTAAGCTCAGATTCCAGGTGGGGGAGTGTTTAATAATAGGCCCCCATGTTACACTAGGTGATGTGGTGTTCCACTGATTTCCTTTGTAGAGCAAAACAAATAACAAACCAGCCCAAGAGCATTACCTAAAAGTCACTGAAGTGTGATTCCACAGCTTAGGAGAAACTAAGGCAAATTAAAACACGCGTTCTCAGTCGCCATATGACTGCAGAGAAGCATCTTCTCCCTGAAAGTGCATGCTGCATCTGTGAAGGGGGGGGGGGGAGGCCACATCCTCCCTACATCTTTTTTACGAGTACCAATCATGAAAATGTAGCACAACCCTGTATCGTTCACAGCTGGCAATGCAATGCAGTGTCACTTCTCCACATCAACAGGGAGATTACTAATGGAAGAATGCATTTTCTTTGAAAAGCTTGCAATGAGGGCTTGAGATCTCAGGTTAATATGGTTTTCTTGATTGAATTTTCTGAGGGCAAATTTTTTGAATTGACTGATGGGGAAGTAAATACAATCACCTTTCCGGATCAGCTTCACTTACAGGCATTACGTTAGGCATGTGCTTACGTATCTTATTGCATGAGGAGGACCTCACAACTGGAGTTTTACAGAACCATACATCAGTTTAGAGCTTTCCTCGGAAGTTCCCATCCCAGAGTGCTGAGTTTTCAGAATAACTGGCATGTACTCCATGGTGTTATAAACATTACGTCCGTCACCGCATTACTCTGCACAACAGACATCCACATGCACACAGTTCAAACGACCTGTGAGCAAAGTGGCAAGGAGGGAGCTTGAAAGAGGTGGAGAAGGGAAATCCTGAGCAGTTGTTTTGCAAAGAATGAAGATCATTTGTCTGAATATTTCCTCCTTTCCACTATCCCCTCCCGCTACAATTGCAGTGCCCACCATCAGGTAGCAATGAAGATGTGCATGCGGCTGTAGACTTAGATGATTTATTAGATCGGGGAATGAGCAATTCAGGTCTTGTCTATATTATTGCTCATCTTGCGCAACGTTAGGAAGTGAAAATCCTCTCTCTGAGGGAAATAGTATAAAGATTTCCCATGGAACTAATACATTATTACCTTGTGTGCGAGGGGCGTGGGTTGGGAGGGGGGGGGACATTGCTTTCTTTTTCAAATTTTTGCTTCTGAAGGCATGAGAAGTGAAAAAGCTTTTTTATAGAAGACCGTGGGGCCAACAGACTTGCTACGCTCCTAGGCAAGGTGGGGAGAAGGGAGTCTGGCTCCGTGCTTCAGGATAGGGATGTTAAATTGTGAGTAACTGACTAATGGAATAGTTGATGCATTTTGTATCGACTATTTGATTAGTCGATAGGGTGCCTCCACTTTTGAAGCTTAACAGTAGCCCTAGGCAAAAGTGCTGTGTAGAGGCTGGGATCAGCTGGGGACTCCCCCGCTGACCCCAGGCTCCATGCAGCACTGCCACTTTGAAACACCGCGGGGAGCCCGGTGTATGACTCCTCGCGGTATTTCAAAGCGGCAGCGCTGCATGGAGGCTGGTGTCAGCGGGGGAGTCCCTAGGTGATCCCAGGCTCCACGTAGCGCTGCTGCTTTGAAACACCATGTGCAGCCCGGACCCCCAAGGTCTCCATGTGGCGCTGCTGCTTTGAAGTATCCTCTCCTTTTCCCCCACCTTGGTGCCTCTCTCTGATAGAGGCTATGTCTAGACTGCAGGCTTCTTTCAGAGGATATCTTTGGAAGATCCCTTCCAAAAAAACTTCTTCCAAAAGAGAGCGTCCGCTTTTTCGAAAGATAACATCCACAATGAATGGATGCTATCTTGCATTTAAGCTGTGATTACTATGGACAGAATAGCCATCAGGGCACCTGTGCTTTTTCCTCTTTCCTCTTCTTTCGAAAGAACTCCCTCCTCCCCGTCTACACTCGCCTTTTTCCAAAAGAGCTCTTTCGGGAAAAGGCTTCTTCCTCGTAGAAAGAGGATTACCAACGCTGGAAAAACCCCTCCATTCTTTCAATACACTTTCAGAAGAATGCAGTTGCAGTGTGGACGTAACTCGGGTTTTGTCGGAAAAACAATAGTTTTTCCGACAAAACTCTGTAGTGTAGACTTACCCAGAGGCAGCAAGGGGGGGAAGCGAACCAGCCTTGCTCACTGTCTATCAGCTCTCCCAGTGGAAACCCCGAACAAATGGACTCCTAGTTTGTGGGATTCTGGAATCAAATGCTTCAGATAGGACCATTCCTCAGTTCTGAGCACAGTGTTTAAGTGCATGATTCGGGTTCAAGGCCTGCACGTGGGGAGAAGAGGGCATTGGGAGTGGAAGGCATTGAGAGGGATGAGAGCAAATGGAAAGATAGTTTGTGCTGAGTATAGATTATATGGAGTCCTAGAAGAGACTGCAGTGGTCTCCGTAAAGGCAGATAACACCAAGCCTGTGCACTCGTTTCAGTGTGACCTTTCCATAATTCAGGATCTGACATTTTGTTTTGATGTGCATTTGTGTTTGTTTAGCAATGTTTATCCCTTAATTCCCTTAATTGGCTTTAGTTAGCAAAGCAATTTGCTACCCATTATTCAGATGGTATGGGTCGGTTTTTGTTCTGCATTCACTTCTGCACCAAAGAACAGACTGCTGTGCAAATCCCCAAAATGCCAAAGGCTGGTGTGTACAGTGTGGTTGTTGGGACAAGTTGAATATGTTTGAAATTTGAGGGGTTTTTAAATAGACATTTAACAAATTTTGACAAAAAGGGGATTAATATTTTACTGAAAATTTTTGACCAAATTTTCAACTATTTGCAATCTGGTAGTTGTTTGGAAAATGTGTTTTGTCCCCGTGGAAATGCTTACTAAACAAACGTGATTTTATGTCCATTAACATTTGCTTTCAAACATTTTGGTATTTGTTTATTTTTTTAAAACCACAAAACTGAACATTTTCAGATTTTGTCCAAAATTTTTAGATTTATAGTTGCCAAAAACTGGGGTGCATGTGTCAACATTTGAATTCAATTATTCAGAGGGGTTTTTTTTGCATGAAAACCTGAACACTGTAATAAAAATGTACATTTTCTCTGGAAATTTCTGCTAGTCTCTTTCATCAAATATGTTTGGAACACAAAATTTCAACTAGCAGTTCAATAAATGTTAGCTGACACAACCCCTTCTTAAATTGTTCTGCTTTGGAAAATTTTAATTTTTTCTGGAAGGAAGCAAGTGCTTTTAAAAAAGGAATGGAAGGTTATTCAGTGGAATTTACGCAGCACAAAAATCCCTGTAAGGATGGGAAGTGTTTTTAAGGCGCAAAGACAGCAGATGGTGTTTTCACAGAATCTCTGCTTGTGAGGCGAGGCAGCAATCTCGGTTCATATGGCTTCATGTTTTAT
This sequence comes from Pelodiscus sinensis, assembly GCF_052426305.1. Classification (NCBI taxonomy): domain Eukaryota; kingdom Metazoa; phylum Chordata; order Testudines; family Trionychidae; genus Pelodiscus; species Pelodiscus sinensis. Next base: position 5,536,100 of record NC_143057.1, read on the forward strand.
GTCTTTACCTCCGTTTTCTAGTGATGAACTTCAGCTGACATCACATTATACGTATCTTGAACCAGTAAGCAGTGAAGGTTAGTAAAGGTCCTGAATATGTCTGACAATAATGAAATGGCAAAGCCATCTCACAGGGAAAGTTGCCTCTTCAACAGATTCCTTTCATAAAATATAGTCAACAGTTCTTCAATTGGCAAGAAATGTATCTTAATCAGGGCATCAGAAATCTGCTCCTCTGCAGAATGTGAACTGCATGTCAAAGAGGAGAAAGGGGCTCCAGTTTGGATAGACGTGATACAGCCCTAGAGAGCAAGCAAATACTGTACCAAGTTATATGAAGATGCAAAACTTTGCCCTAAAGCCCATGCAGTACATTTCCATAGCCTCTCATGTCCTGGGGAAGTAACTTCTGCCATCCAGCAAACAGGAAGACCAACTTCATGATGTGTTCCTGTCCCTGGATGGATGATCTATTGTTTTAGGGCATTAGCTTGTGATTTGAGTTCTCTGCTTTGTCACTGACTCTCTGTGCAACCTTGGGCAAGTCACTTAGCTGCACAGCACCTCATTCTCCCCCTCTCCCCTCCCCCCATACCATGGGTTAATAGCACTTTCTTACTTCAGCAGGAGTGTGGTGAGGATAAATATGTTAAAGATTGGGGGTGCTTAGATACTTTGGGGTCGGGACTTGTACAAGTTCTTAATACAGCACACAAACCCACAACACTTTTAACCCATGCTCAGGTCATCCCTGCCCATCTGCTAGTGTAGCTGGGGCTGTAGTTGAGTTGTGCATTATGAAGAGCCCACCCTGAAGGGATACCCATAGATCTTCCATGAAAAATCTGCTTTTTATTATGGTCACAGTCACAGATAGGGCTGTAACTGGAATTTGTTTCCTTTCTCAGGGGTGTTGGTCAGCATCTTAATCTCCTGATGCTTTTAGGCTCTCCTGGAACACTGCCTGATCAATAAGGTTGCTCTCTGGGTTCTCCTTTTTTTCCAGGGTGTCTCTCCTGTAGAGGTTGTGAAGAGTATGTCTGCACTGCACACCTATTTTGAAATAAGGTATTCCAGAATAGTTATTCTGAAATAGCTTATTTCGAAACAGCATGTCTACACTGCAGGGAAGCCTCAAAATAAGTCCAAGGCAGGCTTCCCTAATGTCGAAGTGCTATCTTGATTTAGAGCCCCAGGAGGTACTGGGGAGGAATAACATAGAATGGCCCGGGCGAGGGACTATTTTGAAATAACAACAGTGGAGCATCTACACACGCCTTATTGCGAAATAGCTATTTTGGAATAGGCATTATTCTTCATAGAATGAGATTTACAGATTTCGGAATAAGCCATCCGTTATTTCGAAATTATTTTGAATTAACGGAATGGTTGTGTAAATGCTCACATTATTTCAAAATAACGCTAGTTATCTCGAAATAAAGATGCAGTGTAGACGCACCCTAAGATGGCAGCTTATGGGGAAATCCTTGACCATTTGTATTGCTCCTGCTGTGGCTGGTTCCAGTCTAGTAGTCATCAAAACAAGCGCCAATCCAACAATTTAACAAATTGGGGGGGTCCATAAACTCCTCCCCTGAGCCATCCTTCTTAGCATGTGCACGACAGGCCTTTGGTGGCACATGCCCAAGTGTCAGAGCTTGTGGCAAAGAAGGTTGGCAAAACTGGGGACATTCTTCATTTATTTCCCCAGTGCTTTCCAGTGGCGTAGCAAGGGGGGGCAGGTGCCCCCATGTGCCACGCTAGGGGAGTATCAGTTGAGTCCCCTTCCACTCCCCCTGTCATCCTTCGGCTCCTCCTCCCTGCCTCTCCACCCCCAGCCCAACCTTCCTCCATCTCTGCCAATGAGTTAGTGCATGCAGGGGACGTCCCCAAAATGGAGGGAGCGGGGGAAGATGTGGTACAAGCTCCATCCCCTCCTCCCAAGGTCGTGCTCAGCCATGTGGCGGGGGCACAAATTTTGCCTTTTCCCCCAGGTGTGCGTAACACCCTTGCTACGCCTCTGAAGCTTTCTCATATGCATGGACAAAGGAGAAAGCATCGCTTATCCAAGCCATGTCGCATCAGTGTTGCTGGAAAGACTTACACGTCAGCCCTGGAAAGGTGCAGAGTATTTACATGGTGCTCAGTTTGAGCAATAAGAAATGCAGCAGAGATAAAGAGGTTACAAGGGGTCCTGAGAGTCCCCCTCTCTGGTGCAACCAGGGACTCTTGTGGAAGTGTATTTGTGGGCTAAAGGATGAGTACTTGCAGCCATGGATAATTTAGCAGTGGATGCAAAGCAGGTGAACATCGTTAGCAAGGAAATCACCCCAGACCTTCTTCCATTTAGGGACATTTTAACAAGGGGCTCCCTGGTGCCCCAAAAGCCCCTTCCAGCATGTTCATGGCTTCTGCATTGTGGGATGTTACAGAAATTAAGGCCAAAGTGATGAACAATTTGGTTTTTAGGTGCTCAACTTAAGCCATCATAACAGAGGCTGATTTTCACCCAGTTTTGAGTCCCTGCCCACTGAAAGTCAGTTCTTCTAACTGGTCTCAAGTCAAGCATCCCAAAACTGAAGCACCTGCATTTTGAAAATCTTGGCATTGTCTTTTTGGGGAGACATGGTTGCTGTGGGGAGGTGTGGTGTCAATTCTACCCTTTGGAGCTAGTCCGGGAAACTTCTTCCCCTCCCTCACGTTTCTTTCCAAATTTTCTGAGATGCTGGAAAGCAAAGCTTGCTAGAAGGCTGCTGGATCCTGGGGAGAGACTTCCTCATTGTGTGTGTTGCTTTCCATGTATATTCAGTTTCACCGAGGACGATTTTTAAGAGGCCTCACAGGGTTTACATTTCTGACAGCATTTTTGACGTATTGTTTGAGATGGGCAGAATTCAGCAATAAAACTGGCAGGATGATTCCTGCGGGTGGAAGAGAAGTCAACGTCTGTCTTTCCTAGCTTGCTCTTTTCAACATGGTCCTGCACCGGCTTCCTTTTTTTTTTTTTTTTTTTGCCTTGGTTGTACTAGAAGGCTCTCAAGCAAATAATAGGTAAAGCTTCGGTGACTCAGAACTGCCTTTTTACGCTGAATCTTGAACAAGTCATTTTCTTCTTGCCGCTGAGTCGGAATTTTTCTGGCATCGATGGTCTGGCTAAAATGTCCATGGTGCCGATGTGTTAGATTTGTTGTTTAAAAAAATAACAAACCTTTCCCATCCATGGCAGTTGCCATGGAAACTTTAACAGTGTCCTTTTGACATTTAATAGTTTTCTTGTGAGCTTTGCTCTTCTCCATCGCTGAGGTGGCAAAGAATTGGATGGATTCTCGTGATCCAATCCTACCTCTAGGAGTCTAAATTTGGAAGAGGGGGGATGCTTCCAAAACATTGAACTTAATGCCGCTCCCTTGAGAATGAATGGGATTTTAACACTGACTCACCATACCAGTTTCCTTGTTTTTATTTAGTATATGCACAGTAGATTGTGTTCCCCTTTGCCCAATTCCTGACATGGTGTCTTGTTCCTCAGCAGTGATGCTCTTCCCTCATTCTCCTACTCTGTCTCTCAAATCTCTAATGAAAACATGAACACCAAATGGTGGTGATGTAGCATTTCACCGTTGGCTGCACACAGTTCTGAACCACTGTCTGTTCTCCTTCCTTCTTCTCAGTGATGGTCCCAGAGGTGCAGAGAGCAATTCTTCATGCTGCAGCTGGATGAGAAGAGGAACATGTCTCGAGCTCATCTTGCCAATGTGACGGATGCATTTGTCAATGAGGTAAACTAATGACTGAGAACAAACACCAAGTCCGTCTTGAGTTCTTTGTGAAGCTCTCTCTGGTATGAGGCGGCCCACGCTCTAGTGTGAACTTTGGGACTCACCCTCCATTGATCTAGCTGACAAAGGGTGTGTCTGGGTAGAAAGAGGTCAAGGAAGCAAACCTTACATAAGTTGAGCTATCCTTTCACCTTTCCATTGTACATGGGCTGTTGTACCAGCTGCCTTGCCGTGTGTCTTTGAGCCAAATGCAAGAGAATTCTGTCTTCTATCCAAAGTCTTCGTACCAAGATTAGATCTTTTGCCCTCCCCTTTTTGTGTGTGTGGAGGGGAGGGGCGGCTCTGCTAGCAGGACACTTATGAGGAGTCTGATTAAGAGATGCATGTGGTAATTGGGTCTTGATGCTCTGATTGAGCCAGGCACATACAATGTATAACTTTAAGCATGTAGTGAAGTGCTTTGCTGAATCGGGGTCTTAATGAGTAGCAGCAAGAAGAAGCAAATGTTGTGATTATTTGAACTGTTGCTCCTTCAGCAGGATCTCTCTCTGCATCACCTTCTGAAAAGGGCTTGCCCATCTATTTCCAGCCAAGAGAGGAAGAGGCATTAGGGTGGGCTTCTCAGAAGTGTTTAAAAAAAGTCATGTTTTTAATTGACCACGGGCTGGCTGTTCTCAATAGCAGCTGCTGTAAAGAGCAACTGGAGCTGCTGGGTGCTGAGGACTTCTGGAAATCTGGCCCTTTATTTGGGGGGTTGGGTGCTGGGCTTTTCAGAAAAATCGAACCCCGGAAATCTCATGAAATGGACCCAAACAAAAGCAGTAAGTAAAATCTGCAAGGTGTTTCAGGAGATAACATCTGAGGGCCTGCATTTCTCTTTAGTGATGATTCATGTCATTTAGATATAGACAAGTGAAACAAAGCTCTGTTTGTAGCCACTATTTTGGAGGTAGGGGTACTTTTTATTTTACGTGTTAAAAAGAGAGATTTGCCTCAGAAATACTTATTCCTTATTGTTCTGCGGCTAATAATGAGTCACGCTTTATATTTCACGGCCATAAATTGAAATCCTTATCCCCCGGTGTGTCTTTAATAGTGTTTTGGAACCCAATCCCGTTTTTAATTGGAGTCTGAGGAATTCATAATTGCTTCGCTGTCAGTGGAGCCAAGCGGTTGTCGTTTTTGAGAGAGAAAGAAAAGACCCATGATAGTGAGTGGCCCAGGGCTGCTGAACAAAGAAAATGGATGGAGTTTTGCAGGCACCACTTCCCATGAAGTAGCGATTCACTGCTCATCTTCTGAGGTCATCTCCAAGAGCAGCGTTGCAGAGAAATGAATGGAATTTCTCCAAGCTGAGATCTTTGGGAAGACTCAGATGTATTTTGATGGGACGTGTTACATGGGGGCTGCCACCCAAGCATTCCCCCTGGGCCTGTCTCTGCAGTGCCCTGACTCCTGCTTTCCCCTTCTCCAGAGATCTTTAGACAATACTCCACACTGTCTTGCTCACACATCACAGCCCTTCTCAGTGGCTGGTTTCTTTATTAACAGAAAGTTCCAAACAAGTTCCTGTCAGCTTGACCATCCCTCCTCCCTTCCTGCTATCTGAGCAGTCAGATCCTTTCTTCACTGAGCTCTTCCTGAAGCTCTGCCCCCTTAATAGGGTTACCAACTTTCACAAGATGGACCAGATGCCATTTCCAGCAATGGCATCCAGTCGGGAAAGTTGGCAACCCTACCCCATAACTAGCTCAGCTTGGGAACACCTGCTGTGGCAGAGTCTCAGAGTCTTGGCCCTGTCACTGGCCCATGGGGTGACTTTGGGCAGGTGCTGCTTTGTGCCTCAGTTTCCCCATGTGTGAAATGGGGATGCTGCTGCTCTCCATTGCAAATCACCTGGAGATTTTGTGGATGAAGACTGTATAAGAGCTAGGCGTTATCATCTCATTGCTGGTGCTGCCTGCTTGTGCTTGTAGGATGGGATTTTTAAAAGAACTCAGCACCAGCCTGAAAATGGGAACTTTACCGATGAGAGTAGAGCTATGCTAATGGGAGGTTTAAGGACAACATCCATAGAAGTAGATTAGCCCAGTGCTTGTGAAAGTTCTCCCCCCCCCCTTCCTCATTTTGGGCCAATAGGAAAGCCAAGCAATGACTCTTCTCTCCTGCTAAAAGGATTGGCAGCTCCTGCCTTAGTCATATCCTCCAACACCTAACACCCATCCTGATATCTTCCACATAGAGCCCTACTTCTGCTAGAAATGCTCTCACTCACCGCTCCCAGGCGCATGGCTGAATGCTTATGGTGCACACCTACAGTCCTCTAAGTTGTGAGTGTGCATCTCACCTGATTTCACATGGCAAGGCCTCTTCCACTTTACCCAGTTGCAAACTCGGTGCCTGATCCATCGGGTTCAGGCAGTGAAAGGTGGACATGCATGGTGTTAGTCATTGCCTTGTGTGCCGTTGGGCTATGAGACTCACGTGCCTTAACTGCATCAGCCTCATGAACCACCAGCTCTGGAGAACGTTGACCATAACCAGGGAATGATCACTGGTCGTAGCATCTTTGGAGGTGTTACTGGAGACCAGACGCAGTCATTTTAACTGCGGCCCCTCGGCGCGAATGAAAAGGGGAATTTGTAGTATGCCTAAGACGTCAGCCATTGGTGGGGTCATTTTCCCATCAGCATAACCAACTTGGCATGGGTTCTGCACACTAAGCCTGGAAAGGTGAAGGTTGAATTGATTGCTGAAGTGCCTCTGTCCTTATGTGTCATAGCATGTTATGTTAAAGTAGCCCCCCAATGGCCTGACAAAGATTGGCCTGTGTTGCACGTGGCAGTCATGAGAGAGTCTGTCTCCCAAAGAGCTTGCGAGCTAAATGGACAAGACAAAAGATAGAAAGGGAAACAGAAGTGGAGCAACTTGCACCAGGTCAAATAGCAAAGCAAGGAACAAGAACCCAGGTTTCCTGACTTCCAGTCTTGTGCTCCATCAGATCGGCCACTCTGCCTCCCCTTGGTGTTTTGTGAGGCTACACGAAATTCATGTAAGTTGCAAGTTGTGAACAACCCTTCTTGCTGCCCGGGACTCGGAAGTAGAATTTGGTTGCTTGTTTCAGTGCTAAAGGTGGTTTGAAATGGTGCTGTGCTCAAAGCAGCCTCTGAAAGCAATATGTCGTGGCCTGAGTTAAATTTGGGTCTAAGAAAAGGGACCTTCATAGTGAAGAAACAGTTACACCAGCATTCTGTTTAAAATGGAGGCCTGATGCGAGCATATCCATGCACCCATGCAAAGTGTTTTGATTGTCACAGATGCTGAGCAACCAGTGTCTGGCACTCACATGAATGAGAACTGAGGGTTCGAGCACTTTTGCAAATCATTCCACTTATTTAGGGGCCCAAATGTGAACTTGGCATAATTTTGGCCAGGTGGCCTCTTTATTCACATACCACTGGGGAGAGATGAATATTGTGTCACAAACATGTAGGAAGACAAACTCCAGGATCCAAGGCACTCCAGGTTGACTCTCTCCAGTCTGGCACCCTCTGGTCCAGCAACATCCATAGTTCAGCATGATTTTAGTTAACCAGGTGTCCACTTACCATAAGGGTGGTCAAGTTTCCCGCGGTCCCATAAAGTTTGCTTACAGCTACCAGTCCTGGCTCTCAGTGTTCTGTGCTGTTCTTTAGCTCTAATTTACCCCTCAGTGTCTTCTAACAGCTCAGTGAGCAGTGGAAGTGTTGGTAATACTGCTTAGATAATATTGACCTCCTGTGGTTCAGCAAATTCTCTGGTTCAGCACCAGTCAGGTCCTGAGGGTGCCGGACTAGAGAGGTTCAACTTGTAGAATGACTCAGAGACATTTGTATTTAGTTTAATGGACTGTCTTTGTGAGTGTATTGCATTAGCCAAGTTGGAACATGGCATGATTGAAACAGGGGGAAAAAATTCTCATTTAAAAAAAAAATAGCGTGTGAACCAGAAATATGAACCGTGAACAATCAAGCTAGAATGCTTTGTTAGAATTTAATACTTGCTTCTTGGCGCTCCCCAGCATTAGTTAACACATTTAACAATGTGCTTCTAAATTAGCTGCATTTTCACCAAGGTAGGGAGCATTTGGTTTAAATTTGATTCTACTACCCCCTCCTGTGGCCAAGTGGACATATGCATGTAAATATATAATACAACTAGCAATAATTGAAAACTCTACTTTCAAGTTATTGTAAGCAAAAAGATGGATCAGTTCTTGATACTACTGCTTGTAATTTCCATTTTTAGGGAAAATCAAACAAGATCTGGTTCTTGTGCAAATGGCTGTGGTGTTCTAACAAGAGAAACTGAGGGATTGCTCTTCTTCCATGCTGAAAGCTGCAACCAGCTTTCCTAATTTTGCCACCTATAACTTTATATCTTCTCTTTTTTTGAGTCTAACTTTTTCTTTGTATCTCTGTAGTTTAAACTCAACCTGGCCTGACCTCTTCATACTTTCCATCTGTTTCAGTGTAACTGAAGATGCATGCTTTTAAGTAAATCAGCTGTAAGTCAGGGAAATGTTTTATTATTGTTGCCTATGTCCTTTAGTCCGCATCTTCTCTCACCAAGTCCAGTGGGAAGGGGGGAGCCAGTCTCTTTCCCTTTGATGTCAATGGCAGTTTTTGCTGTTGGATGTGAGCAAGGAAAGGATCAGGCACTATGGAGGAGTTTGTTACCACAGAATGACCCTCTCTCCTTTCTAAGTGATAATGAGCCGAGACAAGGTAATACTCCATAGATATTGGCTTTGTTTTTATTTATTCTGTGGTACAGCCTAGAGGCCGGGGCCCACTGTGTGCTGAGTCATCCCTGAGTTACTTCTCAGCCTGCTTACTCTTGATGAGTCATCCCTTAGCCAGCGAGTAGAGGAGCCAGCTGAGGGTCCTGGTTTTCAGTGATAAAAACCCTAAATTCTCCAAAAACACCCCCGCCCCCTAAAAATCAATGTTTTTCCATCATTAAAATGAAATTCTGGACTTTATTTTCTCTAGGTATCAGCTGAACACACTGTTTTGTTGGTACATTTACAATTTGTAAGCTGATGATCCAAGCCAAAGCACCTGACAGCCTGCCTGGTCTTCTGAGGACCCGATCTGGCCCCATCCCAATTAGATGGGATAATTGGGGTTCCAGCATTTGTGTTTTTACAACTGTAAGGAAGCACGTTCAGTGTTTTCCTGTGGCAAATGGATTTCTAGCAGCCCTGGTGATGAGACCTCTGGGACAGGCCCCACGCCAGTCAGCCAAGTCACAGGAAGGACTCGACTAGTCGATCCCAAGGCACGTACATAAGCTCTTAAAGGAAGCAGCATTCTCTCCAAGTGCTGGCTGGGTGGCAGGGGAGCCAACAACCTCTAGGGCCCCTGGGCAAGGTGGAGTGGACCTGGCTCCATGTTCCTGGCAGGGGTAATCCCCCCCCACACACACACACACACTCCCTAGCACTCAGGGCCACACAGAGCGCACGGGGCAGCACTCCAACAGCAATTTAAAGGGCCTGGGACTCTGGCGACAGCCAGGAGCTCTGGAACCTTTGAACCATCGGGACATGGAGTGCCAGTCCCTTCTGCCTTCCCTGCCCCCCACGTTCCCTGCCAGCGAGCCTGCTGGGTGGCATGGTATGGCTGGCCTGGCTGAGCTATACTTGGGGGAGATGGATGGTATAATGGTTCATAGAAAAATGTGATTTCAGAATCCCAGGATGTGACTATCTCACCAGCCACTGTGTGGCTGGTGACCAGACTTGGGGCAGGCTGCCAGAGCCATGGTGTGTTCTGTACTTAGATCTCACCAAGCCAAGGACACACATGAAGTCCTGGATCACTGTCCCAGTGCGTCTAGACTACATTCCTCTTTCGAAAAAGGACTGCAAATTGAAAATGCAAATGAAGCGCAGATTTACAAATCTCATGCTTCGTTTGCATAATCGCATCCATTCACTTTTTCGAAAAAGAGTTTTTTTCGAAACACAGTCGCGAGGCATTTTTTCTGGAAAAAAAACCCTTTTTTGAAAGAACTCTTATTCCTGAAAAAATGAGGTTTACAGGGTTCTTTCAAAAAAGCGGGGTTTTTTTCGAAAGAACTGCATCTAGACAGCTTTTTTTCTGAAAAAAACGTTTTTGAAAAAGTGATCGGACATGATTATGCAAATGAAGCACGAGATTTGTAAATCCATGCTTCATTTGCATTTTTTATTTCCCTCATTTGCATTCCTCTTTCGAAAGAGGAATATAATCTAGACGCACCCTTACTGTGGAGTGACAGATATCCCTCTTGGGCTCTCCACTCTCTCTTATCACCCACACAAGTTGGATTTAGTGATAACAGGACATGGAAACCAAAAAGCACACCACAGTTAGGTGGCTTCCAGGCTCCTGTATCCCAAATCAGTTAGTTCTCTCGATCCTACACCGCAGACAGCGCTTGTCACAAGCCCTGCACTAACCGATCTCAAGGTGAATGAACTAGGAAAAGGGAGTAAGAGCTATTTACAGGTTAAAGCGAGAAAACATAGATACACAAACAAGTTACTACCTAATCCCTAAGAGGGACAGAGCTGTCATGATCTGTCTATTCAAAGTGTCTTTCTGGGCAGCCCCAGAAGGCATCCCGGGGGCTCTCTGACTTCATGTTGGAGTCTCTGGCCCATCAGAGTTCAAACAGCCAAAAGATTCAGTTTGCTCGTCTCAGGGATTTTTATTCCCTTCCTGCAGACCTCAAGGTGATGGGACTGGTTCACGTGCATGTCCCCTCTTCCTGGGCACGTGGGGAGCCATCAACAAAGTCTTTTTCCTTCTGATGTTCCACAACGGTTTGTCTGGTGCCTGTGGGCCAGCTTTTGTCAGGCAAGAGGTAAAGTCCACGTGGCAAGCTAGTATTTCACCTTTGGCAGTGGGCCTCTGTTAACTACTGAGGTGTACAGATCAGAGCAAATCCGTTTGCAGTTACAGAGCAAACCGTTAAATATGTCTTTATGTGAGCAGCGTTTGAAGGGGCCACAGTGAGATTACTCAATTAGGGCAAACTGCAAAGAATGGGGTGGATTATCCCCAGCAAACTAGCCACAGATCAGCTTCTACAGAACCTTACTGGTTTACACAGAAACCAAAACAAAGTTCACTTATTGCAACCCAACTGTGAGCTTCCACCTGTACACCCAACTCAGATATGACGAGGAGCACCGGAAATCGTACTAATCCCAAAGGACTGGACACATTATCTCCCAAGCTAAGAATAAATCTGCCTCTTTGAGAATATAACGTATGCACCCGCTATGAGAAACTGGAGACTAAGGATTTGAAAAAGTGAGCTGAAGCTGCACCAGGCCCATATGTCTGATGTGGAGACATAAGCAGCCTCAACAGAAGGTGGGGAAGTGGGGGAAAAGGATAAGAATGGTGAGCATCTAGAACAATTCATTGATTAAAATGATTTAGGAATGCGTGGGGTTTAATGCAGCCGATGGACATCTCTCTAGTTGAAACCTGAGAATTGTGTCGGGTAGGACTGCAAGCAAATACAGCTGGGAAATCAATAACCAGCAGGAATGGGAAGTGATTACTGCCCATACTTGCCGGCTGTGTCTAGACTGGCAAGTTTTTCGCAAAATCATCTGATTTTGCGGAAAAACTTGCCAGCTGTCTACACTGGCCGCTTGAATTTCCGGAAAAGCACTGACGATCTCCTGTAAAATCATCAGTGCTTTTCCGGAAATACTATGCTGCTCCCGTTCGGGCAAAAGTCTTTTTCCGAAAGACTTTTGCGCGAAAGGGCCAGTGTAGACAGCACAGTATTGTTTTCCGCAAAAAAGCCCCAATCGCGAAAATGGCGATCGAGGCTTTTTTGCGGAAAACCGCGTCTAGATTGGCCACGGACGCTTTTCCGCAAAAAGTGCTTTTGCGGAAAAGCATCCTGCCAATCTAGACGTGCTTTTCCGAAAATGCTTTTAACGGAAAACTTTTCTGTTAAAAGCATTTTCGGAAATTCATGCCAGTGTAGACGTAGCCGCAGTGTATATTGAGGAAAAGGCAGTGCTGAAGACGGGGGTACCTCACAACGCTGGCTATGCCAGGAGCATGTCGCACTATCCTAAATCAATGCTGATTCTTACTGCTAACAGCCTGTACTCTTTTGTTTTTGCTTGGGGAAGGGGCACCAGATTAAGTTGCTCTCTCTCCCCTTATCATTCAGCCTGGCACTTGAATTCCTTGCCACCAAATTCAAGCTCAGCGCACCAAAGCAATTTGGTGGGGGAGCAAGAGGAGAAGTTCTACAAGGCCCTGGCATTCCCTTTTATTTTTGAAAGGTAGCCTCTGCCCATTCAAAGGGACATGATGAAGAGAGTCCCTGGGGCCAGGGCTTTTCCTTCCTCAGCTTTACTGAGACACAGTCTCATCTAGTTTCCAAATGACGCCAATGTTTTAAACTCCTGCACTTTGAAGAGTGCGCCTCGCTGGAGCCATTGTCAAAAGCTCCCAGAGCTTCAAATAGGGTGACAATATAATTCTGTTGGGAAGAAAGAGGGGAGACAAAGAAACTTTAGGTGCTTAGACCTGGTAGACACTGGAAAATTAAATAGTATCAGTCTTGTATGTGCCTACTGTGGATCAGATCCCTGAAATGACCAGCCGCTGCCTGCACATGTGCTCTCTTCCAGCCTTCTGCAGGCTTCCCTTTCTCAATTCAGGTAGTACTTGGGATCTATCAACCTCCTGTCCACGCAGAGTTCCCTGCAGTATCCAGTTCTGATTCCACTGAACTTAGGGACAGTACGCTCCAGTTTTAGATCCATCTCAAGGCCCTCACTTTACCTAACCCCGCAGCATGCAGGTGTATTTATAGTGAAAAGAAGCATCAGTTTGTTATCTAAGATCAGAGATTCAAGGGACGGTGATTAGAAACGAATGGTTGCACGTTCCACTACATCATAACAAACTTTCTAGAGACTAAACCTAGCTAACAAGGTAGCCTCTCGTCTAAACATGCTTAGCTCACCCAAAGTTCATGCTGGAGTTTTCAACCATGCTCCACTGACATGGAGCGAATTCGCTGTCTATGTACTCCCTAGGTGAAGGATGCCTTGGTGTCTTTATGGTCCTCTTACATATAGTAGAGCAAACCTTTGATGTACTATATTTGGGGGACCACTGGGTTTCTCCCAGTAGGTGTTTCTGCTAGTGGTGCACATCTGCACATGCCTCAGTGCACAGAACAAAATTGATTTCACACATGGATGGAAAAATAGAGGGAACATTGGTCTTTCCTAATCCCCTGCTGTTTATTTCTCTCTCTTTCCTCTTCTGAAGTTTTCCATAATCCTGCATTAGCATTCAGTTCAGTCTGGTGATAGAGTCCCACGATACTTGTAAACAGCCAGCTAGATAAACATGGTGTGTTTGAGTGAGAGCCTGGTTTTCACCTTTGCTGGTGGCCAGTCCCAGCTTTTAAGAACATATTTTTCAGGATATACACATAACTCCTTATCTAGCATCCGTACATGTGTTTCACAACCATATCGATGGGCAGTGTGACATTGGCTTTTCCTCATATGCCACTATGTGGTGAACTAGATAGCTCATATCAAACCTAGGAGAGTCCCTTCTGTACCCCTCTGTGCCCCTTGCCAGTTGGACCTAAGAGGTTCTTAGGTCACATATACATGGGCCTAGCAACATTATGCACTTGTGTAAGAATTCTCAGGATCCAGATTTTAGGTGGTTACTTAAGTGGCCTGACTTTCAGAGATCTGAGCACATAACAGCCCCCCCCCCCCCAAAGTTCCCTGCGTATGAATCTAGGGGCTGAACCATAGCATTGACGTTTGAACAGGAAATACAAAAGCTTGAGTCTGCCATTGCCCACAATAATGAATATAGGATGCGAGGACCGGTGTCTTATGGCCAGGCCGGCTGCCTTGGAGGAAGGTTCAAGAAACCTTGCAGTAATGATTGACAGACTATTATAAACCCTCCTACTCTAAAAATGTCTTATAAAGCAGAGCTTTTTACCAGTCGATGAAAGCAGTGACTCCAGGAGAAAACCACAGTGTGTGGTCACAATTTCCCATTGTAGTGACTCTCTGTTATGAATGGGTGTCACACAGCATCACAGGTGTACTGCCCATACTAAATCCCCTGGAAACAAACGGCCAGACAATATAAATCAATCCATTGACTTCCTAGAACACTACTGATTTACTTCAGAATCTGGCCCTAAGGTTTGTTTTTGTTTTCCTGAAGGTATGTGGTTCTCTTTTCTTTGTAACTATTACAGTCACTTCTTTCCTGTCTCCTACCTCCCAGGTTGAAATCTACCACACATTGCTGGCAGGCTGCATTGCTAAGGTTCTTCGCTCTGCTCTTCCTCCTCACTTAATCATAATGACACAGGAAAGGCAAGAGGTGAAAAGCTGAAACAGTTTTATTCATCAGCAGGCAGCTCTATTAAAGCAGCATGGAGCCGATCTGTTGAAGGGTCCGTCTTAGTGTCTGTGCTTTGATGAAACATCAGAATTAAGGGGAAGATAGGCAGACAAATTAGGGCTGATCATTTTAAGATGTATTGTTAGAATTGCCGTCATGATTCCAGGCTCCAACCAAGACAAATAAAAATATTTCTGATCCCAGATCTCAAGAAGCTAGAACATAAGAACATAAGAACGGCCGTACTGGGTCAGACCAAAGGTCCTTCTAGCCCAGTATCCTGTCTGCCAACAGTGGCCAGCACCAGGTGCCCCAGAGAGGGTGGACTGAAGACAACGATCAAGCAATTTGTCTCCTGCCATCTCTCTCCAGCCTCTGACAAACAGAGGCCAAGGACACCATTTTATCCCCTGGCTAATAGCCTGTTATGGACCTAACCTCCATGAATTATCTAGCTTCTCTTTAAACTCTATTATAGTCCTAGCCTTCACAGCCTCCTCTGGCAAGGAGTTCCACAGGTTGACTACAAGCTGTGTGAAGAAGAACTTTCTAATGAAAGCAACACTCAATGCTGCAAGCTGAGGTTAGGAATACAGTGTGATGATCTGTAATGGGGGTATATAGAGAGCCCTACAAATCCACAGATACCCACTTTATATCCATGTGCGGATATAGGTGCGGATATCCATGGCTCATTTTTGCAGATGCAGATACCAGTTTTGTATGTACAGCCCTGCAAATTTGAGGACATCTGCTTTATAACCACCGGTATCCATGCTCACGCATGTGGATGTAGAGGTGATTGGTGAAGGATGGTAGGGAGGCCACCAGCCACGGAACCACTCCCCTCTCCCCCACACACACATTTTGGGAAAGGCAGAGACAACCCCCCTCCACTCCAGGCTCCACCCTCTCCCTGCCTTGCTCCATCCCTGCCCCAACCCTGCTCTGCTTCCACCCCACTACCCCAGTCTCTTCCCCCTTGTCTGAGCAATGTGACCCAGGGATTAGTGGGGCTGGCACCTGCAGCAGGGATCGGTCCCCGCTGCACTCACCCTGCAGTGAGGGAAGCAGAACAACAGTCCCAGCTCACTGAGCTCCTTCGGCCGTGTCACGCTGCTTCCTGCGGGTGAGGGTGGGGCAGTCCCACCCTTGCCCCGAGCATCTCGGCCGGAGGAGTGAGCTGGAGCCGGTGTTCCATTTGTCCCGCCTCTGCGGGTGAGTGGGGGGCGGGGCGTCGCCTGCTGCGGGCACCAGAACCTCCCTGCTTGTCTCCCCACTGGCTGCTGGCTGGCCCCTCTCACCTATGGTGTGTGGTGCACCTGATCCCTCAAGCCCCACCCCCAGCCCCCCGTGGCACCTATGAATGCAGAGGTCCACGGATCATTTTTGCAGATGGGGATGCGGATTCCAATTCTGCATGCCTGCAGGGCTCCAGCTTTATAGACCTCGGTCACAACAGCCACCAAGGGGCTAATGGGCAGAGTGCCTACTTCCCCACCTGGGGCTCCTTATTTGACAAGCAGCAGTTAGTATAAGAGCTGGCAGCTCACGCAGACAGGGTGAGGAGGACTGCACTGGCTGCAAGCTGGGAGGAAGTGGGGTAAGGAGCTAGAAATACCCAGCACTGGCAGGAGCTGGGGCCTAGGGCTAAATGGCAGTAGGAAGGGACCTGAGGAGGTAGCAGAGAGCTGGTTTAGCTGCTCGATAAAGGAAGCCTGGGCTGGAACCCAGAGTGGGTCTGGATTCCCTTACCTCGCCCTCCTGATGCAAGGGGTGAGGACAACTGAGCCGAGCATGGGGAACAGGGTCCTTGTCTTTGCTGGCCTACATCACCCTGGGAGAGGTGGGCCTGCAGGCAACCTGTCTGGAAGACTGAGTTATGAGATGGTGCGAAACACCACAAGCTTGAAGAAGTCCAGAGTCTCAGACGCTGCTACCCCAGGCCTGGCTTAGAAGGGTGCACTGGTTGGGGGTGATCCCTCAGCTCAACCATTAAGAGTGACTTAAGACTGTAAAATAACAAGGGATAACCCTAAGCATGACTTTCAGGGGTGCTGAGTACCCACAGTCTCAGCTGACTTCAATGGGAGTCATCTGTGCCTCTCTGGGGATCAGGCCCAGCTGTGATTCCTCCATCTCAAACAAGGCTTCTGACCCTACAGCTCTTGAAAGTAACTGGGGTCTATTCTGGAGAATTGCAATAACTCCGTTGTGCGCCCATCAGCCACAGTTTATCCATGGGGCCTGCAAGTGCTTCCTCTGCTTAGGAGCCAGTTTAGCTAGTACTGGCGTGTGCCCATGTTGCCTGGAAACCGCCAAGAGCCTACAGCGGTTCTAGTTAACCGCTAAGGACGGGGCTGTAAACAGACCAGAGCCATTTGGAGTGCTGGGCCATTTAGGTAGGCATGTAGCTCCGCGGGAAAGGAGGGCTGCCAGCCAGACTGTGCTCAGATCCCCACAGTATCATCCGAGACACGTCACTTGTGTTAGGTGAATGTGCTGAGCTGCACACCGGGGGCTGTTTGCAGTGCACAGCAGTCTTTACTGGTCCTGCCAAACCTCTGAATAATGTTGCATATCCTTGAATGCCATCTACTGGCAAACCTGTTATTGGCACAGATACAGACATCTTTTCGGTACAACATTCCTACCACAATCGGTGCTTTTTTTAATGTCTCACCATGGCCCCTTCCGGACAGAGCCGTGCCTTGCTAGGATGCTGCTTTCCTGGCAGGGAAGCATCTTGAGTAGCTACCACATTTTGTGTTTTCATTACAGGCTCGCTAGCCAAGAACTATCCAGACCTAACGCTACTTGGCTTATAAAATCTGACCCAGTTAAAGAAGGTGGCACTTTGGCTCCACATGCACAAGGAAATTGATACAGGGAAGTGCAGCCTTTCTATTATCTGCACTCAGATTCTTTCCTGGCCACTTCCTGCCAGCTCTCCTCTAAGGACACGTTTATGAAGATTCACACAGCGAGGTTGACTGACCATCCAAAAATGCAAGGAGGTACTCGTTGTGGGAGGGCCTATTGCAAAATGGGAAGGATCCCTGAAACCCAAGGGCAGAGATGAAAGAAAGAGGGAGGAGTTTGAATTTAGACTGGAAAAAGCAAGTTAGATTTGAGGGGAAAGTCTTGCTCCTTCTCAGTGTTCTGCCCTGCACAGCTCATTGATTGATGCTACTTATTTCAGTTCCTGGATCAAAATCCTTTTGCACATAAAGACTGGATAGCATTCCAAGCCTACAGCAATGCTGTGTACTGGCTGTCTAAGGGCATGCCTACACTGCAGGGCAAAAGTCGAGATAAGCTATGCAACCTCAGCTACATCAATTGGGTAGCTGAAGTCAAAATAGCTTAATTCAGCTTTTGGTGCTGTCCACACAGCAAGAAGTCAAAGGAAGAACATACTTCCTTTGGCGTCCCTTACTCCTCGTGAAATGAGGGTTACAGAAGTCAGAGTAAGAAGTCCTCCAGCTCGCCATTATTTTGAAATAAGGGCTTGCTGTATAGATGCACGTTTTGTTATTTTGAAATAAGGTCAGTTATTCCAAAATAAAGCTGCTGTGTAGACGCACCCTAAGAGCCCTCTGGAAACCAGAACTAAAGGCAACACAAAGGAGTTTTAGTTCCTTCTGATAACATATCTGCCCCCAGTGTTATCTGACTTCACAGCAATGCTGCTCCAGCCCACATGGCAGAAATATATGTTGTAGAATTCTTTGTTCAGTGACAGGTAGCATGGAATAAAGGGCGCAGGCTGTCCACCCACAGGTAGGAGCATGTTCATGTTCCCATCAAATGACTGTACTCTGCAGGTGACATTCTCTGCCTTGAGGGAGTACCTTGTAACCCCCACAATCCCCATTGTATGTAATTGAAATATGCCATGCGAGGTATCAGGGGAAGGTTATGAACAGTCAAAATCCACTGTCCCATCTATATGTATACCTATGGGCTGTGTCTAGACTGGCCAGTTTTTCCAGAAAATCAGCCGCTTTTCCGGAAAAACTTGCCAGCTGTCTACACTGGCCGCTTGAATTTCCACAAAAGCACTGACTTCCTACTGTAAGAAATCGGTGCTTCTTGCGGAAATACTATGCTGCTCCCATTCAGGCAAAAGTCCTTTTGCGCAAAGCTTTTGCACAAAAGGGCCAGTGTAGACAGCTCAGATTTGTTTTCCGCAAAAAAGCCCCAATTGCGAAAATGGCAATCGGGGCTTTTTTGGGAAAGCACATCTAGATTGGCCACAGAGGCTTTTCCGCAAAAAGTGCTTTTGCGGAAAATTGTCCGTGCCAATCTAGACGCTCTTTTCCGAAAATGCTTTTAACGGAAAACTTTTCTGTTAAAAGCATTTCCGGAAAATCATGCCAGTCTAGATACAGCCATGAAGTCCTGAGCTTGTGTTGCATGGTTGTCACTACAACATGCTGTAAGTTGAGGTATCAGCCAGATATTAGCTCCCCAGAGACAACAGCCAGGAAAGTAACCAAATGCCCAGGCGGGGTGTCAAAAAATCAAGCACCCTGATGACATGGCAGCTTTCGAGGGTGTTCAACACCAACCAGCACTTCCCTTTGTTCTCAGTGAGGTTTCAGGGGGAGTGTGGGGAAGGGTATGCTGCATTGATCTACCTGGGAAGCAGTGTTTCCTCTCATTTTTTCTGTCCATGGGTGGAATAAATGTTATGTGCACCGAAGCATGTGCAGATGTGCACCACCAGTAGAAACACACGCTGCTGGCTGGGGGCACTGTGGGTGCTCTGCTAATCAGCTGGCGGCATTTCGTTCTCTCCTTGGTGGCCGCCCAAGCGCTCAGCTTACCGGGAACACTGATGGGTGGGACATGCTGGGAGCTGAACAGTCATGAAAACCTGGGCCCCAATTCACAGAGTCCTTTCTGGGGAGGGCGGCTCACCGCGTTCGCTCTGCTCTGGAATGCTCGTTTATTCACATGCGCTGCTATTGTCTCTGTGCAATTTGAATTCTGTACAGGATGTCAGAACAGAGACTGGCATCCTGTGAATCCTGGGAAGGCCCGTCCCTGCTGTGTCCCACCAGTAGCACAAGTGGGTGGTGGTGACGCTGACACTGTGCATGAGCAGGAGAAGACACCAAGGCTGTGTCTACACTGGCAAGTTTTTCCGCAAAATCAGCCACTTTTCCGGAAAAACTTGCCAGCTGTCTACACTGGCCGCTTGAATTTCCGGAAAAGCACTGACGATCTAATGTAAAATCATCAGTGCTTTTCCGGAAAAACTATGCTGCTCCCATTCAGGCAAAAGTCTTTTTCCGAAAGTGGCAATCGGGGCTTTTTTGCGGAAAACCGCGTCCAGATTGGCCACGGATGCTTTTCCGCAAAAAGTGCTTTTGCAGAAAAGCATCCTGCCAATCTAGACGTGCTTTTCCGAAAATGCTTTTAACGGAAAACTTTTCCGTTAAATGTATTTCCGGAAAATCATGCCGGTGCAGACATAGTCCAAGAGTTAAAATCTGGTAGCCAGGAGCTGGAGGGGAAATGCCTCCGTGATCCTTGATGTGGGACTGCAAGGCTGCGTCACCCACCCACTGCTGCCAGTGAAGCAATAAAGGTTCCTGCTGGGTGTGCTTGCTGCTTAATGAGTCATGTGTTGAATTAACTGGGCGGGCTTGGTGGCCTTCTATCTTTTTTTAAGAACAGCTTGAATTCCTTGGATGCTTCGCATAATTATAAACCCGCTTCCACTGGGACTCCACCTTCCTGGCCCAGTGAGGGGAATGGCAGGGTGACCAAACAAATCTCTCCTCATACAGCCAGAGTTTAGGTGAGGCTCCTATTCTCTCGGAGAGCCGTTCCTGAAACTGTCGACTTTAAGTCTGTGCCGTTTTGACAGCAGCAGCCAGTCAAAGCAGCGATTCTCAAGGCGCGGCCCAATCAGCATGCAGCTGTGGTGCATGTGATACTCTCGGGGGCATATAAGTGGTGTATATATTGTGCGGATTCAGCCCACGTAAGCCGCTGAGAGCTGGATATGAGGCCTACGATGGTAGACAGGCTGTGAGTCACTGATTCAGAGTTACAGCGCAGAGGTGACAGGAAGCAGGGGCGCCCTGGTGCGCAGCTCCAGGAAGAGCTGGCTGAGCTGCGGCAAAAGCCAGCGGGGCGCTATTTAAACAGCCAGGTTGCAATAGGAAATTTTAAGTTCCTTTCACTGCTGATTACAGCCCTTGCCCAGCGTGCTGGCCAGAAGGCCTTTTCCCCCTGAGGGTGACAGTGTTCTTGGGAAGATGCAGTCAAAGGCAGCAGACTCCACATCTGTACCCGTGCCGGATGGTTAAGCTGGCAGGAGAGCTGTCCTGCTGTAACACTCGAGCAGGGCACTGCCCTAGCAGAACAGCCAGAGAGCTAGAGCTACCAGGATCCATGCTGAGGGCCATGAATAGCAGAACCACTTCTGGCTTAAAACTGCAACACATCCAGAGAGTCACCTGCAGCAGGGAACGAACCTGCGACATGAACTCTTCCTGTCTGAGCAAATCAGGCCCAGCTTGGTGAGCCCAAGATAAAGCAGGCCCAGCTGCCATTAGAAAGGGAGAGAGCATCCCATTGAGTCACTTATAATGTCACAGACTCTGGACCATGTCCACCTCCATCCTCCCTTACTTTTGGGTGAGAAGGGGAGATTCCCCTCAGGCTTATCTGCCCCACCCCTTCCACGTATACTGGCCTGTTACAGCTTGTCTCTGGCCCCTTTTCCTCCACTGCTCCTGTCCAGTTGTGGCCCTTACTAATCAGGCAGGAACGAGAGTGCTACTGTAGCCACAGAGTTGGTCTCGTTCTCCAAACAGGCCTCCCTGGAATTGGCGTTAACTAAGAAGCTGACCTACCCACCCCTGCTAAGGGATTGGTGAATGAGTGGCTAGAATCCCCGGAGGGAAACTTGCATTGCGAATGGAGAACCTTCTTTCCAGCTGGGAAAGAAACCTGTGTGATGATCTGGAGTGTAGAGGATTCAGAGAAACAACTCGTCGGTTAGCGCGGTGTCGAGGTGCATCCGTAATGTGCTCTGGATATTGGCAGACAGCTGTGTAATCTCAGGGACCTTAGGAAAACACAATCAAGTAGAGCAATCATAACAGCTGCCTGAAGGCTTGATGCAGCTTGTATGATAGTCCCAGATGAGTACATCAAATTGGAAAATGAATAGACCCGTGCAAATGCTGGTTTAAGTGCCTGTCTTCTATTACTGTGGAGGGTTTGGTTTGAACTAAGCTATTTGTCACGGTTCAAGGCCTCCACATTGGCAGGGTTCCTCAAGGGTATCTACTCCGAGACTGGCAGCACCTCACGTGCCCCCTCCCTGGGGTACACACCTTTCTCTCTTCCCCTTGCTGGTTGCTGCATTCTCTGCCTACAGTGATAGCCCCAGCAGGCCGGCTGACCTAACCAGGTCAGCATCTGGGCTTTGCTTTCTCTTCAAGGCTATGAATAGTGCCATTGCTGAAGGGGCCAAAGGTACTACATGGAACTTGATTCTTGAAGAGACTTGTTTATAAGGTGAACGTATTAGAGAGAGAACTGGGTTTTTTATTTAAACACACAGTTCCTGTGCACGTGCTAAAAAGCTTCCTCGAGGTCCTCTCCTTCATGTGCAGTCCCACTAGGCTAAATTCTTTCCCCCATTTCCCAGGAAGGGACCCCTTGGAGGAGAAGGCTCTGACCATTTGCTGGAGCGGAAAGCAGATCCTGAGTCCTTTTAAACTCCAGCTATTTATTCAAACATCGTTTCTTGGTCTGTGGGTCTCCGAGCTTGCACTTTGGACCAGTCCGTGTGAGCTGCTCCAGGACGTAGCATGCTTCTGAAAGTGAAACAACTGGAGTGAATTTGCCTAATGACCTTCTCTGTTCTTCGTTTCTGGAGGAACTGTGGTCACATACATGCAATCCCTGACACTCACGGATACATCAACTTAATGCAGGAAATGGGTCTTGCTGGCTGAATAATTGAATGGGAAGGCTGGTGGAGTTCAAGAAGAGGACTCTTGAATACAAGCAGTGAGTTTCTTAAACAGAGATGAACTTCACTGTCTAATTATAAAATAACCTTGCTTTCTAGAACACCAACTTTTAACCCCAAAATCATTGCCACATGTCTCTCCTACTCCTGCCTATGGCAGTGTAACCTGTTCCCATCCTCTCTGTGAGTTTAGGTGCTCCATGAGAAGTGACGTGTTAAAATAACTACATTCACCATTTCACTGCTGATCCTAGTACAGAATAGTGAGGATTCATACTACGAAGAACTGCAGAGTTTACCATGAATGGTGTCTCGCTTTGTCTCTAGTCGGTGGACACTGTGGGCAGGGATTGCCAGAATACTTATGTTTCCCTCTGCCTCCCCAGTTCCATCTCTGCTTCCAGGATGCATTACTACAGCCTTAACACATGAATTTAAAAAAACCAAACTTTCCTCATGGCAGGAGTTAGGGGAAGAGCATGTAGTGACAATCAGAAGGCTAGGGAACATGAATGCATTACCACTCTCCTTCCAAAGGTGTATCTACGCTACCTGCTGGATTGACGGGCAGTGATTGATCTGACAGGGGTCAATTTATCGAGTCTAGTATAGACATGATAAATCTACTGCTGATCACCCTAGTATCGACTCCAATACTCCACCTCCAGGAGACGTGCCAGGACACACTTCGGTGAAGACCCCACCATAAGTGAAGCTAAGTATGTCGACTTTAACTACCTTATTCGTGTAACTGAAGTTATGTAACTTAGTTCAACCTCCCTGGGTCGTGTAGACCAGCCCTGTTCGTAATGCCAGACTTCCAGCAGGAGTGACGTGACACTGGGAAAGTCAGCTGGCAGCTAGTAGTATGTAGCTGACTTAGGATGACCAAATATGGCTCATATTCAGGCCCACCCATGGTTCTCCCTTACCTGCAGCATCCACCATCACACACCCAGCCCATGAAAAAGCAGCAGCTTGAGGTGGCTCACCATAAGAACTCCCTGAAGCCCTGTGGCATGAAATGGCTTCCCTTTAGCTTCTCCAGCTGCCATTCCCTCCATCTGGGGTTGGGCCGCGTTGCCTGTCCCATGCTTCGGGGCTGGCCGGCTGAGGCCTGTAGCTGGGGCAGAATTCAAGCTCATGCGATGAGCCCATTTGCCCTTCATGGGCCCGAGGAGGCAATTAATATCGTGCTGTCCCACAAGGGCCCAGTTAGTGCTGACTAGGCCTTCTTGAGGGGCAAGAGATGGTTGCTCCTGACAGAGTTCACCATTTCATCAGACTCTTTTTTTTTTTACATGTACAAAGCAATATTTAAATACTGCCTTATGTGATGATGCGTGCATGCAGCAACTTCCAAACTTTTCACAAAGTCTGACCCTATTGTTAAAAGCCCAGTTCCTATCTGGACCATACTAACAGACTCATTTCCAGCAGCGCATTAGTCAGCACTCAGTGGAAGCTTAATTCTTGGCAAGAACTGCATCTAGTCTGCCAGAATCACACCCTCTCCACCCTCTTAATGAAAGCTCTGTGCAGGCATATGTGTGCAGGCATGTTATTTCTAATTTGGTATGTCTCAAATCAAATCACACCTTTCCACATGCAGGTTGAGTCCATAATTGGTAAACTTATCAATCTTATTGGGTTAGCGTGACTGAGAGAGACAAGAAACGTGCTAGATAACCATATGCTCAGGCATCACTTAACTGTAGACGTGAATCGACTGCCTACCTTACTTACTGAAGTCAAAACAAAATTAGCGCTTAATTAGCAAGGGCTGAAGTCAGCACTGGTGAAAGGCTTTGCTGAAATGCCTGGTAGGATAAACTGCCTGAAATGAGAAGTCCAACAATACCATTTTTGTAGCCCCGAGTTCATTTGATTAATTAAACAATTACAAGACAGAGTGCATTTCCTGCACATTAAATGACCAGCTGGGGAAAGCTGCTTGCTTACAGGAAAAAAAATTCTCAGGCTATTAATCCCAGCTGCTCTTTGATCCAAGCTTTGCTGGAATTATTGTTGCTAACTTTGTTTCAAAAATAAACATTAAACATCATATTTTTCTTTCTTGCATAAGTGCAGGTAATAAAAATAGTCCCCATTTTTTAGAAAGTTTGTTGTTGCCTGGGACATCTATTAAATAAAAGCTGCCAAGCCCCTATTCCTTTCTTGCTTTGCAACTTTCTCTGTGAGGTTGCCATTTCCCCTCATTCCAATTAAAATTGGGAATGCTCATTTTTCCTTCGTCAATAGGTCTCCCTTTCATTATTTTTAGACTATGTAATAAAGTCTAAACTTTAGACTTGCAGGGTATGTACCCAAGAATAAAAATTAAGTGTATTTAGGACAGAGAGATGAAATATAAGTATTAATTATGTTGTAGCCCACAGTATACAGGTCTCAGGCAGATATGATATTCAACTTAGTCATTCAAAGCATGACTAGTTGACCAAAAGACAATCCTGTACCACTAAAGCTATATTTTATAGTAAAAGATATGTTAATCGCTGATGGTCCAGAATCTATGCGGCAATAGATTGCAAACTGTCTAATAGTAAGGCCTTGCATTGCACTGCCAACAGTCCCAGAAGTGTGCACTGTTGGAAGGTCCCATGTGACCTTCTCTTGAACAAGCTAGAGAAATATCGTCTCAAATGACCTTTTTATAATGTGGGAGCACAAGTGGTTGAAATGCTGTAATGGTGAGTAGTTATCAATGGTTCACAATCAAGATGGAAAGATATGTTGAATGGAATACCACAGAGGCCTGTCCTGGGTCTGGTTCTATTCAATATCTTCGTAAGTGATTTAAATAATGACACAGGCATCCACTTATAACATTTGTGGATGATACCACGCAGGGAGGGGTTGCAAGCACTTTGGAGGATGGGATTAGAATTCCAAAAGAACTGGACAAACTGGAGAAATGGTCTGTTTAGGATGAAGTCGGATAAGGACAAATGCAAAGTGCTCAACTTAGAAAGGAACAATCAATTGCACAACAACAAAACAGGAAATGACTACCTAGGAAGGAGCTCTGCGGACAGGGAGCTGGGTGTTCTAGTGGATTACAAGCGAACTATGTGTCAGTAATATAGTACTGTTGCAAAAAAAGCAAAGATCATTCTGCGATGTTTTAGCAGAAGTGTTGTAAGCAAGAAACAAGAAGTAATTATTTTACTTTACTCAGCACTGATAAGGCCTTGTTGGGAGTAATGTGCCCAGTTCTGGGCACCATGTCTTGAAAAAGATGTGGACAAATGGGAGAAAGTCCAGAGAAGTGCAACAAAAATGATTGAAGGTCTAGAGAAAATGACCTACGAGGAAAGATTGAGAAAAATATCTTTCTTTAGTCTAAAGAAGAAAAGATGGAGGGGCGGCATAACTGTTTTCAAGTGCATAAAAGATGGTTATAAAAAAGAGGATGATACACAGTTCTCCTGAGGATGGGACAAGAAGCAATGGGCTTAAGCTGTAGCAAGGGAAATTTAGGTTAGACATTTGCAAAAGCTTCTGAATGGAAAGGGTAGTTAAGGACTGGAACAAGTTATCTAGAAAGACTGCAGAGTCTCCGTCATTGGAGGTTTTTAGGAACAGGTTAGACAGACACCTGTCAAGGATGGTCTAGATTGACAAGGTATCCAGAGCGGCTTACAGCCATGAACCTTGCATCATTGTAGGGGACTGGATTTACATGACCTATCGAGGGCCCTTCCAGTCCAACATTTCTGTGATTTCGGGGGATTTTGTAATATCATCAAGGTGTTTCGGTGACTCGCTGACATAGCCCTTTGTGTGAGCACAGGGAACCGAGTGAATGACCAGTCAGAAATAGGACACCCCTCAATTAATGGGGTGTAGAAGTGCAGATAAGAAAATAGGAGGTGGAACACTTTTGCATATGTATGAGCCTTAGCAGGCATAAGCAGATGTCAGGATAAGAAGCTATTGGCTAGCCTGGGTGCTGTGGGGAAAACACACAGGGAGAGGCAAGCTTGAGGAAGAGCACGACTAGAGTTGCTGACAGAAATGCCCGGCTCCTAGGCAAAGTGGGGAGGAGCTGGCTCCAGGATCCTAGAAGGGGTGTGGCCTCAGACAGAAGGGGCGGGGTAGGGGTTAGTCTCCCCCAGCCAGCCCTTCAGCACTGCCTGGCCTCCTGAGCCCGGGGCTTCAGCAGCAGTTTAAAGGGCCTCAGGGCAGCTGCCCCTTTTTTCCAACCCCTGTTGGCAGCCCCGAGCCTGACTAACCCCTGGGTCCCCCAGCAGGAGATGTGAGCGAGGCCTGTCCTAGGGCTCCACACTTTGCATTCTCCCTCCATCTGCTGTTGGATTTCAGTGTTTGTAGGATGCTTCATCTGCCAAGGGGCTTTGTGAATAAAGGGACCTGAGAGCTGGCAATTGACTCATTCACTTCAGTGGGGGGATACATTTCAGGGTTGGATTTTCTAAAGCATTTTGCTTCGACTCTTACTTACACTGCAGCCCGTGTGCACCACTCCAGAAGTGTAAAGTGGGCAAAAGAGAATCAAGCTTTCAGAGCCAGCTTAGCCCTTCTCTCAGCGATAGGAGTCTACAATTGCCATGAACTTCTCTGGGAGCTGGCTAAAGTCGCATGGTGTTTGCTGTGACCAGTGGGAAAACTGACCACAGAAAAAGCTGGCGTGAACCTGCCACGGATTCCTGAGCCAAATGCACAGGTCAGGGGGCCTTGGCCAGCATGTAGGACTTATCTGCTGCATACGCAGGGCCTTGCCTGGAGCTGCTGGGCTTACACAATCAAAGCAGAGTTCCTGGAAGTTGATAGCAGCACTGAAAGGGCAACAGGTATGGTGGGGACAGTACCCTGCCCTGCAGATGGACCTCCATGCTGTCCTGCCAAGCCCTCCTTGGAGACTAGTTCAGCTCTTGAACCCATTCTGTTCTTGGCCTCTCCACCTTCCACTGAGGAGCCAAATAGCCCCGGCTCTTGTGAGGCAGACACTTGTCTGAAAGGCAGCTGTGGACAGAGCCAGGGCGTCTATTCCCACTCTGTCACTGGGTGAATTTGGGCACATCGGTTTGCCTCTCTGGGTTTCATTTTCCCCGTGCGCACAACATGGGCCATGATGCTACCCTTGTCGGGAAGGGGCTTTGCGACCTCGTGACAATTTTCATCTAGGTAGTCAATGGAAATCACCAATATTTCCCATAAACCACTGAACAATCCATGGGATGGAGATGTCTGAGTTTTCAATCCCTGCCTGGTATGAACTGGATGTGAGGCAGTGACTCAAATGGGAAAAGTTCTTATTCCATTACCCTTAAGTGATCCTGTCTCTACTTATCTGAGGCTCTGTGAAGCAATTGGTTGTCATCTAGCCTTCATGTCCTCAGATTAGATGGGATTGTGTGTATTTCTCATTTATGCCTGAGTCTAGGAGTCTAGGACGGTGTGTCAAGTCTTCCTGTTAGACAATATTGATCAGCAAAGTGTTGCACATAGAGTTTCTTCCCTGTAATGCAGTACTTCTTTGAGGTTTATCCTTTACCTTCAGCTGCAGAAGCCTGAGAATTTTCCTTGAACTATTGTATTTATCTCCTTTTCTTGCGATTACCCCTTCCTTTCTTACGCACTTGGAATTTACTTTGTGATCCTGCAATTTCTGAGTTTTTAATGAAAGGCAAAAATCCACCACTGTTCTGTTCCTCTCTAGACCCTGGTCTACACCCTTATTTTGAAATAACCAGTGGAGTGTCCACACTACCAAGCCTGTTATTTTGAAATAATAACTCCTGCTTTCATGAGGAATAGCACTTATTTTGAAATCATTATTTCAAAATAGGGATGGTGTGGATGCTCCATGGATGCTATTTCGAAATAACTGCTCCCCGGTGTCATTCAAAGTAATTACTCCCCAGGGCTTACTGGGGCTCTAAGTTGAGGTAGTACGTCCACATTAAGACTATGTCTACATAGCAGTGCTATTTCAGGATACCGGAGCTATCCTGAAATAGCTATACCGTGTCCTTTGAGCATGCCCATTATTTCAAAATATAATGGGCTCGCTATTCCAATGTCGTTGTAAATCCCATTCCACGAGGAGTAAGAGACATTTTGGAATAACGATTTATTTCTAAATAAGTGGGATTCCCCGGGGTCTGTTTTGAGACTGGTTCTGTTCAATATCTTTATCAACTATTTTAATATCGGCATAGAGAGTACGCTTATTAAGTTTGCAGATGATACCAAGCTGGGAGAGGTTGCAACTGCTTTGGAGGATAGGGTCATAATTCAAAATGATCTGGACAAATTGGAGAAATGGTCTGAGGTAAACAGGATGAAGTTTAACAAGGACAAATGCAAAGTGCTCCATTTAGGAAGGAACAATCAGTTTCACACATGCAGACTGGGAAGCGACTGTCTAGGAAGGAGTACGGCAGAAAGGGATCTAGGGGTTATAATGGACCACAAGCTAAATATGAGTCAACAGTGTGACGCTGTTGCAAAAAAGGCAAACATGATTCTAGGATTCATTAACAGGTGTGTTGTGAGCAAGACACCAGAAGTCATTCTTCCACTCTACTCTGCGCTGGTTAGGCCTCGGTTGGAGTATTGTGTCCAGTTCTGGGCACCACATTTCAAAAAATGTGGAGAAATTGGAGAAAGTCCAGAGAAGAGCAACAAGAATGATTAAAGGTCTAGAGAACATGACCTATGAAGGAAGACTGAAAGAATTGGGCTTGTTTAGTTTGGAAAAGAGAAGATTGAGAGGGGACATGATAGCAGTTTTCAGGTATCTAAAAGGATGTCACGAGGAGGGAGAAAAATTGTTCTTCCTGGCCTCTGAGAATTGAACAAGAAGCAATGGGCTTAAACTGCATTGAGAGAGGTTTAGGCTGAACATTAGGAAAAACTTCCTAACTGTCAGGATGGTTAAACACTGGAATAAGTTGCCTAGAGAGGTTGTGGAATCTCCATCTCTGGAGATATTGAAGAGCAGGATAGAAAAATGTCTATCTGAGATGGTCTAGGCAGTACTGGGTCCTGCCATGAGGGCAGGGGACTGGACACGATGACCTTTCGAGGTCCTTTCCAGTCCTAGTATTCTGTGATTCTATGATTCTAAGTGCTTTGTAGACAGCACCAAATTTTGAAATAAGTTATTTTGAAATAAAATCAGAATAAGATATGCAAATTGCATAGCTCAAATTGCGTTTCTTACTTCGACCTATGGTGCAATGTAGATGCACCATAAGGGAGCCTGCCTCTGACTAATTTGAGGCTTCTTTTATTGTGGACATGCTATTTCGAAATTGTAATTTCAGGAGCTATTATTTCAAAATAAGCTATTTCAAAATCATGTTCTAGTGTAGACATGGCCTCGGTGAGCTTGGTAAAAAGGGCGGAGGACTACAGAAAGCCTGACTCACTCATAAGCAATGCTTCTCTAAACAGAATGCTGTTACAAATTTACCATGCAGACTCAACAGCTGCCTAAGCTGCTGTACCGTTGTGCAGTGAAAATGAAATTAGTGCCCAATATAGCCAAATAGCAAAACAACGACCTTGCTTTTCCTGTTCCTTGTATTACGGGTTGATGCTAGTGAGGCATAAGTGGGATGTGAAGTGGCATGTGCCCCTCTAAAGCATAAAAAGAAGGCAGGCTGATCAGTGCCTTCCCAGCTAGATGTCTTGCTCAGTTCAGTTGCACCCACTTGGGTTCTCCTACAATTAGAAAAAGGAGAGGCGATCAATAAAGACACACGCACCCCTGCCCCCAAATAAGTTTGGTAATGGGAAGAAAGCTGTCTCACCTCTGCTAAAGCACATTCTCAAAGGGAATTGCAAGCCACCCTTCCCAGAATGCAGGGGAGAGCAGACATGCCGCAAAGAGAGAGCTCATTCCATGGCGATGTTCTGAAACAGCTGTTGGTCCATGACATAGATCAAAGTGGATGTATTGTGAAAAGGAAACTGTGCTCATTTTAATGGCCCCACCAGGTATGGCTGGCCTTTCCATAGGAGCTGAATGGAGTTAGTAGCACCCAGTCCTCTACCAAAGTTCATCCAGTTGCTCATCTCTAGACCTGAGGCTACTCTGCATACAGCTGAGCTTCAGGAAACGGAGGAGAGAAGTAGCAAAAAGATGTGAAGCTAGCGTCCTGGCCAGGTGGGTTGCTCTTTTTGCTGGCACTCCAGCTGATGCGACAGGCACTACTCTTCTATCTATTCGGTGTTTTGGAGGAAGCCTCCCAGCCCGCATCAGTAGAGTTAGGTTAGCAGGACCGGCATTGGCACTCTAAAAACCACTATGCGAGCGCCACTTTGACATTGTGGTTCAGCCTCATAAGCCCACTTGCCTCCTGAAACTTCAGAACCCACACTCCAGCCCGAGCCACAAGTTCAAAGCATTATTTACACAGCTATTTTTGGAGCGCTAGTGTGAGCCCTGCTGGCCTGTGTCGACCTACCCATAAGGCCCTTACTCAAGCTGGAACAGAGGCACACGCCTCTAGCCACATGAGAAGCTCCGCTGGCTTCAGTTACTTTTTGGGTTCAGAGTTCGGCAGGGAATTAAGGGACTGATTTGTAAGGCATTTAGGTGCCCGAAGATGCAGATGGACACCCACTGGGATTTTCAGAAGTACCTAAGCACCCTAGGTGCCTAATTTTGTTGAAGGTCTGTTAGGTGCTTTTGAAAATCCTATTAGACATGTCTCTGCATCTATTGAGCCTAACTACCTGTGAAAACCTGGCCCTTGAGTTCTTTGCTGGATTGGTGCCAGCATGCTCTTTCAGAATCAAGACCTCTAGGAAGGATTATCTGATCTTTCCTAAAGACAGGACAAAAAATCCTAGAAACGTATATCCACTTTACCAGATCAATATTTTTGCCACCATCTAATTGTTCTAAAGCAAAATCCAATTCCTGACAAGGTTTTGGCCACATCTGTCTGCTCAACCTGCTGATTTTTTTAAAATCGATTTTAACACACGAGGACAGTGCCTTTCATTTTAAAAATCAATAAATTAGCCTCATTATGCTCCAATTTCCTGGCTGCATGCAAACAGCGCCATTATACTAAACAAACAGCATGTAGCATCTGTGATTTCATTGACCGTCTCATAAAATGATAATGGTGCACAGCTAAAGATTTACTGATTTCCCAAATGTCTGATCATTTTCAAGACAGCTAATAATTGCAAATGGAAGAGTGCTCAGGACTTTTGGATTGATTCCACATCCAGGGGGTGTAAACCTGTAGTGTTTTTTTAAACACTTAGCCTCTTCTGTAATTATACCAAACAACAAGGAGTCTGTGGCATCTTAAAGAGTAACAATTCTATTCAGGCATAAGCTTTCGTGGACTGGAGCTCACTTTGTCAGATGCATGAAATGGAAAGTTCAGTATGGAAAGGATACGTAGATGGGAATGTTACATTACTATGCTGAGGACTAGTAATGCATCTGATGACGTGAGCTCCAGCCCATGAAAGCTTATGCCCAAATAAAATTGTTAGTCTTTAAGATGCTACAGGACTCCTCATTGTTTTGGCTGAAACAGACTAACATGGCTACCCCTCTGAAATGTATACAGTTACCTAACCCTCATTCCTGTCTCTCTTGAAAACCCAATTTACCTTGCTTCAGACCCTGCCTTAGTGACACATTCTTACTAAATGCCTCGTTTGGTAGAAATCTCAGGGTATGTCTGTACAGCAACACTCTTTCCAAATGACTAGCTCTAATCCGAAATAACTTAGTCCGCATCTACACAAGAGGCAGTTATTTCGAAAGAGTGTCAAAATACTGTCAAGAGGGAGGACTTCTTACTCTGACTCCTGTAACCCTCATTGTGTGAGGAGTAAGGGAAGGCGGAGGAAGAGTGCTCTAATTCAAAATAAGTGCTATGTAGATGCTTCCTATTTTGAAATAAGCTATGCAATTGACATAGCTCAATTCGTGTAGCTTATTTCGAGTTAAGGCCTGCAGTGTAGATGCATCCTCAGACTCTTTTAATAGGCTCTTTTCCCAGTATGTCTTCTAATTCTGGTACCCTGGGTACAGAATTTTCAGAAGGTCTTTGGTGAGTGGCCCTAGTGGGGTTAGGGGAAGCTGTAGACATGATATATCTTGCTTTTTAGTAAGGCTTTTCACACACTTCCCCGTGACTGACAAACAAACAAACATCATTCTGGGATATATTAGTTGGAGTGTTGTAAGCAACTCTCAAGAAGTCATTCTTCTGCTCTGTTCCATGCTGATAAGGCCTCAATGGGAGAATTGTGTCCACTCCTGGGCACCACACTAGATGTGGATATATTGGAGAAAGTCCAGAGCTGAGAAACAAAAGGGCCCAAAAAACATGACTCAAGAGGAGAATGGGGGGTGGAGTGGAACGACAACAATATAACAGTTTTCAAGTATGTAACAGGTTGTCGTAAAGATGGGAGTGATAAATCATTCTCCTTATCTGCCAAGGATAGCACAAGAAGCACTCGGCTTAAACTGCAGCAAGGGAGGATTAGGCTGGACATTCCAAAAAATATCCTAACTGTCAGGGTGGCGAAACACTGGAGCAAACTACCTTGGGAGGTTGTGGGATCTCCATCACTGGAGATTTTTAAGACTAGGCTGGAGAAATACCCACCAGGAATGGCCTAGCTAACGCGTAGTTCTGTCACACAGCAGGGAACTGGACTAGATGACCCCTCGAGGTCCCTTCCAGTCCTATACATCTATGATTCTTTGTGGCATCAGTCACTTTTAGCCCTCTGAACTTCCATGTGAATTAGTTAAGGAGGGTGAGTTTATGAAATAGAATTGAACCCGATCCCTGAAATATTCATTTACCATTATGCAAAAATATCTGAAAACAACCAAAGGCTTTGCCTACTCATGTTCCTTAGCCTGTGCTTTGTTTGCTCTAGCCAGCGGTGCTTTATCGCCAGTCTGCTGATTTCAGCAATTCAGTGGTTCTGCTGAAGGGGTTCAGGCGCTTAATCAGAAATATATTTGGGGAAATAACTCAATGGAGTCTTTGTGTGCTTTGTACAAAAATGAGGAATTTAAAACAGGAAGGAATCGTTTCCAGTTAAACTGCTTGGGCCCAGCAGCTGCTATGTTTTTAGTTACAAGGGTGTTGCGCACTATTAGACCGAGGCCATCTCTCTCCCCGAGTGGTGCTGTGCAACAGCAGCAGCAGCAAGTCTCTTCACTGCAATGCCTTCTTGGCTTAGGTTGGCGTATCGCTCTCTCTCGAACTGTCTGATGGTGACCTATAGCCTGCCAGCTTTAATCTCCCCCTTCGAAATCAGCTCCAGCTGTCTCTGTAGCAGCAGTGGAGTGAGAGTAACTTCACTGAAAAATTCTTTGAAGACTGAGGGCTCCAACACATAAGAGCTGCCTGGGCTAGCCGAGGAGTGATGGAAAGAGCTTTCTCATTGTGAATTGTTCAAAGCAGCTAACAGTGAGAGAGAGAGGTCTGAAAACAGAGCTGCCAAAAGTCCCAGTGGTATATGGCTCAATTGTATATGCAGCTTCAGAACAACCCCCTGCAAAAGCTTTTTCTCACATGAAATCCACTCTCTTTCCTGCTGAACACCCAACAGCATAACTACAGGTGCTGTTCATGAACTCCAGCAAGGGTATAAAGAGAAAACACAAGATGCTGATCAAATACAGAGGGCCTAAAAGTACGGTTTCATTTTTCAAAAAATGGCTAGTGATTTTGAGTGCTCTGCGTTTGCATGCTAAATATGAGACACCTTCCTGTTCTCAGAAGAGGTGAGTATGAAGTCAGGCACTTTTAAATTCTCTTCATGCTGGACACCCCAAACTTGAGACATCTAAAAACACTAAAACCCGGAGCTGTGACTTCCACTTTGGAGACTGAGCTTCATGTTGGCAGAGCAATCTGGACTCGACCTCTATGAGGGAGCAAGGTGTCATCAGAAGAAAGTGGTCAGACCACTTGTTTCTGAGGAACAAAGGATGGCTGCATCTTGAGGCACAATGCCAGGCATTAGGATGAGCACTGCCAGACCTTTCTGAAATCAGACCGCCCACCTGACTTCTGACTTCTTTTCAGATTCTAATTCTAAAGGAGAGGAGAATCCCCTGCCAGGCAGGAATTCTGCCTAGTTCTAATTCAGCAGCTAGGTTGTGAGTTCTAACTACGGGTGATCCTGGTGTTTTCACTATTAGAAGAAAGAGAAGAGTTGTCAGAAGGCCTATGACATGTATTGATGTGTTTATGTGAGATAAATAGAAGCACAGTACGGAATGTGACATAGTGCCATCTTGTGGACACAGCAAATACCTATTTGGAGCCAGGAGGATGTAGCCTAGAGAGAGGGGGGGAGATTTACAGGGTGAAAACTTTGCCCCCCACCCTGGCCCCTTTATACCACAAGAAAAATCCAGAGCAGTGTAAAAGGACCTGAAAAACTGTACAGCCAGCCAACTATACAAATATAGAACAAAAAAGTTTCCCATCTAAGTAAACGAGTCCCTCTGTATTCCTGAGCTATTTATGCAGGCATTACAAGCACAGCTATTGCACAGATCTAATGTTACCTGGGGCAGCTACATCTCCCTTGCAGAGGCAGTGCGGAAAAAAAACAAAAAAGATTTCATCTAATGTAAGTAAGACATGTGTAAGTTCAGTGACTCTATCTCAGGGGGGGAGAAAGCTGGGCTGGGAGATCAATTTAATAATGGAGGCAAATTGAGTCTCTCAGGCAAATCATTTGCCCGCAGGTATTGCAACTAATAAGCATGGTACTCTGATTTTAAGATGGGAATTATTAGTAACATCACTGCCCTGCAGTAATCACTACATATTAGAAAAGGTGCAGTTTATATTCATGGTGAGGTTGTTCGGTTCTAGTTTATTAGTTGGTCCCTGTATTGGTTTTACAGTGCCAGCTGGAGGAGCCATGGAGATATGGTGTCTGTTGCAGCAGGTGCTGTGCATTGTTCCCTGTAAGCTGAGTGCTTGGGCAGCTGCCGAAGGAGAGATTTAAATGCCACCCAGCTGATTAGCAGAGCACCCACAGCTGGCAGAATGAGTTTCTACTGATGGTGCACATCCCCATGTGCCATGGTGCACATAACAAAATTATTCCACACACAGAGGGGGGGAATAAAGGGAACATTGCACCTGACCCACGTCTAAATTTTGCAAAAAGAATATGTTAAAATTTGACCAGCAGTGGTGCTGTGCAGTTCCCCAAGCATTCTGTCGGCTCTGTGAGAGCACATTAGTTACTGTGCGTCAGGCATTGCTTAAAGATAGCGATAAGGCTAAATTGGGCAGGTGATGTGCTCCTCCGCTTTGTACTTCCTGTTTTCAGTGGTTGACATTTGGCCACTAGGGTTGCCACCTGGCAGGTTTTTCAGTCCAGGTGCCATTTGACAAGCCCCAATATCAGTGCCCCCTGTAAGCTGTGCACTTGTGGGGCCACTCGGGAGAGATCCCAGTGCTGCCCTGCTGATAAGCAGAGTGCCCAGAGCTAGGAGTTGGTTCTATTGGTGGTGCACATTCACTCATAAAAATTATTCCACACGTGGATAGAAAAAATCCACACGTGGATTGATAAGATTAGAGGGAATGTTGATGCTGTACGTACCGGAGGGAGGGCCCAGCATTGAGCTGTTTGCAGACTAAATGGACAGTGCAAAAGAGGAAGGGGGAAAGAAATGATGTGCCTGAGCTCATGCAGCAGGGCTAGCCCAACTCTCCTGAGTTGCAATCCAGAGCCCTTTCTGCTAGACTACACTGCCTTGCTTATGTTCCTTTTTTCCAGTCATAATACCAAACTTCATAAGTTATAACCCCTCCACACCACAGGTTTGCCCGGGAGCCTGCATTTGGCTCTGATAGGAAACTGATCTCATAGCCCAGCTTTTTTCCCCCAGAGATTCTGAGTCATTACCAAATGAATTATTCACTGCAGATAATTTGCTTGTCCTGAGAGCTGGGTAAGTGCAAATATTCATTTCTATAACAGAAGTTTGTGGGCAGCCTTAGCCACAGCAATCACTGCAGAGATTCCCAGGTTTGCCTCATTTCATCCCTTGCTGAAATGCAGCTGCTGCTGGAGGGGGTTTTATCACCTCTTCTAGCAGCACAATCCACCCTACTGGCATTAGACAGGAAGAAAACATTTTATCCAGCTGGAAGCACAAGGTTAATTTGGAAAGAAACATGCAGTGACGCTAGATATTATGCCAGGATTCCAGGACTAGCTTCCTTTGCTTTTGGGAAGAGTGTCATGAGTTATGAATGGCCAGCAGCAGGCTGTCTCTTTTGATCAGCTGCTTCCAGGAGAGCCAGGCGCACTGCCACAGCGAGGGTGCTAGGAGACAATTGAAGTATTTCTCAGAAATAGGAGAAATATTGATACTGGCCACTTTTGGGAGGACTGTGCCTTCTGATCAAACCCATTGGTAAGAATTAACCTCAACCCATCCCAGAGTTTGGGATCAAGGCATAGATGTTTTCTTTACACCTTTCAAAGGTGTGAAAATCTTAACAGTGAGACCCGATGAATTCTTTCTCTGGGGCCAGTAGCAGCCATTCATTACTAAAATCAGTATCTTAGGCTGGTGTACATTAGAAAAATTGCACTGGTTTAACTAGATCAATTTTTGAAACTGATCTTGTTAACCTAATGCAGCTCCCTACTGCCGGTGCACTTCGACTGATTTAATCAGTTTAACTTAATTCTGCAATGTTCATTGCTACAAATGGTGTATCAATTACAACAAGAGATAAAACAGTTTAGTGGCATTCACATTGCAGGTTTGAACTGGTTTATCATGATTGACTTTGAAATAAATGTAGGCATCAGAAAATTTGGTTAGCCCTGAATTCTCTTCCCAGTAGCCTTGGAAGTTA
This sequence comes from Pelodiscus sinensis, assembly GCF_052426305.1. Lineage (NCBI taxonomy): Eukaryota > Metazoa > Chordata > Testudines > Trionychidae > Pelodiscus > Pelodiscus sinensis. The sequence goes on from NC_143057.1 coordinate 5,573,241, forward strand.
TCAGGAACTTACTGGTACTGTCCAGATCAAACCAAATCCAAGATTTCTTGAGTGAAGATACACAATACTGCCAAGCTTCTATTTATAAGACAGTTGGTCAAGCAGCCAAAAACAGGACCTACTAATTGCACTTTTTCTGTTGATCTCTGACTTGCTCATTTCATGCTCCCCTTGGTTTGATTAGCTACAAACACTAGCATGAAGCCAGTTTGGGCTGTACAAACTCTTGGACTGGCTGCTGTTTATGAAAATACATGTATTCTCGTGCAAATAAGGTTATCTGATGGAAGAGGGTGCTCGCTGGCCACTCCCCAAAATTTTCCACACATGGTGTAGTCAGGCACACAGTTCCTAGATGGTTGGGACCTGAATGTTACAGGAGAAGTCATTTGATCTTTATCCTAGAAGTCATACCATATTGCCCAGTCACATGATGTCTGTTTCTTGGATGGAAACCTTCACTAGTACACTGTGTAAAAAACGTAGAAATGATGGTAAAGCATCACTGTCCATTTCAATAGCACAAACAACTGGAAACCCTACTGAGTGGCAAGGATATCCTAGATTATAGGATGTAAACCACCCTCCTTACCTGTGACCCCATTGTACGATGATAATTGGAAACATCTGCAAAAAATACATTGCTAATTAAGCTGCGGTTGTTGAGCCAACATCAGCTAAATCTGCACAAGGCTCTGATTGGTGAGACAGATTGAGTAGACAAAACACATCACATTCATTTAGCCACATGCATGCAGTGTATTTAACTAAGGAGTATGAAAAGAATTCTAGTCTCACTGAGTGTCAGTTAAAAATATTTGAACATAATGTGGACTTTTGGGGCATCACAATATTTTGACTTTGTAAAAGGCAAAGATAAACTGTATTAGAGGGGAAAAACCCACATAGCTGAAATTTTGATCTCTCTCCCAGTATTCTTGCCCAACAACAACCACAACAACAAAACATTGTGGAGAGACAAGGAAACAGAACCCTTTGGTTTTAATATGCTAATTAGCACCATTTTAATAATTGGTTTGTTTATTTCTTTTATTTCAAGACCAAATCAAAATGACTTATCAATAACATTCAGTTTGATCTGAACCAAAGCTAATTGTTTTTTTTTCCTTGCTCATATAAAAGACAAAATTGTTTTCGATCTAAACAGTTTTTTCTCAGTGTTTCCTTGTATCTGAGTTGGAGAAGAGAGAAATGTTTAGTTTTTGTTTCAATAAGTAAAGTTCAATTTCAAAACAAAGCATCACTTGAAAATGAGAAGTCAACCAGACCATTTCAAAAGACACCATTTCAGTTTCTTCAAAAGAAAAATGTGAACCAAAACTATTTGTTAAATTTGCTCTCAATTTGCAAATTGTTTTGGTGCCCTGAAGCATTCATTGACCATCAAATTTACTATTTCCTGGGAGGGAGGCAGGGAGAGAGAATGGCCAAGCTCTAGTGGTAGGTAGATTTACTATTACCCTTGGCACAACATGCATGGTGTGTCTACACTACAGTTTTTTTCAGAAAAAACTAATTTTTCTGAAAAAACTTCAATTACATCGACACTGCAACTGTGTTCTTTTGAAAAACAATCAAAGGAACTGAGGGGGTTTTCCAACATTGGTAAACCTCTTTCTATAGGAAGAAGCCTTTGTCCAAAAGAGCTCTTTCGCAAAAAGACGTTTGTGGACTGGGAAGAGGGAGGTCTTTCACAAGAAGAGGAAAGAGGAATAAGCACAGGTGTCCTGGTGGCCATTCTGCCCATAGTAATCACAGCTTACATGTGAGATAGAGTTCATTCAGTGTGGACGCTATCTGTCAAAAAAGCAGATCGCTTTTTCGATGCACTTTTGCAGTGTGGACGCTCTCTTTCGGAAGAAGTTTTTTCAGAAGATCTTTTCCAGAAAAGCTTCTTCCGAAAGAAGCCTGCAGTCTAGAGATAGCCACAAGTCTTTTATACGACGAACGTTGCATAAATCTGTCTTGCTCCTCATACACTGGAAGAAGAGAAGTTTCTTTGCTATAAACATTTTGCAATAAATGGGTGAACAGTCAAATAAAAAAACCATGAATGCAAGCAAAAGAAAAATCTAGTCTTTGAATTTGTCTATCACCTGCTTTCTTCCTAGAATCCATCTAGTACCACCTACACTTTCTGACTTCTTTAGGAATACAAGCAGTAATTAAAAACACATCATTAGTTGGCAGCTACCAGTATTTTGAACAAATGTTATATTGGTGCACTTCCACCTGGTCTGTAGGCGAGGAAGGTTGGTCTCAGAACCATGACTTTTGTGGGGGAGGGAATGACGCTATTGTATATATGGTTAGACTGGAACTCCGGAGACGTGGGTTCCATTCTGTATGACATTAGCTTGCAGTGCAATCCTGGGATAGTTATCATCTCTTCCTCCACCCCCCATTTCTACCCTAGCTCCAGCTTCCTCAGCTGACCTCCTTTGTGAACAGCTCTGAGTTCTATAGATGAAAACAGCACTAGGTATTACAGGTTGAACCTCTCTAATCTGGCACTTTCTGATCTGGCAACATCTGTGGTCCAGCATGATTTCAGTTAGCAGGATGCCCACTTATCAGGGGTGTGGCCAAGTTTCCCACAGTCCCATAAAGTTTGTTTACAGCCACCAGTCCTGGTTCTCCATGTTCTGTGCTGTTCTTTAGCTCTAATTTACCTTAAATGCCTTCTAAGAGCCCAGTGAGCAGTGGAATTGTTGGTAATGCTGATAGACAATATTGACCTCCCGTGGTTCGGCAAATTCTCTGGTTCAGCATCGGTCAGGTCCTGAGGGTGCCGGACTAGAGAGATTCAACCTGTATTAAGCACTAGGGATTGTGGTGAAACCACTGAACTAAAATATAGGCTCTTTGGGTCCACAGGCTTGATGTGCAATTTTGGTCAAGTCCTCTATCATAGAATCATAGGACTGGAAGGGACCTTGAGAGATCATCGAGTCCAGCCCCCCGCCCTCAAGGCAGGACCATCTCTGTGTCTTTTTATTTAAGGTTGCGGCCATGCTGGTCTCTAGACCAACTTCTGTCCATGAAAGAAACAAGCTTTTTGGCCTCAAAGAGCCCTTCATCAGATCTGTCATGGAGCCTGAAAGCTTGTCTCCGTCACCAACAGAAGCTGGGCCAATAAAAGATACTGCCCACCCTGTGTCTCTCAATTTGACTGACAAACAGTGCTGATGATCGTTCAGGTATTTGTCAAGACTCTGAACTATTTGGTGAGAAAATGTTGCAATGATGTTTATATTTGTCACTGTACATAAAATACAGTTTTGGCTAGCAGTACTCAGTTTCCCTTCTGTAAAATGGGTCTGTGCGACATGTAAGCTCTTTGGGTCAGGAACCCTTACTTTGTGTATGTACAGCCCGTAGCTCAACAGGGTCCTGATCTCAGCTGGAACCGCTGGGGCTGTCATAATATAAACCACAATACTCATAAGAAGCAAACTGAACTGTAGCAAGAAATATGACATCGGCCTGACTTTTCTTGGTGTTATAGTGGGACACAACTGCTGGTAAACAGATGGAGGTCGAGGCTTGTTCTCTCAGGCTGCTGTTGGCTAATGGCTCCTCTCATGGGCTGAACACTGGAGAAACTCATATTCTAAAAAACCCAATGAAACTCCAAAGCACAACGAAGCTAGTGCACCACTATGGTTTTTGTAGAATGCTGCTTGGTTGTAGTGTCTAGGAACTGGAGAAGGGATTTTCAGACAACATTGCTTTCTGTAATATTCTCTAACTATTCCTCATAAATTAAAAGAAATAATCCACTTGAATCAGGGCTATCATTTTAGCTAGGCAGTTATTTTTAAGGCTCAGTCAGGTTTTTTCTTCATGTGTATCATTACTGGGGCTGTTTTTATGACACCATTGCTTAGACACAAATCCAGCTCCTATTTGGGTATAATTTAGACAGCATAATTGCGCTGAACCTCTACCTCATGGCCTGGCAATGAAACACAATAAATATTTTAACTGCAGCTGGCATTTTTTTTGCAGCGAGCGAGTAGAACATAGCAACAGTATCACAAAAATGTTGTTCCCTTGAGATTTTGGTTGGAAGCATGTGCTTAAATCTGAAGTCAATAGGATGTGCCATGCGTGGAAGTTACAATACTGCCCCCACTGGTCTATAGTACTTAACATCCATAGACCTCCTAGTGCTTCGCACAAGAGATTGGTATCATTACTCTATTTGGGGAAACTGAGGCACAGAGCAGCAACGTGACTTGCTTGAGGTCATCCTGCAGGCCAGTAGCAGAGCTGGACTGAGAGCCTGGATCCCAAAGCTACAGACCAAAAAGGGGCAGGGAGCTTAAGCAAGGTCAAGAACTGGAACTTCTAGTTCCAGACAAAGTCAGTCACTGTTTTTCAAACTATGTTTTCCACCTAAAAATGGTCTCTCAGAAGTGAGAATCCAGTTGTACTTCAATTCCTCCAAAGCCTTTTCCTTCTCTTTTCATGGAAATTTGAACTGAACACTTTCGATTTTGTTCCTCAGCTTTAGGTTTTCCTTTTCGGATTTTCATGTTTTCTGGGAGTTTTTGTATTGGTGCACTCATTCCCCCGTGTGCAGCAAAGGTTTCTGGAAAATGAATATTTTATATTTAAAAAACAAAAATACAGAATATATGATTTTGTTGTAAAAATATGGTTTTCAGTACAGTAAATGAAGGTTTAATCTTTAACTGTGCCAAGTTATTACATGGCATTTATGGAAGGAACATGTGGGGGGAAATAAAAAATACTAAATGAAATGGGTTGGGGTTTTTTTAAGAAAAACTATGCTTTTTCTAGCATAAAGGGGGAAGTGTTTCTAGTTACTTAGCACTCTGATATTGGTTGTGGGAAGTGCTCCACCAAGTTGTCTGACCTGTGAATAGAAACGAATCCCCCTGTAGCAGAACACGGCTTAATTGAATTTCATTTGCATGTAGTTGGTTAATTACAGTCTTATATTCAAGGACTAGATGACTATCTAAAAGATTTGCTCCTACTTCAAAAACATGTATTAGACTTGATGCAGAAATTACAGGACACAGTTCTTTGTGGTATTCAAGCGCTTAAGTATCTTTGCTGAATAAGGATGATTTGCTGAATCGGAGTCTCTATAACCATTGTGACCTCTACTCCAGCAAATGCTTATCGGATAGTCAGTTGGTTAGTCATCTAGTTGATTCCCTCCTCCACTTGCTTCCTCTATCAGATAGAGGCAGCAAAGCTGGGGGGAGAGGGAGTATCTGAAAATGGTAGTGCCACACAGCTGAGCCTGGGCTCAGTTGTGCAGCATGGCATGTGTGGAGCCCGGGATCAGCTGGAGACTCCCCAATTGATCCCAGGCTCCAGCATGGCATTTTCACAGAACCCGCGGTCAGCTGAGGAGTCCCCAGCTGACCCCATCTCCAGCGTGGCATTTCAAAGCGGCAGCACAGCATGGAGCCCAGGGTCAGTGGGCTCCATGCTGTGCTACCACTTTAAAATGCCAAGCTGGAGCCCCCACTGGGGACTCTTGTCCATTTCAAAGCTGTCACCCACGTGCAGCCCAGAGTCAGTGGGACTTCCCGCTGGCCCCATGCTGCACGCGGAATTCCTCATTCCTCCTTTGAAATGTACAAGGGCCCAAGTGGGGGCTCTTGTACATTTCAAAGGAGGAACGCGGAAGTGCCTATCAACTACTCGACTAGTCAATTAACTGCTAGTTAACATCCTTAATGGGGACCTGGCATGGCTGCAGCAGGGTTCACCCCGCCCCCACTCATCACATGGGCGGCATGAGCTGGAGTGGCCAGCGGCCTGCTCTGCCCCACCAAACTGGACACCTGGCAACCCTACATCTCTCTTAGGCAGGGATCTTAATCTCTCAGCCCAGGGGCTAGTCCCAGCCAGAGCGATTGCACAATCCAGCCAGGACTCCTGGTGGGCCGAAGGGGGCCAGCCTGTCTGTTATCAGCCCCAAGCTATGTCCCTTCCTGCCATCATCCTGCCCTCTCCCCCATGGCACCTAGTTCTCCAGCATGGGACTTTGGGGAACACCAGGAAGGCCTGGCACCGTGCAGTGGTGACTCCCAAAGCCACATGCTCAGATGCCATGGAGAGGGATGGGGGGAAGGGGGGGGCAATTGTGGGAAGGGGCGGAGCTTGAGGCCTGGTAACAAACAGGCCCCTCCCAACCCACCAGGAGTCTGGGGCTGGATTGCGCAATCACTCTTCTGGGACTGGCCCATGGGCTAGAAGTTTGAGACCCTGGTCTTAGCTATTTATATGGTCCTCAGTGCCCACTGACTTTATTGTATTGATCCTTACAACACTCTTTAGCAAGAAGGCAAGGGCTCTTATCCCCAGTTTTACAGGTTTTGCATAGAGACAAAGGCCCAGCTTTTTAAAGGTCGTTAGGAGCTGCTGTATTCAGCGTAGTTGCAACTCCTCACTGATTTAGAAGCCCACGTCTCGTTTTCAAACCGGAGTCAGGCTCTTAGGAGCCAAAGTTGGGTAGGGGCCTGCAAGGGACAGCCCTATGGACAGAGGGGGCAGGGGACTCAGCTGCAAGCCTCAGTTGTCAGTCTCCAGGGCAGGGCTCCAGCGCTCTAACAACCTTGACCTAAGTGCTATGCCTGGTTTTCTCAGGATGCAGCTCACCTAGGGTGAGGAGAAGCTGCAGGGATCCTTCTGGGGGCAGCCAGATGCTACAGCCAGTTCTCCAAGTATGCAAGAGGTGAAGGCAGACAAGGACTAGCTTTGCTGGCTGTGCACAATGCCCCAAAAGTGCTCATAGCCCTACTGTCACCAGACCAGCTCTATCTGCATTCGGGCCAGGACCTGGCGGCCAGTGCTGGGAGAAGTGCATAGGCCTTCTTTGAGAAAGAGTCATCAAGTTCTGCTTTAGCCAGCTAACCCCTCTGCCTTCCTGGAGTCAGTCTCCCTGTTTCTGTCTCCTCGCCCCTCACTGCTACTTGCACCTGAGTACATAGCCCCAGGGCTTCTGCAGCTTCAGAAAGCAGAGCGCTTGGTCTAAGTGCAGGGCTACTCAACACACAGCCTGTTTGTTTGCAGCCTGTGGGTGGGAGCCAAAACAAAAAAGTAGTCCATGTAATGGTCTTCTGTCGATATGCATTTTAATAGTTAAATTCCTGGACTGTCATTGCGCCTTAAAAGTGCTGTCACGTGGGTGGAAATTGGGTAGATATTGAATTTTATTACTACCAGCAGAACTGACTTAAATGGGGCCTGTGTGTTGTGTCGTCTTGCCTTAATCTTTGTATTCGTGCCCGTCAGTGTGAAAGAAGCTATTTGCATATATATTTGCATGCATATGCAACCACACTTAAGTTGCGGCCTTCGGCATGTGCTATAAGTATCATTGTGGCCCCCAGGGCTTCCAAAATTGAGTAGCCCTGGTCTAGTGTCTTTGAAAAGGTGGGGGGAGGTTACAAAATATGTAAAAAAAAATTTCTGCTGTGTTTGAGTGCTGGATAATAATGCCTTCCCCTGGAAGAAATGAGCAGATTCCCACTCAGCCACATTTTGGCAACTGCTTAGGTACTGTTTTGGAGTTAGTCCGCATGAGAGATGGAGCTCCCATTTTCATTTACGTTTACTCTAGGTTACAGGCAATTCCTTCTTTCTCCCACGGCTGTACACACCAGTCTAGATGAGGAACGAGTCTTTATTTCAGGACACAGGAGTCTTGTGCCCTCCTTCCTCCAGCACTCCCCCATCTCTGTGCATCTGGAGCAGAGAGAATACATCTGCACTAGCAGCAGACACAGTTTTCTACACTCTGGGTTCTAGTGGAGCCCCACTCCCCCAAAGTCTGGCACCTGAGGTGGCCGCCTCAGTTCGCCTCATGATAAGGCCAGCCCTGCTTTGGTTAGTTTACGCAGGTTAACTGTCAGTCAATTCGCTGGCACTAACACAGGGCCACAGACTAGATGAGACACATTCCAGTCGGTTCAGGGTGGGACTGTCAATAGCACTCAGCATTGGCCTAAATTTTGCTGCCCTTAAAGCCAACACCAAAGCTTTCATTGTCAATAGGAGCAGAGTTGGTGATGCTGTGTGCTTGCAACGACCCTAAAGTTACCCCTGGAGCGGAGCGTGGCAACGTGCTTTGAAGTCCTGTAGCTTTTTCTAGCCCTTTCCCCATCTCTCCATAAGCAGACCAAAGACAGTAAATATCAAACTAGGCCTAACGTACCAGTAAGGCTAGAAAAACCAGCCTCCATTCCTTAGGCACAGTTTGCATGTAGGCACTGGCAGGTGGTTCACAGTGGGATTTCCTCTTGGAGACAATCCCTGCTAATGATGTTGCCAAGCAACGATTTTCCATAACAAAAGTCTGGATCTATTAAAGATCACCCAGTTTCTCCTTTTTCAGTGGAAAAGCCATGGCCCTATTGGCCAAAATTCCAAACAATTATATCACCTGGAAGTAAAGCGAGAAAACAGTAATCCCGCTGCATTGTCCCGGTGCCTGTACAAGCCGTCCTGCTCCCCAGCATGGCAACAACGGGATTACTACTGATTATACAAAAAGAGAATTACTGCTCCTAGGGAGCAAGGCCTGGTTCCCACCCACAAACAAACTACTTTGCAGTTAATTCCAGGAAATTTCTGAACATATAAAATGTATTCGGGGCAGAAGATCCTTCCCATGTAAGCTTAAAAAAAAATCACAGCGAGAGAGAACAAGAAAGAGAGAACCCCTTTGTAAAACGAGGAAAGGTCTTTTTTTTTTAAATGTTGAGAGAAACAGAAACATGCTGATTCCAACTATTTTGGGGCTAAAAAGATGGCAGATGCCACCTGTTCTGTCTAGAGATTTTCGAAGGCTGTGTCTAGACTACAGAGTTTTGTCGACAAAAGTGGACTTTCGTCAACAAAACTATACCTGCGTCTACACTACCGCTGCGTTCTGTTGACATAACATTGACAGAACTCGGCAGTTTTGTCGACGGCTGTAAACCTCGTTCTATGAGGAATAATGCCTCAGAAGTATCCCTAATGGCCTTCATTAGCACTTTTAGAGTTTTCTACCGGGCAGTCCAGTTTTTGGGCCTTCTGCCCAGTAAAAAAATCCAGAAAATACCGCACATATGCAATTTCCGGTATTTCCTGGTTTTCCGGCGGGGTGTCGGACGGAAGCCTGGCGGGGGCAGAGGGAGTGGCTGGGAGGCAGGGCACAATTGGTGCTGGGAGCCCTGGTTACATGAGAGGAGGAGGGGCAGCCCGGTCCATGCTCCTGCACGCTGGTCAAGCACATGGTGGAGCCACAGCTGGACTGATTCATGCAGTACGGGAGCGCCCTGGAATCTACAAAGCCCGGGTCAGTCCTGCTCCCCACCGGCTGATTCACTCCCCCATCTCCTCCTAGCTGGCCAATTGGTTGATTCTCCCCAACTTCTCCTCCCGGTCTTCCCTGGCCAGTCGTCCACCCCACCCCACCCCATCTCCTGCTGCCAGCTCTGCCTCCTGCTGGCCGGTTCCTGCTCCAGATCTTCTCCGGCCAGCCCTGCTGCACCCCCCGCCAGGCCTGCTTCTGGTGGCCAGTTCTCCCTTCCATCTCTTCCTGAGCTCCCCCGGCCAGCTCCACCTCCGCTGGCCGCGCCCCCCCCCCAAATATCCCATGGCCAGCCCCATTCCGCTAGACTCCCCCCCAACCAGCCCTGCTTCCCGTCAGCCCCCCATCTCCCCCGGCCAGCCCCGTTGCCCCCCCCCCCCGTTAGCGCTGTTTCCCTCCCCCCTCAGCCAGCACCACTCCCCTCCCGGCCGATTCCGTCCCCTCCCCTTCCCCCATGAAGTGTGTCCGGTATTTTTTTTAATGACAACCTGTTAACCCTAAGAGAGAGCAAAATGGTAAGGTCTGCAAAAAGTCTCAGTACCACAGCATCTCGTTTGCCCCCTGTACTTAGATTAGGAAATGTCTGGTATTTCTTTGGCAAATGTTCTCTCTGAAATGCAACTGCTGTCCTGACAGGCACTTGAAGCTCTTCTTGAGTTATACGAGTGCGAAACATGTCCCAACATTTCTTAAGTAGAAGGGAAAGGTGTTTTCAATGGAAAACTGAAAAATGGCCAAATGGATTTTTTCACAATCTCTGTCAAATAAAAACATGGTTGGGCTGAAATCAAATATAAAGAATTTCACTCTGCTGCAATTTATACCCCAGCAATTAGGGATTTGTCAGAGATGTGCCCCTCCAGCTTTAACTACTGTGTTGTTACCAGATGAATTTAAGTGTTTTTTAAAAAATTCATTCCTGTGTAGAATATTGTAAATTTAATTTTTTCTATTATGGCACATATTGGGGCATATTTACTCATTTCAACAGAGACCGGTACTGGGACGATTAAAGATAGTTGCCGAGGTGAATAAGTTCCACGTTTAGAGTGAAAAAAAAGATCCTGCTTTGGTTTTGAACTCCGTCTGTGACAGAGCTTTATGAAGTAAGTGGGAAAGTCATTGCATTCAAGTAAACAATTGAAATACTGCCCACCCTGAGCATTCAAAAATCATGAGCCAGTTTCCCTCCCCCTGCAAATCATAAGATTTTGTGAAATAATAAATTGGCTTTCCTTCAGTGGCAGCCCGTCAATACAAGTGACCTAGGCAGTCGCCTAGGGCATCAAGAAAAACAGCTGTTGAGGGCTTTGGAGGCGGGGGTGCCGATCGCGCCTTTCGCATAGGGCACCAGTTGCCGGCAGCTCATCTACGGCCACTCCTGCTTTCCTTTTATTTGTCTTCTGAGACTTCAGAGTGCACTTTGACTTATAGAGAAAAGCTTGAAAATGTGACATCAGGGCTAGAAACTCAGGAACCAGGGCTTAATGAAAGCTGAGATTTTTCACAGAATCACTTGACTCCAGGAGGTGGGACTTTAAGAAGAACATCAAATCTCATGAGACTTCCAGTAAAATTGCCAGGGCTGGTAACACAGCTGATGGAGGTGAGTAGTGGGGTCCAAAATGTGAACATGGTAATGTTTGTGTCTCATCTAGGAGTTTAAAAACAGAACATTCCCAACTAGAAAGCACTCAGATGTCAGGGTTGAATTATACAACTCTTGATTTGGCAAAATATTAGCATCCTGTTATGTTTTCACCCCCCTGGATTGTCTGAGAATCAGTACGTGCATCCATGGCCTATTTGTGATTCGCCTCTGTTAACTTCTGTGTGTTTGCTGGCCCTTAGACTATAGGCTCTTTCTAGAGTATTTGGAAATCACCTAACAACAGTCACTCGTGGTAAAAATCTGTAGTGAGCAGGCTCTGGGAATCTGAGTAAATAACTGCTCAGACAGGATGTGTGACTATAGGGTTGTACTGGAACCTCTAGGAATTAAAGATTAATCTCTAATTAAAGATTATGCCATGTGATGGAACCTCCAGTAATACACCCAACCAAAACTGGCAACCCTACATGTGATGATCGCAACTCAGTGGCAGGCAGTGGCAACACATGGAGTTGAAGGAACATTTTTGTATGACACATCCTGGGTTTGGACAGGCCAACAGGTTGCTGACATCCCCAACGTTGGTGGTGGGACCTTTTTTGTGATAGGTGAGTGGTTGAGAATGTAGCAGGGCTACGTTCTGTGCCGGCCCTTGCGTCTCATTATGTCCCGGGCCTCCCTGTGGCCTTGAACCTTTGGCCTGCCTGGCTTCAGAATGCATACAGCAGAGCACAGACCCTCCGTTATGTTTCACAACCTTGTTTAAACACATTTGGTTTTGGAGCACACTTGGCTTTTGACCAGGGGGCTGACAGATTTGTTGGTCTCCACGGAAAGGTGGGCAGGCGGCACCGCATTCCTGGAAGGGGCAGGACCTCGGGCAGAAGGGGCAGGGCTGGGGCAGGCAACTGGCCCTCAGCATTGCCAAGAGCACTTCCCCTTCCCTCTCCCAGCAGCCCTCAGAGCCACCCAGAGTGTGCTGTGCAGTGGCAATGTAAAGGGCCCGTGGCTCCGGCTACCACCGCTTCTGCAGCAGTTGCAGGAGTGGCCGCAAACCCCGGGCCTTTTTGAATTGCTGGGCCCCTGGACAGCTGCCCCCCTTGCCACTGTGGGTGGGCCTGTTTTTGACTAAGGCCACGCCTTCACTGAATGGAAGATCAGCACTGCCGCGATTGATCTTTCGGAGTTCTATTTAGTGGGTCTAGTTAAGACTCGCTAAATCGATTTCAGAGGGCGCCCCCCAGCGGACTGCTACTCCTGCTTCTGCGAGGAGTAAGGGAAGCCGATGGGAACGTTTGCTCCCATTAGCCTCCCACTGTGGGCACAGTGGGGAAACTCGAAACAAGGCACATCGACTCCAGCCACCGTTGGGTATCTTGATTCACCCTTCCCCTTCAGCGTAGGCCTGGCCTGAGATGTTGCTGTAGGAAATCAATGTTATCGCAGTTCTGTAACTGGGCACTAGATGGCACAGGAGGTACAAACTGCATGCCCATGTCTTCTTGGCACCCTTTGCTCTGCTTCCAGGCTCTCAAGTGTCTTGTCTCCACTTTCATAACCCTCCCCGTTATGGGGAGGCACTGCAGCCAATGCTGCTAAAGGTTTTCTCCTCCTGTGGAAGCAGGGTTCGAAAGGCAGGCGGCTGCCAAGCTGTGGGAAAGGCTAATGGGCGGTAGCGACCGGGCTGCGCACAGTACTCTGATCCATGCTTCCTGCAAATGACACAGTGCACTCAAGCAGAGTGACGCCACCTGCCAACAGGGGCAAAAGGGGCAACTTGCCCCGGGGCGCAGTGACTCAAATGGGCCTCGGGCCCTTTAAATGGGCACCAGAGTGCCGTGTGGCATGCTCCAGGCAGTGCTGCGGGGACGGGCACACTGCAGGCTTGTCTGTCCCAGGCCCCGCCCCTTCCATCTGAGGCCCCGCCCCTTCCAGGAATGCAGAGCCACCCCTCCACACCTCACCCAGGGGCCAGGAGGGGCTGTCAGTTCCCTTGCATATGGGCATGCAACCTGGGCAGCCAGGCGCTCATGGAGGGGGTCAGACCCGCCCCTGCAAATGGATGAGCTCAGAAATTGGGGACAGGACGTTCATGACCTCCAGACGTCCCCTCACGCACTGTGTCTTTCTCTGATGAAACCCCCTGCCCGGTCTTCTGCAGTGCAGAGCACAACGGTTCTTCCCCCTCCTCGTGGAGCCAGACAGCCTGCCTCCCTGGAGAGACTACAAGGCCAGAAGAGACCCTTGTGGTCAGAGCCAGTCTGCCCTCCTGCGTACGACAGGCCCGAGATTGTCACCCGGTGACTTACGAACCGAGGCCACTGAGCTGCGGCCGATGTTGCTGAACGAGATTCATTCTCAATTTAAAAACTCCGCCTGCTGGAAAAGTCGCCGCCTGGAACCCAGCCCATCCTGGTAACGATGTTCTTCTTTCGCCTTTGTCAGCCCACCTTGCGCTCAGGTAGTCTGCTCCCTCTCCGCGGACTGTATTCACCCCCAGCTGTTCAGAGGGGGCGGGGGGAGTGGTTGGATACCTGCCACCTTCCGATGACCAGAAAAGCCTGGAGCTCCTCTCCCACAGCTCCCTAGGAGTTAGTGCCAGATCAGTGAAGCTCTCGCATTTCATAGGAACAGATTCCTGCTCCTGCCAAGGGCCTGGGGTGGCCAGGCAAAGCTGCGGATGCTAATAGCAGTGGCCACCTCTCGGAAGAGCTCTGTGCATCTCTCTACACCCCCTACATTCCCACTCACAGCCCACTGACTCGCCTTCAGGTCTCCTGTCACGTCACTGGGATTGCCGGGCGTCAAACAACCATGGGCAAAGGAGATCCCTGCCTCGAGAAGGTCACAACCAAAGGACCAGTCCTGACCAGGCCTGCCGATATGAGGAGGCAACGGTTGGAGTCTTGACCCTTGAAATCAATGCTGGGGCTCTGCACAGTACACTCTGGGCCCCCAGCCCTGCCCTTCCACCCACGCTCCTTCCCTTCTGGGACCGTGGAGCTGCCCCCCTGCTTGCTCAGAGGCCTGGCAATTCTGTCAGCCTCCCTGGTCCTGACATGACAAAATGAATAGGGGCTGAGTCACTGACTTCAGTAGGACCTGGAGAGTCATTGCTTCGAAAAACGGCCATGGAGCCTGGACATCACTGAGGGCTCTGTCCCAGGCCCCGCCCCATGTGAGGCCCCGCCCCCTCTGGGTGCAGAGGGGAACGGAGAAAGAAACCGAGATAACTGGCAAGGGAATTGTGCTCAGAGAAGTACATTGCCAGTTCACAAAGAGTAAAGGTCACGCAGACGTCCTCAGGGCAAGTGCTGATTTAAACATGTGAACCCGCATGGAAACCAGTGGCGCAAAGCTGGCCAGTTTCACTTACACTGCAAAATCCACACCTCTCCATCGGCTGTTTGGTACGGCTGCCTCGGCAGCCCGACTCCCTCGGAATGGCTCATGAGCAAGGAGACGAGTGTGTCACAGATCTCCGTGACTTCCAGCTTTGGCGTCAGCCCTGGGCTTCGGGGCTCAGGGTGTGGCAGCCCGCCCGGCACAGCAGAGGGGCTACCAACAATGAGCCTTGTGCAGCAACATGGCTCCAGCTGTCAGCCCCTGGGGGCTCCGGGCTGGGACTCCTATGAGTTGTTATTTACTGCCCACGTTCTGCACATGAATTTTAATAAAAAACAGAATCTTAACCGTACCCATGCATGCTGTTGACCCTCAGCCTGGAGGCTGGCTGATCGAGGGGCTTTAGTAAGAGGAACAGTGAGAACAACTTCCAGGAGGCCAGGCAGGACTTTGACTTCATATCTGAAAACCTGTTTGTTTAGGGGATTGGATGTTCTACGGTTAACCTGAAATATCCCCTGTTGTGCTGTGTCTTGCCTTTGGGAAAGAATTCAAACAAACCTTGAGTGTTATCTTGTCTGTGCTAACACTTGGCTCTCAGGAAGGAAAACATGATTTGGGGGCCAGATCTGCTACTTGGGCAAACAGGGAGGGACACCGCTTGCCTTCAGTGGAACGGCAGATTGACACCTTTATTTCTACACCTCCCCCACAGACACACACGGCAAACAGCTGTTGACTCAGAACTCTAATGCGTTTCCTAGCAAAGACATCACTACAGAGCAGGGAAAGCACCAGTGAAACTGACATTCGTGTTCACACCTACCTCACGTCTCATGCCTCGCCCCCAAACGCCATCACAGACTTGGCAACTTCGCAATTCTCACCTTTCCAAGTCTCACACACAGCCACCCACCTCCAGTTTCTGATGTTCAGTTCCCAACTGCACCCAAAGCACAGCCCGGGCAATCTGGGAAATTGGAGACACCCGGTGGGCCAGGCAGGGTCTTTTATTGGCTCAGCTTCTGGTGGAGAGAAAGGAAAGCTTTCCAGCTTCCACTGAGCTCTTCTTCGGCCCGCCTTTCTCACCGCCAGAAAGGGGGTCCAGATAGAGAGATTGCCCCTCCCTCCTTGTCTCTCTCATCGCCCGGAACCCAGAGGGCTACAACCCTGCACACAACCCGGGTAGATTAACTTGGTCACAGGGCTCGAGGGATTTAGCAGCCTGTCTCTCCTTTTCAGAGGATGTCTGTGGACCCAGATTTGGAAAGCTGCTCTGCTGTGTGTGTTGTAAGGCCTAGGGACTTAGGTGGCCAAGAGCCATTTTCAAAATGGCTTAGTCACTTATACCATAGAAAAGCCAAAGGGATTTAGGCCCCCTTGCTCCTCCGGCCTTTGTCTCGCTTCCCCGGCAAAAGGTGTCCCCTGGACACATCCCCCTCCTGGGCTCTGGTTACAAAGGGCATCCCTTGTTCCTAAGCAGGCAGCAGGGTAGCCTCCTTCCATGGAAGTCACGCCCCAAATTCTCATCACCATCTAGGCACGGGAGCAGTACCCAGGGAAACTGAGGCACGCACACAGTGTTAGCATTGGGCAATTCAACACACACGCAACAGAACACGGGGAATAAACCAAACCCCACTGCATCATGCAAGCCAAGCTGCAAATGTGGGGGGGAGGCATGTGCCCCTCCCAACCTGCATCCCTTTGTCCCACATGCAACCCCCCGGCTGTGTCCCTTGAGAGCTGCAGCTTACGCAAAACATTGGGCGTGTTTGCCTAAGAGAGATGTCTTGCAATAAATGAGAGGTCCAGAAATTAGAGGGCTAATAATAACCCCCATTATTTCCCCTCCTGCACCATAACTCTTCTGTCATGCTCAGGCTGTTACACGGGCAGACCCGAACCTTGGGGAGCAGAGTGCCTGCAATGGGTCTGTCCCAATCTGAGGGCGCTGAACTCTGCTTAGAGTATGGCAGCGGAGGGGAGGATTCTAATCTCCGTGTGCCCGTGTGCTCCAGGCATCAAATCCCCAGGGAACGAATGACCGGCGGGGGCGGGAGGGGAGCTTATGTTGTTTTGCCATGCCCAGACACTGTTGGCCACAAGGTGGTGTCACTTCTAGGACAAGCCGC
The DNA here is from genome assembly GCF_052426305.1 of Pelodiscus sinensis. Lineage (NCBI taxonomy): Eukaryota > Metazoa > Chordata > Testudines > Trionychidae > Pelodiscus > Pelodiscus sinensis. The sequence goes on from NC_143057.1 coordinate 5,589,703, forward strand.
CTCAGCAGTCGGACATAACCATTCTGCAAAGATGAGCCAGCTGCAGCTTCTCAAAGCAACAAAGTGCGTGTAACCCATTCCCACTAACTCCGAGCATGTAGGGCTCTGTGTGTTGGTGTCTGGGGGTGGGATTCACTCGGAGACAGGTACAAGTGGGGGCTGGCTGCTAAGATCATGCCAGACAGACTCTCCAAAAATGCATTCCTTTTTCCGTTTCGCTTTCCTTGCAGTGCATAACCAAGCTGCTTGCAAGAGATTGCGTGACTGCACAAATCCGGTGGTACAGTGTAAACCGCTGAGAGGAGCGATAACCCTAGAGATCCCCTGAGCTAAGAGCCATGCCACTTGAACAGCATTCGCAGGTTTGCTGCGTAGCGTGACCACCTTGTGCAGCCAGTTCAACCCTAGGCTGCGTACACCTGAGAAAGTCACTGCCTCTCCTCGGAGATGCTACAGCATCCCTGCTGGATCACGTCCCTCATCCGTGGTTGTTTGTCAATTAACTCAATTGCCTGAAGAACGCTTGTGAGATGCAATGTCTGTCTTAATTGTTTGTGTCAACTGGTCTCTGAGAGTTTCCAAGAAGTGAAAAACCAGGGAAGACCAGACGACACACCCCTCGGAGTTTGAAGGTTAGCAGGAGGAAACCCTTGAAAATATCTTTCAGTGAGGCAAAGAAAGGCCCAAGCTCCTTTAAAAGCAAAACGAGCAACTCGATCTGGTCTGAAATCCACAAACTCCATCGTTTTTCCCCCACCACCGAAGACACCACAATAGCTCACCTAGAAAACCCTCTACAGGCCGCAGCTACAGAGGGTGCTGCTGTGCGGTTTGAGAGCATGACTCCCCACTGAGGCTAGTGCAGAAGTCCCAGCGCAGCTCAAAATGGCCCCGGGGGCTAGGCACCGTCTACACACAGCCGCCTTCCTAGAAAGATGTAACTCCCGCAGGCAGCAGACTGGAGGAGGGAAACTCGCCTGCCCCTGAGTCTGCCTACCTCACCTTTGCTCAAGGGACCTACCTAGCTTATAGCAGCCAGCCCAAGAGCATGACTGACAGTCAAGGTGACCTACCGCAGGCGTCAGGGAGCATGCCTAGGGCCGGGACTACCCTGAGCACAGGGGGAGGCAGTGTGTGTGGCAGCACGCTGGCTGCAGGGAGGTGGAGGAGAACAGCTGCGAAGAATGTAATTGCTCTCCGCTGCAGAGAACTGGAGACTCCATTTCACCCGAGAAGACTGGCTGCTTCCCAGCAAGCCACTCCAGTTCCTCGCATGGGGCTGCAACCCACCACCCAGGTAAAGCCTGCAGGGAGCCTTGGGAGCGGCTCTCCCACCCTCTTCCCTGCCTTTGGAGGCGTCTAGGATTGGTTGCTGTGGGAAAGAGCAGACTGAGGAATGACTCACATGCCTTTGCCTGGTCCTTTCTTCTTTGTTTGGGAGAAGAGAGATTAAAGAGACTGGGACTTTTCAGCTTAGAAAAGAGGAGACTAGGTGGGGGGATAGTAAAGACGTCTGTAAAATCATGACCGGTGTGGAGAAAGTGAATAAGGAAAAGTTATGTACTTGTCCCCATAACATAAAAACTAGGGGTCACTAAATGAAATTAATAGATAGCAGGTTTAAAACAAACCAAAGGAAGTCTTTCTTCACACAGAGCTGAGTCAACCTGCGGAACTCCTTGCCAGAGGACACCGTGAAGACCAGGACTTTAAGAGGGTTCAGAAAAGAACTAGATCAATTCATGGAGGTTAAGTCCATCAATGGCTATTAGCCAGGAGGAGTAAGGAATGGTGTCTCTAGCCTCTGTTTGTCAGAAGCTGGGAATTGGATGACAGGAAAGGGACCACTTGATGATTCTCTGTTCTGTTCATTCCCTCTGGGGCACCTGGCATTGGCCACTGTGGGCAGACAGGACACTGGGCTAGATGGACTTTTGGTCTGACCCAGACTGGCTGTTCTGATGCTCGTACTGTTGTTATTTTGGGTTGGGGGGAAATATTCTGTTTATTGTGCTCAGTTGGTCCTTAATCCGCCCTCCTTCCTCCCCCGATATTATAAACCGTAATCACCAAGACATCACAGGGGCGGTGTATTAGTTTATGCACCTGGCCACTTGGTGGCAACCCAGAAGACCCCAGAATCATATTGGTCATATGATGGGTCCCCACAGCCCAGAAAAAGGAGAAATAAGGGGCTGTACCACCCTTGAGATGGGGGGGCACTCAGGAGTGGTGCAGGCTGGGCACACACAGTAAGAGAGAGTCTCTGTCTTGCAGCATATGCAGACTAAATAATCCTTTTGGGGCAGGGGTTGTGGTTTTGGTCCATATTTGTATCACAGCTAGCGCCGCCAGGGGCCCCAGGCCATGTGTAGGTCTCCCAGATACTCTGGTGGTAATAAATAAAGAGTGGGAAATCAGGAGAGGGGGTGGGGAGACTGACCTAAGTCACACAGCAGGTCAGGCGTGAGCCGGGAACAGAGTCCAGCTGTGCAGCCTGCCTCGCTAATTCCCTACTTGCGGGGCCCCCGACTGGAATGGTGCGAGGGAGAACGTATTAGGGCTGACCAGCATGAGCAAGGGTTGCAGAGCTGGGCTGAGAATGTGCTTTCTTCCCTGTCTCCTGAAGCAGACCCTTGGGTCGGAGCCCTGCTCATCAATGTTATCGGGGAAGTCTGGCGGCAGAATTGGCTCCGAACAGCCGTGCATCCCGAGGCGCACATGTCATGAGCCTCCTAGGGCATTGTTCCTGGGAATGTACTTTGCTGAGCATTTCCAGATGTCCGCCGACAAAGACTGCACAGAAGACACATCATTTTACAGGAATCTCCTGAGTGGGAGAGAAACTCTCAGCACACGTCCCGAGAGAGCAGTCCCTGCAGGAACATGAGATGCGAGGAACAAAGCGTGGTGGCAGGCATTACTGATGCATGTGCAATTAACTCTCCAAATAGAGTCTCAGAGGGGTAGTTGTGTTAGTTTGTAACTTTTAAAAATAACAAGTAGTCCTGCGGCACCCTAGAGACGCACACAAATAGAGAGAGAATCGTGAGCTTTCAGGGGCCAAAACCCACTTCCTCAGATGAGCTGGAAGCTGGAGTGGAAATAACAGGAACCCAGATTTTGCAGGGAACAGTGGAGGGGCTGTTGAAATGACTCCTGAGCTCCCATCAACTCTTGAATGTTCTCCTCTCTCCTCCCTGCTCTCCCAAAACATGAATTTTCCTCAGAGTCTCTGACCTCCATGAATGTAACCTGGGCTTCTCCTCAAAGGGGAAATACTTTCTTCTTTGTTTTAACTGTGATGTGTGAGTCCTTGCCCAGGTCCACCAACCATGGAAGTCCTGAAGACGTCAGGACTTCACTTAGTGCCAAACCCTAGAAGGAGTTGCCGTACTGGCTCAGGCCTGTGGTTCATCTTGTCCTCATTCCTGCAGTAATGAGGTTAAGGACTAGTTGTCAGAGGCAGCAAAGGGAGGGAAACAGGGGTACTTTAAAGCAGCACCGAAAGGAGCTGACCCCAGGCTCCATGCGGCACAGCCCAGGCTCAGCTCCATGCCGTTCTGCCACTTTGAAATGCTGCTGTGGTGTTTCAAAGCAACAACGCAACATGGAGCCCAGGGTCAATGGGGGACCCCTGCTGATCCCAGGCTCTGTACAAGTGCTTCTGCTTTGAAATGTACAAGAGCTCCTGTTGGGGGCTCTTGGACATTTCAAAGGAGGAATGCGGAACTGCGGAAATTCCATCGACTACTTAACTAGTAAATTAATCATCGGTTAACATCCCTATCCCGCAGTGTGCTGTACAAGCTGTCTCAGTGGAAGATGAAGTAATCAGGGAAAGATGAAGTAATCTGCCAGGGGAATCGTCTCACCCCAAACAGTTAAAGATCGGCATAAGCCTGAGGTTTCACATCCCCTTCCACTTTTCCTTTTGGAACTGTGGTAACTCAGGGTATTCTTTGCTGTGTATAAATGCCAATCCCTGTTTGAATCTTACTGAGTTCCTGGTCTCACCAGCATCTTGTGGCAGTGAGTTCCACAGTCTCATTACTCATTGTGTGAAACAGCATTGGTTTCAGACTCGTGCCCTTGCAGTTTAACAGAGGTAAAAAATACGTGTAGCCATCCATCCCAATTCAGCTACTCAGGGGCCTGTTTCTCATTCCATTTCCTTGTTTCATTTGATTCACTCCCTCCAGTTCATGCTCTCTTTCTCCACCCACACTTGTCATCTTTCCCCTATTTTCTTTACTCTTCCCCTTCCCTTTCTATTGTTTTCCCTCTTTTGACTCTCTCCAATTCCAATGTCTCATTTCCTTCTATTTCCTCCTCTCTAGATCTCTACATTTCTCTCTTTCTCTATAATTCCTCCGTCTTCTGCCCCTATAATACTCTGCCCTTCAGCAGTGTTTCTTCACCCTTTCTTGGATTCCTTCCCCCTCTTTTTCATCTTAGTAAGCAACGGTGGCAGCATGGACTTTCCCCTGCTCGTTAGCTAAGTAGCTATCCTTTGGGGATTTGCATGTCCCCCAAATCACCCTGGGTGTGGGTCACTACAATCATTCTGCTTCACTGGAGCCCATCTTGGAAGTACCTGTGAGAGGAACAGGCTTTGAAACCAACTGGATTGTTTCTTGAACTCCTGCAAAGGGGGATGTATGTTATGCTTGGCCAGAGCTGTCCTGTCCATAGGACAGTTTGAGATGACCGCCCCAGGCTCTGAGCTTGTGGGGGGCCGTGCAGCACCCACCCCAACCATTGTATGGATGGGAGGAGTTGCGGAGAAGCAGGGTGCAGTGGGTTTGGAGGGCAGCATGGCATGGCGGAGCAGAGCATGCTGCCAGGCCGCTCCGGCTCCTGCAACCCATGTGGAGAGTGGGGATGGAGTCAGGGACCCCAGTCTCCATTCATTTCTTTAAACCTGTCACTGGAGACTAGAGCTGGCCAGAAAACAGGGATTTTTGCTGGAATTCAAGCTGGAATTTTCATTATGGGGAGGGGGGGAGAAAGGGACACTTAAAATTTTCCTCTCGAGGGATTCCAGTTTTTTGGCCACCCTTGCACTAGGAAAGGAAGGAAGTGTGGGAAAAGCTTACTTTCTCACACTGTTGTATTCCAACTCTTTAAAGCAGACAGTGGAGAAAATAGGTGTCTTCAGCTTTGGAAAGTTCCTGTGGGCAAATGCCATTTTTCCAAAGGCATCCTCATTTTCATGCTGAAGATTCCAGCTTAAACAAAACCAAGCTATCGCAACCAGCTCTGCTGAGGGCTTCATCAGTTTCCAGTTGGATGGATTGTTTGGTTTGGGTTTCTTGTGTGCATGTTAGGTTTTTTAAATTCTTTTTCTGGGGGAAGAGGAAGAGTTAAGTTATCTATGCATGAAAACAAATAACAAACCTCTTGACCAATTTAACCCTCCCCCCTATTTTATCATGCATGAATATCTTCTTAGTGAAAAGGAAAGTTTTCTGAGCTAGATTATTTTTCCAAAAGAACTTGCTTCCATTTCGACACCTAAATAAGTGGCCAGCTTTTCATAAGAGCTCAGCACCCAGCAAAAGGAGCTTCTGACTTTCCGTTGTGCGTTTGTACAGCACCTAGCGCAGCCGTGTCCATGACTACCATGCCTCACCCTGACTGAAATGCAAATAACTAACTGGGAGCGGCCCTGCTTCTGAAAATCCATCCCTTTGTCTTTTTTTCAGCTAAGTGTTTTACCGCTGCAAGGCAAAGCCAGAGTCCAATCTTCGATGGCAGATAAGCTTTGTCACAACGTGAACAGGTTAATACAAATGGAAAGCTTTACAGTTTTTTCTGTATGACTCTTGATCTTTGTCTGTGGCTCAGACGTGTCCGGGACGGTATCTGAATGTTCCATTTCCGAGAACTTTCAAGATAAGCGGAGAAGTAAAAGGAGGAGATAGGGACAGCAGCGAGCGATGACGGCAGCAATAGAAAGGTTGGCGGCGAAAGAACTTCAGGGATGCCATATGCATTGGAATGGGCACTTATCATCCAGACAAACATGGCTAAGGACCTGCCACTGTATCCTGTTGTCTGTCAGTAGTTCTGTCCTTTTTACCTTGGGAAGCCTCGCAGCTCATGGAAAGACTGACATTCCCCCCACCTTCCTAACAAGCAAAGTGGGGATTTTTCTTTTCTGCTTGACGGATTAAGGTGGTGGGACACTCCATTGAAGTGATAGGAATTAGTTTAGGGGCTGATTCATAAGCAACGCTCCTAAGCACACCCAAGCATGTAAATCTCTTTGAAGCGCATCCTTAAGATTACGCATGTGCTTAAGTGCTTTGTAGCAAGGGGATGGACTGCTGGGGCTGTGTCTAGACTACATGCCTCTGTCGGCAGAGGCATGTAGATTAGGGTTGTAGGCAAAGGTAAATGAAGCCGCGATTTAAATGATCGCGGCTTCATTTACATTTACATGGCTGCCGCGCTGAGACGACAAACAGCTGATCAGCTGTTTGTCGGCTCGCCGCTAGTCTGGACGTTGCCCCTGTTGACATCAAAGCCCTTTGTTGGCAGCCCCGTTATTCCTCGTGGAATGAGGTTTACCGGGGCTGCCGACAAAGGGCTTTGATGTCGACAGGGGGAACGTCCAGACTAGCGGCGAGCCGACAAACAGCTGATCAGCTGTTTGTCGGCTCAGCGCGGCAGCCATGTAAATGTGAATGAAGCCGCGATCATTTAAATGGCGGCTTCATTTACCTTTGCTGAATAAACAAATCTACATGCCTCTGCCGACAGAGGCATGTAGTCTAGACGTACCCCTTGAGACAGCCCTTAAAGATGGCCACTGATGAGAATACCATTGTGGTCTACAGAATTGGTAGAGTCTCTACTCAGTAGTACAGTCTTTCTTCTCCTTCCCCGCATTGGTGACCTGCAACATGCAGGAGATCAGACCAGGGTCCCTTCTGGCCTTAAAATCGACCAGTCAGTCCTATCTATCGTCTCTTTTACTAAGTGTATGTACAGCACCGAGCATCGCAGGCCCCTGATCTCGACAGGGAGCTCTGTGTGCTACTGTCACACAAGAAAGAACAGTGTGCTTTGAGAGAGAGAGGGGCAATGGAATAGAACATGATCTGCACATTTCTGGGAAAATGCCAGTTGAGCCTCTCCTTCTTCTGTAACCTTGCAAAGCAGCAATCCAAACAGCGCCTGCTGGATCCTGGCCACGCATTTCGCAGCAAAATGTGCAGACTTGGCTGAAGGGTGGAGGTGCCAGCACTCCCTCGGCTCTGTCACGTCTTGGGCACTGACCCCAAAATCACCCACGGCCGAGCGGTTTAATGTCAGTAAAGCTTCCTGTCAGAAGCCTTAGTGTTCCCTTCGTTCCCTCTGTTAAACTGCATCTGCGGCGCACAGATGTCTCACGCAGTCACAGAATGAACCGAGCCCCAGTCAGCAGAATCTCAGCTCCTGGGCTGCAGGGAGTGAAAAGGATCTTGCCTTGGAAGCGCCATCTCGCCTCTAACGACAACACCCTGCATTAGCAGCAATAATTGCAGCCACAGATAAACAATAAAGCCACCCTGACTTTCACCGTCCGGTAACCGCCTGCCACTTTAACTCCTGGGGCAAAATGAAGGCTCCAAGCCCTTCTCTACTGAAGAGCTTGTGCTCCGCTCCAATTATAACGTGAAAAGGCCAGGGCTGCTCCGAAGTTAAGGTTGCCAAAGGCTTCCTCTCTAAAGCTCTGTTTAGCTACCCTATAATTCTGGCATGAAAAATGGTCTGAAAATTGCCAGGCTCACTCTGAAAGCAGCAGAGATGTTTGAAGAAGTTCCATCCTACAGTGTTTTGAGTCACCAGGCATTAAGAAATTACCCTCATTTATATTTGTATTGCTATTATTTATATTCTCCTGCCATGAGTGCAGGGGATGGGACTTGACAACCTCTGGAGGTTCCTTCCAGTTTTAGGATTCTTTGACTTGTATCAAATAAGTCTTTGTCTCTCTAGCTTAAAAGCCACCTGTTGCTGCCGATTCAAATGGTCTGCACGTAATAGAAGCTTGGTCTCCTTAACTTAAGAGAGAGGTAGTTAAGAGGTGACTGTCAAGATCTATAAGTACCGTATGAGGGAAAAGCTTTCAAAGAGATTTTTAAGGTGGCTGACAAAAATATAACAAGCTCCAATGGCTGAAAACTGGTGCATAGATAACTCAGACTAGAAATAAGATGCACATCTTTAATGATGCAGATAATTAATTTTTAGAACAATTTATCTGGGGTTATGGTGGAATCTTTATCACTTGAAGTCTTTACAGTAAGGCTGGCTGTCTTTCTAAGATAGCTCATAATATCTGGTTGAGCTAGAGCATAATACAAGAATGGGGGAGTAGAAATACCATGGTGTCTGTCTATCAAAGCAACCGGGCAGCACAAGGCATATCTTATTAGGAGATTTATAAACGTGTGCACCAATTACATTTGACATATAGTCATTGGGATAGCCTGGGGCAAGTCTCTCGGACTAACAAAACTTCCTCTTATTGAAAGCGCTATTGCATTTTCGGTTACCACAAGAGATCAGAACATCGATTCCGTGTGTCAAGCAACAGCTGCCTTCCAACACAGCAGGATCTTGTGCTACTCAGGGATGTGTTTTGAACCTAACATTTCTAACGAGTTAATGCCCCTTATATTTGTGAATCTGTTATATTGATTGCAGAATTGCACCATTTTTCATTAGTTTTTCACCTACTTAAAAGCTGCTGACTTTTTTCCTCTGATGGGATAGTCAAATCAAATGTTTTTCTTCTTGGGAGCAAAGAAGAAGAATCTGTGAGCATAGCCTAGATAATAGGCAAGGTCTGTTTGGATTTATCTGCAAAAAAAGTCATAATAGGAGATAATATAATCTGGAGATAAATTAGAAATTATTGAGTGTACACTGCATGTGGTCAAAACCTAGATATTGCTTAGCTGACACGCCACTTCTGTAATTCTTGAGAGGCAGCGTAGTTCAGTGGATAAGGCATAGCTCAGGGGACGAGGATTTTGTTCCCATCTCTGCCCCTGACTTACTGTATAACTTTTGCCAGCTCACACTGCTATGCACTTCGCCTCTTTCTCTTACCACCTGTTGTCTGTCTTATTTCTGAAGACTGTGAGCTCTCTGGAGTAGGGACACTCTTACCATGTGTTTATACAGCACATAGCACAGTGGTGCCTTAATCTCTGATGGGATCTTCAAAACCCCACCACCGTGATTTGCAACCTATTAACTATTATGGGCTGCATCCAGTAAATACCTGTATGGCCCTGAGGAGGTCACTTGGGCCACAGCTCTGGGCTGCAGGTGGAGACCCTCTGCTCTGCCACAGTTTCAGTAATAATGCTGTACCACTCAAGAAGCAGCATCCTGTAGACCTGATGGACGTGTATGGCCAGACCCTGCCAACCCTTGTGCCTGTGCTTAGCTCAGCAAGTTCATGGTAGTAAAACTAAGCACATGTTGAAGTATTTGCAGGCTTGTGGCCTAACGGAGCATATACCACAATCGGGGCAGATGTAGTCTCCTGATCTGGGGGTGCACTATGCTAGATTCCACCCAAGAGTTTTGGAGGAACTCTGTTGTGCTATTGCAGAACCACCCACTGTGGGATTTGTAACCTAGCCCTTAATTCAGCTTCTGTACCAAATGACTGGGGGTAGCAAAAATGAGGCCAATGTTTAGAAAGGGCTCCAGAAGCGATCCCCTGATTTCACTACCAGGCACATGGATGAACATGATTTGTTGGGGGAAGAGTCAACATGGCTTTTGAAAAGGGGAGTCCGGCATAGGCTCAGAGAACACTACAAGTGGAAGGGGCCTTGAGAGGTCACCGAGTCCAGGCCCCTGCCCTCACAGCAGGACCAGGCACCGTCTAGAATGATCATCCCTGACAGGTGTCTGTCCAACCTGCTCTTAAATATCTCCAGTGATGGAGATTCCACAATCTCCCTGGGCAATTTATTCCAGCGTTTTACCACCCTGACAGTTAGGAAGTTTTTCCTAATGTCCAACCTAAACCTCCCTTGCTGCAATTTAAGCCTGTTGCTTCTTGACCTATCATCAGAGGCCAAGGAGAACAATTTCCCCCCCTCCCTGTGACACCCTTTTAGATATCGGAAAACCGTTATCATGTCCTCTCTCAGTATTCTCTTTTCTAAACTAAACAAGCTCAATTCCTTCAGCCTTTCCTCATAGCTCATGTTTTCTAGACCTTCAGCCATTTTTGTTGCTCTTCTCTGGACCTTCTCCAGTTTCTCCACATCTTTCTTGAAATGTGGTGCCCAGAACTGGACACAATACTCCAACTGAGGCCTAACCAGCACAGAGAAGAGCGGAAGAATGACTTCTCGGATCTTGCTCACAACGCTCCTGTTGATGTTGTTGCTTTTTTTTCAACGGTCTACTAGAATTCTTCGAGGGAGGACAAGCGTACATGTGGACAACGGGGATCCAGTGGCTATAGCAAACTTGGACTTTCAGAAAGCCTTTGACAACATTCCTCACCAAAAGCTCTTAAGCAAAGAGAGCTGTCATGGGATGAGACAGAAGGTCCCCTCATGGACCGGTAACAGATTAAGACAGGAAACAAGGGATTGTCAGTTTTAAGAATGGAGAGAGGTGAATCCCATTTGAGCCTAGTGATTTATTGCTAGTTTATCAGTATGTTCCCAACCCTCTTATTTTGCCACCTCAATCTGGGGCAATTCCCACCTAGAAAGAACAGCTCAGATGTAGGAATTTCTTTCACGTGCTCTGCAGTATAGACGGATGCACACAAAAAAAGCAAACCTGACAGGCATTCAATACATTATGACAGGCATCAGCAGATGGGGCTGGTACAGAATCTTCCACATTCATGGCATGCCAGCAAAAGTGGTGCCTAGGGAAGACGTGCTCTGTTGTGAGTTTTGTTGCACACGGTTCTAACAGAGGCAATGGCCTGTGAAAAGGGAATTGTTCAAGCAGCTGGAGAGCTTGCTCTCTGCCTTGGGCTCTGGGACCCTCCATAAGTGTTGCACTGAGGTTCCAGAGAGAGAGGCCGTGTACTCCAGAATCAGTGAACATGAGTAAGTAAAGCAAGTTATAGTTAGTGCTTAATTAGACCCCCACCTCACTGATTTCTCTCCCACTGTGAGGCTGACTTGCAAGGGCTCTGGGCACAAGCTTTGCTGGTATCAGAACAGGGCTTTGGCATTGAAAGAAGGGGCAATCCCAATAAATGAACGTCTATTGTGGAAGCACGTGGAAACCCAAACTAAGGATGGGAGGCCCATTTTGCAAGGCGCTGTACAAACAAGTGACAAAGAAGACAGCCCCCGCCCCAATCACCATTTAGCATTGAGACAGACTGCAGCAGGAGGCCAAATTGAGAAACCGAGGGGGAATGTTAGCAGGAGGCTGTAATGCAAAAATACCTTAAGCATAAAAGCAGAAATCGGAAATCACTACTTGCCTAACAAATACCTGACAGGAGTCAAGGCAGAGGCAGGATTTACCGACAGCTTTAAAACATAAAGTGGCTGCTTTGTGAGTATTCATGGGGAGATTTTCTATTGCATAAGGGGCAACATGGAAGAAATCATGAAGAGATAGACAAAGATAGTCAAACAATCCAAAATAATAACTATTCCCCACCATTACTCTAACTGAGCAATCCAACAGTCACAATTCAACCACGTATGATAGACTGAAACTTGTTTGTTTCTCACAATTAGCCATTTTCCCATCATTCCAGGCATAACGTTGCTAAAGGAACAGGTTTCTTAGCAACATCCTAATTTTGTGCATAGGCTCACGATGCTAGTGTACTCCAGAAACTCCATGGTTTCTTTGGCATGGGCAGGATAAGTCTGATGGATTTCTTGAGTAAAAAAGGGGTGGGCTTTTTTGCAAAATACAGTCTCTCTCAAAATCTTGGCTGTCTAATTTAATGGTAATTTGGCCTAGTTCAAAATATATTCTCCAGTGATAATTATATTGAGTTAGAGGAAAACGAATGGTCAGATCCTCATCTAGTGTAAATGGTGTAGTGGTCCATTTACATCAGCTGAGAAGCTGCCCCAGTGTTACAATGTTGTGTTCATTTTTTCTCTGAGGCCTTTTTATGCTTAGAACCGCAGTCTTTGGCTTTTCTCTCCTGCTAGATTCCCCCCTGTTGTCAGGTGACCTACGAGCACCTCCCAGGGACCAATTCACACTCACCACACGCCAGCGGGGTAAGATTTGACCCTTGTATTTTCCTTTTCTGTGTAAGGGAATTGAAAAGCACTTAGAACGGATTCACCAAACCCCAGATGTGATGGGGCAGGTTCTGGTGCCATGGGAATGTTTTATCTCAATTCATAGATTGGTTCTGCACTCACAGCCATAACAAATAAGAGCTCACAAGCATCGTCAGGTCCATACTGACCTTTCTGAGAGTGTTTAGGGTGCAGCTGTCCTCGCGCTCAGACCTATGATTGTTTCACCTGCCCGGAGAAGGGAGCTGAAAGCACTTGGCTAAATAGCCTGGAAGGTCATCCTAGATGCTGATGAATCTCCTAGTCCAGGGAGGTGTTGAAACCTCCCCAAACCATCCTCTTCAGTGGAGCAGAGCAGACATATCCCATTGTGCTGGAAAAATGATCACAATTTTCTACATCAGTGGTATCTCTGGAGGCGATTATTTGAAGTCTGTGCGAGTTTTACCATTGACTTCAATGAGCGCAGTGTTAGGGTGGTGCTATGTGATTCTGAACATTGGCCTCCCCACCAAGATTCCCTTTGATCTGCGCAGCAGCAGAATCCTGCAGCTGCTTAACAAACTCTGACCCGCAAGGGGCTCAGGGCTGGATGGGGCTGATTAAGCAGCTATAGGGCCCTGCTGCCCTGCATCTTAGAGGGAACCTTGCCTCCCACCCATGTGCCTTCTCTTTTGTCCAGGGGTGGGAATAAAGAAGCATGCAAAGGACTCTCCCTCGCCAGTAGTGGCAATTGCTACACTAACAGTCTCTTTACAGGTCTGCCTCTTGGAATAAAGATCAGCTAAGCATTTACAGCAGGGGTGGGGAACCTCAGGTCCAGAGGCCAGATGCGGCCCCCGGCTGGCTGCATCTGGCCCCTGAGGCTCAGGACTCCCCTCAGCACTGGGGAGCCTGCACTGGCGCTCCAGCTCCCCTGCCATTCCCCTGTGGGGCTGGAGCACATCAAATCTTCTAGCCTGGGCCCCCCTAAGCTCTGGGGTTCAAGAGGAATGTGGGGAGTGTCTTTCTCCTTCTCTGGAGAGGGGTTTTGTTTGTTTTTTCTTTGCTTCTCACTTGTGTGCAGCCCCCAACTGATTTTTCTGGGGATCAGTGGTCCCCGACCCAAAAAACGTTCCCCACCACTGATTTACAGTGTTCCTAACTTTTATCAATGCAGTTTAAATTATGATCTTAGTATTTAACATTTCATGTCATACTTTGACTGGAACTGGAAAACCTGATTAATTTCATTCCATGGGAATCCCGAATTCCAGTGTTTCCTGCGAAGTCTCACATTTTCCACTGACTTGGTTTTGGTTGAAATCCCAAAACAGGCATTCTCTTTTTGGTAGGTTGTTTCTTCTCTCTCCTGTCGGTATGACCCTTTCTTTACCCAACAACACAATGGCATTTTCATCCCAGATCTGCCCTGGACATGGGTTTGGTCCTGGGCAAGTTGAAGAGTGCCCTATTCCAGAGCAGCAAAGTGCCTTTGGCACTTCTGACAGTCTCTTTGTACTTCAGTTACCCCATCTGTAAAATATCAATCATAATGTTTACCCACATGTGTAAAGTGCTATGATATCTGGAAGGATGTGAATGCATATCGTTATACTTAAGATATTCCCACATGGAGGAAGACTGAATTTAGGCCTGGTTTTTTTTTAAAGGCTGAAATTTTCAAAGTGAGATTTTGGCACCTAAATCCCTTGGGCTCTTTAAATCCCAGTTTTTGTGTAAACCAGTCTGTCGTCATGTAAAATCCCTGTAGGAACATTCCTTTTCCTGCTTGCTCCCCATACCTAGTGTCTTAGGGTGTGTCTATGTTGCACCATTGTTTCAAGATAACCAGCGTTATTTCGATATAACAATGCGAGCGTCTACACAGCCATTCCGTTATTTCGAAATAATTTTGAAATAACATATGGCTTACAGGCAGTCCCCGACTTACGCGGATCCGATTTATGTCGGATCCGCACTTACGAACGGGGCTTTCTCGCCCCGGAGCTCGCAGGCAGCGGTCCCGCCACCTCGACCTCCGGGGCGAGAAAAGCTGCTCCCAGTGCCCCTGGTCTGCTGGGGACCGTCTCCAGCAGACCAGGGACACCGGGAGCAAAGCTGAGGCGGCGGGTCCCACACCAGAGCAAAGCCTCAGAGGCGCGGCACCCCGCCGCTGCGGCTTTGCTCCCCGTGTCCCTGGTCTGCTGGGGGGGGGGCGCAGCTAGTGTGCCCCCCCCCCCAGCAGATCAGGCTTTTGTTGTGGACCCTGGGGCAGAGCAGCTGGGGCGCTGCCGGTTGGTCCCGCAGCGCCGCTCTGGGCACTACTGGACCAACCCGGCAGCACCCCAGCTGCTCTGCCCCAGGCATCCTGATTCAGCCACTGCTGGTCAGTTTCAGCAGCGGCTGAATCAGGACTCCTGGGGCAGAGCAGCTGGGGTGCTGCTGGGTTGGTCCAGTAGCGCCAAGGAGCGGCGCTACTGGAGCAACCCAGCAGCACCCCAGCTGCTCTGCCCCAGGCGTCCCCAAGTCAGCCGCTGCTGAAACTGTCCAGCGCTGACTACAGGAAGCCCGAGGCACAGTTGCTCTGCCCCGGGCTTCCTGGAATCAGCCGCTGATCAGTTTCAGCAGCAGCTGACTTGGGGATGCCTGGGGGTTCTTAAGTTGAATCTGTATGTAAGTCAGAACTGGCGTCCAGATTCAGCCGCTGTTGAAACTGATCAGTTTCAGCAGTGGCTGAATCTGGACGCCAGTTCCGACTTACATACAGATTCAACTTAAGAACAAACCTACAGTCCCTATCTTGTACGTAACCCGGGGACTGCCTGTATTCTGAAATCTGTAAACCTCATTCTACGAGGAATAATGCCTATTCTGAAATAGCTATTTCAAATTAAGGCATGTGTAGACGCTCCACTGCAGCTATTTCGAAATAGCCCCTCACCAGGCCCTTTCTAAGTTATTCCTCTCCAGTGCCTCTTGGGTCTCTAAATTTACATTAGGGAAACACACTATATTACATTACATTAGCCTGCCTCAGACTAATTTTGAGGCTTCCCTGCAGCGTAGATGTGCTATTTCAAAATAAGCTATTTCGGAATAACTATTCCAGAATAGATTATTTCGAAATAAGTGTGCAATGTAGACAAACCCTTAGTGTGCTCTGGTCCTTCCCTGCATTTGTGTGTGTGCTTTTACAGACCATTTAAATCCTTTGCCTTAGGGTGTAGAGATTTCTTGACACCTATAACTGAGACTAGAAACATCTGTGTTTGCCAGCAGGCGTGATAGACCTTCTGCTGTCAGAGTTTCCCCTCAGAGCTAGGAATCTGAGGGAGAAGTGAGTAAATAAGAGGCACTGTATAGTGTTCCAGCCTTTACACACTAGTATGCATCTTTTAAAAATTGACACTTGTACAACTTTTATAGAACAAGTAACGTAGCTCCTTGAAGTTGGGTTGAGTGCAGAAATAATGGAGAGGGAAGGTGTAGCATGGTCTGGTAGACACCTTGCTGGGCTGGGCAGTGGTGTAGGCAAGTCACTTCACCTCTATGTCCCCTCCCAGCTTTTGCTTATTTAGATGGTAAATTCTTTGTGAAAGGGCCTGCCTCTCCCTGAACCTGTATATAGTCATGATCTCCGCTGTGCCTCTCAGTGCGATTGGGATACAGGTTGAACCTCTCTAGTCTGGCATCCTTGGGACCTGACTTTTGCCAAACCAGAGAATTTGCTAGACCATGGGAGATCCATATTGCCTAGCAGCATGAGCAACACTTTCACTGCTTCCTGGGTTCTTAGAAGACATTTGGAGTATATTAGAGCTAAAGAACAGCACAGAGCCCTGAGAGCCAGGACTGGTGGCTGTAAACAACTTTATGGGACCACAGGAAACTCGGCCACACCCATGATAAGTGGACATCCGGCCAACTAACATGCCGGCCCACGGATGTTGCTGGACCAGACAGTGCCAGACGAGAGAGGTTCAACCTGTAGTAGATTTCAAGGAGTCTCTGGCTGTTTGCTAGCTCAGTCCTTGAGAAGGACCACTGGCCTGGCCTGCTAACCAATTTTAAAGGCTTGAATTTGCAGATGTGGAGTGATGCCATTTACAGAGGCCACCTTCATCTCCCACCTTTCCTACTATGAGCTGTCTAAAGGATTCCTGACCTCCCCGGCTCCAAACCTCTGAGTATCCCAGTTCAGAGGTGAGGTATAAATCACCCAGTCAGCCTCGTGTTCTTCTGTCTGTCTACTCTGGCTGTGCTGCTGCTGTTTGCTCTGCTCAGAGGCCGTGTCCCCACTGACAGAGTCTTCACCCATTTTATAGATGTCTTGAAATAGCAGCCAATGGGAGAGGGCAGACTGAGGTCCAGACGGAGTGAAATAACAGGGCAGCCGCATTTGACATGGTGGGAAAGAGGCGACAAGCAATATGGGATATCACATTGTAATTCCAGTCAGTGCCCGAATGGGCTAGAAATGATAAGATGGGAGCTGTCTGGTCTAAAGCAGATGGCTGACAAAGCACTTGTCTGCTCCCCTCCCCCTCCCCCTTGCAGATCACCAGTGCTCCTACTTGGCCTTCTATTGCAAATCAGTTCCAGGGTCTTGCAATCAGCAAAGCAAACATTTGCTGATATGGCTCCTCATGACCCACAGCAGCACGGCACTGAAAAAAACCTGGCATTCAGAAGACGTTGGCTGGAGACAGACAGAAGAAGCCGCAACGCTTTCACCTTGTCAGGGCTCAAATTAGTTTGGGGGAGGAGCCACTGGAAGGAAAAACATCCAAAAACCCACCAAGAGAAACACATGAGAGAGCAACATCAAACCAACGTGCTCCTCTTGTGTACGCAGTCACACACGTAACAGTAGTGATCATGGGGACCCTTGACCAGATAACTTGAACAAGCAGCGGCTTGGTCTTTTATGACATCTGAGACATCCTCTTATTCGCTTCCACCATTGGACACCCCTGAAGCATTTGTGGATGTGGTACGTAGTGCCTGGTTCTCTTCTTACTGACCCCAGTATAGCTGTGCTGACCACACTGGGTCAGACCAAAGGTCCAACTAGCCCAGTGTCCTGTCTGCCGACAGTGGCCATTGCCAGGTGCCCCAGGGTGAATGATCAGAACAAGCAGTCATCAAATGATTTCCTCCCCTGTAACCTATACCCAGCCTCTGACAAGCAGAGACCAAGAACAGTATTCCTGGTCATCCTGGATAATAAGAATTGATGGCTCTATCCTCCATGAATTTATCTAGCTCTTTCTTTGAACCCTGTTAAAGTCCTGGGCTTTCCAACATCCTCTGGCAAGGAGTTCCACAGGTTGACTGTGCGTTGCATGAGGAAAAACTTCCTTTTGTTTGTTTTAAACCTGCTACCTATTAGTTTCATTTGTTGACCCCCTAGTTCTTATGTTAGGGGACACCAAATAAAATTAATAGGTAGCAGATTTAAAATAAACAAAAGGACGTTTTTTTCTTCCCGTGCTGCACAGTAAACCTGTGGAACTCCTTGATGGGCAGTGGAGCAAAATCAGGGCCCTGCAGCTTGTAACTCTCGAAGCTCAGCACAGGGTGAAAGGCAAAGGAGGACATTAGAAATCTAAGGCTGTGTCTAAACGTAAAAGTTCAAAGCGCTTCCACGGTAACGCTGTAACGCAGCAGCATGGCCATGGCAGGAGTGCTGGGAGAGAGCTCAGCCAGTTCATAGTGAACCACCATGGCTCAGTATACGCTGGCGCTTTATGGCACTATAGCTTGCTGTGCTGGGGGGAGGTGTGTTTTCACACCCAGAGCTAAAAAGTTGCAGCGCAATAAAGTGCCAGTGTGGACTTAGCTTTAACTCACCCCGCAGGTGGAGGTGGTGTGATTCCGTCCCCAGGCGGCTCCGGTAACTCTGTTAACCCTGTAGTGACACGCAGCTTTCCTCTGATTTGCTCTGACAGCTGCCTCTGGTTTCTGTGGCCAACTAAATCACTGCAGAATAAACCGCTGGAGATTAGCAGCGACTGGTCCGTTGTAAAGCACTAGCTAGTGTGTGAACACAGGGACTCGAAGGAAGTAGAAGGGAGGAGATTGGGAGTGATTCAGGCTTTGAGAGCCAGAGCCAAGAGAGATTTCTGCTCCCCCTGCCTCCCATGCCCTTAGCATAAAGGGCTGAGGAATTGTGTGTGTGTGTTTGCCGAGTGCTGTGAGGGTGAGGGGAGACAACGCTCAGTGAAGTGTTTGCAAGCAGAGCGTCGCTGGTGTTTACAAGCAGCGGCTCTCCAAGCAGTCTGTGCGTGCAGAGAATGTTCCCTGTCACCTGGTACAGATCACTGCCCCTCTGGAGTCAGGGGCTCTGAGTCTGTAGCTACGCACTGGCCCGTACTCGGGAGTATTGGCCAATCTAGACTCTAGCCCCGGGCCTCGGTGGCACCTTCCCTATTACAGCACCTAGCCTTTGGCTCGGGAAGCGTTTTCTTTGCCAGCGCTTTCCAGGCTCTCCGGCACAGTTGGATTTGCCTCAGAAGCAAGCGACATTTCTTGCGGCCTCCTCTCCCCGCCTCACACAGGCAGATTCGCTGGCAGAGTCCTCCCACTCCGGCACAAGCCGCGAAACCTCAGGTGCTTCACTTGCGTCCCATCGCTGGGACTGCCAAGGCATTCCAAAGCCCTTAGACAGCGTCTGTCTCTAGTGTCCCCTTTGCGGAATGAGGAGACCAATGTAGCTTCCATGTACAGATGGACGTCCTTCCCCTGCTCAGGGGGAAAGAGGTAGCTCAAGTATCCCCTTCCACACAGCCGTTTACTCTGTGCTGAGTGACCAGTCAGCTGCTCTGGGGGCAGAGGCAGGCTTCCCCCCATCTGTGCTTCCTCCCTACTCTCTTGGGCCCTGCTCTCTCCACCATGGCTGGGCCTGGAAGCTCAGCTCCCCACACGGGCCAGAGAGAGAGAGGCGATGAGAGCCGGCACTCAGGGGGTTGGCTCAAAGGAGTGCTACCTTCAGCCTAGCAGTCTGGTGGAGGGAAGGCTCAGAAACCAGAATGGAGGAACATCTGGCAGATATGAGCTACCCAGTCTGCTTTGCAGTGCCTGCCTCGGGAGAAGGGCTTATTATGGGCCTCGCCAGCCAGTCTGGTTATTGATGCGTCAAGAGGTCGGGTCTCACTGGTGGTGCCCAGTCGCAGCTTTGGGATGTGCACTAGGCCTCCAAAGCGCATGGACTGTGGCCCACGTCCTCAAAGGCGTTTGGGCTCCATATCAGTGGGAGTTTCAGGCCTTTGACGTTCTGGGCCTGTGTCACGAAAGCTCCAGCTCCAGCTCTGTGGCTAGGGACTCTAGTTTCTGGTGGTGGTGTCGTTAGGAATATACCTGCTTAATGTACCGGGACGGCCACACTTGTGTGCTTGTCTTCTCCTTATGTCCCCCCAGGGCAGGGCTGGCCTTTCCATGAGGCGAACTGAGGCGGCCGCCTCAGGTGTCAGACTATGGGGGGACACCTCTAGGACCCAGAGTATAGAAAATTGTCAGCTGCTGGTGCATATGTAGGTAGCAAAGCAGTGCCATGAGAGGAGTGGAACAGGAAGCAGGCAGAATTGAGACCTTTCAAAGTTTTGACCCAAGCGAGGGGGTACGGGGGCGTCATTTGAGCTCCCCACCTCAAGTGCCAAAGTGTTGTGGGCCAGCCCTGCTCCAGGGCGTCATTTCACTGCACCTTGATCCCCCAGGCTCCGTACGGCTCTTCAGGAGGCTGAAAATATGAAGCCTCCAAGGCAGGGAGGACAGACTAGTGGATGGGGGGGGCTTAGTTGTGTCTTAGGAGTTCAGTCCAGGCTCTGCCACTGAGGTTAGGCAAGTCATTTTATATTCTTTGTCTGAAAAAAGGGCATGAATAATATCTCCCTACTGCAGTGTGTTCTCCAGTCACAACCCCCAAATGACTGCCAGGTGACCAGGGACTATGGTGGTTAAGTCCCATGTAGCACCTAAGGTGATGATGATAATTACTAGCTTTGTTTGTTTGTTTGAAGTGTGCTTGTTCCAAGCCATTCAAAATAGTCTCAGGCTTCAGTCATTTGGCCCAGGACTGACAGCCTTCCACGTTGTCTACTTTCTATGCCACTGCACTGCTGGATCTGTGCACTTTAAATAAAAGAGCAAAAAGAAGGACCCGGAGTCCTTCCGAATGCCAAACCTTCTGTCTGATCCCCTGCCAGCAATAGTCACACGCGAGTAACAGCCCTGCAGCCTCAGCAGGAATTTGCCCGATAGTAACCTTTCTTCCCCGAAGCAGGCGGATTGTTTTAACACAGCGGTTCTCCAAGCGAGCTTGAGAGTGAGCAGCATGCGGGTAGCTGTCAGGCGGGATAGACGATTCCTCAATGAAAATCAAGTAGGAAAAGGACCTTGGCAGTTCAACACAAACTTACTTCATTTTTGGAAAGGAAGTGAATAGTGGTGCTTTTCTAAGAAAGCATTGGTACGCTCACCACGGTGAGAAGCTGCTGGGTTCACGTTAACCAGCTGCTGTGTTCCCCTGAAGGCAGCAGAAGCCTTAATTTTCCTGAGGGAGTTGACTTACATGGGATTCCTTCACTTTCATATGACTCCTCTCTGCTATATACTATGCGCAGAGGCCCATGCACAAATTTAAATCTCGCTGCTTTGAAAGGGGCAGCTTTTATGCCTCCGCCATAACCCTGGGGCTGGAGGAGTTTTGTGCCCTCCTCGATTACAAAGGGGGGAGCATGCCCCTGCTTCACTCCCTCCACTCGGCCATGCCTCTAACCATGTTTTGTGAAAGCTCCCATGGAAATGAAATTGCACCACGCACTGCAGCCTTGGAAAGTTTAAAGAGTCCCAGAGCTTGGGCTACAGCAGACTGTCTAGCCTGCAGTTAAACAACTCCACAGACTAAGCCCCCCAAATATGAGGCAGCTAGCAGGGGCCAGTCTCAGGTGACTAACTGCAGGGAAGATATTCCCTCTGGCCTCTAACCCCTCCTGGTAGGGAAAGGGGAAGAGCAGATAAGTTGGCATAGAGAAGTGATTTGTGTGCATGACATGGAGCAGTAGCGCTATGTTCCTGGGCGATCGTTTTTGAAAATAAGAATCATCTAATTAGTAGCACATCTTGCAGAGATGCAGTGGGCAAACTGGCAAAGACAGCCTCTCCACATGGGATGGTCAGCAAGTCTGTGAGCCTGCAACCCATTCATTAAGATTTCCCCTCAAATTAACCAGGAGAAGAGTGCCAACTTGCCTGATTTCTATCAAGACCTGTCCTCTATTTATATACCTGCTGGTATGCTTTGTCCTGTGGGTAAAAGCCAGTTTGTTTCACCACCATCCGCCAGCCCTTACATAGCAGTGAGAATTGCAATTAGTATTGTGAAATGACCTCTTTCCCTCCCGTTTTCCCCCTCCCCCACCTTTTTTTTTCCAGAAATGAGACAACAAAGACTATTATCATTTAAAAAACAATATTTTAGGGTTTTTCCAAGTCTGTTCAATTTTTAGTTCCCAATTCCTTGTGTAATGTTTACAGTGAACTGAGAAGAGAGATGAAAACTTTCGGAGGCTGGACACGCGTGGCTTGGATTTTGGTTCGTGAATGAAAATTTCACCCTGAAAAGTGAAACAGGAAAGGATGAGAGGCCACTGAGACTCTTGTTGTTTCCTTCAAGGTGAGGGAATGAGATGGTTCTAGAATGGTCTAGAAGCCTTGAGAGGAAGGGGAATGGTTGGCGAGGCTAGTGATTGGATAAATCGGTGTGGCTAACGGGTGATATGAACTGTCACTGGTAGCAGGACGGGAGAGCAGTTGGAGCCGTCAAGTGGTAAATAGGACTTGATTGGCTAGACTAATGGACTCACCCCTGAGAGGTGGACAGGACACGTGATATTGTCATTCTCTTTGAAGATGACTAGTTTGTTTAGATTTTGGTTTTCGGAACATGAAAGCCTCCTGGTGAAATCTTTTCCTCGTTCTGTCTGTGAAATCTGCTGATTAAGTGCTGCCAATGGGGGTTTAATAAATACTGCAAACAAGTGATACATTTGTGGACTGTGGACCCTTAGTGTGTGCCTCTAAGACCCAACATAGCTGATGTCGAAGGGAGTGGCAGGACATGTACTCAGAGGGACTGAAGCAATGCAAACAAGTCATTCCTTTGAAACAAAATCTATTTAAGATAAGGGAAGGATTTATGCATAAAATTGATTTCTTTGGGTGCTTCAGGATCAATTGTGCCATTGAATGAAGCCTTGTTCATTCAAGTGCAAGGCGCAGAATATGGATAAGTCTGATGACTAGCATCCTGCTAGTGACATGCTTTCAGCATTTTATCATCAACGTCCAATACAGCCATGGTGATTTAAATCCCTGCTCCAGACCATCTAGTTGCTCTCACACGTCATCTTCATTTGGAACAGTCTGATCATCTTCAACATATTCAAAAAAATGGCACTGATCAGTCTGCAATGATGCCATGAAAACAGCTGAAAGGGGGACAGGAACTTGAAGAACAAGTCAGCAGTCTTCTATTCTGTAAACATTCCCTTCAATGTTGCATGAAATAAGTGATTTAAAGGAACAACTGAAGCACTTTAAAGCAGTCAGGAGGGACACATCCTATCTCACAGGGCCATTTCTAGGTGGGGACAATGAAGGAAGAGAGGAATAATTCAAGGAAGATATAAAAGTCTCTCCCCTGATATTAATGTGTGATGGTTGATCAAATAAGAGGCATGACAGCATAATAGCTACATACATCTATACGGGGGAAAATGTGTTACTCAATAGCATTCATTAGGATGTCAGACAAGAAAACCGCAGGACTTTCATCATCTCCAGGTTGCTGAAAATGCCATCCAATAATGCAGAAAAGCGTCTCTGATTTACTCACACAACAAAAATATAATGGAAAAAGGAGGAACTTTTTCACACAGTAGTCATCCTATTCTGGACCGGAGAGTGTGTGGTGCACTAGTTAAACCTTGGTGAAAAGGGAGTAACACCTAACAGTTCTGAAGCACAGTGGACATTAAGAGTGTGTCTAGACTACAGGGTTTTTTCAAAAAAAGTGGCCTTTTCTCAAAAAAACTTCCCCTGCATCTAGACTGCTGCCGCGTTCTTTCAAAAGTAAATCGAAAGAACGCGGCAGGTTTTTTTTTACCACGGAAAACTTCGTTTTATGAGGAAGAACGCCTTTTTTCAAAAGTGCTCTTTCGAAAAAAGGCGCTATGTAATGCAAACTGTGCTTTTTTGAAAGAGAGCATCCAGACTGCCTGGGTGCGTTCTCTCGAAAAAGCGGCTTGCTTTTTCGAAAGTACTGGTTGTAGTCTAGATGCTCTTTTTTGAAAGAGGCTTGCAGTCTAGACATAGCCTAAGAGTGGGATCTTTCAAAAGAGCGGGCTCTCAACTTTTATTGAGCTTCAGTGAGATGTGGGTACATAGCTTCTTTAAATTCCAGCCTCCAAGTCTCCCTTCTGTCAAATTTAAGTCTAAATTAATTTAATTTTAATATATAAAAATGTGCAAAAATCTGAAAGTTTTCCATGTGGTGTCAGTGGTTTTTATAATGTGCTGAAGTTATAAAGAGAGTTTGGGAGAGGGTTCACTGTTTTCCGTACTCAACTCGGGCTGTATTACTTTAATTCTGACCCAGTCAGGCCTATATTTCTACATCTACCGTATTCCATGACTTCTCTTTGCTCTCAAAGCTTACAATCAGATTGAAATGGGGCCATCCTTTCCCTGGGTCCAGCTTTGGCCTGTGTCCTCTTTTCACATAATAAAATCAAAGAAATTAAGATTGCAGAGCAAAGAAAATAAGCCACGCTTCTTTAAATTGCAGGCCAAAATTCACGAGGAAATTTGGCTTCATTTTGTGTCTAGCCTATACATATTTTTTAAAAATTAGTGCATATATAAATAATTTGATTAAATTCCAAAATATGTGGGTGGGTGTTTTGGATTAAATATTTTGCTAAGGCAGAACGCTCCTCTATTTTCCCGTACCTTCATTTCAGATACCTAACAATTAACCAGCTGCAAATGTAGCCACGACTAATTTATTCCCTATTTCTATCCAGTGTGTGTCTTACTCTGTTATTTGTGTAATCTGGGTGATCGTTATACAGTCTTTTGACTCATCCCTTTTCCTTTATATTTTTTTATTTATTAGCTTTGCAATTCTCAATCAAATTCACCACAATATGGTCCCATTTGGCAAGGTAATTAAGCATGTGTTTATGTATGTGCTTAAATACCATTGAAGTCATTGGAACTTAAGCATGTGCATAGCGTTAACTTCCTTTGACTTTGACCTTGAGCTGTGGAGCAAATTTAAAATGGAGCACCATAGATTTGCTCCTCCTGCCTGAACCTTTTCTTCCCCTCTCAGGTATTTCTCCCCACACCAGCCTGACCTTCTCTACATTCACCACCCCCTCCAAATCTGAGTAAGTGGCATTGCAACTTGGCACATTTGGTTGCAAAGCCACTCAGGTCTGACTGGTCAAAAAGTGGCCTCAGTAGTCCCCATCTATGTGGCCTCTGAATAGGAGTTTGGTGCCTAAACACCATTTACGAATCTGGGCCCTAAAAGTGTGTGTGTGTGTCGGGGGAGGGGAGGCTGCAGCATTCACAGCCACTTTCTTCAGTGGGCCAGGACTGAATTAACTCAGGGGCTGCAACCCCTCCCCTTCATGCATGGGCAGAGACGCACCGGCAGCCAGCCACTTCTGGGAATGGTGTGAGGCCACGGCATGCAGGCAGCTTTCCTGAGCCCTACTATGTCATTGGCCAGGAACTGACTGTGGTAAGTGCTCTGGCTGGAGCCTGCACCTCGCACGCCCTCCCGCACCCCAACCTCCACGTCCGAATCTCCTCCTGCACCAAACACCCTCCCAGACCATTCACCCCAGCCCAGAGCCGCCTCTTGCACCAAATTCCCTCCCAGAGCCCACCCTCCTCATCCTGTCCTGCACCCCAAACCTCTGCCCCAAGTCTGAATCCCCTCCTGCACCAAACTCCCTCCCAGAAAGAAACTAATCTAACAACTGCTGTGAGGTACGAAGTAGCCTATTTTAAATTAACCGTGCACTGCATGTTCTAAGACTAAAATGTAACCCCAGAATGGCTTTGTTAATTAAAAAGCAAGCTCAGTGTAGCGTTAATAGCCTCGATGCCATAATTGTGATCATTTTGTTGTAAATTAGGAAAAAGACTTGTGCACAGGGCCCCTCAAAATCTAATAGCCCCTCCTGCAACTCTCTTTGGGGTCCAGACCCCCAATTTGAGAAACAGTGGTCTCCACCATGAAACCTGTATAGGATGGGGTAAAAACGCTCACGTAAAAAGATGTCATGGTCCATATCACGTATTTCATGGCTATGAATTTGGTAGGGCCCTAATTATATTATCTAAAGACTCCAGCACAGTTTGCATACAGTCCTGGAGCACCTGCTGTCCTGACTTGTATACTTCATTCTAGCTGGGTGAACTTGGAAAG
The DNA here is from genome assembly GCF_052426305.1 of Pelodiscus sinensis. Taxonomy (NCBI): domain Eukaryota; kingdom Metazoa; phylum Chordata; order Testudines; family Trionychidae; genus Pelodiscus; species Pelodiscus sinensis. Next base: position 5,615,455 of record NC_143057.1, read on the forward strand.
CATTAAAGACCTCCATTCAGGGAAATATCTCTGTTCAGCAGTGAGCTTAGGTGAACGGCGAAAGGACGTTCTCAAAATTAAGCATGTTCTTGAGTGAACATTGTTGAACTGGGCCCTGCCAAAAATCGTTTCCCCTCCCCTTCCGCGTCCCATGTTCGCTTTGTGCATCTTGTGACCTCAAATCCCTTCATTTATGTGTGACTTTCTGGGCATGCTGCAAAGGGCATCTGTTAAGAGGGTTTGGAGAAGAGGGCTGTGGGCGAGCTTCCTAGAAGATGTTGGCTGAATTCCTGCAGCACAGATGATGATTTTTAATTCTGCTGAGGTTTAGTTAAATTAATTATGTTAAGGCATCTAGAGTTTTGGAGAGGCGTCTCTATGTAAAATGTAAAAGCATACGTATTTTACTGAGTCTTCATTCTTCAGTCTTTCTTTTTATGAAAAATACATTTGGATCTCCTTTTTGGATGGCCTCCATCTCTACTCGTCAGATAATGCAGCATTCACCCAAAGCAGAAGCATGCCTACAGTATTCACAACACATTGGTTAACCAATTATGTATCCACTTAATGATAGCTCTACCGAGCCTGCCTTTCTCCAGCTTATTTATGAGACTCATCTGGGATTGTGTCAAAAGCCTTGGTCAAGTACATTATGTCCAAGGCATTCCTGCTAGCCACCAAACCAGTTACCCTGTCAAAGAAGGCAGCCAGGCTCGTTTGGCATGACTCGTTCTTGGTAAATCCATCCTGTCTACAAGGGATTACCTCTTCATCTTTCAGGTATCTGAATATTGTATATTTTGTAGGTTGTTTTTTCTTCCCCCTTTGCAAAGATAGGGCACGTCTACATTGCATTGCTATTTTGGGTAACCACAGGTATTTCAAAATAGCTACCCTGCATCCAAGGAATGAGTCTACTATTTCGAAATAATTTTGGAAATAACAGATGCGCTATTTCGCTATCCTTGTAAACCTCGTTGCACGAGGGATAAGGGATGGCTCAAAATAGCACTTCATTTTGAATTTTGGCGCTGTGTAGATGCGCCAAATTTTGAAATAGCCTATTTCAAAATAAAATCGAAATAAGATATGCAATTTGCATAGCACAAATTGCATGTCTTATTTTGATTTTAGAGTGCAGTATAGACATATCCATAGGCCGTACATCAGCTCTTCTCCAGTGTTCTGGTACTTCTGTCATCCGTGAGCTTACAAATATTCTTACCAGTGGTTTTGAGATTTCCATTGCTAATTCTTTCGGTGCTCTTAGGTAAATTAGCATCAGGCCACACTGATTTGAATTCATTCAAATTAGTCACAAGATCACTGACGAGGTCTTTCTTGATCCTCATCTTCATCCCTCTCCTTTGTTTATGATAATTCACTAACCATCTAGTCACATGTTATTCTTTTGTCTGCCTTCTTATCTTTTATTCCCAGTTCATCATCTCCACTGGGCACCTGACCTTTGCCCTCCATGATCTCTTTTGTTGGACCTATCTGTGGGACCCCTTTTTTTTCTCTCTAAGTGTTAGTCTACACTGCATTGTTATTTTGAGATAACTAGAGTTTTTTTGAAATAACAATGGGAGCGTCTACACAGCAATTCTGTTATTTCGAAATACATTTGAAATAACGGACAGCTTATTCCGACTTCTGTAAACCTCATTCCACAAGGAATAATGCCTGTTCTGAAATAACTATTTTGAAATAAGGCGTGTGTAGACGCTCCACTGCTGCTATTTCAAAATAACCCCTCACCAGGGCCTTTCTAAGTTATTCCTTCCCAGTACCTCTTGGGGCTCTAAATCGAGATAGCACGTCTACATTACGGAAGCCTGCTCGAACTAATTTTGAGGCTTCCCTGCAGTGTAGATGTGCTATTTCAAAATAAACTATTTTGGAATACACCTGTAGCTTATTTTGAACTAGCTGTGCAATGTAGACATACCCTAACATCCCTTGCCAGTTGTAACCCTTTCCTTGCCTTTCCTGATTTTTATCCGTACACGCTCATACTATTCCCGTGCCTGCTTCCCTAGTGACATGTCCCTCCTACCATTTCCTGTGGGTATCCCTTTTGGGATTTAGATAGCTTAAAAGCTCTTTGTGTAGGCCTATTGGACTTCTGTGGTGGCTCTTATCTGTCTTCTGCATCGGAATAGCTTGGTTTTGAGCCTCTTGTATTACATCTTTTAAGAATGGTCAGTCCCCTTCAACTCCTTTTTCTTCCTAATTGGTCTCTCCATGGGACCTTCTCTTCTATTTCTTTTAGTTGGTTGAAATCCATTTCCACTCCTGCTACAGTGAAGTGCTCCATGCTATATAGGACCAGAGGGCCAGAATTTGACCCTGTGGTTTTCAATTTTCAGGACTATCCATTCCAAACATTCAGAAATCAAGAGAAGACCTCAAAAATTCCAGAGTGGCTTAAAATCATGCAATTATTTTTAAAGGGAACTTTGGGGAGTTGAGTCCTTCAGTGTCATGTTTACAAGTTTTTCTTGGCAACACTGAAGGCTACACACTCATTTTGGTATAGGCCTTCACTTAATTCTCACCTCCAGGACCTGGCTGCTTTAAGACTCCACTAAATATGAGACTTCATGTAATTATGGTGAAAGCTAGCAGCCCTGAGGTCTTTCAGCATGGGGGAGGAGGAGTATGACACAGGAGTAGGACAATCTCCCCTGTCTCTTGGTTTGTGAGATTCTCTTAGCGCTGGTGGAAAAAATGAAAGTCCAACAGAGGGATGCAATGGAAATGTTCCCCTTGCAGCCTACATTCATATCAAAATGCTGCTTCTCTCCTGCCCCTTCTTTGCCTCCCATTTCACTTTCCCATCTGACCCACTCTCTTTTCTTTGAAAACCTCAGGTCTCCTTTCCTTCTAGCAACATTCTGGAGAGAATGATGGGCTCAGATAAGCATTGCTGCGCGACCAGGGAGAAATGTCCAGGTGTAACTCCTATGGAGTGGCAAAAGAGTTTGCTAAGAGCAGCCAACACAGCTGGCTCAGCTACAAGAAGAGTAGTTAGCCTTACTCCACATTAGCCCACCTCTCACACCACATCTCTCCTCAGGCTCATTTTAGGGTGTCAGACCGGGTTCCATAAATGGAGATTCTGACCATCCACCAGAGACTCCTTTACTTTCCTTCACTTTAAGGGCCAAACCAGAAAAAATAGTTATGGTTTGAACAGAATATTTTGCCAGACTGGAAATGAAGTTTTATCAGTGGTGGTCTTGTGCCTTTAGGGGATTTTCATCCTTAAATTTTTTTGAACGACCTAAGGCACTGATTTTGACTCCTGATTTCACACACACACACACACACACACACACACACACACACACACACTGTGCATCTGAAACTATTCTCTGAATTTGATGTGAATTCACAAATAGCTTCCGTTGCACCAAAACTGAAACGTTCACCCACCTCTACATCCATAAGCCTGTCTGTTTCCCACCGCTGTCCCAGTTAAGCAGTCCCTTGAGAACTGAAAGCCTCAGCAAAAGGGCTGCTTTAATAGCTCCTACATCACCCCTCTGTCTTTGTTCAATGAGGGCTCCTCTCTTTCTAGCTTTCCCTGATTATTATTGGTATGTTGCAAATTACAGCAGCTTGCACGCTCCTCTAACTTGTGCCCTGTGAACTATTATAGAGTTGTAAGACACCTCAGGAAGTCATTAGGTTGGACATCAGGAAAAACTTCCTGCCTGTCAGGGTGGTGAAACACTGGAATAAATTGCCCAGGGGGATTGTGGAATCTCCATCCCAGGAAATATTTAAGAGCAGGTAAGATAGACACCTATCAGGGATGATCATTCTAGACAGTGCCTGGTTCTGCCCTGAGGGCAGGGGACTGGATTCGATGACCTCTCGAGGTCCCTTCCAGTTCTAGTGTTCTATGATTCTATGATTGAGTCCAGCCCTCTGCCCAAAGCAGGACCACCCCCAACTAAATCATCCCAGCCAGGGCTTTGTCAAGCAGGGACTTAAAAACTTCTAGGGATGGAGGTTCCACCCCCTTCCTAGGGAACCCATCCCAGAGCTTCACCACCCTCCTGGGGAAACAGTTTTTTCTAATATCCAAACTAGACCCTTTCCCCACTCCCCTCCCATCACGTTTCAGAACAACCTCCAGGCCAGGAGGTAGCTATGCAAATGTGAAGTGGAGTAAAGCTATTTTTGTCTTCCACATAGCCAAAGGGAAGGGTGCCTGTACTAAGCTCACTCAGCCATGAGCATGTTTCTAGTCATGCGTCTGGTAGCTCTAGTAATGTAATGTACAAATAAAACAAGACTTTGAACAGATTTCAGAAATGGACAGAGTCAAATTTTGGACCTTCCAAACTTGACAAACTACTTGTTTTCCCCCTGAGGATCAAGATTTTAAAGGGCAGCTAGTAATTTGGGGTGCCTTGATTTAGGGGTGCCCACCTTGAACTATGTTAGACAGGTCTGATTCCCCCCCCTACTTCTTTAAAATCATACCACTTTAAAGCATCTCGGGCAGGCAAGCCAGACAAAGCAACCAAAACTGGACATGCTGAAAATCACCAGTTGCTTCTGAAAAGGTTCCCCTCTGTCAATTCCCAGAGTCCAGCAAGATCTGTCCATTTTAAAAATACCCCTAATGTTTCCATGCTTATTTCTGCAAAACAAAACTAGTCTAAGTATGGAATTAATTTAACAACTTTATTGAAACCTCGGGCTTCCATTCAGTACAAAATTCCTTAGAAAATGCATATTACACTATTATTTTATAGGCATGGTGAAGTAACTCCTTGAAAGCCAGATCTCTAGGACTGATAGCGCACAACTGGATAAGTGGAAAGAATCTTGGTAATTTCTGCAATATATACAAATTAGCTTTACACACAGATATAAAAATATATATTTACAGCTCATAAATAACATTTCAAGCTCAATCATGCGGCCTCATGAAACCTTCACCACTGGGCATTGCAAGTGCAGTATGTGTTATTAAATCCTGTACTAAAATATGCATGTGCTCTTGTGGCTTCTTTCCAAAGAGCTCGTCTTTTAGGAAAAGCAATGCCAACCAGAAATATGTTTTTATTCCTTTCAGAGGACGAGCCACATGCTCCAGGACCCTGCAACACTCGGATCCTCGTTCAGCCACACTGGGTTGTGTTGAGACATCACATTTTAGCACCTTGTGAGTTGTTGGCATTGCAACATATTGCACAGGGTTAGCTCTATGTTCACCTGATCTGCTAATGGCATGATGATTGAAACAGGACCTACTGGCAGGCGTCACGTTTTGTTCTGCATGGCTTAGCACAAATGCCACCTTCACCGTATATTTGGTAATAAGCACAAGGATTATGAAAAATGAAGGTATAATCATATCGTAGCTCAGTAGTTCCTCCCCAGTTTTTAATTTATGGCTTAATAAAAGGCAGCTACTGATCTTTTCATGGCACTAAAATACATACACATTATTTATATTTTTAAAAAACCTTCTGTTTTACTGTGCTTGTGTGTGCTTATGGCCCTTCTAGTTCAAGTGATCTCAAAGCACTGCGTTTTGTGAATAATACTCTCCGGTTCCTTGCATGGCCTAGCGCAGCGGCTCTCAAACTGTGGGTCAGGAGCCCAAAGTGGGTGGCGATGCCGATTTAATGGAGTTGCCGGGGCTGGCGTTAGTTTTGCTGGCGCCCAAGGCAAAGCTTAACTCTAGCTTGAACTTCAGCCCTGGACGGCAGGGATCCGGTTACAGGCCCCTGCCGGGGGGCTGAAACCCTTGGATTTTAGCCCCCCTGCTCGGACGGTGGAGCTTGAGTTTGGAGTTCGCCCTCTTTCCCCTGCTGGGAAGGCTCAGACTTCGGTCGCCCTCCTGGGGAAGTCTAGTAATTTTTGTTGCCAGAAGGGGATTGCGGGACAAGGAAGCTTCACAACCCCTGGCCTAGATACTGTACCTTACTGCAATTTGTGTCCTTTCCAACCCTCTTGCAGCTCACTGCTTTACCCCTATGTCACAGGCGAGGAAGCAACAGAATCTTGTCTTTGGAGACAAGAACATCAGCAAAGGGAAGGGTGATCACAGCCTGTCCATTTTCACCTCTGGAAAACACAGGCACACAGGAGGCTCGAATGACAAACTCTGTGTCAGAGCATGGTTGTCACCTTGTTTCACATTGGTGGGTACGGTTGTGAACAGGTGACAAAAATAAGCTGCTTGCAGTTTCCAGTGGGTGGCTGCTTTTGCAGGCCCTGACTCAGAGCAACTTCAGGGTTTAGATGGCTTTATTTGAAAAAGAGGCTACCCATTCATGTTAAAATATCATCTGAGGCAATGCTAGCATTTTCATTCTGCAATGACCAGTGTTGCCAGTAAGCTGAGCGCTTGGGTGGCCACCTAGGAGAGATTCAAATGCCACCCCCCAGTTGATTAGCAGAGCACTCACAGCCGATAGCATTTGTTTCTACGGGTGGTGCATATCCACACATGGCTCGGTGCACATAACAAAATTTATTCTGCATACGGATGGAAAAAAATTAGAGGGAACATTGCCCCTGACTGGAGACATCTATCAGCTATTTAACAGAGTACAGATTAATAGCTCATACCTTAGGCTAAGTTGTTACGCAGCCTGTTGTACTTGAGGTAAACTCCAATGCATTATTATCTAGCATTTTCTCTTTCCATATTCATATTCAGTCCTGGGCATCTTTGAGCATCTTTTGAGTACCAGCCTTAGCAAGGGCAGGTGTGTGCTTTCTTGAATGACAATTACACATGTGCTAAATATGTATTAGACCACCCAACACTAAGGTCAGCAAAAGTCTTTCAACTCCTTACAAATGGATGTGACCCAACCACAAAAACAGACATCTGTCCGGTTTTGGAAAAAATCTTTTAAAGCGTCACAAATCAAGTTTTAAAAAAGCCAAAATACAGGCCCAGATGTGAAACTTTTCAATAAATACTAGGAATTTGCTATACAGTACACTATCTCAAGAAACCTTGTTACAAGGTGATATTTTTAGGCAAAATAACTCTTAATTCTTCCAGGTAATCAAGCTGTTACACTCTCTGTAGAAGCATTTAAGCTATTTGGTAAATACGTTCTTTATAGTTACGTAACCACTTTGTGTGTCCTGAGACGCGGAGTCTCCTAGAATACCTAAGAATAGCAGGCTAAAGGCCCGGCACTGTTACAGCTGCTAAATATTTCAATACATTCAGTTCTGAACACCCAACACAATGGGGATTATTTTTCCGTCCAAAGTAGAAATATTTCATCCACTTCATTCTTCAGAATATTCCTGGGATGATTTTTCCTCGAGGTCTCTAAAAGAGAAATAGAAGACGTTTAAAACCTATATTGGTCTTCTTTGTGGGATTTTTAAAAGTCTTAATAATTGTTGGGTGTAACACTAGCTGCTCAGCTCTGTGATCACTGCTGGCTGCTAATTATTACACATACCCCCCTCTCTTCCGTGCTTAAAATAACTTAGGTGCATCAGAGCAAAACAAAGAACAGCTCAAAGCCCTGATCTTTCCACTGTGGCCCCTAGAAAGGGTTTTCCATCCACTTCAGTGGGCGTTGCACTAGCCAATGTTTTAAAAAATGCCCTCAAATTCTGGAGTCCCAAGATAGGCCTGAATTTTACAGGCGTGACAAGTGCCAGCAGTTTGCATTGATTTCAACGGGGCTTAGCCCTGGACCACTAATGACTGGTGCCCACTTCCAGCTAAAAAGGAGGACACATGACCGCCCCACATGACTCCTCCTCACCCTGTGGACCCCATGCCCTCCCCACCCCACATTACCTGTACCCCTCACTGCTCTGGCTCTCCCTACCCCCTGGCCTTAGCAGCAGCAGGCTGCCTTCCGCAGGCAGCATCCCAGGCAGCACAGCTGAAAGAGTTTCTGGCCCTGGCCCCACCCCTTCCGCTTCCCCACCCCAGACAGCTACTGGGGAGGGGGCACTTGCTTGCTTCCTGCGGAGTTAAAAGGCATCACCTTATACCCTACCTGACCCCCTGATGCATAAGCACCAACACTATGGGTGCTCCAGAAAAAATAGCAGGTGCTTAACCACCACTGACAGCCAACTCCCCCCCATCCAGTTCCTGCCATCTGCTGGCAATCCACCAATCAGCTCTTCCCCCTTCCTCCCAATGCCTGGTCTGTGGCATGCAGGAGGCATGGGGAAGGAACAAGGACAGGGTGTGCTTGGGGAAGGGGGAGGAACTGAGCAGGAAGAGGGGGAAGAAGCGGGGCCAGGGTGGGAAAGGGCAGGGTAGGAACTCAGGGCAAGGGGTGGAGTGAAGGCAGGGCCTGAGGCTGAGCGGGGTCTGAGTGTCCCGGGGAAAGTTGGACTCTGAGGCCTGTGCTCTCCTGTGCAAAGCATGGATGTAAGCTGGTAGGGTTTTACATCCCCCCCCCCACACACCCATGCCTTCCCGCTGCCCAGGGGTCAATGGCTGTACAGAGAAACAGGCCCAACTATTCTGTCATTGAGTTTTCATAATCTCTAGCAACGTTCAGAGACCCCCATAGTAATGTGGGTCATTTCTCGCAGCGCGTTGGGGAAGTCAATCCTGCACTCTCATGATTGGGGAGGGATAGCTCAATGGTTTGAGCATTGGCCTGCTAAACCCAGGATTGTGAGCTCAATCCTTGAGAGGGCAACTTAGTGATCTGGGGCAAATCTGTCAGGGATGGGGCTTGGTCCTTCTGTGAGGGCAGGGGACTAGATGACCTCTCAAGGTCTCTTCCAGCTCTATGAGAGAGGTTTAGTGCCACATGCTGAGATGAAGTTTTCTCACAAGATTTTTCCCCACCACCTCAGTCAAGACTGAGAACATCCTGAATGCCACCACGGATTTGTCTGGGTGGGCCCATATGTTGCAGTAGAGCACTTACCCTGGGCCTCTTTTCTTGGGCTTCTCCATGCATTTCACAAACACTGCCGCCTCCTTTCCTTTTCTGAGGTGAGAGATGCCATCGCGAGAGCAGAACACCATTCTACAGATGAAACAGAAGGATTTTCACATGGCTGAACAGGGACGACCGTTTTAGCTCTTTAAATGCAGTCAGGGCACTGAAACGTGTCTTTTTCAAGGATGGTATTATTTGTTTCTTAAATGCATGAGAAATCAGATCAGGAACGGCTAGAGCTGGGAGGAAAATTCCAGCTGAAATTTTTTCAGTAAACAATGTTGCTGTGGCAACACAAACATTTCACCAATTTGTGTCAATTTTGCTGAGTTTTAGTTTCAAAATTACTCTCCTCTCCCAATTTGCAATGACTTTACATTTCAAAATTTCCTTTCATTTTACTTAGTCCCAAAACATTTAAAAATCTAAAATTTCTGACCTAAAATTTTTGTAAATTCCAACCAATCAAAAAATCCATTTAACCAGCACTAAGATATCCTACGTGAAAAATACAACCTGTATTTGTTTAACATTACAGTAATATTATTAGAAAAAAATCTGTAAAATTTCCAGCAGCACAACCAGTTTCTAGTGAACTTGGGTGCAGTGACACTTCATTGGTAAGAGATTTAAAAAAGACGCTGACTTGTTTCAATGCACTGTAATGGACACATGGCTACTCCAATTAGATTGAAAACTAAGCCCTTTATTAGCCCTATTCTGCAAATTGCTGAATGACCCCAGCTCCCAAAGAGTCATTGCTTAAACACTTTGCTCTATCAGGGTGTGTCTACTCTGTACCGTAGGTCAAAATATGATACACAATTTAAGCTATGAAAAGTACATATCTTATTTCAAAATAGCTTATATCAAAATTTGGCACTGTTTACACAGCACTTACTTTGAAATAAATCGCCATTCCAAAACATCCCTTACTCCTCATGGAATGAGGTTTACAGGGACATCGGAATAGCGAGCCCGTTATATTTCAAAATAACAGACGCGCTCAAAAGACACAGAATAGGTATCTCAGAATGGTTCCTGTATCCCAAAATAGCGCTGCTGTGTAGATGTAGCCTCAGGCTCTTGAGAGTTGAATCAGGAACTTCTATACAGGCAGAGAGGAATTTGGGAAAGGAAGTATATTTGACCTACATATCGCCTAAGTCTTTGGCAGGTCCTGTAAGAACTACTCTTCCAGTGTAAACTCTCTCCTGGGAGTTGATACACATGAACGTTCATGTGACTTTTGCTTTCTCTAAACATTCTTGGTTAAAAACCTTGCTCTCCTGAACTTCTATGAATGAAGTATGTTGCCAATTTCAGCCAAACCCAGCAGCTGCTTTTATTGGCCAAAGCTACTGGTTGATATTTTTGTCCATGTTTCTCCAGCTGTCATTAGTATGCATTTTGAAAAACTTACTACTGTACAAAAGCGGGATGTATTACACTACACACAACTGGACATACGTAGTCTCTTGTTCCGTTCAGGTTTCCTGCCAACACACTTCAAGCTTTATGAATTTACTCCATTGTTCACAATTTGAAATCTATTTATCCGTTTCTGTGGAGGTATTTCGGCTTCTGAGCTACCCTGGAACGCTGCTTTGGATCTGTGGTATTCATTCACAACAAAGTCACATGCTGTCTTTGCTGCCCTCCAGAATGGAGGATTCCCAAGCGAATAAAAAGCTTCCAAAGTGGCCACACCCCCACTTCCTGGGGGAATACAAATGTAGAAGGGTGTTTGGGAGTCTGTCCCTTCCCAGGTGCATTCTTTGTGATGAAAAATGTCATTTGCCAACTGGTCAGGCGAGAGGGGCTGCAAATACCATCCAAGTCACTGATTCAGCAAGGCACTTAAGCGCATGCCTAACTTCAAGCAATGAGTAGTCCCACTGAAGGCCATGGGGCTACTCCAATCCTTAATGTTAGCCACAGTCCTAAGTGCATGGCTGAATGGAAATAATGGGACCAGATCACTGAGATGCTCCTGTTGCTATGGCAATGTGCTGTTTGAGCCAGATTTACGGCTCTTTGCACCCCAAACAACTAGTGCGTCCCCCGAGAACCTGACCCTCAGCTTGTTTTTCAGACAAATGCTCCTAATCACTTTCCACCCCCCCCCCCCCAGGTATCTGGAGAGTCCTGCCCCACTGGCCATGAAATCTGACCTTCGATTTGCACTGCAAGCAATTTAAGCTCAATTACTTTTTCTGAGTTTCTCCTGCCTTCACTCGGACACGCTGGATGTCGAAAGTGTAGGAGGTCCACCAGTCCGACCAGCTGAAAATGGATTCTTTCTCCCACTGCAGCGTCAGCATGAGGAGGTCTCCAATATTGACCTCGGTGTAAACCAGGAAAGAGGAGGTTTTGTTTGTGGAAATTTCAGGTCTATGGAGAAAAAAAGTTACAATCTGTGAGTGGGCTTTGTGTATTTTCCAAGATGGCCAAGTGTGCTCTATTTCACTCAAGGCCTGATCCAAAGTCCACCATAGTCTACAGTATCATGACAGGTATAGAGAAAGTGATTAAGGAGAAGTTATTTATGTACTTGTTCCTATAACATAAAAACTAGGGGTCACCAAATGAAATTAATAGGTAGCAGGTTTAAAACAAACAAAAGGAAGTTTTTCTTCACACAGTGCACAGTCAACCTGTGGAACTCCTTGCCAGAGGATGTTGTGAAGACCAGGAGTTTAACAGGGATCAAAAAAGAGCTAGATAAATTAATGGAGGTTAGGTCCATCAATATTTATTAGCCAGGGTGGGTAGGAATGGCATCCTTAGCCTCTGTTTGTCAGAGGCTGGAAATGGATGACAGAAGAGGGATCACTTGATGATTCCCTCTGGGGCACCTGGCATTGGCCACTGTCAGCAGACGGGATGCTGAGCTAGATGGACTTTTATTCTGACCCAATATGGCCATTCTTATATTCTTATAGTCAGTGACCAGCTACCCACTGACTTCACTTTGGGCCCTTTTAACCTATCTTTGCTCCCATCTCTGTGTCAATCTGGCACTGGACAGCTCTTACACATCTCCCCGTCTGTGCGGCTTTTGATGGATCCGCAATGGGCGACAAAACTCCATGTGAAGTTTCATGTAAGTCTTTGCCTATCACTCCACGAGCACATGAAATGAAGGCTCTAAAGTGGGAAAACAGTCCCGCCACTCTGGCGTAACAGCAAATCCAAGCTGTCCTAGTGTAAGCAGAACTCCCTGCGGCCTTCAGCAGGGAGCTTTGCTTAATGCCTGATGACACAATAAGGTCGTGAATTTGGCTTGGAGAATTTTGGATTGTGATGCGTCGCCAGCCAGACGTGACTTTTCTTGTTCACGTCTCTGTCGGTCAAAGTGGCCCTTATGGAAACTACATGCCCCAGCACTGCGTGGCTGACAGCTGTTATCTTAGCACCAGGAGCGCTCGACGCATAAGTCTCTACTGCTTGGGCAAGAGAGCCAGGTTCTGTATCGGGGGCTAGAGCAGGTTCATACCCTCTGTGGTTTGGGCCTAGCGAGAGACCAGAAAGTGGGATGCACATGTGTCTGAATGGATTTCCACTGATACTTACAGTACCAAAGCAATGTTCTTGCTCTCAGAGGCAGTGCCATACAAAGAGACCAGGAATGGCTGATTTGTCTTGGTCACGTTCGCCTTTCCAAAAAAGTGAATCTTGACCTGGTAATGGAAGACTGGGTGGAGGAAAGAACAGTAAAGGAAAATTCATCAATGAAACTAGGCAGCAGAGAGAGAAGGGGGTGGGAACTAGCAAACTCAACAGCTCTGCAAAACCCTGGGCACAGATCTGCCCGCCTTGCTCAAGCGCCACACACACCCAGGGTATGTCTACACTACCCCGCTAGTTCGAACTAATATTTTCGAGTTGAGAACCATGTACGTCAAGTTTTTCAAACAGCGCAGGCAGCGCGTTTAAGGGTATTTCCGATTTACGACCAAATCGAGTTATGACCAGGTGTTCGGAACGTAACCCGTTCGTAAGTCAGGGACTGCCTGTATGTGACTGTCAGTGCTGCTAGGCTTGCCTAGCTACTGTTCCTCCCCTAGCTGAAAGCTTTGCGATTCTTTCCAACAATTTCCTTTTCAGACCCGCCATTGTGGCAATCAGAAAAAAAAAAAGTGTAGGTCTTGCCGTGACCAACCCTGGCACAGGCATTGCTGTATTGACTCTGGTGATTGCTCAGCTCAGAATGAGTCACTTTTTGGTTAGCATTTAGTTTTTCCAGCAAGAGTAAGAATTCATAGAATCATAAAACACTAAAACTAGGAGGGACCTGAAGAGGTCATGGAGTCCAGTCCCCTGCCCTCACAGCAGGACCAAGCACCATCTAGACCAATGTTTCTCAACCAGTGGTACGAGTACTCATAAGGATACTCGAGAGAAGTCTGGGGGTACATCAGCACAACTGAAATGTGAAGAAAACTGAATTTTTGTTTTGAGTTTTACAGCGCTTTATTATTGTTGTACTTTTTACACCCAAAAATTTCATCACCCGCCCGGCTACGATTAAGTTGTTTAAACAAATGTGTTGCAATGGAAGAAAAAAATTGTGTGTGTCTGAAAACTGTAGGTACTAGGTGATTTTTTTTTAAAAAGGGGGTACTTTATAAAAAAAAAAAGGTCGAGAAACACTGATATAGACCATCCCTGATGGATGTCTGTCCAACCTACTCTTAAATATCTCCAGTGTTGGAGATTCCACAACCTTCCTAAGCAATTTATTTCAGTGTTTAACCACCTGGACAGGTAGGAATTTTTTCTAAACCTCCCTTGCTGCAGTTTAAGCCCATTGCTTCTTGTCCAATCATCAAAGGCCAAGGAGAACAATTTTTTTCCCTCCTCCTTGTAACACCCTTTTAGGTACTTGAAAACTGCTATCATGTCCCCTCTCAGTCTTCTCCTTTCCAAACTAAACAAGCCCAATTCTTTCCATCCTCAGTCAGATTTGGTTTGGAAAAGAAAGAGATGGGAAAATCCAGAAAGGCAGACTGTTCCAAGCCGAGTAACTGACTAGGTTGGCCAGGCCTTTTTCCCTTTGGATCTCTTAGCAGTTTGTTACGTCAACTTCCCCACCTTCCTCTTCTAAAGGGAAAACCTCAAAGATCTTCTAAAGGGAAAACCTCAAAGATCTTCACCCACTACTAACACCAGCATGCAAAGAAGCAAGATCATCATTCTCCTCCCACATGACCCAGTGTAAACAAAACCTCTTTCCTGCAATGACGTGGCTGCTACCTACCTTTGTAGGGCATTTGAGAGCGAGTCTTCAGATACATTTTGGTGTTTCTCTTGGCTCTCACTTTGTTGACCGTATAGCCTAGATTGTTGCAGCGGTTCTTCCGACAGCTGAGACACAACCCCTTCTCAAAGGTTTCCTTTGCGTTGCACCGGTAGGCCACGTTTGTCTTGTCTTTGTACAAGAGGGAGTCGATGAAGAGGTGGATAGAACGTTCGTGAGAGCATTTCACCAGCTGATCCACATCTGTGAAAGGAAGAGAATCAGATAACTGCTCTATAGTGGCCAAGGATTCATCTCCATGGGATCTGAAGTAAGAATTAGCAGCTCAGGTAGACGTAGACATGCTAGCTTTGATTTAAGCTAGCTCAATACAAATAAAGTAGAGGCCAGGCAGGTGAGTTGCCCATCACAGTGTTCCCGGTAAGCTGAACACTTGGGCAGCCACCCAGGAGAGAGTCAAATGCTGCCCATCTGATTCACAGAGCACTCACAGCAAGCAGCATGTGTTTCTACGGATGGTGCACATCCACACATGCCTTGGTACACATAACAAAATGTATTCTGCACATAAACTTAAATGAGAGGGAACACTGATCCCAGCACCCACACCAGGCCTGGTTAGTCAAAGATGGCTTACATATGAGCTGAAACACACATTTCCAGAGGCAGCGTAGCCCAGCCCTTCCAGAGCTGGTGAAAGCCTCGTTTCCCACCCCCGCCCTAGATCCCTTGGACTTAGCTTTCTTTTTGCAAAGAAGCCTTACCTCCGAGGCCTTTTTCTGCAATCAGGCGCAGGGCTTCGCCTAGGTTACAGCCTGGCTGGAAACCTCCTCCATTTGGGTAGATGTCAATATGCCCAACAGGCTTTTGTATCCCAATGCTGCGATCTGGAGACCCCCTGGTGTAGGTGTGTAGGACATCCACAAAATCAGCATCGTCCGGGGACAGGCGCGTGGTAGCTTCGGCATATTCAAAGTTAGGTCCAGCTGGATCTAAACCTTGATGGGAGTAAAAATCCCAAAAGCAGTGGATTAAACTGATGCAATCTGTATAACAGTCTCCAAACTCTGGGGAGCCTCAGTCTCAATGTGGTTCTGTTTGCATGGCCGCCTCCTTCAAGACATTAATGACAGCCCACATGCATGTATGCGAAAGCACTAAATACAGCCATTAGCACTTCATTACTACACAGAATATGGTGCATATAAAAGATGTGTAAAGAAAAAAGGCACTGCAACTTGTGCGTGTTTGCAGTATTTATCGCTGCGGGGGAAAGACTTTTCTCAAAGCGTTTTCCCATTTTCTCAAGATTTTGAGGGGTTTTTTAAAGCAAAATGCCAAAAAAAAAAAAAAAAAAAAAAAACCCTGAATCACTTCAACCAGATCAACTGCTGGCACAAAAATGGGTCAGGGGAGACCGAATAATGAAAAAAAATCATTGTCCATAACGCTGTTATTAAAGACATTTCAAAATGGCCTCAATTTCAAAAATCAAAAGAATGACTTGCTCTAGCAGTCAATCAAAACTTCAGTTGTGGCACTTAAAGAGCACACAGCCCGTTCCCTTACTGGGCAAAATCCCATCACATAATGGCAAACGTATCCAGAACAGATGGTTAATCCTGATAGGACAGTTCTACATTTAACTCAGGGGACTAGCACCTGGGCATGAGCATCAACGCTGCAGATCTCTAACCAAGTTACTGTGTTCTCAGGTGACCAGATAGCAAGGGTGAAAACTGGGATCAGGTGGGGAGTAAAAAGAGCCTGTATAAGAAAAAGACCCAGATATCGGGATGTCCCTATAAAACTGAGACATCGGGTTACCCCATATGCTGTACTCCCACGGGGGAACACTAGGAATTCTGGGGGGCATCTCCCAGGATTCCTTGTGTTGCAGTAAATTGAGCTCTCTCCAATTCTTTCCTAGTGAACCATGAGAAGTCTTGTTCTGTCTTTCAGGGCAGAAGTGGGTAAGGAGAGAATGGCATTGTGGGAAGGCTCCGGAGGACTATCGGCACTCCAGCAATTTAGCTTGTAGCCCTCGCGACAAAGTGGACGGGTCACCAACCCACGTCAAAGCAGCACTTGTGATCTAACCAAGAGCCCCAGTGGGACCAACTAACTTGTGTGTAAAGCAACACAGAACTCAGCTGAGAGGGTTTTGTGGGTGGACAGGAGAGAGGTTGGCGGCAATATCACAGGAGGAGACTGAGCTAGCTCTGCAGTGCAGACCCACAAGGGTTTCTTTGTACGCCCAGTGCCAAGCACGGTGGGTAGGGATGTGAATGACTACTCAACCAAGCAAATGCTTATCGGACAGTCGACAGGCTAGTTGACTAGTTGCTTTCCCCCGCTTGCAGCCGCTATCAGAAAGAGGTAGCGGGAGAGAAGCAGAAGGGGTGCCTCAAAACGGCAGTGCTGCGGGAGCACAGGGCCAGACCCTGGGCTCCACGTGGTGCTGCCGCTTTGAAATGTCACGTGCATCCCAGCACCAGCTGGGAGTCCCCAGCTGGCCCAGGCTGCATGCAGTGTTTCCAAGTAGCAGTGCCACATGGAGCCCAGGGTCAGCTGTGGACTCTCCCACTGACTCTGGGCTCCAGGCAATGCTGCTGCTTTGAAACGCTGCATGGAGCCTGAAGCAGGACTCCCCAGGTGTTTCAAAGCGGCAGCGCAACATGGAGTCTGGGGTCAGCTGGGGACTGCTCGAGCCCCCTGCTGGCCCCATGCTCCCCACAACACTTCGAAGTGTAGCAAAGGCAGAAGCGCCCTTATCGACTAATCAAATAGTTGATGCAAATTGCATCGACTATTCGATTAGCCAAATAATCAAAATTTTACATCCCTAACGGTGGAGCTCAGGTCTCTGGTGCCATCGTCGCACAAACCATTAACAACAATAGCTCTAGCAACCCAACAATAACAGGCATAAAGTGTAGTAGGCAGAGTCACCATTGTTAAAACCAAACCAATATACGACGTAGGAGAGAAACGGGTCCTGTGTTCCCGCTTTGTGAGCGCACAGACTGATGAACAGCAGTTTTCCTTACCAGTGATCCTGTTAATCTTATTTTTGGTCAGACTCCCCGCAATCCCAGCAGCATGGGCCCCAAGACTATATCCCAGCAAATGCAGGTTGTCAAGCGGGTAACTGAATTGCTCCTACGGAAGAGAGGTTTTTCCTTCAGTTTCAATTCCAAGGGGGCAAAACCAAAACAATTAAGACAGAAAAATTATTTGAAAGATTGCCCTGTACTGTAACCCTACACTGTTCCTGGCTGAAGACGACACAGTTCGATGTTTGTTTCAGTGGAGACAGGATTAGGTGCAATGTACAAGATTAAGGGCAGATTTTGGGGCTTGCCTGGATGATCTTTGCAGCCCCTCCCTGCAGTTCTACAGTTCAGAGGCACACTGGGCAGATAGACTCCCACTGAAAACCTTCTCCCAATGCATGTTGTATTGGCCGTTGGTGTTCCCTCTAAATTTTTTATGCCTGTGTGCAGAATGAATTTTGTTACGTGCACCCATATGGAGATGATGTGCAACACATCACTTCCATATTAATGCACATAACAAATTTTATTCTGCACATGGACGATCTATGGCAGGGATAGGGTTTGGAGTGTGGAAAGGGGCTCAGGTTTGGCAGGGCCGAGGGCTCTGGCTTGGGGTGTGGGCCATGGGGTGGGGCTGGTGAGGAGATGTTTGGGGTGCAGGAGCAGGCTTAGGGCAGGAGGCTGGGGTGGGTGTCTGGGGTCTGGGCAGAAGTTAGGGTTTAGCAGGGGCTCAGGGTTAGGTTGTGGGGTCTCTGTGGAATTAATTGTGTAGTGGGGTTGATCCAACATCAGTCCCTCTTACTGTGTGCCCTGCCTTAGCTGTACCTAAACTCTTAACTTTTCCTGATGACTCCAGCCCCACCCCCCCCCCCTTTCAGCTCCTCTCTGAATTCCCTTGGGTTCACTGGCATCTTTTGAGTATTGAAACAATGACGAGTGAACACACTCTCCCTGCAGTGCTCTTTCCAAAGCAGTTCAGATGTGTGTGTGTGCGCACACTACAGGGAACGTGTATCTGTTGCTAGAAAAATCACACACATTTTCTGAATGGCCTGAAATTCCTCTTGAAAGAAATCTGGAATGGAGATAGAGCAAGCTAAACTGAACCATTAAACTCTTCCAGCTCCTAGCATTTACGCACTCCATGGGCCCTAGCCCTCTGTGCAAGTGCTCACCTCCATCCAGTCGATAAACCTTGCTACATCTTTTCCCACCAGTTTAGTGTAGGCAGCAGAGACCGGATAATGTTGCTGGGCACGACTTAGCCAGTCTACAACTATGACGTTAGAATCAGGTTCTCTCTTGTACAGAGCATCCACCAGCTTTGGGACCCAGCTCTCATACATCCCTGTTACCTGAAAAGAGATTTTGCATTAGTGTTTGTATTGCAGTTGAGCCTTGAAGCCTCTGTTAAGATTGGAGTCTCATTTGGCTTCATGCTGCACATCACATAGCAAGAGAGAGTCACCAACCCCACCTGCCAATGCTAAAGGAGCCGTACAGTGAGAAAAGTAAAACCTTTTCCCTGTAAACACACTTCTGTTGCCGGCTAAAGTTTCAGGAATGTGGAGCCCTGCCAACCCACAGATGTCAGATTGATACCCGCATCTGCGGATCTTTGAATGGAGATACCCGTGACTCATTTTTTTTGCAGATACGGATGCGGCCCCAAATTTGGCGTCTGCACAGGACGCTGCAGAAATGCATTTCACTGGATGGCACTGAAATACACTCGGCTGATGCAAGTAGCTCCTTGCAGAGTCTGACGCTGTAATTGTTCTGAGCGAGAAACACCCTGGCATCAGGAAGGAGTTCTGAGTTCAGCTGAGCTGTAAGAGAAGTGCCCTCTTACCGTCCATCCATGGATCACCACAAAGGTTTTGCTGGTATGGTTGAAGTTGCATCGTGCCAAGGTGTCGTCCTGACCAGGGACCAAGTAGCAGATGTCCTCGTCCGGTTCGTGAGCTGTCCTTAAGGAGAATTTGCTCTCAATCCCCTCAAAGTCTCTCTTTGTTTCTATGGTGCTTCCTGTAGTAGAGACAGCAAATTGGGAATAGGCATAAAAACTATTCTGTTCTGCTTTAGGCAATTGCTTAATTTAAAAAAAAACAAATATTTTAATGGTCACAGATCTAAAGAGGGCAGAGGATCAGGTAATATCAATTTCATCTTACTAAGGCTCATTCCCTTGGCCGAATAATGGCCAATTATAGGAGTTGTTTTAGCCATTTATTTTAATCCTAACGAGTAGTCCTGTGGCTCCTTACAGGCTAACAAAAATATATAGTATCATGAGCTTTTGTGGGCAAAACCCACTTTATCATCTGATGATGTGGGTTGTGCCCACGAAAGCTCATGTTACTATATATTCTTGTTAGTCTCTAAGGTGCCACAGGACTACTCGTTAGGATTAAAATTAAAATTACTAACACGGCTACCCCTTTGAGACTATTTTAATCTTGTAATAGAGAAGAGCTAAAACAAGTGGATCTGAAAAGCAATTAGCCCTGCATTGTGGAGAAACATCCAACGGTTTCAAAATTGGGGGGAGCGGGACAATGAGAAGTCACTGAGTTCCTAATAAGCATGATTGCTGATGTGTCTCCCCCATAATAGTTATCATGGAAATCATTTCTTAAGCAATAGCAAACTGTGATTATTCAGTAAGTCATTAGTAGCAGCAAATTCACTTAGGCTGTTATGCAACGTGGGTGTCTGGGTTTGTTCAGACAAAAGAAATAGTGAGAAGGTCAAAAGCCAGCCTTGGGAATTAAAGCGAGCTAACAAAAGAGAAGCCTGTGTTTCAAAGGCAATATTGCATCAGACAATCTGATAACCAACTTTCTAAGAAAAGCTGCTCTCTATCTAGGGCTATATCCATCCGAGGGAAGGAAAAGGACATATATGACACAGCATGTAGGCTGCGGTGCTTGCAAAGATCAGCTCTTTCATGGAGAAATTCCTCTGCTTTCAGAATAAACATAGAAATTGGATGTCACTTTATGAGACGAGAAAGGAGGCGAGTGAGGGCGATTTGGAATTCACACTCAGGGCAGAGTAAAAAACCTACTTTTAGGACAGTAATTACCTCTGACGTTTAGAATAGTCTCCTAAAAACAGCAAACTAATAGTGTGGCCCTTTTTCAGGCCTTTATGTATGAAAGCTGAACTCAGCAAAGCACTTCAGCGTGTGATTAAATGCACGCTTTGCTGAGCAGAGATATACGTAGACCCATGCAAAAAATGCTTTACTGAGTAGGGGCCTTCATTGGCAAATTCCCTGTTAGCAAATATTGATTTCTCCTCATCTAACCCACAGAGGCTAATGCTGCTCTCAGTTCTATTCACCTGTGTGTTTACTGGCACCATTCCCAGCAGGATTTCACAGAGTTCTGGGAACGTAATCATTAAAAGCTCAGAGCCGCTGCAGGGAACACAAAAGTACAGGGAGGATGGAACTGTTGCAAGGCACCCACAAAGTATGGCCGTTTTGGCTTGGTTTTGTTTCTAAGACAGAAAATTAATTTTCTGGAAGAAAGATGTTAAGAATAGGAAAATATTTCTTGCCTGGTATCTATATTTTTCTGTAGTACCAGCCTGTAAATGTCATGAATTATATATGTAATTCCATGTTTTATATAAATGGTCTGATTCAGCTAGGTAATTAAGCAAGTTCCTAACTTTAAACACAAGTAGTTGTACTGAAGTTCACGGAATTCCTCATGTGCTTAAAGCTATATCCGTGGCTAGGATGTGTATGTTCCCTGAAGTCCAGTCACTATTGTGACTGTGGGTGACAGCACCCAGCATCACAAATAAACAATGATGCAGCCATATTAGCAGTATAGGCCAAATCACTTTCAGTGCAGTAGAACTGTCTACACTAGGGCATTTGACATTTGTATACAGCATTAAATAAAAGTCAGACCACAGCTGACATTGCAGTATCAGTAAAAGTTGCTTATGTAGACTTAGCTTTTTTTTACTTATTCCTTATCATTGCACCCTTGGGTTGTTTGCTTTTGTTTTGTTTTGTTTTTGTGCGAGTTGGTTTTTTTTGTTTTTTTGCATGTACAGCCCCTTCAGAATTTCACTCTCTCCCCACAAATGTTAATCATCTCTTCAATCCATTACTCTCTTTCTGGGGGGAAAAAAGTTCCTGAGAGTAACTAGGATCATTTTTCTTTCTTTGTTTCCTTCAGCCCAGGCAAAGAAAGCCCTAAAGCCTGAATAGTTCTTAGTTAAACATCAAACTGTTTAACTTTCCCCTCTGTGATGAATCAATGCAGTTGTAACAAGAAATAAAAGCCACTTTTTCAACCATGAAACGTGCAAGAACCTCATAACATTTTTACATATGTAAATTTCCTGTTACACCCAGGAAGGCAAACAAGCATACTCCACCTGTATTCCCTTTATACTGTACTGTTTCCTTTGTATTTAGCTTCCACGTGGCAATTCCCTGCCGCATTAAGACTATTTGATAGTTATCCCAAATATAGACCAAACGCGCATCTACTTAGAAGTGTGGCATTTCCCGTATGTAAGCTACTATTTGTTTGTAGCTGAGACTATACCCTCTAAGAAATACTTTATATATTACCTCATCCACCTGGTCTCTGATATCCTGTGGCCAACACAACACCTGCATGGAATTCTCCCTCTAGGCTGGAATATACTTAACTTCCAGGGATGCTGTTATACAGAAGTGTATATGATGATTAATGAGCTCAGCTTGCATTTCTGTAGCACCTTTCACTGGAGGAGCTCGACGTGCATTACAAGCATTCAGCCTCCTCAACTTTCTAAATAGGGACCATTTCATCCACCTCTGAAATGCAGCCGCCTCTGCGCCCACATCAACTATGTAACCAGGCAAAGCAACCTGCCTTGGGTGAGAGGAGATGAAGATGAGTCCAGCTGAAATTGCAGAGGGAGAGCCAGGAAGTCAAAATGAATAGCGATACAGCTCCACTGCCAGTATTAGCAACCTGTACTTATAGTAAGTGCTGTTGACTGTTCAGTAGCCACAAATAGTTAGCAACTCAGCTGACGGACAGCATCTTCAGCAGCGAAGTACGCCCTCAGACACTAGATCTTTACTTTGTCAGAGGACACTATGTTTGTGAGAGTCACCAGCAAAGTTCCTTCTAATCTTTTTCATCCCTGGGCAGATTTTTTCCATCTACCTGCGGAATAATTTTATATGAACCAAGACATGCGAATATGTACCACCCATAGAAACCGATCTAGCTCTGGGCAATCTGCTAATTAACTGGGTGGCATGTGTATCCCTCCTGAGCAGCTGCACAAGTGCACAGCTTGCAGGGATCACTGATCACCAGTATTTACTTCCTGCACTACTGAGGTGCTCATTAGAGATCTTCTGGACTTCCCTTTGTTTGGCATGCAAAATCTGATTAGATCGCAGCATAAGATGATTTGGCTGCAACATATCATGAAACTAGAATTCCCTACCATTACTATTCCTTTCCCTGTCTTACCTTCCAAACTCATGTGTGCACGCGCGCACGTGTGTATCCATTCAACGCACCACACACTCAGAATCACAGAAATACAGGCTGCAAACACCTCAAGAGGCCACCCAGTCCTCACCCCATACTGCAACAGGACTAAGTTTATATTAATTTAGCTGAATTTGGCACAGGATGGGTGTGAACTAAAATGGATAGAAATCAGGTTTCAATCAAATGAAGTATCCACCAATTTAAGGTAAGAGGGTGCAACTTTGCTTTTTCGACAACATTTTTTTATAGGGACTAGTGACTTAAGTGCTCTTTAAAAGCAAAATGATTCCTTTTTAAAAATTAATATATGTTATGGTCCTGATTCAGCACGGTATGGAAGCTGTATCTTTCGGACACATATCTTTAAAGCCCAGACTGTTACAAAATATAATTATCTGGCCTTTATTATTGGGGTAGGGCCAGCAAGATGCACTATAAAGAAACTCAATTTTCTTGCCCTGAAATTCACTCTGGGCTTTTTATTGCACACCTTTTAATCTTAATACTTGTCTGGGAGCCAATCAAAATAACATAGTCTACAATGTTTTACTTACTTTATTTTTGAAATTGAAGGAAGGAGAAAGGTTACAAATACCAGCCCAAGTGCAGACTGCCTAGAAATCTTGTTCCCTCTGAAGTCAAGGGCAAAATTACCATTGACTTCAATAGCAGCAATTCATTCAGGCTATGTCTACACTACCTAGTTGTTGGGGTGTTTTTTTAAACAGCTGTTTTTCCGAAAAAAAACTTCACTTATGTCCACACTGCAGTCGCATACTTTCGGGAAAAAAATCGAAAGAACAGAGGAGTTTTTATGACATTGGTAAACCTGTGTCTACAAGGAAGAAGCCTTTTTCTGAAAGAGCTCTTTCGGAAAAAGGCGTGTGTGGACAGGGAAAAGAGAGTTATTTCAAAACAAGAGGAAAAAACACAGGTGCCCTGGTGGCCACTCTGTCCATAGTAATCACAGCTTAAATGCGAGATAGTGTCCATTCAGTGTGGACGCTCTCTTTCGGAAGAAATTTTTTCTGAAGATCTCCTCCAGAAAAGCCTCTTCCAAAAGAAGCCTGCAGTCTAGACACAGCCTCATTGACTGTATCGCTACTGTCAGGTGAACTGAGAATTGAATTTTGAGCACGTTGAACGACCCCCATCTAGGTGTGGGATATAAAGCATTGTAAGATCTAAATAATTATCCACTATGAATCAATGGATTTGCACTGCAATTTAAGGAAGGAATCTTGGATCAACAGGAATTTCATCCTTTGCCACGTTATGTACACAGATGTGGAAATTCACATTGCTAGATACGTAAAACATCATGGGATCCTGGCCTGGCCCAGTTCCATTGAAATCAACACACACATGCTCAAATATTTATACAAACAACAGTGAAAGTTCTGGTGAGATAAACCAAAGCACAATAAAACATCTCTGATCAGTCACCTTGAATACTCTCCCCTCTCCAAACTTCTTAGAACTCAGCCCACATTCCCTAACTATGTAAATCAGACACCTGAAATGCCTTTGCACGGCCTAAAGACAAAAAATCATCATTGGATGGAGAAGAGTGGTTCAAATAATAAAAATATCACACTGTCTGCCACAACGCCACGTAACAACCCATAAAGCAGCTACTGTTTAACTACAGTGTAAGAGCTTCACCTTAGTTTATTTATCCCAGGAAGTAAAAACTGTGGCCTTGATCCTGCAATAAACCAGAGCTGAGCTAACTGCAGCACTTACAACAGCACTCCCTGGGGCTCAGCCGGACTCCCTGTGGGCACAAATGTCGGCACACATGCTGGCTCGGAGCCTGTGGAATGACTGCGTCTCTCAAGTGCATCTGATATGCTTGTAAAACGATACACTGGGAGCGTCTCTCCAACCGTCCACAATGCTCAGCGGTCCCAGCACCCTAAAACACTGTCAAGACTCTCTCTTTAAGACGGAGCTGAATTGATACAGCTATGGGGAGTCTTCTACAATAATAAATACAAGGGCCCTTTTTTTTATTGATGCCTAAGGGAGTCTACAGACAGGAGAGTTTTCCAAATATGAGATTCTCTCACACACAATAAATCTATCAGGATCCTATGACTGCACTGTGCAGTTAGCTCTCCGGTATGCCATCTGTCTGGAAAGTTTATACAGTGGCATAACACGGTATTATGGCAGAACAAGTGGTGCCATCTGAAACCAGGACCCTGTTGTGCTAGGTACTGTATATACACAAAGTAAGGGTTCCTGACCCAAAGGGCTTACATGCCTCACAGACCCATTTTACAGAAGGGTAACTGAGTACTGATAGCCAAAAAATGTATTTTATTTACAATGACAAATATAAATATCACTGCGACATTTTCTCACCAAAGAGTTCAGGGTCTTGACAAATACCTGAAAAAAATAAGTACTGTTTGTCAGTCATATTGAGAGAGTCAGGGTGGGCGTGGCAGTATCTTTTGTTGGCCCAGCTTCTGTTGGTGACAGACAAACTTAGATGCTCCATGACAGGTCTGATGAAGAGCTCCATGGGGCCGAAAAGCTTGTTTCTTTCATGGACAGAAGTTAGTCCGGAGACCAACATGGCCGCAACACTACATAAAAAGTCACAGAGCAGTTCGAGGACTTGACCAAAATTACACATCAAGTCCAGTGAACCCAAGGAGCCTATATTTTAGTTACTACAGATTGAACCTCTATAGTCCGGCACCCTCAGAACCTAACCACTGCCAAACCACAAGAGGTCAATATTGTCTAGCAGCATTACCAACACTGCCACTGCTTGCTGGGCTGTTAGAAGACATTGATGGGTAAATTAGAGCTAAATCACAGCACAGAACACTGAGAGCCAGAACTAGTGGCTATAAACAAACTTTATAAACTTGGCCACACCCACGATAAGTGGGCATCCAGCTAACTAAAATCATGCTGGACCATAGATGTTGCCGGACCAGAGAGCGCTGGACTAGAGAGGTTCTACCTGTCATATTACAAGCTGGTGGGGGCACATGTTATCAGTTACAATAATGTAAATGTGTCATAACACCTTTGACTGATGTGGAATTACACTGGTGAAACTGAGATCAGCAGTTAGCCCTGTAAATTCACTTTCCCTTGAACACTTTTTGTTCTATTTATTAAGGATTCAGACGTTACCCCAGGGCCCACAGCCTGCTTTCCCCAGCTCCTAAAACACCGATTGACGACCTTACTACCTGCATCCTGCTTCAAAGAGGCTTTAACACAAGACTTCAAAGAGAAGCCTCTGAACTGTCATTCATGCTTAAATTTGACACTTTACGAATGGGCCTCAACAAAGATGCTAATTATCTCACCCATTACAAAGATAGCTATTATCACCTCTAATATCATTACCTCGTAGACATTAACCTCCCCCCCCACCTCCTCCACTGTTCTAAAATCTGATTTGTCTATTTTATATGTGTTCACTTTTTTTTTAATTGTATCCCATTGGTCATGCCAATTTTCTTCCACAATTTGATCTGAGGAAGTGGGTCTGGCCCACGAAAGCTCACCACCTAATAAACCTCCTTGTTAGTCTTTAATTATGTCTTTTGTTTCAGCAAGGCCAGACTAAGGGTGTGTCTAGACTACCTAGTTTTGTCGACAAAAGTGGACTTTTGTCGACAAAACAATACCAGCGTCTACACTACCGCGGAGTTCTGTCGACATAACGTCGACAGAACTCCGCGGTTTTGTCGACGCTGGTATACCTCATTTTACGAGGCAAAACACCTTCTGTCGACAGAGTTCTGTTGACAGAAGGTGTTATTGCCTGTAACACTGCGTCCAGACTACGGAGTTCTGTCGACAAAGCGGCTTGCTTTGTCGACAGAACTCCATGTGTCTGGACGCTCTTTGTCGACGGAAGTTTTGTTGACAGTATCTGTCGACAAAACTTCCGTCGACAAAACGCGGTAGTCTAGACGTACCCTAACACGGCTACATTTCTATTACTATTGACTTCCGTGAAACATTAAAGGAGTGTTACAGCAGCCTCCTGGCTTGGCTGCCCCTGAGGTGTTCTCACACATCGTTCCCACATTGTCTATGTGTCTGAGAACTAACACTGTAGGAATGAAGAACTAGGTTGGCAAGTTTTCTCTGGGAGGGAAGAGAATCCTCATTCCACGTCACTGCCCTATTATTGTGATGGGTGCCAGCAGTGAGCAGAGGCAAGGGAAGGTGATGCCCTCCCAAACTGCCTCACCTGGTCCCACCCATGCTCCACCCGAGTCCCCCAGGCTCCTACCCCAGCCTGCTTTTGCTGTGCCAGAGGCTGGGGGCCGCACCGCCTGCTCTCCCAGTGCAGAAGCCTCTCTGGCTGCCCAACGGTGTGGCTGGCGTGTTGGCTGTGGGGGCTTCTTGGTTAGGGGTCCAGCAGGCAGGCACAGCCCGGGGAGGCTGCACCATCCGTATCTCCTCTCCAGTGTTCTGGAGCCAAGAGAGGTGGGCCTGCGCTGTCCCTTGGAGCTCCAGCAACACGCCAGGCTGCAGCCACACTGCACTTCGGAGCTTTGGGGTTAGGGAAGTCTGGGGCCATGCTATCCCAGGCTGGGGTGCTATCCTGGGGCAACGGACACGGGTCAGTGGCTAAAGTATATGGGGGAGGGACTGGGCTCTGGTGTGCGCAGAAGGGCCTTGGGCAGAAGGGGTAGTGCTGGGGGTTTGCCTCCCCAAGCAACGAGCTCACCCACCGCCGACGATGGGGAGGTAGAAAAACCGTCAATAGAATAAGATTAGATTCTAGGTCAGACTATATTCCTTTCACTGTGGCCTAGGGCGACCATAGGTCACGTTTCGGCTGGGGCAGTCCCTTTTTTAAGCCTTGTCCCTCCCATCCTGGCTTTTTTGGCACAAGTGGGCATTCACTTGTTGGCTCGGGCCAGCTTGGTTGGGGAGGGGAGGATGGCGAGTAGGAGGGCTCAGGCCAGCCTGGCTCAGTGACCCATTTTCCTTTTGGGAAACATAGTCCCCTTACTTGTCACTCTAACCCTTCACCCACTTGTTATTGCTTTCCTCCAAAGCGGTGGTGGACAGTGAGAAAAAGTAGACCTGGATCCTCAAACCACTGAGGGTCTGGGCCTTAGGTAGCTACCACAGTAACTGCATGTGGTAGTTGCAACAGGTGTGTCCAAACTTTTTCCTAACCGCTTAGACTTTTAAAGTGTATTCAACTCTTTCCTGCCTTTGATGAGAGGTCAGTTGCAAGGTTCTTTGACTGGTGGAAATGTATTCGTTTTGCGGATTAGAAAAGTGAAAATAAGTGACATTCTATTATTGGCAATGTATTATTCTATTCAACATACTGTGTGATTGAGATATATCTATATACAAGCACACACACATATGTATATATGCACACACACACATACGTGTGTATTTTATATATGTATTTATCCTCTGTGTGAGTATAACTACTCCTGCGGCACCTTAGAGACTAACAGAAATATATAGATAGTATCATGACCTTTTGTGGGCAAAACCCACTTCCTCACGCGATGATCTTCAGATGTGTCTTGAGATCATCTCATCTGAGGAAGTGGCTTGTGCCCATGGCACTATAGAGATACATTTGTTAGTCTCTAAAGTGCCACTGGACTGCTCTTTGGCGGTTTTTTAAAGTTGTTTTGAAAGTTACAGACTAACTCTATTTGCTTCATCTTGCAACCCCAAGGCATGAATTATTATATTATTGTTGTTGTTATTGATATTAGTCCATGTGGCAACTCGCTCGTGGTTTTGACATGACATGTTCAGACTGTTCCGGCTTCACCTCTTGTGCAACCGGCCAGGCCACTGAACTCACAGGACACTGCCCAGAAGCGGGGCCGGTTCCTGGGAGCCGCAGCAGGACAGCAGCGCAGGGGCGGTGCCCTTATCGCTCTGGGGCAATGGCTCCTGCAGGGGAGGCGCCAGCGCCAGCGCCCCGCCGGCTCGCGGGCAGGCTCGGCGCGCAGCTCGGACCTGCTCTTGCACGCTAGGCCAGGCAGCAGGGGCGCGGATCCTCCCCGCAGGGCAGCTCAGGAGCGAGGCCGGGCCGCCGCCTGGTGCCCGCAGCGAGGGAGCAGCCCCAGGCGCACGCGGGGCGGCAGCGCCGGCTCCGCCGCTGGCCCCGCCCGGCCCGGCCCCCGGGCGCAGCGGCTGCCGGCGCGGGCGGGGAGGCCGCGGGGACATCCCCGGCTGCGCTCCCGCCCCGCGCCCGGTCACCTCGGCCCGCGTTCCAGGCATTCCTGCGCCCGCCCGCCCCGGCCCGGGACCTGCCGCGCACCCCTCGCCCCGCCCGGCCATGCCCACGTGCACCGTGCTGCCCGCCCCACTGCCGCCCCTGTGCATGCCCCATGGCCGCTCCTGTGCATAGCCCAGCCCTCCTGCCCGCCCCACAGCCTCCCCTGTGCATGGCCACTGCCTGCCCCACAGCTGCCCCTGTGCATGCCCCAGCCCCTCCTGTTCACCCCCACAGCTGCCCCTGTGCATGCCCCAGCCCCTCCTGTTCACCCCCACAGCTGCCCCTGTGCATGCCCCAGCCCCTCCTGTTCACCCCCACAGCTGCCCCTGTGCATGGCCCCTGCCCTCCTGCCTGCCCCACAGCCACCCCGTGCATGCCCCAGCCCCTCCTGCCCCACAGCCTCCCTTGTGCATGGCCCAGCCCCTCCTGCCCACCCCACAGCTGCCCCTGTGCATGCCCAGTGCCCTCCTGCCCCACAGCCTCCCTTGTGCATGGCCACTGCCTGCCCCACAGCCGCCCCTGTGCATGCCCCATGCTCTCCTGCCTGTCCCACAGCCTCCCCTTGTGCATGCCCCCAACCCTCTCCTGCCTGCCCCTCAGCCTCCTCCGTGTGTGCCTCCAGCCAGCTCCTCTGTGCATGCCCTGGTGCCTCTCTTCCTCCCTGCGCATGCACCCAATGTCCCCCTGCATCTCGCTACTCGTACCGCTGGGTACCGCCAACCCATCCTCTCTTTCCGACATGCACAGCCCTCCCAGCCACCTGTGTGGGCCCCCAGCCCCTCAAGCTGGTCTCCACCACCGGGCATGTTTGAACCCCTCGCCCCCCAGCCACTCCACCTGTGCATGCCCCCAGCAGTCCCACCCCCTTAGGCTGAAGCGACACCCAGCGAGAAGTGCCAGTTGCGGTTTGCCAACGTGCTCCTGTCTTGCCGCTCCCCGTGTTGCCCGGGCCATGGACTCTCACTCACTTGGGACAAGCGTGGCTTGTGTGGTGGCAGCAGCAGCCGTGCCAGCAGCA
The DNA here is from genome assembly GCF_052426305.1 of Pelodiscus sinensis. Taxonomy (NCBI): domain Eukaryota; kingdom Metazoa; phylum Chordata; order Testudines; family Trionychidae; genus Pelodiscus; species Pelodiscus sinensis. The sequence continues at coordinate 5,645,503 of NC_143057.1, forward strand.
GCAGCAGCAGCGAGGTAGTGAATCCACAGGCCCAGGGCTGCCAGCAGGGCTCCCCTGGCCATCTCTGGAGGTGTCGCCCTGGTCCAAGGTCCGGAGCTAGTCAGGCGAGTGCAGTTTGTGCGGCTCAGTGCAGTTTCCCTCAAGTTTATGTGCAAAAAGTGCCAGCAGGTCTGCTAGAAGAGGAGGCGGGACCCCCTCCTGTCACCGCTTCAGGCCCTTATGTGAATGGAAATATGCAAATATCCCTCACCACCTATTGGCTATAAAATCATAAGTGAGGAGGGAGGAGGGGCCCGGCGCTCTGCTCCAAATACCAGCTCCCTGCCTCTCGCCGGCAAGGGGCTGCGACGCGTCAGCCCGGTCACCCAGCCAGAGTTCAGCTCTGGTTTACTGTGCCTGCGCTTGGCTGAGCTTGCTGGGGAGCTCCCTGCCTGAGGAGGAGTGACGGGCGATTGCTCCCTGTGCACATTGAGTGTGTCAAGGCAAATCTTCTCGCAGTGCTCGCTGGCAGCCAGGGGGGCAGCTTTTAAACCTTTACATGAAGCACCTCAGACCCAGGCGCTCAGGGCAGCACAAGAGCCTCTACCGAACTAGGGCTCGGCTGCACTTGAGTTAACTTGGATTCATAATGCCGCATGTGGACATTCTTATTCTGGAACAAGAGTGCCTTGTTCCTCTTTAGCTTAATCCGCTTCTAAAGTGTTTCTTTATTAGAGGATTTACCCGGCCTTGCTTGGGTACTTGTGGGCAGGGCTGGCCTTACCATGAGGCAAACTGAGGCAGCCGCCTCAGGTGCCAGACTGGGATGGGGGGGAAGCGCCACTAGTTCACACTTTTTGAACAAGGCATTTTAAGTTGTTAGTTCTTTATTAGGGTAGGTAGCAGAGCAGTACCATGAGAGGAGTAGAACAGGAAGCAGGCAGAATTGAGACCTTTTAAAAGTTTGGCCCAAGCAAGGAGGCATGGGGGCGTCATTTGAGCTCCTTGCCTCAGGTGCCAAAATGTTGTGGACCGGCCCTGCTTGTGGGGACTCAGGGCACGGTGTGGGAGGTGCAGGAATCAGGGCGGGGGACGGGAGGGATGGGACTCAGGGCAGCCCTGAGGCCAGCCGGGGCTTCCTTGCTTGGCCAGTGGCTGCTCTCTGGGGGGGCCACCGTGGTGGGGCCATCGTGGTGGGAGCTGTGTTGCCTTGCCCCAGCCAGCATCTGCTCCCTGGAAGAACCACTGTACCTTTCCCTCATCCCCGGTGTTCAGCACTGGGGCGGAGGGCTGGGGGAATGGTTTGGGCTCTGGCTTGGAGGCCAGGGGTGCTGCTGACCACATACAGGGCCCTACCCCTAGCTGGCCACTCTCTTATAAGTGCATCTGCCCCCTTGTGGTCACTCTGCAGTATAACTGTCCCCCATGCTTGCTGCCCCCCTGTGGTCATTGCAGAGCATAACTGTCCCTGCTATCAAACCCCCTCCCTTTCCATTTAACGAGAAACGGTCGCATTCCAGGCACATCCCATTGTCCTGGTACAACCAAACCCTGCCCTTGCTTTAAGTTAGGATAAGAGGAAGCTGAATAGCACATTTGGGGATCCTCACTCTTACCTTTAACTTTAGGAGGAGTTCTTGAACAAATGGACTCAGACAGACGGAGGCATAAAGTTTCTAAAATACATACGGAGATGACACGAAACGTAGGTAAGCCCTTACGTACACACTACTCTGTTAAAAGAACATTACTCGTAAGTTCTCGTAAGTTGGGAAATGTTTTAATGGAGGTTGCAGTGCAACAGTGACTCAGATCCCTTGTGTGTGTGCTCCTTATGCTACCATCTTTAATGACATGAGCACACATTTTTTTCCCCCTAGATACCTGCCTCATTCAATGCACAGGCTGTTGATTTTCTAACTTCTGAGAGCTTGACTTTAAATGTCAGAGGGGTTTTGTGTGTAATATTCTAGGGTTAAAACAACAAACCAACTGGGAGTAACAAAATCCTGTCAATCTACTCCCTCTGACCCCTCTTCTTGGTCCAGCACTTGCCTCCATTCTGTGCCCCCTTTGGCAATGAATATGAGTGCTCCTCCAAGGCCTTCCTGCTCCTGTATGCCTTCAGGGGGAGCCCTGAGAACACAGGGGAGTTGGTCTCCCTGTTCATGATTCCAGCGCCTGGCATTACAACGATTACATGGAAAATCCTGCTCCGCCCCCTACCCTTTGCAGTCCTTGGCTTGAGCATGGTCAGAATCTTGGGAGAATTTAGCCGTTAAACCCCAACTTGTCTCCACCGAGTATATGCAAGCTGGGACATTTCAAAGGCTTATATAACGTGGCCAAATTTGGGTGGTGTTTAACGGGAATAGCAAAAGGTGCCTCCATGACACCACATGCACCGCTCTGCCAAATTCCAAGTGGCTGCTGTAAAGCAAGAACTTCCCCACCAAACATGAAAGTTGTTGGGTTTTTTTTTAAATACGGTCCAAACAACATAGTTGCCCCTCATCTAATTCTTGCAAACAGCTGAGATATTTTAGATACAACTCCCCCTCCCCCCTCAAAAGAAAAAGAAATAGTTTGAGGCAGGCATCTGGCATAAAAAAAAAAATCAGCCCAAATGGCTAGAGTGTCACAAAATGATAAGGAACTTAAAAACAAGCGGTTCTAATGGAAAACGTCAGGCAGATAGTGCATAGGTGATGCTACCAGCTCCATCTAGCATAGTCTGATGGAGACCTACCTCTTCCCACATCTTGTAAATACCAGCTGCAGGAGGCAGGATGTCACCCGTCAAACTGGAGTACAATCAAGTGGAATTAATTTATTTTCTGCTGCCCCAGCCTGCATTTAGAAGGATACAGTCCCTCAGATGCCATACATAAATCCCCTCCTGCTTATGAAATTTAAGGGGGAAGAATACCCGCTTCTGGAAATTCGAACTAACGAGTCTCCCAGTTACAAGAATATCTGAGATATGTGCGACATGACAAAGGAAGAATGTACCCTTTAACTCTAAATACTTTGCAGTTGTGCTGTTCTCGCTGTGTAGATTCCCACACACTGCCAGGTTTCCCTTTCACATGCAGATAATTGTCATCAGATTGAGAAGAATCTTCACATTTGGAGCTAAATAGACTCAGTCCAATTATTAGTTGGATTTGAATCTTGGAACTTCTTAATGTAAATAATGTTATCGGGGGGGGGGGGGGGGAACTGTGGTTAAAACAAAGTGCACAAACTGATTGATAGGGCTGGCAAATGTAGAAATGGGTGGAAGGTAATAAAGTTTGCCACAATACAGACAATGCTATTGCTAACGGGGGGGGAGGGGAGTGAAATGGAATTTATCAGACACTAGAATTGCAAAATGATGCTGTTAATTGCACTGAGGGATAATGTAGATGATTAACCCCAAAACAAGCCAGAGAAATGTCATGGTTCCCAAAGATAAAAGAGCTATCATCACCCTCCGTTTGGTGCAAGACCATTAACTTCAAAGAAGGTACTCCTAATTTACACTACTGCAACTGAGGGGAGAATGAGATTCAAATATTTCACTTGTACTCTGATACAGCCTTGACACTAACAGAGCTGGAAACAGCAGGGGAAAGTGTAAAACATTGAAAGAAAGTAAGACTCACTGTTTAATATTTTCACTCTTTTCTACAGAAATATTTTGAAAGCGTGATGATGTGTTATGCCTCTCCCCCCAACACACACACCCTTTCACTGACTTAACAAAACTTCTCCCCAACTTTTTGAATGAGAAAAAGTAAATGAATTGAGCAGTGAGTTTTTCTACACTTTTTTCAGCTTTTCTACCTTTCTGTTCAGGGGAGGAGGGAGTTAAAAAAAAAGAAAATTATATGTGTGGGGCTTTCCCCCTCACTATTTCAAGGCAAAAGTTTCAATTCAAATAATTCAATGTTATTTTGAAAAATATATTGAAATTTAATTTATCCTGAAACTTTTCAACTTTTTTATGAAGAGATTAAGGGGCTGGGGCACATGACTTATGAGGAGAGGCTGAGGGAGTCTATTTAGTCTGCAGAAGAGAAGAGTGAGGGGGGATTTGATAGCAGCCTCCAGCTTCCTGAAGGGAGGTTCCAGAGAGGAAGGAGAGAGGCTGTTCTCAGTAGTGATGGATGCAGAACAAGGAGTCTCAAGTTGCAGTGGGAAAGGTCTAGGTTGGATCTTAGGGAAAGCTATTTGCCTGGAAGGGTGGGGGAAACCCTGGGATGGGCTCCCTAGGGAGGGGGGTGGAATCTCCATCCCTAGAAGTTTTTAAGTCCCGGCTTGACAAAGCCCAGGCCCTGATGGTTTAGTTGGGGTTGGTCCTGCTTTGGACTCCATGCCTCCTGAGATCTCTTCCAGCCCTGGGATTATATGATTCTAGACCCCCCCCCCCTTTTATTTTGGCTAAAAGGTTTCCACCAGCCTAGTTCCTAGGTCTGTGCCACATTTGTTTTACTTAAAGGGCAGCATGCACGTTTCCTTTGCTTGGCACTGAGCCTCCTGCCTGCAAGGGAAGGGAGACTATCTGCCCTGCGTAAGGAGCAGCCCCGTGGGTGGACTGCCCCGAGAGCAAAGGCCGGGGCTAGGTTATCATTCCATCAGCGTGGTGCTTCGCCTGCCTCCTCGATCCATCTGTGCCAGCCCCGTTCCTGCTTACCCTCAGCTCTAGCTAACTGGGGGGGCAGAAATAAGGGAACGGGCCCACGTGTCAGCAGCCTCCTTATGCCCAGGCTGCTGCCCACAGGGCCCCCCCATGTCTGCACGTGTGACCGGCCCCTGCCTCCATTGCTGCGATAACACCCCATTGATTAGTGCTGGGATGCTCCCTCGGCCCTCTCCCGTTGCAGCCCCACATCCTGTCCGTGGGACTGGCCTGCAGCCCCCGAGAGAAACTCGCCCCTTCCCCCGAAAATCGTTTGCAGTGCGGGGCGGCTCACCCTCCTCTATTTAACCCCCCGGCTGCCCGCGTTCGCGCCGCGCTCCTCCAGCCGGAGCCGGCTTCCCAAGCGCCCAGGCGCAGCTGGGAGGCCGCCCTTCTGCAAGGGGGTGGGGAGTGGGTGTGGGGCCAGCTCGCCTCTCCCATTGGCTGTTTCGCTGGGGCGGTGATCAGGTGCTGATCCGCTGCAGCTGCAGTCAGAGGCGCGCGTCCTAAATTAGCGCTGCTGCAGCCGCGGGTCAAATGGCCAGGGCTCCAGCCTTGTGCAAGGTGCAAATGGGCCGGAGAAAGAGTCAGGGGACGGGGGTGTCTGTTTAAATGCTCGGATTTAATCCTAGCGGTGCTTCGGCTCGGCGGGATCGGAGCTAGGGGAGTTAGGCAGCTCCCACTCCCTTTGGTCTGCTTCCGATATTGACTAAACACGCTATTTTACCAATGGGAGCAGGGCCTCTCTGCTCGCCAAGGAAAGGGGCGTGGGGGGAGCAGGAGCAGCGCGTTTGGCTGCGAGTGTGGGAAAATGGAGTGATTTCTTTGTTAAGAAACTCTCTGGGAAGACGAGGCACATCCCCTTATCTCTGGGCTCTCCAGCTGGGGTCAGAGCGCACGCAAGCTCCTTGTGCTTTGTTTTCCAGTGGAAATCTAACAGAATGCTGCAGTTCGCAATTCCAGCTCAGATTATATGCTCACCTCCAGCCACATCCACCTTTTTTTTCAGGTGCCCTGCCTTTCTTGAACAAAGATCTCCAGGGCTGGCATTTTCCATGCTTGGTCGCAGCTCAAAGGTGCATTTTTTTTGGAAAATGTTTGGGCCAAGCTGGCACAGCCACTTTAGAGTTATTCGAGCAGAGATAAAGCCTCCTCTGGCCCCACGTTTTGAGAGGACATTTTGTGCTCTCATGGAGCCAGGGAGGGCTTGCCTTAATCCAGCTCTCCATATTATGGCTCCCTCCCTGCTTCCTGGTCCAGACACAAGGGGAATCGCAAAGGCTGCCTGTCCATTACTGTTTTACCAAACAGATGGGCATGACTGAGAAGAGTAGGTTGGGAGCAAAGTTTTCCTTTAATTTTTTCCACCCACAGGTGGAATAAATTTTGATTTGTGCACCAAATGCATGTGAAGATGTGCACCACCAATAGAAACACAGACAGCTGGCTGTGGGTGCTCTGCCAATCAGCTGGGAAGTACCTGCATCGCTCCCCAGTGGCTGCCCAATCATTCATCTCACAAGGAACATTTATGAGCAGAGATGTGCTCCACCCCCAAGTGTTTGCTAGCAGAGTTGAGCCAGCAGCTTTAGCAGAGAGGAGAATTAAACTAGTGTACGGTGCATAGAGACTGTGTGAAAGATGTATGGCTAGTGGATTGAACATAGGAGACTAGGGCATAGGAGCCAAGGATTCTGTTCCTGACTTTGACTCTGGCTGCCCTTGGGCATGTCACGTTCTCTGTACATCAGTTTTCTGCATCTGTGAAATGGAGCCCTTTGAGATGTAATGGTAGAAAAGCATTAGCTAATAGCTGAGTACCGGCCCGGTGTGACAATATGTCAGTCTTCACGCAGGACTTAAAACTAAAGTGTTCTCTGGCCCACCACTAAAACACGAATGAAGCCAGAAATGTCTTGTAGTGCCATTAAGATCTAAGGTTCAAGAAAAGCCTGAAATAAACCAGCCCAGCCATTTGAAAGCTGTCAGCAAGTTTTGCACTTGTTCTGGGGAATTTTTCTATCCCATTTTATTATGCATATGATGATTAGGTGTCGGTTTTGATCACTTACTGCAATCACTGAAACCGTGCTCCAAAGAGATTGCCATATAAATTCAAAGATGATAACAGCTGAGGAATATACATAAGCCAAAAGGACAAGAATTTCAGTAACAAGATGGCATGATTGCTGAAGTGATCCCATTTCAAAATACGCCTGATGGGAAAACTCAAGTGTTCCTACCTTTAAAACTACTGATCTGCTTCTTTTCAGCCTATGCCATGAGGGCTACAGGAGCAATAAGCAGGTTGTTTTGAAAGCATCCTTAAAATGGAAAAGAAATGGACCAGATAGTGGTTTTGTCACAGGTCCCTTCAGAAAGACAGATATCAGACAAGATCACAAAGAGAAAACAGTTTCTTGCCATTTTAACCAGAAAGGACACTCTCTCAATGACTTAACCACCTGCATTCTGCTACAAAGACCTTTTACATCTGCACTTGAAAGGGAATCCTCTGAACTGTCATTCATGTTAAAATTCGACACTTGCCAAAAAGGACTCAACAAACATTTGAACTATCTCACCCATTACCAAGATAGTTTCCCCAATTATCACCTCTACTTGTTAGTCTTTAAAGTGCTACATTGTCCTGCATTTTGCTTCAACTACCCCAGACTAACACGGCTACATTTCTATCATTAACTCACAAACATCCCACTCTCCCTACCTCTAATATCATCAATTCACAGACACTTACCTTCCTCCCCCCCCCCCCCCCCCGCATCCCTCTCCTGTTCTGCAATGTGATTTGTCCTTTTCATATTTGTTCATTTTTTTTAATTGTATCCTTTGGTATATATGGTTGTGACTACTTTCTTCCACTATTTGATCTGAGGAAGTGGGTCTGGCCCACGAAAGCTCATCATCTAATAAACCATCTTGTTAGTCTTTAAAGTGCTACATTGTCCTGCATTTTGCTTCAGCTACCCCAGACTAACACGGCTACATTTCTATCACTGAAGTAAGCAATATGACTGTACGCGCGAGTTTGCAGTCACCAAATCTGTGGCAACTTTCACTTGATTTTTAAGTCCCCAAATGCTCAGTTCTCCTACTGAGGGTTGTCAGTCACCTTATGCAAGGCTAGATCTACGCTAGGGGGCAATGTCAAATTAAGCTACGCAACTGCGGCTATACCGTAGATCGCGTTACTGCAGTGTATCCACTGTGGGGAATCAATGGGACAAACTCTCCTGTTGATTTCCCTTATGCTTCTCCATCTGGTGGAGTACTGGAGTTGAGGAGAGTACAATCAGCAATCAATTTAGTGGATCTTTATTAGACATACTAAATCAACCCCCGGAGATCGATTCCTGGAACGCTGATTTCCCAGTAAGTGTAGACAAGGCCTTAGTGTCTGTGGTCTTAGGCTCATATTGTAGTGCCCAACTTTACCTTCTCCTATATGTATACAGCTCCTATTTTGCATGCTTGAAGTCCATGGGAATTGTGCTCACATGTCTAGGGGTAGTTATTTGTGTTTATTCATGAGTCTGAACCTGCGTAGATGGAAGGTTGATGAATGAAAATGGCTATTCTTGCAAATCTTCCTGTTTACTTAATATCCAGTGCAGCTAAGGTAATAACCGGGCCTGTGTTCATAAAGAACCCATTCAAAGCTTCTCTAAGAGGCTTAGAATGCCATAAAGCTGAAACTCCGGGAGTTGAGTTAGATAATAGTTGTATTTGGGTAGTCTGATTTGTGGGGCAGCTGATAACATTGTAACTAACCATATTGTGACATAAATATGACTGAGAAAACAGGAAAATAGTTTGGTTTGTTTCAAATTATTATTCCGGAGGAGGGGGATTTCAAGAATTTTAGTTAGATAATCAGCAACAAGTGAGTTTTACTCTAGTTCTTCTGACGTCATAAGGATTCCAGGAAAGCTGTTTCTTATGCGAGGTAGATTTTTATCTTAAAAAATATTTTCCCTAAAGTTTTCCAGGGTCATAATCTTTAATAAAGACAATGCAGCAAACAGTATTATTATTGTTTATTAACGTGGCACCTAGAATCTTCGTGCCCCATTGTGCTACAAGCTATACAAAAACATGACAGAAAAGATGGTCACTGATTCAAAAAGCTTAGGGAAATGAAAGCAGACAAAAATAGGGGGAAAGCTTTTAGCACTGGGACAGTTTCAGGGGTAGGATAGGCTGACATTTTAGTGAGATAATTTGAAAGGAGTTGTGGTTGTGGTTTAATTTCGATGGAATAAATGGGCCCAAACGTGTTAAAATGACTTTGAAGTTGTCCAACATTAAACAGTTTTAGGCAAGTTTGGTATACAGAGAGCTCAGCCTGTTTAGTACCATGGCAAACACGTTATTGTTTTTTAACCTTTTATGAAAGATACAGAGAGGAATGAAAATAGTTAAAATCATTTGAAATTTAAAGTTTTTCATGAAGCTTGAATGTTCTAACAGCATCTCTTGTTCCCTTTCCTATTAGCTGGGGAAAAGATTAAAAGGAATGCCTCCCCCATTTGACAGTTTTTTAGATGGTACCTAAGGATGGAAAAAACTGTCTTTTTTGCAGAAAAGAAAAAAAAATGTTGAACTGGACTTGAATTGTTCTTGCTGTTGCTGTTAATCTTATCTTGTTTTCTAGAAGGGAAAATAATACACACACAGGAGGGGAGAGAAAAGAACAGCAAAGATAGAAAATGCAGCTTCTGTATCTCTTGCTGACTTTTAATGGCAATCAGGTCTACACTACACCCAGAAGGTCAGCTTAAGGTATGCAGCTCTAGCTACATAAATAACATGGCTGGAGTCAACATACCTTAAGCCAAGTTTTGCACCATCTCCACAGTGGGAGGTCGATAGGAGACACCTGAAGCATTTGATTTAGCAGGGATTTACTAGACCTGCTATATTGAATTCCAGAAGATAGATTGCCGGCACATGGATCCTCTGGTAGGGGGAGATGTGGCCTCAATGTTGGAAAACCACATGCGTAGCATGGGTATCATCAGCCACTCCAAAACCTAGCAAACTTGGACCAGCACAGAGCTGTTTTGGTCACTGCTTTTCTTTGCATATTTTGTAACACTGATGTAAGCCTGGGACCAGAGAGGCGGTCTTGGCCAGCGGTACCAGATTCTGATTAGACAGAAGAAAAAAGGAGAGGGATCAGAAAGAGAAGAAATAAGGCAGGGAAGGATACATAAGGGTACATGTGACAGAATGTTACCGTACATTCCGGGGGATGGTTGGGATTTAGTCAAAGCGGGTGTAGGTAGCAAGGTCATTTTGGGCCTGGTCTGGTCAGGACATTTTTCATGATCAGGATGACAAAGGCTCAGTACTGTTACAGTAGGACCCAGTGTCGCAGGGCCCAGTGGCAGAGGGAGGGAGGCAGAATGGCTCATCTCTCTGCCCTTCTTTCAGTTAGCAATTAAGTTCACTTCCCTCCTCATTTTTCCTCCAACCTCTTTTCTTTTAAGGACCCCAGAAGGATGGACAAAATCACCCATCCCCTTAGTATTCGGTTTACCAGTTATGCTTTGTTTTTGCCACCCCAGTTTGAGTCCGTTGATTACTGGTCTCCTCTGTCCCTTGTTCACCAGATACTTGAATGATATGAGTAGCTCTTTTTTTTTGGTTGGTTTGGTTTCCTTTTGTATCTTATTCTTTTCCCATTCACGTTTAGCGTTGTGGCGTATGCTACCCGTTTATAAACATTTACTTACTTTCACGGGTTAAATTCATAGACCCAAGTTACAAGAGAGGCTTCTTTCTACCAGCAGGAAAAGAACTAGGTCAGACTAGAGGATGACAATGGTTCCTTCCGACCTTAAAATCGAGGAGTCTAACCATCAAGCTGGCATGTGCTTTGTAACTTACATCTTGATCAAAGGCACGGGAAGGCAATATGGCTTAAGCTGCCATCCCTCGTCCAGCCATGAAATTGTTCCCTCTGCGGAACTTAGAGAGGATTGACAGACTTGGGGGAAAGAGAGAGAGAGAAAGAACAAACAAATATTTCAGCGTTGCTTGTGGCAACGCACGGATGCCTAGTCTAGAGCATTAGAAACCAACTATTTCTATTCTCGTAGCAGCAGCGTCTTCAGGCTTGCAAGGGGCAGAGATAAGAGGAGCAAATGGGGGGAAAATGAAGAAATATTGCTGTCAGTTGGCTCTCCTTCCACAGCCAGCCCTAAGAAAGGCAAATGTCTAGTAGCATCTTCAGCAGAGGAAGGAAAAGGATGAGCACTAGGGCAAGCAGTGCAGGGGGAGAGCGGCTTGCCCATGGTCAATATCTGACTCCTCTCCAGTTTTTAGATCAATGAGGGGTCAAGAGAGGCCCAAACGTGTCTGCTTTTTGCAGATAATTTCAATATTTCGTCTAAAATCCAAATGCCCCAAACCTCAAAAGTGTTCCGGTTTTGGCTGAAATATTTCAGTTACTCCCTACCCCCTGAGCGGAATTCACTGGCATAACAAATTGCAAAGGGAGCCAGGGTACTGACTGCATGAGTCATGATCAGATTGAATGCCTTGACTTGCTGCTTTTTTTTAATTAAAATGTCTGCTGCATTCAAGTGCCTGGGAATTGGGGGGGGAATCCGCTCCAGCTTGCTGTGAAATATGCGTGACTCTGGGTTTATAGCACCTGAATTATTACACCCAGGGCTAGTCAGAGAGAAAAATCAGGACAAACTGGAGGCTGGCCAGAGAAGGAAGGAGAACAGAAATAGAGGGGGTTGAGTCATCAGGGAGATGAAAAGAGCTCCAGGAAACACGTTTAGCTTGACCAATGGGCTCCTCAGGAGATGTGAGACAGGATAAGCGCCCAGGCCTTGGAAGGTCGTAAACAAGAAGGCAGGGGAATTGATTAGGATGGAATGTGGGGACATAGCCAACAGTGATGGGAAAGTGTTAAAGAAGGGAAAATAGAAGATGATCATCAGGTTAACTCCATGAGAGATCTGGGGAATCATCTCCTCCAGGGGATGGGTGAGTGCACCCTTGCTTAACTAGTTTTTTATGAACCCGGTTATAGTTTTGGCTTTCACAGCATCCCCTGGCAAGGAGTTCCACAGGTTAACTGTGCGCTGCATGAAGAAATACTTCCTTTTGTTTGTTTTAAACCTGCTGCCTATGAATGTTGTTTGGTGACTCCTAGTTCTTGTGTTATGTGATTCAGTAAATAACACTTCCTTATTCACGTGCTCCACACCAGACATGATTTTATAGACCTCTATCATATCCCCCCCGCTTTGTCGTCTTTTTTTGACACTGAAAAGTCTGAGTGTTTTTAATCTCTCCTTATATGGAAACTGTCATATACCCTTGATCATTTTTGTTGCCCTTCCTTGTACCTTTTACAATTCTAAAAGATGTTTTTGAAATGGACTGACCAAAACTGCAGGCAGTATTGAAGCAGTGGACGTACCATAGATTCAGAGAGTGGAATTACGATATTTTCTAATTATCTGGCCATTTTTAATGGTTCCTAACATTGTTAGCTTTTTTGACTGCTGCTCCACATTGACCAGAGCTTTTCAAAGAGCTATTCTCAGTGACTCTAAGGGCTCTTTCTTGAGTGGTCATAGCTGAGTTAGATACCCATAATTTTGTATGTATAATTGGAATTTCATTCTCTAATGCTCATTACTGTGCGTTTATCAACATTGAATTTCCTGTGCCGTTTTGGTACCCCACACCCAGTTTTTTTTAGCTCTATTAGTAACCCTTTACAGTCTGCTTTGCAATACATTGTCTTGAGTGAGTTTGTGTCATCTGCAAATTTTGTCCTCTGTTTGCACCTTTTTCCTAATCCTTTTTGAATAGGTCAGACATACCAGAAGCAGCACCAGTTTCTGCTCTCTGTTCCGATAACTAACCACTTATTCCTAGCTTTTGTTTCCTCTCTAATAACCAGTTACTGATCCATGAGAGAACCTTACATCTCATCTTATGACTTCTTACTGTACTAAGAACCTTTGATGAGGGATCTTGTCAAAGGCTTTCCGAAAGTCCAAATTCCTTGGATCACCCTAATCTACATTTGTTACCTTCCCCTCCTCAAAGATTTCTCATAGATTAGTGAGGCATGGTTTTCCTTTATAGAAGCCATCTTGCCTTCTCCCCAATAAATTGTGTTCATCCATGTGCTTGATAATTCTGGTCAATTTGCTTAGTACTGAAGTTAGGCTTATCAGCCTGTAATTGCCAAGATCACCTTTGGAGCCTTCTTTAAAAATCACTGTCACCTTAGTTATCCTTCACTCATCTGGTACAGAAGCTGATTTAGTAGTACAGGTTGAACCTCTTTCATCTGACACCCTCAGGATCTGACCGGTGCAGAACCAGAGAATTTGCCGAGGTTGATATTGTCCAGCAGCATTACCAACACTTCCACTACTTATTGGGCTCTTAGAAGACATGTAGGGGTAAATCAGAGCTAAAGAACAGCACAGAACACTGAGAGCCAGGACTGGTGGCTGTAAACAAACTTTATGGAACCACGGGAAACATGAAAAGTGGACATCCAGCTAACTACAATTATTCTGGACCGTCAATGTTGCTGGACCGGAGAGTGCCAAACTAGAGAGACTCAACCTGGAATGCTGCAGTTTCATGCCTGCTTCCCTTCCAGACTCGTAGGTGACTCCCAGCTGGTCCTGACGACTTATTATTATTTATCAATTTGTTCCAAAACCTCCTCTACTGACACATCACTCTGGGTCAGTTCCTCCGATTTGTCACCTGAAAAGAATGGCTCAGCCGAGGGCCTCTCCCTCACATCCTCTGCAGTGCGGGCCAAGGCAAAGCATTCATTTCACTTCTCTACAATGGCCTTATCATTCTTGAATGCCCGTTCGGACCTCCATTGTCCCGGGGCCCCACTGATTGTTTGGCCAGCTTCCTGCGGCTGGTGCACGTCGATACAATTTTGCTCCTAGTTTTTGCACCTTTGGCTAGTTTCTCTTCAGACTGTTTTTTGGCTTCCCTAATGCTGCTTTTACACGATTTGTTAGAGTAGCAAGGGGCACTGCGAGGATAGGGATTGAGGGGCATCGGCAGAACTGGGCGGGGGGTGAGGGGTTGTGTGGTGGCATCCAAGGCTGGGATAGCAATGGGCTGCAGGTGGGGATTGAGGGGCATTGGCAGAGCTGTGGGGCAGGAGAAGGGGCTCAGGGCTGGCATAGCAAGCAGGACTGTGAGGAGAGAATGTGGGGCATCGGATAAGCTGGGGAGAGGCACCTAGGTTGAGGACAGCAGATTGGGACTGAGGGGCATTGGCAGAGCTGTGGGGTGCTGGAGCTCAGGGCTGGAGAAGCGGGGGGACTGGGAGGGACATAAGCAGAGCTGGGGGAGACACCCCTTGGCTGGGCTAGCAGGGGGTACTGATGGGTAAGGACTGAGGCGCACTAACTGAGCTGGGCCGGGAATCATCTGCAGCTGAAATAGCAGGGGCAGCTGGCCAGGCCAGAGGCATTGGCTGCCCACACGCTCAATCTGGGCATTCCTCCGTCCCTTCCCTTTGCGTGGAGCGTTGCCTCGAGCAGCAGGAGCGAATCACAGGGGGCAGGTCTGGACTCCCTGTGCAGAATCAGTCTTTTGTGCCAGGCGTTGCACGGCCAGACAGGGATGCCTGCTCCCAAGGAGCAGCCAGTCTGGGCCGCTGCGGCTTGCTCCCCTCTCGGCCTCGAGAGAGTCCTGCTAGCCCTGGGGAACTCCGTGGCCCACTTTGGTTTTGCAGCGCCAGTCGTCGCAGCCCCCTTCGGAGTGGGCCTCTGAGCTACAGGGCCAGCCCCAGGAGGAGTGGCTGGACCGCGGGGTGGAGGACACGCCCGGTTTGCTGTCCACACCCTGGTGAGCAGGATATGGGCCGCACACCCAAGGCTGCCCCTGCAGCGTGAGGGGTGAGTGGGCTGCCATGCAGGGGCACCCGTCTGTGCATGGTGTTGTGCCCCAAGGAGTTGGGAGCAGTGCTGCCAGGTTGGTCCAGGCCTCCATGCTGAGCCAGCTCTCTGCATCTTCCTCGTTCTCAGGCCCCTCCTCCATCTGGGGCCGGGATGGCTCCACGGAGAGCGCCTTGCAAGCGGAGTTCGGGTCCCTGGAGCCCCTGACAGAAGAGGCCCTCTCCAAGGGAAGTACCATGCCCCCAACCCTGCCTCCTACTCCCACCTTTGCCTGGGCGGCCCTCTGAGGAGGGGTGCGGGGGCCAGTCCCAGAGCAGCCCCTGCCAGCCTGTTCTGTGGAGGCTCAGGAGTGTGCCATGGGATGGGGTGGAGGTTGGGCCCTGAGATTTGGGGGGTGCGTCTGCTCTGAGGCATGGTGCCTCCCCATGGGCATCTGACCACCCAGCCTCTGACTGTCCTGGGGGCTGACTGGCCGCTGTTGTTGTGGGCTGGGTTGGCAGATTCCCGTTGGTCGGGGAGGGTTTGCATTTCGGTACCCCGAGCCTCAGGCAGGCTGAGGGCTGAGGTGGAGATGTGTGTGGGGGGGGGGGTGCATTTGTATCCAGCAGCCTGGCCTGAAGGACACCAAGCTGCTGGCTGAGTCCCAAACAAGAAGAGGAAGAAAATACCCAGCCAGTCCTTCCCCGTGTGTTAGGTCAGGATCTTCACCGCACCAGCGCCCCCAAGCCCTTCCCAGTGGGGCCAAGAGCGGCTCAGATGGGGCCCAAGGAGCCTGCCGCGATTCAAGGGCCATAAATGCCACTGACGCCCGCCCATGTAGCTCCCCCATGGACCAGTCCCGTTTGGGCTGAGGTTAGTGCACAAACCTCCGCACCATTGGCAATCCCTGCATCCTGGTGTTCTCCCGCCACTGACCGCGCCCTGGGACAGCCTCGCCGAGCACACTGGCTGCAGGGGGTGCGGCGTGTTTGGTGAACGACTGTGGCTATGATTTCTGAATCACACCTTGCACTGGAGGGACCAAACCGACTTTAACCCCTCCCCCCCATCAATTCACCCTCGAAATGCTGCCAGGAGTCAAGTCAGGGATACACCCGGGAGCGCACGCAGCTTTCTGTGGAGGAGAGCACAACACGACGTAGTCGTTTAGAGAGGGAGGAGCATAGTGCCTCCAGCTCAAACTGCAGGGGGGGTTTATGCCGAACCGCACTAGGAGGCAGGCTGGGGAACCCCTTGCAGAGCAGACCGACGACTTTCTTGACCAAGTTATGTCCCAAGCCTGTGTCGTCTTTTGTGCCAGCGGAGGGCGACCTGACAGTAGCCGGGCACCTCTCCCCAGCTCTGCTCCTACACAGCCTACTCCTGTGCTAACTCAACTGGAATTCAGCCAAGACACCAACCGCTACCCCTGGGAACAGTGCAGGGCTCAGGATCTTGTGTCGAACTGTGTGCCGCAGCTGCGCCATGACTCACACTCGCAGCCGCCGCACCGTCCATCCAGCACAGCCAGCCCAGCCTGACCCACCGGGATCTCTCCGGCTTGCCACCTACAGCACAGAGCGCTGTGTTGGTAATTGCTGTTCTTTCTCCCCACCAGGCCTAGTTTGTAATGGTGTTAGCGAGGTCACACTGTGACACACGTTGGCTTGGGTGCAGGACTTCAGGTGCTCACTTTTGTGAGCTCATATAGTCAGTCACGCCTCCCCCCGCATTGTTCCCGGCCACGGATCAGGCTTCCAAGGGGGAGCTTAGGTCAGTACTCACCAGCCCTGTTTACTGACTCGGGGTTTTGTCTGAGAGGCTGAAACGACTCAGACACTTACAGCTGAATGTCCCCATAAGCGCTTTGCTGGCTCAGGCAGGGCACACTGGGAATGAGGCCGTCAAAGCTGCTGGCGTTAACCCAGTGTAAAGCTGCAGCCGGTGGGAGGCAGCCCGGCCCTTTCCCCTCAACCCTCCCATGGCTGCAAGTCCTCTTGGTGAGCTGCCGTAGTGTTTTGTTCCAAGTCCTTGCGCCATCCTCGCCCTGCTCAACAGGGCCCTTATTCCACCAGCAAAGAAACAGCAGCACCGTCTGAGTGCACTGGGAAATGGCTGGAGCCTTCATTAACCCCCCTGACCATACGCTTTGTGTTCCCAGCACCGTCTTCAGAGAGTGTGTGGGGTTGCCATGCCAGGTATGGGCTGGACTCCCTTGGCAAGTAGACAAAGTGATTGCTCAGAGCCTCCTCCTGTCTTGCTGCATTTTCCCCATTTATTGTAGAATCCTAGAATCCCAGGGCTGGAAGAGCTCTCAGGAGTCATCGAGTCCAGCCCCCTGCCCGAAGCAGAACCAACCCCAACTCAATCGTCCCAGCCAGGGCTTTGTCCAGCCAGGACTTAAACACCTCTAAGGATGGAGATTCCACCCTCTCCCTAGGGAACCCATCCCAGTGCTCCCCCACCCTCCTAGGGAAATAGTTTTATCTAATATCCAACCTAGATCTCCCCCACTGTAACTTGAGACCATTGCTCCTCGTTCTGCCACCCGTCACTACTGAGAACAGTCTCTCTCCATCGTCCTTGGAACTTCCCTTCAGGAAGTTGAAGGCTGCTCTCAAATCCCCCCTCACTCTTCCCTTCTGCAGACTAAACAAACCCAAATTCCTCAGCCTCTCCTCGTAGGTCATATGCTCCAGCCCCCTCAGCATTTTGGTCACCCTCCGCTGGACCCTCTCCAATGTGTCCACATCCTTACTATAGTGGGGGGCCCAGAACTGGACACCATACTCCAGATGTGGCCTCACCAGTGCTGAATAAAGGGGAATAATAACATCTCTAGATCTGCTGGCAATGCTCCTCCTAATGCAACCTAATATGCCATTAGCCTTCTTGGCTACAAGGGCACCCTGTTGACTCATATCCAGCTTCGTAATCCCCAGGGCATTTTCTGCAGAACTGTTGCTTAGTTATGCTGTCCCCAGCCTGTAACAGTGTTTGGGATTCTTCCATCCCAAGTGCAGGACTCTGCACTTGTCCTTGTTGAACCTCATCAGATTTCTTGTGGCCCAAACCTCCAATTTGTCTAAGTCACTCTGGACCCGATCCCTGCCCTTCAGCGTATCTACCTCTCCCCCCAGCTTAGTGTCATCCGCAAACTTGCTGAGGGTGGAATCCATCCCCTCAGCCAGGTCATTAATAAAGACGTTGAACAAAATTGCCCCTAGAACCGATCCTTGGGGCACTCCGCTAGAAACCAACCGCCAACTTGACATCGAGCCATTTGGGCCCAACAATCTAGCTAGTTTAGCACAGGCTCTTTGGGCCTAGATATTTGATCCAGTGAGATCTTTGCCCCTCTCCTAGGAAGCCTCACTTCATACAGGTGCCGGCTCATGGCGTACGCCCCCTCGTGGGGAATAATTGCTTGTGAGACCTATTCTTGATCAGTCTGACTCTTTGCTTTGTTGATTTTGGTCAGGACTGATTATTTCTGTTCTCTACTATATAAACCAATAAAGAAGGATGTTACCCAAAAAAGTAGCCCATCTTTTCTCACCAGTCCTTGGTTTGGATTCAAAGCCAGTGTTACAGGACGAGCTATGTCCTTATGCACTACGTCAGGGTCTTTCAGAAAACACCCCCCCCCCCCCCACACACACACACATACACTGCAAGACAACACCTAAGCAGCTAGGGTCTATTCAGCACAACACTTGATTGATGTGCTCCGTAGGGATGTAAGAGGTTAACCCAGAGCTGGGCAAAATATAGCCTGCGGGCTGCATGCAGCCAGCCAAGCCATCAGATCTGGCCTGTGGACTCAGTGGGGAGCCTCATGCAGGCTCCCTGCCTGCCCCCCACCACACCACTCAGAAACGCGGCTGTGGGGCCGTTTGTCTTTGAACAGCTGTGAGCCTGTGAAGGGGGGAAGCGGCTTGCATGTTTTCCCCACCCCCAGCTCAATCCCATTGGCCTGTTTGAAGAACAGGCAGCACACAAAGCACCCCTTCCCTCCGGTTCGCAGCTATTCCCAGATCCACATGGCCCCTGAAGCCCATGCAGGGGTGGGGCAGGGTGCTGGGCTGCTGGCTGGAAGTCACCCAGGTAAGTCTCCTGGCCAGAGCCTGACTCTGACACCCCAGTACCTCGCTCCCCTCAACTCTCTGCCCAACCCCTGCACCTCCTCCTACACCCCAGTTCTGTGCCCCAGGTCACAACCCAAACCCTTGCACCCTCTCCTAGCTCCTGCCTGTAGGATTGGGATGCTACAGACGGAGAGGGGGATGGGGGGACGGGGGGAACTCCATTCCAGCTGGGCCGACTGTGCCACACCATGGTCGGGGGGCACTCCAGAAGTGCAGGGGACTCAGTGCAGCCGTGGCACAGCCTTTCGCTGCAGGATCACACTTACCCAGGTAAATATGACGCTTAACTGGGGAACTTTTTAACTGGGATTTTTACATCCCTAGTGCTCCAGCTGTTCAATTAAAATTATGCAGCTGCTTGACGTGAGTTGCCCAATCAAGGCTGTAGGCTCATTGAGCGACAAGCAAGAAAAGACAGCCAGGCGACCTCCCCGCTCTCAGGAACTTGTGCTCACTAATCTCTGCAGCTGCCAGACCGGGCCAGTGCCATGGAGAACAAGCAGCTTTGCTGCCTTTCTACCTCCAAGCCTCTCTGTGGCTCTCAGGGGAAAGATGAGTGCATTATTCCAGGCAATAGCCCACCCCCTCCAATCCATCCCCACGTCAGCAGCCTTTGGCAGTCACTTGCCTAATGCCTCCTCTCCAGGGCAGATGTTGGCCCTCAAGCATAGTCACATGCAGAGTTAAGCAGCACCCCAATTAACACTGCATGAGAGGAGCAGTTGTTCCCCCTTGGAAAATTAACAGGAGCCAATGAATCAGCACGGAGGAACAAGCAACTAGAGGGTGTGGCCCTTAGACGACCCTCTGAGTGCCGCCGGGCAAGACCACGAGCCCAGCTCACAAGTGAACGGGAACGGAGCATCCCCCCTAGGCAGCTTTCCCGCAACACAAACAGGCACCCTTCCTGTGACACCGGTAAACCAAGCGCCACTGTCACCCGCACGGCTCCCGCGTGTGGTGTTCTGTCCCAGCTAGCGCCACTGAGACTGCTTCTTAGAGATTGGTGAGTCTGCTCTTCAGCCTTAGCTAAAGGCACGTGGCTTTAAGCCTATGCAGTAGGGTCTCGTGCATTAACCTCCAAAGGCCACAGGTTCAATCCTGCCTCCTGACAACCGGAATCTGCCTGTGTTACACCAGCTTTGGACAAGCCCATAGGTGTTAGCTAAGAATGGAGAAACCCATAGCTGGAAATGAAACCAGCTCAACTGTATGCCACCTACTTCGAACAAAACTCTGTCTTATAAGAACGTATGTAATGTGAAATGATTATTGATTGTGAAATGCTTGTAAGTGACTGCCTGCATTAATCTGGCAGGGTCTTGTGACCCATGCCTCCTGGTAAAATATATTTATTTTAATGGCACATTGGGCTGCATTAGGAGGAGCACTGCCTACCACTCGAGGAAAGTGATTATTCCTCTTTATTCGGTGCTGGTGAGGCCACATCTGGAGTGTTGTGTCTGGTTTTGTTCCCCCGACTGTAGAAAGGATGTGGACGCATTGGAGAGGGTCCAGCGGAGGGCAACCAAAATGATTCGGGGGCTGGAGCATATGACTCAAGAGGAGAAGCTGAGGGAACTGGGCTTATTTAGTCTGCAAAGAGAAGAGCGAGGGGGGATTTGACAGCAGCCTTCAACTATGTGAAAGGGAGGCTCCCAAGAAGATGGAGCCAGGCTGTTCTCAGTGGCGGCAGATGACAGACCAAGGAGCAATGGTCTCAAGTTGCAGTGGGGGAGGTCTAGGTTGGATATTGGGGGAAAAGCTACTTCGCTAGGAGGGTGGTGAAGCATGGGGATGGGTTCCCTAGAGAGGGGGTGGACTCTCCATCCCTGGAGGTTTCTAAGTCCCGGCTTGACAAAGCCGTGGCTGGGATGATTGAGTTGGGATTGGTCCTGCTTTGAGCAGGGGGTTGGACTCGATGACTCCTGAGGTCTCTTCCAGCCCTGGGATTCTGAGAGTCTATACTACTAAAAATTGCCGCTTTGAAATTGTGAAACCAGATGGGAAGAGTGGCTCTCCCTAGGGATGTTAGTGTGTTGTCATTTACAGGATGAAGTGATAAGCTTGCCAGAGAGGTAGCAGCAAGGGGAGGGGACAGGCAGCAGACTGTACACACAGGAAGCTGGCTTTTAAGTCAGCTCCCTGCGAGCACCAGCTCCCTCCTGCTCCTCTGCGTGTAAACATGTAATGGCTGAAAAATGCGGCCGATACACATTTGCCAAAATAAACGTTTGCTACCAGCCCTAGCTCCCGCCTAGCCAGGAGAACTATCAAAAGTTAAGTGGGCCATTGTAAGACAAAAGCTTTGTTGGCTGCCCCCTCCACCAATGGAGAAATACGGGTGGAAGGACTCATCTCGTCAGACTGAATAATGGAAGAGAGCAATGAAATAGCTTTTTTATCTCTTTGCTGTTTAGACTTGCACGAGGGCTAGAGCTAAGATTCTCAGGTTGACCTGGGTGAAGCTATAAAAAGCCATTCAGTTCTGACAAATGACCACATCTCTGTCATGTTTGGACTCACAGGTGGAAACTCACACGTGTATATATGCTTGCTTGCTTGAACCTGTACCTAATTTGCATTTCCTTCTCCTGGTTAATAAACCTTGAGTTTGTTTATTACAGGGTTGGCTACAGGCCTGGTGTTTGGTGTGCGAAGTAAGGTACAAATTGACCTGGAGTGGTTGGTCTTTTGGCACCCTGAATACGGTATGGTTTTTGGGGTGATGTGGGTGGTTGTGGACTTCTAATACTCCTGTCATCTGAAGAAGTGGGTTGTGCCCAGGAAAGCTCATGAGACCATCTACATGTTTTGTTAGTTTTTAAGACTATTTGTTGTTTTTTAAGTTTTTCCCGTGATTCCATGGCAAGCCTGTTACAATGTTCCAGGAGTTCACCTTTGTTCCTGGGTTGGAGAAGTGAATCACAGACCATACCCCTAAGTTCGGGGCTGCCCTGAGGTTGGCGCTCTCAGCCGGGCGCTGCTTTGGCAGTGCGGCAGATACGTTTCAGCATGAACTGCTGCAGCGGGACCATGCTAGGAGGAGTTTGGGCTTTTTTAAAAAATTCAGCAGCTTATGCAAGCTCTGGGTACACAGCCTGCAAAGGACGCACGGCTCTGAACATTCCATTCCTCGCTTTGCGTGCGCGAGGCAAGGAGCCCAAGGGCAGACATCCCTGCTGCTGTGGCAGAGGCTGGGGGTAAATACTGACAAAGGAAAGCAGCCTGTGCAGCACAAGACCCCGATCGCCCCAGAGATACAGAGAAGGCCGGGCGGCCGTTTGTCTTGGATGGCTCAGACACAACAAATCCTCCCTCTTGGCAGGAGGTCAGACTAGCTGACCTTTGCAGTCCCATCATACCCTCTGGTTCTGTGATATGATTAATAAGCACATTTCTTGCAGTGATTGCAGAGGGACGGGGAAGAGACATGCTAGGCAAAGCCCTGATGTGCAAGAGCTGGCAATACTCAGCCGCTCACGAAAGAAGACCCCCGAAATATCCCTGCTGCCGCTAGACTGCGAGCTAAGATGTTCTGGAAATGCAGGAAGGAACAGGATTCATCATGTAATTAAGGAAACCAGGCAGGATGCAAAACTGTGTCATTCCTCCTTAGCGTACAGTGAGCGGAAAGACTCCAAGTCAGCCCAGTACAGCATTAAATGACATTTCAAGTTCTGAACTACCTTGTTACATTTCTTGATTGAAATGAAATCCTGGTGCTAAAGTTGAGAAGTTATTTGTGTCTGTGTCTTGCTGCCTGGAAAGGGTGTTTGTCACCTCTCACTTGGCCACGCTCTTCTGTCCTGTGTTTATAAATGTCCATCAAGGGCGCTTGGCATTCTGGGCGGGTGCTATTAGTCGGGCAGATTGAAGCTGTGCCTGGCTGCAAAGGGCCGGTACCTGGCACAACATGCTGTGGGCAGTGGTGGCCCATCAATACAGGTGACCTAGGCAGTTGCCTAGGGTGCCAAGATAAATGGCCGTTGAGGGCTCTGGAGGCGGGCGCCGATCTCCTGCCGATCGCGCATTTTGCCTAGGGCACCAGTTGCTGGCAGCTTGTCTAGGGCCACTCCTGGCTGCCAGCCACTTCCATGGGGGAAAGGCTACCCCGCCCCCATTGCTCTGCTGCTGCAGGGAACATGGTGGCTTTCCGGTCAGGCTTGGGAATGCAGCTGGATTGTGGGATGAAAGCACAAAGCCCTTCACGGCCCAGGTCTTGTCTGTCTCCGAGAGCATCCATGTGCTGTACCGCTGTGCTAATGGGGAACTCTCGAGCAGGCAGAATGCAGGGCCAGACGCCCGGGGAGCAGGGCTTCTGGGCACAGGGCCCCAGTGTGGGAAAATCATCCCTTCCGAATGCGCTTGGACCATGAGCTCCTCGAAGACCTGCCAGCATGCTGAGACCACAGCAGCATATGCCTCTGCTGAGAAGGCCGGGGATGCCCTGCAACCTCGCCCCATGCAGTTAAAGGGAGGGCTATAAGATAAACTTTCCCGACTAAAAGATGTTTTATTGGGTGGCAGATGCTAGATCCCTTTTGGATAGGTTTTGAAAACATCCATTCAGTGTGGAGCAGTAGTCAGATAAAATGCTTAACAGGATGCCCAGAACCATTAGAAAAGGGCTTGCTAATAAGACAGAAAATATCATAATTCCACTATATAAATCCATGGTACACCCACACCTGGAGTACTGTGTGCAGTTTTGCTCATCCCAGCTCCAAAAAGATCTGTTAGAATTGGAACAGATACAGAGAAGGGCGAAAAACATGATGAAGGGTATGAAACAGCTTCCATATGAGGAGAGATTAAAAAGATTGAGATTTTTCACCTTAGAAAAAAGACGACTGAGGGGGGATATTATCGAGGGCTATGAAAGCATAGATGGTTTGGAGAAAGTGAATACAGAGTGTTAGTTATCCCTTCACATAGCGGGCGGGGGGGGGGGGGTTGTCACCCAATGAACGTAGTAGGCAGCAGGTTTAAAACAAACAAAAGGAAGACTGTCTTCTCAGAACACACAGTCATCCTAGGGGACGCGCTGTTAGGGGACATTGTCAAGGCCAAAATGATACGGGGGTTCAAAAAACACTTTGGTAAATTCATAGATGATAGGTCCCTCAATGGCTTTTAGCCAATGTGGTCAAGGATGTAACGCACCCCATGCCTTTGACAGCCAGAAAAGATGGGACTTGGTAATAGGGGATAGCCCTGTTCTGCTCATTCCCTCTGGCATTGGACACTGTCAGCAGACAGGATACTGAGCTAGACGGACCTTTGGTCTGACCCAGTGTGGTTGTTCTTATGTCTTGGGGTGCTCTTACATGCCCATTGTTCCCCGTACATCACAGAGGGGGAGACAGGGTTCACTGAAAAGAAGGATTAGTCCTGTAACATCTTCGGCAGCCTTCTCTTACCCCATCCACTGCAACTGCCTGGCCAGACCAATGCAGCTGCCCAGCACCACTCTATGATTGAGTGGACCACAGTATTTATTCTGCTGTTTTGCACACAGGTTCCTATACCTCCCGTCTCACGGTAGGAGCGGAGATGCTCTGTGAGAGCTGGGCACGGCCACAGTCCTTGGGGGAGTTTTAAGACCCTTAATGCGAGCTGCGTCAGCCAGAGCTAGGGTCTCGCTTCCGCAGGAGAACGCCGCAGCAGGAAGAGTGTGAGTAAGCAATGCCACCTGCTGGCACCACGGGGAAGGGTTAGAGGTTTTACCATCTTACTGCAACAACCCACTGGACTAATAGAGTTCCCATAGGAAATGTTAGCAGCATGCCTTGTGGATGGAGCTGGGGCATTTGACCTGAAATGCAAACAACTTGGAAGTAAATGCCAAGTTGCCTTGTACATTCCTCCTGCCAACATAGCACTTATGCCAGCAAAACTTCTATCACTCGGGGGCGGTGTGTGTGTGTGTTTCCATACCCCTGAACAACACAAGTTTTGCTGACATAAGTGTGAGTGTAGACAGGGTGTTACTCTATTGGTGGTACTTCTCAAGCTGCCATGACTGTAGTAGCTAAGTACCACATGAGCTTTTATGCAGCTCACCTCCCTAACTCCTGTGAGGTGTGCTGTGGAATTATGCCCATTGTACAGATAGGGAACTGAGGCCCAGGAAAACTAAGGGTGTCTCTGCACAGCAGCTGGGAGTGTGCTTCCTTCATGTGGGGCAACAGACGCATTAAAGCAGGCTGGCCACACTGGCGCACAGCTACCCGGTACATAGCGAAGGAATAAGGCAGATTTGCCTGAGCCACTGTCAGATTTGCCTGAGCCACAGTGCTAGTTAATTTAGCCTGCTAGCTCATGCCTGTCTTATCTGCTCTGGAAAAGCATCATTCCCATTGCAGAGTCGCTGCACCGCACCATCATCACCTCCCTCCCCGACTCCTCCAGTGTCTTGCCCACAGAGGATGTAGCTGCTGAGAGGCTTCCGTAGGAGGACACCGAAAGATTAGGATGGCCGCTGTCATGCCTCTGCAAACCGTACCCAGGTGTGTAACCCTGACTCACACCAGCAGCCCTCCTGGCACTTCAGAATCATAGCTTGTCCGAGTAAAGCCAGCACATCATGCGGGAAGTGACTGCAGGACGAGGCCTTTAGAAAAGGGACTCGTCAGCGGAGATTTGACGAGGGATCTAAAATAACAAAGGGCTTGGAGATGTACAGCTGAGTGACTCTATTAGCCGTTTCACAGTCAGCAGGACAAATTAAGTCATTTGCATGCAAGCAATAGACTTAGAATGTCTACAAGGACGACAATAATAACCTGTAAACCAGGAAATTCCAATTCCCGGACATTACCGAAGCAGGTAGTGCAGTACTTTTTAAAAGGAGGTCAGGTCTTGCACTCACGTCAGGCCGGGCAAAACTTAAAAGATGGGATTTCAAAGGCATTCTGCATTAGTCCAGCTATGAGGGGTTTTTGCCACTGACTTCAACGGGAGCAGCGTGAGGCTAGTGCCGAGTGCTTTGCAAACTCTGCCTCATGTAGGCTCTCATGCTTCAGGACAAAAGCGTGTCAGCTAGTTATGCTGAGAAAGAGATTTCACCACGTGATACAGAACTGCAATGCCGTTCCCAGTTTATTGTAGGTTTGGCTGGGTTTGTTTGATTCCTTTGCAGCCAGTCCAGTCCAGGCTGTGCAAGTGGGTGCCAGATTGATGAGAGCATTGGCCCTTTTCAGCGTGGCAGATGGTACTATATTAAGGACATAAATACTGTGTTAAAGATGGTTGTTGCTGAAGGCTTTGGAAGCCACACCAGGCTTCGGCCAGGTCTACACTAGACCCGGCAGCTCGGCTTATGGTATGCACTTCCAGCTATGCAGAATAAGTAGAATACATAGCTGGTGTCGGCTTACCTTAAACCGAGCTTGGCAGCATACCCACAGGGGGAGGCTAATGAGAGCAAACACTCCTGTCGACTTCCCTTACTCCTGGCAGGAGTGGGAATACTGGATGCCAGCAGGAGTACCTTCTGGATTTGATTTAGCAAGTCTTAACTAGACTCGCTAAATCAAACTCCAGAAGCTAGATTGTGGCAGCATCAATGTTTTGCGGAGTGAAGACATGGCCTTCGAAGGGTTAGATTTTTTTCAGTAACTGTCTATTTCACCATACACAATCAAATCAACGAATCAATTGATAGCAACTGAAATGAACAGAGAAAGGATGACAAATATGCTGCCTGAGAACTTCTTAGTGTCAAAATCCAGTGATTTAGATTTTTGAATCAGGCTTATCACAAATGGTCTGGTGACTGAAATAGAACATATGGGTGTGATAAGCGGATATTTACTTTGTGTGTTTTGACATGTGATGTGGACAATTTGTGTTTTAATAGTTTATAAAGCTTTCAGCATCTTTCTGCATCTACAATTGTTAAATAATTATCTGACACACACCCTAATTTCCTGCAACTGCGAACATTAATGTAGATAAAAATAGAAAAATATGCTTACTCCCATAAATTTGGGCAATCATGACAATTTTAAATAGATTTAAAAAATGCTTAATACTAAACACTGATATTATCTTTCAAAATTATAAAATAAAAATTGAATTCTACCAAACCTAACTATAGAAGAAGCAAGTCAGCATGCTGGCTGCACAGTACTTTCTTTAGCACTGGGCGGGAGGTTACTGGTTGGAGCAGCAATTTATGGGACCATACAAGAGCTAAGTGAAAGTTGCTGAGGTGCAGCCAATGTTTCTGGGAGTTTCTGACAAGGCCAGAAGCAAGCTGAGTTTTGCCTGCTTTGAAGGCTTTACTTTCCCCTTCTCCACGGTAGGGCTACCTCTATACTGCAGGCTTCTTGCACAAGAAAAGCCGTTCTTGCGCAAAAACTTGTGGAGTGTACTGCATGTGAGTTCTTGTGCAAGTAAATTTATAGTCAAGCGTTGGAATAGAGGGCTTCTTGCACAAGAGTTATTCCTCTCCCCATGAGGAATAAGCCCTCCCGTGCAAGAGCTCTTGTGCAAGAAGGCAGTGTGGACGGGCAACAGGGATTTCTTGCGAAAGAAATCCCTATGGCTAAAACGGCCATCAGCGCTTTCTTGTGCAAGAGCGCGTCCACACTGCCATAGACACTCTTGCACAAAGGCACATCTCTTGCACAAACGCACTTGGCAGCGTGGATACGTTCTTGCGCCAGACCTTTTGCGCAAAACAGTTCTTGAGCAAGAAGCCTGCAGCGTAGACGCGGGTTGAAGTGTTTTGTGGCAGCAGGTTTGCGCCAGGGCTGGTATCACATTGCCTACATACAGGGTGTCTTATTTAGATCAGAATCCAGCTGCTGGGAAAACCTGTTTCCATGAACAGTGCTGATTTGTGGTGGCTTCATTCCGAAGCCTTTGAAGTGGCACCGCCCGCCACGTGGCGACTGCCGGAGCCCCAGCCAGCAGCTGTGCGGCGGCTCAGGGGGCCGCGGTGCACCCCAGTCCCGACCGCCCCGCGGTCCTGTTGTTTGCGGGGAGGGGTGCATCTGAACCCACGGCCAGCAAACAGAAGGGTCCATCAGCCCAAACCCTGGCATGCAGACAGGCTACCACGCCCGCTGGTAGCAAGGGCTTCTCTGCCCTCCCAGGAGCCATGTGGACTCGTGACAGATCAACCCTCTTTCCTGGAGGGAGGGGACTGCGACACAACCACGGGGGTGGGGGGGGGGCAAAGGGCTTGGGGAAAACTCTTCTATTGGGAGACAGCGGGAAGGTCGGGACCTTTTCTTCTCTTCCTCGACCTATAAAAAAAAAGTTTTTCCTGGGGGGGCAGAGTGACGTCATCACCTCGCCCCGCCTCCCCTCCTCCCTGCGGCTCGCCCCATAGCGGGGTCGGCAAGCTCTGGCTCGCGGGACTAAGCAGGGCACTTGGGCGCCTCCCCACTTTTCTGGCACCGTGCAGGTGAGCGGCGGCGGGGGGGCGCGGGGACGCGTGGGGCGGGACTGGGGTGCACCGCGGCCCCCTTGCAGCACAGCAGCCGCCACGTGCTTTTCCAAACAGCTGCTCCCACCCGCGCGGGGCGGTCGGGACTGGGGTGCGCCGCGGCCCCCTGAGCCGCCGCACAGCTGCTGGGCTGAGGCTCCGGCAGTCGCCACGTGGCGGGCGGTGCCGCTTTAGAAACAGCGGAGCGGAGCGGGGGCGGGGGGACGCGTGGGGGGGTCGGGACGGGGGTGCGCCGCGGCCCCCTGCCGCACAGCTGCTGGCTGAGGCTCCCCTGTTTTAAAGACAGCTGCTCCCTTGCGCTGGCTGCCGGACCCGCGCGCTGGGGGGGGGGGGGGGGGGAAAGGACCCCACTGCCCGGGGGGCGGTAGATGGGGCCCGGTGTGGGGGAGGGACGCTGGCTGGCAGGGCTGCAGCCCGGCCCCCTCTAATGGTTTCCTACCCCCTTGCGATTGGGGGGATGGAGAGCACAGCGAGGTGTCGCAGCCCTTAGTAATTAAAAAAAATATATATATAGGGAATGGTCGTGAGAGTGGCTCGGGAGCTTCTGCTCACCCTGTCTCATAAGGCAAGTAGGAGGGGACAGTCAGTACAACTCACTGAGAGGGCAAATGCCACACTTTTTCACAGAATGTGCAATTAGGCTGTGGAACTCCTTGCCACAGGAAACCACTGAGCCCAAGAACAGCCAGCTTCACAAAAGGGATTGGCCATTTATATTGATAACAAGACTATCTGGAGTTGTCATTAATTATGCCAACATTTTGTAAGGGATATTAAAACTCATGGCTTAAGTCAGTCTCTTAAGTATGAAGTCTCAACCTGATTTCTAACATGGGGGGCAATGTATCCTAACTGTGCCAATAGGACAGGCTACCACTTTCCTCTGGGACTGGCCACTGTCAGAGACAAAGTGCTGGACTGGATGGACCTGGGGTCTGATCCAATCTGGCAATTCCTATATTTCTAATTTTCATTAAACCATCTCTGCTGAGGTGGCTGTGAAAGACAATGCAGGTTTTTTACCATTTTAAATTCAAGGACGGTAAGGTGGGAAAAGAATTTCTGTTTCCCAAACCAGCCTTGGGAAGTTGGCTTGCTCACTGTCCCTTCAGCTCCCAAACACTGCAGTTCTCTCTCTTTGCCCTTTGGTGTCCTGTGCCGCTGTGCAGTTGTTTGTAGGTTTGCCAGGTGTCCAGTTGTGAACTGAGCAGTCCAGTATTTGAACTTTCTGTTTGGGGGGAAAAAATGGAGAAAATATAAATGAGAAAATAGAGATGCCCGGTATTTTCTAAATAAGATGGAATGTAGATTGTGACATCATGTCAAGTGTGTCCGGTATTTTTGTTGAAACCATTTGGCAACCCTAGTTGTTTGCTCCTGTTTGTGGATTCATGCACATGCCCCAGCAAACTGGGAGCCCAGGATACACGGCCCAGGCCCCTGGGGTGCTGTATCACCTCTGCCCTGCAACCTGGGGTGCGTTACAATGCCTTGTTGAAGTAGCTCCCAGCTGGGGTGCCCACAGCCTTCCACCATGCAAGCCACACCCTAATTGTGTGTAACTGCAGCCTGCCAGCAACACTTGAATTCCACTCTGGCTCTTACCAGCCTTGGGTATCATTACAGGGTGACCATAATGCACCCCCGGTTATGGATTTTCCTAAAGAAATGTGCATCCTGTACTGTCCTGCCTTCTCCTGGATAGTACAATTATTTGAAGTCTATTATTCCTTTGAGGCAGGGGTGGGGAACCTAAGGCCCGGGGGCCAGATGCGGCCCCCGGCTTGCCTGGATCTGGCCCCCAAGGCTCGGGACTCCCTTCCCAACATTGGAGAGCCTGCACTGGCCCTCCAACCTGGGCCCTCCTAGGCTCTGGTGTGTGAGAGGAATGTGAGGAGTGTCGCTCTCCTTCTCAGTCAGGGGCCATGTCAGTGAGGGGTTAGTTGCCAGGAGAGGAGGGTGAAATAAGTGTCAGGACGCTTGTGGGGCAGTTCCAGAGCCCAGCAAAGCCACTGCCCCACTCAGACAGACTGCATGTATTTGTGTCTTCCCAGTCTTGGACAGTCACACGCGATGCAGCAGCTGCCACATATCACAAGTGCTCTGCATCCTAATGATGATCTTTGGTTCACCACAGGGCTCCCAATACACTCACCTCCCTCTGCCTGTTGTTTTTGGATCACAGCTATGACCTGGTAACGATGGAAACCAGAGGCAGCCTTGCAGAGGTTTTGCTGTGTCACCGCGGCACTGTGTCCCTGTAGCGTGCATTGCTGGCAATGTTTCCATGCAGAGAGCTTTGTCAGGCTGTTTGGGCTTGCAACTTGCTCTCTGCATGGGGGTCTCTGCCACTAGTAGGCTGGGGATGTTGCTTTCCTCCAGAAAGAGACATGTCAACAGGCGCTGGAAAGGTTTTTCTGCACATAATGCCTCCCTCCCCCCCCCCCCCCCCGCTCGTCCATCAACATATGCTAATCAGCCACGTGCACCTGCTTCAGCACAATCTCCGGAGGAGTGGGCTGATAGAGAAGCACTCAAGTGAGTCACACATTGCCTACCCCAGGGTCCTGTGTGTGCAAGGACCTACCCACTTCATGGGGTACCATTGTGGTCTCCTAGGCCATGTCACTCTAGGGGTCCGAGGAGATGCAAATAAAAGGCTGCAATAGAATAACAATCCTGGAGGAAAAACCCAAGCCCTTTGAGAAACTGAATCTATCAGAAAATGGAAAGAGAGAGAATGAATAAAGAAGTAAATATCAGGGCAGAACAGCATCTTGCTGAGTCTTTCACTGGCAGAGTTCCCTGTCAG
Source organism: Pelodiscus sinensis (assembly GCF_052426305.1). NCBI lineage: Eukaryota > Metazoa > Chordata > Testudines > Trionychidae > Pelodiscus > Pelodiscus sinensis. The sequence goes on from NC_143057.1 coordinate 5,676,491, forward strand.
CTGAGCACTTGGGTGCCTGCCCAGAAGAGATTCAAGTGCCACCCAGCTGATTTATAGAATGCCCATAGCCAGCAGCATCTCTATTGGTGGTGCACATCTGCACAGACCTGGGTGCACGACAATTTATTCCACACATAGTTGGAAAAAAATTAGAGTGCACATTGCTCACTGAACGTAAGGGAAGGATGTGCTGGCTGTAAGTATCCTTTAGCAAAGCATGCTGGGAATGGGAGGAGTCTGCTGCCTTATAAAACACAGGCCAGTGTGAGGGAAAATTGTGCTGCTCAAGAGATGCTATGGAGCAGCCTCTAGTCAGAGCCGCTGGCTGTACGAAAAGAGGCCGGGGAAAAGGTGCCGGATTTGAGACTTTGAGCACTTGGCCTCGGGCCTGTCACCTTAAAGCAGTGGTTCCCAAACTTTTTGGCATCACGCCCCCTTTTTGATTTTTGAGAAACCCTCACGCTCTCCCCTTTCCTCCCCCCCACTAGCAGCAAAAAAAAAAAAAAAAAAAAAAGGAACTGACGGGCCAAAAAACAAAAATAGCAGCAAAACTTAGGAGGGGAGGGATTGATGGGGAGGGGGGCTGGGTCGCCGCATACGCCCCCCCCCTTGGTTTTTTTCACCCTCCCCCGCCCCCCCCCCCCCCCCGTTTGGGAACCCATTCCTTAAAGAGCATTTGGATGCACAATGAACACTGAGAACTCATGGGAAGTGCACCGAACGTTGCTGGGATCCGTGGATAATGGACTCACCACACACTGCACGATTTTCTCCGGTGCACGTAATAACGTGCTACCAGTCTAGGGTACGGCGTGAGGGAGGCCATCTTGGCAGGTACAGCCGGGCAGTGGCATGGCCATGCGTGGGCCTAAGTGGACTGTGGTCCACCCACCCATGCAGGCTGGACGCAAGGGCTGCTCCCGCAGCGGGGCCAGGGCGTGGGGCTGGCCCTGGCCCCGTGAGTGCTCCAGCCGAGCGAGGGCCCGAGCATGGGGGCTTTCCACCCCACCATTGTCCGCCCACCCAAGTGTCGCTGCAGCAAGGATCGACTGTCGGCTGGAAGCACGAGTTGCTATTGCCTGAGCTGAGGCCCCTGAACGGGGCTGGTAACAGGCTTGTGGCGCAAGAGTGTGACACACATTCACAAGTGGGTTGCAAAGATTTTGGCCAGGGCAGGGGAAGCCATGTCTCTGCTTGCCGCTGGGCCAGCCTGTGACTTCACAGGAGTTTTCGGGGACAGAGTCCCGTCCCCCCCCCAATCACTGTCCTCTATGACGGTGGTGTGGGAGGTGATGCTTTGCTCCTCTGGGACCTGCTGTGGCCCGGCCATGCAGAAAGGACAGGCCCCAAAATGCCATCAGAGGAGTAGTGATGGGCCTCAAGCTGCCCAGCCACTAGCTGATGTCTAGGTAGCCCCTGCCACTAGCACCCAAGAAGGAGCAAGGCCCAGCATGGGTGAGAGGGGGCGTAGCATTGGGCAGAGCCCTAGGGTCCCATTAGCTGTGTGCCACCACCTGGATTTCCCTCCCTATTAAGAGATCTCAAGGGATATGCATCCCGCAGCGCGCGCGCTCAAAATGTCACATCGCCGCACAAAGACAAAGCCAGCGCTAGAGCGGATCGCGGGACCAGGAAGGAGGAGGCAGCTCTCCCGCTGGGGTAAATCAGCTGTGAGCTGCAGCTTGAACGGCTCAGGGATTCGGAACATCGTTCCAGGTGTATTTGCACGCTCGCCGCCCCCTGTTCCGGGGATGATTAATTACAAAAGAAACCACCACAGCCGAGACGCCGCCGACCGGGCAGCTATATTTCATTCTGGCCTCGATGCTGGGAAGCATGTAGAGGCAGCTCCTCAAAGGCACTTAGGCAATGGGAGTTAGTCTCTCCCCCCCCCCCCAAATATCTCGGCCCTAAGCACAGGCTCAGGAACCACTGGAGTCAGTGGCTCTTGTTTTATTGACGTCAATGGAACTGTAGTATGTGCTCAAGGGGGCTCTCAAAGAAAGGCAGGCTGGTACAGTGGTGAGGGCGGGACTGGGCAGATGTGGGTTTAGCTCCTTGCGGTACTACACACATCCTGTGGGACTATGAACAGGCCACTTGGCCTCTGTGGGTCCCTCCTCCCAGGGCGGCTGTGACATTAAAGACTGTGCAGGGACAGATTGCCATGGTAACAGCGGCCATATTTGGACCTTAGCTAGCTTCCTAAAGTGAGGCCTCTATGAACAGAGGATCTAAGGATTTGCTCTAGAAAAAGCCATGTTTCCACGTGCTGTCTATAAGCACGCATACTATAGCCTGCAAGGAACCAACTTTTCATTGGACACATTTTAATCAGAGCATAATGAGGCTATCTGTATGAAATACAAGAAGTCCTGATGCTCAGAATAAATAACCAAGTTCTATGGTAATTTAGTTGCCTTGTATTGCCCTTAAGGGAGGAATACATCTTATCCGTGTTCTGCAATATGCCATGTATAGTAATTACTCGTTTAACACGTGCCCGCTTAACATGTTTTCGTGATAGCACAATTTTTGGGGGGAACATTTTTTTTTTTAATTACACGACCATCCCCGAAATAACACGGTTTCCCCAGCTGGCCTGTCGCCGGCAGCTGCGCAGGGCTTCCCCCGCCTCCCTGCAAAACGGCGGAGAGTTTGCCGCTCACCGCGCTGTTCCCCAGCGACCCCCCCTTCCCTCCACGCTGGATGCAATCCCCCTCCCCTCTCCTCTTCTTCCCTTCCCCAGAACCAAACACCTCCCCTCCCTGCCGTAACCCAGTCCCCTTTCTCCCGCAACCTTATGTCCTGGTCCCAGCTGCTAACAAGTGCAGGCTGGAGCTGCAAGCGCACATGGGGCTCTCAGCAGCCCCGCCAAGAGAGCGGCTGACTGGAGCACTTCCGGGTTCCAGCTGATGCCCTATTGGGAGTTTTACTGTACTGTACAGTACATCGTCTAATGTTGACCACTCAGCACCAACAGAAAATTGACTTCAAAACCACCACTTGAAATGCAACCCCCACCTTTTCCATTATTTTCAATGGGAAAATTGACCCCGCATAACACGTTTTCACTTAACACGATCATTTTCTGAAACGTATCTACCGTGTTAAATGAGGAATTACTGTACATTTATGGCACTGTCCGCTTTATTCAGTCCTTTTGACGTTACTAGGTATCAGGTTTAAAGAAAACAAAAGGAAGTCTGTCTTCACCCAACACACAGTCAACCTGTGGAACTCCTTGCCAGAGGATGCTGTGGAGACCAGGACTTCAACAGGGTTAACCTAGATAAATTCATGAAGGATAGGTTCACCAATGGCTATTAGCCAGGATGGGCAGGGATGGTGTCTCTAGCCTTTTGTTTGTCAGAAGCTGGGAATTGGATTACAGGATCACTTAATGATTCCCTGTTCTTTTCATTCCCTGGCATTGGCCACTGTCGGCAGACAGGATACTGGGCTAGATGGACCTTTGGTCTGGCCCAGTATGGCCATTCTTATGTGTGGCCTGCCACCCAAGACCACCCTGGTGCCCAGCACGTGCACAATAACTTGGTCTGTTTCTTCTAAACACCACCACCTGCCAGCCATCTGTTGGCAGTACCTTCCAGGTCCTAGCTCAGAGTATGAGTGTTGATCACAGTGCAACTGGTGTTGATCCTCAGGGAAAGTTTTTTGGTGTGTCACATTGTTTGGTAACCACTTTAGCTGTTGAATCGCAACATTGTCCAACGTAGCTAATTGTGGCATATACAGAAAAGTTTGATAAGCTGACCTGTGTAGGAATATGCTATTGATTTGGCAGCAGGTAACTAATTTTTATTGATAGAAATGTAGCCGTGTTTGTCTGGTGTAGCTGAAACAAAAGACAGGACTATGTAGCACTTTAAAGACTAACAAGATGGTTTATTAGGTGATGAGCTTTCGTGGGCCAGACCCACTTCCTCAGATCAAATAGTGGAAGAAAATTGTCACAACCATATATACCAAAGGATACAATTTAAAAAAAAATGAACACATATGAAAAGGACAAATCAAATTTCAGAACAGAAGGGGGATGGTGAGGGGGGGAAGGTAAATGTCTGTGAGCTAATGATATTAGAGGTGATAATTGGGGAAGCTATCTTTGTAATGGGTAAGCTAATTAGATTTTTTATTCAGACTCAGGTGTAAAGTGTTGAATTTAAGCATGAATAACAGTTCAGAGGATTCTCTTTCAAGTGCAGTCTTAAAAGGTCTTTGAAGCAGGATGCAGGTAATTAAGTCATTGAGACAGTGTCCTTTCTGGTTGAAATGGCAAGAAACTGTTGTTTCTTTGTGATCCTGTCTAATATCTGTTCATCTTCGAGTAGTGTCCCCGTGGGTGCTCCACTGTAGGTGAAGGGTTGCCCTGAGCCACAGATCGGAGCTTTGTATAGCAGTTTCCCCTGTTGAGCCACGCATGCCCAGGAGGCGTCTCGAGCCCTTCCAGCCTCGTGAGGAGCGCGTGGCTCAACCCCCTCCCTTTCAGTTCCTCTTTAACCGCCCTCGTCAGCGGACGGAGCAGCCAGGAGCTCCCTGTCAGACTGACTACTTTCCCCTTAGTTATTTAGGCATAGTTAGCTTCCCCTGTTTTATTCAAGTTACTCTTTCCTTGTTTTATATATAAAAACTAGAAATAGGAAAAATAGACTTAATTAAATCCCCCCCTCAGGGGGCTTGAACTTACCTCAGACCGGGACTCCGGTGAACCAGCGTTCTCCCGCTTGTCAAAACAAGACACACAAAGACATTAAAAAAAAAAAAAAAAAAAAAAAAGAAGCAAAACCACATAAACTATAACAAAATAGAAGATAATTATATTAATCTCAACAAGGAGAGAGCCCGCAATGTCCGGCTCCTCAGGTTTTAAAAAGTGCGGTCAATGCCAGGACCCAATGCCGGCTTCACATGGTCACTCGGACTGCATACGTTGTTTGGGGGAGACTCACTCTCCCCACAACTGTACCCACTGCAATTCCCTAACCGCGAGAGCCAGAAAAGACCGTGAGCTCAACCTCAGAATGATTTTATTTGAAAAAACTTTACAGCCTGCGTGGGAACAATCTATAGCGCAGCAAGAACCTCCGCCGCCTTCCAGGAACATCCCGAGAGCGAGACCCTCTCCATCCCGCTCCCTTCCAGCCTCTTCCTCTCCCAATCACAGAGGAGAGGCACACCACGCTGGGAAGTCCCCTGCCACTAAGGCTTCGGGGCGATCTTCCCACTCCACGCCGGCATCGGGGCACTGAACAGCTGAGAGGCCCCGGGAGCTCTCTAAGCAGCTGGCACGGCATGAAAAGCAGGCGCGGCTTCAAACCGCGGTGCTGCTTCAAAGCGCGGCACCACTTCCAGCCCCGGCGCCGCTTCAAGCCTCTGCGGCGCTGAAAGCTACACCACGGCTTAAAGCTGCGGTGTCTCAAAGTCACGGCACCGCAGCAAAAGGATGGGCAGCCTCCGAAGCCACTGGCACCAGCTGATGCTCCGCTGGTCCTGCCACAGACAAGCAGCCAGATGAGGCTGCTAGGGATCAGCCCCAACAAGAGATTGATCCATACAGCAGGCATCATTATCTGTGCCTGCCCTCTACTTCTTACTCTCCTGGGAGGTCTCCATCAAGGCAATCCCCTCCCAGGTTGATATGGCACCCATACTGGCCTTACCCACCTCCACCTTATCCACCGCAATGGGGACCGTGGGAACACTGGGAGCCATATGGACACTGCTCCCCCCCTCGCTCCACCGCATCCTGGAGAAGTTTGCCTCGGCCACAGCCCCTACCTCCAGCAAGTTTTTCGGAGGACGAGGAGGAACAAATCTCAGACAATGACTCAGATACTCCGTCAGTAAACGTCACACACTCTGATGCCCTTGATGCACAACCAGAGGACGCCGTAGTACCATCAGACACTGGACCGATTGACGATCTAAAACAGTTCCAAGAACTATTCAAGAGAGTAGCGACAAGCCAGAATGTCTCCCTGCAAGAGGTGCAGAAGAAACAATACCAATTGCTAAAGAATCTACATCCGACACCACAGGGCAAGATTGCCCTACCCATAGACGAGGCAATCATGGAGACCTCAGAAGATCTGTGGAAGACGCCTGCATCCATCCAACCAACTCACAGGAAAATTGACAAAGTACTTTGTCCTCTCAAAAGACAACAATTTTCTCTTCACTCACCCACAACCTAATTCACTAGTCATGGACTCAGCACAACAACGAGCGAAGCTTCCACAATATAGGACGGGCAATACAGACAAGGACCACAAAAAGTTGGACTCCTTTGGCAAGAAAGTATACTCCTCTTCAACCCTACAACTCAGAATATCAAATTACTCTGCTCTCTTAGCAAATCACGACTTTGACAACTACTCAAAACTGGGAGAACTAATGGCGCATCTCCCCAACTCCAAAAGACCCATCTTAAAATCAATAGTTCATGAGGGCCATATGATCGCCCGCACCGCTCTCCAAACAGCAATGGATGTAGCTGACACTGCAGCCCGAGTTACAGCTACAGCGGTGGTGATGCGTAGAGCTTCTTGGCTCCAGTCGTCTGGAGTTCCCCGCGAACTCCAGCCCAAAGTGGAGGACTTGCCATTTGACAAACAAAAGCTATTTGCAGCCACTATGGACGAAATGCTCCACAACAGCAAAAATTCTAAGTCCACACTTCGCATGATAGGTATGTGCACGCCACCCTATAAACGCAGGCGATACACCCCATATAATTCATATAATCGATATTGGTATGGACAATACAATCGACCACAGAGGCCTTATGAAGACAACAGACCAATACAGAGAGGTCCCAGAAGGCGACCCAACCAAGCCTGCCCGCTGGCTAACCAACCATCTAAGCAGCAAATTTGAACATTTGGTCGAGGGTCTGCAAGACCTCCCGTTCGATCTAGCACCTCAACATGGCCATCTATTCAACCACTGTGCCTTCCTCCCACAGTGGGATTCCATAACATCGGACCGCTGGGTCCTAGAGATAATTCGAGTGGGCTATACCATCCCTTTTATTTCTTCCCCCTACCCCGTCACTACCCTTCCCCCTACCCCGTCCCTTTTCAGGGACCACTCTCACGAAACCCTTCTAAAACAAGAAGTCAATTGGCTCCTTGTCATTGGGGTTATAGAAAGGGCACCCCGAGAGTTCCACGGGAGAGGGTTTTACTCGAACTATTTCCTGACCGAGAAAAGAACAGGGGGTTGGAGACCTATATTGGATCTCCGCAAACTGAACAAATTTCTCAAGAGACGTTTCAAGATGGTCACTCTTTCCACAATCATTCCTGCGCTAGATCGAGGGGACTGGTTCGTAGCCCTCGACCTCCAAGATGCCTATTTCCATGTAACCATCCACCCCCCCACAGACGCTACCTACGCTTCACGTTGGGACTAGACCATTTCCAGTACAAGGCTCTTCCCTTCGGTCTTTCATCAGCTCCGAGGGTATTTTCGAAGGTACTGGCGTATCTCAGATGGCAGAACGTCATCATATTTCCCTATCTAGACGACTGCCTTCTAAAGGGATCCTCATACGCCGAAACTGCCTCTATGATACATATGACCACGGCCCTCCTCAGTCGTCTAGGCCTTCTAATCAACCAAGACAAATCAATTCTGCACCCGGTTCAAGATATAGAGTTCATTGGCACATGCCTGGACTCAGTTACAGCCCAGGCATACCTACCTCAGCAACGCTTTGCAACCATGCAAGAAATTATAAACAGGATGCTCACAGTTCCTACCACCACAGTACTTACATGCCTCCGACTAATGGGACACATGGCTTCCACCACCTACGTAGTCCACCATGCTCGTCTGCACTTTCGATGTTTTCAGCTCTGGATTGCAACCATTTATATCCCATCACGACACCCTCGAAACAAAACGGTTACTATCCCACCAGGCGTGCTCGCATCCTTACCATGGTGGACAGTGCCAAACAATCTTCTGGCGGGGGTTCCGTTCCAACAAATCGAACCCACTATCCAAATCACCACAGATGCTTCCCTGCTCGGCTGGGGGGGTACATATGGACGGTCACGAAGTTAAAGGCAGGTGGGCCCCAAATGAGACACTCTTACATATCAATCTCCTCGAACTGAGAGCAGTAAGGAATGCCTGTGCACACCTTGCCTCCGACATTGCCAATCACACAGTCCGCATTCTAACGGACAACATCTGCGCGATGTTCTACATAAACAGACAGGGTGGAGCCCGCTCCCGCTCTTTATGTGCGGAGGCTATTCGCCTGTGGAACTCGTGCATCCGCAACCAAGTCACCCTTATAGCATCCTACCTGCCCGGAGTGAACAATACCAAAGCGGACTCCCTCAGCCGAAACTTCACCGCAGACCACGAATGGGAGTTACACACAGAGGTGACAAACTCAATTTTCCACCAATGGGGATGGCCAGTGATAGACCTCTTTGCTTCTACCCAGAACACCAAATGTCCCCAATTCTGCTCACGTGCGGGACTTGGCAAACACTTTCTGGGGGATGCCTTCCTAATCAAATGGACAGCCCCCCTACACTACGCCTTTCCTCCCATACCGCTCATCTCAAGAGTTCTGCGCAAGATCCTGAGAGACAAAGCCCTAGTCATCCTGATTGCGCCATCATGGTCTCGCCAAACCTGGTACCCATACCTTCACAGGCTAGCGGTCCGGCCTCCCCATCCACTGCCATACTGGATAGACCTACTATCTCAGGACGACGGCAGGATACTGCATCCACAACTCAATACCCTGCATCTTCATGCATGGCTTCTCTCTGGTTCTCTGAGGTAGAAGAGCGCTGCTCCCAGCGAGTAAAAGATGTCCTCCTCCATAGCAGGAGACAGTCTACCCGGAAAACTTACCAACAGAAATGGACACGTTTCTGTCACTGGTGTCAGCGAGCCAAAGTGGAGCCCCGTGCCTCACCACTAAATACCATCCTAGACTACATTCTGGACCTTAAAGCATCAGGAGTGTCAATCTCCTCCCTAAGAGTACACCTCTCTGCAATAGCAGCATTTCATACCTCAGTAGACGGCTTCTCCATTTTTAACCATCCTATTACGAAGAGATTCCTCAAGGGACTCCAGAATGTGTACCCACCACATAAGGCCCCACACCCTTTGTGGGACCTAAATCTTGTTTTGAATTGCCTCACCAGACCTCCCTTTGAGCCACTGGCAACAGTACTGCTTCCTTTCCTTTTCATGAAAGTCTGTTTCCTCTTAGCCATCACCTCCATCAGGAGGGTGAGCGAACTCGGAGCATTAATGTCAGAACCTCCTTACACAGTTTTCACAAAGGATAGGGTCATACTTAGACCCCACCCCACGTTTTTGCCAAAGGTCTGTACAGAATTCCATCTCAACGAACCGATCGTACTACCTACCTTTTTCCCAAAACCGCATTCTTCGCAGACAGACGCCAGCCTGCACACTCTGGACATCCGGAGGGCTCTGGCCTTCTTCCTAGAAAGAACAAAACCATTTCGTAAATCTGAGACTTTTTATCTCCATTGCTGAACGATCCAAAGGAACACCAATATCATCGCAACGAATCTCAAAGTGGATATCAACATGCATAATTAAGTGCCACTCTCTGGGCAATAGACCGCTACAATGCCCACCACGAGCGCATTCCACTCGAGCCACGGCTGCCTCTACAGCCTCTCTCGGCAACGTCCCCTTAAGAGACATTTACCGGGCAGCAACATGGTCTTCGGACCATACTTTAGCTAAACACTGCGCTATCCTTCCACAACTCGAGTGATTCAGCAGTTGCCACAGCAGTACTCTCTACCACTGCTAAACAATGACTCCGGCTCCCTCCAGCCTTACATTGAATACTGCTTTGTAGTCGCCTACAGTGGAGCACCCACAGGGACACTACTCGAAGAAGAAAAGGGAGTTACTCACCTCATGCAGTAACGAGTGTTCTTCGAGATGTGTCCCCCCGTGGGTGCTCCACGACCCTCCCTACCTCCCCTCTGCTCGGAGTCAAAATTCTCGGGCGGAGACGAGGAACTGAAAGGGAGGGGGTTGAGCCATGCTCCTCAGGAGGCAGGAAGGGCTCGAGACACCTCCTGGGCATGCGTGGCTCAACAGGGGAAACTGCTACACAAACCTCCGATCTGCGGCTCAGGGCAACCCTTCACCTACAGTGGAGCACCCACGGGGACACACATCTCGAAGAACACTCGTTACTGCATGAGGTGAGTAACTCCCTTTTTTGTGGGCATTGAGCCTTTGGCAAAGTGTCTGAGACGTTTGTCCAATGTACAAAGCAGACGGACACTTTCGGCACGTGATAGCATAAATTATATTTCTGGATGCGCAGGAATGTGTGTTCCTGATCTTATAACTCACTTGGTTAAGTCCAATAATGGTATCAGCAGAGTGAATATGTGGACAAAGCTGGCAATGGGGTTTGTTGCAAGGGAAGGTACCAGGGTTGGTATTAGTGTGGTATGTCCTGTGGTTGTTGGTAAGAATCATCTTGAGGTTAGGTGGTTGTCTATAGGAGACTATGGGTCTGTCTCCCAGAGCCTCTTGGAGTTTAGTATCCTGTTCCAGTACGGGCTGTAGTTTATTGATAATGTGTTGGACAGGTTTAAGTTGTGGGCTGTAGGTGATGACAAGTGGTGTTCTATTGTTGGTTTTCTTGTATTTGTCTTGAAGTAGATGGTTTCTAGGTATTCATCTGGCTCTTTCAATTTGCTTTTTTATTTCTCCGGGTGGATAGTTGAGGTTTATAAATGCTTGGTAGAGATCCTGAAGTTTCTGGTCTCTGTCAGTGGGATTAGAGCAGATGCGGTTGTATCGAAGGGCTAGGCTATAGAAGATGGATCGTATGGTGTGTGCTGGATGGGAGCTGGAAGCATGTAGGTAACTGTATGAGTCGGTGGGTTTTCTGTAGAGGGTGGTGTCTAATTTTCCATTGCTGATTTGTACTGTGGTGTCCAGGAAATGGATCTCTCGTGTAGAATGGTCCAGGCTGAGGTTGATGGTGGGGTGTAGGTTGTTGAAATCTCTGTGGAATGTCTCCAGTGTTTCTTGGCCATGCGTCCAGATCATAAAGATGTCATCGATGTAGCGTAAGTAGAGAAGGGGTAAAAGGGGACGGGAGTTGAGGAAACGTTGTTCTAGCTCAGCCATAAAGATATTAGCAAACTGTGGGGCCATGCGTGTACGCATGGCTGTGCCGCTGATCTGGAGGTATGAGTTGTTCTCAAACTGGAAATAATTGTGGGTGAGAACAAAGTTACATAGGTCTGCTATCAGGTTGGCAGTGGTGTCCTCTGGGATAGCGTTTCTAATTGCTTGTAATCCATCTTCATGAGGGATGTTGGTGTATAGAGCTTCTACATCCATGGTGGCAAGGATGGTGTTATTGGGGAGGTTATCGGTGTTTTGTAGTTTCCTTAGCAAGTCAGTAGTGTCTTTTATTTTTATTGGTGGTGTTGGGGGGAATTAATTGCCAGCTATCAAGGATATGCTGCCTATAAATAGAAAAAGCTCGTTTGCTGTCTGCATACAATTCACTGCAGGCAGAAATGCTTATTTTGAGTGTTATCTAGAACTGTGAATAGGGCATTGGACCGGAACTCACCACACTGATTCTTTTCAGAGCTGTGCTGCTAACATGCTGCATGACTTTGGGAAAGATCCTTCCGATCTGTGTGTGCCTCAGTTTCTCCCTCTCTATGGGGCAGAGACTGTCTCTATCTCTATGTACATTGTCCAGTACAGAAATAATTATAATAGCAATTTTTATTTCATAGAGCTCTAAGTGCTGTACAAAGGAGGGAGGTATCATTTCCCCCCATCTTATAGATAGGGAAACTGAGGCACAAGAGCCATGAAAGGACTTGTACAAGATGGTCGAATAGGCCAGTGGCAAAACTGGGAATAAAATCCACATCTGGTGAGTCCCTGTCCAAGTAGCTTCTAGACCACAAGGCCTCTCCTATTGGGTCAAAATTCTGCCTTCTGGCCATAAATATATGAATAATTCTTGCATCCTCTATTACTAACAGACCTTACCCTGGAGATATTTCTATTATAACCTGATATTGGTTGGCGCCTCTAGCTGCTACTGTAATGCAAATAGATGGTAACTCATCTGTTCATGGCACATAACCTAATGTCAGCTCCATCGATCATTTCACTCCCAAACACATTTGGTAATTCATGCCACAGGGGAAATATAAACGATTTTAATTGTGGTGCAAGCGCTGGACCTCGAGAACAGTAACTAGACAATAACTAGACACTGAGTCAGTGCATCATGACCCGCTGCTACAGCCGCAGTCAGGAAATCAGGGAAATCCACCCGTTTCATTTGGTGAGATGAAGCAGGGCAGAAATAACTCAGAAGTAGGGCTCCTCCTGGAAAACCCAGTAAAAGTTTGACAGTGCCAAATTACATGATGACTACTCTCTTCTATAGGCTGGATTTTTTACAGGGCTTGAGTTTGAACTGGATTTCTATGCCCGCCTAGGCCTTGGAGATTGAACAATAGAATACTTAGGTTCCACCCCTGTTTTTGTTTCACCAAACCAGCCGCCTTCACATTTCCCTGCTAGTTTGCCCCACTCCTCTGTAAATCTTTAATAAACAAAATATCAACAATGCATTTTCCCACTGTGGTCCCCTGGACTGGAGGAAATAAGGGAACCCAAGCCCCAGCTACACAGGAAAACCTGAGATCATTAAAGCAAAAGAAAATGACTGGATGTCTTCTTGGACGATATTCTTTAGCCAAACACACCTTATTGGGCTCAGTCCTGGGGTAAATGGAATGTAATGCCTGTGTCTTGCAGGAGTTGGCCACATGATCTAATGGTTCATGCTGGCCATACAAGCTAAGAAGCTATGAGAAGTGGGAAGAGATTAGTTTGTCTGTGGAGCGTGGTAGTGAAATATCCCTTTGTTATGCTCCTTGGGAGTTTTCAATCTCATCAGGGATTGCTCGGTGCTATACCACCTTAGGCTATTTCGAAATAACTACAGGCAGTCCCCGACTTATGCGGATCCGGGGCGAGAAAAGCTTCTCCCGGTCTCCCTGGTTTGCTGGGGGGCTCCAGCAAAGCCGCTGGACCCCCCCAGCAGACCGGGGACACCCGAGCAAAGCCGCCACTTGGGCGGCTTTGCTCGTTTGCCCGGGAGCAAAGCCGCCCAGGCAGCAGGACTCCCGCCGCCTGGGCGGCTTTGCTCCTGTCCCCCTGGTCTGCTGGGGGGGTCCAGTGGCTTTGCTGAACCCCCCCCCCCAGCAGACCAGGGGGACAGGAGCAAAGCCACACGGGCGGCGGGGTTCCTCCGCCTGTGCGGCTTTGCTCGGGTCTCCCTGGTGTGCTGGGGGGGGGGGGGACTCCCCCCAGCACCCCAGGGAGACAGGAGCAAAGCCGCACGGGCAGCGGGGTCCCTCCGCCTGTGCGGCTTTGCTCGGGTCTCCCTAGTCTGCTGGGGGGGGAGGAGGCGCAGCTAGTGCGCCCCTCCCCCAGCAGACCAGGCTTTTGTTGCGGGACGCCTCGGGTAGAGCAGCTGGGGTGCTGCCGGGTTGGTCTTGTGGGAACCTACTGGGCAGCGCCCCAGCTGTTCTGTCCCAGGCTCCAGATTCAGCAGCTGTTGAAACCGATCAGGCTGATTCCAGGAAGCTGGGGGCAGAGCAACTCTGCCTCCGGCTTCCTGTAGTCAGCCCCTGGTCAGTTTCAGTGGCAGCAGCTGAATCTGGAGCCAGTTCCGACTTACATACAAATTCAACTTAAGAACAAACCTATAGTCCCTATCTTGTACGTAACCCGGGGACTGCCTGTACTGTATTTCAAAATTGCGTGTCCTCACTATGAAATTAGTCAGAGGCAGGCTCCCTTAATGTGGACTCACTATCTTGATTTAGAGCCCCAGGAAGCACTGGGGAGTAATTTCTTTGAATGACTCTGGGGAATAGTTATTTTTCAAACAGCAGCAGCTGAGCATCCACGCTAACCCTGTTTTGAAATAGCAATTTCAAAATAGGCATTAATCCTCATAGAACGAGGGATTATTATTTCAAAATAACAAGCCCATTATTTTGAAATAATTTCAAAATAACAGTCTTGCTGTGTGGACGCTCACCTTGTTATTTTGAAATAATGGGAGTTATTTCGAAATAACTATGTAGTGTAGATGTGCCCTTAGAGATGTCAGAGTTATTGGGGCATAAGCTTTCATGGGTTAAACACTTCATTAGAGGCAGAGGTGTATAATGTTATACACACACACACACACACACACACACTCTCGCCTCCCCCAAAATTATCAAGTGTGGGACCAGTGTTAATGAGGTTAATTGAGTTGTGGTGGATATGGCTCATTCACAGCAGCTGATGGAGAGCTGTGAAATTGCCTTTGTAGAGCATTAACCAGTTTAAATCTTTATTCAGGCCTAATTTGATTGTATTGAATTTGCAAATGAATTGGAGTTGAGCTGTTTCCCTTTGTAATCTGGTTTGGAAGATTTTTATAAGACAGCTACTTTTAAATCCATTACTGAATGTCCGGTGAGAGTCGAGTGGTTAAATCCCCTACAGGTTTGTGTGTTACCTTTTCTGATGTCTGATTTGTGTCCATTGAGCCTTTGGCTCAGAGACTGTCCAGTTTGGCCAATATACGCGGCAGAGGGGCATTGCTGGCACTTGATGCTGTGGTGGTGTCGCTTGACTGGAGATGTGGGCACAGTTGGCAACCGGGTTTGCTGCAGGGGTAGGTTCCTGGGTAAGTGTTTCTAAGGTGTGGTGAGTGGCTGCTGGTGAGTATTGGCTTCAGGCTAGGGGATTGTCTATAGGTGATGACTGGCCTGTCTCCCAAGGCCTATGAGTGAGGGGTTGTTACCCAAAGTAGGTTGTGGATTGTCAGTGATGCGCTGTGTGTAGGGGGGGTTGAGCTGGGGGCTGTCGGTGATGACGAGTGGTGTTCTGTTATTTTCCTTGGTGGGCCTGTCCTGAAGCAGGTGATGTCCGGCTCTATTGATCTGTTTCTTCAGTTCCTGAGGTGTGTACAGGTTGGACCTCCCTGGTCTGGCATCTTGGGACCTGCCTGGTTCTGGATGAGGGATTTTTCCAGACCAGGGGAGGTCATTTTCAGCCCCCTGCGACCCGCAGCCCAGCTGAGCCAAGCTCTAGCTCCTGGCATTCCCCCACAGCCCAGCTGAGCTGCACACCATCTCCAGCAGCCCAGCCAAGCCACACACTGGTCCCTGCCCGCCCCCCTCTTTGCAGCCCAGCTTCCTGCTCCCCACTAGCAGCTCAGCTGAGCAGTGCACCTGCTCCCGGGCCCCCACTACCCTGCAGTGCACCAGGACTCTCTGGTCTTAGAACATCCATGGTCATGCTGGACCATGGATGTTGCCGGACCAGAGCATCCCGGATTGTAGAGGAGCAACCTTTTGTTATAGTTTGAGAGTGCTTAGTAAAAATACTGTAGGCATTTGTCTGTGGGGTTGGAGCAGATACAGTTGTAGCTTAGGGCCTGGCCATAAACAATCAGGTGATGTGTCCTGGATGGAAGTATAACAGTTGGTAGGTTTCCAGTATAAGATGGTAGAAATGTTCCCATCATTTAATTGTACTGTAGTGTCCAAGAAGTGAATCTCTTGTAGGGACTGGTCCAGGCTAAGGGTTGATTGTGGGGTTGAAATGGTTGAAATCCCAGTGGAATTCTTCCAGGGCCTCCTTCCTGTGGGTACATACGATGAAGATGTCATCAATGTACCATAAGCAGAGGAAGGGCACTAGGGGACGAGAGCTGACGAAACGTTGTTTGAGGTCAACCATAAAAATGTTGGCATTAGGGATGTAAGCAACTAATGGACTACCATCACAAAGAGGCAGCAAGGGGAGGAAGAGGAGAAGATGCTAGGGGGAACCAGATTAAAAGCCGATTCCCCCCAGCTCTATAGGAGGAGGCAGGGGTGCAGCGGCAGCCAACTTTGAAATGTACCAGAGTCCCCACTGGAGCCTAGGGCTAGTGGAGGATCCCGTTGGCCCCAGGCTCCATGTGGCGTTCCAACTTTGAAATGTACAAGAGTCCCCAGTCGGGGCTCTTGTGCATTTCAAAGAGGAAGCACTCCACGCAGTGTTTCAGTCTTTGAAATGTACAAGAGCCCCTGCTGGGGCTCTTGTACATTTCAAAGGCGGAATGCGCTAGTCCTCATCGACTAATTGAATAGTCGATGGAAATAGTCATGGTGGTTATGTCCATAAAAGGCTATTAGCCAGAGGGTAGGAACGGTGTCCCTGGCCTCTGTTGGTCAAAGGCTGGAGATGGATGGCATGAGACAAATCGCTTGGTCATTGTCTTCGGTCCACCCCCTCTGGGGCACCTGGTGCTGGCCACTGTCGGCAGACAGGATGCTGGGCTAGATGGACCTTTGGTCTGACCCAGTACGGCCGTTCTTATGTTATGTTAAATCCCATCGACTATTCGATTAGTTAATTAATCAAAATTTAACATCCCTAGTTGGTATACCATGGGGCCACACGGGTACCCCTAGCAGTGTCGCTGACCTGAAGGTATAAGTTGTCCCCAAGTTGGAAATGGTTATGGCTGAGGACAAAATCACAGCTCAGCCATCAGGCGTGCTGTGGCATCATCGGGAATAGTGTTCTGGATAACTTGTAGTCCATCCTCAGATGGAATATTGGTGCAGAGAGCTTCTCCACACATGGTGGCCAGCCAGGATGATAAGCTTCCTGAAAACACCGCTGCTCTGGCGTTTCCTCAGGAAGTCAGAGATGTCTCAAATATAGGCATAGTATAGGGTCTGAGGAGAGAGTCAGTCCAGCTGGGCAACCCTGCTGTAAGGGTGCCCGTGTCTGAGATGATGGGGCGTCCAGGATTTCCAGGTTTGTAGATCTTGGGTAGCAGCTAGAATGCTCCTGACCATAGGGCTGTGTCCATGTTGATTTGGTCCCGTGCTATTGCAGGGAGTTCTGTGAGCAGATGGGGTGGTTTCTTTTGGTATTCCTCAGAGAGATGAGGCTTATAGACTATGGTGCTGGAGTGTTGCCTGGCAGCCTCCAGTTCATAATCGGACCCTTTGTCAGGCTTCCCTTTTCCCTTCCCCTTTTCTGGAGGACTGGAAGCTTTGTCTGCCGTTCCACTCCTTGGCTCGAAGGCTAAGGCACTTTTCTTACCTCTCTTGTTGGAGGAGCAGCATTCGTTCTGGCTTGCGCCCCACAGCATGGAAGGGAAGGACACCTTCAGCTAATTTACCTCTAAGAGAGCATTTGTCAGCGCACCGAATAAAGGGCTTACTGTGCAAAAGGGCTGCGGCGGAGGCACTAATCAATACTTGTTTGACGGATTGCCTGCCAGGAGTCTTTCAGGCACATCAATTCAGCGGTTAGACTTTTGCTTGCTCACTGCTTAACAAAATAAATAGCGATGAATCAAGGCATTTAACTTAAAGCTGTAGCTCAGAATTAGAACGGTTTAAAATGCAGTGTGGTTTCCAGTCCTACCACCTCCACTTATTTCTTCCAAAAGCATATTAAATTCTGATTTTTTTTCCTGTGGTGCAGACAGAGGACATGAATGATAAGCACTTCACAAAGGGCTACCCTTTCGTCAAGATCAAGAGCTGCATTCATAATAGGTTTCAGAGAGGTAGCTGTGGTAGTCTGTTTCGGCAAAAACAACACGGAGTCCAGTGGTACTTTAAAATTAACAAATTCATTAGGTATCAGGGCATAAGCTTTTGTGAGCTACAACTCACTTCCTCAGAAGAGAGAGAGAGAGACTGTGACATCAAAGCTAATTAAAACAGAATGGATGTGACTCATCTCCAGCAGTTGTGAGAAGTCTCAGAGGGGTAGCCGTGTTAGTCTGTAACTGGAAAAACACAAAAAACAACTAATGGTCCTGCAGCCCCTTAGAGACTAACAAAAAATGTAGATATTATCATGAAGTTTCGTGGGTACAACCCACTTCTTCAGATGAAACATGAGAAGTTGAGTGTACCGGAATGGGAAATTATTTGTTGGAATGCGAGGACCACTCCATTTGTTTGTTTAGACCTTGGTTCGGGGTTTCAAATTTGCACATGAATTCCGGCTCAGCAGTTTCTCTCTGCAGCCTGTTTTTGAAGTTTTTCTGTCTGGGAATGACAGCTCCATAATAGGTAGCCTCTAGTTTTTGTTTTTGTAAGTTCCCCCTTAAACACAAACCCTGTCAGCAAAGAAAGAACTAAGGTTTTATGTGAGATCCACATACCCGCCTTTCTTCTCTGCTGCAGTGTGGCAGAAATTGCTCCCTGTGCTCCTCAGCAGAGCCTGCTGTTAATTGGTGTGAAAGCCAACGCATACCTGCGCTTCTCAGCCCCCGCCTTTGTCCCAGGGTGGAACCTGCTCCTCCTTTGGGAAGCTCTGCAAGGGCTACGGGAGTTGTTCATAGCTCTCTCCATTCACCTGGGAGTGGCCTCTTCACCAGGAGTCTGGAGTGCTCTGGAAAATCATCTCAGCAGATCTTTCTGCAATCACGAGTGGTCCACCTGGACGGATGTCATGCGCTCCGCCTCCCAAAGGTGGGGGTTCCCCGGGTCGATCTGTGCACCACCCAGAAGTGTTCAGCACCACAGTCAGAGCCAGAGTGTCCAAAGAGCTCAGCTCCCATTTAGGCACCTAAAAAGTGAGACCTGGCTGCTGTGTTTTAATCCCAAGGGGAAGCTAACACTTCTGGAAGAGCGGCCCGTTGCACCGTCCTTTGGATTTGAGATCTGCAGGTGGAGAAGCTTGGTGATGTAAAACATGCCAGCGGTGTTGTCTGTCGTGACTGCCATGCACTGGCCTTGCAGCTGGGCCTAGCAGGCTTGGCATGGCCCAGAGCCCAAGATGGGAGGGTTAGGGACTAAGGGAAAGCCCCACTCCCAAACCATATCCCTGTATTCACTAACTATTCTGCTAACCAAGAACTAAACTACAACTATCAGAAAATACGCTACGGGAAGCACTTGCTAGGCAAGCGACCGCAGTTCCAACAACTGTCACTGGCAGTCAGAAAGAACTGAGAAGGTGCCAGGTCGGCAGAGATTTAAATCCGCGCCAGGGGACTCCACAGCTGAATTGAAGGGAAACACTTTCTGAGGACTCTGCTTGTGGCGCACACAATATGAGCAATTCCTCCAAGAAGAAACATCAGCTCGCTCAGCAGCTGGAATGAAGGAGCAGCACACAAATGGGGGTGTGGCGGGGGAAGGGGGAGAGGAGAGGGAAGGAGTCGTTTCCAGACCTGGCACATAAATGAGCCTTTATTTAATCATAATAGAATCAGATTCTCAGCCAGTGTGAGTCGGCACAGCTGCACTGACTTGTGTCCTTCGTATGCTTTCACCGCAGTTAGGGATTTCAAACACCAGTTGCTCACTTTTTTGAGATTTTTAAGCTTCTACATACATGAATCAAGAGACGGAAATACAAGTTGGTATTGAAACCTGTCAGTGTCAAGCCATGAGACAGTCCTCATGAGTCAGACCCCGCTCCTGGAATTGATCCGAGTTGTGATGCAAAGCCGCGCACAAGGGGAAGTAAAGCCATTCCCAGGGCTCATAAGAGATTTTGCATGGAAAAGATACTGGTCCCCAAAGCCCTGTCAGCTTACAAATTGCAGATTTAATTGATACAGATCAATGTGTAGGCAAGGCCCTGCCCGGGGGAGTTTACAATCTGAACACTACAGCTGGGATTTGCCAAAGCACTCAAGGGTGCCTGACTGATACCAGCAAAATGAAAGGTAAAACCCCTGCTGAGTTCAGTGGGAAGAGAAGGTGGCTAACTCTGGCCCAGCGAAAACTTGCAATGACTGTTATCCGAGAAGGGCTGTCCGGGGGTGTCTAGCTTTAGAGCTCACCCAAGTGCCAGGCTTGTCTTTCGAAAGCATCGTGCCGGTTTCCTTTGAGAACTGCGAGGCTGGGGATAGAGTGCTCGCTCTGTGAAAAGAATCCCCCACTGGTCATAGGGTGGGTTTGTCTTTTATCATTTTCCTGCGTGAGGTCATTCGAGCGCCTAGTGATTGGTTTCACCCACATGGTTGCTATTGTGCATGGGAGGAGGTGTACCGCCTGTTGCGATAGGCTTGTGTAGGACCCCATGGATCCTGAAAGACGTGTTGTGGGGAGGATGCCTGCAGGTTTTGCATCTGTTCTGGTGGGGTCTGGTGTTGCTTTGGTAGGTCCAGGTCTGTGGGGAATTTGTGTCTGTTGTCGGGGGGTTATTTGAAGGCCAGAAGAGGGGATTCAGGAAAGATGTTTTTCAGGAGTATGGGCTGTAGAAGCTGGATGATAGCCCATATGGATTCTGGAGAGAGGCAGTCGGTGATCACTCAGGATACGTGGTCAGCGCGGAGGTTATTTCTGTACTGAAGCAGGTTCTCTCAGGGTATGTGTCCCAAATACCGGAGGACTGGAGAGAGCTAATGGGCCTTTTTATCATGAATGGACGCTTGAAGTATGCGCTAACTACTTATGCTCAACAATCTGTTCCTCTTGGCATTTAGCTGTGCCACGCCGAGTATCTTCCCTAGGCCTGGAGAAGTGCCTGGTATAGATCGAAAGCTTGTCTCACTCACAGCCAATGCTGGCCCAATAAAAGATTGATGTGCCCTGTCTCTGGACACTGCTTGCTACGTCACTGCTGTTGGAAGTGTCTTATAGACACGCCTGGCGCTGGCGTTTCTAAGCAGCTGCTGCTTAGGCTGGAGGTGGGCCCTTCTAGCAACTCCACCCTTTACAGCCGTGTGCACGTCTGCTGCGTGCCAGCTAACAGAGCTGGGCTGAAGTACGCAGTAGTCACATCTAGGTTGAAATCCAAAGGCTGCAGGTTCCGGCCCCTCAGCTGATCCAATCAGGAGCCTTTTGCCACTCAGCCTGAGAGAGAAATTCTAGAAAAGCAGCAAAAAAACCCTGCCCACAAGGAGTTTCATTCTACCTGCATTTCAGCCCCCAGCCTCTTTGTGCCCACACAGCCTAATCAGCACAGAACCTGGCTTCCTGCCAGCTGGAATCGGATTCTGCCAGCTTGTCTTAAGTGGAGTTGCAAATGGTAGCTCAAGAGCATTTTTTTTTTGGTTGTTGTTTTTCAGAAACAATTACAATCGCGAGCTGCCGCCCACTCCGCAGGAATCGCAGTTGCCTGAGAAACGTGATGTGGGCATTGCTGTGGTAACTGGCATTCACTTCTTCACCCTGCCTCCTGTCAGTTCAAGTCCCCTGAGAACCGTCCCAGCCCCCTGCCTTAGCCCATGAGTTAGGCCGGGCCCTCTTCCATGCCCCGCTCCTCTCTCCCTTCATGAAAATCCATTTGGAAGTGGCTAAGGGACAGCAATAACGAGACCTGATGGAGCTGGCCCCATCTGCCCCAGGACAGAGCTCAGCCTGTGAGATGAGACTGACATGGAAACCATTCCAGAAGCTCTGGAACTTAGGTTCTGCACACTTACCAGACAGAAAGCGCTGTTCTCTGTGCATGCTCACAGCAGCTTGTCTTCTCTCTTCCCTAAACTCAAACCAATGCTTCTCCCACAGAGGCGCTCATTTCCATCAAGAGCTGTATCAACACCATGTTTCCAGGGGCACGTCAGCAGCTTTCGCTGTGCTGTCTCTGGCGAGGCATCGGTAGAATTGTTCTGAAAGGCAACTGGGTGCTCTTTGCGCCATGGCTGAACCTCTGCACAGTGGAATTTGCTCACGTGTTCTAAAAATATTCCACTCCCAGCAGAGACCAAGCATGAAAAACATCTAGTGTAGCCGCTTGGAGTTTTCAGGGGAGATTGAAAAAATGTTTCCTGGGGCTGACGTTTTCTGCAAATACAGAGATGTAGGGTCCCACCACCACCACCACCACCAGTGGTATCTGTAGCTGTTCTGATTGTACAGATGTCCAAACATACCGTTCCACATTACAACGATGCTGCTCAGCTCCAAATAGCTCATTCTTCCAGACAACGCTGCTCAGATGCAAAACAAACAAGGAAAAATCGCTCAATCGGTATAGCCAACAGAAGGAACCTCTCTGGCCATAAGTCTGCCCTGTAAAACATGGAGGAGTCAAAATATGGTGAGAATTTTTACAGTGGAAAATAGTAAGGCACTTTCACACTGGGCCGGCTGCTCTCCCTTGTCTGCCATGAAAAGCCTGTCTCATTTCTCCTTGGCTAGCATTAACTTACTCTGGATTTTTCCCAGGTCTTAACTGACTGCATAACTTGTGTAGTTATCTCCCATGCTTGTCATTTACAGTACCATAGTGTAGAGCTTTTTCTCCTCCAGACTCTTTGCATTCATACTGGAATGAGTCTTGTTCCATACGGTCTTTTCCCCCCCAGCCCAGACAAAATGAAATATGGTGAGCCATATTTCTGAATTCTTTGGGGATGCCCCAGCTTTCTATCCCCGTGGATTTTAACACCTCCTCCAAAGGGGTGTTGCATTTTCAAATCCATAACGTTGACATAATGTTGAGCTGGAGGACTTCTTACTCCGACTCCTGTAACTCGCTTTTCACGACGAGTAAGGAAAGTCAGAGGAAGAGTGCCCTAGCGCGGACTTCCTGCTGTGTAGACAGTGCCAAAAGCCAAAATAAGCTATTTCGACTTAAGCTACACAATTGGCAGGGCTCCACAAATAATGCAATCTACTCGCCCGTGGCGAGTAGATTACAACCTGGAAGAGCTGGCGCAGAGCGATCTGCGCATGCGCAGAATGCAGAACCGCACGGCTGGCAAGTGGGGCTCGCCGCCTCTTGGCGAGCCCTGACAATTGGCATATCTCAAGCGGCGTAGCTTACTTTGGCTTTAGCCCTGCTGTGTAGACGTGTCCTTAGTGGCTGTCCTGAGGCATGTTCCATTACAGGTCATCATAAACCTTATTGTTGCTTGAAGTTTTCTTCAGCAAGAGATGGAAGTTTGTCCTGCCGTTGAGCCCTTCTCCCCATGCACAGCAGCAAGAATAATGATTTCAGTGCTAAGGAGGAAGACTGCTTTGGAGGTTTTCACAAAGCGGAGAGCTCTACCCCGTTTCGAATCTGCAGCGAAACCCACTGACGTCAATGGGAGTTTCTCCCTTAACTGCCACGTGCTTTAGATCAGGCCCAAAATGAAGTTGGGCATGACTCGTGAGATAGCTGCAAAGAACCATGTCCATGCCGACGACTCTTACCAGCAGCCACCCTGCACGTACAACTTTATAGTATCTCAAAGAGCTGTTTCCTCCTTTGAGTTGCTAGATGCAGACACCATTACACAACACCACGGCAGGTTGGCCTGTGTGCCTCTGTGTGGTTGTTAACCTTATTTCTTTAGAGAATGAAGCTCTTTGGAGCAGGAACCATCTTTTTGTCCTGTGTCTGTACAGCCCTTAGCACAATGGGAGTCCTGGTCCAGAACGACAGCTCCTGGGAGCTACAATACACATAATAGCATGGATTTAGCTGCAGTCACATGCTCACCTTCCCTGCTTAAATCATTACCCCCCTCACTGGCTTCTCCACACAGAGGCTGAACAGATTTGCTGCCACTGGGACCCTGAAGAAGCAGTGGCTTTGGGTTTTTCACCTTCACACGCACCTTCCCTTCCTGCCTCTCCTGTTGGGGTGTGTCTTAGGATGAGGCCAGTGAGTGGTAAAGGGCCTGTCTTCCAACTTGCAGGTGGATACGGCTGCTTTGACACAGTGTTCTAGCTGAATGCACTGTGAAGATGCGCTTGGATTAAAGGCTGAAGGGCATCAGCTGAAAACGCTGATCAGAGTAGCCTGCGTCAGCGAGAAAAAACAAAATGGAAGGCGCCGTGAATAGCACCGACAGCAGCACTCGCGAGCAAGGAGTATTTTCAGACACAGTTAAAACATTAACCTGCACTTGACAGAGCTTTGCTAGAGGCATCCGCATGTTCAGTATTTTGGGTCCTTTGTACAAGAAGAAATCAACATAGCGCGTGCTACAATTAACAATCCGCTTATTTTCAAGCCATCAGCTTCTCTCGGAATAGGAATTGGGAATACTGTAGCAGAGCCCGGCCATCCTCACTCCAGAGCCACATGATCCTAAGAGAATGCAAACACCTGAGTATTTGAATGGTAATACTTAGAGTTGTAGGCTTTAAGACCTGAAGGAACCACTAGAACCGTGTTTCTTAAACTGTGTTCCCTGGTGTGCCTCGAGGCAGTTGGAGGTGTGCCATGGAGAACAACAGAATTCAAAATGGCCATCCTTAAAGGAGCAGGTGACTTTTTTGGGGGGGGAGATCAATAAATCTTTCCCCCTTTCCCCCCAACCTTCCCCCCCCCCCCTTCTCTTCTCAAGAAAATCCTTGGTGTTTGCTATAAAAAAAATTGTTTGGCGTTGCTTGGTCTTAAAAAGTTTAAGAAATGCTGTACCAGAACATCTGGGCTGACCTCTCATATGTCACCAGACACCAGCACTGCCCGGCAGCCGTGCACTAAACCCAACAACAAAATTGAGACCAAACCGGTCTCCGTCTCACTGGAGACAAGACTATCGTGCGCCACAGGCAAAGAATTGGAGGACTGAGGTTCGCTGGTGTACGAGGCCTCGCGCAATGGGGCGTGATTAAGTGAGCTGTACCCAGATAAGCTTGGTAAATGATCTGCTCCCACGCACTGCAGAGAAAGGAAGAGTCACCGCCAGCCTGACCTGGGGGAAAAAATTCTTCCCGGCCCCACATAAGATGGTTAGATCCTCAACGTGCCGGCAAGAACCAGCCAGCCAAGCACCTGGGTGACAGGCTGCTCCGTGCCCCCTCAGAATCCAGGCCTGCCCTCCCAGTGTCTCATCTCCAGCTGTATCCATCCCTGATGCTTTGGAGGAAAGACCTAAAAATCCCTCTCCCCGGCTTTATAGACACAAACCGAAAGTGATCCCCAGGGCTGAGCCCTGCTTCCTCCCATCACAAGCAACCCCCAGCGTGCAATCCCGCTCCTGTGTTGACTCTCTCTTACAACTGAATGGCGTTGTTTGCGCGCACACAACTCCCTCTGGGAAGCTGGTCCGGAACCTCACCCCTCTGATGGTTACAAATCCTCTCCTCATGTCCAGCCTGAGTTTATCCATGGCCAGTTCCAATTGGTTTGTTCTTGTATCAACACCCTCCTTCAGCTTAAACAGGCCTTCTCCCGCCCATTAAGTTACCCCCTTAATGTAGTTATACGAACAACCCGATCCCCTTCTTTTTGCTAGACCAGACAAATCAAGCTCTCCCAGGCTCATAAAATAGGCCTTCCTTTCCCGATTGTCCGAGTAGCTCCTCTCTGCACCTGTTCCAGTTTAAATGTATCTTTCTTTGACATGGGTGACCAGAATTGTACACAGTATTACAGAGGTGATCTTACCCGTGCCTTGTACGATGGCTTTAATACTTCTCTAAGACTGCATTTTCCTTTTCCACAGCTGCATTCGCAGCTCAGTCTTCCTGTGATCCATCCCCACACCACGGTCTCTCTTCTTGCTGATGAGCCCCCAGCTTGTAGCAGAACATTTTTTTTTATTAGACTCAGTGCTTGACCTTGCGCAATTTGTATGATTAAATTTCAGGCCATTTCTGTCACTCTAGTTGTCGTGGTTATCCAGCTCTTCCCCCCGGATAATCCAGCCCAGCTCTGTATTGACAACGCCTTCCAGTTTTGTCGCATCAGCACATTTCAGGAGCGCAGGCCGGGTTTTGTGCCAAGGTCAGTACTGAATATGGAATAAGTTTGGCCCTACTTGTCAAAGTGCCAGTGCCTCACCTCTAGCTGGAGAGAGAAAAGAGCCCCTCAACACAGGGAGCCATGCAAAGAAATCTTGTTAGGACGGTGCAGTGTGGGTGTGGCTTTTTAAAAAGTGTGGTGGTGGTGGTGGTATTTCTGCTGTGCATTTCAAACACCCCTGATTTAAAGACTCCTCTGTGCCTCCCATACCTTTCTAGCTCCCTGCATGTCCTGTGCCCTATCCATGCTCCCTAATGTCTTTCCTGTATAAACCTGCATCCCCGCCACTCTCCACCCCCACCCCTTGAGCCCTCCCCTCCTTTTCCCCCCTTAGGAGATTCTCCCCATTCCATGACCCAGGAGCACAATTCCAGCCTCCCTCCATGTCTTCTGGCATCCCCTCACTTCAGCCTACACTCCTCCCAGTTCCTTACCCCTTCCTGCCTCTGCTCCTCCATGTTTGCCCCCATACATACTCCCAGAGCTGCAGCAGCAGGTGCATGGAGCCAGTCACCGAGCAATTTACCATGGGGGTCGCTTTACAAGGATGATTACAAGCCATTGACGGCATGCTGCTTTGGGCATCAGCATGCAATAGGTATGGAACAATGCTAGCTGTGAATACTGCAGTAACTGACTAGGTAAGAGCTTAGTACAGGGCTACTCAACACGTGGCCTGTTTGTTTGCAGCCTGCGGTGCAGTTTGGGTTTACACGGGGCTCTACACATGGCCCGTGGCTGGGATGCTTTGAACATGGCCTCCAGTGGGAACACACGCCACAATGGTGAGGTGTTTCCCAGGCAGGGTGAGCACTGAAAGACGCATGCGGCTGGGCTGGCTGGAACAGGTGCGTTCAGGGTGTTGGCATTTCTAACCTCCAAGGAGGAGGTGCTAGGAGCACCGGGCCATTGTGGGAAGTGCTTTGTATTCATGCCCATCAGTGTGAAAGGAGCTATTTGCGTATCTATGTAACCATGCTTAAGTTGTGGCTCTCGGCATGTGCTGTATCATTGTGGTCCCCAGGGCTTCCACAGTTGAGTAGCCCTGGCTTAGTGCATCCTCTTCTGTTCCACACCACTTATCTCGGCTGCATGCTCGTTGGGATTGGTCCAGCCTAGAGCAGGGGGCTGGACGTGATGACCTTCTGAGCTCTCTTTCAGCTCTATGGTTTTATAGCATTCGGTTGAGAGTGTGAGTGCTTTGGGGCCAGGACGGGTCTCTAGATCACCCCCCGTGAAGAGGTCTCAGCTGGGTCAGAGCCCCAACGTGCTTGTGTAAGACAAATATTAAAGAGACGCCGCTTAATGAACATGCATTCTAGCCCAGCAGATGAAATACATTTGGTTTATTTCTTTCTAAAGTTTGTACATATACATATATCATATACAGGTGTGAAATCCTTCACTGCTCGGCTCGATTTCAAGCACATAAAAATCGTTCGGTAGGCTGCAGACGCGTGGCGATGCTAAACACCACAGTCCCGCCTTATAAAACACAGAGGGACAAGAGTCATAATCATGAACATGTACACAAGAGAGAACTATATCTCACAGCTTCAATACATCAGAGGCAAAGTATTTGTCTGCTTACTCCAGCAATGCTCGAAGAGAAGGAAATATTTATAGACAGATACCTCGAAGGAAAGAACAACGCAATGTAAACTTTATTTCAAAATATTATTTAGGTGATAAACTATCACATGCGTCCTTTCCCTAGGGAGATAGGACATTCTGTAAGTGCCTTCATTTACCAGGAATAATCATTCTAGTACCTGTCACGTAGACTAGAATAGGAAATGCAAGGGCATCCTATTGTACCGTTAGAAAACAGCAAAGGCCCAATTCAGGGCAGCAGCTCCAGGAAGCATGTAATTAAGTCCCACGGATATCAATGGCACTTAAGCACTTGCTGAAATGCTTTCATGATCTGGGGCCTCAGGCGTGCATACCGCCGGCTCTTTGACCACAGACGTGAAGTAGGTCGTTCTAGGCCTCTGTATATTCCCATAAGGAGAAATTTACGCGGGTGGGGGATAAATAGGGGGTCAGAGCGGCGGGACTTATTCCAGTGGAGAAGGGCTGGAGAGGATTTCAGCGCTGCTCCATTCCCGCACGGCTCGCCAGAGTGCAGTGAGAACAGACCGAACAATGTCCCATGTAAACATACCCACTGGGGTCTCCACACTAAGAGGAAAATAAGTGAGATTGCAAAGGGGAGGTTCCTATCCTAGCACAGAGTAGTATCGAGAGAAAATGTAGATAACAGGGATTACTGCTGGGCACCACCAGGGCCTCTCTTGGCTCTGCCTTGCTTGGTATTGAATGCTCTAGATCAGTGTTTCTCAACCAGTGGTACGAATACCCTTAGGGGTACTCAAGAGAAGTCGGGGCAGGGGGATGACATCAGAACAATTGAAATTTGGAGAAAACTGAATTTGTGTGTTGTTTTACCGTACTTTTGTACTTTTTACACCCAACATTTTCATCGCCCGCCAGGTTATGATTAAGTTGTTTAAACAAATGTGTTGCAATGGAAGAAAAAAATTGTGTGTGTCTGAAAACTGTAGGTACTAGGTTTTTTTTTTTTTAAAGGGGGTACTTTATTAAAAAAAAAAGTTGAGAAACATTGCTCTAGAGCGCTATCCCAAGAAGCTTTGCCCTACGCCAAGGAGACTACTTAGCTGCACAGGTGCGGATATCTGTATGGAGTGTTCTCTGAAGTAGGGCACATTTCTACCCAAGCAGCCCACAGTGGCACCTGAGAGTGCCACATTACTGGTCTGTGGCAAGAAACATCCTTGCAAGTTCTCAGGCATAACCGTGTGGGAGCAGTGAGTATACGGTGACTCTTTTATAACCATTGCTGCAGGAGACTACTCAGCCACCCTTTTCCTCCACGTTATCTGATGCGTGGTGGACACCCAAAAAACATCTCAGCTCCTGACCACGGGGAGCCCAGGATCACGACTGGCCCAGCCAAAATTGATGGGATTTTCCCATCATTTCCTCGTGGGCTGGAATCTACTTCCCTAAGATCTCAGTCCTGTCAGATGCAAGCTCTTTCTCCCTCATCCAGCACAGCACTTAGGCCGGAGAACACTTAAGTGCTTTGAAATTCAGGGCAGGATCTAAGCCTGAACCCTCCTTCCTCCTCTACTGGTTTAAACTGGGTCATTCTAGTGTCATGCAAATTGCAACACTGACACGGATATTCTGCAAGCCTAATGGATTTTATTGTGCATTTATTTGCACTAAAAATCCCTCAACTATTTCATACTTTCCAAAGGAAACCTCAGGGTGTCACTTGAAATGCCCATGGCTGCCACTCATTGTAATTTACTAATCAGATGGATTCTTACGTGCACCTCCGCAACTGTTCAAGTGAATCTACACCACGCCTGCAAAACCACAACAGCCTAGGCTAAAATGTCAAAGGAGCCTCAGCAACCTGGATGTTTCAGTCCAATGACATTTAGGTACCCAAGAGACGAAGGCATTTTTGGAAATGTTACCCCCACATGGATTACTCACAAAAGGAGGCCAAGATTTCTTTCATCCACAGGAGCCGTAAATTAGGCTCTTAGGGAGGTACTTGCGAAAGTGCTGAGAGATGGTCTAACTTTGCTCCCATTTAAGTCAATGCTGGAACAGAGTTAGCCCAAGGTCAAGTGCTTTTTAAAACCCCACCCTATAATTGCTCTTTATTCTCCTAAATAAATTACTGTATTTTCAAATGTCCTGAGCACCCAGCAGCTTTTGCAGAATATACCATGGCAAGGCCAGATTAAGAAAGATGCGAAACCTGCAAAGGTATTTAATAATTGCTTAACTAGTTACGACCATCAATGCCCTGGACAAAAATGAAGCATCCTTTGCAGTGTTTGATCACAGAAGTGCATAAGAACCACACACACACACACACACACACACACACACACACACACACACACACACACACACATCCCCACCCCTCCCCCCTTAAATCCACTCAGCAGGTACTGCACGGTCATTTTAACTTTGTAAAATGAGCAGTAATTGCCAAACTTTAAAGCTGCCAAGAAATTCTTGTTCCATATCCATGACGCTGGATTTAGCCAAGTTACACAGTGCCGCCAGTCCATCCCATGTGAGATGTTTGAATTGCAATGAAACACACACACATACAAATTGGTCATATTTCTAGATAATATTTTGGACGTTTATTGGATGATAGTTGGGATTTTCATAAGTATGCAAGTGATTTTGGATTAAAGTCAGTGGCTCGGGGGCTGGAGTGTGTGGGGGGGTTGTGCTTAGGTCCTTTTTCAACTCTCTCCTAATCGTTAAAGTGATGCAGGCTGGATTTCAGAATCACCCCTTTTTTTCAGTAGGTGGTGTCATCAGAAAGCACAGAGTCAAATGAACCTCTGTAGTAACTTGGCCGACTGGGTTGGAGTGACACCAGGGAATCATTTGGCCCACTGCAGAACTGAAAATCTTGCCTACTCTTTTGAAATTTGCCCAATAAAAGGCCTGGTTCACCTCTCCCTTACACTGGTTTTACTGCTCATGTATCTCCAGAGAGCAATTAAAAAACAGCGAATTAAGTGAGAGGCAAATGCTGCCTTTTTCCTCGTCTATTACACCCTTCGATCATAATTCATCCTCACGTTGCTTCGACAAGGAATAGCAAATGCTACAGTGAGTACTGATTATTAATAATTTAGTATATTTTGTAAAAAATATTAACTTTACAGGTGGGACGTTCCTGCTCCCATCAACTTTGTTTGGCAAACTCCCACCTACTACCGCTGATCTAAAGTGTGTTGTAATAAATAATCAAAGCTAACATTTAGTGCAGTCAACAAAATAAATGAACAAAATGACGGCATTTGATGGTGCAAGAGCCTGGCTTCTTTCATTAATTATTCCCATGCTAATGAGCAATGTTCAGTCATTTGCAATAGGTGTCAGAATCAAATGCCTGCCTTCAGCAAAGTTTCCACATGCCACATTTTTACTTGCTCTTATTAACGCATGGTATTGAATAAGCAGTGCCTGTATCGTGTTGCAAAAGAACCAGGGAATTATAAAACCTAGCTCTTATATAGCACTTTTCATCAGCAGATCTCTAAGGATTTTACACAGGTCAGTATCATCCTGTTCCAAAGATGGGGGAAACTGAGGCAGCAAGTAGTGAAGTGACATGCCCGAGGGCACCCAGCAGTGGCAGAGCCAGATCTCAAGTCTAAATCCAGTGCCCTTTCCACTAGGCTATAAATTGCTACTTAGCCTAGTTACAGTAGCTTTGGCTCCCAAGGCAAAAGGGAAGGTAGGCAGGTGATGTGAATGGGCAGAAGCAACACACACCATGAAGGGCAAGTAACCATGGAAATTGGCTCCTTTTCTTCTCTCTTCCTTTTCCCACTGGGAGTTGTCAAGCCAGCTGAACAAGCCCAGGAGTGTGGGCTGAAGGAGTCCAGGTGAGCCTATGCCATGTTCCACACAGACCCACGAGAGTTAAACAAGGGCTTTAGAACTGTCCTATGGGAGCAAGCATGAGCGGGAGATGTCAAGACGAGAGCGTAACGCTGGTGAAAGGTCACGCGGGCAGCAGCCCTGCAGATTTCTCTGATGGAAAGATGCAGGGCAAGTCATCAGAAAGAGAGCTCCAAGGACTCCGGGTCCGATAACCTGGCTGATACGTCGTAAGGCATGGGCGTCTCTGCTTAGACCGGCAAGCCACAAGCCAAAGAAAATAAAATCGCCAAACCCTCTTGAGCGCAGGGGTGGTGCGTGCCCCTGAGTAAGAATGGGGAACCCGGGCTATGAATAGTGCCTCTCAGGGGAAACGCCGCCTTCGCGCTCAGTCTGGAACGAGGCTGTGGGACAGCTTTGTCCGTGGGGCGTGCAGGGAGCGGAGGAAGAGCCCCTGGAGCCTGGGACTTGGTCAGTCTCTTCCCACAGGCGACAGTGATTGAAAATGCAGCCTTGCCTTACAGACAGAATGGGCCCACCACCCAGGGCTCCTCCGGGGAGTTCATGAGCCTCGCCAGCACCAGCCTCCGGCGAGAAGATATGAACCTGACCTGTCAGGAACGTGGCTCCAGTGAAAGGAGAGAGCCGCAGAACCATGCCCTGGCGGATGATGCGTGGAGGCGGCAGGCAGGTGCACCAGGACAGGAGAAAAGGAGAAACCAAGAGATGTTCGCTGCGGTGAAAAGGCCAAAGCAGATTATAGCGATGCAGAAAGTGAACAGAGTCTCTGCTGCCCTAGAGAGAAAAGCTTCACCCCCGTCTGAGCGTAACATGCTCCTGCAAAATCCCAGAGGCTGAGCAGCAGCCTTCGTCGCTTTTATTCTCTCTGGTGTCTCCGCCATCTTGAGTCTGACACACACTGCAACCATCAAATGGGAAGTCTTCCACAAGCGCATGAGGTGAAAAACCCCTCACAGCTAGCACTCCGAGTGCTCGAAAAGGAATGGAGAGTAGTTTGCCCACTGCAACCCACATGGCCCTCTGTACAGGGCATGAGGACAATGAGAGCACGCACGGACCACAGGAGCACTGCAGCCAAAAATCTCCAACCAAACACCCGGGGAGCAATTCCTAGGGATGCTGCTCACAGAAGGAGAACCCCTGTGGCCTAGGAAAATTCTTTTAACAATCTCCAAATGATGAAGAATTCATGGAAAAAATAATTTAACTCCAAGTTTCAAAGCAACAATAATCCCCACGGCTCAGCTGCATTATTACTCAGCCGCATTACCCACGTACGGACAGTAACCGAGGAAACGACATACAAACCGGTCTATGAGGAGATTCGTTCATACGTACACACACACACACACAAGGAATCCTTTCCACTTGCAAGGGATTGTGGGATTTGGATTCTGGGAGAATATTTTGCCCATGGGGTGGTTGCGGGCTGGAAAAGGGGGAGGCTGGGCGCTTTGTGCTCTGGGGGAAGGCACCAAAGACATGTGCTGGTCTTGCTTTTCTGGCCTTGTCCCCACTGGTCCCTCCAATGCTGGGGGGGTGGGAAGTTCAGCTCCGGGGGGGGCTGTGGAGCAACTCCCTTTCCCAGTGGTTTGTGTGGGGCATGGGAGGCCAAGGGTTGTTCTCAGGCTGGATGGAGGCACAAGAAGGGGCAGGAGCCTCGGCAAGTGGAAGAGATCCAGGCTCCCGCTGGGGCCTGATGAGCAAGGAGCATGGCTATTCTAGCCCCTGGAGCATACACGCTGCACTGTAACCCTGCCGCCCCACATTCTCCTCGCCCCAGAGCCTGGGAGGAGGGGGGGCTGGAGCACCAGCATAGGCTCCCCAAGCCTTGGGAACCAGATCCAGACAAACCGGTGGCCACATGTGCCCTCGGGCCTTTAGGTTCCCCACCCCTGATCTAGGAGGTTGAGCATGACACCCCTCTGAGCAGAGCAGTGAGTGCCTTGGTGGGGCGTGCAAAGGGTTTAGCAGCGGAGTTCTGACTCCAGAGCACAATCCACTCGGCTACGGCGGCGGCGAGGAACGTGGAGATTCATGATTCCGTTCCAATCCAATTTAAACCTTGGGCTTGTTCACCCCTTGCACTGGGCCAGTGCCCTGGAGCCACTGCCGCCAATCACAGGATGCCCCAGTCACCCCACTGTGGAGGAATCCTGGCGCGATACAGGTAAAAGCACCACACTGGCTCCTATGCCATAGCCTCTCCCTGGGGAAAAGGTCATGTGGCTGGCAGTTCCCTACACCTGGACAATTCCTAGTGGCCATGTTTTCCTGGGCACCCGGTGTAATTTACAGCCGCCTGTAGGCTGCTCTGACTTGCACCAGAAGACCAGCCTGGCACACTGGCCATGGCAACAGAAACACAAAAGTAGCTTAAAAAAGTCCCCTTTGCACCCTTGTCTCTCTCGAACTGCAGTGCTTCTTCACAGCAGGCTTAGGCATCTGTACTATCACACATTTCTCCTCTCTTCTAAAAGCAAATACCCAGGAGCTGGGAAGCAGAGTACCTTGAAAATAATGTGCAGTACATCCTGGGCTACATTCCCAGAGGGAGGAACGACATAGCTCCGGGCTCTTCAATGCTCATTTTCACCTTCTGAAAATCTAGCCCACCCTATCTGCTACACTGTAATGCCGCAAGCAAACCAAGCTGCAATATGGGTCAGTACTCCCAGCTCGCTCTGAGTCTGTGGAGTTTTGCCCCCTGATGTCAATGGCGGTGGGATCTGCCTTTGTGTTTTCTCTTTACTTGTTTCACTCCAACCCTTCGAAGGACATAGCAACACTGGCCAACTGAGAAAGGACGCTGATTCCAAACAATCCCAGAACCTCACCAACCTTCAGCTCGCTCATCTGCCCCCCTCAGAACTCTCGCCATAAAGCTGGGGGGCTCTCCAGGATTACTGAACGGCCACAGGCTGCCGTAAAACCGCATTTTAACTAAGACAGCATCCGCTTTACAAAACAGATCACAATCCATTTACAAGTGCACTCTGGAGTAGTGCGATAAATAATTAACACCATTCCGCAAGCAGAAAACAAATAAATAAAATGCATTTTGCGCTTCACTTGCCTTTGACTTTTCAAACGGCTTGAAATTCACTCATCTGCAAGGAATTCCCCAGTCATGAGCACAAACTAGCCAGCTTCTGCTGCGTGGACCGAGAAATATATTGTATGGCAGAATGTCAGCCTCTGCTGGGATGATCCACAATACAAACACAATCCAGGGGCAGCCAGGAAATCTTAAAAGCCAACGCAAACTGTTGTAGCGGTCACTGTTCTGCCTTTTCAACCACTGCACTCCACTTGCAAAGACGACGAGTACATGGAGACCTTGAGTAAGGGTTGGAGTAGAGCTGCAGTACCCCTAGGAGGTGAGCAGGGATCCCACTAAGTCGCCTCTGCACCTTTTCAGTTTCTGCTGTACTGTTCCTGTAAGGAATTGATGCAAAACAATTGCACAACTCAAGGTCATCTCCCTATGTAATGACATTTCATCGTTCCAGTCTTCTCTCTCAGTATAACTCAGTCGCTCATTTACTCCCTTTTTTTTTTAAACTGCTACTGTACAGTGAACTTAGTCCAGAGTGTCTGATCAGCTACTCCATGATGAGTAGCTCAAATGATTTCTTCCCATGTGTATTAGCCCTGCCCTTGCTAAGAGAATTTCACTTCCCAGCATGCTACTCTAGTACGTCATTTTGGCCCTAATTCAGGAAGGGTTCTCTTTAGGCAATGGGCTTAACTTTAAGTAGAAAATAGAGGTCTAAAAACAACTCCAAACACTGGATGATGTTGACCGGCTCCCCTCACATCTCTGTAAACCGCAGTCACCCCCGGGATAGCCTCTAGCTTTCTACCATAACAGACTGCAAATTCTTGTGAGCCGCCCAGCCTCGGGGAGATGTGCCTCTTCTCTGTGGTAGAGGCACAGAGAAATCATTTAGCTTCTCTGTAGGTCCTTGTCTTCCTTAATTGCTCCCTCTCCTGCCTGCTAGTTTAGTAATCTAGAATAGTTTAATGCCCGTAACTAATCAGTCCTTGGCCTATCTGCTGAGCCCGCCCACAAATATACCCTCTGCAGTGTGGATCTCTGTGATGTAAACACCAACCTCTGCAAAAAGTGGACTTGAGATACCTAGAGGTTCCTTCAAAGCCACCTACTGCGGTTATATGGATCTGGACTATCCTAAGGATTAGCTCCCCGAGGTGGGCTGAGCTGTGTAGGCACAAGCTGGGTGGATACTGGGAAGAAGCAAAGGTGTCTCATAGGCTGCATCTACACTATAAAGAAAAGTCAGAAAAACCTCTTCTTTCGGCACATCCTCGTACAGTGAGGTTTGCAGGGATGGTGGAAGCACGTGTCCAAAAATTGTTTCGGAGAAGCGGACGCTTTCCTTGGCATAGCTTTTCTGGGATACCCGGTATCCTGGAAAAGAGCTGCAGAGTAGACATAGCCATAGTCACCTTCATACTCCCCAGTTTCCGACCCTTGGAAAGCTGAGTTATACAGACACCCCGGCCAAGTCCCTTTTTCCCCAGGCCATGCCCTTATATAAGGGACACGAGTTACTATTAAAGAAAAATTCCACAGGGGACAGGTTTTGTTGGCCCAACTCTTCTAACAGCCAGGGACAGAGCAAGTGGTATGGGAGGGGGGTTTCAGACCTTGGCTCTAAGACTAGTCTCTATTCCATTAAATCTGAGTCATAAGGCCTTCTGCTCCAGCCTGCTCCTCCACAACACTTGCGAAACATTCAAGGGATGGTTTACCAGGCTTCCTTTCCAAAGAGAAGAGGCAAACGCCTCCCTCCAGACCAGAGACACTGCAGAATACCTGTGCCTACTAAAAAGGAACCACAATTCAGGAGGGAAACTGATGAACAATTCATGTTAAAACTACACAGCAGCAGCGTGAGAACATATTGTTGAGAAACACAGGGGCTGTCATCTGCAACAGCCTATTGCTTAATGAAATGGAAAAATACAGTTCATTCTGGCTGAACCAACCAGCCAGAGACATGGCTTTGGGCACCCCCATTAGTCCCCCCCAAAAACCTTTCACGTTGAAAAACCAGCTCTAAGTCTTTATGCCCAGCATTTCCGGTGATTCTCATCTTTTAGTCCCTGGGTATGTGTGGGTCCATCCTCCAGTCCCCTATCTGTGTATATGGCCTCCCATCACTGTTGTACAAGTACCAGCACGTTTCACGTCGCTGGGAGATCTCCCGGGTCAGACTGTAACTAACCTCCTGCAGAGAGCGATCAGCTCCATCTCTGCAACCGTGCAACAATTCATTTTCGTCCCTGCAGCTAGCATTCACTATGCTGCAGCTCTCGCCCAGTGACTTCCCCCCGCTGCAACGAGAAAGGTCACAGGTGACTTGAAAGTCACGCGCCAACAAGAGAGGACAGAAAGGGAGGAGACGTGCAATAAAGCAAGGAGTCCTACTCCCACCCCTTTAAAAAAAAAAAGAGGCGCTTCAATGGTTAGAGGATAAATTAACAAGGCAAAGCAAATCAGGAGCAAAGACCTCTCCCACAATCTGTACAGAAACAACAAAATATACAACAGGAAATGTCACTACCACCCCATTCAGGCAGATGCACTGGTTTGTTTTGGTCAATGACAGGCGAGCAAAAGAAAAAGTTGACCAATGGTATTTTGCTGCATGGCTGTTGCACCAGCTGGCTCATGCAGTCTAAGTGACCTTCTGTTTGGTGCTGGGTGTCTCTGGCCTGTAGTCCTTCCTCTCGGAGATGTTTCGCTTCACCTTGACGCTCACTGGAGATTCCTGATTTAATGAGGGGCTCGAATGGGATTTCTTCAGTCCGGACCCATCATTTTCTCCACTTCTCAGCAGCTTCTTCCCCCCTTCTTTCAGCAGGGCAACATAAATCTCATAGCGAATTTTCTGGAAGAGGAACAGAGGAATGGATCAGTCTGCGTGAACGTCTCTGGGCTCTGACAGGCAGGAGGTCCGCACGGGTCATCAGACTGGCCCCTTGAAATCAAGGACCCTAACATGTATGTGAACAATGATGCTGAACATAAATCACGCCACACAGAAAGTGTCTGAGCCAGCCAGAGCCCAGGGATGCTGTACAAATGCCAACGTTTATTCCTCAACCATGCAGGTTTTTGCTCGGTACCTCATAGCCCTCAGCCAGTAAGAATGCAGGGAGATTCACAGAACTGGTGGAGATTCACAGAACCCCCATCCTGACAGTTTCTGAACAGCTGGGCAGGGCAAGCTGAGCAGTAAAACCCTGCTCCGCCAGCAGCACTGATTAAAGAAAACAGGGCTACTTGTGCAGCACGGCATTACTCAGCATGCGCACACATGGCCCCATGGTCCAAGGCCGCGGTTGTGGGGCCGCTCAGGAGAATCAAATGCCGCCCAGCTGATTAGCAAAGCACCCACAGATGGCAGCGTGTGTTTCTCCTGGTGGTGCCCATTCACACATGCCTCAGGGCACATACAATTTTTATTCTGCAAATGGATGGAAAAGATTAGAGGGAACACTGGCTGCAGCCTCGCGGTTGAAAAACACTGGTCCAAAAGGGACTGAATCCATCTTCTCAGCTTGGCCACTGACCTCAGAGCTCTCCAAACTTCTGCGGTCATGACCCACCTGGCCACCCTGGGCTCTGCTCCTTCTGCCCCAATCCATGTGACCCTAGATATTAAAACACTGGATCGCACCCCTGTGTGATTCTCTGAACGCCGAAGGATTCTCTATGCTTGCCTCTCCCATAGGCTATGTCTAGACTGCATTCCTCTCGTGAAAGAGGAATGCAAATGAAGCTGGTCAAAAATTCAAATGAAGCACGGATTTACAAATCTCACATTTCATTTGCATAATCGCCTGCGAGCGCTTTTGCGAAAAGGGTTTTTTTGGAAAAATAACCCACGCAATCTAGACGGGGTTCTTTCGAAAAAAAAACCCAAACCCTTTTTCAAAAGAACCCGTACACCTTATTTTTTCAGGAATATGGGGCGAGTCATAAGGATGTTAAATTGTGATTATCTGGCTAATCATGCAGTGGATACAATTTGCATCGGCCACACGATTAGTCGATAAGAGAGCCCTCTGCAGAGCCACGGCGGGAGCCAGGACTGAGCAATCCCAGCTTGCCCAGGTTCTGACCCGCTGCGGCTCTGCATTTTAAATCCCTAGGGAGCCATAACCCCCATCCTGCCCTCCTGTGGTTTACCAGACTCTGCTCCGTGTTCAGGCAGTCATAGCTTTATGCATGGCAGAAGCACCCAGTCCTAATTTGATTGGGGTCTGGACTAACGTGCTTCCCCTACGCAATGCCACAGCATTCATAGGAATTTGCCAGCGGGTGTTTAGCAAAGTTAGGCAGCGTGGCTGGTGATGGGAAAGGGGCAAAATCCATCCTTCCTCTGGGTAGGAGCTATAATTAAAGGAGATCGCAGTGGATCGCATACTTCTCTTCATTATTAATCCATTTTCCAGAGTAAAAAAATAATCTCTATTATGTTCCTGACAGAGCCAAAACATTGAAAGAGAATCCTCACCATTGCTAATAAACCGCGAGCACTAATAAGCATAATTATGGGAATGCAAAACAGTCAAAAGCAAGGACAAAAGGAGATGAGAGAACGTGAGCAGGTTTCCGAAAAGTCCTCGGAGAAACAGAATCTCTCCGAGAAGGATCACAAGAGAAATCCACTATCCCACAAAACGCAGGGAAAGCCGTCTCTATCGGCTCCCTCCCGGGTGACCTGGCCCAGCGCCGCGGAGACAAACGAAAGAGGGATCGCGTGTAGCTCACACAAGGCGAAGCCAATAAGCAGCATTCTGATGATGCACCATACTTCACTGCGGAATGCCTGGGCCAGGTTGGCAAGAGAAGGAAATTGTTATTGCCACAAGTGCTGGCTCATCAGAACATCGATCAATATAAGGAGATCTGCATTAGCGCCGTAGGGCTTAAATGATTAAAACAAACACAGTGCGGGTCACAAGCCTAAGCCAAGGTTAACAACAGAAATAAAACCCTGAGCCGCAATCCTGCCCCCCAGTTAAGTCCATGGGAATTTTGCCATTGATTTCAACAGGGCCAGAATTCCCCGGCAGCTGTCTGGCCTCAGCCTCGATTTAAGCAATGGACAAATACAGGCGCGCTGTAACGTTAAGCTGCAACCCAGCTCTCTGTTACTCCGGTGAGAGGAGATAGTGGGCCCGATGCCCAGCTGAGGGGCGTATCATCACTGGTTAAAGTCACGCTGAGAAGCCTCATCAAGAAAATAAGAATGTTAAAGGTGCAAAGGGAAATACATAGAAGTCTAAAATGCTCATGCAACCTTATCTTTGCCCCTGGGTGCATATGGCTTACAGGGGTGGGGACCCAGTTTTGGGTCAGGGCCACTAACCCATGGAAAAAAAAAATCAGTCAGGGCTGCATACAAAAGTGAGAAGCAAAAAAAAAAAAACCCACCCCTCACGGCCATGGCCCCCGCTTGAGAAGGAGGAAGACAGTCTCCATATTCCCCTTGCACACCAGAGCCCCAGCCTAGTAGATTTTGCATGGGGTGGGGAGGGAGGGGGTGGAGTGCCAGATCCCCAATGCTGAGGGGCAGGGGCTGGATCCAGGCAAGCTGGGGGCCGTATCTGGCCTCCGAGCCTGAGGTTCCCCACCCCAGAGTGCAGTCTTCAGCAAGGCAGCCACACAGCACAGCCTGTTCCTCCTCCGATCTAAGCCAAAGATAGTTCAATACACGGAACAAAGGGAAACTGCTTTGTTAGCAGGACTGGTTTCTGCAGAGAGCCAGAGCGGGAGGGACGCGGGCTGGTGAAGGAAAAGAAATGACAAGAGCTCAAGAGAAGAGGAACCTGTGCTTCTCCCCACCCCGCCTCGGTACGGTCAGTCCGACAATTACATTTGCTCCAAGTGATGGAGAAGCAAAAGGAAGATTTAAAGTGCTGGTTTTTCACAGCAACCGCCGCTTCCAGCTGTTGGGTGAAATCTGTGACACGTGTGGAAAGAGCCCAGCTGCACATATTAGCGGGTTAAAAACACCCCTCTCGCGGGGGGCAGGTAGGCAGACCCCCGAGCTATTCACACAGACTATTCGCTCCGCAGGATTCATTTGAGGTTCTCTCCAGGAGAGAGGACATTAGTTGGTACTATCACCAGATGGCTGGTCCCTGCGGATAGACTACACCCAACTCACTGGACCGGAGCCCAACCCACCCAATTAAAAGAAGGCTTGGCCACATCTGGGCCTATATAGAGCTGCTAGTAGGCAGCTGGGGAGGGAGGGAAGAGACAGGTGGAGCCCCAGAAGGGGAGCCCACCCTGGAGCAGAGCTAGCAGCTGCAGCAGGTCCCAGGAACAAGGGGCCAGGGGCCAGGGAAGCAGTCCTACCGCCACTACTCCACCAGAGGAGCAGAGCTTGCTGAGGCAGGAAGCCTGCAGGAGCTGGCAGGCCAGACACACCCGAGAGGGGCGACCTTGAAACCTGTCTCTGAGCTAAGACCGAGTTCTGCTTCTCTGTTAACCTCTGCTGCGAAAAGCAGCCTCCCTGCAGAGCCGGGCTTGGTGACGCAGGCTCTGGAGCCGGGGAGAAGCAAAAGCCCTGGCGGCTGCTATCGACCTGTGTGTGCTGTGTCCTGCGGCACATGCCCGCGTCTCTCCATGCCTCACGGCTAAAGCCTGCTAAATATAAACAGGCCCAGAGAGAGGGCAATAAATCTTCCCAAGTCAGACACATACAGGGCTCCCTCCGTACGCATGGCTGCAGTCTGATTTTCAACACCGTAGTCAATGCCTGTTATTTAACCTCTTCCCTTCCTGCTTTACCTGTTCGTCACCTGTGCACCCCAGCCAGAGTCAGGAGAGTACAGTGTATCTAAGACGGAGTGGCCAGTACTACGTTTAGAAGGGCTGTCTCCCTGCTGCTTCCTTCAGAACACACAAATGAATGAATATTGCTGTTATTTATATTACAGCAGTACCGAGATGTCCCAGCTAAGATTGAGGACCCACTGAATTAGGCTCTCAGCCTGCCCACGGGAGCTTATAACCTAACATCAGAGAAAAGGCAACGGGGGAAGGAAGCAGCATTATTCCCCACTCTACAGATGGGGAACGGAGGCATGGGGGGCTAAGTGACTTGCCCAAGGTCACACAGGAAGTCTGTGTCAGAGGCAAGAACTGACTCCTACGCTCCTGAAACACTCCTGCCTGATGAGGTGACTATAGTCAAAACTCTCTAACTGCTTAAACTGCATCAAATGCTTGTGGCATTCATATCTGCATGTGCAGGGGAAGCTGAGAGTACATTGAGCAAGCTGCAGAGTTTTCCTCATATTTGCCATACTAACTGTTTGTCTCGGTCTAGCTTTGACTTAAGTGTTAATGAGAGGTAGTGTGGCCGAGAGATGCTTGCAAATACGTATTAGTAACACACAAAAAGCCCCTCTTTGCCACACTGATAATACATACATATTATTGCTGTCTATTGGTATAGTAAATACTAGAGTATTATTCCTTTTCTTAGTTCTCAGAGGAGTTCCATATTTTCCAGAGCTTCTCTCCAAGAGCACATCTACACAACAGGACTAAAACCGAAATAAGCTACGCAACTTGAGCCACGACAATTGTGTAGCATAAGTCGAAATAGCTTATTTCAGCTTTTGGCACTGTCTACACAGCAGGAAGCCCGAGGTAGAGCACTCTTCCCCCGACTTCCCTTACTCCTCATACAATGAGGATTACAGCAGTCAGGAGTAAGAAGGCCTCTAGCTTGACATTATTTTGACATATCAAAATAACGGCTTGCTGTGTTGACACGGACTATGTTATCTCGGAATAACGTTAGTCATTCCAAAACAACGCTGCTGGGTAGACATAGCCCAAGAGCTTCCAAGCCAGCATATTTAGTGCTGTATCCCAAGACCTACCTCAAACTCCAGATAGTGGTCTTTCAGTTTGTAGTCATCCACTTCTTTGCCTTTCAGTTTCTTGTCCGGTGGGTAGGAGCGGTGCTCGGCCAGCTCGGTAGAGATTTGCTTCAGCTTAGTTTCGTGTGATTTCAGCTGTTCCTCCTTCAGAAACATATTAGTCAGGTGAGTGTCAGAATCTCAACGTGTCAATAAGTACAAAGAAAAAAGACATGCCCCCCCCCCTCCCCCAGCATACACTAAATAGCAACTTCCAGCAAGTGGCATTTTTGCAAACGTTTCTTTTTATTTATCAGGCACATTGTTAGAGCCCCATCTTCAAGGGCTTGGCTCCCAGCAGCTCCCAGGCAGGCATCCAGAAGAAGCAAGCAGATTTTTTTTCAAGTACGCAGCACCCTGCCCCTCCCCAGGCCACACAGGAGAATTTCCCATTCCAGGCTCGGGGGGGGGGGAATGGGAGCTGCTGGCTGTGGAGCGTGGCTGAAAATCCAGCCTTTGCACTTTACTAAGCCCTGTGCCCAATTAAGCCTCATCGATGATGCCATAAGAAGTATAAGTCAGAGCAGAGTT
This sequence comes from Pelodiscus sinensis, assembly GCF_052426305.1. NCBI lineage: Eukaryota > Metazoa > Chordata > Testudines > Trionychidae > Pelodiscus > Pelodiscus sinensis. The sequence goes on from NC_143057.1 coordinate 5,719,259, forward strand.
TGCCGCCCCCCCCCCCCCCCATCTAACGGCATTGCAAGTTGGAAGCGACTCTTGGAGACGGGATTGGTACAACTGTCAGAGCCCGCCCCTCCGTCACTCCCCCAGGATGTGTGTGGCAGTCGGCTGGTTAGAGCTGTCATGATTATGAGGGTTAGCCAGCAGCCTGGGGATTAAGGAGTTAACTACACCTAGCCAGGTGGAGTGACTAGTAGGAAAGTAGGTGGGACTTTCAAACTGGGACAAAGGAATTTGGGTTTTTTTTTCTTTTGTCTCTCTGTGTGTGTTCTCTGCAGCTACAGAGAGGGACAAGCATGTCTCTCTCTCTCCAAGACACCATTCCTCATTTTCTGTAAGTAGGGTAAAGTTTAGGTAGGTTCGTTAGGCTTTATTGTTTTAAGGGTTGGGTATGGGATCTGATATCTGGCACTGCTTAAAAGATATTTTGGCTTTTCTTTGTAACAGAGTACTAGGCCCATGGAGTTTCTCCATGAGTATATTTTGTCCTGATTTTTATGTTAGGGGTGAGATTTCCCAAATGATCTTTCCCCTGATTTTTTTATCAACATTTGGGTGGTGGCAGCAGAAATTTTATTCCCAAGATCGAGTTTTTTAAGATTTTGGGGGAAGTTTTATACCAAAGCCTGGTAGATAAGGCTTTGGGGTACACTTGCTGGCCCCCACTTCTGCATTTATCATGCCAGAGTGGGGAAGGAGCCAGGACAAGAGCTATGCCAGGCACTGGCTGCCCTGCGAGGGGGATGTTCGGTCCTCTCCTGAAGGCTGATTTCCTCACTTCACTCCCCTACGCAGTTGGAGGGGGCCAGGACTTGCTGCTCGTTCTTTCTAGGCCGTTTCCTTGGTCACTGGGGGCTCCTGGAGCCGGAGGGGGCTGGGGGTGCAGGGAGGGTCACCCAGAGGGGCAGAGAGGAAGCCAGTGGGAGCAGCCCATTTAGCAAATTTTGGTGGCGGTGTAAGGGGTGGTGCATCTCCCAAGTGCTACCACGAGTCGCCTGTGTTTGTCACAATCATCCCAAACCCACGGACTCCCTCCAGCCCACCTGGGCAGAGAATGGCACTCCTCTGCAACTCCCAGGATTGGCTCATTCGCCTTCAACACGCACGCCTCTTAGGGGCTGCGAGGCCTAAAGGGGGGCTTACTTCTGAACGCGGGTTGGACGGGGCTTTAAATTCAACACTGTGCCTTCCTGTTACTCCTCAGCCCACGGAACTAGCACTGCAGGACAGAGCAGAAAAGGTGAGCTCTCCGGCTGTACTGTCAAGTCCAACTAGTCCTGTTTCTGCCAGTGGCCAACTTCAGCTGTTGCAGAGGAAAATACAAAGAGCTTGCATAGGGAGAGGTCAGATCTCACCCTGATCTCTAACAACAGCTCAAGCCCTGAGGCACGAGGCTTGATATCCCTTCCAAAATATTTACCATTCATCATTACCAGGGCTCGCCGAGTGGTGGAGAGCCCCGCTTGCCAGCCGTGTGGTTCTGCGCTCTGTGCATGCTCAGATTCTTCTGTGCATGTGCCGATCGCTCTGCACCGGCTCTTCCAGGGTGTAATCTACTTGCCACAGGCGAGTAGATTACATTGTTTGTCGAGCCCTGATCATTACAGCTCAGGATATTCTTAATATCTACGTAAGCCTCCAATCCCTTTTTTGAGCTAGCTACATTCTTGGTCTCAGCAGCTTCCAGTGGCAGTGAGTTCCACAGTCCAACTATACAGGTGGAAAAAGCACTGCCTTTTATCCGTGTGTGTCTGCCACCTGTTAGTTTCACTGAATACGCCCTTGTTCTTGTGCTACGAGACAGGAAGAACAAAAGCTTGATCTGTCTTCTGTAGACTGTTCATTATATACTTTTATTACACCCCTGATACCAGCCAACCACAGGATACAGACACTGGAGGTGAACTTGGTGAAATGACTTAGGTCAATTAATTCTGTCTCGTCGCCTCATCTCCCATTTTAGTCAGTCTGATTTTGCTGCCATCGATGTCATTGAAAATGACGACACTGATTTTACTCTGAACAGGCAGAGGCCCTTTGAAGCAAGTGCTGTCGTGGTCATCTTGATTCAGCCCACAATCTCTACCCTGGCGACCAGAAGGAGTTGATCATTCATATTTCATCCTCTGCAGAATGAGAAGCAGCTTGCTAACAGCCTTGCCAGCATACAGATAAAAGCAGACAGGTTTTAGCTTGTCTCGGAACGAATCTCCTTTGAAACATTCAACAGCCTTCGGCCAGTAGCTCAAATAATTTCGCTCGTTCTATTTCTCTTGACCAGTGTGCAAATCGCAGGGGTTTGTGGGATTTTCGTTATTCCTGATCACACGGAAACAGTGATGCTAAATGGACTGATGACCCAGGCTCAGTGGTTAGTTCTGAAAGGTTTTTTTTCCCGCTTTTACTCCAGTCTGAGGTACTTGTTAGACTTCCCCCAAAACTGCAGCGTGAAATGCTCATCTCCAAGTCTCTGGAAGAATGACATGGACAGAAGGTGGCTCAAATGGAGGGCAGCACAAGTGATACGTGCTTTGAAGAATCTAGGTTCTGACCAGCGGTGAAGGTGAGTCAGTAAATGGCGATGATTGCGTTAAGCCTTCCAAATTTAGGAACTGGAGTAATACAGTTCACAGAGGTTTCTTTTTCCATGATAGCAGTAGGTAAGTGCTTGGGATTGCGTCACTCCAAAGATTAGTTTGTCCTCTGCTACTGTGATGCAAAGGGAACATAGAAGACAATCGCCACCCTATGGGGCATTCCCCCACTGTTGGGGGATTCCTGGGGCGGGGGGCAAGAGGCTGTCTAGTTGGCTGCATGCTAATCACCCTCACAGTCTCCAGCAATGCACTGGAAGGAGCACACTGCTGCTGTACAGCCTGAGCAACTTAGAACAGCCCAGAAGCTGCTCTAAAGTAACACCGGATGACGCACCGGAACTTGGATGAGAAACTTCAGCCTGGCTGGCCCCCTCTTCAATGAGCCAGGAAGGCAGCTTAGGTCTACATTTCTCACCCACCTAAACTCAAAGAGTCAGGTACACATGGGACATGGTTTCAGGGAAGTCAGTGGGGGGTGAAGGAAAGATCTAAATTCGAGAAACACCTCAGGGTTTGTTTCAGGAGCAGGAGGAGACGGAAGGTTCTCAAAATAAGCCTTATAGAGCATAGAACTAGCGTTGTGCTCTTGTGCCTGGCTTGTCTTACATTCCTAGCCATGGCCAGGAGATAAGGACCTTGTATTGCTCATGTATATGAGCCTAAGCAACAGGTGATCCCTCCCTTTTCCTCACAAGCTCAAACAAATTACATTCAAGTCTCCATCTTCTCCCGCCTTTAACTCTGCAAATATTTCTGGTCCTATAAAGCAAGCAGCGATAACCCAGATATACTGGCCTTAGAAAAGGTTCAGAGAAGGGCAACTAAAATGATTAGGGACTTAGAATGAGTCCCATATGAGGAGAGATTAGAGAGACAGGGACTTTTTAGCTTGGAAAAGAGGAGACTAAGGGGGGATAGGATAGAGGTCTATAAAATCATGAGTGGTGTGGAGAAAGTGAATAAGGAAAAGTTATTTACTTGTTCCCATAATATAAGAACTAGGGGTCACCAAATGAAACTAATGGGCAGCAGGTTTAAAACAAATAAAAGGAAGTTCTTCTTCACACAGCACATAGTCAATCTGTGGAACTCCTTGCCTGAGGAGGTGGGGAAGGCTAGGACTATAACAGGGTTTAAAAGAGAACTAGATACATTCATGGAGGTTAAGTCCATAAATGGCTATTAGCCAGGATGGGTAAGGAATGGGGTCCCTGGCCTCTGTTTGTCAGAGGGTGGAGATGGATAGTAGGAGAGAGATCGCTTGATCATTACCTGTTCGATTCACTCCCTCCGGGGCACCTGGCAGACAGGATACTGGGCTGGATGGGCCTTTGGTCTGGCCCAGTACGGCCATTCTTATGTTCTTAACCCCCGTTCCAGGAACGTGCTAGCAAGGCTGTTTTCACAAGGGCTTTACTATTGACAGCAACCTATACCCCAGCTCCAAGCTTTCAGGAGAAATGCCAAGCTCATCTCTGGCCCCGGGACTCTCCACCCCAGGAGACATGCTTGTTATAGTAATGGCTCACCTGAGATAGCTTTGTAGTGGTGGCTGGCAGAAGTGGCCGGCTGAACTTCTTCTGAGAACCAATAGCAGCTGGAAACGGTGGAGCCGAAAATACAGCTGCCACACAATTGATTTTGTTGATCCATGCCTGCATTTCTTCTGGACTCCTGTGGGAGAAAGCCAGAGAGTAATCAGACATCGGAGAGACTTAAGATCTCTCCCTTCCTCCTCGCTGTCAGCTTTATCGTCACAGGGGCATATGAACTCCATGTTAGATCAGCTCTGCAAGCCATCTAGCCCAGCCCCCTACCTCCAGTAGCAGCGAGTGTCAGAAATCTCAAAGGGCAGCCGTATTTGGAGAAGTTTCTTCTTAATTGCTTCAGATAGAGGTTGGCGTATGTTTGGAAACATCCACTTTGATGACAACCAAAACACTCTCACCCCATAATATGCACATTTCTTTACATTCTCAGTGGCTGAACCATAAACACAGCTGCACCATTAGCCAGATGCCTTCCACAACCAACTACTGAATTGCAGAGTACAAAAGCAGCGACTATCTCCCGATTAAATTTAACCTAAGGAATGGCCCTTGTCCAAGCTTCTACTTTGCCTGCCCAAGACGCAAAATCCTGCCTTCGACCCCACTTTTCCAGTCCTTCTCCCCACTTCTTACTACGCAACTCCTTCTGCACTTCTCAACCAACCCAGCCTCTCTAGAATGCTCACTGTAGTGCCGGGCTGGGACCCATAGCAAAGATCCCCAAGATCTTCAATCAAAGTCTGTACCATGCTATTCAAAATTGCATGGACAGCGCTACTCATTGAGGAATAGAAGACGTTGGTGATGGGGGGGAGTTAAGCAAAGTACAGAGGAGGGTATAATCTCGGGTTGGAGAAAATCATGCACATGCAAGTAAAACGTGTCTGTTTTCCATCTCTTCCAGCTATGGCCCTGATCCTGCAAAGACTTTCACACATGCTTATCTTTAGACATCGTCAGTAATCCCACTGAAATCCCACTGCATAAGGACAAGCATCAATCTTGGCAAGATACAGGCAGAAAAGGTGTGAAAATCATCCTCAGAAGGACATAGAATCATAGAACAGTAGAACTGGAAGGGGCCTCGAGAGGTCATCAAGTCCAGTCCCCTGCCCTCACAGCAGGGCCAAGTACCATCTAGACCATCCCTGACAGGTGCCTGTCCAACTGGCTCTTAAATTTCTCCAGTGATGGAGATTCCAAAGCCTCCCTAGGCAATTTATTCCAGTGTTGAACCACCCTGACATCAAACTAAGGCTCTTGGCAGGATCTTGTCTGTCCAGTAATCAACAGAGAGAGACCAGAGCTCACCTCTGTACCGTGTGCTCCCAGCCACACCTTGTTACTTCTTCTACCTAACGGGACACAGGAGACTCCAGCTCTTTTCACTCTTGAATTCAAGGGCATGGCTGGGTCTCATTTACCCGGCGCTGCAGTGCAAACCAGAGGCTGTGTGATTTCTAGGGTGTGCTCACGTTGTGCACTCATGGCCCCAAGTAGACCTAGCTGGCATGCCCCAACAAGGCAGCCAAGTGCACGCGATGTAGCTCTGTTTGAAATGGGACTATGTCAGCACGAGGTAGGTACCTTTCAGAGCACTCCAGCCAGGTCTACACGTAACAGGTGGAGTGCCACCCGTTACAGCAGACACACTACGGCTCACCATGCCAGGCACTGGGTCACCTTGCTGTCGGGTGACCTGGTGACTAGTGGGGTGTACTCCATGCACTACTCCACCCAGACCACTGACTCCACATTCCCATTGGCCAATTCCCAGTCCTTGCCTGCGGGTGAGAGCAGCACACAGAGCTGCTTGTGTGCCTCTGCCTAGGAGCCAGACCTGCTGCCGGCCGCTTCCAGGGCACAGCGGGGTCTGTGGTGCCAGGAGAGGCAGGAACCTGCCTTAACATCCCCACTGCACCCCTGACCAGGAGCTGCTGGAAGTAAGCCCCTCCTACCCCAGCCCTGAGCCCCCATGAACTTTGAGCCCCCTCCTGCATCCCAGGCCCCTCAATTCCTCTCCCCCTGCCCCTCCCCCAACCTGCACTCCCATCAAAAGATAGAATTATGTTGGGTCATGGGCATCAACCATTTTTTTTAAATGGGGTCATGAGGAAAAAAAAGGGGGGGGGGGTAAAAAGCCAGTGGACTTCTACAAAGCAGCTGCGACGACATAAACGTATCAAAGCAAAAGAGTTTGGATTTTCAACGCCGAGTGCTCCACGTGGCAAGTAAAGTTGCTAGCAAGGGGTTGCAAATACAGAGCTACACTGCTCTCCTGGATTTGCTGCCTTGTTACTTGTGATGCAGCTGAGGCCCCAGGCTATGTCATCAGACAATCTAGAGTCAATTTCACTGTATGTTCTAAGGCCTTGAGCGCGTGTTCTGCTTCTCGGAGGCCGACTCCTGGGACCTCATGATGCCTCACGGACCTCTGAGGTCAGATCTACCATCGAAGAGCAGAACTCAAGCAGAACAGCTTTCTTAAGGCCAGAAGGGACCCTAAAATATAATAATATAACTGCTCATTTACACAGGCCTCAGAACTGTGTCCATTGACTCCTGTCTTGAACCCATTAACTTGTGTGTGACTGACACATCTTCCTGAAAGGCTTCCGGTCCTGAGCTCAAGATAAGATAGGGAGAATCCACCACTGCCTTCCCTCCTCCGTTTGTTCCAGTGGGCACTCACTCTCGCTGCTAATTTCCCATTTGAACTTTCCCTGGCTTTTGCTTCCAGCCACTGGGTTCTCATAATCTCTCTCTCGGCTAAAGAGCCCTTCAGTGCTTGGTACTCCCACATCCTCATCAAAGTCACCTCTTCATCATCCTTTTGATAAACAGACCGAGTTCCTTTCAAGTCCTGCTTCCCCCTTCAATCGAAAACCTTCTCTGCTCCCAAAGGTTGTGATCCGACCCCTTTCTCTCCACCAACCTCCCCAGCCCTAGAAAAACTCAGAGTGAAGGGAACATACGGGGCTTGGAAAAGCAGGACTCTCCAGTCAGCTGTTTTGAGCTTTAGGACGTTGGGCCTCTTCTCATAGTCTGTGGCCTTCGATGCCAACGCATGGTGCATGCTAACTGCATTTTTCAGATCCTCCTCAGACAAAGCCTTCTCTGGCTTATATTCATCCTGCAGTAATTAAAATGAAAAGACAGCACAAGTTACTTCAGCTTGTTCATCTCTTCCTTTAACCGAACAAAGGCAATATCGGCTTGTTCCAGAAAGGGCCGTCAAGAACAATTTAAAAAAAATACCAATTTAACCTAATCTGTCCTTTAAACGGGTTCCATTTTCCGCTTTTAAAGTGTTACCTTTTAAGGTCCTTTAATATCTCTGCAAGGAAGTGAAGGAATTCCACCACCTCCCCGACAAGACGAGGGAAGAACGGTAAGTGTCAAGAAGATGATAAATCCTAGAGAGCTAAAGTCCTCAGGGTTCAGAGTCTGAAAGCTGACTTTGGAACCATGTGGTGTCAAACCAGAATCAAGCCCCTGGTGTAAATGAAAAAAAGAGGACTGGGAATACAATCTGAGACACAGCAGTGCTGGCAAGTGAAGCACCAAAGCCACAAGTCAACTAGGGGATGTGCCTACATGTGCAGCAACATGTGAAGGTGGTCTGGCCAGACAAAAAGGCATTCCAGAGGCATGCCCAGGGACGAGCCATCCCCTGGCAATCCTGCAGTGGTGCACGTTTACACAAAGATGCTTAATGAGAAGCTAAAAACAGCACTTAACCTATATCCATCCCTAACGGGTGACCACATGCTGTTGATCGATTCTGGGGAGTCAGCAAGACGAGGCATGGCTGCCACATAATGGGGAGCTATTGTTTCAGGGGGAGGCAGCAGGAGCTCTGGCAGTGTGTCTCCGTGATTATCAAACACTCCTGGGCTATCCTGCCAGGCAGAGATCTAGTAGGCAGGCCTGCTTTAGGAGCGACAATGCAAGGCACAGCAGTGCTTCAAATGGAGGCCCTGCTAAGGGAACTGACTCATCTGAGTGCCCCGCACTAGAGCGGATCCTGAGCTGGTGTAAACCCATGTGGGAACGCTACGGCTACACAGGCCACTCTGCTATCAGAGCTGCTGCCAAGCCTGGAATTAGAGCTTTCCTCGACTCCTCGCCCTGGGCTAGTTCCCATGTGCTGTCCAGACCTGCAGACCTCCCCCACCTGCCATTTGCAAGAGACACTCAGGTTCTGCTGAGACCTGCAAGGGAGACGAGAGGAGGTCGGAGATTGGAGCAAAAGAACCCCCGAGCGTGGTGTAAGGTGTGTGTGGTCCCCTGCCGTGGCAAGAAGAAAGATGCAGCCTGGCAATGCTTCGTGGAGAGACGCAAGCTTGGCTAAACCTCAAGCATGTAGGGGTCTCGCTCTTACTCAAGGAAGTACCCACTGGATGTTAATGATCTTCCCAGCTGCTGCTATGTCTCACGCATCCCTACTCCCCCCCCACCATATACACTTCTTGGGAATGGTCACTGAGAAGATGATGGCAAGTCAACTCCAGCAACTATCTGACTCCCTCCAGTCTCCCCCTCCCAAGGGGGCTTCCTCCTGGACAGGCTTGGAGACAGAAGGAACCCTACTAGATCAGCTCGCGGCTTACACCGTCACTGGTTAGGGGCCCCTGTTCACTTCCCTGGAAGCGTTGGCAGGACCCCGTGGAATCTCTTAAAACCAGTTTACATTGTTACTCTCAGAAAAAGTCGTGAGGAGCAATCAACCCCCTCCCTCAGTCCCGTAGGACTGGTGCAGGACACTGAAACCTGGCCTCCTTCAAAAACCCGCACAAACACAGGCCCCCTGAAGTTCCAGGGTATGAATTCAAGTCAGCTGGCTCAAGCCCATTTACACCGAGGAAGCACAAGAGGAGCATATGGGAGGAGCTCGGGCCTCACGCTCACCTATTAATGCAGCGTACACCTCAGTGTCTTCCTGAACTTGCCCCTGCTTGGATTTCCAGGTAGCCAGTCAGAAATGCCTTTTCCATCTTCAGCAGACCCAGTTCCCTGTAAGCTGAGCACTTGGGCAGCCACCCAGAAGAGATTCAAATGCCGCCCTACTGATTAGCAGAGCGCCCACAGCCAACTTGCTGTGTTTCTACTGGTGGTGCACACCCACACGTCTCAGTGCATACAACAAAATTTATTCCACCCACTAATGGACAAAATAGAGGGAACATTGCAACAACCTGTGCCTTTCTTAATCTTGTGAACCTCAGCCTGACATTTTGCTAGTTACCAGATCCTGTACAATGGGTGGACATCTTCACTGACTGTGCATGATCACTATAAAATCCTTGTCTTTAGAAGTCCCTGTGAGTCTCCCTGTGCTGCTCCATAGGTACAATCTCTGTCCTTATATACTTTTTTTTTAATCTTGTGTCAGTTTTTTTTTCTTTTTGGTAGTGGAGGAAATGTACACACAGAATACCCTAAAACCCATAGCATTATAAAGATGCTGCGTAACATCACAAAAAACGAGTCCTACTGCAAACAAAACCCAACCCACATAACCCTGCTTGCCTGCACTATTTGTCAAGAAACAACGTTTTATTACATGAAAGCCAGCCCAAGCTCACGTTCTTCCCTTGTCTTGTGCTCTTCTACAGGCATGGCTCATTTCAACTCAGCCTCACGATGAGACTTTGTGACCGTCTCGGTGCCCCTGATTTTCTGTCACCTTGGAACCACAGAGAGCAAGAAATGAAGATGGGCCTCGTGCACAGGCCAGTCCTCAGAAGCGTGCGACATTTCTGGTCTTATATAATCTTGTGCAAATGTACTGAGTTGCCAAATTGCAGTGGTCTCAGGCTCAGCCCTCTGGCCGCCTGACTGCTCATTGATTCAGAAAGCCCCTCTCTCACATCACGCAGTTCATAATGGAATAGGCAGAACAGCAGTTCGCACTGGACCTGCTCTCTTCGGCTCATGCTTACACAAGCGTAACTTGGAGATGCTCCTGTATTATTAGCAAATCGTGCAAGAGCAGAATCAGGTCCATACCGCCCTTTGGGAGATGATGTATCTTCCAGTTACTTCGGTAGCCCCTAGAGATCACTGCTGAGATTAGGGCTCCACTGTGCTAGGAGCTGTACAGAAATAGAGCGTCCTGGCCGTGAACAGTTCACAATCTCATCTAACAAAATGTGGGAGGGCACCCGCCCAAGATTCTGCAGCCGCTCTGTGGCGCAGCAGTGCAATTCTCAGAATAACTTCTACGGAAGGCAAGACAAGCAGAGCTCTTCTGGAAGTGAAGATAAACTGTGGACCATTTAGGCTTTTTGCACACTAGCTCATTTGTCAGTGAAACTTCTGTTGTGTAAAAAAAAACCCACCCTGACGGATAACCCCACAAAAGTGACTGTGGGGACCATCCACAGGGTTGCCCCACAGCAGCACAGTTGCAGCAGCACAGCTGTGCTGTTGTAAGGACTGTAGCATAGACATAACCGTCTGTTTCCAGACTGCAAAATCCCTGTTTCTCCAGAAGCGATGAACTTCTGGACTGAGAGTGGCCATGCTCAGTTTCTCCTATAGGTGGATCCTGTGCCATCAAACCATTTTGTGAAAACACATCACTAGTGACAAAAGTTTTGACTCTCTCATTTCCTTTCAATATGGCAAAGCCATTTTGTCTCAAGTTTCTTGTTTAGTTTGGACTTTCCTATTTACTGTTTCAGTCCCGTGCAAAGTCAAAACAATTACAGTAAACTTCCAATAATCCGGCACCTTTAGGACCCAGGGGGTGCCGGATTATCAGATATGCCGGACTATCGGAAAGGGGGGCTATGAGGGGTCTGGGGTAGAGTGTGGGGGATGGAGGGGCAGCACTACGGGAGCAACCCGGCAGCACCCCGGCTGCTCTGCCCTGGGCGTCCCCAAGTCAGTTGCTGCTGAAACTGACCAGCGGCTGACTCAGGGAGGCCCAGGGCAGAGCAGCTCCAATTGTCCGGCTGCCTGGAGCACTTCTGGGTTCCAGGTGGTGCCAGACTAGCAGGAGTGCCGCACCACTGGATGCCAGACAACTGGAGTTTTACTGTAGATAGTTCTGAACTGCAGTTTGGTTCACAGCAGGACACACTAGCATTTTGTGCTGATCAAGAACAAAATCCCTACCCGCCTCCCCAAATGTCAGAATTTCTTGTGGAAAGGAAATTTCTGTTTCTGGCCAGTTCCAAAGCAAACCCTTCCCACTAGTCTCCTCTCAGCCCATGATTAATAGACTAGCTTCTGACAGGTGTCATGGCACGTGAGGGTCTCAAGGAGGGACCTGAAGGAGAAGATGGGAGAGGCCTTCTGCACTGGTCCAGGAAAGAAGGTCTAAACACATAGGTGGCGTGGAAGGCAGCACAGAGATAGGCGTGCAACAAACAAGCAGATGATGTTGTCTTCACTGCTAGGGCAGAGCGTATGAAGCCGCGAATGACAGCAGCGGGCAAGTAGGGATCGGTAGATTGGGGGGGAAGGAGCATCCTACAGACTGGAGATGTGCCAGAGCAGGTCTCGAGAAGCTGGAGGAGGGGGCCCCAATTAAAGGGAGGCTCCAGGAGGAAAGGGGTGGGAAGCCTGGCTTTACTGCCCTGAAAGAAAGCCATTTCTTTTACCTTTTGCAAGTAAAGCACTGTTCCCTTCAGCACCGCGTAGAAGGTTTTCCAGCCACGCTTCCCTCTGGGAGCTAAAGAGAAAACAAACAAATGCAACCCATTTAACTCCAATCCATTTTACCCCTTTGTCTAGGCAACAGGAAGCCTACATTAATTCTGCATCCAACAGCTCTTACGTTCTGCTTTTCAAGGGGAGTGTAACTAGGCAGAGTGCCTGCTTTGTAGCGAGGGCCCAGGGGAAACAAAGCAGCCAAGGTTATAAGCCAGGCCTGGGGCAGCGGGCGACGGAGCTTGTTCCAGAAAACAGCCCCAGTCCAGGTGGCTGTCCCATTCTGCAAGCCTGACCATATGAATGTCAGCCACAGCAGGAGTGGGAGTTGTGTGCCGTACCCTCCCGTGCTATGCAGCATAGTCCCAGCTCCATGCGGTAGCAGAGCAGCACAAGACCACACAGATAGAGAAATGTGGAGGGAACTTCTCCAGCTACAGGCAGGCACCAGCCATCACTGTCAGTGCGCCACTCCACAGGGGGCTGCAGACCAAAGCATCCGCCCTCCTTGTGACAGCCGCAAGGAAACCGGGATCACGTTTTCAGCTGCTTCCCCCATCCCCTCTTCCTAGCAGGAGGAGAGGAAATGATGGAAGGCAATGAAAATCCCAGAAAACTCCTGTATGAAACTGGTGTTAAGGCTGATGGACCAGACAGGTGAAAACTAGGGCTGTTAGAAATCGGTATTTCAATAATCGTGTAACTGCTAAGAATTTTAGCCGTTACATGATTATTTGGTACCCCACCCCCTGGAGCACTCCCATCCCCACTCCCAGGGAGCCCCTTGCTATCTCTCTATCAGAGGCAGCAGCACAGGGCGGCGGCAGCCCATCCATGGGTGGGGGGGCAAGATCTCTTGCAGACAGAGGCTGCTTCAGCATCCCATAGAGCAGCCTCTGTCCATGAGGAGCTCGGGCCCCCTGTGGACATGGGCTGCCGCCACCCCATACTGCTGCCTCTAACAGGCGGCAGGCAGGAGCCAGTTTTTAAACCAGTTCCCACCTGCTTCCCCGCGCTGCTGCCTCTGTATCAGAGGCAGCAGCATGGCGTGACAGACAGCTCCTCAAGTGCTCTTCATTTAAATCTCAAGCCAGCGGGCTGGGACTGAGCCAGCCTACTGATCCGAGTTTTAAATGAAGAGCTCTCGGGGAAGAGGGGATTTGATGTGGATAATCGGTGTATTAACCATTTAACGGCTACTCAGTGGACATCCCTAGTGAAAACACAATAAACTTGTAATTTTCCCCAAACCAGGGAATTCAGAGTAAAAGCTACACTGCAAAGACACTCACACATGTTAAGGGGTAAAAACGCTGTTTGTAGAGTCATAGAACTTAAGGCTGGAAGGGAGCATTAGATCATCTAGTCTGACCTGCATAACACGGGCCATAAAATTTCATCCCATTACTCTCGGCTAAGCCTAATCATTTGTATTTGACTAAGGCACAAATTGTGATTGCCCAGGAAGATGCCCAGTCTCGATCTGAAGACATCAAGAGACGGCGACATCCCCGGGGAACTTGTTTGACTGGTTAATCGCCCTCTTGGTTAAAAACGTGTGCCTAATTATTTGACTTCAGCTGCCAGCCACTGACTCCTTTTATACCTTTTCTGCTAGAATAACTGCTTTTTAGTATCTGGCATTTTCTCCCCTGGAAGATACTTATACTCCGTATGAGTACTCTCACCTTGCTAAGATTCCCACAGAATCTTAAACTTAGCCTTGTAATGACTCCATGAGAAAAATAAACATGAAACACTCTCAAAAATTAGTTTAAGCTTGCCTGGGATTACAAAACCTAAGGGGAAAATGTTTCAGAAGTGTCTAAGTGATTTAGGAGATGAAGCCCCACTGATTTTTAAATGGGATTTTGGCTACTAAATCATGGAAGCCATTTTCAAAATGTCCGAAATGCCTTAATCCTGTGCCTGGTTATCACATACATGCTAGCCTTCAGTCCGTTAAATAATATTGGTTTGATTAAGCAAGCAGCGTGACAGAAGCTACCACATCGTTCTTCCGTAGTAAGACTTGCTAACGGGAGTGGATGCCGACAGCAAAGCTGTAGTGGGATGTTGGTAAAATAACTCAAAGCCACTGCTCGGAACTTGTTCAGGATGTGAAATTTAAACAATGAGGCAACCTATCGGTTAATAACAGTCAGGTCACCTTGATTTCAAAAGCACCCAAATCAATTCACATTGGGGCTCCAACTGTGAAAATATTGACCTTTCACGTTTCGGTTTTGAGACATCCTGGCAGAATACAGAAAGGGCAGCCAATGTCAGATTCTTGCACACAGTTGGGGGAAAAAAAAAGAGTAGCATGTATTTATAGACCATAAAAAGTCCAATTTTGTTGCCATTATTAATCCCAGCAATTGTAATATGAGCGAACTCCACATATACATGAACAATCAGGAGAGCACAGATGTTTTCAGTAGTCACTGCAGTTTTCAACCATATCAAATTGCATGTGCACAAATACATGTCCCACCCCCAAAAGCCCTACATGTGCCCTCCATAAATGCAGCCACACTTAGTTGCACAAGTGTTGTGAATAAGGGGCCAAAAGGTACCAAACAACATCCTATCTCTGAGTGGATGCAAGGTCTAATTTGAACAAGAGCATTATACATCATTATCAAGGAACGACCGACTAGATTACAGGTTTTTCAGAAAGGCCAGTGGTTCTACAGGGATGGGCCAATCCTTAGATTCTCATTTGGGGACCATGACAGCCTAGGGGAGTAGCAACCAGGTGTTTCAAAGGGTCAGGACCATTCTTCCCTTCTGCATGAAACATTTCTTTTGTAACTTGGAATCACAGGTGGCAAAAGTTGAGATCTCCTGGGCTAGCCCTTGAACAGAATCTACGGTACTTCCAATCAAACTGTTTTGAGTTTTGTGAACAACGCTTCATTTTCTTTAAGCACAAAAGATACATCTTGGAATCCGATAAGACATTTTTGTTACACAAATGCTACGGGGAATGGAATAATCCTCAAAATGGCCCTAGAATTTTCTTTTCTGCTGTTATAATCAAATCGCTATTTTGGTTGTTATGCCTTCAATAGCCTGGAGGTAGCAGAACTGTCTATGGGCACAAACTACTGGTGGGTGTAGGGGGGTACCTAAGAGAGGAAAAAAAAACCATAAGATGCTCACTCTTTTTTCCATCCATATCTGCATGGATTTTCCGAGCCAGAAATCCAGTTTTATACACAGCAGCATTGGGGTCATGAGGAATATCCAGGAAGGGGTTATTGGAATGGCCGATCCGAGTGATGGCCTTTGAATGGGGCCCGTTATCCTTCTCATCAGTACCGTCTGAGTGAGATTTTTTTTTCTCCTCTTCATCTCTAAAAACAAATGAACACAACAAAGTTTAGGTGACAAAGCCAGCACCCAGCACCATTACCCAGCAAGGCTTCATCTCCTTAATTTCTGCACATGCTTTATTTTCCCTCTTGAGTAGGGTATTCTTATCAGCATTTCTTTAACTACGGGCTTGATCTAAAACCCACTGAAGACAGTGGGACATCTCCCATTGGCTTCCATACGTTTTGGATCAGGACCTCTGGATCAGCAAAGTATTTAAGCCCAACCCTTGTCTCGAAACATTTTGACAAAAAGCCATTTTCTGCTGACATAACTTGTATGCGGAACATTTTCAGCCAGCTCCATTTGTAACCAGCCATTTCTACTAGGGATGTTAGCAAGTAGTCAAATAGTCGCCTACCCGATAAGCCTAGGCTTAACAAGTACTTGAGTCCACTACTCGCAATCCCCCCCACTTGCTGCCTCTGCATCAGAAGCAGCAATGGGGAGGGAGGGGAAGCAGGAGCCGGTGCTGTGGGGAACTGGCTTTTAGTACCATCTCTGCAGTGCTACCTTCTCCCCCACCCCCAATGCTGCTGCCTCTAACAGAGGGCTCAGGCTTGCTGCGGGCAGAGGCTGCTCCTCCACATCCTGCAGAGCAGCCCCTGGCTACCAGGGGTCCTAGCTTCCCGCTGGGATCCTCTGTGGACAGGGGCTGCTGGACCTGACGCGAGCTGGGACTGAGCAAGCTTGGCTCAGTCCCGGCTTCCATCAGAACCAGGAGCTACCCCCCACTATGGCTCTGCAGTTTAAATACAGTAAGAGATGGGCGGGAGGGCAGCCCAGCTCCTACTACATTTAAACAGCAGCGCTTCAGTGGGGGGAAGAGGGGGAGTGTAATTCCTAGAAGCTAACTCCCTTATCGACTAGAAATTCTATCGACTACACGATTAGCTGATTATTCGTTCCCTCACATCCCTGGCTTCTACAATCCACAACTGGCCAGATCGTACGGAAGTCACCAAGTGAGAACTGCAGCAGGGTCACACTTTCGCGTTTGAAGAGACTGCTTCCCCCTTCCTCACCCATGAGGAGACACGGAGAAAGCAATCCCATGGCAAGTGGATCGCTTTAGCAAAGGAAAGAAGAGACGAATGCTTGAAATCTTTGTATTTGCGAGGTCCAGTTACAGAGATCGGCACCACGGCTAATGTTTGCAGCCAGTCTGTCATGCGGCAGACCAGCCCCCTCGCCCAGACCCCAGCTCCATGACTAGGGGGAGTAACAGGAGACCGCAGGTCCCAAACCCCGTCCTGGAACAGTGGCTAACAGGAAGCCTGTGAGAACCAGAATGTAAAGGAGGTAGTTCTTGTGGAGGAGGGAATCTCTAGACTGTGTGTGGAGGAGGATCACACAAGCACAATGGCAAGGCAGATTTCAGAAAAGAATGGCAACTCTGCTTTATATTACCATGGATTTCAGCATGATTAACAATTTGTACTATCATAGTGCTTCATAGCCCTAGAAGGAGACCAGGATCCCACTCTACCAGGCACTGTTACAATTCTCAATAAATAAAGTACATTCAATTTGGGGATTTTCCTTTTCCCCAAAAGGAATAAATTCTCTGCCACAATTTCACTTTTTCCCCCTTGGTGGGGTCATGTTTTTCTGTAGACTCCAGAACGAACCCAGATGCTCCCAACCTTATTAAAGATAAAAGTTGTTTCACTAAGCAGATCTAAAGACACCAATGATTTTCTGTAACCTACACAGCCCTGCTTTCAAAAAGGCTGTACAGATACTGATCATTTGAATGCAGCACATGGTTTTGCCAGCATCTTCCTCAGTGAACAAATTCTTCAAGCCTGCCTATTATATATTGCGTCCTCATTCACCGTATTCTACACTCTAATTCTTAATTCTCCTGCCTGCATAGGAGAGCAAACCTACTTCTTACAAACAAGACAGAGAATGTTGTTCCCAGTGCTCCCATCTAAATATCATGCAAATGAAACATACTTCACTTAGATTATTCCAGGCCTGAAAGGGATCAAGTCAAGCTCAGTATCCGTCTCCACTCTGGAGCTGGAAAGGAGCTGTCTGATTAACTGCGTGAAATCCCGGCTCCACGCAAGACACTGGGAGACTTGCTATCGACTTCACTGAAGCCAGGATTTCAGTCATAGTCTTTGCCACATTTCTGTTGCTCCCCCAGTCCTAATAAACAAGGCTGCCTAGAGCCCCAGCACAGCAATGGCTCCACTTTTCAGGAAGCATGAGGCAGAGAATGTCTGACTATCTTCCACTTCCCTTCAAAGCACAAAGCAAACATCTATCACAGTTAGAGGAGATCCAGACGTCTACGTGCACAAGCACAGGTTATGGAAGGGGAGAAGGAACAATCAACATACTGGTACCTCCATTTCTCTCATGGCATTCCTGGTTTCATTCAATCCTACTACAGGCTGCACCTCTAGAAACCGGGACTCTCTGGTCCGGCAATGGATATTCCTGCAGGAGATGGAGGGCTCCAGAAGCCGGCCTGATGAAGGGGTGGGGCAGGAGGCCAGCACGTGGCCCAGCTGGGCTACCCAAGGATCCAGAAGCTGAAAACCTTCATGGAGGTTAGGTCCATAAAAGGCTATTAGCCAGGGGATAAAATGGTGTCCTTGGCCTCTGTTTGTCAGAGGCTGGAGAGAGATGGCAGGAGACAAATCGCTTGATCATGGTCTTCGGTCCACCCTCTCTGGGGCACCTGGTGCTGGCCACTGTCGGCAGACAGGCTACTGGGCTAGAAGGACCTTTGGTCTGACCCTGTACGGCCGTTCTTATGTTATGTTCTTATGTTATGCCACACTGCTGGGGAGAGGGGGCGCACTGTTCAGCTGGGCTGGGGATGGAATCCAGGAAGGCCGGTGTGCAGCCCAGCTGGGCTGTGCAGAGTGGGCGGGGGGTGAGAAGGGCTGGAGGGGGAGCAGGCAGGAAGCTCGATGCATGACCCAGTTGAGCTGCCTGGGGGAGCCAGTAGGGCAGCAGGGAGGCCAGAAATGACCTCCTTGATCCGGCAAAATCCCGAGGGTGCCGGACCAGGGAGGTCCAACCTGTAAAACAGTATTTCATGCAGGAAGAACTAAGGAGCAGATAAAACACAGAGAGACTCTTTCCTGACGGCAGTCTTCTTTGAAAAGCAATTGTAAGAAGGAAAGGAAGATACAGAATCCCAAATGTGGCTCCCAGGGACTTCCAGATCGGAGCTGCATACATTGCAAATCACAAGTGATGGGGCATCTCGACAGCTTACAGACTTGCAATTGGAGCTCAGTTAGCACGTGTCTGAGGGTACGTGAGAAAGAACGGATTCCCACGGCTGCACCTACTCTGCCCTGCTGGGAGGAGTTTAGCAAAAGGCTTTGGCTACTAAGTGAAGCATCCGTGACTTGGAACACACACGGGAGGGGTGAGATGAATACAGTCACACTGCTTCTGTCTACAGCTTCAATCATGAAATTTATGGGAGCTCTTGCATGAACTTCAATGGCCTGTGGATGCAGCCCTGTGGCTGCGCTATAAACAGCATCACGGACAGCAAGCCTTTGAGGATGACGACAGGTCTAGCCAGCCACGTGCGATAAAGGAGGAGATGAAGATCATGTAGCAGTCCTCCATAGATCATTTATCTTCGTCTTACCCTGCTCTGCTGCAGGGCTTTCAGCCACCATGTAACAATGGCTGTCAAAGCTCTGAAACCTTCGTTTAGCCCTTCAACATCTTCAACGACTGAAGGGACTCGGATCAGGTGAACAGCATTTCTCCAGATGGCATTATTTTAGATCAGAGCTGCCGTTCGAGAGACAAGTCCTGCAACTTTTACCCCAGAGAGACTCCTCTCAAGACCCCTCTGAGACTTGCAGGGATCTGGGCACGTCACGTTCCGAGACAGAAAAACGTTTGCTTCACATAATGGCTGTCCACTTCCAGAGGATTGCCTGCACGGATGCTTATTACCTGTCCACTAGGGATGTGATGCTTTAACTAGTTATCCAGTTAACCAGGAAGCCTTAATGGGTAAGGCTTACTGGTTAAGGTTAACTGGTGGGGACTGGAGCAGCTCCCCGCCTGCCCCGTAGGTAGAAGCTGCTCCAACAGGGATACCGGAGAGCCACGGCCCTCCGTAGACAGGAGTGGCTCCAGACAATACATTTAACCAGTTAGCCAATTAAACGGGATTTTACATCCCTACTGTCCACCTGTCCCTCTATTCCAAGTTATAACCGATTCTCGGTTGAACAGAGAGCTGAGCGTTGGCTTGTGATTCCTCGGGTGAGGACACAAGGATACAGAGGGGGTGCCAGGAGCCCCACTGGACTGCACTCTCCAGGAAGCAGCGCTGCCCTATTGGGGGTGGTGGACGTATCACTAAGAATGTAGAGCCACGGAGGCAGCATCTCAAAGAGACACAGCTCCTCTGGGGTGTGATCCTCTTTAACCCCCAAGTCCACTACTCAGCATGGGCATCAGTCTAGGACAAATCTTGCTGTCAAAGAAATGAAGGGAAAATGCCGATTAATCTGGCTGGAAACGGAAGCGGTCTCTTGTATTCAGCACTGAGTTCTGATGAAGTGTTAGCTTGTCAAAAGCAGATTCGGGGGGAAGGGGCAGGAAGAGGTGAGGGGAGATTGGCCTCTTCTGTATTAAGTCTCTTTAATATTAGGTTGTCCAATTCTCCACAGTTAATTCAAAGACAATACCAGAGAACCAGCCCAGCACAGGAAACTCAATCCAAGACTTGTGTTTCTATTCAGTGGTTCCAACACAATGCACTGGAAGATAAAGGAAGAAACTCAACATCTGTTTTATTTATGCACTCGCAGACCAGAAGGAGGATTTAGATTTCTGCCTTGTGAAGCTGACATTTCCCACTGAATTAAAAGTCTCCCTTCCTTGCAGATATAGCCAGTTTGCATCCTCCGCAAACTTTCCTCACTGAAGGAGAAGGGGGAATCGAATGGGGAATTTTGCTAATGGAAGAGTCAATCCAATGTCTGAGTCTCAAGGTTCCATTCACAGTGTAAAGTGTGGAGGAAATGGATTACCATGCCAGCGGCTGATTTTTCAGCTCATGAATTCTGCACGGGATACTTACACTGCCCAGTCAAGCTTCTCATTCTTGATCGAATTGTAGAGAGCCTGCAAGGAGAAAGAAACAAGAGGGGATTAATGTTTGGACTGTCATCTATTTTTCAAGGTACCAATGGAAAAGGTCCAACTACCAGCAGCAAGCGAGTTGCCGTTGAACAAGAAGGAGCCTTCGCCACGCATGACAACTCTTAGACTTGCAGAGGAGGAAGAATACTGGTCACGGTTGAACACAAATTTTAGGATATGGGGTCTGAGATATCAATAATTCTCCAGGGACAGGACCATCTGATACATTTTTTGTGTGTACAATTTTGGTTTTGAAATATCACTCAAGCTTCTGAAATGCAAGAAATTGTAAGATCACAGTATGGCATCTGGGTCATATCCTGGCCCTACGGAAATCACTGGGAATTTTGCCACTGGCTTAAAGTAAGCCAAGCTTTCACCCCTGGTGAAATTTATTTAGCTATCTGTGGCAGAATAGCTCACCTGTGACATACATCAAAAATCACTGAGCCTCAAACACACTTTCATGCTTCCATCAGAGGTGCGTACACAAAAGCTCCATAAAGTGTTTGGTTTCTCTGTGCAACGTAACTTGATTAAATAAACTGCAAATATCTTGTACAGTTGAGGGTAACAGTCTACTCTTGCTGTAGTACTAAGGGTCAGGGTCTTTTCCATTGAAAGTTCCAATTCTTTTGGTCTACTGTGGCAAATCTTTACACAGTGGTAGCCTGTCGGGGAATTTGAACTCCTGTGGATATCAGATAGTTGGAATGAGCTTCCAAAACAGTGTGCATACTACACTGGCTACATGAGACCGATCAGATCTCCCTAACTTGGCTGATCCATATAGTGGATAACAGCCTACTACTGCTAAGAGCTAGTGGAGTAACTCCTTTAATTCCAGTGGTCAAGGCCTTTATTTCTGGTAGTGAAATGCCCCAAGTTCTAGCCCAGCACATACCCCACTCTTGAGCTCTTTACACACACAAGCAGATTTACTCCCCCTATCAGCTCATTCCTACCCCTCCCCCACAACTCTGTTAACGAAACTTGAAACCAAGACAGACTATTATACACATGATTACCAAAACACAACACACCACCTGTGAACAAATACGGAAATCACCGGCTAACAGTATGGAACAATAGCATCTTTGATGCACAATTCAAATATGCACACCAGTAAACAAATTCCTACTGACCCAGATGTCCTTAACTCCGATCCCCAAACCAAATCACTTAAAATTAGAACTGTGTGAATAATGATTTTTTTTGGTTCACTGTCATATCCAAAACCACCCCCCAAAAAATGTGGTCCAACCAAAAAACAAAATGTTTCAAAATTTTCAACTAATTGAAAAGTTAAAAAAAGAAAATTCCAGTCAAACAAAACATTTTGTTCAACCCAAAATGAATGTTCATTTTAAGCATTTTTTAGCCCTTTAAAATAAGATTAAAGGGTGCTTCAAAATAAAAGTTTCTTCACACTGAAAAAAAAATTCAAGGTATATTCTCTTGGCAATGCTGAAATGGCACATTTCAATTAGTGTGGATTTTTCTACCCCCCTGCAATCAAAACAATTTGGCAAAACTGACACATTCATAAAATGTTTCTCCACAAATCTGCATTTTCTGCCCCCAAAATTGTTTAAATAAAAAAAAAAATTAGCCTAGCTCCACCTAGAACTAAAAAGTCTAACCCAGAATCTTATCCGCCCTCGTACAACTCACAATCCCACAGCCCTGAACTTGGAGTGAGAGCCTCGTGGGCAGGTCTCAGAAGCCACACTGAACTCCACCCGCTGTGCTGGGAGCCTCTTGTGGTTCCCACTGCAGGATGAGGGCCTTAATGCTTCACTCTTATTCATAGAAAAAAATGGTGAGAACTCTGGCCTTGAATTCCACCACAGGTCAAACAAAGAGACTCTCACCAGTCAGATCTCCTCCAATGCCATGTACCGCTGTGGAGCGGTTACTAGCACCTCTCAGCCACTGTGCAACACAATTCCTTGTGCCCACGGTGGCACAAACATCGCCCAAGAAAAGGCTAGTGGATGCATATGCTAGGCCAGATACAGCAGCACTTGTGAGCTACATTCAGTGAAGACACACACATTGAAGATTGTGATGTCCAAGGATCTAGTATTGGAGTAACTTCTGCCCCCTCCGCGGGCCTCGCACAGGGGTAGGCAACCTGCGGCAATGCGGCCCACAGGGCTGCCAGTTGCTGCTGGTCTCCGTCCACAGAGTTATTTTGCTACCGGTGTTAGTAACGCGATGTGCACACAACGCCAGGGCACATGCAGCGAGGCACGTGCTGATTGCACTCAGCACTGACTGGGAGAGCCATGCGCTCCCCCTGCCTCCAAAGCGCTGCTGCGGCTCAGTCCGCGCACCCCGCACGTTCCAGGCAGGCAGGCACAGTGAGCAGGACTACCCTGTCCCGGGAGACCCTCTTGGTTATGACACTCTGGCTTGGGATGGCAGAATCCGTTGTTACAGGCTGGGGACCGACTGGCTAGGTAGCACTTCGGCAGAAAAGGACCTGGGGATTCCAATGGATGAGAAGCTGGATAGGAGCCAACAGGGTGCCCTGGTTTTGGTCCCACCCCACTACAGAAAGGATGTGGATGCATTGGAGAGAGTCCAGAAAAAGGCAGCAAAAATGCTGAGGGGGCTGGAGCTATGACCTATGAGGAGAGGCTGAGGGATTTGGGTTTGTTTAGTCTGCAGAAGAGAAGAGTGAGGGGGGATTTGAGAGCAGCCTTCAACATCCTGCAGAGGGGTTCCAAGGAGGATGGAGAGAGGCTGTTCTCAGTGGTGGTAGATGGCAGAACAAGGAGCAATGGTCTCAAGTTGCAGTGGGGGAATCTAGGTTGGATATTAAGAAGAACTGTTTCCCTAGGTGGGTGGGGAAGCACTGGGATGGGTTCCCTAGGGAGGGGTGGAATCTCCATCCCTAGAGGTGTTTAAGTTCTGGCTTGACAAAGCCTTGGCTGGGTTGATTTAGTTGGGGTTGGTCCTGCTTTGGGCAGGGGGCTGAACTCGATGCTTCCTGAGGTCTCTGCCAGTCCTAGGGTTCTATGATGGAGGACCACTCACACGGCCCACTCACTAGGCTTGGTTGCCCATCACTGCTCTAGTAGGGATGCAGTGGGGAAGAGAAGCAGCATTTCCCAGTAGGTAGGCACCTGGCTAGGAGTCAGCAGATCTGGGTTCCATTCCTACCTCTGCTACTGACCTGTTTGGTGACCTTGGGCAACACACTTCACCTCTTTCTCAATTATTCCAAAGGCTTAAACCAGCGGTAGGGCCTATAGAGTTTGCCTTCCCCATTTCGACTGGCTCTGGCTTTGGGTTGGTACAGGGACTAGTATGGGGGTGCCACAGTCTTGTGTTGTGACACTGTGCTACTCCAACTCAATAAACAACAGGTTAGGGTTACCTGCAGTGTTGCTTGAAGTGGCAGCAGATCATTCACAACTGTGTTCGCTGCACCTGCAAACCCTCATTCTGCCAAGTCTCCCTCGTGCATGGCAGGCTCACGCCCAGTTCACCAAGTCTCGTGCTTAGCCCGTCCAACAAAGCACACAAAACCGCAGAAACGGAGTGAGACGAAACATTCATTCAACACGGTGAGGCGGCTGCAGGATGGGGCACTGGGCCAGGACCTGGGAGAGCTGGCTTCTGTTCTCAGCTGGGCCACACACCTGCTGCACGGCCCTGTCCAAGTCCGTGCTGGGCTCTGCCCGCTGGGCACATCCCCTTCTGCACAGGTACTGAGAGGCAAAACAGCCATTAGCGACTGGGCGGCACTCAGATGCTACAGCGACAGAGCTAGAGGGAGTCTCAATCTCCGCTCACCACAAAGGCTCTTCCTTAAAAAGCGTCAGCGCTGCCATACGCCATGTTCTCTCAGTATCTGCAGAGCTCGTGGCATGTGCTCAGGGGAATCAAATAACTAGCGAATATCGAGGCAGCAAACGAGTTTTTAAGTGTATGCGACACATTTACATGCTGTGAGCAAGGACCAGGGAACTGAGCAGAAGGCAAGGGTGTAGGTCGCCCATTCTCTGGGCCAGCTGCTTTGCATCAGTAAATCCATCTTAAAATGTATCAGCTTGCTGAATCAGGCCCCAGGAGATTCCTTCTGGTCATAAAGCCACCTCCCAATATTTGAAAGCCAATGGCAGATCACCGCACACAGCCCGAGGGCCCATACTGCCATCTTATGGCTACGCTGGAAGGCCCCGATTCAGAGCGACACTCTTAAGCATATGATCAAATCAAGGGGATTTAACCACATGCTTAAGTGCTTTCCTAAATTGGGGGTGTAACTGATCTGGATACCAAGAGCGACATGATTTTGGCTGGCAGTTTGCTAAACATACGGGAGGTTTGTGTCAGCTTGACTCTGAGCTCTCGGAAATCATCTTCAGGGTATTCAAAAACAACAGCATTTCTACTCTGTCACGTCTGCACTTAGCTGACAAAATTACAGCTCCTCTGCCGCAAGGATGGGAAAAGGCAGGGCTTGGAAAATTTGCCAGACACCCCAGAGAATTGTCCGTTTCTTCTCCACCCTCCAGAGACTCAGGGTTTCTGAAAAGGGAAAGCACCAAATCTATTCTCTTTCCCCTTAGCCCTCACCTACCCCAATCAAAGTTTGCTCTGCCCCTCCTAGAACCTTGGTTGCCTGGGTCCCTTCCAAGCCAACACCTATCTCTGCTGCGGCCCCAGGCTTTCCCAAGTGGCAGCCGAGGTCTGAGGTTAACATTCATGAAGATGAGAGTTTCATCTGGCAAGTGAACCCTGCTGAAACCCTAATCCTCTCCTCACGTCATGGGCATTTTTTGACACGCTCTGCACAGACATAAGGAGGCTGGCTGACTGCAGATTCAGGAACGCAGCGCTATCAGTTTATATTTAGTTCCTGTTTTAGCTAGAAACTTACAAAAACCTGAAGCCTAAATTCTGCAGAAATCGGTAATCTAGTTCTCTTCCCTCTCCCCGCCCCACTGTAACTGGCAGAGAAAACTTCCACCAGGTGAGTGGGTGAATTTTTAAAGTCCTAGGAAAGGGTGTTTTCGTCCACTTCACTGTAAAGCTGGAAGCCACCTGGCAGAATGGAACTAAATGAGTCTATATATTTTTCAACGCACTAGGTATTGGCCTCATTTTGCTCCTTTTGAAGTCAAAACTGAACGCGGAGAGCGGGTGACAACTCCTCTCTGTATAGAAAGTATGTATATACAGTGTTTTAATGAGTGAAGTCACATTATTGTGACAACTGCCATGAAACTCCTGAACGCACTAAAATAGAAGTTACCAGCTGTTGGATGATTAACTCCCCCTCCCCAAAGTGCTTGTGTGTAAGAGTCACTGAGTCACCAGAACAACGTGCTCCCAAAGTCTACAACATCTGCCAATCTGGGATGAGGCGAGGAGACAGTCACGGGACACCCAACGAATGCTCCACCGAGTCTGAATGCAGAGGTGAAGATGCAACTAATTATCCCAGCTGGTTATCAGCTTGCTAATAAGAAAGCCAGGGGCTGCAGATGAAAGCCAGGTCAGCAAGGTTCAACTGGGCTGATGAGCTGCAAGGAGGGTTGCAGCATGAGCCTCTTCCTGAAAAAGTCATCCCTGGAGCCTGCTTAAGGAGAACCCTTTCTTTAACAAGTAAGTGCAGGTTGAATCTCTCTAGTCTGGCACCCTCAGGACCTGACCAGTGCCAAATCAGAGAATTTGCCGAACCACAGGAGGTCAATATTGTCTAGCAGCGTTACCAACACTTCCGCTGCTTATGGGGCACTCAGAAGACATTTAAGGGTAAACTAGAGCTAAAAACAGCACAGAACACTGAGCGCCAAGACAGGTGGCTATAAACAAACTTTATGGGACCACAGGAAACTTGGCCACACCCTCGATAAGCAGACATCCGGAGAACTAAAACCATGCCGGACCACAGAGGATGCCGGAGCAGAGAGTGCCAGACTAGAGAGGTGTAACCTGTAACTGATGCCGTCCTTTGTCCAGGCTGGCCAATAAGAACGGATTGCCAGGACTGAAATGAACAAAGTGCTAAGACTGTCTCGGCTGGGTAACACCCGCCAACCTGCCTGCACACCCACCGCTGCCACCATAACAATGGGACCTCTCGTCTTGTGTGGCCCCCTGCCTCTCCCTGGGCTCCAGGCACACATGGGTGATGCACCAGGTTGCTCTCACCCATCCTTGTCATAGCTTTCAACAGTGTTCGAGAAAGAGGGGCCACACTGCAGCTGACGCATGGTGTGGAAGTCTGGCTACCACAGCCTGCCTTTCGCTCTGCCTACGCATGCCCACCCCGGCTTGGCGGGGGCTATGAGCCAACCTGCTTCTCCGTTCACTCCGCCACAAGAGAAGAGCTGCTTCCCACCTGTGCTTCCTGTAAGCTGAGCACTTGTGTGGTTGCCCGGCCGACCACTCGGTTAGGGGTGGACATTCACACAGGCCCGGTGCCCATAACACCCCCACCCACATGGGCTGGAGGAGATGGTGGGTATCGGGGACACCCACCTGGAGTGAGATTTTGGGTGGGAGGGGAAAGGGCCGATGGACGTGAAGGGGGGGAGAGTGTGGTTTCGGAGTGGGTGGAGGGAAAGAGGATTGGCTTGATAAGGATTTGGGGGAGGGGGAGAAATACTTTGCCCAAGGAACTTTGAACGTGCCCCCAGCTGAGGTAGAAGATCTTTGAGGGAGCCTCCTGTTTTGAAAACCAGAGTCCTCAGAATAAAGACTCTTGACGTCCATGGCGGCAGCAGACGGAAGGGCCAGCGGGGCCCCCAAGAGGGGAAGGCGACTCTCAGCATGGCACCTTTGCTCTGTAATTGCTACACATCAACCTGAGCGTCTCAGCAGCATGACAGTCACCTGCCTGATGGCGGGTGGCCCAGAGCCCCGCCAGTAGAGGTTAGAGATGGGATCTGGAATGTGGCGGCACTGGCGGAGCGCATTCAAAAAGCCCCACCCCGCAGGGCATCTCGTGCGCCTCACCCCGCCCGCATTTCAACCCACGTCTCCAGAGGTGACCAAGTCGCGCTACCGTCTCTGCAGGCCAGCCTGCTGATGCAGCTCGCCGGGTCCACAGTTCAGAGCCCCAGGGCCGTGTGGCCCCTCGGTCCTTGTTGGGCAGTAGAGGAATGGGACTCAGGGCAGCTGTTCCCAGCTGTGCCATGGGGCAGGTCACATGACCGCTCCCTACTCATGTCTTCTTGCTATAAAATGCGAGTCCTCTTTGCAAAGGTCCTAAGAGCGGTGCGCAAGCGCCGAGTACCAGAGAAGGGGTTTGCCACTCCAAGGGCAAAGGAGGGACCAAAACAGTAGGCCCAGTCGCCCCACAAGAGACAACTTCCAGCCCTGCGTTGACTATGGCAGTCACAGGCCCTTGGGTTTTTTATTCCAGGCTGGGTTCTGTACCTAGGGATGCAAGCAGGCCTACATGGAGAAGGGAATGAAGGCAAACAGCCACGACACAGAGAAGAAAAACAGGCTATGAACACAACGAGAGAATTTATATACAACCAGGATTGGGCTCCCATTGTGCTGGGCACAATACAAATGCATGCAACCCGATTTTCCCTTGCCCTAAGGCCTGCACCTCCTTCAACAATTCCATTAATACTCACTTTACATGGCCCTGGCAGCACAGAAAGGCCTTCATGGGGCTTTCCTGTAAATGAGAGTCCAGTCCACAGCGAGAGACAGTCCTTAACCTAGAGAGCTAACAAACTGCACTGAGCCACCACACTAAGGATGGGAGGGGAGCCAAGCAGAGAGAGGTGACATGATTCACCCAAGGTCACACACCAAGTCAGTAGCAGAGCCCGGAATAGACAAGCAGCTCCCAGTCCAGTAAGCCAAGCACCACACCATGCTGCCCTGCTGCAAAGGCAAACAGTCTCCAGATGAGAGAATAATAGGAAAAGAGAAAAGAAAAATCTTTATAGCGCATGCGTCCTTCTGCTCCATTTTGTTTGGCTCTGTCTCTGCTGTTTGGACTGCAAGCTTTTGTGGGCCGGCACAGGTCTTCCTACGTGTCTGTAATGCACCCAGAACGTTTTTGGATGCCTCATACATAATAATGAAAATAGAGAAACACAGATCAATTTTGAGAGAAAAAATGCAGCAAAAATACAAATTCACCGACGACCTGAGAAGTGGAGCTCAAGCGTCTAGAGAAAAACAAGCAGTAGGTTTTCCATTTCAGCCATCAGAGGACAAGCCCTGTGGGTGAAGAATTCTCTTAGCATCAACGGGAATTCCACACATTGTGATTGATTATTATTTATATTACAATCACAGTTACAAGCACCAACTGAAATCAAACGGCCCACTGTGCAAGCAGCTGTTCATACACTTCATAAGAGAGGACTCCTGCTCTAAGAGCCTACGATCTAAACAGACAAGAGAGACAAAGGGAAGGGAGGAGAAACAGAGGCATAAAGAGGTGAAGAGACTTGCTCAAGGTCACACAGCAAGTCAGTGGCAGAGACAACAGAAGGTGGGTCTCGATTCCCAGCCCAGTAACCCACCCCCAAATCACTAGACCTTCCTACACATGTGGATGAAGTAGCTTTATGCAAATTAATCGTCGAGTGAATTCAGTCAAATTATTCACACGCGTAAAGTTCACTACGTACAGAATGCTGGCAAAATCAGGGCCACAAAGTGCTTGGAAATCTATTCCTTACTCGGTAGCATGTCAGAGCGTGAGAGTCAGAGAGATAGCCGCCAGGGACAGCCTCCATGTATGGAGTCCTGCCTCACTGCCGGGGGATCTGGACTAACCGGCCTCACGAGGTCCCTTCCAGTCCTACGTTTCTACAGTTCTATGACGCTGCACCAGCAATCTCCAGGAAGCCCTGTCATGTTCTTTCACTGAAACAACCAGAGTCCTGTTGTGTTCCTTACACTGAGTAAAAGTCCTTCTCAAAAGCTATTTTACTGAAATGGTCAAGCAAAACCTTTGAAAAAGTTTGCACTGCTCCGTGGCTAAGGGCGTTAGGTCTTCACAGAGCATCGCATGTATTGTAAACTATGAGAGAATAACCCAGACAAAGCAAAGAGCATCGGCGGAGAGAAGAGATTTTTTTTTTCATCATGCCATTCCTTTAGTAGAGTCGGCTGCAACGTAACTTCTGCACTGGGATTTCGAACAGATAGATACACGAGGACTCCAGCATAAATGAAAGCGGGGGCATGTGTGTGAGTGTGTGGTTTTTTCTACTCCACTCCGGCCTTATCTTGAATGCTCCCTAGCGAACAGCTACGAGACATCCTAACTAGTGTTATAATCTGTGCGGTGGTGGAAGGAAATTAGCTCACCCTTTAAAGAATCTTGCGTATAGAGGGCAAGATGCTGTGGGGTGCTGGAGTGGTGTGGGGTACCCACCTCTTCCGGGAGGTGACCAGCACTTCTGGGAATGGGAACACAGAGAGCGAGAGCAGAGGAATGAGGCAAGTGCCAACCCTGCATACAATGTGTGTGTGTGTTTGCCTACAAACAGCAGCAACAGTGCTCTGCTGTTTCAATGCACACTACACCCGGCTCCTGGAGCAGTAGGTTATATCCATGCTAAGCAAACATACATCTCTACCAATGTGGTACAGTGAAGCCCGTCCAATACATGGTTTTTGGTAATATTTCATCATGCAGTCCAAGGGAGAGGAGATTTTTACCTAACTCCCACAAAGACAAAAACAGAGCCGTTTCAAGAGGGGCAGGAAATTGATTTTAAAGAAACTGCTGTAAATAATTCTCCAAAAATAAAAAATTCCAAGAGAGAGAATTTGCAAATACATGCAGCTTGCCTGGGAGCAGAGCTCCGATTAGCATTCCGGCTCGCACGTTTTTGGTGTTTACTGTTGCATCAAGCTTCGAGGTAGGGCATCCCCCTTAAATCCAATCAATATAACCCCCATCCTGTTTACCTTCAGTCTCTTCTCAAAGCAACGGGTCTTTCCTGACTTCACAGTAATTCTGCGATCACTAGTGATTACCCACAGCCCTCTGAAATACCTTCCTTTCTCACCAGACCATCCGTACAAGATTTTCTAATCTCTGATCCCTACTCACGGCAGACAGGAACATCGGGCATCGGTTTTACCTTGCTGTCTTTAGTAGAAAACTCAGAAGAGTTGGAGATTTTCATAGACTTCGAGCGATGGGACTGTCGCCAGAGAGAGTCTTCGCGGGAGTATTTCACAGAACCTGTGGCTCTCACGCGGACCTTGCTGGTGCTCTGCACACTATTAACTCCAATCATTTCCAAGAGTGAGGGTGAGGGGGGAGAGGAGAGGAGAGAGAATGGCCCGTCCCAGACCAGTGCAAGGTAGTAAAGGTGGAGACAAATCTCTAAGGACTGTCTGTGGAATCTAAGCTGGAGTGATCAGCGTTTGCTTAAAATGCACCCGGCGGTTTGCTCCAGCATCTTCAACTACACTGTTTGGAGCCAGTCTGATTGTTCCAGGCATTGCTCACGTCACCAGCCCTGAAAAAAGAGAGAGACAAACTCCACCCCTGCTCCCCTCCTTCCTTCAGCATCCACTCCCCCTCCCTGGACACACACCAACACAGGCACATACGCGGAGAGACAGATCCCAGATCCTGGAACAAATGGCAACAGGCCAAAGCAATTCATTCGCAATTCAGAGAGCAGCCCTTTTATTCCTGTGATGTCATGCCTCCCTCATTAATGTCTGCACTGAAATAAAGACACCACAAATAAAAGCCTGCAGGAACCCGTCAGGCACTGGGTCTCACAAGGGAAAAGGACTGATGCATTCCAGGATGCTACAAAACCAATCCTGGGGCTCTGGAAAGCGGGTTAGGAAAATAAAGACACCCCCGTCACTGTCTGCCCTCTAACAGCAGTGAGATGCAGATACCGCCCAGTGCTCTCCAAAGAGGCATGCAGTGCCCATTGCAGGATGGGGTAAAATTGAGGTGTTAAGTGATTATCCGAAGTCACCCAGTGAATGGGTGGGCCCAGGCAGGGAAGGAAACATTTCCACACAGGAACATGGCCATGGCCAGCACATCCACTCTGGTTATCAAACTGTGGGCAACGTGCAGCACCCACCTAAAACCCCACTCAGACCCCACTTGGAGGGCGAAAGGGATTTTCGGCCCCTGTGCCGGCCTCCATGCAGGAGCAAATGCCGCCCCATCTACATGCGCCAGCTGCAGGGCGAGCGGCTACTCCCAGCCAGGGAGAGGAGCTGGTTACCTCGGCGCTGCAAAAGCCCCATCGTTTCTGGCTGCCGGAGACCCAGAAACGCAGCAGATTGCCCGTCGCCATAGCAACCAGCTCAGAGGCGCGCGCTCTCTGCTGTGCGCGGCACGGAGGGAGTGGCAGCTGCTGGCACCGGACGGAGCAGGTAGGCCGCCCGGCCACGTGGGGCAGAGGCGCGGACGATGGCAGCCTCGCCCCGAGCCCAGGAGAGAGGATACCCCTGCAAATGGCAGGCTCATGAACGTGCACACACACCAGGCTGTGCCAGTCGCGTTGCTATCCACCTCGACGGCCTTTGCACTGCTGCAGTACCCCCGCCGGCTGCCAAGCAGTTGGAGACCCGTCGTGTCCAAAGGCAGGACCAAGTAAATCATCTCGTCTGATCCCCTGCACGACAGGCCAAACGACCTCCCTGCTCAGATTCCCTCAGTGACAGGGGAATCCTCAGGGGATAGAGCGTGGAGTTCGCCGGCTGGGTGCCACATTCTCCCCACTCCCTCCCTCAGCTGCAGGGCAGCCAGAGAGCACCGCTGTGCTCCGGCTGAGCCAAGCTGGCCTCAGGGCACTGAGGAAGTGCTGCAGGTTAGCGCAGAAATGCGTGTGATACCGGAAATAAACCAGATGCCGTCTCCCTCCCACTCGGTGCTCGGACCCCAATCGGCACGGGGCCTTGTCAGACACTCAGGTTCCAACAGATGGGGGGGTGTTGTCAGCGCAGCAGCCGTGCGAGGGGCACTCGAGACTTCTCCATCGGCCGCAGATCCGTTCTGCTCCTTCGTCAAATCTCCCGCACCCAGGACCCCGACCCAACTGGCAGCTGTGTCCGTGAATGCCCCTGCGCACTGACTGGACGTGGCAGAAATCACCGCTGCCACGGGGCCACCGCTAAACCCTTCTCTCTCATTAGCGCCTGCGTTTTCTGCGAGGAGTGATGGCTTGGTCTGAAACCCACTTTCCTTTCAGAACATCAGCTCTTGCACTTGCCAGTGCGCCCCTGAGAAGTGAGCCAGTCACTCACATCGACTGTATTCTGCACTCCCCGGCTCAGGGCAGGAAGAGCATATGGCTTTCCTTAGAATCACCCCGCTGTCATCTCGAACGAATGCCTCGGCAGGTATACCTACTGTACTGTGCCCTACACACAGCAGTCACCCTCTTACTCCTCACCAGCATTAGCAACAGCCTGGTAGTTCTGTGCATGCAGACTATTAATGTATCCTTGCAATTTTATTGCAGTCTTCCGTGGATTAACGACAGAAATCTCGGTGGCGGAAGGCCCAGTCTATGTGATGCCACGGAAACCATGATGAACATCCCCTACAACTGCTCCAGACAGGTCAGAAAGACAGAACTTGAGTCAATCAAGAGATACTTCAAGGAAATAGAAGTCAGATGGACAGATCCTCTGCTGGTATAAAATCAGTGATGCTGGTGGAGCCACGCAGAGGATCTGATCCTATTTGTGGAGGCTAACATAAGAACGGCCAAAAGTCCATCTATCCCAGTATCTTCTCTTCTCACAGTGGCCAATGCCAGGTGCACCCAAAGAAAAGAACAGAACAGGTAACCATGGAGTGATCCATCCCTTGTTGCCCATTCCCAGCCCTGACAGAGACTAGAGACGCCATTCCTGCCCATCCGGTCTAATAGCAATTGGCATAGATACATTCATGGAGGTTCAGAACCCCTGTTCTGGTCTTCACAACATCCTCTGGCAGGGAGTTCCACAGGTAGACTGTGCATTGTGTGAAGAAATTCTTCCTTTTGTTTGTTTTAAACCTGCTGCCTATTCATTTCATTTGATGACCCCTAGTTCTTATGTTATGGGAAGGAATAAATAACCTTCCCTTATTTACTTTTGCCACACCAGTCATGATGTTAACACCTCTATTATATTTCCCCTTAGTTGTCTCTTTTGCAAACTGAAAAGTCCCAGTTCTATTAATATCTCAGCTGGTCCCTATCCCTAATCATTTTCATTGCCTTTTTCTGAACCCCATTCAATTCCAATGTTTTCTTTTTTAAGATGGGGTGACCACACCTGCCCACAGTATTCCAGCTGTGAGCGTACCAAGGGTTTATCAAGCAGCAATATGATATTTTCTGTCTTAATGAGTCCCAACACTCTGTTCGCTTTTCCAACCGCCACTATAAATCAGCATCTCTGAAAATCAGGCCTTTGCCGTCTCCTTTTGGGCATCCAACATTGGGAAGGCACAAATGAAAATTTTGGTCTCAATTATTAGGTAGGTTTAAGTGAAAAAACTCCACAAAGTTACTGGCTTGCTCATCTTTTAAATTCCTCCGTAAGTCCTCTGCCAGGATGCCTACTGACCTCCAGTATGTCGCGAAGCTGAGGCAGGGGGCAACCTAAACCCTTGACTTCTTATACGGTGATTTGCTCCTTTTCATGCTTCACCACCTCCTCCTCATGCTCTCGTCCACTTGCAGAACTTTACCATCACCTAGACTGTGAGGTCTGCAGGGCAGGAAGTATCTCCCTGAATATCACCTGGCACAACTGGGCCCTGATTCCCTGGCCCGACTGCTGTGTAAATAATTAACAGCAACAGGAAGAAATTAGCAAGCATTTGTCTGGACACTTTGGAAACAGTCAATTAAAGGAATTTATTTTAGTTCAAAATATCAGGGGGTGATACAAATGGGAAAACTCGACACTGTGGTCCTGGAAGAGCAATTCGATAGGGGCTTGGTGGAGAACAAAGGCCTCGTTTACACTCCAGAAATAGGCTGACCTTAAGCAGCTGCACTCTTGAGCCACAGCATGGTGGGGCTCTGGATGTCAGCACCCCACAAGGCCCCCCCATTGACAGTTAATTGGTGCAACCCTCCGGGTGAGGGCACACACCCCAACAGAAAGAGCTAGTGTGGACATGCCAAACCGGTTTAGTAACTGCAGGGGCTGTAGGTTGACATAAAGGTACGTCGATTTTGTTTTGTAATGCAGACTTGCCCACAATAACTCCTGCTTCTGTATTTGAAGAAGAGCTTTACTATCTACAAAGAGATTAGACTCCATTAGCACCACTCAAGCCTGACCCTAGTGAGAAAATAATAAAATCGCAACCCACCCCTGACACCAAATGATATATTGGTACAGCATTCATATTAGGACACAGAAAAAAATCAACAATAGTAAGTAAATTGGGGTATTCACCAGAGGAAGATCTTCCTCTAATTAAAAAACAACAACAAACGCATACTCCAAACAGACACAATGCAGGTGGGTTCCGTTGCATGAACGAAGCATATCATATATATCTTCTTAAACATGGCCACTAAAAGGCAATCAGCAATTGACTGTCTTCAGGGAACAGATATTATAGGGATATTTAATAGAATGATTTCTGAGGTCTGTTGACCCAGCAGAGGTTAACAACCTAAATTAAATCTTAATGTCTCAGTCGACCATGTATACAGCAGTCCCTGATACCCGACCGCAACTCCTTTTGTCTTCTACACGCACAAGTGGTCAGGGAAAGGCTAAAAATGAGGAGATGTGGTAATAGGATAACAGCATGTTTCATGCATGGTTGGAGGATGATGGATTTCCATCTAGCTTTCTGATGTTATCTAGCCACACTGTCTTCATCCTAGCCATCTTGGCCACAATACACTACTACACAAGACAAAACATTTACAGAGTCTGAGTCTGATCCTACCCTCCCCCACACAACCTTGCTATGTTCTTTAATTAAAATACATGGTGTACAGGTGTGTATGATGTGTCTGAACACAACAAAGCATCCAACACTTCCATGGAGCTGACTCTGTAAGTCGGCAAATCGATTTAAGTCAACCGAGTAACACCAACATAGTCCTGTGGTGAGTCCAGTTTTTTTTTTGTTTGGGTGTAGGCGGTGGGGATAGAAGAACGAAACATTGCACTTGAAACCAAAATAAGTCGCTGCTGAAATGAAGTGTCATGTTACTAACCATGAAGAGCACTAAGAGACGGAAAACAAACTCCTTTGCGATAACAGGGATTTCACGGATACTGCACAAATGCTGAAAAAAATTCCCGCTGAACATTCCCATTCCAACTGCTAGAAATAGAGCCAGGGAATGAGGAAACTTCACCTCCCACCTAGACCGTCCCCTCAGCCCTCATTAACATCTTATTGTAGGTCGCGCTATGTTTTTATTTATCCCAAAACAGGGAAAACCTGCAAGGGAATCGGGTGTTTATTTTAATAACTATATTCCATTATGTCCTCCGCTCCCAAAGCCAAACAGAGTTATGCATTAATTGAAATTGCCACTTAAAAGCTATCAACATATCATTCCACATAAAAACGTCATTATATTACAGCTGCCCAATGCCGAAGGAGAGACGACGTACCACTGAAGACATCCATCCAAAAAACAAATCTCATCTAGACCAAACCCATGCACCACAAGTAAGGTTACAGTAAAGCTGGTTTCAGAATTCACTGCTGAATCACACATCTGCATACACACAGGAAAAAAACCATCTCTGGCTAGTTCACTGACAACCTTGACTCTGCACTGGCAATCAATACTCCCCGCAGCTGGGCCCAGATGGGACGCTCTTCACACGGACTTCTCTCACATCAGAGGCAGCTGGATGAAGGCGCACGCCAGCCTCTGATTCATACAGCCGAACATAATCCACAGCCTCAGGGCTCCTTTCACAATGGCCTGGGCTTTACGTGGGCATCCTGTACTGCACTCGGGGCTCTACCTCCAGAGAGAAGCAGCACAGAAGGCAAAGGCCAGGGGCAAAGCTGGGCTGAGGTTTAAGTCAGCGCGGCTCTAAGCAAACTGCATTAGGCTGCTGTACAGCAACCTCGCCAGAGCGGCTTGCCCAGGCCTCCCTGTGGAGCTGCCTGCCATGGGCACAGCCTCCCGACGTGCTCCTTCCTGTTCCTGGCCCCACCTCCAGCATGCCCCCGCCTGATGAAGGGACACAGGGCAACGTCGCCAGATCTACATTGCTCCAATTCCCCAACCCCAACCAGCCCCTATGGGTCGGTCT
Source organism: Pelodiscus sinensis (assembly GCF_052426305.1). Classification (NCBI taxonomy): domain Eukaryota; kingdom Metazoa; phylum Chordata; order Testudines; family Trionychidae; genus Pelodiscus; species Pelodiscus sinensis. The sequence continues at coordinate 5,755,854 of NC_143057.1, forward strand.
GCCCTGCACGCTAAGCCCAACCTCTGACCCAGTTTGAGCCCATGCCCTGCGCCCACCCACCCATGGATCAGTCCGACGTGGGTCAGCAAGCTCACGGCCCTGATCCTAGGACCTAGCTTTGGGGGTGGGTCAGAGCCGGGGCCCATCATTTTGCAGGGAAAGCCGCAAGCTCAAGTCAGAAGGTCTGCCTAGGGAAGGAGGGACTCGTGAGCACAGCAGTGAGACCCTGGTCCAGCAACTGCAAATGCAGGCCTGCAACACCATCCGGCACTTCTAGTGGCTGGAAAAGACACCGAGTCCACCGCAGATCTGACCTTTCAACACAGCGTAGGCATTCCTTTAAGTCCGTGGTGTCCAACCAGTTCTGAAGCAGTAGCCACTAGAACGGCTACAGCTCTAGCAAACTAGCCACACGCAACCAGCCAACTAGCCACACGCAACCAGCCAACTAGCCACACGCAACCAGCCAACTAGCCACACGCAACCAGCCAACTAGCCACACTGCTCAAGCCAACTAGCCACACGCAACCAGCCAACTAGCCACACTGCTCAAGCCAACTAGCCACACGCAACCAGCCAACTAGCCACACGTGGCTAGTGGCTTGCATGCTGGGCACCAGGGCCTTTAGTGTCCCCTAATATCTTATTAATACTCACACCTCCTCATCAGATAATACGACCTTGAAAGAAAACTCAGTGTTCTGGTCAATGTCAAGCATCAAAGAAAAACATCAACATTCATGCTGTAACACGGTGTTATAATCTGAAAGGAGCACAGTTTCAGTAGCCATCAGAATAGGGATGTAAGAGTTTAATGCTGCATGCTTATCAGTTCCAGTTAACGGTTAAACTCCTGCAGGCCTGCAGGGCTGGCAGCTTGTGAGGCCAACAGCGTTTAACCGTGTAACCAATTGAATTGTAATCGGTTACACGGTTCCTGTTTTTTACATCCCTGCTACAGAGAGTAGCCCCGTGCCATTCAGTGACTAACAGAGCGCAGGAGCACAGAGGACAGACACAGCAGTCATTCCCAAATCAAAGGAAACGGCATTTTTAAAAAACATGGTATAAATTATATTTCTACTCCCTCTTTCCCTGAGTTGCAGTACAGAACTGAAATCCCTAGCAGATCAGTGGGTGGAAGATCAAAGAATGTTTCTCAGAATTTGTTTTCTACCCACGTGGAGGTGGGAGTAATATGTCAGAAGGACCAAAATGTATGTGTGACATTGTATTAGAGATTTCCCGACTACGAAGGAGCTGAGGCTTCTGAAATTTAAAGGGACAGTCCTCACCATTTCTAAATAGCACGGTATGTATTTTCTGAACTGACAGTCTCGACAATTTTGAGAGCTAGGTGGAAAGCTCAGAATGAACATGTTCATCTTCTACAGCTGCTAAACATTTTCATAGCTTTTATCAATTTAACAGGATGCAGAAATGGACTGTTCCTACCTTGAAGAATCCATTTTGAAATGGCCCACATGTGGACAATACATTATGGAAACTTGGCCTTCGTGGATGAAAATGAAACCCTAAGCAATCACTCAGAAACCGGTACCAAACTACACAGCTGCTGCTGTCAATATTGGAGACTCTCAGCTGATTCTGTCTCATTCCCTGCCACCTGGAGGTCTGCCCAAAAATCAGGGCCCCGTTGTGCTAGCTGCTGAATAAATATGTAGGGGTGAAGAGTTTTCTTCCCCAAAGAGTTTACAACTTCAACAGCTAAAGACTGAGAGCCGCACAGAGAGGCAGAGGTCACACCAGCAGGACCAACAAGGGACAGGGTCCATATCTTCCACCTCCCAGGCCAAAGCTCTTTCCTCTGGGCCACCCCTGAAGCATATAAGAAGAGAGTCTGTATTTTGTGATCACCTATTAAAGGTTTTGTCTCCTGAGCAGTTCGCCACTGCTCAAAAAGCATTCATTCCCTCTGCTCAGAGGCACGATGCTGGTGGACAGAATGAGACTTTTGCTGGTAGCTGGTGTTGATTTCTCAGACAAAACAGACTAGGGCTTATCTGCCTTTAGAGAAGGATACAGATATTAGAGATTTCTGCTGACGTAGCTGGACTCCAAAGTCTGGACCAGACATCCACCTTAACAACAACAGAACACTGATCGTGCTAATAGCTCTTAGGGACAGATTCCAACACCCCTTCTCATCTGTATTTCAATAAGGCTATTTATGGAGTAAAGCACTACTCTGTGTAAGAGCATCAGAATCTCACTAATTAGTGAAGCTACTCAGCAGTACATCTGCAACATTCACAATTCTGCGTGATAAACAGGTTTGCTTTAACTGGCTTCGGTACATAACAGGTTCTAATCCACAACATCCTAACCACTAGCACCGGAGAAGAGATTATCTCACAGGAGCACTGGCAACAAGCAGCGGGCAGAGTTAAGGACTCTGGGAATGACCGTGGTGACCGGGGTTAATTTGTTAGGGGAATGGGCAGCACATGTCCGCGCAGGATGATGTCTGCAGATGCTTTTACTCTGCATTTCCTGGGCTTTGTGTTTTGCAGGTTGGCATTGTTACCTTTTAGCAACCTGAATGGTTTGGAGGCAAGTGATTTTTTTAAATAGTTCAATGCATTAGAATGGGCTGCAGAAAACAACCGGAAAATTGTGTCCCTACTGAGAAAGAAACTACAAGAGACTGCCTTGATGCCTTCGATCTTGCGTGCAGATTTGTGTTGGGTTCTTTTGGTAAAATATTCTCCTCATTCTTGATCCCACATTGAACGGAATGGCTTTTTTTTTTTAAGCTGCCTATGCTGCTGCTGTCCCCAGGTGCGATACTATACCAATAAAAGCACTCTAGGAATTAATACGGTCAGGCAGCGGTCCTCAGCCTTTCCCTACTGTCACTTCCCCAGGACTCCCTTGTGATCTGGCTGCAAAGTAGCTGGCCTCCCCTTTCCATTTTGCAGCCGCAGGGGGTTAAAACCCCTTAGTGGAGCACCCATGCGGTGCACAAATGAGAAGGCGTGCAGTGGATACCAAGGAAAGCAATTACTGTGCACACATCAGTGTGATCAGAATGATTTCCTCTGGGTAAATGAGGAGCAACTTAGCATCTTTACACTCGCCCCCTTTCTCCATTAGACATCTGAAATGACTGGACTGGAACAAACAGGATGCCAGGAACCCTTTTCTAACCAAGCGCTGCTTTAGAGGGCGTAAGGAGGGCGGGGGGGAGGACCCATGCTAGAAAGAAAGGCATGAGACAAACAAACAAAACCTTAACTAAGTGCAAGACGCTGACAGCCAAGCGAGACACATGCTGCTTTGCCGCTGCCGCAGGAAACTGCGGCTTTCAAGGAGTCAGATCAAGTAGTCACAGGATTTCGGAAATGCGGGGCCAGGTTTCCAACAGGTCAGCACCTCCGAGCTCCCACGTAAAAATGTGGCCACTTCATTTCGGTGCCTCTATGCACCCAAAATGGCTTTGAAAATTGGGCCTTAAATGTCCCACGGCTTCAAGCTGCCCCCGTCAAACATTTCCTGACAACAGCTATAACTGATTAGTCTTTATTGGGGAGAATTGGGCTCCTGTCTCCTCTCCGTTTGGGACAGTCACTCCAGTGCACAGCTCCCTAACCTCCCATCAGCTCTATGAATAGCCAGAGCCTTCCACCCATGCGACAAGCACGCAGCAACGACACACCGGGACCGTTTCCATTCTGGGTGTTAACGGGGAAAGGCTACTCTAAAACCTCGTCTCGTTCCAGCTCCCTCCCTCGCCAACCCAACAAGTGGCCTTGCTTCTCTAGGGACACTACAGCAATGACTCTACAGGTCCAAGAAAACCGCGTACTGCCCTGGGCGCTACAGGCAGGGATCACCTTGGCTCAGAGCTCAGTAACACCGTGTGCTTCCCTACAGTTAAAGAGCCTCTCTCACAGCCTAAGCGTGGCCTTTGAGGGCGTGTCTATACAGCAGCTGGAAATAGAGATGGAATAGTGCAGCCGATTAATCGATAAGCAAAAGCGTATAGGTTAATGCTATAGACGACATGCATTTCCCTCTCCCCCCACCAGTACAATTTTTAGCAGGCTGGCTCAGAGTTGGCTTGCAATGCGTCCAGGACCTACCCCTACTGCGGCTCTGCATTTAAAGTGTATTAGGAGCCAGGCAGGCAGCCCAGCTCACTTCTGGCTTGCGCCAAGTCCGAGATCTCAGACCTCCCTCAGACAGGGGCTTCTGCCACCCTGATCTGCTGCATCTGTATCAGAGGCAGCAGTGTAGGGAGACAGGCAGTTGGTCCGCGAGGGGAGCTGGTTTTTAAACTGGCTCCTCTCATAGACCAGTTCCCACCTGGCACCTTGCACTGCTGCTTCAGATAGAGAGGCAGCAGCGCGGAGTGGCAGGGGCTCCTCGGGCGTGGGGCTGAAGCGCACTGGCTGCCAGCCCCACCCCCGGGGACTATAGAATAGTTAAGTAACCAGTAAGAATTCATGAGGTTAATCAGCTATTCAATTAACTGATATTTAACATCCCTAGCTGGAAGCTATAATGCCCAGTTCCAATTGACACACTTGCACTAGCTCCGCTCACACTAAGCCACTAGGTACAACCGTGTTGTCGCGGCAATATGAACAGGCAGCGGCTTGCATTAGCTGCCCATGTACATGCCCAGAGGGCCAAATGAAGTTGTATCCAGCCTGCCACGCTACTGTTTCTAGCATACTCGCTCAAACAGAGCTACCGTGGGTATGTCCACTTTACAGCGAACCAAACCTCCCAGCCGTTGTGTAGACGTACCCACAAAGGCCTGCTTCCCTAATGAGCTCCAGAAGCCTCTTCCTGCACCAACAACAGCCTATACAGTCCCTTCCATCCTCTTCATCCTTCCCACTCTTGCTGGAGGCAACGCACCTTTTCATGAGCTCTTCGTTTACTAGCACAATCACTGCCATGTCCAGTTTTGACAAACATCCACCACCTAACACAAATCTACAAGAAAGGGTGACTCTAAGTACACGAGAACAGTCAGAGCAGAACAGACGAATGGCACATTTGTCAAGAGGAGCTCATGGTGCCGTTCTTCAAGAAGGGCCACAGTGGATGCTTCAAAGGCAATTCCAAAATCTCCCAGCCTCCCTTATTTCTGGATGATTGTGCCATGGGAGACATTTCTACATGGCCCCCGGGTTGCTGACTAGTTTATGGGCCACTGTCATTTCACACGAGCTGTTGAAACTGCCGGTGCCGTTCCTCATAGACTTAAGGCCCGAACTCCTGCAAAATAAGCCACGGAAGTCCACCCAGTAGTTCCCAAATCAAGCCCTATATCTTGGGACTGGAACAGAGCATATTCCCACACATGCAAACTTTTCCCTTTCAAATCTTATCAGGTTAGTGCCCTTGAATTTGACAGATCAGCTCGGCTCTGGATGGTGTCCTTTGGAAATTACAGCTGGCTGCGAGGACAAGAAAAGGGTTCACAGGTTGTCTTATTCCATTTCCTCTTCCTCTTCTCCTTTCTAATATAAAAGAATGCTGAACATGTGCCTCTCCTCTTTGTAGGGCTAGAACCCCCCCCCCCCACACACACACACACTCTCTCCATCTGACAGGTCACCCTCCTGGTCCTTCCAGAACCCTATGCTGGAGCTGGGATGTTTTTCTGGAGCCATGGCAACCAGGCTGAATGCAGTCTCCAAAGGGAGGGTGCACAGCACCACCGATTTAGCAAAGAACCCATATTTGCTGGGTTATCCCCTGGATCTCGTCTCACTGCATAAAGCTGGACATTTTATTAACTGTGACTACCTAGCGCCCTTCCCAAGACATACAGGGCCTCACTCATGCCAGTGTAAGTCCAGAGGAACTCCAGTGAAGACAATGGCAGAGGAACAGGAGCCAAAGGAGACTATGGCCCGTAGATAAATTATGCCTCTTATCTAGTCCAGCAGTTTTCCAACTTTCCCATACGGAGACCACCTGTCCCGTCCCATTTAGCCAGAGACCGCGTCCGGACTCTCTCCTAATACTGCTCATTAACGTTCATTAGTTTCTGGTCAATTTCATCTGCCTCTGTGCTATCCAATTTCTCAGTCTTATTGTGAGGTCCCTCAAGCTGGCCCCCAACACATACACGTGTACACACAGCAATTAACCAGAATTCCAGGTATACTTGCTCAGACATGCCTCCAGTGCTGCTTGCTACTAGGGATGTAAAATCCCGTTTTATCGGTTAGCTAGTTATATGTTACTTTTAACCAGTTAACCACGGGATCCCATGGGTGGGGGGAGGCCAAGGAGGCATCCCTACTTGCTACCCTGGGTTCTTCTATCTATCGCAAATCTGCCACTGCTCCCCCATGTAAATGTAGATAGTGGTCTGATTCCAGATTTGCTTTTGGAGTGAACAACACCGCCACATAAGGCTACACAGATACAGTCATCACTGACATTTCATATTCCTTGCAGGGTTTTATTAGCCTTCCAAGGATCCAGGAGTTTTTACTAGGAAAATGTACTATTTTAATGGGCTGGAAGTAGAAACACGGCCAGGAAGTCAAGGTCAACCTGTCTGATCAGAGATTGACACGATGCCAAATCTCTGGTGTGGCTGGCATGTGTAAGCTCAGAATCCAAGGGTGGGATTTAAAAAGAAAAAGGCTTCACCCCCAAAAAACCTCCCCTAATTCTGCTTGGATTTCACAGGTCTGATTTTCCCCTCTCTGAATACCAGCTAACACTACGGAGTCTTCCTGATTTACACCTGTGCATGGGAGGGAAGAATCCCAGCCCATGGGCCTGATTCGCATTTACCCCGAGGACCCTTTACTCTAATCTGATGTGTAAGTAACAACCGGCACCCACTTTGAGGCCTCTGCACTGCCAGAGCAGCATAAAGCAGCCTTAGTGTAAAGAAGACAAGGGCCCGAGAGCTCCATTTCTATTGCATATTAGTAACTGGTGGTAGCAGCATGGGACGTGCGACAGACGGTTTTACTGCAGCTAGGGAGGAATAAAAACCAAGCCAACATCTCTCCCAGCCTGGTCAGATATTGATTGGATAAATACTGCAATCCGATCCCAAGGGAACCACGCTTTTAATCTCCGTTATGTAGGCTTACTTGCCTCTATGGTTTTCAACATTAAAGCAAAGAACCTCAGACCTGACAAGGCCGGGGAGGGGGGAGATGGATCACAGACGGAGATATCAGAGGAAAGCTGTATTCACTATGAGCCAGCAAATCCTCAGGAAGACACACAGCACTGGAGATCGGATCTGGATTTCTCATTTCAAATTCCAGCAAGAATAATCACCGCAGCTCCTGAAGTGGGATCACAGACTCTGCACCCTACCCCAGCAAGCTCTCTGCTGTATACCCAAAAAACCCGAGTAAAGCAAAGAGACCTCTCTTGCAGAGAGAGGGGGAATCCAGCTCTCACCTCAGAGATCTTCTGAACTGATAATGAAGAGAGTTTTACCCAGCTTCCAGCAGCCTCACCATTCTACCTCGCCAGCTTCCTGAACCCAAAAGTGCGCTATTTCAAAGGTGCACAAAATAAGCACACTGGTTGTTTTGACCCCACACAGAAGATCAGTGTCTGCAGCTCTTCATTAAACCTGGCTCTCAAACTGGAAGGGATCTCGAGAGGTCATCAAGTCCAGTCCCCTGCAGGACCAAACACCGTCTAGATCAGGGCTATTCAACACACGGCCTACGGGCTGCATGTGGCCCACAGCCTGTTTGTTTGTGGCCCACAGTGAGGTTTGGGTTTCTGCAGAGCCCAACACATGGCCCATGGCTAGGATGCTTTGAACACGGCCTCCATTGGGATCACGCTCCACAACGGCGAGGCATCTCCCAGTCAGGGTGAGCACTGAAAGACCCAAGCAGATGGGCTGACTGGAACAGACGGGTACAGGGTGTCGGCGTTTCTAGCCCCGAGGGAGGTGGTGCCGGGAGAGCCAGGGCATTGTGGGAAGTGCTTTGTATTCATGTCCATCAGTGTGAAAGAAGCTATTTGCATATATATTTGCATGTATATGCAATCACACTTAAGCTGCAGCCCTCGGCATGTGCTGGGAGTATCATTGTGGCCCCCAGGGCTTCCAAAGTTCAGTAGCCCTGGTCTAGATCATCTCTGACAGGTGTCTATCCAAACTGCTCTTAAATATCTCCAGGGATGGAGATTCCACAACCTCCCTAGGCAATTTATTCCAGTGTTTAACCAGCCTGACAGGAACTTTTTCCTAATGTCCAACCTAAACCTCCCTTGCTGCATTTAAGTCCATTGCTTCTTGTCTATCCTCAGAGGCCAAGAACAATTTTTCTCCCTCCTCCTAACAACACCCTTTTAGATACTTGAAAACGGCTATGGTGTCCCCTCTCAGTCTTCTCTTTTCCAGACAAAACAAGGCCAATTCTTTCAGTCTTCCCTTGTAGCTCATGTTTACTAGACCTTTAATCATTTTTGTTGCTCTTCTCTGAACCTTCTCCAATTTCTCATGGCTAGCTTCCCTGAAAACTAGCTGGATGGTTCCCGAGGGTTTAAGTGATTTTCTCTTTCCTTAAACCCATGAGCCTATAACAAAATACAAATGTACATTCCTTGAATCTACTAACCTTGGGAAGATACCTTTAAAGTGTGATGGCAAATGCTCTGCTTGTCCCCAGGAGGAGAATGGAGACAGATTTGTGACTTGCAGAGGTCTGGTTCTCTCCTGTCCCCCTGCTGTACTGATGAGAGGTGGGCATCTTGCTGGCCGTTACGTTGTCGGCTGTGACACTGTGCCACCTTGTGCACTCGGCATGTATCCAACAGGACGCTAGGGAGGCACCATTTTTAGGGGTTCTGAGTCAGACACTGAATTTGCTTTCAGCTACCATGTTGCTAGTGGACCAGTTAAATTAAAAGCATCTGGCTAAACAAAGGTTTGATTTTTTTATTTTTTTATTTCCAAACTTAAAGCGTGTATGGACAGCTAGGACGTCAGCTGCAGACTGCCAGGAAGACAGCTACTGTAAAACAACGCTCCTGCTTTTCAGTACATTCAGATTTCCTAAGAAAAACAACGAAGGGAAAGTCCTCCGCTGGACCACAGCAAATCTCAGCAGAGCTAGGGCACCGGCAACGGTGGCAGTAAAAGCCATTTTTCTGCCTCCTCCTCTGATCCGGGGGCCGGACGGGGGTTGAATCACCCATCCACACAAATGAAAGCACGTGCCAGGCACAGGGACAATGGCAGGGACAGATAGAGAGCTGTGCATTCCAGCCAGACCCTCGTTAGCCTCCAAAACAACCCCTCCAAGCCACATTCCCTGCGACGCAGAGCCAGCTGACACAGAGCCAGCTATCTCAGTTTTAAGAGCTACCCGGGCTAAGTTTTAAGGTCAGTTCTAAAGAGCCTTATAGCACAGTCTAGGCTAACCAACACTGTTCTAATAGCAGAGTATAAACAGCAAGCGAGCACAATGGAAATCTTCCTTCCCTGCGCTAAAAGGGGCTATTTAGAGACAGCACTTGAGTTCTAGCTCGTCAAGAAGGGCCTTTAGTCGTTCTGCAAAATAATCCCACTGTGTCTCTCCAAGGCAGTGGTAGGAACGAGTTTACCTTTCGGAGAGGCTGCAGTTATTAACAACCCAGGCCCGGGTTTTCATTCCCCCTCCCCTCCAAAGAGGGGCTTAAATTTAGGCAACGGAGCCAGGAGGAGCCAAGAGCAACCGGAGTAACCATAAAAATTAACACACAAGGCCTCCAACCCTGCACAAGGTACTGTGCCTTGCCTTTCTCTAGAGGCCTGCTCCAAAAGACAACTGGAATCCTTCCATACACTTCAGTACATTTTGGGTCAGATGCCAAGCACAACAATATTTTGTATTTTCTCCTTACTGAACCATTCACGAGCTCGAGTGTGTCAACTCCTGTCTCCCTTCAAGCAGCCTGATGTTTCAACCAGACAAAGGAAAAGAAACACCCCCCCCCCCCATAACTGCTACGAAAATGAGATTCAGCCATCTCAGGCTCTCTGCAGTTATTCAGGCCTGCATACATTATATGAACCAACCCTGAAGGAAAGCAGCACAATGCATTCTAATCTGGAATTATCTCTCTCGCTTTGATGTGAAAACCTCTATGCGCCTCTTCCCAAGCGCTACAGAAAAACCTCTATAATACACAATTCAGCGTTCCCGCTTAAAATATACAGCGGCAATAACCGGCTGGCTTTGTGTCTGCGCTTATCATTACAGAGCACTCCTAGTCTGCGCCACACCTTTGTTTCTTTTTTATTAAAAACTCTCGCCCCGATTCTGCAGAGATTACTGCACTAGTGCACATCAGGTACTCTCCCTGGGACTCCTGACTACAGGAGTGAATTTCTCCATGCACTCTGGCAGCAGAGAAAAGCCCATTCACCATCATGACAAACAGGAATCCAATAAACTCCGGGGTCTATTTTAACTGTGACTCAGAAACCAGTCAGTGGAGGGAACACTAAATCTCTAGGGCCCTGCGCAGACACAAAATTTCATATCCACATCTGTAGCCGCAAAAATGAGCCGTGCATGATCTGCAGGGCTCTACAAATCTCTTATTTTAAAGCTGGCTGTAAAATCCATCCCTTACCTTCAGCAGTCCTCTTGGGAAATCTTTGCCCTCGTCCATGCCCTGGAGGTTAGCAATGAACTCTTGGCAGGTCATCTTTTTCCCAATGTTCTGGAAGACAGCAACAGATTCGTTACACAAGAAGATGGGTGCTGCTGACCAGCGATGGTGAGACCGAAGTAAACCGAATCTGGGTGGGTGGCACCTCTTTGTGTTAGTTGGAGCCCAAGGCAGGCCTGGTTGGGAGCATTCCCAGAATTATACAGATGTTAGTGCGAGCATGCCTGCATGAACCCCGCTGGAAAACACACAGGAAAGGTGCATTCATAGCCCAGGCTGCCATTCAAACAATAGATGTTCAATAGCACCTCACCAAAAGTCCTATCATGGGGATGGAGGGGGTGGTGATGGTTTCCTAGCGTTTGCACTGTGCTTTTCATCCACTGCTGTCCAAGCATTTAACAAAAAGCAGGGCTGTGCGCGTAGAACTTTAAAGTCGGACTTCCCAGAAAGCGGGAGCCACATGGCCAAAGCGGCAGCCCGAAAGCCAGCAAGCTGGGAAGAATTTAAAAACAAACAAACAAACCAACAAAGCTTGTACTGGCAACTAAAGCTCTGAATGAAACCCAGCATCGGTAACCCTCGCTTTTGGGGATTCCCTGAGGTTGGGGCTGCACTTGCATGTCTAAACCAAAGGGCCTCTTTGGGTTTATTGTCTCCCATGCACTTGGAGGATCAGTCTGGCTGTGAGCAGCACTGCAAAGCTGTTGCACTCTGCTAGGACTTCTGCAGGTGTGTCCTATGGCTCTCAGGGCTGCAGCAAGCGAAGCTGATCTGTGATTCTTTCCCCCCGAGCTGTGGGAGAGCATGTCTGTCCGTCCAGGCACACGGGGGAATCATAGGAAGACAGTGGATCTCTCACTGTCAAGTAGAGAGGTTACTAGCCTGTGTTAAAGCAGCTCTAGCCTATATCCCAGATGAGCCAGCCTGGACAAAACTCTGAGGAGGGCTGCAGGTGTAGACAGGAGCTAGCAAAGGGACAACACGTAAGGCAGAGCCCAGGTTAACTCTGCCGTAAAGACAGACCCTGACAGAGCGAAGGAGCTCCATCTATCACAGAAGTTGCAGGCTTTTAGGACTACAGCATCCCATGAGCTCTGTGCCTGCAACTGCTCACCAGCGCACACATACTTGAATGCTGCGTACAGATGCAGTCGCCTCATCTCCAAAAAGTTATCTTGGATTGGAAAAGGTTCAGAAAAGGGCAACAAAAATGATAAGGGGTTTGAAAGGAGTCCCATATGAAGAGAGATTAAAAAAGACTGGGACTTTTCAGCTTGGAAAAGAGGAGACTGAGGGGGGATAGGATAGAGGTCTATAAAATCATCACTGGTGTGGAAAAAGTGAATAAGGAAAAGTTATTTTCCCGTTCCCATAATATAAGAACGAGGGGGGTTACCAAATGAAATGAAGAGGTAGCAGCTTTAAAACAAACAAAAGGAAGTTTTTCTTCACGTAGCGCACAGTCAACTTGTGGAACTCCTTGCCAGAGGATGTTGTGAAGACTAGGGCTTTAACAGGGTTCAAAAAAGATCTAGATTCATAGAGGTTAGGTCCATCAGTGGCTATTAGCTAGGCTGGGCAGGAATGGTGTCCCTTGCCTTTGTTTGTCAGAGGCTGAAAATGGGTGACAGAAGAGAGATCACTGGATGATTCCCTGTTCTGTTCACTCCCTCGGGGGGCACCTGTCATTGGCCGCTGTTGGCAGACAGGACACTGGGCTAGAAAGGCCTTTGGTCTGACCCAGCCTGGCCATTCTTGTGTACACAGGTAGGGAGGGGAGAGGAGCGGATTGAGCCATGATCCTACCCCCACCACGTCAGCCAGCCACCCTAGCCTGGCCCTCACGCCTGCTTTTATTAAGCTTCAGAGCCCTGGTCTGAACAGGGATGGTTTTAATTTCAGATGTAGGCTTTTGCTGCCAGTCAGGCCCTAGAATTCAACAATTCATTTCCCCACCTGAAGCGGGTTGCTGCCCACATTTACAGGGGCTCTCTGGTTTGCTCTTTCCCAGCAGACGGCAACTGAAGTGGCTTACTCCAGTACACGGAAAGAGTCTGATCTAGAGCAAGACAGGGAGGAATTAAGGGTGGTCCATTAGCTCCATTCATTCACGTCGCTAGGAAGCGTCACTGCACAGAGGAGCCATGCCAAGAGGTTGGAGCATTAGCCTATCGTCCGAAAACAGGTGGTTTCAATATGTGCAAAAGAGACTGCATTCAAACACACAACTTACCACCTATAAGGGAAACCCAAAAGAAAGAAGAAAAAAAAAAAAAGATGACAGGCGATCCAAGGAAGAGAAGGCAAGAGAAACGCATGCCAGGGTCTCTCACTGAGCTGCATTCTCCACGTGTAAGACAGCGTGGTAATCTCCACCAATGGCAGAAACCTGCAGTCTTACACCGAACAGACTCCTCTGAGCCTCGGCAGTGGTGTCAAGGTAGGCAGAGTCTCCAGCTAAACAGCACACTAAGCAAAGGAACCATCTGACGGTGCACACTCTAGGGCAGATTCCTGTACCTTGATCTTCCCTTATAACAAGCACGGCCTCATTCCTTGACATGTGCCACCAGCTCCAATGGGACTCCCTGAGGATACTGTGCTCAGCAGGAGAGATTGGGGCCCTTGGAGAGCAGAGTTTGCTTGAAACTTCTGTTCCCTCATAAAGCTGGTGGGCTGAGATCTGCAAAGCCACTTAGGGGCTCTGGACTCTCTATTCAAATTACTGGGATGTGGAAGACCCTTAGAAAGCTGTGAGAGTCTTAGCTGAAATGTGTACACACTGCTTGGAGAGACACTGAAATCTCTAGAAGAGGTGACCTCCTTCTCCTAGCAGCCACCCAAAGGCTCCCAAAAGTTGGGAGAACAGGTCTGCCTCGTTTTAGTCATCCCCTGCCCACTAAGAACCCATTTTTTGTCAGCCCATGGGTGCTTTAAAGCAACCCTCCTTGCACCGCAAATTCATGTTCTGAAATACAAATTCAACAGCAGCATCACATCAGTTCAGGCTGGTACACCTCCCACCTCAGCCCCCCAGCGCAACCTCACATCCCATCGCTCTCCTCCCCCGGGATGGCAATACCAGCAGCTAAGGTACCTCCTGGCGTTAATTTTCACGTGCTGGGCAGAGGCTGCCTGGCCTGTCTGCTAGCACAAGGGTAACGCACGCAAAGGCCTGTCCTGTTCTGCCACCTGGCGGCCACGAGCAGAATGGCAGTGAACCAAAAGGGGCTAGAAATCGTGGTTCGATTCTCCCAGGCTCTCCCACGGTGCTAAGGAGTCTCACCCTTCCTTGCACAAGGGCTTGTCAGAATTGTTCCTGTCCCGAAGGGGCAGAAGACAGCACCCACTGCCCCAGAAGGCAAGGAGGAGGCATGGTCACAGATGGAGCCCCCCAAACAGAGTTATGCTGCACCCGCGTACAGGGCCTGCTAACGGCATCCCAGGACTTGGGCAGGCATGGACGTCCATGTGCCTTGTGCAGCGAGCGGTGTGGCCAGTCGCAGTCCAGCCCCCACAGAGGAGCTCCATGCACCAGGAGCCCGAGAGGACTGGTCGGCCAGCAACCAGCATCACAACTTCGACAGGCCCCCTGAAAACAGGGGTGGGGCAAGTCGCCACGAACCCGCACTCACATGGCCATGCAGATCAGTGTTCAGCAGCATCACCGCACATGTGAGACAGTGGACTCCATCTGGGGAAAGAAGGAGAAAAAATATCACACACAAGTAGGGTAGCCAGGCAGCAAAAGGGAAAAATTAGGGCACTTTTTCTCCTCGGGATGAGGGGCTCTCATTGCCGATACAAGACAAAACCTGATGGTCTCCCTCCGCCCTCCTCCCCTAACCCGAAAGGGAATTTGCTCATGAAGAAACACAGAGAAAAGCAGGGAAATGAATCCAAAGTGATTTCACAGATGTCCATTCGTCTCCTCCTCTCTTCCAGCTTTTATCCCCTGACAAAACAGTCTGGCCGCATCGACTGATACACAGAGTCGCTACAAAACCACACGCGCTGGCTACCTCGCGGGTATCAGTCCGCCAGATGGAATCAGTTCTTTCTTTTTTCGGCTTGCTAGGGCCAGCACAGAAAGAATAAAACTCCCCGCCTCCTTGCCTGGGACTCTCCTGACCTTCCAGACAGGGGACGTGACAGCCTCTCTCCGTCAGTATGTCTGGTCTTCCAGAAACGCAGTCCTGAGCGACAGGGTCTCATACGATTTCCCCACACACACCCCGACTCCGGCCCTGTTTGTCTTAGACCCCGCATGAGGCAGGGCCAGTAGGGTGAAGGAAACCGCTGCTTGAAGGACCCATCTCACGGGCGGCGGCAGCTGCATGTGGCAAAGGTGCCAATTCTGTGGATCCTCCAGGGCTGGAAGACCCACAGAAAATAATGAGAGGGTGCTTAGCACCCTCTGGCAGCTAGCTGCTCCTTTGCCGCCAGAGCCTCCTACTGCTAGTGGCACTGCTGATCAATGCCTCCCACCAGCCCTGCAATCAACCCCTTCCCCTCCCGCCCGCTGAGATCAGCTGGTCCCCGGCACACTGGAGAGGAGGGGGAAGAGTGGGGAGGGGGCAGCCTGAGGGGAGGAGGCAGAACTGGGAGGGAAGTAGGGATGTAAAAACCACCACGAATAGTTAACCAGTTAAGCGATTTGCTTAACTAGTTAACCACGGGGGCTGCGCTGAAGGGGCCTGCCGTGGCTGCTCCTGCAGGCTGGGCCCTCCGGGTAGCCGGTTACCTGGTAAGCATGCCGATACGGCTAAGGTAACCAGTTCCCCGTTTACCTTGTACATCCCTAGAGAGAAGAGGCGAGGTGGGGGGTGGAGTGGGGCTGGGAAGAGGCGGGGTAGGGGGACCATCACAGAGCAGGAGACTGGGCACCGCCAGGGCCAGGAGGAAACAGGTGTGGCAAAGATCCTTCGGAAGAGGCTCTTGAGACGGCAGCCCTGGACTAGGTTCTCTCTCAGGCTTGGCCCTGGGCAGATGATGTGGCTTTGGGAAAGTCACGCAGGCCAACATTTGCAGAAGCAGCCGCTACGTGAGTGTTCCTCATTTTCTAGGGGCCCGTTATGAGACATCCAAAGCCAGCTCTTCCGAAGCACCGGCGGCCACCGCTCCGGCAGAAGTCGGCAGGAGCTGGGGGTGCTCACACTCCCGCTCTCATTGGTCACCTCAAGCTAGTCAACATTTGAAAATGTCAATATCCATCGCTCTGTGCCTCAGTTTTCCTGTCCATAAAGTGGGGTCATAGCCCCAGCTCGCCGGGGAGCAGGGAAGCTACATCCATCGCTCCCTATGAAGCATTCAACTATTATGCTGATGGACATCATTAAAAAAACAAAAACATGAAGAAATTAACAACTTCTGGTTCAGTGGGAGGTTCGGGTGGCGTGCTGTAAGGCTAGGCCGTATAAACTGTCTCTCCTGTCCGCTCCACCGTGCAAGGCTCCTATGAAATAAATAGGACGTGATCCTATCTTGAATCCAGTGGTACTAGACATGGGCTGAACTCATTGCGAGATCAAGGTCTAAAGCTACACCTATGCTACCCTTCCACTCCAGCAGCAGGATGATATGGGGCCAAAACCAGTCATGTGGCCAGAGAGGCATGGCTTGGGCCAAACGTGTAAGGTACATACCTGGAACATATCCACGCTCTTCAGGTATGTCTTTATTCTATTGGCTTCATCCGTGCCTCCTGGCTATACTGCTGCTCGTACCCACATATAAAATTTATTCCGCACAGGATAAAAATAATCCGCCCATGCACGGAATATATTAGAGGGAACATTGATTCTGAGTTAGAAATTCCTCAGCAGTCCCCTCCTGCGGAGCATCAAGCTGCCGGTATAGGGCTGCCAAAAGGCACAATCTATTCCTTGGATGGGGGCGAAGCTAAGCATTTATTTTAGATTCCACAATCCACTTCCAATGAGTATCATGGAAGAAAATACCAATTTAGAACAGAGTCAGCTAAAGTAGATTTAATTCTAATCCCCTCCGTACCTAACTATTATTCCATCTGCATCATGCACAGTGCATTAACCTTCTCTTCCTCCCCTAAAGTTTAGTTTAATAGTGGCTAAAATCGTTTAGCTAAGCTGGGATTATGCGGGGCCTGAAATACATTTTTTCCTCTTTTTTTTTCCCTGCTATCTTCCTTTTAGACTTGCATATGCTCTGATACAGCTGGGAATTTTTAGGTCAAGTTGGCTGTCGGCGCAACTATCGCATTCAATGGTGTTATAACAGCAGAGTTTGCCCTTTTATTCTGGAACAGTTCCGTCTTCCCAAATTTGAAACATGGCTGAGAGCGCTGAAGAGGAAGTTGCGTGAAATGAGCTAGAACATGCCCAACTGTAAGCATGGATTTAGTCGCACTGAAGTCAGTGGAACTGCTCATGTGCTTAAGGCATGTTTAAATACCGTGATGAATTGAGACCAACACTAGTAAAGTTGCCCTACTTCCATCCATACCACTACTCTGGCAAGGAGAAATTAGAAGACTACCATTCCCTTTAGTGGCAATCGCTCACCTCCCATAAACAGACCATTGTCATGCATACATTTGTTTCTCCTCGGGCAGCAGAATATTTCTAGCAAAAACCAGACAGACAATCGCCAAAAGAGAAAGAACAAAGAGGAATGTCCATGACCTAAAACTCAGAAGCAAAATTACCTTGAGTAGAAACGGTGTTTGGGTTACACTGATAGTATCTGTTGGAGAAGTGGATTAATACTCTCTCTCGCTCCTGAGTTTCTCCAATAAGTGAAAAGGCTTTAAAGAAAGTCCTAAAAGAAGTTAGAGAAAACTGAAATTAAAAACACAAATCTCTACTGGTTTGACAATGCCCTAATAACACTTCACAGCAAGGGATAAGCCACGGCATGTCAAAAAGTTGTTTCCAAGAGTCTACTAAGGGAAGAAAGTCCAACTAGGTAATTATTCCCTAAGTATTTCATCTGAACTCTTCAATAAAGGGAAGAGACAAATCACTGATGGTCTGAGAAGTGGTGCAAATGTATTGATACAAAACTATATTATTTTAAATATTTTCCTCTCTTATTTTGAGGCTTTTTGGATAACGAATATGCAAAGCTAAAAAAGAAGAGCACTTACTCCAAGCTACCAAAGTGCTTAAGCACTCGCTTAACTTAAGCACATGACAAATACCATAGTCTTCAAAGAGGTTAACGCATACTTAGGAGCACTGTGTGATCGGGTCACAGTGTCACAGGACTGAGCTCCTAGAAACTACACTCGACGAGGGTCAGTTGTAAACGAATCACAAAAATTAGCAGCTACAGGAATTAATGTTTGGTACCAGCTGGTTAAACCTCACTTTAAAACTCCCTTCTTTTAAAAGTATTATTTGGCTGTCAGAACACTTATACCAGGGCGAGCAGACAGTTGCTGCAGACAGTTTAGTTTACTACTAAAAGTAACAAGCATAAATATTAAAGGGAGAGGCAGAATTCTGATTTTTTTTTAAAGAACTAGAACATTAAAATGCCAGTTTCAAAAGGCTGCTGAGCATCCATATTCAGAAGGGATCAGCATCGAGTAGCTCTCATTGTTCTGGACATACTTAGATGCCTAGGAGATTTCAAAAGAGCTCAGTGCTTGAGTATGGAATGCAGCTAGAGCGCCTGAATTCCACACCTAGCTAGCCACAAAGGTTTGGCGCATTTCAGGATTCAGCTGTCAAATTCCCCCATTCTTCTGATTCATCGCACTTGTGCACTGACTCAGTCACATCTTTCCTATTAACTTTTAAAGGCCAACAGCTAGGCCACACTGCTGCTATTTGTTGCCTGGTTCCTCAGAACAGGCATGAAGATTACCAAGGGTGACAGTCTGCACCTCTATGTTCACACCTTTTACAAGACTATATTCAATTTTGTACAAAGTATGTATCATTTAGAAACTCATAATTTGCTGATCATTATTGTCCCAGTGAAATGTGTGCGGTGACATTGCATAAATAGGGATGTTAAAATGTGTGTATTTTTGTAAATGTGTAACCAGTGAAATTTTCAGCAGTCACATGTTTACATGCAGGGTGGGAGAGGCAGGAGCCGGTGCTTGCTGGAAGCTGGCTTTTAAATCAGCTCCCTGCAAGCACAGCTACTGCCTGTCCCCCCAATCACCACACGGCTGCCTCTGAATCAGAGGCAGCAGCACAGTGGAGGGTGGAGAGCTGCGTGTAACTATGAGAGTTAACCAATAAGCTCAGGCTTATTGCTTCACACAAGTACACAGTTACATCCCTAGTTATAAACGGCTACTGGATAACACTACTGAGACATCTTCCAAGTTTAGAAAAGCAGCCATAAACCAGTTCCTTAGACATAAAAGGCAAACTGAGACCTCAGCCAGGTGTTGAGGAAATCAAATGGACCAGCACTTGGTTAAGTGACCATTCTTTGACAGGGAAAAGGGGATGAGCAAGAAATTTACATCTTGGCAAAGGAACAGCTGGAGGGTCCCCGCTGGATAGGAATCTCAAAGAAAAGAAAAGGGTATAAGGATGGGGAACAGAAGTCCCAAGTTCTCTCTCCCGTCACCTCTACTTATGGCGTCGACAACATTTGAAGGACAAAGGAAGCATCACTAGCCTGGGAACCCGGCAGAAAGGAATTCAGACAGTAAGATGGTTAAAAAATTGGGGAGAGAGACCTTTGCTTTGAATTCACTGTAACTTGTTAATTTAGGTAAGTAGTTCCCCTTACTCTTATCTTCTTGTAACCCACTCTGACTTGTATGCCTCATTATTTATAATTTAGAATGTAGCTTTCTATAATTAATATATGTGTTTTATTGTTTTAGCTAAACCCGTGTGTGCTTGTACTGAAGTATTTAGGAAACTCCACTTGAGATAACAGGGTCTGTGCATATCATTTTTCTATTAATAAAATGACAGACTATGTGTCTGAGCTTGTGCTGTCTGGGAGAGAGCTGGGCAGTACACGATGCACATTTCTGGGGGAAACATCTAGGCCTGAGAATTTGCTGGTTTTGTTCTGCAGGGTAATTGAAGAGTGGCTGGCCATAGCACTTAGCGGGGAGTAACTAACATGCTGGAGAGTGGGTGTGAGCAGCCCACAAACAGTTGCTCTGACAGAGAAGCAATGTAAAAGGCACCTGCATTGGAGAATGGATGGGACACAGCCACTCAGCTGTACCCTGGGTAATGTCACACCAAGAATTTTAACAATTCCACAAAAGCGTTTCCCGTCAGGGAATGCCACCAGATTCTAGGCTCTTTAGCGATGTTATGACAGTATTTACTTCTTCACTTAACACAAAAACTGTAAGTCACCTGATGAAATTAACAGACAGCAGATTTAACACAAATAAGAGGAAGTACTTTTCCACACAACACACAAATAACCTGTGAAATTCTTTGGCTTGGGATGCTGAGCTGGCCAAAAGTATAAATGGGTTAAAAAAAGAAGTAGATAAGTTTATAGCTGTTAGCCAAGATGGTCAGGGATGCAGCTCCAGCTCCCCTAAACCTCTGACAGCCAGAAGACAACAACAGAGGTGGATCACTCCAGTTGCCCTTTCGGTACACTCCCTCTCTGAAGCTGTGCTACTGGCCACCGTCAGAGATAGGATACCGGGCTAGATGGACCATTGGTCTGAGCTGGTATGGCCATTCTTATGTTCTTTACACTCGAATTACAAACTGAAAGAACAGGAACTAACCTCCCCTTGGACTCCATCTTCAATTCCTTAGGCCATGTCTTCACTAAGAGGAAGAACAACATTGCTGCAATCAATCTTCCGGACTTTGATTTAGCGGGTCTTTACTAGACCCGCTAAATCAAACTTAGACGGTGCCCCCATCAATGCCAAAACTCCTACCCCTTACGAGGAGTAAGGGAAGCCAACAGGTTTTTGCTCCCATTGCTGTTCTGCTGTGGAGACCGCATGAAAACTCAAATTAAGATACGTCGACTTTAGCTACGTAATTAAGTTGCTGGAGTTGCGTATCTTAATTCGACCTTCCCCTTTAGTGTAGGCCTGGCCAGAGATCCTCTAGGGATAATTACATCTGTTGAGACCGCATGAAAAGAACATGAGGTGTGGACATGAGCACGTACCTGAGGGAGTGATCCAGCGTCATACCCGTGAAATCAAAAAACTTCAGGTATTCCTCAGCCACAAGTTTGCTGAACTCATTGCTAAATAATAGTAATAATAAAAAAATTAATTAAAAGCAAACATCCAACTGTTTTGGTTACATGTAGAATTAGCCATGTGAATTGTTATCACCTACAGCTCCCAACTTAAACCTGTCCAACACATGATCAATAAATTACAGCCTATACTGGAACAGGACACTAAACTCCAAGAAGCTCTGGGAGACAGACCCATAGTCTCCTATAGACAACCACCTAACCTCAAGATGATTCTTACCAACAACCACAGGACATACGACACTAATACCAACCCTGGTACTTTCCCTTGCAACAAACCCCGTTGCCAGCTTTGTCCACATATTCACTCTGCTGACACCATTATTGGGCCTAACCAAGTGAGTTATAAGATCAAGAACACACATTCCTGCGCATCCAGAAATATAATCTATGCTATCATGTGCCGAAAGTGTCCGTCTGCTATGTGCATTGGACAAACGTCTCAGACACTTCGCCAACAAATCAATGCCCACAAAACAGACATTAGACAGGATCACAAAGAAAAAACAGTTTCTTGCCATTTCAACCAGAAAGGACACTGTCTCAATGACCTAATCACATGCATCCTACTTCAGAAGACTTTCAAATCTGCACTTGAAAGGGAATCCTCTGAACTGGCATTCATGCTAAAATTCGACACTCTCCGCAGGGGGCTGAACAAAGACCCCAACTATCGTACCCATTACAAAGATAGCTTCCCCAATTATCACCTCTAATACCATTAACTCACAGACATCTCCCCTTCCCCACCTGTAATATCATTAACTCACAGGCATTTACCTTCCTTTCCCCCACCCCCCTGCATCCTCCCTCTGTTCTGAAATGTGATTTGTCCTTTTCATATGTGTTCATTTTTTTTAATTGTATCCTTCGGTATATATGGTTGTGACTGTTTTCTTCCACTATTTGATCTGAGGAAGTGGGTCTGGCCCACAAAAGCTCATCACCTAATAACCATCTTGTTAGTCTTTAAAGTGCTACATAGTCCTGTCTTTTGTTTTAACCATGTGAATAACATTGCACAAAATGCCCCGTGTCAACACGTACTTTTTCCCCAAGTGCTTTGCCACATCAGAGCGCTTGAATCGGTCCAGTTGGTAGAGACGCTTCGCCAGCCTTCTGGCTGCTTCCAAATTGCTGTTGGTGCCATTGCTGAGATCTTTACTATGGTTTTCAGCGCCATCTTTCTCCGGGAGCTCGTTGCTTCCCATGGCCACCGTGGAGTCGAAGAGCGAATTTCTCAGTCCAGCATTGCTACATGAGAGAAGGAATGTGAACAGGAGAAAAAAAAAGAATAAAGACGTGATGAACATTTTCAAGAAAAATGGACTTTCTAACTGACAGCACGGTAATTAATTGCCAAGATTGCAAAATACGATGAACGCCATTCAACTAAAGAACCGTTTAGAATGGGCGTATTTGTTGAGGAACTGCAGTTACTGGGAGTTGGTTTATTTTGATTTAAATAACAAAGACGCCTGTACAATGCATAATTACGACTGGAAACGTAATCCTGGCAGCACTGGAACAAGTCTTCATGCAGGAATTACTCCAGACAGCCACCTGCAACACAAGAACACGCCTTTCTATCCCATCACTGTGGGACGTAGACCCTCAGCCTTACCCAAAAGGCCCTACCCATCTGCTGCTGTGTACCAAATGTGAGCTATTTCAGACTAGGTAGGGGGAATAAGTCCTAGAGCCACATAGCTCCCACAGAAACCATCCTAACAGCAGCCTCCTCTCTCTTCCTACTAGACATCTGACTCCCTTAGGCATATTTAAACATCTCAGGTTCAATGAAGAACAATGCAAAGAGTAAACAACTATTCTTACAAACTACAGCTGTCCACCTATTACGCTTACAGTGCCTTTAAACACCACATCACCTCAACTACGCGCCACCTCTGATTTTGTCACAGAGACGATGGCAGCCATGGAAACTGCGACTTTGGGTGAAGTCCGTGGAACCTTGGAAAGGTCTTGTACAAATGCACTTGAGTAGGCTCCCGCTAGGACTGGTGTTGGAAACCTGTGCACCACATCGCAAACACCCCTCAGGTTCGGCGTGTCTGCTGATGGAAACAGGGATGGGTGAGCCAAACCTGAGCTGAGCTGTGACTGTGTGTGCCAGGTCGCCACACCCAAAACAGGGGTCAGGAGTTGGTGATGAGGGGTGAATGGAGGGTGGTTTCACTCTCCAAGAATCATAGAACCCCAGGGCTGGAAGAGACCTCAGGAGGTCATGGAGTCCAACCCCCTGCCCAAAGCAGGACCAACCCCAACTCAATCAACCCAGCCGGGGCTTTGTCAAGATGGAACTTAAACACCTCTAGGGATGGAGATTCCACCCCCTCCCTAGGGAACCCGTCCCAGTGCTTCACCACTCTCCTAGGGAAACAGTTCTTCTTAATATCCAACCTAGACCCCCCACTGCAACTTGAGCCCATTGCTCCTCCTGCCACCTGTCACTACTGAGAACAGCCTCTCTCCTTCCTCTTTGGAACCTCCCTTCAGGAAGTTGAAGGCTGCTCTCAAACCCCCCGTCACTCTTCTCTTCTGCAGACTAAACAAGCCCAAATCCCTCAGCCTCTCCTTGTAAATCATGCGCTCCAGCCCCCTTAGCATTTTTGTTGCCCACCGCTGGACCCTCTCCAATGCCTCCACATCCTTTCTGTCATCTCCAAGACCCCCACCCATCTCTTATGTCTATGTTGTGCAAACTACATTGTGTGGTGAACTTTCCAAGACTTATCTTTTCTTTTCTTGCATCTCTGTTGTGAAATTTACTAAAAATTTCTGTGCAAAATGATGGCCTTAACTACCACCAATAAAACCGCCCTGTTTCCCTATCTACTCCTTATTACAGGCCAGCCCTGGAAGGTGGCCAGCACTGACAGAAAACATCTGCATCCTGGAGAATGGATGCGACCACAAGCCATGACTGGTGACATGGAAATGCCAGCCACTCCCAGTGACCTATATTCCACAGGTACTTCCGGCAAGAGCACTTCAGAAACGAAGTGGGAAGAGAAAAGGAGAAGAGCGCTTGTTTCTTTTCCTCTTGGAAGCTTGCCAAAGGAGCGACCTCAGAAGGAATTTCACGAACTTCCCATATATAAAATGAAGTCCAAGTCAGGTGTTTCATTCACAAAAGCACCATGTCAAAGCAGCTGCTCGGTTCAATAGCCTTTCAGTTTTTCTTTAAACTAAGCAACTGCATATGGGTAGGCGGGAGGTAAAAGTGGTGTTTGGCCTTATTCAACACCTAAATTTAGCCTTCCTATTAAAGAGGCTAACTTGGCAATACTAGAGTCTAAGGGTGACATTTTTCATGCTCATTTCTCATTGGAAATTAATGCATGTCCAAATCGTTTAAGCAGCTTTAAGAAGATAAAGCCCCACCACACCGTGTATTTTGCAGTCATTGTTCTCTAAATGTGTAATGAGTTTTATTTCATTAGTCCCTAAACCTCTTTGCTGACAACGATGCAAAAGGCCAATTAGAGCTCACTGTGATGGAGCTTTCTGTGGACACCTATTCGTTACGATCGAGACAGCAGGGACCTCGGGTGAGGATTCACATTGGTCACCGACAGGGAAGCTGCTCTGCCTGCCAACTTTGGTGTGTATGTGATAAAAATAAAAACCTGCCACGTGGGATATGCTAGATGGGTGTGTAATGGAGTTTATTTAATCAGTTCTTAGCACGCAAGGCTAAACAGGACCACAATGATAATGATAATGCAACGGGGAATCATTTTTGACCACCCCAAGATTTTGGTAAGTGGTCAAGGGCCTCACATTTCTGTGGAGAGGGGGTGGGGTCTGAGATGGAGGTTGGGTGCAGAAGGGAGCTGAGGGTACGGGTTTGGGGCCTGGAAGGGAGGTGAAGGAGGGAGTCGTGACCTGGGGCAGGGGAATGAGGTGCAGGATTGGGGAGGGGCTATGGGCGCATGAGAGGATTCTGGCCTGGGGAAGGGGTGTAGGGTCTTGGAGGTAGTTGTGACCTGGAGGACGGGAGAGGATGTGGGTGGTGATCTGGGGCAGCAGGGTGTTGATGTCTTGGATTAGGGAGTTGGCATGCGGGAGGGGCTGGAGTGCCAGAGGCAGGCTCTGGTCGGGAGGCACTTACCTAGGCAGCTCCCAGCCAGCAGCCCAGCGGGACCTTCAGGCAGGCTCCTTGCCTGACACAGTGGCCGCTCAAAGCAGCTGGCTGCTCCATATACCTCTCTGCACCACATGCCTGGGGGGGGGGGGGGAGAGACTTGCACATGGCCCCTGCCCACAGCACAATCATCCCAGCTCATCGACCAGTTTCCAGCACAGGTCCCCAGCAGCCAGCCCCTTTGAGTGCTAGGGCTGTGACAGGCAGGGGTCCCGGCAGGGTGGACCAGGGGCTGGACCCAACCCATGGCCTGTATTTTGCACACCCCTGATCTAACATGACCTCCTAAGTATCACGGGCCACAGAATTTTACTCGGTGAGTCTTGCAAAATGAATCACAGGCAAAGGGGGAACTTGAACACCTGGTCACAGACAAACACAATACTTCCTAAACCACCAGCTGCACTTAAGCAAACTCTTTCGGTCTCCTGGAGAAGTTTTACAGCCTCGTCTGTGCTTTCTGCTCCAGCCTTCTCAGGCTCTTATCTCAACACTCTGCTGACCTGTGCCCCAGCACGCAATCAAAAATTAAAAGACCGTGATGAATCGCTGCCGCCCCAACTTCAGCGCATGGCACCAACAGTGACCAGATCTCCGATGGTCTCTCCTCCAATTAGCAGATTCAAAACATCTCTGTGATGGGACAGAATTGGGCAGGAACCCTAAATTAGCTTCCGAGAGTTACTACCTCCCCTTTATTACTGCCAACTACTCACAACGTGCTAGCACCTTGAGACCAAAGAGGTCGTGGTGCCATTGTGGCAAATCCTACACACACATATAAAAGTAAATTTCTTAACCAAGCAGAGTAACCTCCATCTGACATCCACCTAGCCACGACCAGTTTCACATGTGCACGAAGGCAGATGCCTTTGACGTATCGTCTCATTTTGGCCACACATGGAGTCCTGCCTCTAGGCATGCTGCATCCAGAACAAAGTGTGCACAAAATTCAGGGAGTTAGGGGAAGATAGGGCTGAGGTTTTTACAAGATTGATGTGGTTGCGAGAGGGTGGGTATTTACACCTGCTTGCTCTATTCTTCAACAACTATACATTACTGGAACAGCGGCGCTATTTAAAGCCACCATAAGGCAGCGCCGGTCAGCAAAGCCCGCTCCAGCAAGAACAGCAGTGATCAGAAATAAAAGGGTGAACATCTTGGTCCAATGATATCAATGGCAAAACTCCCACCAAATTCAATAGGGGCAGGAAAGTTCCCAGGGCCCAACATGTGTGGATGTAACTAAAGTTCAGGGCTTTGCGTTTTTTGTTTTTAAACAGTCCTTCAGTTTCGGTCTTTATTTTTTCCACACTTTTTACGAAGCATGCAGTTTACCACACCCCCACCAGCGTCCCTGATCGTAAACGGTCTGGTCCATCGTTAAAGTATTTGCCCTGCAACAGCACCCAAAGGCCGCAAGCAGGGACTGGTGCCGCATCCTCTAGGCCAGTGGTTTTAAAACTTTTTTTCCTTATGGAGAAACTCCTGCAGTCACTGCTGAACTTGATGGGAGCAGAATTAGACCCAACATAGCTGGCTGCTGAAAACCTCCCACCCTGCACATACAATCACTTATCGAAAGAGGCGATCCCTGACTAACGACTTTAAGGGCTGTTAATATTACACTGGGAACAGATCCCTAGAAGCATTTTGCTGTGCTAAGAGAATGTCCTTCACCCATTGCTTTAGGCAAGGTGAAGCAATGGGTGCGAGAGGGGAACCACAGTGGAAGAAACTTTCCTTGGGGTATGAGGGCTTCTAGCCAGCTTTAGAAGGGGACCAGTCACCACTTATGATAAATGACTGGGCAGCCCAGCGAGCGAGCCAGCCCGCTTCCAAGCTCCTTACAGTAGATCTCCAGACTGATTAGGAAACTTGTTCTGCCAGTCCTGCAGCTCATTAGAAACGCATGTCAAGCAATGATTTACCTGGTCAATTAGCTTCTATTAACAGGCTCTCCCAAGGAAAATCTTCCTTTCCTGGCAGGCGATTCACCGTGCTACTTAAAAGGCCTAATATGCTTTGAAGTCCTACATGCAAAGATGTCAGCAAAGATGTGCTTTAAAGCAGATCCGCCTGCGCGGCTCACTAGTATAGTATTGATGAGTGTGTGAATGGAGAAAATCAATGGACCAATGACTGCAAACTGCTGTCAAGAAGCCACTGAAAATACCAAGAGCTCAGACATGTCACACAGCAGAGACAGGAAAAAGCTAATGTCTCTATATAGCCACTATGAGCTATCATTTTACCAAGAAGATTTCATATCCAGGCAGTTTTTCGGAAGTTGAAAAGGCTCAGCTGCTTCACATAAACCCCCAGCTGTAGCGAATCCTTCTCCTCATCTCTCTCCTTTTGCTTCCATTAATGAAAAACTCACTCATCGGAAACAGGAGCGAACATCTAAAATGTCAGAAAATTCCATTTCTAGGAGGTGTGGAATGCAGCCTGTACAAATCCTCTCCCGATCATAGGTTCATAGTATTAGAACATCGAGACCATCCCCCTAAAAGGACAGGATTAGAGGCTCCAACCACCAGCCTGGCACGGGCTTACCCTGAAACTACAGCTAATTGTAGCCTCAAGTACAAGCAGCAATCAAATATTTGGCTGCAAGGCCAGAAGGGTTTCGAAGTTGGAACCGAATTATTTTTAAAACCCACATCATATTTATGCAAACTGGTTTAGTAACCCACAGAGGAGCAGATACTCCTCTGGTGTAAACTGGCATAGCTCCACAGTCTTCAATGGGACCCAACCAGTCTGCTTCCCAATGAGATCAGAAATAGACACACAAAAAATACATTAAATCCCAGTTACCTCTGTTAGAATGTGCTCCGCCCCTAAGCTTTCTATCCCAACTGTACAGCAAACATTCCTCTGCCTGGATACTCCTTGCATGCGTTGCAGCTTTCAAGAGCAGTACAAATACAGAGCACTGTATTTCTGCCTGCTATTTTCCCTGCAACACTTTAATATAGATTCCTCAGAGGCAAGAACCAAAACTTGAAAGACATTTAACTACTTCCCCCTGCTCTTCCTGGTTCCCCACAACAACTTCCCTCCAAGAGACCTGCTCCAAATGCCCACAATACAATGAAGTCACACACATGACCCCTCACTAGCTTTAAAGTTTAACTGTTTGGAGACTAGCCCAGAGAGCGCTTGTGAACGGTGCAGCTGTCGTGGCTTCATTCTTTTGCAGGCAAACAGGAAATGGGATGCTCAGAAATACAGGGTTTACTCCGGTCTTTAAAGCCTCGTCTTTCAAAAGAACGAACACAGGGCATGTAGTAGGCAGTGGTGAAAGTAACTTAGAATTTCTGACAGGTACTGTCCTATTACACCCCCGGAGTCCCTGACAGCTCTTAAAATAGCTCCCTGCTGGCTTTTGCCGCAACTAAGCCTGCTCTTGACAGAGCTACGCACCACGGCGCACCTGTTTACTTTCACTTCTGGTCGCAGGCCTCTCCGTTTTCCACAGTTTTATTTCATTAATTATGCAGTGAAACAAACTTTCCCCCTTTTTTCACAACTGACAAGACAAGCCAGGGCTCTGCCAAGCAGCCTGGATGTTAAGTGCATTGTGTTGGCTACCCACGGAACTGCTTGTAACAAAAACAAGTCACCATTCAGACACAGCTGCCTACATTCGTTCCCTTCTGCCTCTTCTCCAGGCAGGCAGCTGAGAAAAGCAGAGTTAAGTTAGCAAGAATGCAGCAGTGCTTGACTGACAGCCAGACATGACCAATGGATAACAGGACAGATCGCACTCCATGCCAGGTTGTCACTAGGGCACAGAACGGTGCAACTCCACGGAGCTTGGCAAATGGATGTTATGAGAAGTGTGGGCTTCTCCCCTAAAACGCATCGGTTTTGTCAGGGCTGTGACAACACATGCCAGCTGAGCACATGACCACAGATGCTTTGTACTGATCGGGTGTGTGCAGTTTTCTGTTCAGCTGCTGGCGTGTTGTGCCCACAACGTTTTTTGGGTTTGGTTTGTTTTGCTCTGGGAGGGGGCTAGGAACCAAAATGATGTTAGCAGTCAGCCAGTCCTTCCTCCCCTCCGGAAGTACAAGCAGTCTCCCAAATAGTACATGCAGGAGAGCTGCAATATTATCCTGGACGAGAGTCAATATTGGCCCTTTTTTCTTTCGAGAAACATGCACAGGTCCCAATTCTTCCTCTTCCTGGGAATGTTCCACTCACACTTTGCCCCAGGCCATGTGCCCACTCCGCCCCAGCCCAAGGTCCAACTCTCACTCCACTTCTTCCCCCCCCACACACCTCCAAGGCCCCTGCCACGCTCCACCTCTCCCCCAAACCTCTTCACAAGCTGCCCAACAGCAGCTGGATGACGCTGCTGCCCCCGTCAGCTGCTGGACGGCGGCCCGGTCCCCCCCGCCACCATCTGTGGGTTACAGACTGTGGTAATAATCAATCCCGGGTCCTTCTTCAGACCCTGATTTTTAATGTTACGAATGTAAGCTCATAGGAAAAATGAGGAGTCCTGTGGCCCCTTAAAGACGAACAAATGTATTAGCGCACCAGCTAATGCTGGCAGATGCATGCATTGCAGGCCACAAAAGCTGAGGCCCAAATACATTTGTTAGTCTTCAAGGTGCCACAGGACTCCTCGTGGCTTTGGCTGAAACAGACTCACACGGGCGACCCCTCTGAAACGTAAGGTCCCAGGGTTACTCTCTTTCTGACCTATCAGTGGTCATCCTCAAAGGAAACTGCCCAACTCCTTCCAGAGAGAAGCCTTTCAGAAACTGGCGACTAATCCCTTTTTCTCCCATGACTGCAGACTGGCCACTTTACCTTGAACGGTTTCTTAGAACGCATGCTAATTATCTATGCGCAACAACATGTTGTACTTTGCATTTAGCTCCGAGTATCTTTCCTACACCTGAAGATCTCTGTCTCTCAAAAGCTTGTCTCTCTCACTCACAGAATAGTGATAGAAATGTAGCCGTGTTAGTCTGGTGTAGCTGAAACAAAAAACAGGACTATGTAGCACTTTAAAGACTAACAAGATGGTTTATTAGGTGATGAGCTTTTGTGGGCCAGACCCACTTCCTCAGATCAAATAGTGGAAGAAAATTGGCATGACCATATATACCAAAGGATACAATCACAAAAATGAACACATATGAAAAGGACACCAATTATCACCTCTAATATCATTAGCTCACAGACATTTACCTCCCCTCCTCATTCCCCTTCTGTTCTGCAATTTGATTTGTCCTTTTCATGTGTGTTCATTTTTTTGATTGTATCCTTTGGTATATATGGTCATGCCAATTTTCTTCCACTATTTGATCTGAGGAAGTGGGTCTGGCCCACGAAAGCTCATCACCTAATAAACCATCTTGTTAGTGCTACATAGTCTTGTTTTTTGTTTCACGCACAGAAGGTATTCCAGGAAAAGATACTGCCTCACCCACCTTGTCTGTCTACATCACAGCTACATCAGCGTAAGACAGCTTATGTTGACCTAGTTCTGTAAGCCCTGGTCTACACTAGGACTTTATTTCGAAACAACCCCCCTTTGGTCGAATTTATAAGCCATGGGTCCATGCTACCAAGCCCGTTATTTCAAAATAATGGGCCACTTAATTTGAAATTTGAACTCCTGCTTTTCACCAGGAGTCACGCTAATTCCGAAATAGTTACGTCGAAATAACAGTAGTGTGGATGCGCCAGTGCCATTATTTTGAAATAACTACTCACCAGAGTAATTCAGACTAATTACACCCGTGCTCCCTGGGGCTCTACGTTGAGGTAGGAAGGCCAACGGAGTCTGCCTCGGACTCACTTCAAGACTTCCCTGTAGTGTGGACATGCTAGTTCAATTTTGTTAAATTGGGAGTTATTAAATCGACTTTACTAATTTCGAAATAATTTCCTAATGTAGACATGGCCTACGCATTTACGCTAAAACATTGCTCCCACTGATGTAACTCGCTCACGACACTAACTTAACTCCAAGTTAGATCAACATGGTGTCAGTGTGCAGGTCAGTGCCAACGTCAACTGTTACTGCCTCTCAGAAACCGTCCCACAATGCCCCATGCTGGCAGTCAAAGTGGTGCAGTTGCTCCTGGTGAGGATGGGCAATGCCAACACAAGGCACATAGTGTGGCTGTGTAAAATGGATTCTTTTACTGTGGTGGGTGTATGTCGATGCGATTTAGATCAACTTAATTTTGTAGAGTAGGCTTGTCCTTTGTATCTATTTGTCCTCTGTCTATTTGACTGTGTAGGCCTTTGATGTGTTAATTTCCCACAACAGTAACCTCGCAGGTTTCTTGAACCATTCTGAGCAATTCTTTTCTTTCCCAGTGAGATGCTAATGGCAGCCTTGAGCAGCGAGGGGCAACCTAGGCCTGGCTCCATGTTGTGGAGGGGGGGGAAGCTCGCACCCTTGACCTCTGGGTCTGGAGGCGGGTACCTTATCCACTGGAGGAGCCCCCCAATCTCCCTACATTCTGGGCCCCTTTTATCCTTCCTATGTTTAAGTGTGCCAGCTCCGCCCCTCAGGAGGCTGGTGGTGCCTGTTGTGGGAGGGGCAGGGCTCGAAGCCTTGACCTCATGCTCCACAGGCAGGTACCTTATCCACTGCGCCACTGGAGAGGCCCACAAGCTCCCTACCTTCAGGGCCCTCCATCTCAGTGGGCCGCAAGATTGTCATAATCAAGGTGGTCTCCTGGGCTAGGGCAGTTTTGCTAACAGCGCTTACATGCCTAGAATTTGCGGGGTGCACCGACTGAACCGCAGCAGCACTGTGATTGGCTGCAAAGGAAGCACATGACTCACACGATCAGCACACACCTCGCTTGCAGCACCCTGGCTTTACGTGCGAGTCACTTTAGTAACACCGGTAGGAAAAAACAACACTGATGGAGGCCAACAGAACCTGGCAACCCTGTGTGTGGGCAACGGCAAACAAAACATGGATTTCAGAGCCTAACATGAGGAAATTGTGGCCCAAAATTTCATGTGCTGAGATCAGCCTCCACTACTTGGAAAACTTCCAAGAGCCATGAAGAGGAAATAGGTTTTTCTTCTTACCCCTAATGAGAACAAGGGAAAGCTATTTAACGAAATAATATCTTAGAGAAAGTTAATGGCCACTGGTCCAACTATATAGGAAACACAATAACTCAGCCGAGAGACTCAGAGGAGCAGCCATGTGAGTCTGTAACTTTACAAACAATGAATAGTCCTGTGGCACCTTAGAGACTAACAAAAACATGTAATACGAGCTTTCCAGCGCATAAAAAAACAGCAAGAAAATGGTCTGGTAGCACTTTATAGACTAACAAAACATGGAGATGGTATCATGAGCTTTCGTGGGCACAGCCCACTTCTTCAGATGACCAGACTTACGATTAGAGGATAAGAAAACTCAAAATACATAGGAGAAGGGAAGGGGGGGAGGGTGAAGAAAGATGCTCTGTCACCCAAAGTATCAGGAGAAAGGGTGCTAAACCTGAGTAGATAAAGATCAAAGTCAGTGGATGGATTGCCAAGGCAGGAAGGATACCATTCAGAAAGCTGTTAGCACCTTCAGTGATAAAGGCTCCACCACCCCATATCTTGATTAAGTCCATAAGTAATAAAATTGAATTTGCATATGTATTGTAATTCCAAGCCTTCCCTGTGGATTTGACTTGAGGAGCTGGCCTGTGACAAGACTGCCATTTCAACCAGAAAGGACATTGTCTCAACGACTTGATTACCTGCATCCTGCTTCAAAGGCCTTTTAAGAATACACTTGAAAGAGGATCCTCTGAACTGTCATTCATGCTCAAATTCGACACTTTACACTCAAGTTTGAATAAAGACTCTAATTACCTTACCCATTACAAAAATAGCTTCCCCAATTATCACCTCTAATATCAGTAGCTCACAGACATTTACCTCTTCCCCCCCCCCCCCGACCCCTGCATTCCCCTTCTGTTCTGAAATTTGATTTGTCCTTTTCATATGTGTTCAATTTTTTTTAATTGTATCCTTTGGTATATATGGTTGTGACAATTTTCTTCCACTATTTGATCTGAGGAAGTGGGTCTGGCCCACGAAAGCTCATCACATAATAAACCATCTTGTTAGTCTTTAAAGTGCTACATAGTCCTGTTTTTTGTTCCAACTACACCAGATTAACACGGCTACATTTCTATCACCTTCAGATCTGTGAGATTATGGTTAGGTAAACAGAAACGTTCTGCCACTGGCTCGTGATACTGTATATTTTTGTTAGTCTCTAAGGTGCCACAGGAGCACTGGATTTTGCGTAGGCGTTTATACCCAATGACTGCAAAGTGGATGCAAAATACTACCAATTCAGAATGGCTGCATTTTGCCCTGGTGGAAATCACTACACAGTAGGGCAATAGGGACTGAGGCTTAATAGTCTAGATCTGCGGTGTCCAAGCAGTTCGGAAGCAGGAGCTACCAAAGCAAATGAGCCACATTATTCTGAAAATGTAAATAACACAGTGGCTACTGGTATAGCCAACTAGCCACACTCAACCAGCCAATGAACCACATGTGGCTGGTGTGCTGGGCACCACAGGTCGAGATGCTGTAGTGCAGCTGTGAAGGTACACAGCTCTTCTAAGCTAACCGGTCTTTCGGGTTGTATCCCCCGCCACGCAGCAGTGCCACGAAGGTCAAGTACAACCTTACAATTCTCTGCAGTTCTGACTACATGAAACCCTCCATCTTGACTGTAGCAAAACAAGAACATCTCAGGGAACCGATGGTTACACAGGCAGACCAGCTCTGGAAGGAGAGAGAGAGACCTCGGCTATTCAAACCCACAGGAAGTAGAAGATTGTTTCTCCGCAGGAATACAGGCCGCGCCCAGGTCTGGTTCAACCCCATTTCTCCCCTCTTCCATTCCGCTGCCAGCCAAAACAGCTGGACAACTGAGCTGTAGCTGGATAAAACAACTGGACCGAGAAAGGCAGGATTCCTTTGAAAAACAAGCAAACCTGTATACCAGAGAGGCTCAGCACAGCTCCCACAGGAGAACCTGCAAGACGGCTGTTTTCCACAAAGGCAAGTGGCCTCAGTCAGATTCTGCAGGTCACTGTCACAGTGATTGGGGGGGGGAGGTTCATGCATAGTTGGTGTGAGGACTTACGGAATGGAGTCTGGGTCAGCAGCTGGCAGGCTGGCAGGGGAGAAACACCCAGACACAAAGGAGCCCATAGGAGCTTGCAGCCTGGAAGTCTCTAATCACTTTTTATTTATTTATTCAGAGCCATGTGACCGGCCTTCACAGTGCAGCACTGCTGCCTCGGAGAAAGAGAGCCCCTAAGAGCTGCACTGCTGGCCCGGCTGCGCCTCTCCTGTACGTTCATTCAACGACTGGGTTCTAGTCAGCCCAGGCATTACGCCCAGACTCATCAGCTGCTCTCTAATCAACACCCAGGGCCTGATTCTCAGCTGCACGACAGCCCGTTTACCCGGCCAGCACGTCATAAAAGTACAGGAAAACCGTCCCTGTATCAAAGCCCTCAAGACGGCTTCGTTCTGTGTTTGCAACGGCAGGAAGAAAGTCAAGGGGCTGCTTCTCTTTTCTTTTCAAAAAGCAAAACGATTTTCGATGTGAACATGGAACTCTCATTAACCCTTTCCTGTCAAGCCAGGATCGTTTGCATATTGATTGGATTTAAAGAACCAGCTGTGTCTTTTGTGATCTGTTCCTCTGGATGCCAGAACCCAGCATTTGGAAAGGTTTCTCTTGCACACACTCTCTCTCTCCCCCAAATTTGTGTCCCCAAATCTGGAGAGGCAGTAAACTGTCCTGAGTGGCTGTAGATATTTAGTTCCGGGATCCCTCCAATAGTGAGAGCTGCCCAGATACTGCTCACCTGTCCCCCCACTTACCTATCTCCTAGACCTCTTTCAGCCAGAATCTGCATCCCAAATCTTAATTGTTATGCATCAGCTCTGCAAATGCTTTAAGCATGGGGGTTGTCTCATTGCATGCAGTGACACGGATCACACGCCGAACACTAAACCCATGTGTAAATCTGTACAGTACTGGACCCCCACCTGCTCACTAACTGGACCCAGAATACCTGGCTGTGGACTCTCCATCCAGCGACCCTCTGCTCAAGAACACCATCAGGAGGGTCAACATGACAGGAGACTACAGAAGGCCTCACTGGAGCTACATCAAACACCAGACCACCACTTTGGACTCACTGAAACTGATCAATGCTAACACTCGCATTAAATTCCGCCAGGCCTGGATTTCACTCTGTGCCTGCAACAATATGTAGCGCACAGCGGCATCTAGTGACTGCATGCGTGAAAATTTCTCACTGTGATGTCTGCCTGGGAACAGGGAGAGACTAGTGGAGGATTTCAGGAGCGGAAAGGGCCAGGAAACCCAGCGAGTGAAACACAGAAACCGACAAAACAACGTGTTTTTAGCTAAACTCATGGTCAAACCATTTTAACTGAAATTTTTCCATAACATTCAATGTGAGCCAGGGGAAATTTCAGTCCAAATAAATGTTTGGCACACTTATTAGTAACCACATGTGGGGTTTTATCATGGGAAGTGCTTGGCAACCTAATCTATAGAAACTCTGCCTGGAAAAACAAAAACAAAAACAAAAACAAAAACAAAAACAAAAACAACACACACACACACACACACACACACAGAGTCAAGATTGGTTAGGAGGAATATTCGCCCACACAAACCTTTTAGGAACAAAGAAATATTGAGTCATGACATACAACTGTAACATACCTTCATGCCTACGCATCCCATTCACCACTCTCAAGGACAACACTCCACCCCTCTATAAAAAAGCCCATAAAGTTACGTGTGCAGTAACACAATATGCACACCACATTCCTCACTGTTCCACTACAATGCACAACTCTGACCTCCGCTACTTCAAAATACATGTCTGGAGGACTTGTGTGTCCCAGTGAACTGTAGGATGTATTATCCTTTCATGAGGCTTTTAATTAAGTTATTCTCTGTTTTTAATTATAGTTATTTTAATGATGCTAGTGCCGGGGTGTCGTGTATTAGTCATGCCGTACTGTGGTTGCCTGGAGGGATACAGCTAGCTTTTTCCTGTACCTAGTTTAAGAGGCAGATATGTGTTGCCTGGCCAACAAAGTGCTCCAGCTTCTGAAGTTGTGAAAAAAACACAACTTCATAGCTGTATTTGTTTCTATTCACTCTCTCTCTCTCTTTTTTTTTTTTTTTTTTTTTTTTTTTTGAAGAAAGGGGGTAAGAGAGAAAAACAGCTGGAAATGTCTATGTAAAATACCACATAAGGGTTACAAATCTAAAATAAGCTCAAGAAGTGCAAAGTTATGGCTTCCACTGCCTTTTCTGAGCAGGAAAGGCAACGTTGCCCAAAGGAGCTAAGTGACTTGGGACCTACATTCCCTGACTTTCAGAGACACAGCCGAAGGGTAGGTCTACACTGCACAGAAAACTCGGAGGCTGGCCTGTGCCAGCTGACTCGGGCGGGAGGGGCGTTTCATTGTCATGGAGGGTTGGGTGGGTGTCCAGGCGCTAGGACCCTGCTGCATGACTCACACTGCCTTGCATGTAAACTTGTGTCTGGCATGCGGCAGCTGACTCAGGCTCACGGGACTGGACAATTGCAGCCTGCACAGCCGGGCTCAGGCTGGCGCCTGTGTTCTAAGACCCCGTGGTGGGGACGGGTCTGGAACCCAGGTTTCCGTGTGAGGCCAAATGTACACACTGCAGTTTTATTGCCCCTCAGACTGAGTCCCACCAGCTCAAGTCAGCCAATCTGGGATCACTGGTGGATCTTTTATTGCAGTGTAGACATACTCAGAGTCTGCCCACGCATTCCACGATCCCGCACGCTGACTTCTCTGCCCCTGGACAGCCAAGTCTGGGGGACACTCCAGCTGTCCCCCACTGCATCCCAATCAAAGGGTTAGAGCAGGCACCTTTCAGGAGGGTGCTAAGAAGCCTGGGATATGGGTAATTGGGCTGGAGCTCAACAATTCTTCACTTGGGTAGATGCTCAAGTTGCAGGTTATCCCAGCCAGGGTCTCCTCACTTGTGTTCCACTACTCCTGGTCTTCCCACGCAGTGTAAACAAGCCCTGATGGGCCAGGCTGGGGAGAGGATCTTTCTATTCATTGGCTGTGTGGAGCCGCAAGAAGGGAACCACTGCCTGCAGGGATATGCCCATTTCTCTGCCGTTCCGCGGCCATGTCTTGGGGCAATTCCGCTGAGCAGCATTGCTGTGGCATTAAGGGCTGCCAGTGCTGGGCTCTATGCAGGTGTCTGGCCTCAAGCGGTTTGCCGCATTGGCTGCAATTGCTTCGTGCCCATTTGTGCCACTGCCTGGCAAGATCATACCAGCTCTGCCCTTCCTGGCCTCTGTTCCCCACGGAACAAAAGATCTACTACCTTCTCGAGCCTGCCCTGTTCCACTCCCCCATGTGCAGCACAAGAACAGCAACACTGGGTCACACCAAAGGTCCATCCAGCCCAGTATCCTGTCTGCCGACAGTGGACAATGCCAAGTGTCCCAAAGGGACTGAACAGAACAGGGAATCATCAAGTGATCCCTCTCCTATCATCCATTTCCAGAAAAACAGTGGCTATGGACACCATTCCTGCCCATCCTGGCTAATAGCCGTTGATAGATATAACTTCCGTGAATCAATCTAGCTCTTTTTTTTAACCCTGTTAAAGTTCTAGCCTTCACCACATCCTCTGGCAAGGAGTTCCACAAGTTGACTATGTGCTGAGTGAAGAAAAACTTCCTTTTGTTTGTTTTAAACCTGCTGCCTATTCATTTCATTTGGTGATCCTGAGTTCTTATATTGTGGGAATAAGTAAATAACTTTTCCTTCTTCACTGTTTCCACACCAGTGATGATTTTAAAGACCTCTATCATACCTCCCTTTAGTCTCCTCTTTTCTAAGCTGAAAAGTCCAAGTTTTTTTAACCTCTCTTCATATCGGACCTGTTCCAAATCCCTCATCATTTTTGTTGCCCTTTTCTGAACCTTTTCCAATGCCAGTATATCTTTTTTGAGATGAGGTGACCACATCTGTATGCAGTATTCGAGAGGCAGGCGTACAATGGTTTTATATAGAGGCATGTCTTATTCTCTGTCCCTTTTTTACTGATTCCTAACGTTCTGTTTGCTTGTTTGAGCAAAACCTTTTAAACCCTTCTTAGGGGAGCTCAGACAGCTTCATGAGCCATCCCTCACCAAGAAATATTTGTAGCTTCAACTGTAAACCGAGGGGGTTGTTGTTTGTATCGCTGCAGCACCTGATACACCACTCTCAGCACGAGGCTTTCTGCTGCTTTAGATGGGCAGTCAGATGGAGAATTTGAATGCATTGCTTCTGCATCTGACTTGCTTCTCCTTCCTCCCTCCGCCCTGCACTCTTCAGCCTTCAACCCAGCACAGAGTACGATGTCTGGCTGACCAGACAGGTGTTACAAAACCCAGGAAACGACTGACAAATACACTACATCCTCTTGCTCTTCTCTAGCACGGCCTCCTTGTCTTTCTCCTTGCACAACAGGCAGTGTGTACCCTGTAATAATTTATTAGATACTCTTCTCTTGTACAGTTTCTAACATATAGAAGTAAACTGCATGTGACCACCTGTGGAAAACAGAGTAGTTATGGATGCCTTGGTACAAGGGGAGTGAAATCCTCACTCGACTGAACTCAATGGCAAAACTCCCTCTGACCAGTGTTCCCTGTAAGGTGGGTGCTTGTGCGGTCACTCAGGATAGATTCAAATGCCGCTCACCTGGTGAGCCAAGTGCCCCCCGCTAGGTGTTGTGTTTCTAGTGGTGGTGCACATTTGAACACACCTCAGTGCACATAAAATTATTCTGCACATGGATGAAAAAGATTAGTGGAAACATTGCCTTTGACTTCAAGGAGGCCAGAATTTCACGCCCAATATTTAACTGTCCGCATGTGCCTTAGCTATTCAGATCAAGGGGGCTTTATAAGCATTTGATAAAATTACTGCTTCTGAAATCAGTGGGGGAAGATCTTAGACAAAGGGCTTGTTGGCAATCTGACACTCACCATCTTGAGAAGTTACATTACGGCCTCTCTGCTGCCACTTAGAGAGAGATCACAGCTAGGCCTACAAGTTGTCGATAGTGAAAACTGTTCATTTCTGCAGCAAAGCACGTCTCTCTTTCCCTGGAGCATGTGTTTCACGGGACACGGCTATACACACTGTTTAAAAACATTCAGCATTACCAAGTCAAAACTGAACTCTGAAATATGCTGCAGAATCAAATGCCCATTAAAAAAACATATAAATACATTTCTTTTACCTGTCCAATTCAGTAAGCTCTGTGACATCTGTTCTGAAGAGGGTATCACTTGCATCCCTTAGTCTGCTGTGGGTCTCTCCACAGTGACCCCGGATCTCACCGTTTGTGGGAAGTTTACAGCTGGCTTGCTGTCCCGAAGCGGAAGTTCTTTCCAAGAACTGACTGCCTTCCTTGATACTTTGCTGGATCATTGGCGTGAGTGGCATTTCAAAACTAAAGAAGCTATCAGGTTCTGAGCATAAAGTTTCCAGCGATTCGGCGCTGTAGTATAAAGACGCATTGTCTAGAATGTTTTCAAACTGTGAGCTATACACATCAATGGAGACTTCTGCATGCCTTTGTCCAAGGACATCTTCATATCCTCCCTTGGCAGCTTCTTCCTCCTCCATGATCCTAGGAAGAAACCAAAAAAAGTCAGTTTCCCTTTTGTTTGATTACAACTGCTGAGTAAAATCTGCTTCTTTCCCCCAGTGAGGGAGTGACACACACATAAAAAGCGACGGAATGGTCCAGAGTCCTAGTTATTCGAATACGACGCAGACCAATCCTTCGGTTCCAGTGCCATGCTGCAGGACAGAATTGCCACATTCGCCCTCCCTGCTGCGTTACAGTTCTGAGGAGGGAGGAAACAACGTTCTGTAGAAAAGGGAGAGTGGGGGGGAAAGGATGGTGACGAAGAAACCGCATCAGCATGTGGCACTGAGTGAAAGCTACAGTGGCCGCGAGAGAGAGGACTTTCTGCGCCGTCTACGGAATGCGAGGCTGGCGACTGTGCTAAACCGGACAGCCCCTTTCACGCAGAAATGGCAGCGCTGCAGGTTCAGGCTGGGTTTTGTCTGTTCCGGATGAGGGATGCGAGTGGCGGAAGGGAGCTCTGTTGTGGTTAATAAAGGGAAATGATGAGTGCATGTAAATGGGGCACTGCAAGAATTAGCTACTTACAGTATTTCCTTGTTTCCTTATAGGCGCTCTGGCTCAGTCAGCCAGGCTGTGCGGGGGGGGGGGGGGGATCCCCCACCTATTTTAGTAGGTATTGGCACTGATTGCTGTCCATTATGTAGCAGTGTCAATACAGCTCATCTTTGGCCAGGTTGAATGCAGCGTCCCAGTTCCCTGTAGAACTGAATTCTTGGCCATTGGCCCATAAGAACCTATGGCCTTGTAGCCAGACACAAACCCCATCTTGTTTTTCCACAAACCCCATCTTGTTTCCCCCAGAGAGCAAGAGAAAGGCAGTCAGCCTTTGATGCCCTGGGAATGCAGGTGTGCTGCCTGTCCCTGACTCTACCATAAACAGAAACCAGACAGTAAATGGGCTAGCTGATGACTGGGAGGCCTCCCGTCGCCGTGATGGCTAGTATCAGTAATTGACACGCCTGCACTGTCCCAGGAGAGGAATCTTCGCCCATCACATACCAGAGGTGCCCATTGTCTGCATTTTCCCAGGTGTAAATTATGCTTTGCACCCTTCGTGGGAAACTTGGCATTCAAAGCCATTTTTCCTAATTGGCCACTTGAGCCCAGGAAGAAGCCTACATGACCCAAGGGGTATAAAAGAGGTTCAGCAGCCCACCCCATTTGAGCTCCAATCATCTATACCTGCTGGCAGGTATTGATTGTCTCCCGAGGTCTGTGGGACGCCCAACCTCGCCCTACTTCTTCCTGAGGGATTGAGAGAAAGACGCTGGCCACGCCAAGTCTGGAACGCAGGGGTGAAATATATACCTGCTATGTGTCTATTTTGCATGCATTTAATAAGAGCTCAGAGAACCAAAGGGTTTCATGGTACCTGTAAGTGACTTCTTAGTGTAATTTCTGTCCTGTCCTTTGTAGTGTCTGTGTTATCTGTAACACAGTAGTAGCATTTAACAACTAAGTTTACCCTGTAACAATACATAGTAACTGTTTAAGCTTTAACTGACTCCTTCAGTTGCTGTAACAGAACCAAGCACAATTTAAAGGAACTTCAGCCGGTCATAAGGGACTCACTGCCCTGACCGTCGGCTGACAGGCCTGCAGGCCCAGAGCTGGCTGTTTTGTTCCATCTGGCCCACGGCAAGTCTCCACGCCACAGGTCACAAGCCCTGAGCACGGGCACTTCCCTGCCCCAGGAATGAAGCCCCTCCCACGCTCTCATTGCGTCCCAAGCCTTGCACCCCAAACTTCCTTCCACACACCAACTAGAGATGTAAAATCCCCGTTCATCAGTTAACCCCTTAAACCTTCGGCATGCAGCTCCCGCCCTCCTCCACCTGCACCCCGAACTCCTCATCCCAAGCCCCAAAGCCTTTGCCTCCTCCTCCTACGCCCCAACCCGCTGCCCCAGCCGGGAGCCTGCTCCTGCACCCCAACCCCCATCCCACACCCTGAACTCCTGATCTCCAGCCCCACCCCAGAGCCTACAGGAAGCCCTGAGCCTTCGTGTCCCTCCCCCCTCAGGCATTTGTATGGCCCGACAGGGTCAAAGGGCCCCCCCTGATAGAAAAAAGGTTCCCGTCCTCCCCCCCCAGCCCTAAGAAGTCCTGTTCCCCACCGCAATGCTTCCATTGCTCCCATCATCCTGCCTCCAAAGCCCCGCTACTCCCTGGACACACCACATCCTACGACGTGCCCCTCTCACACTTGCTCCTGGCTGCGTAAGCTGGGCTGGGCAAGCGGGGGAAAGAGGAGGGAGCCCTGGCCCAGGGCGGGGAGGAGCGCCAAGGGGAGCTCTCCGGTGCCAAGGCGCCAGCGGTTGGTCAGAGCACAGCACCTCTCCGCTCTGTCACTCCGAGTGCAGGCCCAGCCTGGCTCACGCCGCACGTTCCCACGTGCTCCGCACGTATCCCGGCTCCCCCTCATCCCTGCCTTTCCCTGGCCCTCCCAGCACCACAGCTACCCCCCACCCACCCCTCGGCCTGCACAGGCACGGGAGATCCAGCGGGGGGGGGCCATACAGGGAGAGACACCCGTCCCTCCCTCCCTTCCCCCCAGCTTCATACCCACGGTCTGCTCACGGTGCTGGCACTAGCCTCATGCGGGGCTCTGACCTGCAGCCCCATGCAGCCAGGTCCTGAACTCCAGGAGCCGGGGACTTCAGCTAGAGCCCCCCCACCTCTCCCCATCAGTCTCCTCTGCTGCACTAGCTCACCCGCCCCATCCCCTGGTCTGCCTCCTCCCTTCACCCACCCGTGGGGGTGGGGCAGGCAAGGAAGAGGTTAGTCAGGGTGGGAGAGGGAGCACAGGACACCCCCCCCACCACCAGTGGCAGAAGCTGCTGGAGCCTGGGGGAGCCAGTGGGGTGGGACAGGGGCGCGAGTCTCCAAGGGCAGGGACAGGGAAGGGCACTGGGGGAAGGGGGTAGAAGTGTGGGAGGAGCAGCTGAGGGGGGCCAGGATCCTGAGGGAGGGGGAGCTGAAGAAAGGTGCAGGACGAGGAGCAGCTACATAACTCTTGGGGCCCATCTGCCCTCCGAGAAAAGCAGAGACCCCCCCGCACCTTCCCCGGAAAGGACCCAGGGACAGACCCTTCTGCTCCAGCGCCATCATGGCCACAGCACTTTCTGCTTCAAAGCCGGGGGGTGTCCCCGGGCTGAGCCACCAATTCTGCCAGCAGGGGCTGAGCAGGTGGGGGACGAAGGCTGTGCTGCTGGCCACCACAGGGATGGGCCTGTACTCCACCAACACCCCAGCCACCGCCTCAGTCCCCTTCAGCTACCGCCAGCAGCCAGCTCAACAACTGATTAACACCACAGCAGCGCCCCAAGTCCCTCCGCCCAATGCCTGCCCCCGCAGATCTCAATCGCATCGTCACAACTCCATAGGGCAGTCAAGAAAGTCCTGTGCTTCCCATTTTACAGCAACAGGACCCGGGGCTCTCTGTCCAAACACAGAACGGTACTTTACATACGAGCACGCACGCGCACACACACACCTCTAAATAATAAACAAGACTCCATTTTTTTCTCTCCTTTAAAAGGTGGCATTATCTAGAGGTTTGGTTTTAGATATTCTCCGGGGATAGCTGCAGCTCCATCACTATAGCGTTGTATTTCAGCCCTCTGGAAAGCAACCCGCCTTTAAACGGAAGTGGAAGTGACGTGAAAGTGTCAAGTTCACTCCTGCTGCAAGTCAGCTTCTAGCCTGTTATCATTTATAGAAGGGTAACACCCCGAGAGCCCCAGGCAAGTGCCGTATAAACTCCTCATGACCTGGCTCTCGTAGGATGTTGCCAAAAGTTCAATGATCTACTCGAAGCTTGGTGAACCGCCACCTAGGTTTTTCTATA
This sequence comes from Pelodiscus sinensis, assembly GCF_052426305.1. Taxonomy (NCBI): domain Eukaryota; kingdom Metazoa; phylum Chordata; order Testudines; family Trionychidae; genus Pelodiscus; species Pelodiscus sinensis. The sequence goes on from NC_143057.1 coordinate 5,799,509, forward strand.
ACTGTTTCAATTGCAACACAGTAAGAATACACAGACATTCTGAACCTAGCCAGCGTCCCTTAAGTGACTTGCCACAAGATGACGGGACGAGAGGTGTTAAATATCAGCCAATTGAACAGTTGAGTAACCTCGTGAATTCTTATTGGTTAGTCAACTATTCCATCGTCCCTGGAGACAGGGACTGGCAGCCACTGCTCCGGCCGTAGTCCCGAGAAGACCCCTACCACGCCATGCTGCTGCCTCTGTATCAGAGAAAACAGCGCAGAGTGCCAGCACGAGAGCAGCCAGTTTAAACCCCAGCTCCCCTTGTGAACCGGCAGCTGCCTCTGCTAAAGAGGCAGCAGTGCAGGGTGGCAGCAGCCCCTGTCTAGGGGTTGGTCTGAGCTCCCGGACTCAGTACAAGCCAGAACTGAGCCTGGCTGTCTGCCCACCCAGCTCCTAATACACTTTACATGCAGAGCCGCAGCAGGGGTAGGTCCCGGACCCATCGCAAGCCAGGACTGAGCCAGGGTGCTGGCCATCCTGCTAAAAAATGTAATGGCAGGTGGGGGAGTGAGTGGGGGAGGGGGGTTGTGTGGAGTCTACAGCATTAACCTGTAAGTTTTTGCTTATCGGTTAATCAACTGCTCTATTACATTCCTAGTCGGGACACGTTAGGGCTCCTCTCCTCCAAAAGCGTTATGTTAGCTGTGCCACTGTAGCACATTTGGGGAAGAAACTTGATGCCAATCAGAAAGAGCTGTCCCCTAGCATAGCTCCTCCACTAGAGGGGGTAGCTATGTCATGGGAGACGCTCCCAGACTGACTTGACACTGTCCACACCGGCACTTAGGTGGGTGTACATTACATTGCTTGGGGAGTGGCTTATTCACACCGTTTAACCCTATTTTGCTACTCTACCTCACGACAGCACACCCTCCTAGCTAATGACTTAGATGATAGGTAATAAAGCTGTTCACTAGCATCTCTAGCCTGTCCAGCCTGACAATAATAAATATTGATCTTGCTTTAACGTCCAGTTGTGGTCAGAAAAGTGGCTCTGTAACAAAATCACCACAATCAAATACTTCTGCTTTCTCTGTTTCTAGCCAAATCCAGGAATTTTATGGCTTCAAACCTATTTTTACTCTTAATGGCGCAAGCACCAATATCAGGGAAGGAAAGCAAGTTGTATTCTGCTTGGCCACATACACTAAGGGTATGTCTACACTAGCCCCCTAGTTCGATCTAATGAGACCAATGAGGGCGACCAAAATTGCAAATGAAGCAGGGGAATTCTAACAGAATTCTTGATTGCGTTACTGGTGAAGATGAGAGAAGCGGAAAGAACCCAATTTGGCTTCCAGGCGTGAGCTGGGGCAGGAATTAAAAATTCTTCCTTGTGAATGGATCAAATTCAAACTGGAGTTAAAGAATATGTAACTTGTGTTACTGATGACTGATCTGACACTCCAGGCCCTGGAAATATTTTGCTCTCAAACCCTGAGCCCCTGCAGTATACAGCTCCATCCATTTTGCCAAAGCCACCCACAACCCCTTCAGTTGCACCCCTGCCCCAGTGCCCACCTCACATTCCATGCTGAGTAGCCTGGCGAGAGCTGCTCAGGATACTTTCACGGAAAGAACGGTCTGAACATCTTTAAAGTGCTCTTTGTTCACTGCCTGCTATTTTGCCTCTCCTCAGGGAGCCAGCTCCAAGTGTTCAAAACTAAAACCCCAGGCCCCGCCGAATCACGAGGGGGCTTAAAAATCACGAGACTTAAAAAACCTAACACAGAACATTTGGGGTCCTAGGTCTTCATCCTCTGGTTTCTGAGCCGCCGAGGCGCACTTGGATCACTTGTTTAAGCTTTTCTCCACCACCAGGAGGGCTCTAAACCAACTTTTGATTTTAAAATGACAGCTGAGATTCTCACATGTTCACATGGCTCCAGGAGTTGGGGCTTTAAGAAATCCAGCAAATCCCAGAAGATTTGTGATATCACCACAAGAATAAGCCACACTGCAGCGCCATTCCATTGGGTAATCTTGGCAAAACTCAGAGGACCCTGTATAATCAAAGGACGGACTCCCTATGTGTTTTGATGTGAACCTGTATCTGATCGAAGATCAGCCTGTGTGTGCATGTTTGTGGGGAGGACCTATTGTCATTCGTCAAACAAATATGAAGAAAGCAGGATCCAATTTTAATAAGGAGCAAGAATTTGCAACTATTTTTATATGTAATACACCTGAACCTCTTTAATCCGGCAATCTTGGGAAATAGGCTTATTGATGGATTATGGAATTTTCCAGACTATGGGTGTTCGCCATAATGAAGGGTAAACAAAGTCGATTACAGAGTACTGTGCATATATAACATCTCATAAGATAAATCTTTAATGCACTATATTTAAACTGTTACTGAGGGTCAGGGTGCAGGTGTGGGAGGGAGGGAGCAGGAGCGGGATGGAGGGGTGCAGGCTCTGGGAGGAATGGTGCAAGGCATGCTGGGAGTGGGGGTGCAGGTCTGGGAGGGAGGCAGAGTGGGAGGGAGCAGGATGGAGGTGGGGGGGTGCAGTGTCTGGGAGAGAGGGTGCAGTGCATGCTGGAGGTTGGGGTGCGGGTCTAGGAAGGCCAAGTGGGGGTCCAAACCACAGGTGTTCCCAGATCCCAGACACCTGGATTAAGGAGGTTCAAATGTATAAAAAAATGCCACCGTTCTGCTGTAGAGGAAAGAAATAGGGTGGTATCCCTTTAAATTATTTGTGATCCTTCTCCCAGCACTCACTGCGTTCTGTGATTAAAACTCTGCTAGAAAGCAGCCAGAGCAGCAATATATCTGTGGCTTGGCATTGGCTATTGGTGCCAACACGGTGCCCGTGTGGGCTTCTTCATGTGGTCTGAGCAGTGCAAAGAACAAGCCACAGAATTCCTCTCCAGAGTTACTGAGCCAAATCTGGACACTACATTCAAACACGAAAAGAAGGTGTTAAGTCCTGCCGCAGCGTAACCCTCAACTCCATGTAAACCGTGCACACACGACAGTCATCGCCAGAACGGTCTAAATAGGAGGCAAATACCACCATTAGTCAGCTCGCGCAGTGTGCTTGGGAATTCATTCCCGGCCCCAAAGAACATTCTTACCTTTCGCTGTCTGTCTCTAGCACATGGTTCTTCTCTTCAGCCATTTCCTCCCTCACAAAGACTTCATCCTCCCCACCTACAGCTAGCAACGCTGGAGAAAAGGACTCCGAGCCAACTCCTGCTTTGAAATCTGCCTGGGCTTCGTTCCAAACGCTCTCCGACAAAGTGACCAACCCCGGGGACATCGGGGCTGAAAGGGAGTGGCTTGACGCTTTGGAGAACTTCATGTCTCCAGGCACAGTCCTTTGTACGTGTGCGTTGGCCTCCGACACTGAACGCTTTGCTCCTTTCTGCTCCTCTGCCTTCTGCAGCCATAAAATCTCCACCCCTTGAAATTCTACATGTTTCCTCACAGCTGCCTCCTTCGAGAGCCTCCTCCCAGGATCCACTTGGATTTTTCTAGGACTGTACGCTGAAAATTCCTTCTCAAAATCCGACCAGCCCTCCCCCAGAATATGGCTCACACCCCCAACTTCACTGTCTGCCTCCCAGGCTGGTACAGATGGTCTGTGACAGCTTGTCTCCATCACCTTGAGGACCTCCTCAGTTTTATTATTGATGGCTCTCGAGGACTCTGACGGCATTTCTCCAGTTACTGTTGCCGCCAGATCTTTTTCTACAATCAAATACAGTTTCTCCTCCGCTCTTACTTCAGATGGAGGAGGCATGTCTGAGGGTTTTTCTTGGCCTGCTGGAACCAATTCTCTGGCTGCCTGCACGCCTTGACTGCCAATACTCCTTTCTTTTTCCATCTGCAGCACTGAACAAAGAGAAGCGTTCGCTCCCTTGTGTGCTTTCGCAGCTTCTCGCTCCGGAGAAATGTTCATAATCCCAGTCTGTCCGTCAGCACATGGCGAAGTTTCTTCTTTCGATGGGGCCTCAGCGCGAGAGTTGTGCTCATCTGCATACGTGCCACTTGCAAAAAGAGTGGGCAGTCGGTCATCTTCTCTCCTCTCCGGACTGCCTGTTACAGCCTCTGCTAGACGCTCGGAGGAAGCCCTCAACCCTTCTTCCTCTGGTTCCATCGTGCCATACTCTGGAAATTCATTGGTGACATTCTGTGGGAGAAGAATGCTGCCTCCATGTCCACCTATAGAAAAGAAAGAGAGTGTATTTGTCTATAGGGTTCATCTGTCTGCTTGTTAAGAGCATTGGCTCCATTCCCAGTTATCTGCTAACAGATTGGCAGCATTGCTATGGAAAGCCCACCGCAGGGAAATGCTATGGTACCTAGCTCTTTTGGAATGCTACTGCGCTGTAGTTATTCACAATTGGGCTTTTTCCATTTGAGTTTTGGGGAAGCACCTTTTTACCCAATTAAGAATGCCAAAAAATGTTTGCTGGGCTTCACAGGGATGGCCCATGAATAGCGTGGGACACATGCCAGGTGAGAGAGCTGAAGACAGCAGGTATCCAGAGTGTAACATCCATCTGTGCATTGCACTGTGGTTTTATACATTCATGGTACTGTCACGGTCTCGTTTTAGCTCTTCTAAAGAGCAATGGCATGGAAAGCAACTGGTGAGATCCCACGTGTTAACACAGGGCAAAACAGACAAGCAAAATTGGAAAAGCTGGAAAGATTCCAGTGATCAAGTAATTCATAAATAATGACAGGATGCTAACACTCCACCCTCGTCTCATTGGAACCTCCATAACTGAAGGCTGAACTTCAGTGGCACACGGACATTTATCATTACACTTCACAACTTTCTGATAAAAGATTAGATGCAGTGTCAGAGCAGAAAGCTGGGGATGTGGGGGAGTGGGGGGGAAGGTTCCCGTTTTGTTTTCCAAGCTGATGAAAATAAAGCAATTGAAAAAACGGACAGCCAGATTTTTCAAAAGAGCTAAGCACCCAGCTGCTCCCATTGTTCTCAGACAACACTACTTCAACTGTTCCCCATAGGAGCTGGTGGGTGCTACACGTACGAATCTCTGGCCACTTCGATGAGGTGCCTATGTCAAGGGTGAGCACTTTGGGAAAGAGTACTTATTTAGTCATTCAGAACAGAATAGAATAGAACAGAACCTCTAGAGGTCATTGAATTCAGTCCCCTGCCCTCATGGCAGGACCAAGCACCATCTAGATAATCCGTGAATGATGTCTGTCTAACTTGCTCTTAAATATCTCCAGAGATGGAGATTCCACAACCTCCCTGGGCAATTTATTCCAGTGTTTAACCACCCTGACAGGTAGGAAGTTTTTCCTAATGTCCAACCTAAACCTCCCTTGCTGCAGTTTAAGCCCATTGCTTCTTGTCTCACCCTCAGAAGCCAAGGAGAACAATTTTTCTCCCTCCTCCTTGTGACACCCTGTTAGATACTTGAAGAAGAGATGTTTTAGATCCCTGCTGTCTTGAAGACTATCATTACAACACTGAGATGGGCTGAGATCAAAATCAAAACATCTCCTTGCCTCATACCTTGCCTCAAGCTGTGCCTAGGGAATGTTGCTGGAATTGGACGTAGGCCTACAGCTTTCGATCCTATTTCACAGTCCCGATCTAATTGCGACATCGCCCCAAAGCGAGGAAGTCAAAGGCTCTCCTAGAGCTATGACAAGTTAGAGTCTGTTTACTTGATCTCGGAGATAAAAATGATAGCAAAGTTATTAGCAGCACCCATCTCTTTCAGAGACTTACCACGTCCTTGGCAGTGCACTGTACCAGTGCAGTTTGTGACCCAGTCTCCAAAGAAAGATAAAATGGAACGATTAACCGTGGAATGGGCAGAAGCTGAGTGAGCTTTTCAACCTACTTGTGCTTCAGCAAAGGTTCTCAAATTCATAGGGGAATGAATGAAGGTTGGACTCCCCATTGAGCAGTGGCTGAACAGTTTCTAAGCTGTAACAGTTCATAAATACTACCTAAGCACACAGATAGGCCGATTATTTTAAATGGAGAACTGCTTATAAGCAAAGTCCTGGGCGGACACAAAAGGTATATCCGGCCTCTTATCCACCATCCGCAAATATGGCCCATGGATTTGGGATGTTAGCATATAGCCATTTAAACGATTAATCAAAATGACTACACGTAACCCCTCCTCCGCTGCCTCTGTTTCAGAGGCAGCAAGGGAGGGAGGCAGCTTAAAGCAAATGCCAGTTCCATGGTACCACATGCTCCCCCTCCCCCGCCTTCCACAGAGACAGCATCGCGGGGGCGCAGGGGGGACAGGTGGGAGCTGGTGCTCTGGGGGAGTCATCTTAAAAGCCGCCTCCTCACGAGCACCAGCTCTGCAGAGCCTCCTGCCCCCCGCCGCAGTGCAGGGTGACAGGGGCTCCCCAGGAGCGGGGCTGGGAGCCGGGAGCATGTTGGCATACTGTACTTATAAGCAAGGCAGGAGTAGCAGGTATCCGAGTCAGGGGAAGGCACTGCCTTCCCAAACCGCCAGCCTGGTCCCTCCCACACTCTGCCCCCACAACACCTACTGTAGGCATATACTGGGGGCGGAGTGTGGCTGCCCCCAAGCATCCATCCTCCCCGTGCTCCGGTACCAGGGAGGCTGGGGTCACACACCCTCCTCCCTCCCCGTGCTGCAGGGCTCCCTCCCCATGCTGCCCCACCTCCCCATGGTGCCAGGGGGCAGTGGCTTGGCTCCCATGGGTGGGGCCTGGGAAGAAGAGGCAGGGCAGGGGGATTCCCAGGCAATGGGAGCTGCATTTCTAGAAGCAGACAGACTGCTTCCGCCAGGCATTCAGGTTTGCCTACCTGAGTTTCCCGAGCCAGCCGATTAAACGCTGAGGGTAGCAGGTACGCTACAAGGACAATCAGCGACCACGCGCTACACCGAAAACCCTCGCAAGGGATTTGTCAGTCTTAAAGGCTTGGCTTCTGAAGCCACCCAAGGCAAAGAGTGCAGGGTGTAGCTTTCCAGCAGTGACTCTGGGACACAGCTGTAAGCTGCCCCACACACCCTATCCGACAAGGCAGCTGTTTGGTAAAGCAGTAAACAACTCGGAAAGTTTCTGATGTTTTCATGTTTCTCATTATCTCCATGAGTAATCTAATTCCCTCGCAAACCCATGCCCAGAGCAGCCAGGCCTATTATAGCTTACAGAACACCACAAGCTTGCAGCAGAGCTTAAGGGTCCTATTCTTCTTTCGACCACGTCCCTCCTTTCCTGTCTAAAGCTCATGTCAAGATCTCAATACACTGTCTGCGTGGCAAAGGAGTTCTACTGTAATTACGAATCCAACCCTTTACTGGAGTCCCAGGGAAAAACAGCAAATTCATTACCTCAGACTAGTTTCAATCAAAAATTCTGCTAAAGGAATCACATGGAATAAGCAATCCAAGCAATGAGCTTTTCCGGTAGGACTTACAGGACTGATTTGCACACAGAGATGGGAGCAGAGCACACGCCTGCTTTCAGGTAGCAGTGCTTAAAAGGAGCTCTGAGTTCTTTAAGGGAAACCCCTCCCCTGTTCCCATCTGCAACAGCCTCATGTCTTGCTATAGCAAGTCCCGGCATATCCTGTCTAGCCCCCATCCCCCAACAAGACTGCATTACCAACAAGGCTAGAAAAGGAACAGCAAAATCAGGTGCGCCGCTGAAGATAAGCAGAAAAATAAACAGTGAAAGGATGCACTCTTTCAGGTAACACCAATTTCTACTTTCCATTTAAGGGCGCTTCTTTGGATAAAGCAAAGTTAAAATTGAAAAGGCTCTAAGCTGAAATAGCAAGAGAGGCAAACGGAAGGAAAGCTGAGAATAGGGCAAATACAGCCTGGGAGTAGCTGCCACTTTTTTTTTTTATGCTTAGAGATTTAAAGAATCCATTACTTAATCTGCACTGGCCTAAATATGATATTGAATATGTTAAGAATCAACCATTACATCTCAGTCTCACACAGGCGCTTGGTCATGGCATAATAAAGGAACGGCTAGGAAGCAAAAAAAAAAAAAAAAAAAAAGCTCACACATTACAAATATAGAAAGACATTTTCACAGGAACAGCTTATAACAATGTGTGTCTCTCTCTACTAGCTAGTTAGCTCAAGAGATATTTATTTGAACGGTCTTCCTACTCACAGAGATTACTGTAGCTCCAGCAGTTACCCATTGGTCAATGGATATGCACAGATCATCAGTTTATCTATAATGATACACGCTAATTCAATTGCTGCTGCTCTAGTCAACTGGAATCAGAATAGTTTCAAATTTCCTGGCAGCCGGCTGCCCTGCATTGCACACGGAGATGTAAATGGAAGTATGCTGAGCATTATGAGAAGCAAACTGCAGTCTCATTCACTCTACCACAGAAGCTAAGAGAGTCCACCTTGGCAGCTTGCAGAAAACAGCTCCACTCGGGATTTTGTACAGTTGAGAAGATTATTTCCGGTGGAGATATTTACGCTCAACAGGAGTTTGCTTTATTATAATCAGATTCAGCAGCATGGAAGACTCAAGAGTACAAAGGCAGCTCTGAGAGTACAATACTAGCCTTGTAGAAACAGAGGCACAATGACACGTTCGCATTATAGCGCATCTTCCCTGATGCAAGAATGGCTGCACATAAGGAAGCAGGCTTCCAATATTTTAATTGCCCCGAACCTCTGTATTGCTCATAAGCTATTTTTTAAATTAAAAAGACTGAAGAATTTATACTAATTATTCTTTCCTTTTTCCCCCAAACTTAAGCAGAAGGAAATCTGTTTAAGGGGGGAAAGTATCATTGATGATACAGAAGATTAGGCTAAGTCGCTAAACTACAAATTTTCTTACTAACTTGACCATCTCAAAGGCGCCCAACCCTCTAGAGTGTCATTTTAATGTCCCTCTAATAATGCTGTAATAAGCTATTTGGCTTTTATCAAGAGTATCTTGTATCATACAGAAACGGAACTGGCTCAGCCAATCAAAGAGGAGGAATAAATACGATTACCAACAGGGTTTTTGCTGCAGTTCTTCCGTTTCTAAATGATGCAGCTCTCTGTGCTTTGACTGGTTCTGATTGGCAGATGGCTGAAACTAGTCACAACAGAGGGCTTAGCATAATCATGGTACAACTCTTTTTTAACAATACTGCAAATATTTAAATCTCTCTGATTCGATTGTCTACAATGATCTTCCTGCTCTGACTGGCCCTTCTACTCAGGATTTTCAAGCTACATTGCCCAAGCATCACATGCCCTTTAGCTGAAGCCAGGAAACCTCCAGCATATACATGAAGGAAAGAGAAGGGAAAAAAGGGCTGGGAGACTTAGGGAGAGGAAGTTGTTTTACAGGGGGAGGTGGCGAGAGACAGCCAACAGGAAAGAAGCAGAAGTCATCTCCATTGTGGCCAACTCTTATGATCTTATGAACTCCCAATAGTTTTTTTTATTTTTATTTTTAACTCCCAGCACTTGGAGCCCTGTGGTTATTTAAAAAAAAAAATCGTTCTAGCTTGAAAACGTGAACCCTAAGAAGCTTAAAAAAAAAAAATCAAAGACAGCAACGGAAACAAACACAAAATTAGGGTCCTGACTTCAATTGCTGGGTTTGGCAACACTGTGCAACTTCAACCTGAAACTCCACCTTTTCGAAACACGCCAACAAATGGCGAGAGGCGCTGTGATGTCTATAGTGCACCTAGAACGGATAAAAACAAACAATTCGACAGCAGCAAGTAGTACTAGAGGTGCCCCACAGACTAGAGAGGAGACGCCATTATTTTGCACCAACTCAGAGGCCTGCATGCGACAATACCCTTGGAACAAGACAAAGTTCAAGAATAACCTCCAGCACATCCAGGGAGAATTCAGCACAAAGGATTATTAATTACCAACTGCAGCAGTGGCCACAGATGGCCAATGAGATGGCTCAATCCCTAGGGTCGTTACCTTGAAAGCTACAATGGCAGAGCAGAGCAGCTGGTAGCACAGGCTGAAACGAATTCATGGAACAGGGATGCATGGAAAAACTGAACTCAGAATCCTGATGTGCCAATTCTCACAATGTTACTGCCACTCCCTACAATATTTGGTGTTTTTTTTTTTTCTTGCAGCCACAGCTCCTGGAGTCAAGTCATCACTTGAGACTCTTGCGTTCCTTTTTGTTTTGGTTTTAAGTTAATAGCCTCACGGTTGCAATAAAAATATGACCCTTAAAGGCTCAAAAAACAGAAAGCACATAAAACCAAACAAAAACAAATTAATTTATTTTTTTAATCATATTGGGTGGGATCTGACCTGTGCTTTTTAAAACAGTTGGGATAAGCAAAGGGTGTTTAAAACCCCAGTCGTTAACTATCATGTTGAATTTTTGGAAAACCAACCATACGTAATTACGGTTGCTGGGGTTCGCAGGGCATCGGAGGGGGGGGCAGGTAAGGGTTGGGGGTAAGAATTGTATTGCATTTCTTAATGCACCACTACTAACAGACACTCCTGCTAAATGCTTTAAGTAGACACTCCTGCTAAATGCCAAGTTACACACAAAGAATCTACAGACTTCCAAGGAAGGCTTTTATTGGCAATAAGGGTAAAGGGAAAGATCGTATTCCTCACATCTGGATTTAGTGACAAACTATGGATCTTTGCAGCTGCCCCAAAAGAAATCACACACAAAAATGCTCAGCTGGCTTTTACGGTCATACTTGGGACCAATCGGCTACCCCCCAAAACAACAGGCCCCGAATACGGAGGCACCCTTATCTTACCCAGCTAAATGAAGGCTAAAATTCAGGCACATGGGCTGCTTCTATTTTTGGGATTCAAACCAAGGGGAGATGTTGCTGGCAAAAAGCTGCAACTGGATTTTAAACAGACACTTTTCAGCAGAGTCCTACGGTGAATGAGACGTTTCCTCAGAGGAGGCTGAATTATGCAAAAGAAAGGGGGCTACATTAGGGAAAAGAAGGCCTTGTAGTTAAGCCTTTGGCTTGTGACCCAGGAAATGTTTGTTCATTCCTGGCTATGCTGCAAATGTTCATGTATATATCCCCTCCCCCGTGGATATCCATTATAAGACAGCGTTTAATAGTATGACCATAAACTATTTTTTCCACAGCATAGTCTGGGGCTCAGTCAGGGTTGTGCTGTGAAGGAAATTGTTGTCTGCAACAATGTCCCCTCTCTTTTTCCCCTTTCTGTGTGCGGAATAAATTTTGTTTAGTGCACTGGGGCATGTACAAATGTGCACCACCAGTAGAAACACATGCTGACAGCTAGGAGTGCTCTGCTAACTGGCTGAGTGGGATTTGAATCTCTCACGGGTGGCCGCCCACTGGTCTGCAGGGCCCTGCAAAACTGGTCGGTGTACAGTGAAGGAGGGAAGGGATTACAGAATGAGGAAGGGCAGTTCTGTGGTTAATGCAGCTGAATGCTGCCCTGGGGGAATGAGATTCTAGCAGCATCTCCACTGCAGTTCCTTTGCGAGGCTGCACACGTTACTTAAAGCAAACTTTTCACAGACAGCCACTAATGACACGTTCCTCATTTTCTGGGTGTCCATCACGAGACACTTGGGGCCTGAATTACAAAAGCTGCAAGTGCTGATGACTGCCTCATGGGCAATCACAGATGCCCAGCGATTTAGAAAAAGTCAGGCCCCAGGCGGCTCAAATTAGGTATCCAAAATGATGGGGCTTTTGCAAATGTTGCCCTTGGTTTCTGTGTGTCAGTTCCCAGTGTGAAGGTACTTCTACCCTAATACTGGCACCTCCTGACTCCTGAGGGCTGTATTCTACAATCTGAATAAAATACTTTCAATGTCTTTACTTTCACTGCTCTGCTGTGACCATCCTTGGCCCTTAGCTGCAGTGTTTATTGAGTCTAAGACAGTGAAGGGGGAACCTTTTTTCTACTGACCCACAGGAAAAAAACACTCAGGGGCCACACACAGCCCTGCAGTGTGTGTGGAGGATCAGGACTTCCCCTAGGCTCTTGGGCGGGGCCAGACATGAGGGGTTCAAGGGGCAGGGGGTTGCAGTGTATGCGGGGGGGAGAGGGAGAGGCGAGGGCTCTGGCTGGTGATGAGGGTGCAGCGAGGGGTGCAGCCTCTGGTGGGGGTGTGGGTTCTGGGACTGGGCCATGGACAGGACAGGGGGTTGGAGTATGGAGGAGGTTTGGGGTGCAGGATCCAGAAAGGAGTTTGGGGACAGGAGGGGGATTAGGGCTGGGGGCATGGGAGGAGGTTTGGGCTCTGGCTAGGTGGTGTTTATCACAGGTGGCTCCTAGTTGGTGGTGCAGTGGGGCTAAGGCAGGCTGGCCTGGTTCCAAGCTGCTCCTGGATGTGGCTGACATGTTTGACACCTAGGCAGAGGCGTGGCCATGCAGCTCGGTGTGGTGCATACTGCCCTGCCCATGCCCACAAGCACCACCCCCACAACTCCCATTGGCTGCAGTTTTTGGCCAATAGGAGCTGCAGATCCTACTGTAGGGCAGCAGTCAGAGCATCCCTGATCACTGCACTGCCTAGGGCCGCAGGGACATACTGGCAAGCAGTTGCTCGCAGCTCCAGCCACATGGGGAGGCCTCGAGGCTCAGAGCTTCCGGCCTCCGACTTGCCACAGGCCAGATGAAATAAAGCAGTGGGCCGGAGGCTCCCCACCCAGGTCTAAGTTGTGGTTACCTCCTTCACAGAAAGCAGTGGCAACTTACTGTGGCAACTTTAACCACTCTGTGATCAGGTTTCAGTCAGATTGTTTTGTAAGAGGGCTCTGGGAGCCATCTAGTTAGCATAGTGCCTCAGCGCCTTTTAGTTTGCTTCCTCAGGCCCTTAGTGACATCTGGATTTCTGGGACTAGCCTCACATCTGTAGCTTTCAGTCCCTGACTGACCATGGAAACAAGCATGTCAAAGGGAGGAACAACAAAATGGAAGCTGCCACACGAAATCAGACGCATAGTCCATCCAACTGTGGCCAATACCAAATGTTTCACAGGAAGACACAAGCAACTACATAGTGAAAAAGCATTGAATAATCTCCCTGCAAACGACTGGTCTTCTTAAATCCCCATCAATTAGGCACTGTCTTGATGGCCTGAACTATCAGGGTGTTTATATCCATCATTTAATTTAAAAAAAAAGTTTAATCCTGTCAAGTGTAGCTGAATAGCCTCTTCCTTAGTAAGCTCTTTGCCACACACCATCTTGTGACAACTGAGTTCGACAGGCTAACCATGAGACAGTGTAACACTGTCCCCCTCAAAATGTTTCGGAACCCTTCCTACTCTTCAACATACCCGATATTGCAGTGAGGACAATCCACTCCCAACCTGTGGCTTCAAATACATCTGACGAAGTGATGCATTTACAGCGGGAGGCTCCAATCGCACCATTCTAAGAATTTTGCATTCCAATTCCATAAATGCTCCAATTTAATCTGCAGCCCCAATTCCCCCTTCCATTTATTTCACCTGCACTTTTCTGTCCATTCCAATTAACTACTTACACAAAGAATAATCTCTGCTTTGGCCTCTTAGACAAAGTTATGGGGTTCACCAAGAGTGTGCAGGTGCAAGGGGAACCTCAGGGAAGGAAAGCCAGGTTTCCAGACTTGTGCAGGGAGTGAAAAGAGTGGAGATGAAGAGGTCATGGCTGAGCAAATGAAGGTAGAAAGTCCAGAGGGAAAAAAAGAAGAAAGTTAAGCAGAGGGGAGCCAGGGTAAGAATGTAGCTGAGGGAGTACATGGAACCTAAGGGACAGAATGGCAGGTACAGATGTGACTGGTTAATTGGTAAGCATAATCTTACCGGGTGATGTTTACCAGTAACCAGTTAACCAGCAGCCCAGCCGGGCTGGAACAGCCCCTGTCCATGGGATCCTAGTTAAGTGGTTAAACAGTTAAATGTAACATTTAACTAGTTAACTGTTTTACCAGGATTTTACATCCCTAATGGCAGAGAAGTTGGTGATAAGGAAAGGCTACAGGGAGGACAAAGGCCTGATGGAAGGATGTGGAGGGCAGGGATGGGGCATGGGAAGAGGAGGAAAATCTGCTGAGAGGAGCAGAGGCAGGAGACAAGAAGCAGAAATGATGTGAAGAAAGGCATTGAGATGCTGGGGAGGCCACATTTATTAATGGAGATACCTATCTCCTAGGACTGGAAGGGACCTTGAAAGATCATCAAGTCCAGTCCCCTGCCTTGACAGCAGGACCAAGTACCATCCCTAACAGATTTTGTCCCAGATCCCTAAATGGCCCCCTCAAGGATTGAGTTTACAACCCTGGGTTTAGCAGGCCAATGCTCAAACCACTGAGCTAGCTCTTCCTAGCTGGAATATTGTGTCCAATTCTGGGCCCCCCACTACTGAAAGGGTATGGACACCAGTGGAGGGCAACCAAAACGATGAGGGGGCTGGAGCACATGACCTATGAGGAAAGGCTGAGGGATTAGGGTTTTAGTCTGCAGAAGAGAAGAGTGAAGGGGGATTTGAGAGCACCCTTCAATTTCCTGAAGGGAGGTTCCAAAGAGGATGGAGAAAGGCTATTTTCTGGCAGAACAAGGAGCAACGGTCTTACATTACAGTGGGAGAGGTCTAGGATGGATATTAGGAAAAACTCTTTCCCTAGGAGGATGGAGAAGCACTGGGATGGGTTACTGAGGGAGGTGGTGGAATCTCCATCCCTAGAGGTGTTTAAGTCCTGGCTTTCCAAAGCCCTGGCTGGGATGATTTAGTTGGGATTGGCCCTGCTTTGAGCAGGGGGCTGGACACAATACCTCCTGAGGTCACTTTCCACCCTAGGATTCTCAGTGGGGTAGAGGAAGAGAGCAAAGGGAGCCAAAAAGATCGGTGAGACAAGCACTGAGCTTAGTCAAGTGTGAGAAAAGTCAAGTATTCAGATATTTTCTTTACTTTATTTAAGGGCACTGGAATCTTTTGTCACAAGTTGACAGTTTCAAGCCATAGAAAAGACTGAGCTTGTACAAACGGTATCAAGAATTCAGTGCTCCGCCGCATAACACGAGCCCAGGTTTACACATAAGCGTTATCATTGTCACGCTCAAGGCTCAGGAGGTTTGTCAGTGTAGAAACAGGCTCCAATCCTTGTGTAATTGGTAGCTCATGGCATCTTAATGTAGCCAGGAGGATAACGAACCCTTGAACTGTAAGTCTGGCTCATTGGGACTTTGTAAAGCAAGTCTTTTCCGGTGGCTATACAGGCAGCCAGAATTTGCATGGCAACGTTACAATTAAGAGGAAAGCGCTCTAAGATGTTTGATGACGGGTGAGAGGAGAGTGTTCATTAGAGATAAAGCTGCCGGAGTTGCCACTCTCAAAGAATCAACGGGGGGTCAGTAGACAGGCTGTTCCAGTGACCTCACCGTACTTCCAAACCATCAAACTTTTTGGTTTCTTTTCCAACTTCACGGTAATTATTCATATCCTGGCTGTCTCATTTCTTTTAAAAAAACAAATAGTTGGTAGGGAGTTTTATTTTTACCCTCAAGTTGCTGAGATGTACCTTAACATGGAGTTATTAGGGGTTCTTTTATTTTATTTGGATATTGTATTTTATATTAAAAAATCACATTTAAGTAGGGGAAAAAAAAGGTGCTACTCTAATGTGTCTAAATGTAACAGATATTTAACAGGTTGCTATCCGACTCCCATAATCACTGACAGACGCTATCCAAAGCCGTGTAAATAAGTGACTTTTCCATTAGTGATTAGACTCAGGAAATGTCTTGCAAGGTCCAATTTAGTTTTGCTTTTGAAACATTTCCTTGGAAGCCATAGGGATGGTGAGGAAAGCACGGAGGCTGCATGAGGGTAAGGCATCAGCAGTGGTGTGGATACGGATAGTTCACCCCTGTGGTCACAAGCTTTGTTGCTGTTAGGGACATGAGGAAGTGAATTCCTTTCTGCTCCTCACAGCATTCGTGCCCATTCACCCCCTGCTCCCCAGACAGCTCCCTGCTCTGGGAAATGCACTGGGAGGGGGCTAGGCAAAGGGGCCAGGCAGGTAAGCAAAGAGGGGGGCAGGTAATGAGTTAATAGTGAAGTTGTCTCAAGTCATATTTTAAAGCCTCTTAGGTCTAGGCTACAATACGTCTCACCGTGGTCAATCTATGCTACACAACTTCAGACACGCAAATAGCGTCACTGAAGCTGTTGTACTGGCCGTGGTGTCTTGTAAAGTTGGCAAAGGCTGTTCTCCCATCGATGCCAGCTACTCTCCTCGTTCTGGTGAAGTACCAGAGTCGACGGGAGAGAGCTCAGAGGTCAATCCACTGTGCAGTGAAGACAAGCCCTCAGAAAGAGCTCTCTGGCAAGAATTAGACGTTATTAGCTTTAAACAGGGAGGAAAGATTTTGGGTTTTTCCTGACTTTATGAGTGTGCATGTTTCCATGCTTCATCAGGACTGGGTAAGATACCATTAGCCTACAGCAGGGGTGGGGAACCTCAGGCCAGGGGACCAGATGCGGCCCTTGGCTTGCCTGGATCTAGCCCCTGAGGCTCACGGCCCCCCACCAAAATTGGGGAGCCTGTACTGGTGCTCCAGTCTTCCCACTGCCTCCCCATGGGGCTGCAACACTCAAAATCTACTAGGCTGGGCCCCCCATGCTCTGGTATGGGAAAAGGAATGTGGGGAGAGTCCTTCTCAGTCCTCCACACTGAGGGCCCCCCCCAACCTCTCACTTGTGTGCAACCCCCAACTGATTTTTCTGCGGGTCAACGGTTCCCGACTCAAAAAGGGTCCCCACCCTGGCCTATAGCCTTCTTTATCCTTCTGGCCTTCAACTAGTGCCCATTTTCACAGTTGTGGCAAACACACGGAGTCTTATTCCACTTACAGTCACCTTCTCTAAACCGAACTGGCTGTTTTGTTCAACTTTTGGACAAACACCCCCTCTTTCTGGCTGCTAATTACCTTTACCCCGCCCTCCTTTAGCCAGCAATCGCCCTTTTCTGATTGGCTCACAAAGAAGGAGTTGCTTTTTATCCCCCACCAAAAAATAGACTGGTTGGGAGACTTCACACATATTCTGTGAACTCCCAGAAGACACAACCTGGACCGAGGTGCAGAAGTGATTGAGTCAGACAACAACTCAAGCATTTTCCCACATTTTAACAAGCCAAGCAAGCTAAGTTTGGCTTTATTTCTGAACGTTATTAGCAACATATGGCTAAGAAGTGGTATTCACTTACTTAAATAACATCTGCTCCCCCCTCCCCCACTTACCCTCCCACTTCCCTAGTGCATTAATCCTTGCTTGTATGTAATTTCATACCTAGTCTGGCATGTCCAAGTTTCCAAAAACTGAAGAAACAGCAAGCAAATTTGCCCTGCCATTTTTAAAAGGCTTTCAAAATGGTAGCAGAGAGGATCTTTTGGACCATATTCTCTTTTCCCAACTGACCCCAAAAATGGTACTCGGCTAAAAAGAAATGACAGATAAATGTTGCCTTCTCGATTGGGCTCTGTAAATTCATACCCATGTTTTGGCAAGGCTGGATTTGAGATGAGAAAAAGTTAATTTTATTTTCCGTCAGTGGTTCCCACCAGACCCTTTTCAATTAAGGAAAACTTTGGCCCTTGTTTCCTTCAGGATAAAGATAGGGAGAGCCATGAATACATAAAATTAGCCAATTGTTTACTCGCATCTTTTCTTAACTCAATTGGTCCACGGTCAGACAGCGTGGGCTTGCAACATTTTCAGAAAATTTGATTTATAAGAAAGGAGTAAAAGGAAACAAAGAATGAACTAGTTTATACTTGTTACAACTTTGCTAAGAAGGAGGAGTCCATGTCTGATATATGAGACAACAGATTTGAGTAGACAGCCCTCCGGAGCAGGGGGTTTTAGACTGAGGTACAGATGCACAATGTCAATTTGTACCAAAGATAAGAGTTTCTTTGAGGTATTGTCTGAATGGTATCTTACCCAGCCAGGTTAAAATAAAGATGTATGCACAGAGCGTAGAAAGATGTTGTCGAAATCATGGGGGAAAGTTCCTACAAGGTGAACATGTTCAATTATTAAATAACATTAGAACACAATTGTAACCATGTATTATAATTGTTGGATATTTATTAACATGTAATCCTTTTAGACCACTCTCACAAGGGAGTCTTTTAGCCACTTACCAGTAACAAATTTTTCCTTTATCAATAGCTGCTAGACTATTGGCAATTTCTCACTGGAAAAGGAATTGTTGGGGGGTAAGGAATGGCTCAGAGAAATACTGGATGTTGTTCAGGTTATGGAAGAGTGAGCACATCAAGTATGTACACAACCCAGCAGACAGAGGACAAACAGCTACTCCGGGTAGTTAGTAACTATTTATTCAACACATTCGCCCGTAAAACCCCATTAGCTGCATTGGACAAAGTTGGCTGAATGTTGGAACTTGGGAAGTTGGAGCATGTATGAGGACTTGCTTTGATTTGTTAGCGAGTCAAGACAGAATTCTGAGCTTTACGATGTCCCCAGAAATGCTGAACATGCATTACAACTGTGCTGTGGCCTAATCTATTACATATTTCAGAGGATGTGCCTGCTTGGGTGTCTGTCCCCCAGCAGGGGGACATGCGCCGCTCCCCTGGCTGTGCCAGCTGCAGCAGCTGTGGAGACGTGCTTCTCACCTGGCCCCATGCTGCTGCAGTGAGAGAGGGACTGGGGTTGTCCTCTCTTCCCGGGTACCCTGCATCCTGAACCCCTCCTCCCCAGCCCCACGCCACAGCAATGATTTAAACAAAGAACACCACAACTTATTTGAGTTAAGGACCCGAGTGACTTCTAGTGACACTCTCAACAAGAGATGAGTTCATAATGAATCACATTGTACTTGGGTAACATGTTTGGTGATGATGTGTAAAGTTGTTTACATTTCCTAAACAAACAACTTAAAAAAATTAGGCTTGTTGGATTTCCTGAACAAAACAAAGATAAAACTCTGCACTTTAATTCCATTCATTTCAGTTTTCGGTCTGCTTCAAAACTGTTTCTGAAGAGCTTTGGGGATTAAAGAATCCTCCTTTTAACTAAAAATGGCATCTTAAAGACACCCCATGACCTGGAATATATAAACTTACCAAAATGCAAAGGGCAGCGCAGCCTCAGACTAGACTGCCTCTCACGCCTGAAATAAAGTCAAGAATCTGTAGTGATCAAAACAAGAACTCAGAAACAGGAGGCGGCGGGTGTCATTACTATTGAGCAAGAAGAAGAAATGGGATTCACCACTAGATATTATTTCTTGCTACGGTGTTGAGAAAATAAATGGTGGGCAGAGTTTTTCCAATACAAATAGAATAAAAAGTTTAGCTTGAGTGTTTAGCCTAGAATCTCTCAATTACAGCCTAGCTAACTGTAGCTACAGATATAGAACCAACCAGAAACACTTGAGAGTACACGCAGCGAACATCAAAAGAATAGGTAATGATTTGAGTCATACTGTCTTAGAAAGTGTGACGAAAATTACTCAGATTGCACAGCTGGCCGAACTCGGAGTGGAGAGACTTACTCTACAGATGCCTGGAGAAATACTGAACGTGTGTGGCATGCAAACTTTCTGCAGCTACGTGGCAGCATCCCCGTTTACACAGAGGAAAACAATGCTACATGTTAGAGCAAGGCTACTCAACACACGGCCCGTTTGCGGCCCGCGGTGTTCTTTGGGTTTCTGCAGGGCTCAACACACAGCCCGCGGGTGAAAGTCAAAACAAAAAAGTAGTCAGTATAATGGTCTTCTGTTGATATGCGTTTTAGTAGTTAAATTCCTGGACTGTCATTGCTCAGTGCTGACATATGGGTGGAAATCGGGTAAATATTGCATTTTATTAATGTCAGAACTGACTTCAATGGGGCCTGTGTGTCTTGCCTTAATCTTTGTATTCATGCCCATCAGTGTGAAAGAAGCTATTTGCATATAATTGCATATATATTTGAATATAGTTAGTTTAACTTCTGTGCCAGGGAAGATAATGGATCAAGTAATGAAGGAAATCATCTGTAAACACTTGGAAAGTGGCAAGGTGATAGGGAACAGCCAGCATGGATTTGTAAAGAACAAATCATGTCAAACCAATCCGACAGCTTTCTTTGATAGGATAATGAGTCTTGTGGATAAGGGAAAAGCAGTGGATGTGGTATACCTAGACTTTAGGAAGGCATTTGATACGGTCTCGCATGATATTCTTATCAATAAACTAGGCAAATACAACTTAGATGGGGCTACTATATGGTGGGTGCATAACTGTACTCAGAGAGTAGTTATTAATGGTTCTCAATCCTGCTGGAAAGGTATAACAAGTGGGGTTCCGCAGGGGTCTGTTTTGGGACCGGCTCTGTTCAATATCTTCATCAACAATTTAGATATTGGCATAGAAAGTACACTTATTAAGTTTGCAGGTGATACCAAGCTAGGAGGAGTTGCGACTGCTTTGGAGGATAGGATCATAATTCAAAATTATCTGGAGAAACTGGAGAAATGGTATGAGGTAAACAGGACGAAGTTTAATAAAGACAAATGCAAAGTGCTCTTCTTACGAAGGAACAATCAGTTGCACACTTACAGAATGGGAAGTGACTGTCTAGGAAGGAGTAAGGCAGAAAGGGATCTAGGACCACAAGCTGAATATGAGTAAGCAGTATGATGCTGTTGCAAAAAAAAAAAAAAAAAAAAAAAAACCATCACCATGATTCTGGGATGCATTAACAGGTGTGTTGTGAGCCAGACACGAGGAGTCATTCTTTCGCTCTACTCTGCACTGATTAGGCCTCAGTTGGAGTATTGTGTCCAGTTCTGGGCACCGCGTTTCAATAAGGATATGGAGAAATTGGAGAGGGTCCAGAGAAGAGCAACAAGAATGATTAAAGGTCTAGAGAACATGACCTATGAAGGAAGGCTGAAAGAATTGGGTTTGTTTAGTTTAGAAAAGAGAAGATTGAGGGGGGACATGATAGTAGTTTTCAGGTATCTAAAAGGGTGTCATGAGGAGGAGAGTGAAAACTTGTTCATCTTGGCCCCTGAGGCTAGAACAAGAAGCAATGGACTTAAACTACAGCAAGGAAGGTTTAGGTTGGACATTAGGAAAAAGTTCCTGCCTGTCAGGGTGGTTAAACACTGGAATAAATTGCCCAGGGAGGTTGTGGAATCTCCATCTCTGGGGATACTTAAGAGCAGGTTAGAGAAATGTCTATCAGGGATGGTCTAGGCCAGCGTCTCCCAAACTATGGGATGTGGCCCGGTACCGGGCCGCGGGAAAAAAAATACCAGGCCTCAGCGGGCCGGTTGGCTGCCGGGAAGGGAGCAGAGCAGGGCAGAGTGGAGCAGGCTGGGAGGAGGTGGCGGGGGGAACCAGCTGCTGGGAAGCAGGGTTGGGTCAGCAGGACTGTCCTGCAGAGATCAGGGCAGGTGGGTAGAGGGCTGGCGGAAGCAGGGTTGGGGTTAGCGGGCCTGTGCGGCAGAGATCTGGGCAGGCAGGCGGCCAGCAGAAGCAGGGCTAGCTGTCCCGCGGAGATCCGGGCAGGCGGACGGGTGGCAGAAACAGGGTTGGAGGCAGCAGGGCTGTCCCGTGGAGATCAGGGAGGGCAGGCGGCAGAACTGGGGCTGGACGGGGGGTGGGAGGGCTGGAGGAGGAGATCAGGAGAAGGACGGGGGAACCGGCCACAGGAAGCAGGGCTGGATGGGGGCAGCAGGGCTGGCCGGGAGGGTCGTCAGGGGAGCAGGACTGACCGGGGGAGATTGGTGGAGGTGGGGGGAACCGGCCGCCGGAAGCAGGGCTGGACGGGGGCAGCAGGCTTGACTGGGAGATCAGGAGGAGAAGTGGGGGGCGGGGAGCGGGACTAACCCAGGCACATGCAGACCCTACAGACCCTGGCAGACGAGTGAGTCTGATGAGGGATTCCATTCCGGTCCCCCCACCCCACATTTCCGTGTCCCTGGAGTAGTTGCGAACTGCCTGGCAAGTAGACACACTCAGGCACCGTGAGCACATATTCCAGCCAGGCAGTTCACAGCTAAGGACTGATACACCTAATTATAATAAAACCTACCTAATTAGAAAATACCAGACATTTTATATGTCTGGTAATTTCTCAATTGGTTTCCTGGACAAAACCCTCAAATACTGGACTGTCCAGTACAAAACCGGACACCTGGCAACCCTCCCCTTCCTTGCACCCTCCCTCCTAGCCAGATACCCTACCCCCAATCTGCTCCTGCCTCCTGGAGTGCCCATGTGGCACCGGGTCCCCCCAAGCTCTGGCCCAGGCTGGGTGGAGGATGCAGCCGGGTGAAACACTGAAAATGTATTAATTTTTAATTCTTTTTTTATACGTGTTTATATTTTTGGGCTGCAAAAAACAGTACTAAAAAAAAAAACCAGGTTCCAACTAAAGTAAAAAGTTTGGGAAACCCTAATCTAGCCAGCTTTCTATCCATCTTACAGTCCATTTATCCAATCCATATTCCCTTAGCTTGCTGGCATGAATATTGTGGGTGATTATATCAAAAGCTTTGCTAATGCTGGCACTGGGGGCTTTGGGAGAATCAGAAACAACTTATTAGAATATTCATCATTTGTTTAATGAATATGCAAATATGCAAATGAATGTTACTGGTCCTCCAAAAGCTCGTGAATGGATTTACTGGTCCCCCTGTCAAAAAGTTTGGGAACCCCTGGTCTAGACAGTATTTGGTCATGCCATGAGGACTGGACTCGATGACCTCTCGAGGTCCCTTCCAGTTCTAGTATTCTATGATTTTTTTTATATACACACACACACACACACACACACACACACACACACACACACACACACACACACACACACACACACACACACACACACACACACACACACACACACAGGGAGTATCATTGAGGCCCAAAGTTGAGTAGCCCTGTGTTAGAGGATTGCTGTCACATCAGGATCCAATTCTCATTCAGGGCAAGGCTCCTTTACACTGTGAAGTACACTGACATGCACTTTCAAACGCTTTTATGCCTGCACACTGTAAAGGAGCTTCAGTGTAACTCATGATCAGGCTCTGTATGTCCTTCAAGCAGTGGAAAAAGCACTTACCTGTTTCCGAAGGTTTCTCTGTTTCTGGCCCATCAGACAGAAATCCATCTCTGGCCTTGGCAAGACTCTGGGAACGAGTCAATGCTTTGCTAGCCCAAACACACGTGTCTGCCTGTCGAGTCAAAACAAAAACGAATTAGCCTTCCACTTAAAGCATGGAATGTTAATAATGAACTATTCAGCATAGCATCAGGCTGGGGATTTTCAAAATCACTTTGCATGCAGAAAGCCCCTACCGCCACCCAAGTCAAAGGGAACTGAGTCAGGCCAATGCTATGCACTTTGGAAAAGTCCTTCTTTAAATCTTATATCCAAGATCTTCAGGAGTCACCGGTGATTTTGGAGCCCACAACTTACAGCACCTTAAAGGGACTTAGTTGACAGAGGATGGGTACTCAGTAAAGTCAATGACCACTTTCAAAGGACCTTGGCCTACACATAGAACTGTAGGCACCCCAGTTTGAAAACCGGGCCCTAAATTACTATAGGAACAGATACTGAACGGCACCTGGAACGTTTAAAATCCTCTTTTAAAATTACTGCTCTCCTAATTAAAGTGGACCCTTGAATGCGTCAAGATGAATTCTGCAACACGGGAAAAAAACAGAACTTTCTGAACTAGGTGATATTTCTTTGTCGTAAGGTTTCGGCACAGAATTGCATCAGCCATGTGCAATTATGCATGTAACAGAATTATAAGCAATGGTAAAAGAGAAAAATGATCATCTATGAAGACTACAGATTACTAAGTTTTGCTCCCAAATTATCTTTCCACACCAGGAGCGTTATAGCCTGGAAGACTTAGGTGCACACTAAGAAATGTTATGACTAAGAGAATTCAAAATTCACTCCATATTAACATAGTTTACTCTATATTAACATAAGGCTCTGTTTTGTGGAGAAGTTAGTGCTGAAACCTAATGAACATGCAGGACCACAGCTTGATAAAGACGGGGTACCACTAGGGCTCACGAAAGACTTAGAAACACAAACTTCAAGATAAGGATTCTACACTGATAGGCAGGGCTATTTAACCATAAACACTAGAGATGGAAATGACCTTCCGGATGAAATCCTGGCTCCACTAAAGTCAATGGAAATTTTACATCTGATGTCAGGATTTTACCCATTATGTTTTCTGCAGTGGATGGATGGGCTGGTGAGTATCTCACCCCAAGCTCCCCTAACAGCTGCAGCGGTCTTCTCTCGCCATTCCTCTCTTTCCTCCCGCCCCAACTTTCTACTTTTGAGCCAGCTTTGCTAAATTCAGGCCAGCGTTTTGATGATTGGTACATAAAATCCTACCCAGGGAGTCCTGAATATCTGGACAATAAAAAGAACAAAAGTCTCAACCGGAAAGCATTATAGCAGATCCATCAGAATAGCTATTAACAGCAGGCCTCCTGGAGCTACCCCCATCAAGCCAGCTGCATACTACCCCCAGCTACAGCAAAGTAACCAGTTACTCACTAAGCATCACCATCATTGGGTGATGCTTAGTGGGTACCAGTTAACTGGTACCCGGGAGCAGCCCAGGGAGAGGGCTGCTACAATCCTGTGGGAGTCGGGAGCCGCTCCCCCATCCCGAGCTTGGACCTGCCGGCTCCTCCTGCTGGCCCCCCCATGTGGGCGGGCCAGCAATGGCAGCCAGCAGCCCCAAGCGCAGAGGTGCCAGCTGCAGGACTTGGCTTAATTAGTTAACTGGTTAACCCTAAGATTTAACCACGATTTTACATTCCTACAACAAAGAGTAACAAAAGATTTGTTCAAATGATACAAGCCATGCACTTCGTGTGGAAGCTTCTTTGCTTACACATGCTTCTCACTGAACAATTGTGGCATGCGCACAAATAAGGTCTGTGTGTGAGTGAAGGAAAAACTGCCCATACCTGGTTTAATTTAAAAAACAACCAATGGTTCTGCAGCACCTTAGAGACTAACAAAAAACGTAGCTAGTATCATGAGCTTTCATTGGCACAACCCACTTCTTCAGATGAATGGAGTTAAGGGATCCAGGGAACAAATAAATAGCCAAGAAAGAGAAGGGATGGGAAGGGAAAGAGAAGAAAAAAATATGAAAAAATATATCATAAATTAGAGTGTGCTGAATATACACGGTGCTTACGTCATAGGGTGTGGAATGTAGCGATGCTTACATCATAGGGTGTGGAATGTAGCGATGCTTACGTCATAGGTTGTGGAATGTAGCGGCTCATCCAGGTCGGGTCTTTGTTCAGACCTTGATTACAGGTGTCGAATTTGTAAATGAAACCAAGTTCTGCAGCTTCTCTCTCCAGCTATCACTTCTAGATCCGTTAGTGAAGTGTTTCCCAATTTTATTTGGCCACAGAACCTCTCGGGCTGCCTTAAAAAAAGCACCTCGCCGCCACGTTTCCTCAAGAAAAAAAGCCCAGCAGAATCGCGGCAATGTCTCTAAGAGGGGGCGGGGAGCACCAGTTGGGAAACACTGCATTACTGAGTGCCCAGGCAAGTTGAAATGTACCTGGTTTGACTTTCTAAAAAAGTAAGAGGTGCTGCATGAGCAACAGATATCAGTAGATCAGTAGGTGAAGAAAGCCAAAGCCTTTAAACCAGCCTATTCACTCATCACTACACTAGTGGCAAGTTAGGGTACGTCCAGAGGGGTGTAAAGTAGACATATTGAAAGTGCAAATGAAGCGGGAATTTAAATATCCCGCGCTTCATTTGCATAATGGCAGCACCCGCTTTTTTCCAAAACGGAGCTTTTTGAAAAAAAATGGCAGTTTAAATAGGGAATTTTCGACAAAAATGCCCTGTTTCAAAAGATCCTGTACTCCTCAAAAGGATTTCTTCTGTCAAAAATGCCCCGTTTAAACTGCTGGGGGGGTTTTTTGGGGTTTTTTTTTTCCCGAAAAGCCCCGTTTTGGAAAAAAGCAGAGGCCACCATTATGCAAATGAAGTGTGGGATATTTAAATCCCCGCTTCATTTGCACTTTCGATGAGTCTAATTTACATCCCTCTGCCAACAGAGGGATGTAGTTTAGACACACTCTTAGAGGGGATCCTACCCAGCCAGGACCAATATCAAACTGTGGGTACACAGAGTCCCTGCACATAGCTGAGGCCTTAATCAGAAGACGAACTGAAGAATTTCAGATCCAGACACCTTTGTGTGATCCACTTCTTTCATGCCAGCAAATGACTTTGGCAGATTTTTTCACTATACCCTGCCACGCCGTCAGGAAAGAAATTCTTGTTCCAGTTCACTACACCCAAAGCATCATCCAATAAGAACCAGAAAATTCTTTCAAGTACCTAAAAGGGTGTTATAAGGAGGAAGGAGAAAATTTGTTCTCCTTGGCCTCTGAGGATAGAACAAGAAGCAATGGGCTTAAATTGCAGCAAGGGAGGTTTAGGTTGGACATTAGGAAAAACTTCCTGGCTGTCAGGATGGTTAAACGCTGGAATAAATTGCCCAGGGAGGTTGTGGAATCTCCATCTCTGGAGATATTGAAGAGCAGGTTAGACATTCACCTGTCAGGGATGGTTAGACAGTGCTTAGTCCTGCCGTGAGGGCAGGGGACTGGACTCAATGACCTCTCAAGGTCCCTTCTAGTTCTAATATTCTATGACATTCCCCTCATTTTCATTCATAAGCTAAGATCTATAAAAACAGACGCCTAAAATTAGACTGAAATCCTCCTTCAGATACCTAAAAAAAAACCAAACAGCTGAGTGCTCAATATTCTTGGAAACATGGCCACTTACTCAGGCACCTAAGTATAGACTTGGACCTCAATTCTTATTTACACTGCATTATACCCTGACTTTCAGACCTCTTTTAATAGTGCTTTGGCATTATAAAGGGGCTTTAGTGTAAATGAGGGTCGAGTCTTTAGAGCCAATTTTAGACACCTGCTTTTAAAGATCTGAGGCAGAAATAGTGCAGTTTTAACACCGTGATGTGATGGTAGCTGCCATTTAGACTGTCTCTGAAAATAGACAGTGCTGCAAAGAAGGGCCCAGCTGGAAGCACTGGATTAGACACAATGCTGGGAGTTAAAATTCATGATTTCTGTTCCCCATTTTGCCACGAACTCTGGGGCTGGTCCAAAGCCCACTGAAGTCACAAGGTCTCAGAAACCAAGATGTTTAGAAGCAATTAGAAAAGGGCTGGACTTTTCCAAGGAACATTCCGAGCTGCATTAGTAAGGATTAAAAAATAAATACAACTTTGGAAGTGCTATAAACCCTCATACTTAAGGGCACTAGCCAACTCCCTCAGCTGGAGGTTAGGAAGAAACTTGCCTCATAAGCAAGTTATGACATTATCTAAATCATATTAAGCAGCCAGGCCCCACCTACTGAATTACCAACTCCGTTTCTGCAGCGTGTCATGCTCGGGCTTGCTAAACACATTGTGCTATTTGAAAGCGAACAGCACACGTGGCTCTCTCCCGTATCCCCTAGACCCGCTGTTCTCATTTAACAGCTTGAAGGCTGCATGAAGTAACACCATTTGCTTTTTTTTAGGTCTCTTAATGTCACTTCACACAAAAGTTCCCTGGGCACTGTGGTATGCAGTGTGTAGCCATTAAAATGCACTCCAATGCAAAGAACTCTCACGAAGGCTCCTGTGGTGCGTTAGGCCCTTCATGTCAGTCTGTAGTGATACTCTAATGCAGTGCATTTCTGTGTGGTTTACCCATGATGACAGCAGATTTTTAAAAGGCATGGATGCCTTTAAGGTGTCTATTTTATTTAAAGATGTATTTATTTTATTTAAATCTAAAGTAGGCTGGTGAATCAGTCTTTAGGTATCTAAGTGAATTACCTGATTTCCCTGAGTCCCTCAGTGGAAACTCCTGGGTGTGCACTTTTAAGAGTCAGGCTATGACCACTCATAGACTTACAGCCCCGTGTTTGACTGCCTTGGTCAGAACACACGGGTATAGC
This sequence comes from Pelodiscus sinensis, assembly GCF_052426305.1. Classification (NCBI taxonomy): domain Eukaryota; kingdom Metazoa; phylum Chordata; order Testudines; family Trionychidae; genus Pelodiscus; species Pelodiscus sinensis. The sequence continues at coordinate 5,827,547 of NC_143057.1, forward strand.
ATTCGCAATGAGAGCTGCCAGAGTGACACCGTCTCTAAAAAGACATGAACCAGATGGATACTGAGCTACTGCGCATTCGACAATCTCCCTTCCGTGGTGTAGTGGTTGCTGGTGAGGCACATTTGACTGTAATTAGGGGCTTATTTAAGTCAGACTCAAAAATCCCACAGCCACTCTGAGAGCGAGGCTACGTCTACACTACAACGCTATTTCGAGATACCAGAGTATCCCAAAATAGCTATCCCGCGTCTTCACACCAGGCTCTTACAACGTCCCTGTAAACCTCATCCCACAAGGAGTAAGGGACATTTCGGAATAGCGCTTTATTTAGAAATTCGGTGCTGTGTCAACCACGCCAAACGACGAAATAAGCTATCTCGAAATAGCATCGAAATAAGATATGCAATTTGCGTAGCTCAAACTGTGTTATCTTATTTCGAGTTACAGTGCAGTGCAGACACACTCACAAAGAGCTATCCAAGGTACAGAACGGGGCCAGAGCATCACAGGACCCAAAGTGCACACACCCCATTGTTGCTTAGTTAACGCTCCTCCTTTCTAGATCTGTCAGCAATTGGCTCTCACAGTACACATGCTGCCCTCCCCCAGCCCCACGTCCACCACCAGGGCTCACTGCCACCCCTTCTCCTGACCAGGGTCCCTGCACAGGCACGATCGCTGCTCTCCACCCTGTGTGGGGAGCACTGGCGCTCCAGCGGGTCGCCTGGTTCAGGTCCCGGTGCAAGCGCTGGTCCCGCGTCAGCTGAGCAGAGACAACCTTGCTGCTCGCTCAGGTTGGGCCCCAGCCCCCCTCACTCTCCATGGGGGGAGGTCGAATCTGAGTGAGCGGTATTGTAACCAGGTGCAGTGGCATTGCATCAGTGCTCAAACTGCCTCCCCAACACTTGTCTAGGCTGCCGATGCATTAATCTGGCCCTGGTGAGGCAGTCTCCCCCTCACGTTAGCAGCAAAGGGAGAGCCCCAGCGACTAGTACAACCCTGGGAGCAACAGACCAGCGAGATACAAGAGTTTCCCGCCCCGCAGGAGGAGTTACTGGGGTCAGGAGTGCAACAGCCAGAATCACGGTGGGGTATCTGAGGAAGATCACTGTAGTGCAGTTCCTTCTAGCTGGACTCCACCTGGCTCCATGGCTTGGATAATCCTCTCTCCCCACGGACCTCTGTGCAGCCTGGGGAGCCCAGGTTCGCGGCAGCTAGTGAAAGACCGTGCAATCTGAGGACAATATAATGACCGCCAGTCAACAGGGGCTTGTGGGAAAGAGATCTGAAACTCACACGATACTGTGTCTCAGGAGGTAGCCGGGTTAGTCTGCATCTGCAAAAACAACAAGGAGTCCTGTGGTCCTAAAAAAAGCTCCCCCAGCAGCATCCTGGCTAGGTCTGGAAACAGTTACTGCACAATGGAACCATAAGAGTTCTTCCTGTTAACTATAATAAAGCCATATCCTGAGTCAAACTAGGGATGTAAAGGTTAACTGGTTACCTGGTAAGCATTAGCCTTACCAGTTAACCAGAGAACCAAGCCCGGCCAGAGCAAGCTGCCCGCCCGTTAACAGGTTAAACATCCCATTTAACGGGTTAACTTTTTTAATGGGTATTTACACCCCTCAGTCAAACAGAATCTTCCTTGCATTGGTTCAGTGTGGAGAGACACAATTATTGCCTCACTGAAACACTTAGGAGCTGCTGTTATCTGAAGGTAAGCCAACTCTTCACCTGTGCCTCTGACAGTAAAAAGGAAACAGAGAACCACGTGCATCATCGCCAAATCAGATTAGACCTTCCTGTAAAATCCCAATGCATCAACGTAACTTTTCTGAGAAACTAGGTCCGATGTCCCAGAAACTGTGCAGGCACGTCTGAGCACTTAATCCTCTAATCAGATGCTGCTTATGCATTCTGATTATTTGGTTTTGTAGCCACATAGTAGCAGAGTACAAATAGCATCGTCACTTTTAACTTGTGCAAGTCTGCTGCTGATAAGACTGAGGAGGCAGGGTCAACTCGAGACCTTGACAGTCTCTCTTCAGGTTCAGGGTTGGGTTCTTTGAGCTTTTACAGAACACCCTACTACCTCCCACAGATGCTCAGCTCACCAGTCTCGCAACACACAGCCTGAAGAGCAGAGAGCCATTCGGACACCTCTCCAGTTAGCCATGTACGGGATGTCCTTTAACTTCCCTTATCATCAACTTGGCCTACTCCTGACCATCAGAATGTGCCACACATGACCACACAGCCATGCACACGTAATGTAATACCCATCACAGGCTCGCTGGTGCCAAGCTTTTCCCCATTCCAGCATTCCTGTGGTGATCTCACCTTATCATCCTGGCTATCAACGTGCCCTCCCTCTGTGGATGGAAAGGCAAGCTACACCTTGCACTGTCAGACCACAGAGTGGTCACTGTGAGTCACACCTTTGTGGTATGCACCACTACAGTCTAGGGATGTAAAAATCCTGTTTAAAATGTTAACGGGTTAAACTATGTGTTTAACCAGCATGCCGTGGGTGGGGTCTACTACAACAGCCCCACACCCACAATGTGGGGGCCCAGCTGGGTTGGAGCGCCCCCGCGCACGGCACAGCACACTGGCCCCGTTGGGCTGGAATGACGCCACTGTGGGCAGGAACTGCTCTGGCCAGGTGAAGCAGGGCCCGCTGCACTATGACACAAACGGGGAGCTGCTCTTGCCCGGCCAAGCACCAGTTAACCAGTTACCTGGTAAGCATGCTGGTAAGGCAATTCTTACTGGATAACTACTTATCTCTTTGCATCCCTACCACAAGACCTCAGCACTGAGAGCTAGGTGCAAACCCACTTTTTCAGCCTCAAGAGCAACAGAGGAAAAGCTAGCACTCTTCCCTTTCCAGTAACTCCTGCAAAGGAAGGAGAAATCTAGTTTTCTTGCTGGGCACCTTGCTCTACTGTCTCCAATTTGCAGGCAGGTATTAGTGACAGGTACCTGGTTAGAACCTAGATTGTGCTCATGCAAATGAAACAAGGGGTTCCTTTCACTACAGTGAGTGACAGTACAGGCAGTCCCCGGGTTACATGGATCCAACTTACATCAGATCCCTACTTACAAACGGGGTGAGGCAACCCCGCACTAGCTGCTTCCCCCCAGCAGACCAGGGAGATGCGGAGCAGCTTTTCTCAGCAGACACCTCAGCTTGAGAATAAAGGACCGAGGGAAGTGAGGTGTGGGAGAATAAAACTGAGCTCTGGAGAAATGTTTGGCTAGAATTTCCCCTACAATATGTACCAGTTCCGACTTACATACAAATTCAACTTAAGAACAAAACTACAGTCCCTATCTTGTACGTAACCCGGGGACTTCCTGTATGTGCAATGTTAATTCCTACAACCCTATCACTGGAAACCCTAATAGAGCCCATTTCCTCAAGTACCGCATAGGGGAAAGATTTGGGCGGTATGAACAATATAGGAGACATGGCTTCTGAATCTGTTAAAAGGCAGGTGACACCAGAAAGTAAGAAACCCCGACAAATTGCAACTGCCCATGTGTAGGCAGGTTCTGGGATGCTGTTAGTCAATGGTGTATTTTCAGGAAACTAGGGCAGTTGTCAGCTGCTGCAAATTAGCACAGAAATATACCGCCTCAAGATCTGCCCCATAGTTTCAGTAACTAGCATTTCAAGTAGGATGCGGTTTCTTTCGGCAACACCAGCTAAACAAATATAGCTCAAATGATTAAGTGATCATAATCGACTACTGAGAAAGAGGAGTTTTGGACATGTTTGTGAGTCACAACTTAGTTAATTCACTCTTGTACACTGGTCTCTCTACTGTGCACTAGACTCTTAATTTTTACAAACCAGCAACCTTATTAATTAGTTAAATAGGGAAAAAACTCACATAATGAATGTGATGTTGATGAAGAACAAGTGGGCATCTCCGCACATTCTGAAGCATGCAGTGCATTGGAAATCACTTTTCAATGGTTTGAAGAACAAGAAAGAAAACCGAGCAATGCAGTGCGCCCTACTACAACGTATGCACCAGACCTGTCAATTTGAGGTGGTCACTTTTATGAACTGTTTCGATTTTATCAAACCCTGAGTTAGTTCACAAACTAGGGGTTCCATTTTTATGCATAAAGGTCCATTAGGCTAGGGCCGAAGTTACTACAGGAGCAATGTAGTATCTGACGAAGTGGGTCTTTGCCCACGAAAGCTTATGCTCCAACACTTCAGTTAGTCTATAAGGTGCCACAGGACTCCTCGCCGCTTTTGCAGATTCAGACTAACACGACTACCCCTCTGATACAGGAGCAATAATATTTCCAGTTATCAGTTGCTCTCCCACACCATTTCAGTCCATGTTTTCTCTCAGACAAAGCACACCTGTCCAGCTGGCGTCCTACGGGAGTTATGCTGTTCACAGTGACATGTGTCCTTTTGTGGCTAGGAGACACAGCGCAACAATTTGATCCATCCTGAGCCTCTGCCTTGCCCCCAACAATAGATATAATGCAAGACAGTAGAGTTATGAACAAATAAAACATGTGACTGCTGCTAAATACAGATTGAACCTCTCTAGTCCAGCACCCTCCAGACCTGACCGGTGCCGAACCAGAGAGTTTGCTGAACCACAGGAGGTCAATATTGTCTAGCAGCATTACCAACACTGCCACTGCTACCTGGGCTTTAAAAGACATTTGGGGTAAATGAGAGCTAAACAGCAGCACAGAAACAGGGAGAGCCAGGACTGGTGGCCAGGAGAAACTTGGCCACACCCATGATAAGCGGCACTAACTAAAATCACGCCTGCCCACAGATGTTGCCGGACCAGAGAGTGCCTGAGAGAAAGGTTCACCTGCGCACTGCTTGGTGTAGTCAGAGCCCCAGGCGAACACCTGATGTGACAGTAGCAGGAAGTCGGGGAAGTTTCAGTGTCTGGCACACACTAACTCCCCTCAAGGTGACCAGAGGAAGAGAGAGGGGAGGGTGTTCCCGTTTTGGCCAGAGGGAACCCAGCCTGTGCATTTCCCCGCCCCTTGCACCCCCAAGGCAACGTTGCCCGGGTAATAAGCAGGAGCCCGGCTCTCTCGTTACAGGACTCGCATTGCATCGGGGAGGAACAGCCTCTCCACCATCACCCCGCCGGGCCACCCCTGCCCGTTCCAGCGGGATCCTCCCGGGCGGCGCAGCGGCTACTCTCGGGGGGCCGCCTTCCCAAGGGGGAAGCTGCAGAAACCTCCCGCCCAGATGCGCTGCCGTGGGGCCAGCCCGCTCCGCGGCGGTCCGCAGGAAGGGGAGACAAGGGTCCCCGGCTGGGGGGCACCCGCCCCAGCGCAGCAGCGTGGGGACCCCGCGCCCGGGCGCTGCGTGCAAACTCCTGGGGGGGGCAGGGGGGGTTATTCCCCCCTCCCTTGCCCCCGCGCAGTGGGGCGCGCTGCGTTGCACAACTGCAGGGTCGGGCAGGGGGGAGCAATGAACCCCGCTCCCGCCCGGCCGGGCGCTGCAGCCCTTACCCCGCCTGCTGCTGCTGCTGCCGCTGCCGCCTCCATGGTCCATCGCGCGCCGCGCCCCCCGCGCGCGCCGGGCCCAGGCTGCGCGAGCCGCCGAACTTCCCCGGGAGCCGGCTCGCGGGGGGCGGGGGAGGGAGGGGGAGAAAGAGAGAGAGAGACGGAGCCTTTGCCCGGCGTCTGGGCATGTGCGAGCCTGCCGCCGCGGCGCGCATGCGCCCAAGGCGCAGCCCGGAGCGCACCCGCCGCCGCCGGCCGCGCGGGAGCCCAGGGGAGCCGCGCGCCGGGCTGCAAGCGCTCAGGGCGCCGGCGGCAGGGGGCGCTCGAGAGCAGCGCGAGCCGCCCCGCTGCAGGAGCGTGTGGGCGGAGGTTGCAGGACATCCAGCGGCGGGGCTTGCAGCACGCACCCCCCCCCCCGGGGACTGGGGGCAGCGCTAGGGAGGTGCCTCCGCCTGCCCCCCCCATTGTGAATTGCTCACTGGGGTGCCCCCAGCTGCTTTCTCCCTCCCCGCACCCGGCACGTCTCCGGCCCTGCACCCTTGGCACAGAGCAGGGGTGTCTGGAGCGGGGTGCCACTGGCTAGCAGGAGGCGGCTCCGTGGCAGGGCTCTCAAACTGTGGGGCAGGTCCCCCCAGTGGGTCACGACCCTGGTTTAGTAGGGTGGCCCGTAGGGTTGCCAGATGGTGTCAACAAAAATACTGGCCCCACTTCGTCTTACATCACAATGTACATTCCATCTTATTGAGACAATACCGGACATTCTATTGTCTCCCTTTGTTTCCCGAACAGAAAGCTCAAATAGCGGGCTGTCCAGTTTGAAACCAGACACCTGGCAACCCTAGCGTGAGAGTTGCTGGGTCTTGGGACCCAAATCCAGGGCGGTGGGGGTCAGGCTACTGAACCCCTACCTGGGACTGCTTTGGGCCTTGTCCCCCGGGGAAAGTAAGCCAGTACACACGAGCTGGCTGAGCTGCAGCAAAAGCCAGCAGGGTGCTATTTAAAGAACGGGCAGGGGCACAGGTTGCAACAGGACAGTACCTGTCTGTAATTTTAGGTTACTTTCACCACTGGCCTTCCCCCACCGGGGGTAGCAGGGCATGCACGGGCTCAGGTTCCCTCCTCCTCCCCCCGCCCGCCATCCTGGGGTCATGTAGTAATGTTCGTTGTCAGAAGGGAGTGGGGGGGCAGTGTACTGAGGTTTGAGACCCACTGCTTTATCAGGTGGCTGCACGCTGCCCTCCGTAGGCCATCTGCCTCAAGGGCAAGATGCCTGTTGCTGACTTGTTTGGAATTTATCTCCCAGGAGCGAGCTGTACAATCTTCCACCACTAGCTACAGCAGCAATCCATAAGCATGCTTGCATGGATACTAATTTATATCCACAGATATAAATTGGTATCTGTAGAACCACAGGACTTTCCCAGGAACCAGAGCAAGGGTGCGGGGATCAAAAAAAAAGAAGATTTTTATTTCCATATCTGAAAATTAAAGTCAAACTCTGAAGGGGTCTGATCATCAGAGACATTCACAGTGGCTCAGAGTGAAGGTTTCGCTGTTGCGATGAAATAAGCTCACTAAGCATAGCCAGCAGCGACGCTGTCCCATCCAAGGGCTGATGCGAGGTGCCCAGTTGCCACACCTGTGCCTGGAAAGGGCCGTGCACACCGCTCTGTGCCTGGGAGCAAGGGGAGTGCCACACGGCTGAAAAGCAGGCTCAGGTTGCTGATTTTTTAAAAAGACTCCTGTGAAGCATAAACCATTTAACAAAACCATGGTGGGTGTTACAGAGCACCGCTCTGTGCATGGCCTCAATAAGGAATTAGCAAGCAACTCTGTGGGTTTCAATCCTTCTAAATTAAAGCATCTGCCCAGCTGTGGTGACAGCCAGCATGAGTCCCCCTCCCCCACTTTTTTGGCTTGTGACTGGGACTTCTTTCCCGCCTACGCTCCTCCAGGAAGCCTCGACTGGGGCACGTGCCTAGTCTCTTTCACCCCACTCCCTACCAGCTTCCCTACCTGTGGCTGGTTCCTGGCACTGATGCCACTGCAGCCACTCTGCATCAGAGTGCCTGGCTCCGTGCCCTGCAATCGGTGCATTCCCAGCCCGTGAGCAGGACCTGGGTGCCATTAATTCAGCGAGTCACTTCCTTCTCTAGAGCATCAGTTCAGCCCCTGAAGCCTCTAGCATGAAAGCCAGTGTCTGCAAAGTCTGGGGCTCCTTCCAACCTGAACCAGAGCCCTCTAGCGGACACTGCAAGACAAACCTCAACCTTACATTCTCCTGAGGGAACAGCCAAATCCTTGCCTCTTTCCTTAGCATCCTAGAACACTAGGACTGGAAGGGACCTGGAGAGGTCATCGAGTCCAGTCCCCGGCCCTCTCAGCAGGACCAAGCACCATCTAGATCATCCCTGACAGATGTTTATCCAACCTGTTCCTAAATATCTCCAGTGATAGAGATTCCACAACCACCCTAGGCAATTTATTCCAGTGTTTAACGACTGGAGAGAAAGCTACAGAGCAAATATGCCAAAGGGTATCCCAGAGAAACATAATCCCCGCTGGCAGGCTTGCAAGCAGCCAGCCTCCCACCAGCCAAACCCTTTTGCTCTGGAGGAGCCCCTTCTAGGTCCCTTTCAATGTTCCCTCTCATTTTTTCCATCTAAGTGCGGAATTAATTGTTACATGCACCAAGGCATGTGCAGATGTGCACCACCAGTAGAAACACCTACAACCGGCTCTGGGCGCTCTGCTAATCAGCTAGGCAGCATTTGAATCAATCCTGGCTGGCCACTCAAGCGCTCAGCTTACAGGGAATACTTGTCCACTTATCCACAGGCTGTGGGAATTGCCTCATTTCCTTCCCTGCCCCCAATGCTAACATGGCTGAGTTCTTTAGAGTGCCCTTTAAATCTTCCCCCTGGGAGACAGGTTGCAACAGGTTATGACTCACCACCCTAGTGCCTCCTGCTGGTCCCTCTAGGAATTAGCTCTGTCCAGCCTCAGAGCGCCCTCTCCTGGTGGCATCTCACGCACTGTTACCCTTTCTGACTGGTCTCCACTACTCATCAGGACCTGCATTCCCTCCCAGACCACAGTGCCTTTCCTTCAGGGTACCAGCCCCCAATGGCACCCCAGTCTCAGGGGTCCCCCCTCCCAGTGAATCCCAACCCACTACACCCACCTTGCCTCAGTGACCCACTGCCTCTCTGCATCCCTAGTACCTCCTTGAACCCTTGTCACTGGGGCTCAGCTTGGGGTTTCTTGAGGCCTGAGCTCCCCAGCTCACCCTGCCACCCCCTAGCACTGCTCTGTCCAAGGTACCTGGTGCCAGCAGGCAGTTAGGTCCCTCTCTTGCTTCAGCTCTGGAGAGCATGGGTGCCTTCTGGCCAGCCATCTTTTTATACAGCCTGCTAGGCTCTGATTGGCTTCCACAAGCCCTCTCCTGATTGGCTCCTAGTCACAGCCATCTCCCTGGGCTATTTTAACATTTTTTTATTCCAGTGTGGGGCAAAAATCCATTATAAGGACCAGTTGGTGGGGGCTTTGTCAGCTGTGATTGCAAGTGTCTCCAAATCCTAGCCAGGTCTGTGAAGCCAAGACACCTCCGTGTCCTGCTTGATGCTGCAGGAGGAAATGTGCCCAAGAAATGTGTTGGGGTTCTGATTTTTTTTTTTTTTTGGCCTCTGAGTGTATTATTACAGTATATTCTTGTATTATTTCTGCTGCAGGCTCCCTATTGAAGATAATGAACTTTAGGGACAAAAGCAGTAGGAGCAAGGCTTTTGCGTCATATCCCAAATTCATTTCTGCCTGGTGGAAAAAAACAACAACCTGGAAGCAAAAATGTGAGGAGAAGCAGCCACCTAACTCACTAGTCCTAGTTGCCTGGGAATGCCAACTCATCCAGACATGGCACCTCCTCTGGTTCTAGAATCAGGAGACATTATAACCACATCTTATGGAGAGATCCAGGCGAGCTGAAATCTCCACATCTTACCCCAAACAAAGGGGTATGCACGCTCAGGGGCAGAGGGGTGTCAATAAAAGCCTTCTGGAGTCTAGTTTGTTAAACAAAAGCCAGTTGCAAAATAACCCTACAAGAAAACATCCCGAGCTGTGCCGTCTCCCCAAGTTTAGGGATCTTTTCTCCCTGGACTGCTCTGTCTTGGGGCATATATTCTGAGGGCTTTCCCTATCCTCTTATATCAGAGGTGGGCAACTATCCAGGTGCACCAGAGCGTCACTAAATCTTTCCCTGCAGAATCAAACTGCTAATGCAGTGATGGGCAACCTAGGCTAGTAAGGGAGTCTCTCAGTGGGCCGCAAGATTGTCACATCCAGGACAGTCTCCAGCAATAGGGAAGTTTTGTTCCCTGTGCTTGCATGCCTAGGATTTGTGCTATGTGCCGATTGAACTGTAACGGTGCTTTGATTGGATGCCAGACCCGCCGATGTGGAGGGGGTAGTTGCCCCACAGCATGGGGATTCAGATGGTCCCAGAGCTCCTGCCACTGCTGCTGCTGCCGCCGCTACTGTGGTAGTGGCAGCAGCCAGAGCGTTGACCCTTTAAATCACCGCTGGACCACTGCAATTCACATGGCTCTGAGGGCTGGGGGAGGAGGGGCCACGCTCCGGCAAGCGCTGAAAGGCCCCTCCCCTTATTCCCAAGGCCCAGTCCCTTCTGAGGGCACAGAGCCACCCCCCATACACCTTGCCTGGGGGCCTGTGGAAGCTGTCGCCTCACCCGTTAGCAGCAGAGGGAGCGTACGGCTCTCCCAGTCAATGTTGCATGCAATCCACATGCACCCCCACTTCACGTGCCCTTGCTTTACATGCATGTCACTAATAGGGAAACAATGACCGGGATGAAAACCAGCTGAATCTGGCCACCCTGTGCATGGGCAGCAATAAACAAAACGTCTCACAGGCCACACACAGACCCCCAAGGAGCCACAGGATAGCCCACCCCTGAGCTCTTCGGGCATTTCAGGCAAAGGAGCATCAGCCTGTTGCCATGGGCTCTGGGTTACGGGAAAGGCCACAGAAACAGTAGCAGGGTGTTGAGCAGCTTGAACAAAACATTTGTCTAAAGGACAATTCCGCGCTGGAGGAAAGCTAAAATGAGCCAACTGGCACTTTTCATGCATGCTAATGTGTGATTCTGTGTAAATTGTTTGTCCCCTCCAGCACGACATGACGGGCAGAAGCCAACTCTTCTGGTACTCGCTCTGTTACAATGGATGTTCGGTGGGAACTAAAAGGCTTCATACATTGTTCCATTGTGTACCACGAATGGCACGGTTTTTGTGCTGTCTGCCCTTTGCTGGGGTGTTGGCATGGCGGCACTCTTGCCAAGAGTCAGGGTGTGATTTTGCTTTCTATCTGGAATAGGTGGCTGCAAGAAGGACTAAGATTGCATCTCGAGTACAAAGCAAGCAGAATATGGCACCATTTGGCCACAAATATCCTTTGACGAGGAAAATGTTGGTTGGTGCAAAGCTTTTGTTTTGTGTCTCCACAATCAGCAATCGAGGGCCCAATAAATAACCTCAGCAACGCTGCTGGGTTAATCACCCCTTTGTTTCTTTCCCCCTATCAGCCCAAGACATCTCAGCAACCCAGAGCTGGAACAGTAGCAGTCAAGGTAAGGAATGAGATGCAGAGAGGTTTCCCTGAGGAAGCTTGCCCAGGGCATGTTATGCTATGCCCGGTTCCAGCCAGTCCTCCGACTCTCGTACTTCTGTGAACAACACAATCATCATGGACTCCCCTTTTTCTTTCACCAGGGGCTGGGACCTAGGACCAGCCCCTTCAGCTGAAACGGCCATTGAAGACTTTCCTGATCTTTGCCCACAGAGGGAGCATACGGATCTGGGTCCAATGGGGGAGGCAGGGAATCTGCCTCCATTTATGGGAAAGGAACCGAGCCACTCCCATTGGCTGTGTCCACTGAATAAGCTGGAGACCCAGCTCTGTGCTATAGGAACATTTATGGCAGCCAGTCAGTGACTCACCAAGGAGAATGTCCCATCTTTGTTGGCAGGTCCTCTGTCACCCACTTTACCATGCTGCTAGAAACACTGTTCTCTCCCGTCTAATGGATAATATGGCTATTCTAATGCTTGGGCTCTATTTTTCTGGGCTAATCAAGAAAAGACCGAATAGGAGACAGAGTCTAATAGCCACAAATAATTACTAATGCAGCAATTAGTCTCCAGTTTTCTGCTAGGCTTAGACATTGAGAAAGACCCTTGCTTAGCCCCTGGACTTCTGCACACTCTGTGATAAAGACCCTAAGCACCTGAGCCAAGAAATACACAAGAAATAGCCAAGAGAAAAGAACTTGCTGATATAGTGCCAGATTAAGAGCCTGATCCTTCACATTCTAATTTTTTCAACCCATCTGAACTTCAAAGAAAGTAGTATCTGGGAATAAGAACATAAGAATGGCTATACTGGGCTAGACCAACAGTCCATCCAGCCCAGTATGCCTTTTGTTTGTTTTGTTTCCTGTTTAGGATTTACTTGCACAGTTAAGGACTTGCAGGAGTGATCTTGGCTTGAGTTGCTCTGTGAGGGACATATAAATAGATCTTCAGGTCCTGGCTCCTTTGCCAGCTCTATTCCCTTTGTCAGAACATTATAAATAAATAAGGAGACACTAGATACCACCATTAACTTATCAAAATCGATGCGTCTCGAGTGAGGCTTCTTTACCTCTCTCCGGTGCATTATGTACAAACGTTGCACTGTCGGAGAGTGTGTTAGATCCTAAGCAGAATTAGGAAAGAAACTGCATGTAGATTGTCTCGCGCACAGCAGGATAAATGAATGTCAAGTGACAGCTCATGCTTAGAGCCATGCAAGCTCCGCAGATGTCAGAGCTGGGGGACCGGCTGCAGGAGTTGTAGGCTACTGGATCTAAGGTTGCAACTTTAAAAAAAGTTGGTGGGACAGGGGGTGGTTTCATCTGCCCAAAAGCAGAGCAAGGCGCCTGTCAGGGAGGGATGAACGTAATAAGAGCTTGCAGACAGATAGTCCTGCTATGTAAGTGCCCAGTGAAAGTCAGGGCTCTTCTCACAAATGCTAACTTGCAATCCGCTTGCAGCGCACAGCTGGGGGATGGTTCACAGTCACTTGCCAAATTGGTCCTTCCCACCTGTATCCACCCCGCCAAGCCATCTAGCGACACCAGGTACATGACAGAAAGAGGAACTCTGCACCTAGATGTTAACGGGCTCGATACAGGGCCACGGGGAAAGGTTTCCTGGCCTGTGCAATGCGGGAGCTCAGACAAGATGAATGTAGTTATCCCCCGCACACTTAGCTTCTACGGATCTGTAGCTGGGACTGTGGGTAAGGCTGAGGGCTATGGCAGAATCTCCTACTTAAGGCAGAAACAAAAAAAAAAAGACAGAACTATGTAGCATTTTAAAGACTAACAAGATGGTTTATTAAGTGATGAGCTTTCGTGGGCCAGACCCACTTCCTCAGATCAATATGTGGAAGAAAATCAGCACAACCATATATACCAAAGTGATACAATCAAAACAATGAATGCATGTGAAATTGACAAATCAAATTTTAGAACAGAGTGAGGGTAAGGGGGGAAGGTTAGTTTCTGTGTGGTAATGACATTAGGGGTGATAATTGGGGAAGCTGTCTTTGTAATGGGTGAGATAATTAGAGTCTTTGTTTAAACCCATACATAAAGTGTCAAATTTAAGCATGAATGACAATTCTGAAGCTTCTCGTTGAAGTCTGGAGTTAAAGTCTCTTTGAAGCAACATGCATGTTTTAAGGTCATTGAGGGAATGGTCAGTCTGGCTGAAATGGCAAGCAACAGCTTTCTCTCTGTGAGAGTCTTATGTCTGTTTTGTGTGCATTGATTCTTTGGCGAAGTGTCTGAGACGTTTGTCCAATGTACATAAAGAATCAACGCACACAAAACAGACATAAGATTCTCACAGACTCTCTCTCTCTCTCTCTCTCCTTCTCCCCTCACCCCCACTCTGTTCTAAAATTTGATTTGTCAGTTTCACATGCATTCATTGTTTTGATTGTATCACTTTGGTATAAATGGTTGTGCTGATTTTCTTCCACATATTGATCTGGGGAAGTGGGTCTGGCCCACGAAAGCTCACCACCTAATAAACCATCTTGTTAGTCTTTAAAGTGCTACATAGTCCTGGTTTTTGTTTCAGCTACACCACACTAACACGGCTGCATCTCTATCACTATTCTACTTAAGGCAGGAACTCTTGATGATCCGATAAGCGGCTCGTTGATTTAACATGCATGGATCTGGCTAGCTCTCGCTTTAGGCAGCAAGTCGAATTGTCCTGGGCTGTTTCTCTATTGTACGGAAATTACACAGAAAAACAATGAATCACCTTGTGTTACACCTGCCAAGCTCCCTGAGGATAGTCCCACTGCCCTGACAAGAAGGGGACTGGAGAGAACCGGGGAAACCAATCAACTCTCCATATCTGATGGCATGTTGTGGTGCAGTTTCTCACACAGGTTTCAGCACCCTCCTTGCAAAAAGGCGGTTGGGCGGGGTGTGTGGCAATTAGAGAGCCGCTGGGAGACTGACACCATCTAGAGAGACAGCAGCCCCAGAGGTTCTATTTGGAACAGTTGTGATGCCCACAGACCCCAGATGTCCGTGGGCAGAATTGAACCCGCGGCCTCTGGAGTTTAGTGTATGAGCCAGCACAACTGACAGCCTCCATGGGCCCTTGGGCAAGGTGGGGGAGCACTTTGTGTTCCCAGAAGGGGCGGGACCAAGGACAGCCATCCCTCAGCACTGCCCGGAGTACAGTGTAGCCTCCCCCAGCCCTTTGCCTTGCCTGAAGGGTGTGGCACAACATCCAGCAGCACTTCATAAGGCCCAGGAGTTCAGCCCCACTACTGCTTCTTTGGCAGTGATCATGGCCACAGCCCCTGGCCCCTTTGAATCACCAGTCCTGGGGCAACTGCCCCCTTTGCTCCCCTTTGCCCTGTCGCAAGCTCATGGGGTAGCTAAAAGCCAGCTGGCTCTCAGCTACGGCTGTAGAGCAAACTTGTTATTCTCTCTGGAAGGGGTCTCAGTGCCACCGACTGGGACAGTGCCCCACACCTAGCAGGTGTGTGGGTTGCACAGTGATGAGTGACCAGGAAACAGTACAGTCAGCAAGGACTGCACTTGAAGGATAAAGGCTTCCAAACCAATGTGGCTGCCCTTGGTCCATTTTTGCTGTCATGGATGCATTAGGCAGATAGCTGGGGGCTAGAGATTCCACTCTCTTCTTCCACATGTGCCTGTGTGAGACTTCTGAGTGGGCTCCTCCTTGCTAACAAGGGTGCCCAACAAAACTTGGATTGTGATCCTCACCCAGAAAAAAAGTGTGTGTGTGACTGACTTAGGGTGAGGTTTTCTCTGTGTGTGTGAGTGTGTGAGAGAGAGAGACACTGACTGAGGGTGGGGTTTTCAAATCCATGGCTCTGCCACAGACAGCACCCACAAGCAAGTGGAGGGCTAGACCCACACCTGTGTGAGGTCCCCCTCACATCTGCTCCTTCTCTTTGGCACATGAGAAGTGTCTCGGTGCTTGGTGTGTCAACTGACCATGCACAACCCTTTCACCTCACAGTGGGTGCAACTCAGGGATGCTGAGATAAAAGGAGCTGCTTACACACATTTCACCTCATATTGGGCACTGATGGGACAGGAAGGCCCCCTCCGAGTGTATCAATATGGAGTTTGGAGGCAGTGAATTCTGCCTCCGTTTCCAGAGGCCCATCCATTGGCAACACTGTAAAGATTCCTTTGCAGTAAACCGGAGCTGAAGTGGGTGAAACAAAAAGATCTGAGCTGAGCAGCTCAGGTGTGCTAGGGTGGAGCAACATCAGAGACAAATCCGTCTCTCAGGTATAATACCATGGTAACCGACCACGGAGGGCTCATAGGTCAGAGCAGATTGCATCTGGTGAATACAGCATCTCTCTCCTGGTTTGAGCTTTCTATTGAGATCCTTTGCCCCTGGCTCTGGAAGGAGGGGAGGCTAGCTCCAGAATCAGGAACTGTTCTGCTATGGGGATGATGAGCAAGAGGGAGGACGTAGCGCACAAGCCTGACCGGCCTGTGTTCTAGCTGCTCATGGCCCATCAAGGGCTGTTTCTTCCCTGAAGATTAAGTATTCGCACATCAGTAAGGCACCTAGCACGATGCAGCCCTGAGCCATCTCTGGAGCTCTGATGTATAATAATAAGCATGTAGAATTAGCAGCCAAAAACAGCAACAGACCATTCCGCTAGTTCTCCCATACTGCTGTCACTAGCAAGACTGGTTGATCAGCTAATCAATACATAACCAAGATAAGTTTGTGAACAGCGCCCTGCCATTGGCACTGCCTTGGGAGGAAGGCCTCTCGGTCCCGCCTGTAGCAGACTGTAGGTTTGCCTCTGCTGGGCTGTAATCCTTCGATCTACTTCAGGCAGTTGGCTTGGTGTGTGGGTGGCCTTTAGGCAGTCTACACAGCAATTAGATACTCAAGGCTGGCACCGAGCTGGACCTTTCAGGCTCAGGTTACAGCCTTAGCTCTGGGACTTTCTAATCTTACAGGGTCCTAGAGTCCAGACTTCCTCCAGAGTTCAAACATCTATTACACAATTCAACAGTCCCTTAGCCCCAGGAGCCTGCAACAGCTGGGATGAGCTAGCTGCTGGGTTTTAATTACAGCGTAGCTATGCCCTGATTGGCATGTGCTATACAGGATAGTTTTATCTGGTGGCCCCTTCTGATCGTAAGCTCCATGACCAGCTAAATTCCTGTTGCTCAGATGCTGAGCACAATTACATTCCAAACGTGCCCTCTTTGGGGAAGATATGCACACTCAACGGGCTCTGGGAAGATGGGCTCAGGTTTGAACACGCCAGTCCCGCACAGTTTTGAAGGAATGTTTTCAAAGCCAATTCACAGCTGTGTCCAGGTGGTAGAAAAGATGCAAGAGTCTCCGTGATTTTGCACCACACGAGATATTCAGGCTTAGTTTCCGTGGAACGAACATGCACCGTTAAGCCCCTGAGCAGGTCCAATTCGGCTCTATGGGTCTTGTGGCGCAGAGAGGAGGTTTTCAAAAGAAAATAAAGTTGCTTGTCAAAAGCACAAGGGGAGATGGGACTCACGGTGGAAAATTCCACCCTCAACCCTGGATCTTGCTGGATCTGAACCTTGGATAGCACTGTGAGTACCCAATGCTCTTTACAGATCTGTTAAAAAGCCAGGATTCTGCCACCAGGCATTTCCATCTAAAATAAAGAGACCACCTACCAGCGGTGAAAGTAACTTACAATGTCTTACAGGTACTGTCCTATCAAAACCCAGGGCCCTGCCAGCTCTATAAATAGCTCCCTTCAGGCTTTGCTGCAGCTCAGCCAGCTCTTGCCAGAGCTGTGCACCAGGACACACCCGCTTACTTTCACCTCTGTCACCTGCCAAAGGACACTGCCCTTCTGATAAGTCCACCCCTCTGAGCCACTCCCTCCCGCAGTGGGCCCGTTGAATGTCCCTGATCCAGCTCAGTCTAAACTGATTGCGAGGGTTTTTCAAAACAATTACCTCACAACATGAAGCCTTGATTGTAAAGGTCCTGCCCGCCACTTTGTCTAAGGGAGGGGTTCCAACCAACTTCCACAGCCTGGAGTGGGAACTCCAGCTCACCCCTTTCCCTCCCAGGGTGGCCAGACCACAAACTGACTTTTCTAGTCCCCCCTCAAACCGAGGGCAGGGAACGTTCTAGGTTATTCCAGTACCTCCTATGGGTACCCACTTCCTAAACTCTCTCCATATCTCCCCACCAAGGCCTGATTGGGTCAAATTACCTACATTTTCCCCAGCCTGGGGAGAAGAGTTAGCGGTCTCTGAGCCCCATCTCTCTTTAGAGGGCCAGCCAACTTAGGACATGTCCCCAAACCAAATGATGCAGTGAATCCTTGGTAACAGATAGGTTTAACATGCTATTTCCTCCTTTATCAGATGCTACACGGAGGACATCAGTTTGCATCATGTAATTGTGTGAGTCTAGCAGGAGGGGCCCAAGGATGTGGTAACATGACATCACAAATCAGGATGTATGTGCATTGGCTGCTCCATGCCTTAGGGTCAGGCTGAAGTTTATATACCCATCAACAGAAAGACCAGATTTAGGTCACTTATACATATGCTAATTCCAAGACCATTGCATTCACAGTATCACAGATCCACTCACCACAGTGGCACCTCCTGCTGGCCATCCTGGGGGTTCGCTGTGCTTGGCAGTGCCTCTCAGCTGTTTTCTCCCCAGGAACACCCACCTCACGCCAAGGACTCCAGCATCCTCTTCATGACTTGGCCCACCAGCTGGGTGACCAGCCACATTTCCTCTTCCAGGGCTACGGAAAGGTCCGTCTATACAAACAAACCCAAGCAGCCTTTTTCTGTGCTGTCCTGATGCTGCCACTCCCCAGGGCCAGGATGGGAATCCTCCCCATCCTCTACTTAAGGTTCCAGTCCAAATACTTACAGCTCAGCAGTTCTGGGTTCAGCCCCTCAGCCCTCACTACTTCTTCCCCGGACTGCTCCCTATCCACCTTCATCTCCCCTTGGAGGACCAGCTCCAAACCAACTCACTCCTGTTCCCAGAACTTCCTGCAGCCTTGACCAGCCTGTCTGGTGCCAACTTCCTGGCTTTATAGGTCCCTGCACAGCTGAGCCTGCTCACAATCAACTCCCTGCTCCAAGACTCTCGCTCCAGGTGCAGCATGTGGAGTTGATTGACCTTCTAGCTACATTAACCCCTTCCAGTGCAATGTGGGGTGCACATCCCTTCACACATGCACAGAATTATATATAAAAAAAGACCATCAACAAATAAAGCTATTTTGTATTTTGTATTAACCTTTCAAGGTCCCTTCCAGTTCTAGTATATAGGCAATCTCCATTAATTTAAAAAAAAATTAATTTAATTTAGTATGTACCCCTAGGAGCTGCTTTGACCACGTATGATTTAAACCTGCAAAAAGAAACACTGTGCTTTACCTAGCGTGGGACTCCTGGAAAGCGAGTGGTAAAGGCTCCCTCCCTTCTTTCTTCTAGGAAGCTATGTTTGAGTTTAATAAAGATCGGAAGTGCTCTGGAATCCAAAAGATATTTTACAACAATCCGGTCAAGGAATTGGGAGGATTTGGGACAGAGTCTGGCAAATTCAGCTGGCCAACCAGCGTGACCACAACTCTGGATGGGGATCTGGCTGTGAAAGATAGTGGAAACAAACAGATCCAGCTCTTTGGCCCAGGGGGGTGCTATAAGAATGGGTATTCCTACGAACACGAGCTCAGAAGTGGCCCGGGGAATGTGGCATGCATGCAGCATGCCTGGTTGTGTGTGACTGATGGATCCAACACCACTGAGGTCTTCTAAAGATGGAAAGATGATCCACCAGCTGAAGTCTCCCGAAATAGACTGAGATCATTTATACAGGATGACAGTCCTGAAGGCCAATGATATTGCAGTGACACAGTGGACAGATGGGGGGAAGGTTCGCATTATTGGGGTGGAGTGGAGAATGAATGCCATCCTGAAGACGGATGTGATAGATGGCTTTCACAGACCAGAGCACATTGCAGTCAATCAGGTACAGTCTAACACAAACTACTAACAATGGTAACTTATATTGTGGCGGTTCCAAAAATGTACAATGTGCTTTCTAAACACAGGGAAAGACAGCGCCTGCCTCCAGTAGCTTGCAGTTTAAGATGAACAATAAGGACTATTTGTGAGTCAGAAGTTATGGAGCAAGGCAGCAGAACTGCAAGAGACATTCTGCAAGGCTCCATGCAAAGGCTGTGCTATTTCTCTCTGTGTTACAGCCATGTAACAATCCCCCCAACCGCCCAGTTTACACACCTCCCTAATCAGACAGGGTGACTACAGCAAAGCCAAACATTGCACCCAGCTATCTTGGTCTCTGTTCATTGCCTGAATCACAAACTATCCTTCCTCTCTTATACTGGAAGTTTGAAATGGTGCACAGCGTAAGAAGAATGTTTGAGCAAAGTGCATGATGAGGGGTTTTGTTGTGTGTAGTCCTAATGATCTCATTGAATGAGATGAACTGACTTTTCTTGAGCAGTCCGAGTGAGCTCCATTCATACTTTCTCCACAAATCCACCAGGCTACAGACAAGCTAAGTACTACTAGAATTCAAAGGATGTATGTTCTTTGCTGTTAATACATTTTCTTTGTGACTCAGTTATGCCTCCAAACTCTGGAATCGCTTTCTGGGTTAGAGTACCAGCAGTAAAGCCAAACCCTTTGGAATTCTGTCTGCTCAGAGTAGGGTACTATCCTTTTTCTTTTTGGGGTTCTTTTGGGGTTGTCCAAAAGGAATGTCTCATATCACGCTTTAAAAGACTGCTTACAAAACCCAAGGGATTTGGTGGCCCTGGCACATGAAACAACTCTGACCACAAAGTAGCGACAGAATAAGCACAATGTATTATATTAATAAAACCTTTTAGCAAACCAACAGCGGATTCATGCTGTGTCCTTAAACGAACAATTCTTTTAATCCAGAGATGTGAAATAAAACTAGTGATTTAAACCACCCTTTTATTTTTTTAGCAAGCTAAAATAGTAGCATTAGCGCAATATTAACATTGGTGTAGGAATGTGGGGACATCAAGAGATAATCTGTTCCATACCGTAGTCCCATGGTAGGATTATGTACTACTAAACCTGCAGGACTCCAGGCCATGCAAGATAAGATAAGACGAATGATGGTATCCTCAATCTTTAACATGGTCCTTCCTTTACAATCTTTATAACCTTGTCGTGTTCCCTAGGGAGAACAACACAAAACAATCAAGCTGGGTCACAAGTATGCGATATGTTAGAACATCAGAACGGTCATATTGGGTCAGACCAAAGTTCCACCTAGCCCAGTATCCTGTGCGGACAGTGGCCAATGCCAGATTGCCCAAAGAGAGTGAACAGAACAGGCAATCATCAAGTGATCCCTCCCCTGTCATCCATTTCCAGCCTCTGACAAACAGAGGCTAAGGACACCAAACCTACCCATCCTGGTTAATAGCCATTGATGGACCGAACCTCCAGGAATGTATCTAGTTCTTTTCTGAACCCTGTTAAACTCCTGGTCTTCACAACATCCTCCTGCAAGGAGTTCCACAGGTTGACTGTGTGCTGCATGAAGAAAAACTTCCTTTTGTTTCTTTTAAACCTGCTACCTATTAATTTAATTTGGTGACCCCTAGTTCTTATATTATGGGAACAAGTAAATAACTTTTCCTTATTCACTTTTGCCACACCGGCCATGGTTTTATAGACCTCTATCCTATCCCCGCTTAGTGTCCTCTATTCTAAGCTGAAAAGTCCCCATCTTTTAAATCTCTCTTCATGTTTTGGGGCAGTGGTTCTCAACCAGGGGTCTGGGGCCCTCTGGAGGACCACAACAGATTTCAGGCATCCGCCAAGCATGGCTGGTATTAGATTTGCTAGGACCTGGGGCAGAAAGCCAAAGTCACGCAAGACTGCAGCCTGAGGCCCCGTGCCCGGCCACCTGGGCCGAAAACTAAGGCCTGGGACACTTGGCTTCATGGGATCATGGGACAACTGCCCTGCTTGCTACCTCCTGGCTTCTGTAGGCAGAAAAACAATTGTGGCCCAGCTGGGCCATGGGGATTTTCTAACATGTTGGGGGTGGGGGCAGAAAATAAAAGGTTGAGAACCCCTGTTCTGGGGACTGCTCTGGAGCAGATTCCCAATGTACCCAATCTGAAGGAGACCGTCCAAACCAGAGACTGAAATCTTTCCTGTCAGCTCTCGTGATTTTTTTTACATCAAAGGAAAATATCAGGCAAGCTTGCACTGCACCCTTCCATTGCCTGTTATGTCACCGACACAAAACAATCGGCCTCCTCCGCCTAGCACATCTTCAGTGAGGCGGCAGAAAGAGCACGGGTATTAATCTCACCTGGAGTAACTGCAAAGCTCACACTTGTTCCGGTAGGTTCTCCTGTCGCTCCCACAGACAGGGCGATAATACAACACACATATTGGTTTGAGGATGTAATGAACACAAACAGGCTGGGAAAATAGAACAAAAAATCATGCGCTCAGGATTTAATTGATTAGCAGTTCAGAGAGAAATCCAGAGTGTATCCAAGGCTCCATTCGACCCTGATACATACACACCCCAAGCAGCGTTCCCTCTAATTTTTTCCATTCATGTGTGGAATAAATTTTATTGTGTGCACATAGGTATGTGCAGATGTGCACCAGTAATAGAAACACATGCTGCTGGCTATGGGCACTGAGAGTGCATATTAATCTCTCAGGCAGGAGCCCAAATGATCAGCTTACAAGGAAACACGGACCCCGCAAGACATTTCCAACTGAATCCAGGAGAGAAGCAGAGGCTGTAACTCAAAGCATAATCTCAGTTGTGGTCACTAGCTCACACAGCACAGAGAGTGACAGAGGGAAAAGTAATTTTTACTGCTAAAAGTTATTTGAAAATAAAATGTACATATGATGCATACATTCCAATAAGATAATTTTATACACCCCTTGGATAGCAACAATCCAAGTGTTGTAAAAGAAATGGGGAAAATTTTCAAAAGCCTCACTGGTAGGTAGGTACCAGACTCCCACTGAAAAGTTAAGGGCAGTAGGTGCCCTTGTGTTTTTGAGACTCTCCCTTTTGATCGTTTTGGGGGGAAAGAGCTAAGTAGAGCACTTAACCGAAATAGGAGAAAACTCAGAAGTTCCACCTTAAGGGATGGGCAATGTGGAAGTGATTAAGACGGAAATGCTGCATGAGCAGATGTGGTCCTTGGTCATTAGCCAGGGAGTTTAAAATATCAGTATCTTTTTCTAAGTTTAAGCAAATATCAGTTGATGTTAAGCATAGCTAAGCCCTTTGGTACAGAATGTTTCCTTTGCTTTCTGCATCACCACTTCCATTTAGATCACAAAGGAAACTAAATTACCTGTCCAAAGCTGTACCAGATTCAATAGTTATTTATGTAACAATCAGATAAAAGCTTTCTCTCTGGTCTCCCTTTTCTGGAAAGGGGAGTGAGCCAAGCAGTAGAGCTATCTTGTGCACAAGGGTCAGGAACTGAATCTCCTAAACTTTTCCCTCTGGACACCACTTTGACTTTTGTCAGTGCAAGACATTTGAAAAATGTCACTTCCACTTTCAAAGCAACTAGAGTTAGAGCTGCATAAACCGATGTCTCCCCTGATTCACTGTTACAGCACTATACATTAATGCGAGGTTGGCTTTTTCCAGTCGCAAAGGTACTTGCTGCTATTATGCATAACTATTTCTCTCTCACACAAGGTAAATTTTGTAATTCCCCTGTGTCAGATCTCATCTATGAATTACAGAACATATGGCAATGACTCACAGTCCTGCCGATGGATGGCAGTTGTAGAAACAGCAGAAAAATAGCAATCTGGAATATAGTAACCTTCCTCACTCACTGGCCCCTGCTGTCACCACTATACAAGATTTCCTCTGCTATGTGTGAGTACTGAAAAAATATACTTTCCACTCCCATGTGCTCTATTACAATACATACAGAAAACAGTAGACAGGGAATGGGCTGAACTTAGGCCTATGACAGTGAGCAACAGAGCTGAGTGAATAATTTGTAACAAATAGTTTTTTTCAGTTTTGCCTGTTTCATTGTCTGTGAATGGATAGTGATTTCTCCATATTTATAAGCTATTCAAAATTCCTTGCTTAATAATTTCTGGGAATAATTCCCAGCCTGTAGCTTATTCATGAGAAATTTGTTAGAAGTATCTGAAATTCAAAATTTGAGCTGCGTGGAGTAATTTTGACCAGACACCTGAATCAAATTATATGTTTCTGGTCCCTGATCGGCTGAGTGAAATTTTGAATCAAGTTTGAATACTTGGGTTTAAAAGTTCAAAATTTGCTTTTTGGACCTACAAAACAACGGGGAGTCCTGTGGTACCTTAAAGACTAACAGATTTATTTGGGTATCAGCTTTCATGGGTAAAAAGCTCAACACTTCGTCAGATGTGTTTTTTATTCTGAAAAACTTTTGTCCAAGTAAATCTATTAGACCTTAAGGTGCCCCAGGACACTCTCTCTGGTTGTTTTGCAGAGACAGAGTAACACAGCGACCCCTCTGAGACTTTTTGGACTGAGTCACTTAAAATTATCTTATAGACTAACTGAAGGGTTGGAGCATAAGCTTTCATGGGCAAAGACCCACTTCGTCAGATGCATCATGACGAAGTGGGTCTTTGCCCACGAAAGCTTATGCTCCAACACTTCAGTTAGTCTATAAGGTGCCACAGGACTCCTCGCCGCTTTTGCAGATTCAAACTAACACGGCTACCACTCTGATACTTAAAATTATCTGTTCCACGGTCATTCCTGCCCGCAATTTTGTTTCTTAAACCTTTTGTGGAAAGAAGGAGAAAGGTGCAAGACCGTCACTGCAAATGTGTTTAAAAATTCAAATGACTATTATCTGTATTTACTCAATTCTATTTCGTACATGTAACAGAGTAAACAAAGAAACATCTTACATATCTTGGCAATTGTCCAGTTCTATTTATTCCTTCATATCTTCTTGTGTCTTCCCCTGAAATACAATTTGTTCTTATGAAATCAAAACCTACGCTTAAAGAAGTGAAAACTGCTTTCATGATCAAATTGTAGTGAAATATGCAGAATTAATCTGTATCCTCATGTGTTCCTCATCCTCTCTCAGTATGCTTGCTACAAGTTTTTCTTGTGCCTTGCTTTAATTTAGATTGGAGGATTTTGGAACAAGCACTGACTTTAATAATGGGCAAAAGAGTGTGCAGAACGACATGGAATCATAAGAGGCAACATGAATGCTTCCCTGAAGCACTGTCTGCCAGAGCTACCTAGATCACAGCTCTGGGACCCGGAAGAGCACCCAGGGCTGTATGCAAGACTCCTCCCCCCACTCCCAACAGAATCTGGGCAAGGAGCAAACAAAGCCATAATTTCCCACCTTGCTCCATACACTGGCCAGTGATGCACGCTGGTGATGGAGAGCAGGTCTGTGGAATATGCTGCACCTCCTAAAGCAGTGTCACAAATTATTCCCCCCTTCCCGCAGAAATAGAAGCACTGTAAAGTACAGTCCCTGTGCACTCCATGCGGCACCCCCCTGGAAATAGCATGATCCCTCTGTGGGCAAGGTGACCATATTTCCCCAACCAAAAATAGGGACACATGATCTGACACAGGATTTTTTTTTCTGATTTGTGAAGTGATTTATATGAAAAGTCTTACAAAAGGATAAAAATTAAATCACAGGGGGCTGAGAGAGCAGGCTGGAGGTGTGGGGTGTTGGCAGGACGGTGAGTGAGCAGGCTGGGGGTGCGTTGTTTCGGCAGAGATGGTAAATGAGCGGATGCGGGGTCTTGGTGGAGGTGGTGAGCAGGATGGGGGTGCAGGGTCTGGACATGAGGAAAAGGGAGCCCACTTGCTTTCTCACAGCTCCCAACACTGTACCCCAGGCACCGCCTCCTGCTCCTATTGGCCTGATTCTGGAGCAGAGGGAAAAGCCTACAGGAAGCACATCTCTGTGCTGCTATTCCCCCAGTCCAGGGAGAAGGAGCAGCAGTGCAGGCAAGCCGCAAGCCGGATCCTGTGGGGAGCCTTGGGGCTTTCTCTCCCCGACCCTGCTGAAATAGTTGCTGAAATATTGGCATGTCCATGACATTTCAATGGGTTATGGGGACAACAGGACAGAATACTTGAAATCAGGACTGTCCTGGAAAATCCAGGACGTATGGTCAGTGTCTCTATGGGTGAAATCCTGGTCCCATTCAGGACAATGGGAGATTTACCTGAGACTTCAACACAGTCAGCCTTTCACTCTACACATTTACAGTATCAAATACAATAAAGTCTCCTTAACAAATAATAATAAGTAAGAGCTGCAAGATAGGGCAAAAACATAATAAAATTCCAAGCACTGATAACACACCCCTTATAGAAAGGTCACCGTTAAATGAAAGAATATTGGGTCAAATCCTGAAGTTTGCAGTCAATGAGACTTTTGGCCAAGAAAAGACCAACAATGGTAGGGATTAGCCCTTTGACTCTCATGACTTGACCCTCCAGATAACATAGGATGTAACCCCATGGAAATCAAGATAAGTGAGTCTTCTGCACCCTTGAAATAGCAGGTCACTCTTGTTTGGGGTGCTCAGCTGTGGATGTGGGTAGCTAACTCCAACATCCAGGTTTGAAAGTTTTGGTCCAGTGTTTCTAAACAAACGAAAAAAAAATATTCCCCTCCCTCCCACTATACAGCGAAACGGGGAAGAAAATGTGAAGAGACTTACCTGCAAAAGCAGAAAAGCAAAAAAAGAACACCACAGTGATGCGAACTTGGAAATTCATCTTGCTTTTGGCATAATCCCCACACCAGTAGATCAAACGCTTTGCTCTGATATTGTTTCTGGGCAGTAGGTAACAATAATTCTTTTCATAAAGAAGTGTCTATTATATAGGCCAGGAAGTGCCAGCGTTATTTATTCTTGGTATTTAACTCTTTCACTTCTCCCTGACTCTTCAGAAACTCCACCTCCCTTCAGAAACTGCTCAATTCCCCCAAAAACTCTTCCACTGCCCCACCTTACAGGAAGCCTTCTCATCAATTTCCTTGTCCCCAAATAAATTCCATCTTCAGCCATGTGTCTGATCATTCTCTGGTGGCCAGGAGGAAACTCCCATTCACCACCAGTCGATACCCTGTCCTGCTTGTCCCACGTTCCAGCCACCTTTCCCAGCAGTACTCCTCCAAGCCAAGTAACCCATCCAACTAACCCTGCCTAAGAAATACCCTCTCCCTGAAAAATCCCCCCACCACAACAGCAACTCTGCTCATGCTGTGGTTAGAACACAGGCTCAATGGAGGGATCATTGGGGAAAATTCCCTGGGCTATTAGGAATTTAATAATCAAACTGGTCCCTTCTGGCCTTAAAATCTAAGCATCAATGGTTTTCAGACAGACTGAGCCCCGTAACTCTCACTGATTGCAGGTGTAGGTGTGGGGTTCAGGACTTCTGAAAACTGACCCCTTGGCACAGTGGGTAACTACCTATATACACAGAGCTTCTATCTAGGGCACTGGTCTTCACCCGGTGGTCCGCGGGTCACCTGCGATCCTTCGGGGTTCTATGTGTGGCCCTCGAGACATTTTGTTACCGTTGCCCACAGGCAGGGTTGCCAGCTTCTGCTGGCTTCCGTTTGTGTCGTTCTTCCCCTGCCTGCCTTACTAAAGTGACACAAGGGCACGTGAAGCGAGGTGCGTGTCGACTGTACACAGCAGTGCCTGTAAGAGCTCCCTCTGTGTCCAGTCAAAGCATTGCTGTAGCTGAGTCAGCACGGCCCACAAATTCTAGGCAGGCAAGCGCAGTGAGCAAAACGACCCTGTCTTGGGAGACCGTCTTGGTTCTGACAATCTTGCGGCCCACTGAGATGAAGGAGGGCCACTCATGCAGTCCACTCACTAGCCTAGGTTGCCCATCGCTGATCTAGAGAGATACTCCACAGCTCTCACCAGTAGCAAAGTGGTCTTCTTAGAAGTCCGCAGGAGAAGATCTCTTTTGGGAAGTGGCAGGTCAGTCCGTTCCATACCCTAAGAGCACTTGCATCCTTCTTCTGTGGGAGAGGGATGTCTGAGATAGGGATGTCAATGGCTAACTGGTTAACCAGTAAGCCTCACCCTTAATTAGGTAAGGCTTACTGGTTATGGTTAACTGGTGGGAGCTGGAGCAGCTTCCCACCCTGCCCTCCCCCCCATTTAATCCGCTAACCTTAACATTTAACTAAACAAATGGGATTTTACATCCTAGCCTGAGAACTGCTTTTCTTCCACTCCTCTGCATAAGTGGGGGCAGGGAGAGCAGGGAGCAGAATCAGCTGCTTCTTCCTCTTCTCTGAAAGTGTGAAAATTTGGAAGAGCTTCTTTTCAGGAAGCCCATGTGGAGACTCCTTAGCTCCCACTGTCGGAGTGGCACTGAGTGCAGGGGTACAGGAGTGGAGGTAGGAGAGCAGGCTGTAGAGCACGCTACAGGCAGTACAGGGGTACCGGTGTGGGTGTGCACGTGGAGCTGTAGCACAGGGTACTGGCAGCAGGGGCAGCCCTAGACTAGCTGCCAGCAACTGGCACCCTCGGCGAACCATGCAATCGGCACCCCCACCTCCAAACCCCTCAATGATTTTGTGCCACCATTTGGCCTCCCATTTAACTTGGCGCCCTATATGGACAGGCCGCCCGACTGGCAGCATGGCGGTACTGGTGTGAGTGTGAGTGGGGGGCTGTAGTACTAGATACAGGCAGCACAGAGTACTGGTGTGGGTGTGAATGTGGGACAGTAGTGCAGGGTACAGAAAGGGTGAGGGCACCAGGGCGGGTGGGCTGTCGAGCAGGGTACAGGCAGTGTGGGGGTACCAGGGCAGGCAGGCTGTAGAGCAGGCTACAGGCAGTGTGGTGTAGGGGTGTGTGTGCGCGTGGGGCTGTTGTGCAGGGTACAGGCAGTGTGGGGGTACCAGGGCAGGCAGGCTGTAGAGCAGGCTACAGGCAGTGTGGTGTAGAGGTGTGTGTGTGTGGGGCTGTTGTGCAGGGTACAGGCAGGGCGGGGGTACCAGGGCAGGCAGGCTGTAGAGCAGGCTACAGGCAGTGCGGTGTAGGGGTGTGTGTGCGCGTGGGGCTGTTGTGCAGGGTACAGGCAGGGCGGGGGTACCAGGGCAGGCAGGCTGTAGAGCAGGCTACAGGCAGTGTGGTGTAGAGGTGTGTGTGTGTGGGGCTGTTGTGCAGGGTACAGGCAGGGCGGGGGTACCAGGGCAGGCAGGCTGTAGAGCAGGCTACAGGCAGTGCGGTGTAGGGGTGTGTGTGCGCGTGGGGCTGTTGTGCAGGGTACAGGCAGGGCGGGGGTACCAGGGCAGGCAGGCTGTAGAGCAGGCTACAGGCAGTGTGGTGTAGAGGTGTGTGTGTGGGGGGCTGTTGTGCAGGGTACAGGCAGTGGGGAGGGGTGACTAGCATCTCCACCCCCAGCTGAGGGGAGAAGTGTGCGGCGCATGCGCAGACCTGAACGTGGGCCGCGGACCGCCCCCCCTGCGCCCGACCGTTCGGCTTGGCTCCCAGCCCGGCTCCGAGCGAAGCCCCGCTCGCGCTGAGGCCTTTTTTTTCCCTCTTCGCCTTCCGTAGCCGCGTCACGCGCTGGGGCGGGGCCGAGCCGCAGGGGGCGGGGAAGGGGAGCTGCAGGTCGCGGGCAACCGCCGACTCCCGAGTGTCCTCGCGCTCCGCGGGGAGCGGCCGCCCGGCGCCTGTGCTCGCGCGCCTCACGCGCCGCCATGCTGGGCCTGCGCGCCCTGCTCCTGCGGGGCGCGCGCGGGGCCGGGGCCTGCCGACAGGTAACGGCCGGGCCGGGCCGGGCCGGGGCGGGGGGGGGAGGACGTAGGGGGCGGGGCCAAGTGGTGGGGGCGGGGCCAGGAGTTATGGGGCGGGTCGAGGCCATATGGGGAGGGGGAAGGCGCATGGACATGGTGGGGGAGGGGCTGTAGGGGGAGGGGCATGGACATGGTGGGGGAGGGGCTGTAGGGGGAGGGGCATGGACATGGTGGGGGGAGGGGCAGGGGGGGGAGGGGCTGTAGGGGGAGGGGCATGGACAGGGTGGGGGAGGGGCTGTAAGGGGGAGGGGCATGAACAGGGTGGGGGGGTCAGGCAGTGGGGTGCTGGGGGGCATGGGCAAGGGGGGGCAGCTGGCAGCAGGGAGGTGTCAGTGCTGCTGCCCCGGGCGACTGACCAGGCGTCGCTGTCCTGCTCCTTAGTGACCCATGCGGCCAGCCCGCTGCAGGGCGCCGCCTGTCTGTCTGGGAGCATGCAGAAGGGGTTATTACCCTTTCCCTGCTGGAACTGACATGTGCCAGGTGCGTTTTCACTTCTAGCTGAGTCCCTACATAGACTCTTGGTCTTTTGGTACTAAACCATCTAAAAGCCAGCTCAGAATTGAACACAGCGAGTGGCAACAACAGTCTGGGGTTTACTCCTTCACACTGGAGTAGGGATGTTAGATAGCGGATAATTGCATAGTCGAATAACTACGTGAATTCTTACTGATTACTCCACAGGGGTGGCGAGGTGCTAGCGGCGACTTCCCCTGCTATACTGTGGGCAGGATATATTTTGGTTTGTGCCCCGAGGCATGTGTGAATTGGGGATGTAAAATCCCATTGAAAATGTTAACCGGTTAACCAGCTGTCATGTGCCACTGGTGGGGAGCCACTGGAGTAGTCTCCCACCTGTGGTGCAGCACGGTGGGTGGCTGAAGTGACTCTTTGCCTGCATTGTGAGCTGGGGCCAGACAGCACCCACATTGCAATGCTGGTCCGTGGCTGCTCCTGCTGCACTGCACTGCACTGCGGACAGGGGCTGCTGTGGCTGCGTTGGGAAGGATCTGCCACACCACAGGTGGAGGGCTATTCCAGCAGGGCAGGCCCCACTGTACCGCAGGTGTGGATCTGCTTCAGCCACGCCAGATGCTGGTTAACAGGTTACTGGTAAGCCTCACTCAGTCAGTGTGATGCTTACCGAGTAATCGGTTACCTATTTACATCTGTAGTGTGAATGTGCACCACTGGGAGAAACACAAACATAGCTGGGTCTTCTGCTTATCAGCTGGACAGCACTGGAATCTCAGCTTACAGGGAACACTACTTGATACGTTATTGTAACAGGAGATTGCAACATCAGGTTGTAGCAATGCAGTGACTGCCTGGGAAGACATTGTTATTTAATTGGAAACTCTCAACCACTGTCTTATGCACAGAGAAGCAGATCCAGGAGGGTGCTGTACTCACTGGTGTTTTTTAGGGCTTGTCTACATTGCAAAATGTATGGTGTGTAAAGAAGACCGATCATTTGAATTGGATGACACATTGCTAACCATGACTTAGAGGTCAATGTAAGCCACAATGAACTGGGGTTAACATAATGTCATCAGACTGTTCATAATCATGTTCTCAGACAGTCACATTTTGTTATGGAGATGAGGCCTTGGAGTCTTCCAGGGGTGTGGTGCAGTTTCCTTTGGAAAGGAGAAAGCTGAAGCAACAATGATTGTGCCCTATAGAAAGTCAATTATATACACTTTAATGCTTGAAATACGTTTCAGAGCAACCTCTGAACATGCACTCATGAAGGTTATCAAGAGCAGAAACTAACCTTGACACTGATTCACTATTTGCTTGTACAGTTCTCTGAATCTTTTTTTGTCCTTTTGAAGCTTGACATTGAGTGGGTAAATAATAACACATTGAACAATTGTGGTTACTCATAATATATGCAGGTTTAAAATTTGTGTGACAGCTTTCTTACATTAAGAAACAATGAACCTTGAAGGAAGCCAGGGATTTCTCTATCAAGGTTAAAGTTAGGATGCCCCAAAAGTCATTTAAATGGTGATCTATGCCATTTATAATGCACTTTAAGGAATTTGCATAACACAGGTTCCTGCAAGGGGAATACTTAAGTTTTTCATCACACAGCACACTTTTATTTTGTAGAATTTGTTGCCAGGGGATGTTGTGAAACTAAAACTATAACTGGGTTGTAAAAGATAAGTTAAAGGAGGATAGATCCATCAATGACCACTAGCCAAGATGCTCGTACTCTGGGTGTCCCTAAAGCTCTGATTGTCAGAAGCTGTGACTACTAGATGATAGGGGATGGATCCCTCAATAAATGCCCTGTTCTGTTCATTCCCTTTGAAGCATCTGGCACTGGCCACAGTTGGAAAATAGACACTGGGCTAGATGGGCGTTTGGTTTGAGCCAGTATGTTCTTTTGTTGGGTAGATAGGTGACTGCAGTCATGGGCTGGGTCTGTTGGAGCTGCTGAGGAAGCTGTCGAATGTTCACAGTTCATTATGTGTTGGTTCTGCTCTTGTTTTGGTAGTAACACCAGCTTGGCCTCGATTCCTTCTGTTTAGTCATTTTGACTTGCTGTCAAAATCTTCCTGAAGAAAGGAAATGAGAGAAGGGAAATACTGATTTTTAACAATTAATAACTCAGTACAACCTGATCAGAATCTCATGGGACAAAGAGTGCTTTAGTGGACGAGGACTGTCCCTTGCTAAGTATTAAAGGCCTGCTGCAAACATTGGAGATGACAGCTGCTCAAAAGATGGCAGGACTCCTTTAGAATGGAAAGTGTTAGGCAGGCTAAATTAAAAGCATTGCTACCAGTTTCTGTCTAGAAATGAGATGCACTGAAATCTAGAATGAAGCGGCAGATTTTTATGACCCCATTAGTAACTTTAACTTTTTTTTTTTTTTTTAATATTCTCCATTCAGGTCCATGCATCTTTTGCTACAGGGCCCCGGCAAAATGATGGCACATTTTATGAAATTCGTACCTATGATGTTAAGCCATCAAAGATGAAGGAGTTTGTGGAATTGGTGAATAAACATATCCACCTTCGTGCAGCTCATTCAGAGATGTTTGGATTCTGGACTGTGGAGTTTGGGGGCATGAATAAAGCCATCCATATTTGGAAGTTTGGTATGTGCATCTTCACTTCATATTGCTCTTATGTGTCATGTGAAACAGGATGTTTCTTTTGGGCTCTTAAAGCTTAAAAAAAATTATTTGTTTATTTATAAATAAACAAATAAATTTAACTCCTACACTAACTACTGAAAACAAAGACAGTAGAACCTTAGAGTTTTGAATACCTCAAATAAAGGATGTTTGTAACTCTGAACAAAACATTATAGTTATTCTTTCAAAAGTTTACTACTGAACATTGACTTAATACAGCTTTGAAACTTTACTATGCAGATGAAAAATGCTTCTTTTAACCATCTTAATTTAAGTAAACCAAACACAGAAACAGTTTCCTTATCTTTTTAAAACTTTCCTTTTATTTTCTTAGTAGATTACATTTAACACAATACTGTGCTGTACAGGTTTGCTTTGTTTTGTCTTTGTTGCTGCCTGATTGCATACTTCTAGTTCCAAATGAGGTGTATGGTTGGCTGGTTTGTACCTCTGGTGTGTGTAACTTTGAGATCCTGCTTTACTTGCAGAATTAAGATACAGCATTTTTGACATCTTTATCCTAGACAGTCTTACAGGATGTTGTCAAATGCAGAATATTCTCAAATAGTCAATGAAGAAATTGCAATTGAGAATCTTCACTGCAGTATCCACTCACATTTAGGGCCTGATCCTGTGCTATTGAAGGGAAGTCAGTGAGAGTTTTTAAAATTTATTTCAGTGGAAGCAGGATTGAGTTTTCAGGGTAAAGTCCATGTATGAATAGTTGTTCTGAACCGGCCTGTCCAATATTTTAGACTCCCCTCTCTCCTTTCTTGCTCAGACAGGGTCTGTCTACACTATAGGACAAAGTCAAATTAATTGCTACGTTAATTGCATAGCTGAAGTTGAAGTAGCTTAACTTGGCTTTTGGCGCCGTCTACACTGCAGGAAGTAGAAAGGAGCACACTCTCCTTTCAACTTCCCTTACTCCTCATGAAAGCAAGGTTACCAGCATTGATTGAAGCACCCCTATCAGTTTGCATTAGCTGTCTTAACTAGACCTGCTAATTCAAACCCTGGAAGATCAACAGCGGCAGCTTTAATCTTCCTCTGTTGTGTAGGTGTACCCATAGGCCAGTGGTCCCCAACCATTTGGGGTTGCCGGGCGCCAGGGGGCGTGGCTGTTCGCCTGCCGGGTACCCGGGGGGCGGGGCCCCCCCATAGCCACATTCCCGGGGCCGGCGCTCTCCCCTCAAGCGCCACGCACCCGGGGCCGGCGCTTTCTCCCCCCTCCCCCCCAAGCGCCGCGCGCCCGGGGCCAGCGCTGGTGCTCTCTCCCCCTCCTCTCCCCTCCCCTTCCCCATGCGCCGCTGGGGGTCAATCCGCGGCGCCCCCGGGGCTGGCGCTCACCGTGCGCCACACGCGCGGGGCCGGCTCCGCGCATGTGCCATGTGCCCGGGGCCAGGCCAGCCCTGAGCACTTGGCGGGCGCAGACAAATGCCCCCGCGGGCGCCATGGCGCCCGCGGGCACCGTGTTGGGGACCACGGCCATACGCTATGTCAACACTGGCAGCTTCTTGTGCAAGAACTGTTTTGCGGAAGAGTTCTTGCACAAAAAGTCTTCCACAAGGGCACGTCTATACTGGCATGTGCTTTTGTGCAAGAGCATCCATGGCAGTGTGGATGCTCTCTTGCGCAAGAAAGCTCTGATGGCCATTTTAACCATAGGGGCTTCTTGCGCAAGTAATTCATGTTGCCTGTCTACACTGGCCTCTTGTGGAAGAGCTCTTGTGTAAGAGGGCTTATTTCTCGTGGGGAGAGGAATAACTCTTCCGGAAGAAGCCCTGTTTTACAACGCTAGACTGTAAACTTACTTGCGCAAGAACGTGCGTGCAGTGTAAAAAGCAGGCAAGTTTTTGCACAAGAACGGCTGTTCTTGCGCAAGAAACTGCCAGTATAGATATAGCCCTCATGTTTAATCAGTCTTGTCGTGTGCTTGGAGCCACTTTCATACTGGAGGACCAAATAAAGCTCCAGACCTGAAAAAATAATTAAGTGGATGGACCCTTGCACTAACATAGAGCTCCAGTGAAGTCATAGCAGTTTTGTGAAGATCTATATGCTTACCTTCAGGTATTGGATGGTAGATTAGGATTTATTTCTACTCTGGGGCATTAGTATTTTTTTTTTTTATTTCCCCAGTCTATTCTTTGAGATCACCTGTCTGCACTGATAAAACCATTGTTGTTCTGAGCAGCTGTATAGAATAACCTTCCCCTGCTCTTCACTGATAGATCCAGTATCTGTACATCAAAATATTTTGAATTAAGACTTAATAATCAAATCTTTTTTTAATTTCTCAAATTCCTTTGTCTATTCAACTGCTTCTCTTTTTCTTGGTTAATTCCTTAATTTTTTAATGAGGAAATCACTGAGTAATTTATTGTATTAGGGAAAATTGAGATAAAGCTTGTGTTTTGTTTTATTTTCCTTGCTTGATTTGTTCTCTAACCATGTTCCAAGTGCAGCTACATATCATTCTGTCTTTTTCAGATGCAATCAGTTTTCTTTTTACATCTTTTTTGTTAGTTAAAATTAATTTGCTTAATTGTTCCCTGTATTTATATCAAGGTACTGGTATTTCTCATTAGTCTTCGTTTGTATGACTGTCGTCTTAAATTATTGAAAATTTTGTGTGTGCATCTGTCTATACCTTTTTAAATCCTAGTTCTCATCTGAGCAAAATCTTCAATCTAAAATGAGAAAACTAAAGTAAATATTTTCAAGGAAAAGGCAAAACAATTACTTATTTTTTCCATGTCTCAGTCTCTCTTGAATATATTTTCAACTAGCTATTTGGCTGTTGGTACAAAACAAGGAGGGACATCATGCCTAATTCTAGATACTAAGAGTGATTGTGAGCATCAGCTTTTGTTAAAAATCCTTTTTCAAGCAGAATCCTTTTATGTGAATTTTGCTTGAAAAAAATCAGTTTGTTCTCAAAATGATTATATTAACTTTGAGGGCAAAAGAGGATATTTCTGAAGAGAATTAAATTGTTCTTATGTTAAATTCCAGACTCCCAAATGACTTAACTTTTGAATAGCTTTTCTGTCTTCTACTAGCAAATTTATTTTAAATAAATCCATTGTGACATGAATGGAAATAGAACCTGACAGAACTGAATATAAAAATGTTTAGCACCTTAGAGACTAACAAAAATATATGCTATCATGAGCTTTCATGGGCAAAACCCACTTTTTCAGATAAGATGATCTTGAGACAATATAGAACTGAATATAGACTTTTAACATCTTTCCTTTTTGGTAGATAATTTTGCTCAGAGAGCAGAAGTCCGGAAAGCAGTAGCCAATGATAAAGAATGGCAAGAAAAATTCATCTCTCCAGTTCTTCCCTTGTTGAAAAAACAGAAAAATGAAATTGTTTACTTGGTACCTTGGTGTGAGATTGGGAAGCCTTCAAAGGAAGGGGGTGAGCTTTATCTTTTTTTGTGTTGATGAAAGCTATTTGTGTGGATTCAGTAAGAAACAGCTGAATGTTTTAACCAAATGTTATGTGACAGGCTAGGGAAGAGCTCAACAGTTGCTTTCTTTTACAGGAACCTGTAGGTCAGGGTAGGAGGTTAGCATAGAGGTGTTCATGCGTGTGTGGGTGTGGGTGTGTGCATACTACATTTGCATGAATTGGTAGCTTGTGCAGTTCGGTTGGGAATAAACTGGATGAACAGTTAGGATGAGCAATCTGTTCACCCTTCAGCAATTGCATTGAGTATTTTTCTTGTAACTTGCTTTCCCCTCAATGTATGGGAATGCATAGACCCACTAACTAGACCCCTAGGGGATCGATCTCCACAGCACTGGAGTAAGTGCAGACATGGCTTCAGTCTCTAGCCAGGCTAATGCTGCCCTGGTAAGTAGATTGCGTTCATAGATTCTGGAGAAAAGAGTCTGATGATCACTTGAAATGGCTGTGCTTCTCTTTATCTTTGAAACGGCACCATCTATGTGCAGGGTCATTTAGTGAACTCTTAATTGTTTTAATTTCTGTGCCCCAAATCCCATATTCCTATGTGACACGATGAATATTGGGACTGTTTGGTTTGGTCTACTAACCCCAAAAAGATAGAAGTTACTGCTTTAACTGAATCACAATATATGTGAGCATGGCCTGTGAGATTTTAGGACCTTGACTCAGGTGATTAATTTGATGTTTCATGGTTTGTACTGCTGTATTCCTTCCCCATCAGGGGTGTACGAGATGGTTACTTTTCAGATGAAACCTGGTGGGCCAGTTCTGTGGGGCCAGTCGTTCAGAGCTGCAATCAGTGCTCATCTCAATACAGGCTACACGAAGCTGATTGGTGTTTTCCACACAGAATACGGATTACTTAACAGAGGTACAACACTAGTCAGTTTCCAGCATGGTCATGGTCATAGAGGGTTAAAGGTGCAAATCAGCAATACTCATGGGAGTATCAGACTCCTGATTAATGTAACTGCACTTCTGAGGCTGCATTTTGTATCTTGCATGGCTTTAGCTAATTTCAAACGATGGTGTCTTATTTTGGTCAGCATACATTTCCCACATTTAGCATCCATGCTGCTCGCACTGAATACTGTTATTGTGGTAATGGTGTGCTTGTCTAACTGTAAGGTGGTGGTGGGCAACCAGTGGCCCATGGGCTGCATGTGGCCCACTGGGTTTCCACCTGCAGCCCACAAACCCCGTCTGCCCATCTTCCCCATATGCCTCTCTTGCATCAGGGCACCAGAGCCCTGCACTTCCTCCTCCCTCCTAATGCTGTCGGAGCACCATGAATTGCCTGATTTATGCTCCATTCCTGCTCCTTCCCCTTCCTCCCAGAGCTAGAAGGCTGTGAATACGAAGGACAGGGCTTTGGTGCCCCTGTGAGTGAGAGGTGCGTGGGGGAGGGCGACAGCCTGCAGGGCCACAGGTGGAAGCACAGTGGGCCACAGGTTGTTATTACCCACTGATATGACGTATGACCCACTCACTATTCTTGGTTGCCTGTCGCTGCTGTAAGGACACTAGGAGCCAGTGCTAGCACTAGTTCTTTGTGGAATTGAAACATCAAAATACAGATCATGCCGATAAGCAAGCTCTGAAATCCTTGAAAGGATTTACATTTCCAAATAAATTGGTTCATACTTGCTTATGGATGATTCGCCCCCCAAGTACAGCCAAATTTTACTCCTTTTTGCCAGGGGAAAAGGCGCAGCATCTTGGCACTAGTTCTGATATCACTGTAAGGGCGCGCACACACAACTGCCTACCCACTGAGCGCCACTGTTTCTTCTGCCCTTGAATCATGTAAACTCTCCCTGAATTCAAGTTGACCGGGGAGGTCTACAGACAGTTTGCTGAAAGTAGAGTTGTGTCTTAAAAGTTAGAAAACGCAATGTTAAAAATAGGGATGCTCAATTGTGTTTAATCAACTAATGGAGTAGTTGATGGAATTCCCACCCGGTTCTTACTACATTTAAAAGGCAGAGGTGCTGGCTCACACCCAGTCCCAGATGTTGCGCCTCTGCTTTTAAAATGTACTACATTTAAAATATACCCTAAATAAACTACATTTTAAAGGCAGAGGTGCAGCGTCTGGGAGCGGGCATGAGCCGGGATGCTGATTCCTGGCTTGTGCCCCGTCCCCTGCTGCGCCTCTGCCTCTCCATGGAGACAGTGCTGGGGGGAACCGGCTTTTAAGCTGGCTCACCCCAGCAATGACTCCTGCTCCCTCTCTCGCTGCCTCTATCAGCTGCAAGGGGTGGGGAGCAGTTAGTCGAGTAGAGACTCGACTACTCGATAAGCATATTCTTATTACTCGGCTAGTCGCTTACATCCCTAATTAAAAATCAGCCTAAGGAAAATCTCTGCAGAAGAATGTCTTGTAATGTACTTGTTTGATGACTTGCTGCTTCTGCATAGAGGGTTGGAGAACAGAGCAAAGGGCATGTGGGATATTTCATACCCTAATTTAGCTATGGTCTCACTCTTGTTTGTTTTGCTCATGTTTTCGAAGTTCATGTGCTTTGGTGGAATGAAAACCCTGACAGTCGTGCAGCAGGGAGACATTATGCTCACGAGGACGCCAGGGTGGTAGCAGCTGGTAAGCAAGGCTGTGTCTTTTCAGCATGCCTACTGAAAATTCAGAAGACAGTTAATTAAGAATGCAGTCTTGTATTAACTAATTCTATGTATTTCATTTCAGTGCGGGAGAGTGTTAGATTCCTGGAGTCCCAGAAAAATATGCTCCTGATTCCTTTGTCCTGTTCACCATTGAAATAGTTTTCTACCAACTGGTGTAATGGCGGACAACACATAACTTTCTTACAGCATTTTTATCTGGACTGTCGTATGGGTCTCAATAGCAATATAACTTAGCCAAATACCCTTCAGTTTACAAGTATGTGGATGAAACCTGAACCCACAGGCTCAATCTTAGCCCTAGTCCTTTGCACTCCATGCCACCATAAGAATTCAGGGCCTGCCCACTATGCCGTGAACTCTGCAAATGCTTCTGATTAGCCATAAACTTCTCAGTTTATTGCTTCTTGAAGATGCAACTGGTACAAAAAGGCCTTTCCAGAGTTCACAGCTGTGCCTGTGCAAGGACAATCAGAGAGCTGTTATCTGTATAATGTGCTTTGCTACCTCCTCAGAAGGTCACAACTTCCCTGTTACTACTTGTTGCTCTAAGAACCAGGAACCCTGACCTAGGTTTTGCATGCTGACTGTACACCTCACAGTGTGTTTGCTTGGCTTTATTATTCTGTAAGGTTGCAATGAGGTTGGAATATGCACAGTAAAATAGGTGAAGATAGAGAGAACTCAGCTTAAGTATCAGGAGTATCTTTTTTTATTTCAATGACTTTATTGCAATGAATTTAACTTTTATTGCGAGTCCCTCTATTCAATTATGACTGAGCAAACAGGAAGTGAGACGATCACTTCTTCATGCA
This sequence comes from Pelodiscus sinensis, assembly GCF_052426305.1. Taxonomy (NCBI): domain Eukaryota; kingdom Metazoa; phylum Chordata; order Testudines; family Trionychidae; genus Pelodiscus; species Pelodiscus sinensis. The sequence continues at coordinate 5,866,683 of NC_143057.1, forward strand.
AATACTTGTTTGTTGTGCTGAAATTGATTATGGATGAACTGATTAATTCTGAAAGTTTCTTTATGGATTGTATATCAGATTAACTGGCCTACTAAAGTACACGTGCCTACTCTTTTGGAAAAAGCTTTGTCAGACTGTAAAAGTTTAAATCCAAATAAAAACTTTGATTAGTGTTCTGCATCTTATATACAGCCATATTACTTGAGTTTCTTTCAACCAAAAGGTTATCAGTCTCACAGGATAACATGGCTACCCCTCTCTGCAAAAACTATGAGGAGTCCTGTGGCACCTTAAACACTAACCTTATGCCCAAATAAAGCTGTTAGACTTTAAGGTGCAATAGGACACCTCATTTTTCCAAGAGGTTATAGTACCTCTATAAAAACAGCATCCTGAAGGCTCTCTATGTTGGCTTCAGCAGCCTTGCTCCTTAACTTGCTGGAGGGAGTCACTGAGTATGTAGATGCATGTTCCTCTTCACAATCTTCATCTGTCTGGGACTAAACATGAAATTGTGGTTTAGTTTACAAAGCATTTCCCTCAGCATTACCAGCAAGATGTTAATTCAGTTACTTTATATGCTGAATATCTCAATTTGTGTATAAAGACTTACAACTAAAGCCTGGTTTTAAAATCAGGAAATCAATGGGGAAAACATTGTCTTTACTCAAGTTGCATCCCTTGGGCAAGTGTATGCAGTGTAGATAGGCCATGATTGAAGTTGCCAACTTTAATATTCCCCTTAGCTGTACATTGCAGCACCATGGACACGTGCACTATCCTCAGGATGATAGGACCAAAGTTAGGCCCAGTAGAGACCGAATTCTTCAGAGGTCAGTTCCTCCGATCTTTAAAAAAAAAAAATCTAAGTACTGGATTAGGTCTTCACATTTGAATCTGATTTATTGGACTGCTAGTATCAATTTGAGCATCCCTAACCTTAATCAGGAGAAGGTGTTAATAATCACTTATTTGGTGGCACAGGACACTGAGGTTTACCCTCTATTGTACTAGGCTGCAAATCTAAAACTTACCTTAATATTGTTTTCATTAAATAAACCTGTTTAGTAAAGGTGCAAAAAAGTTTTTCACTTCATGTGTGGAAGCTTACATCACAAACCAATTATAGGCAAGGTCCTTCTGTGTGTCACCGGTTAATAGCACAGCTCTAACTAGTAAATGCATAACAGCAACATTTTGTAGATGAACAGTGCTCTTACAGCTTTATTTTTGACTTAATACAAGGCAATTAAAATGCCTAATACTTTACAAACAGGTATTATCAAATTTATATATATCTGTATCTATATATAGATAAATATAAATTTGTTTTTAATGACAATGTTCATTGAAGGATTTAACTTAGTTTTGTTGTGAAATCTCTCTATTTTGCAAAGTTAATAGATATTCCAGTGCAAAAATAGATCCCATTACAGATAGCATGAAGTGCTTGGAATGAAGGACCAGCTGTACGGGAGGGGAGGGGGAAAGGGAGCGCATCAGGAAGGGGAGGAGAAGCACTTTATCATGGGAAAAACATGTCTAGTCTTTACTAAAATACAAATATACTAAAAAAAGGGATGCAACAATTTAATAGCATACAGTAAGTGGCAACATTGTTTCAAATACATAAATGCCCTAAATGCAGTTCTGTTATCAGTGGTTCACAACTGTAACAGGTATGGCACTTGGATAATTTTGCCTGACACCTAGCTACAAGGGCAGAAAAAGTAGTTTGAAATCATTTCAATAAGTGAAAGAACAGTATATGAGAACTGTACGGCACATTCTTGATTTGATATAGATTAAAAAAAATAAGGAGTTAGGGCCTGAAGAGTTGTGAAATATTTCTGTTACCTTCAACAGTTACTGTAACTTTTTATCACAGAAGACAGATTGTGCATTAGAAATCTTCAAGGCTTTTTTCTTTGGCAGATTTAGGAGAAATGAGCACATTGTGAGTACACTATCTACTGCAAATGAAATCATACCTCAAAAAACTGCAACTATCTATATGAGGTTAAAATAAACCCCTAACAAGGAGGGAGGGTATCAAACATGTACACCCCATATTCCTATTAATCTGACTGATAGTTTTGTGCATTGAAGGATTGAGTCTATAGCTTTAGTCTGTCAGTTGAGATTGTGAATTAGTGCCACTTGTGATGTTTTCAGAGGTACTAAATGTTCAGTGTGTTTCATTGACATTGAAAAATTGTATCATAGCCTTGATCCTACAGCCCTTGGTATCATACACATTACAGCTGCAGGATTGGGCCCAATATTTATAACAGCTCTGCTTCTGTAGATATAATGTATATTTTTAATTTATATTAATCAATCTGTGAGGATGCTGTGGGGAATCTGAGTTCCTATAAATACAATAGAAAATATGCTTTAAGAAATAATATGCAATCCCCTCTGTCTTTTCCCTGCTATGACAATATTCTGCAGATTAAATTATTAATACAGCATGTTAAAGGCACTTCAGCAGAGCTGTAGATTAGTTTGCTTTATCCCAACAGGAATACAGTGAGGACTGGTAGACTGTGCAAAGGGTTAAGTGTTTCATTCAATTTGGCATTTTATTAATCAGTGCTACCAATGATGCCTGGAACTATAATAATCACATTGCCCAATGCTGCTAAAACGATAAAGTCCATGGCACTTTCCAAATTTATTAGCATAAGACTAGAGGGCATTTACCAACAAATAAATATCAGGTCATGCTGGGGAGCATCAAAAGGCAATAAACAACTTCTAGAGGCTCAAGTTCAGTCAGGGACACTATGCCTGAGCAGCCCTGTTGAAGTCACTAGGGTTGCTTAGGTGGCTAGAGTTAAGCCTGCAATAAAATGCCTCCGGACATTGTTGGGTGTCCGTGTAGAAGCACCAGCCCGAGGAACACAGTGCGGGTGTGCTCCCGGGGCAGAGCCAGACCAGAGTGGGTGTCAGTAGTTCTCACCATCCTAAATATTTTTTCTTGTAAAGTTTTGAAATTCAGATTACCAATTGCTGTTACTGTGGCATTGGGGCTTACGTGCCTGCTTGTCCCAGGGGAACTTGAATGACGTGGTTTCCCACATGAACGAACATATATTCTGCAGTTAGGGTTCAATTAATAATTGAAACCACATTACATTAATCTAACTCTCTCTCAGTTGCCATATAGGAGAGCTTCAGGTGAACTTTCATAGCTGAAGCCGGGATCGTGGTACTTGCTAGAACACAATGTAGAATTTGCACAGATATGCCTATAACAAAATTATCACTGAAAATAGAGCATGACAATGCAGGCATAATGTAATAAACTACGCTATGGCTAAAAAAGCCTACTCAAAGCAGTTTCAAACCCTAATTAGGCTGCCTATTTAAAGACATATAAATAATACTGTTGGAAAAGCAATCTACATCTCTTCAGGTTTTGAGTTTAGGTGACAACGCCACAAATTACACCACATTTGAGCTAAGCAATAACGAATTTCAGACGGTGGTTACCTTTCTGCTGCCAAACTGGAGTTCAAGAGTGATGCTGCATCGCAGGATGACTTGTCTTGTATTTTATCATTTACTCTTGGTGGCAGCAGCATATCAAACCAATGAGTAAGCTGCTGCGGTCTGATCATTCGTTTTGCTTCTCATCCACTGCTCTCTGCTAGGTCTTCGTGCAGCCTTCCAAGTGGCCCTTACTGTGGTACCTCAAGAGGAGCAGTCAAGCATTGAACTACACAATGGGCTAGTTAGGGAGCAAGTGATTGGTCACAAAGCTAGTGGCACAGGTCCATGCAATTGCAAGGTTCACAACTATGCACATTGTCACCACAGCAGCAGATGAGGAGACAGGCCATCAAATCTGTGGATGCCATCTATAGCCTGTATGCTTCGTGGTTTACGGTTTTTACCAATTGACCTCCACCAGTCTAAAAAGGCTTTTACAGAATAGCTGGCCAGGTGAGTCCCTCCCCTCCGCCCTCCCATGACACTGCCTTTTGGTAACTAGTTGGCACTGACTGTTTCGGTGCATTCATTGCCAGCAATGGATGTAGCACCAGGGAAATCCCACTCCCGCTATGAAAAAAATTTAAGAGTACAAACGTGCACACATTTAAAATATCAATAAATAATCACTGGCCATGATTCTTCAATGAACGATTGTTGCACCCCTAGGAAAAATATACTGTCGGAACAAAATACAGTATGGCTGAAAGCCCACAGTATCCCGTGGGTTTCATATGACCGTTTCACAGAGTTATACTGTAATGAACTACATTCAAGTCATTCACTTAAGAACAGTACAACAAGGCAACGACTCCAAGAGGCACTGCCTCCATAATGGAATTTTGTTTTCATTGCATTGAATTGCATTGCATTGAATGGTTATCAGTAGAGTGTCCAGTTTACGTCTTTCCCTCTGTATCCTCTAGCTTTCCCCTTTGGGACTATTCCATTCCATGCAAAAGAAGGTGCGCTGTCTCGTCCTTCGGCTGAACACCACATCCTTGCCTCAGGTAGCTCACACGCAACTTTCTTTTGCCTTCTCGTCTCGCAGAAAAGAAGTAAGGATGGCAATGTCCACAACAGTCTGGTTTTTGTGCAATGACATGTCCTTTGTGTGGTCATCGTCACTTTGGTCCTTGGCAAAGTTTACAAATACCTACAAGAGAAAAGAGTCACGTCTTGAGTCATGAGGGGTTCTGCTGAGGCCAGGATGTTTTCATCCATAAACTGGCCTTTTCTGGAACTGCTTGTTTATGCTGGATTCAATTCTGCCCTTATTGAAATTAATGACAAATCCTTCCTGCTGGCTTTAATGGCAGTAGGGTTAAGTCCACTATCTAGTTCTTGTCAATTCCAATAGGTACAGAAGAAATGCCCAGGTGGAAAAATCGTAAATCTGCCTCACAGTAAGCATCACTGTCCAAAGGCCTCATTGTCTTTCCAGCTGTTTGGGCTCAGCCAGCGCCCCCCCTGCCGCCCACTTCCATTGCACTGGCTTTGCTGGTTACTGCATCGAGCTCAACAGTCTATGGATCAACTTATTCCTGCTCCCACCCCTCATTCCATCCTACCTCCTTCTGCATCATATCACCCTTTGGCTTCTGAGCTCTCTGTCTTTCACTCTTCGACTGACCCCAGAGTGGGACCTCTGTGTCAAGCATCCCCAAGACCTTTTAGTGGAACAGTAGCTCCACACTTTTTCCTATGGCTGTAGTGCATAGTGCCAGATTATAAACTCTTTGAAGTCTCCAGGAAGGTGCCAGGTATTTTTTTTACAGTGCTATGTACCATGCGTTTCTAAACACCACATGTTTGTGCCATGCTATATCCCTTCCACTACTATGGTACGTTCATCTGAGGATTTCTAAGCGTTTTATAAACATGAATTTCACCTTACAAGACTATTGCACGATAAGCAGCCATTCTGAATATCCCATTTTACAAGCAAACATACAGAGAGGGTTTTTGAGTTTACCCAGTCACACAGGAAAGAGAGCATGCATCCTAATGTCTGTACAATTGCAATATTCTATTTCCTCCCTTAGTTGTATTTCTTTTAGCTTTTAAGTCACATTTAGCCTGCCCGTTTGGTTCAGAATAGGGAGAAAAAAGATGCAGCGGGTTAAGCCAATTATGATAATGATGACTCCTCTGTAGCCCTTTTCATTAGTAGATCTCAAAAGTTTTGCACAAAAGTTCAGTAGCATTAGCCCCATACAGACAAAGAAACTGAGGCAGAGAGAAACGAAGTGACTTGTGCAAGCAAGTGGCAGAGTTGGGAACAGAACCCAGGTTTCCTGAGTGCTCTCTCCATCAGTCCCTGCATAAGTATCCCATTTGCCTTCCCACAAAGGTGTAATTCACTGACTTGTTACAATCTCCAAGCAGGAAATACTCAGCTGAAGACAAATGGCTGAGCTCTGCTCTCAGTTACATTTGGGCTGTGTCTAGACTGCATCCCTTTTTCGTAAAAAGGATGCAAATTAGACGTATTGCAATTGCAAATGAAGCGGGGATTTAACATCCCCCCCCGCTTCATTAGAATAAAAATGGCTGCCGCTTTTTTTCAGCTCGGAGCTTTGCTGGAACAAATTGCCAGTCTAGACCCGGATCTTTTGGAAAATAAAGCTTTTTCCGAAAGATCCCTTATCCCTCTTAAAATAAGGGATAAAGGATCTTTCGGAAAAGGCTTTATTTTCCGAAAGATCTGCGTCTGGACTGGTGCTTTTTTCCGGCAAAGCTCCGAGCCGGAAAAAAGCGGCAGCCATTTTTATGCTAATGAAGCGGGAGAGATTTAAATCCCTGCTTCATTAGCAATTGCGATATGTCTAATTTACATCCCTTTTACGAAAAAGGGATGTAGTCTAGACGTAGCCTTGGAGTAAGTCCAGTGGAGTCATTCAGGATTTCCCAGCTAAGAAAGGAGAGAATTTGGCTCTCAGAGCTCTGGACACTTACTTGGTCAAGTGTAGTTTGAGAAACGGAGTAGTCTTCTATGTGGAGTCTTTTTTTGTTCTGGGAGAGGATGCTAAATATCCTAGCCAGTGAGGATGGCGAGGACGGGAGCTGGTACTGAAGCATGTTCCGATGCTTCTCCTTCAGGACGCTGCCAGGAAAGGCAAGCCCAAAGAATTCCTGCACGGGCTTCAGGTTGGGGTTTGCGCCCGCTATTCGCACCACTATCGTATAGCCATCTCCAAACCTGCAAACGACAGCAAGCACAGGAGCTTAAGCAGGTTGTTTTGACAAAGGGGTGTCAGGTAAAATACACAGCCACTTCCTATAGCGGATACAGCAACAAGAAAGCAGCAATAAGAACTGGAGAAGGAGACAAAGGACGTCAATGCCCCAGCTCTAAAAATGTGCCAGTGCTGTGGCCTGAGCAAACTGAAAGCGCTCACCTGTTCTTCAGATGCTGGACGCTGCCAAGACACCTGAACCTCCCATTGACCATGATTGCCATTCGAGTACACAGGGCTTCACATTCTTCCATGCTAGGGGGGGAAATGAAACAACATGTAACCCTGCAAAAAGCCTGCATCTCCTGAGATCCTCTCCCCCATGCACGCCCAAGGGGGCCTTTACAGAAATGAAGCAGTTGAGCTGAATGTTTAGATTTCAAAATCCTCCCCAATTGAATCAGAGAGAGAAATACAATGCAGCATCCACACAACTGTAATGAGCCCTACACACCTGTGAGATGTAAGCACTACCGATCTCCCCTCCTTGATGATGCTCAGAGCACAGTTCCACAAGAAGCGGCGGGCTTTGGGATCCATTCCCGTGGTTGGCTCATCCTGCAAATTACGTTTAATGAACTATGTTACTCACATGCTTCTAAATTTTGCCATTGTGTATGACCTAGTGTAACCAAATAGCGAAAACCAGACCCATCCAAAGAATTTTGTCGGGAAAAGTTTAAAAGAACACGAAAAAGTTTCACAGACACTTTTCTCCTTTCTTTCAAAATTTAAAATATTATTTTTCCCTAACATTTTAACTTAGTCAGATTTGATCGGCTCTACTGTTGGAAGACATCGAGGGAACAAATTTTGAGAGAGTTGTCAATTTTTCCCTCTAGTTACAGAATATTTTAAAAAATTTCAGCAATGGAAAAATATCAATGAACTCCAGTTTCAACAGGATGTGTAGCTTTTCTTCAGTTTTCACATACGATGGAGTCTAGTAGCTGTCTTTCAGTAAATCACATTAGGAAATATATAACCATTGCTTTCTTATATAAGCTTTTCTCAAACTCTTCACACATACAGGGCAGGATCTGATCATCTGTCTATGCACAGTACTCTTACAAAGTTAGAGGCTATTGTTCGTTATTCTTAGTATCCAAATCTAGATGGTCATTGCCAAAGTAATTGGAAACAACTCTCTGGAACAACTTTCCAAAAATAAGAGGCCTGAAGTTCATGCCATATTTGGCCTGGTATTTGCACATGCAACTACATCATTTGCACATATAAGTTGGGCCTTTACACACACCAATGATTTGTTATGTATTTGAATGTATACTTCATTGCTAAGAACTCCATTTTTTCAATGGACTTCAACGGGAACAGAGATCTATTATTTAGTGGAAAAAAATGTCAATGTGTGAACAGTTGTGAACTCACTAAGAACAGCACTGGAGGGCCCCCAATCAAGGCAATAGCAGTGGAGAGCTTGCGCCTGTTTCCTCCACTGTAGTTTCCAGCATATTTTTCTCCGTATTTCACAAGTCCCAGTTTCCGAATCCCCCAGTCGCCAACCTACAGGAAGAGAGGACCCCATGATCTTCTGAATCGATATTAATGCATGAGAAGGTAAGGAGTCTTTGGGAAACAACAAAAATATTACTACAAATAGAACCAATTATACAGCATATTCATTGTAGGCTCACAGGAAATGTTCCAAGATTCCTCAAGGTGCTTGTAGTTACTGTCACAGCTATGGCCCATTGGTTAGTATTTCTAAACCAGCACTCTCTAGTCTACTGCGTTTGGGATGTAGATGGTGCACGTTATGGACAGTGTGAGAAATCAACAACAGAGAGGGCATGAGTGGAGACAAACAGTACCAACGGCCTGACTGACTGCTCCAAAACATCAGCATCCGACTGATGATGGTGTAGTCCCTATAAAATACCAAATAGCCAGACTGGGAAGCCCTTAAGTTGAACTTAATGGGACTGTTCCTTGGAATAAATAATCAGCCACAGGAATAAGGACTCCGCCATTTGTCCCTACATAAGCATTCCCTAAGGCAACAGGCCAGTCTAGGAGTAATAGTGACCAGTAGGAAAAGCCCAGGAAGGGTTTAACTAACTTGAAACCCAGGTGTATTTGTAGTATCAGCTGCTCTGAGCAGGACAGAGCTGTCCTAGATAGGAGTGAGCAAGCAGCAAGCTTGTACAGTACTGAAGAAATACAGCAGCTGACCATTTTGCTATGCTTCGCTAAAGCAGGAAGCGGCATGCATGCCAGCCAAAACGGGTAACCAGTTCAGTCAGAGTGGATGCTTTTCTGCTTTGGGTACCTTGCAGACTTCTCTCTCCGGAACACCTCGTAAAAGTGCGTAGAACTCCAGATGCTCCCTCCCGGTCAGCAGCTCATTAATGGCATCAAACTGAGGGCAATAGCCCATGTTCTGATGGACTCCTTGGATGTTAGACAAGATACTGTAAAGTGAGAAAAAAGCCATCGTGAGGGTTGTGCAACACCCGCTGGCATTTCAGGGATGGTGTAGGACCAGTCCACAGCAGCTAGCTCCCCAAACCAGTTTTAATTTCTTTTAAAATCTGACTGTTAATCGTTATGGGTACTGTTTTCAACAATGCCTAAGTTATTTCAAGGCCTGTGAACATGCGTCCATCACAAGTTACTGTGGCAAGTAGCCATGGTGCCACTCTACAGTGCACCAGCTTGCTACAGTGATGTCCGAGATGTCCTGCTGCAGCACAATGAAAGCCTTGGAGTGACAGCAGTATGCCCTGCCTATCTGGGACTTCACTGCGCTGCAGTAACCTTCATTGGGGATGTTTCTGTGCAGCAAGCTGATGTGCTGGAGTTTCACACCATAGCCTTCTGCGCCAGAACTTGCCGGGTGGACAAGCCCTGAGCCCCGCTTTCAAAAGCGACTTGGGGCAGGGGTGGCCAACCAATTAGAGACAAAGAGCCAAACTAGCGGTGGACAGAGTGCAAAGAGCCATGTATTATATATTTATTTGTATATATCTATCCATAGAAAGAGAGATCGATAGATATAGTACATCAAATGCAGTGATAAAAATAACATCACAGGACATTTTGAACAAAAAACAATAAAAAAGTCTCTGGTCACATAAAAAGTTTAGGGCCAGTCCATACATCTTCAGAGAATTTGGCAGGGAACAAACATCACATTAAAATAAAACCCTTTAAAAATACAGTAATATTCTCACATTAAAAAAAAAGCATCCCCACCATGTATTTTAAATTTAACACTACTGCCCTATTACATCCTGTGAGTTTTTTAAAATTAAACTGAACTGAGAAGAAAATTAGCCTAATTTGAAGCGCCTATTTCACTCCAGCTTGTTGATCTCTGCTATGGTTTCCTCATTTTTTTCTTATGAAGATTATGGCCTTTTTATATTAATGCCATAATATTTTATAGTTCTAAAAATGCAGGTCTGTCTCAGACTGCAAACGAGAGGTTCAAAAACAAGAAGGGAGAGACTCATATCTCAGAGTAATTGCTTCAGCCTGGCAAACAATAGCCTTTGAATTTTCTTTAAAGAAACACAGTGTAAACCAGATTCATGCTGATTCCCCCCCCCCCCACGGAATTGAAATATGACATCTCTGTTGGCTGCCTTATTCTGCATCCATGAAGACTTTGAGTTTAAGGTACTTGAGACACTCCACCACCCCTTCCCTCCCCACCCCCCTGCTCTAACCCAATGTTCCATTCTTCCCCCAGAGCCAGGCATTCTCAGCCTCCCACTCTAACCCAATCCCCCTCTCTCCTCCCCCAGAGTCAGGCACCCCCCTACCCCGCTCTAACCTAATGCCTGGGTCCTGGTTGCGTGGGGTGCGTGCACCGAGCGGCTGGCCGTGAGCAGTCCAGGCACGCGGCTCAGAACCAGCAGGAGCTGCATATCTTTAATCAAAGAGCCGCACGTGGCTCGAGAGCTGTGGGTTGGCTGCCCCTGACTTAGGGTAACACTAGGGCCTTTATCAAGAAAATGCAGAGAGGTTTAGCCCTGGTGCAAGGAGGGGCTAGTCTAGCAAAGTCAGTGGAGTTACAGCTGCCAGGGAAATTGAGCATCCAGGAAGGAGTGAGAAGCAGAGGACTTTCTTTTGTGTAAAACAAAAGGAACAGTTGTTGTGTCGTCGTCTCACCTGTTGCTCTTTAGAAAAGCTTCTCCTCCGGTCACGTCGGTGTCTCCAGTTAGCATCTTGAAAGTTGATGACTTGCCAGCACCATTCACTCCCAGGAGTCCAAAGCACTGAAAACATTAAAGAGCAGATGAGCCCATGTGTATCTGATGGCATCACCTGGCCTGTAGAATCTTTCAGAACTGACAGTGACATGAGGCGAGAAGTCCCTGGACTCTTAGGGGGAGGGCGAGGCTCTAAACAATTAGGAAAACCCCATTTTTCATGTATAAACTTGAGCAAACTTGATGAGGAACCAGTGAGACAGACGGTCCCAGAGAGCCCCCATTCTGACAGTTGCTTTTCCATGTCATGCAGTATTTTCGTAGGGTGTTTCTGAATTTGGACTTCCAACTCAAGCCATTTAGAAGGGACCCAAAGTATTTGTCCAAGTTCACACCCAGAGTCCAGAGCACTGTCGTAAGCACAAGGCCATGTCTCCCCTTCCCTACAATGGAAACCTCTTCCTCTACTTGCTGCTTTCCACTGCTCCTAAGCTGCAAAGTGAGATCAAACACAGGTCTGCATGACAAATGGGACCCTACCTCCCCGGGAGGGATTCCAACACAGATCCGGTCAACAGCTGGTTTCCTCTTCATTCTGTAAATCTGAAACCAAGAAATACAAATGAATGAGAACGTACAAACCTAGGAGGGGGGGCAAAGAGAGCAGCTGAGCCCCACATATTCTCCAAGACATCCTTGAGGCTCCCATGCTGACCCCCCTGGACTTGATGGCTCACTCTCATTGGACTTCAGTGGGACAGAATTGGGCTTTTCACCACGGCATCAAATCATATTAGCCATGCTCCTGGGGGTATTTGGGGAGCTGGCTTTGGGGTCCTCACATGGGCACAGAACCTCGACTGGTGATTCATCCTGTTGATTTCAAAGAAGGGTCTGGCTCTGTGTCTGATTGGGGAAGACACTGTAATGCACCAGAGCGTGCCCCAGACGTGCGAGGCAGGTGTGTCTGGATGCAGACGCACTGCTGGCATTCACCTCTCCCCTGATGGAAGTCAATTGCATTTTCAGCCTCTGAATAGAATAGATCTGGGGCCGGACTCAAAATCCACTGAAATCAAGGGGAAGTCTTCTCATCGACTGCCCTGGGCACTGGATCGATGCGGGGGTAAGCTGGGTGGGAGTGGTAGGTGGCAGACTGTCCCAGCCCCGACCTACCTAGGGCAGCACAAGCAGTGCACTCACCTTCGTCAGCTCTTTGATTTCTAGGATGTCGCTCTGCCCGCCGCCGCTAATTATTCTCTGCCTCTCCCTGGTCACGTCCTCGTCCTCATCATTCACAGGAGGCAGTTTGGCACTGACGGGCCTGCCAAGGTGGAACAAGTCACCATGTGAAAAGGAAGAGGAGAAAGGCAAGCACCCCCGGGGAATGCATGAGAAACAAGGGCAGAAAGTGGTGCTGATCTTGGCTCAGCATCCAAACAGAAGGCACAAGGGGAAGCCCCTCTGTGTTTGCAATTCAGCCCTATATGAAAGGCGAGCAAGTGGCTTCTGTCCCTCGGGGGCCTCAGAGCAAGGCCTGACCCTGCACACATCACGGCGAATGCTGATCGGTTTGGTGTCAGAGAGTCTCTCAAAGCCTCGCTGCTCAATCCAGGCCCCTGACTCCTTCGGTCTCCTGCAGGCTCCTGGGCCAATGCTTATCGAGGTGTTCACATAGCATCCTCCAAGCAAAACTGATTTCACACTAGCTAATGGTGGCTCACGTTCAGAGTCTTGCAACGGACCGTAAGGTGCTTTCTTGGAGCACCTCTCACTGCATCTCAGGCTGGTCTGATTGGCTTGGGGCACGCAGGGAGATGGGTTTGATCTGGAATTTCCAAACTGGGCTAGGGAGGCACCCTTTGGGCCCATCGCTGCTGCCAGTCAGGTAGCTGGGAAATGACATATAGGGCCTGGCTGCCCAGTAATCTCCCACTGAGTTGACAGTGAGGCCACACAATGGCTAGCTGCACAACCATCAGCATTAACACAATGATTTGATCTTGCTGATTGTCCACATTGTAGCATGGGTCTTTTGCAGTCTGACTGGGCTTGCAGGCTCCTATCCTATTGTTCTGTATGTCACCGCCAAGAGCGGACCAAAGGCTTCTGTGTGTCTTTCCCCATCAGCCCACAACATTGCTGCAGGGTGCAGAGCGAGCTCACCTCGGTTTGATGAAGAACCTGTACTGGATGAGCACTGTGATCAGGAAGAAGACGACGCCTTCCACAGCCATGGCAAAGAGGTTCCGTCCCACCAGGTCCCAGGAGAGAGGGGACACAAAACGGTTCTCACCTGTTCAGAAAAGCCAAAGCACACAGTCGGCTTTGCACAGCGGCCAGAGAGACCCAGCCCGGAAGAGCTTACAGATTCGTTTTAGACAAGATGCACTGAGAGGGTGACATTAAGGGGAAAGAGAGGACACAGACAGTAAGATCGCGTGGTGACCCAATTTCTGCATGTGCACATCGTATGCTTACTATAGTGATGCTCACACATTCATTGTGCAAGATGCTTCACATAGTTATAGCTTGAAGAGCTTACGCTCTAAATAGACAGTGAAAGGATGCATGATCCCCAAATTACAGAGGGGAAACGAATCACAGAGAGATGAAGCGACTTGCCCATGGGCACACTGAAATCTGTGCCAGGGTAGAATGAGGTTACACCCGGCCTTCCTCTCAATTTGAGGCTGCATTTCATGTAACTAAGTCTTTGTATTTTTTAAAAATCAGCTGACTCCCTAATAAACTTAAGCTCCCTACCAGCCGAGAGCCTTTCCTTCTCTAGACCCATAAGGAACCAGACGGGTTATCTACAGGCTCAGGCCTCTGTGCGGTTTGCACTACAAACAGCTGGGCCCCAACCCTGTGAGGCACATGCCCTCAGTTCCTGGTGGTTTCATGGGGAGCAGAAGGCACTCAGCACCTCCCTGGCTCAGTTTCACTTACCAAACCTTTCCAAAGCGTCGGCCATTGCCTGATTCTTCACCATGTCGATCAGTCCCCGCCCCAGGCAGAAGTGGGGGAAGATGAGGAACACCGACTTTAGGATGTCGTTGATGTTGTTCAGCTTCTAACAGAACAAAAGCCAAGCCTAAGTCAGCCACGTGAGCAGCTTCTCCGGGCAGGGAACAAAAAGCCAGGAGATCTGACTCGCTGAGTGCGACCCATCCTGTGACTTCCCTTCCCAGCCACCACCTCTCCCAGCCCAGGTGAGACCGACAAATCTGGGAGTGGGCATAAAGGTGCCCACATACCCCACGGCACTGCTTGTACCATCACCGCAAAAACAGCCCAGCGGGCTTGGAGCCCAAGCTTCGGACAATATGCTTGAGGTGAACCAACAGGGCAGGGGTCGCCATGCAGTGTCTCTGTGCCCACGACAGTCCAGATTGCCACCAGCTGCACTAATGCCAAACAGAGGTGGGATTCCCCGTTCCCCCAGCTACCAGCTCTCCAGAGGCAGGCACTGGTGTTCTTATCCCACCTCGAGGGAACGCAGCTCTGAGCTTCTCAGCACAGCGCTCAGTACCTACCAGACTCACCTCTTTTCCTTGAACTATCAATCAGAAACAGGGGGTGAGTTTTTAGCCCCTTTTCAGCCAGACACCTGAGAGGTGCTGCTGAAGTCAAAGGGACTACTCACGTTTACAGTGATGCATGCTTATGTACCTTGCTGATCTGGGGGATTCTGGGCCACATGCCGCCTTGCTTCCCCATTCCCTAGACTGTCTGCCTGACGTCACCTTCCCTATCTCTCCCCTGATCGCCAGGAGATACAGAACAGTGCGGAGCAGTAGCAGTGGGGTGGCGCGCAAGGTGTCCCTGGGAACATACGTTGTTGGTGAAGAGCTCGAGAACGAAAGTGGCCACACTGCCGTTGATGCCAATGAAGAGGTTGACGCTGGTCAGCACCACGTAGGCCGTGCTGGGGATCTTGAACACAAAGGAAGCTGGGTACATGAGCGGTGTTATGGACCACCTAGGGAGCAGGAGGACACAGTGGAAACATACTTAATCACAGCACACGAGCCGCCAGGGCCTCGCGGGACTCCTCGAGAGAAAGATGCAGCCTTACCCGTAGAGGAGGAGAAGGAGGGCCAGCGCAGGCAGGTTGGAAGAGGACACATAGGACTTCTGCTGGAAGCAGATGAAGATGATGATGACCAAGGTGGCTGGAACGACGTAGTTGCACTGGAAGGAGGAAGAAATGGCTCCAGGTTACTTGCAAAAGAAAATCTGAAGCATCTTACTGCTCTAAATGGAGGGAGACAAGGTAACAATATGGAAAGAGAACTGAAAAATAGGCCATCTGCTCAGACCATAAAATAGCACATTGCAGGCCTCTGGATATGCACAAAGGGACAGTCCTGCCCTGAAGTGCGAACAAAGTAAAGGTGGGAAGGGAAATGGGACACGACTTGCCCACGGACCCGGAACAGGCCAGCTAGCTGCAGAGCTGGGAGTCAAACCCGGGACTGCTGAGTCCCAGCTGTGGAATCTCTAGCACTATCTAACTGTCTGTCAATACCCCTGAAAGCAGGGTTCTCCCTCCCTGTAACTGCACCAGCTTAGACCAGGGCTGGTCAGCTGTGCAGGGAGGGAAATGCTGCACTGGCAGGACAGTCCAATGGGTGGAGCAGCCTGTCCAAACTCTCAGGCACCGGAACATGCCTCGCATGCATCCCTTTAGGGCAGGTAGGAGAGGGCACACAGTTCATCCCAGGGAGCCCTCGGAGGCTCTGCACCACGCCAGGGCTCAACGGGAACAAGCTGGCTGTTGTTTTGCAGTGGTGGGCGTATTAGATCCGCTGTAACACGCAGCTCCCGGGAGGCAACCTTACCATGTCCCAGACAAAGTTAGCCAGCCAGTAGATCACAGGCTTCACACCGCTGATGAACTGTAGGTGCTTGGCCTTGCTGACCCGCTCCTGGATCAAGAAGACCACAAAGCTGGCTGGGACGAAGGACATGGCGAAGATCACACAGATGGAGACTAAGACGTCCACCGACGTGGTCATCCTGGGCAAAGGGAAATCGGAGCGACAAGAAACTGTGAGATCCGAGTCTCTCTCCCTACGGGGCCGACGCACATCAGCACTAGAACCAATTCTGTACCCTCTCTACACAGTGGGAATACGGGTGGTAGAACGTGGCCTCCTGTCGAGCTCCGTGACAAGAGTGTGCACTACGAGGGCATCATCAGGGCCGGTGAATGACGAGAGGGCTTCCACACATGTCTAGCCACAAAGGAAAGTGTATGAGCCTTATTCTACCCAATAGCAAGGGACAAAGCCCAGCCCTGGAGCAAGGGACTAAGCCCAGTATTTTTCTAGCATTAAGCTTCAGTGTAATGCCATTGGAGAGTCAGCGGCTGAGATGTGCATGGCGGCTTAGGGGATTTAGACACCCAAGTCTCTTTCATGTAATGGGAACTGGAGACGCAACTCCCAGAGGTGGCTTTGGAGAGCTCAGCCTGGAGCTCTGCAAAATCCCTGGCCAAATCTTTAGCTGGTGGCTACCATGGGCCATGTTGAGCCAGCCTGGCTCTGGCCTGCTGGCTTTTGAATCACCAAGCTACCCTCCGTTTTTTATTTATCTGCCCCATCTCCCCAACACCCATTTCTTGCAGCTTCCTCCATTGCAAAGTACTTTCTTCTCCCCTCCGTTCCATTCCTCATTCCCTCCCTCTGCCCCATCTCCAGCAAGCTGCAGATCGCATTCCTACTAGGACGTACAAGGCAACCTCGGAGAGCTGCTGCTTGGTGAGGTTGAGCGGGTGGTTGAACGCGGTGATCCCGTAGGCGCTGGAATTCTCGCCGTCCGGAAGGCTGGCCCGGAGGATGGCATTGTTCATCACGTTCAGGAAGGCGCCAATGGCATGCCAGCCTTTGTTATTGAACCACACCTGAAAAGCAATGCACCAGCATCAGAAGGGCTGCTGGCCATGCCTACTGCTCCCCAGGTTACCTCGTGTCCAATCTGACAAGGGCAGCATATAGCATCACTTTGGTTCACATGAGGAAACTGGGATGGTCATAAAAACAATGAGCAGTCCTGTGGCACCTTAGAGACTCACAAAAATATATACAAAATCTGCAAAATATATCAATAGCATCATGAGCTCGCAAAAATATATAAAAATATACAACATATATAAATAGTATCATGAGCTTTCGTGGGTGTGTGCTTGTTTAGTTAGTCTCTAAGATACCGCAGAACTACTCGTTTTTAAAGTTATAGACAAACGTGGGTACCCCTCAGAGACGGATGTTCATGGATCCCTAAACCCATGTGAATGGAGGCATATGCCCCAGGTACACTGGGGAAGCACAATCCAGGGCTCTTGGCTGGCAGCAGGTCCATGCCACAGTCTCCTCATTTCCAAGCCCCTGATTCAACACCCACTGGCATGCACAGACTTTGGACGGGGCTCTAAGAGGCCACTCTCTCCTGGAATCTCCTACACAGGGCGGGCGCTGTGGGCAAACGATTCCGGCACAGAGCCCGCTGCTCCGAACACCTGTGGCGTGCCAGTCGCTGGTTTACCAGGCAAGGCCCTTGCTGTAACTATGAGGCCCAGCAGTAGGCAGGTCGGATTTACCTTCACGTTGTTTTTCGTGTCCATCCCTTTCATGAAGCTTTCCAGGCTGTTAAGAAACTGGTCTCCGGAGCTCCCCTGTGAACAGCACCCAACAGCACATTTGTTTCATTCCTCACAGCACAGTGCAGCGGACACCTTACTTACGGGGTTTGCTTTGCCACAGATTGCTGGCACAACCTGAGGCGAGTGACTGACGTTGGGCGTGGGGATTGGGAAGGGTGGCCCGGTGCTCGGAGTCTGCTCCCTCACCGTTCTTCCCGCCTGTCTCCAAAGCTTGCAGGAAGCTGAGAGAGCCCCCGGAAACTCCAGCCCTGTCTTTTGTGTAGTAGTAACTAACTGCCACAACCCTACACAGCTTTCCTATTACAGCAGCTCTCAGAGACACGGTGTCCCAAATGCCGAGCCTCCCAAGAAAATCAATAGCCTAGCCTTCTTCCCGAGCCAAGTGCAGAGAGACAATCCGAGGCGCCTTGATTCTCTGAAGCAGCTGCACATCCCTGGCATTGCTTAGAGCAGTGGAGAGGCTGCTCTAACGTACGCCAAGCTCTCGATGGGGAACAGGGGCCCTCTGCGCCCGCTCTGTGCCATCTGAGAGTAAGGGTGAGCTGAGCTGTTCAGATCCAGCTGCTCTCTGGCTGCTCTGCACTATGACAGAGGGACCAGAATGAAAAAGAACATCTGGATTGATATTTGTTTTCTGTTCTCACATTGTGGGTTCTGAGACACCCAACTCTCTGCCTGCTCTCTCGCAAAATCTGAGCCATGCCAGCTGATAGCAGCTCTAGTTTTTCTGTGGCTTTCCCACTGACATGAGTAGAGGCTTACTGGGGTGACAAGGGAGAAAGCCAAAGTAAGGACTTCAGGATTTGCTCCTCTTTAAGTCAGCTTCCCAACTCCCCTTCAGGTTGATATGATCCGGCACTGAGAGCCCTCTGTTACCAAAAGGTTCCTCTGACTCCGAAGAATGACTTCTCCCACAAACACTGTTATCCACGCAGCTAACACCGTGTGGCTCATCCCCCCCCTCGTGTCTGGCCCATTTCTCGCAAGCAAAGGAAACTCTTATTTTTAGAGCCAAAGGTCGCAAGGATTCAACACTTGCTGGTGAGACAACCCCTCTCCCTCACCCCCAGACAGCAGCACATCGTGGGCCCATATGAAATTGCTCTTCACCTTGGCTAGCTCCAAGATTTTTTTCATTTGCTTGATGGCATCGCTGACTTCATCGCTGGGCGGAAGGAGGAGGGAGCTGCTGGCGCCCACTGAAAAGCCACCATACCTGAAAGCAGACAGACGGAGTGACAGTGAAGCACAGGCTGACTCGAGAGGGTCCTCCATAAAAGGCCTTTTTTTCATGCCCTGTGGCTTTGAGCTTGCTGCTCTGTGCTAGGATCTCCCACTCTCAGAGTCAGGGTTTCAGGGACAACCTGAAGTGTGGATCTAAGTGTCCACTGGATGGGAGCCTCTGGGGTGTTCACACAGCCCACAGCAGTGAGCCTCCAGTGTAGATCTGCTCGAGCTCTCGTGAAAAACAAGGTGACAGCAAGTCACTCAGGCGTATTCCGCCCAGTAGATTTGTGGTTCATTCCCCCAAACAAAATTTAATAAGTAACCGATGGCCTTTCCGCACTGCGGGTCAACAGTGCTTGTGGGATTGGGCCCTTGGCTTGCTGCAGTTTGCCTGCTGCTACAGCCTGGGGCTAGGGAAAGGCTCAGTGATCACACATACTATTTCTATTGCAATGCCAAAAACAACCCTTCCTTTGAACTCTTTCGAGTGGGTTTCAATTCTGGAGCAATATTGTCGGATGAGCTCCACTCAGTCCGTTCCTGAGCCCCAACCCACCAGAGGAAAGGACAGAAACCTACCTGAACTCATTCACCCAGATCTTGTTCCTTAAACTGCGGAGGAAAGAGCAGAAAACAAGGCTGTTATTTACTGGAGGGGCCATCAGTCAGAGCTTCCCTCCAGCCCTATGGACACTGATCGCAAGGAAACGGTAGCGCATTAGTGTCTGGGGGACAGATAAACTCTTTCAGTAATGCCAGGGGCCTCTGCTGTGCTACCCCACTGAGGAGTCTGCCTTCCTATAGCACCTCTCAGCTCAGTGCTCTGCCCACTGCACCACACTGCCTTGGCATAGGATCTAAAATAGAGATGGATCTGAGTTGACACTGGCATCTGAGCCACTTGTGAAATCAGCTGAGCCCACCACTAGTCCAATGTCCAATACGCTGCCATTGTGCCACGAAAGAGTGGGAAAATCAGAAGCTGCTTAGCAAACTTACTAAGGGTGGGGGTGGATTCTCCATCAGTGACAAATCTGAAATCAAGATAGGGCTTTTCTCTAAAAGCTCTGCCCTACGGATTAATTCAGGGCAGGTCTCAGGCCTGTGTTAGGCCACGTCTTTGCTCCGTGGAAGATTGATGCTGCCACAATCGATCTTCCGGAGTTTGATTTGGTGGGTCTAGTTAAGACTTACTAAATCAAACTTAGAGGGCACCCCTGCCGGCTTCCTTTTGTGAGAAGTAAGGGATGCCAACTGGAGCATTTCCTCCCATCAGCCTCCTTCTCTGGGGACGCCGCCCAGCTTGACTTTAGGTAAGCCGACTCCAGCTACGTATTCTACATAGCTGGGGTTGTGTACCTTAAACTGAGCTGCTGGGTCTTGTGTAGACCTGGCTGTAGACAGTTACAATGGCCCTTTCTGGCTCTCTTGTGTATGAATTAAAACAGGAAGGGATGCAGCAGTTTCTGGCCATGTTTTAAAGGCTTCGTGTTTTACTGCAGGAAGCAAAATTTCAGCCAGCCGAGTGTCTTGGTGGAAATGCTGCCTGCTAATTCGGGCTTCCATGCGTCAGCCACAGAGAATAACCAAAGTGAGTGCGAATCGCGGGAGCTGAGCCAAAGCCCATTGAAGTCCCGGGATTGATTCTCACTGGCTCAGCCTCAGGCCCTGCGAGGTGACCAGGGAGCTTTGCCCAGGCGGGTGTAAGTGCGTCTAAATGGGTCTGAGTGCCAGGGAAGCTAAGCAGGGGTGGGCCAGGAGAGCACAAATTGACCTGCAGAGCCCCCAGGGAGTTATGTGGAGACCTGGGCTCTGCACGGGGTGAGTAGCAACCCCTAGAGAACAACAGGTACCTTTTCCCGATGATCTGCGCGTAGGTCTTCACCAGATAGTCGGAGATGTTTCGGCCCGTCAGGTTCTGCAGCGTGTCCCCCGTTCTCTGCTCTCTCTGGCGCCACAAGAAAAGCAGACAGACTTGGAAGTGAGCAGGTTTTCAGACTCGGCTTCATGCGTATCCCCACAAAAAGACCCAGCCCTGCCGCCCGCTGCCCTGGGACCATTCCTACCTGCGGAGGAGGCAGTCCCCCTGCCCCCGGAGGGCACACAGGCAGCATCTTCTTGATCTTCTCATTGCTGCATTCGCAGGCCGGGGAGGGGTTCTCCATGGTCCAGTTGCCATTCAGGAAGATGTCCAGGACCGTGTCAGGCACGGGGGCGGTGGTCCACCGATCCTCTCCGACCAGGCAAGGGGTGTCTCTGCAGGGAGGCCACAGCCACAGCAAATGCAACTTGTTATAAAGACAGGCCAGTGCACTAACTCCTATAAATAACCCACACGCCCACCGAAATCAACAGCCAAACTCCCCCGACCTTGCCGGGCTGCTGCGGAAGACCAAGGGAAATCTCTTGGTAACTCCAATGGGAGTAGAGTCGGGCCAACGCTGGGCACTTTGGACAATCCCCCCCCACCATTATCACTCCTTTGGAGCAGGCATGGAGATACCCTGGCCCAGGGTAGCACCGAGAATCTCGGAGCTGCCGATCGTGCAGGACGAGTGCAGCTGCTACTACACAACTCTGCAGGGTGCAGCTAATTCCTTTCCCTGCCCCATCGCCTGAAGTGTGGGGCAAGGAGCTCTGGCCCCATCACCATCCTACCCTGTTTGGGGCGGTGGCTGTCGTTCACAGAAGGGCTGGTGGCGGGGTGGGTGGGATGGTTCTTTGTGCCTTCCTTCCAAGCACAATCTGGCCCTAAATGACTTGCCCTAAGCCAGGCACCCACGTCCACAGCAGAGCCTGTCTCCTAGCCCCCCATCCTGCCTGCTCACAGCGAAGCAGGCAACTGTGGGAGCAAAACAACTAGCCCAAGCCAAAAGGTGGCCAGTTTTGCTTTTCTTTTCAAAGCCAGAATCCCATGGGCAGCTCGTAACTTGGGGAGCCCCCTCACGTCTCTCCCCACCTCCAGGCTATGACCGTTCCCAGCATGCTGCCGGCGGGGAGCACTAGCAACGGCCTGGGAAACCCGTGGGGGGAGGGGTGGAAGAGAGAAGGAAAGAGGTTGTTTTCGCAGGACACGACTGCTCCCCTTTGGGCTCCGTTCTGCCCTGCGGAGTGAGTCGCTCCCGCTCACAGCAATGAGCTGCAGGAGAGAGAATCTGGATCCTCCAGGTCTGGGTCAATACGAGGCAGGGCGTGAGCCTGCAAGCCTGGCTCATCTGAGTGCACCCGCTGCCATGCCAACAAGGGATGCAGCCACAAACGGATCCTTCAGTACAACGTAGGAGGCAGCCAAGGGGACTATACCCGTGAAGAAGGCGCTCCCATGTGCTGGGGTCCGGCCTTCTGCTTGATATTTCATAGGATCCTAGAACTAGAACTGGAAGGGGCCTCGAGAGGTCACAGAGTCCAGTCCCCTGCCCTCATGGCAGGACCAAGCCCCGTCTAGATCATCCCTCTTAGGTGTCTGTCCAACCTGCTCTTCAATATCTCCAGTGATGGAGATTCCACAACCCCCCTAGGCAATTTATTCCAGCGTTTCACCACCCTGACAGGTAGGAAGATTTTCCTAATGTCCAACCTAAACCTGCAATTTCAGCCCATTGCTTCTTGTCCTATCAGAGGCCAAAGAGAACAATTTCCTCCCCTCGTCCCTGTGACACCCTTTTATTTCCCCAAGCTGATCACTGCTGCTGCTTCTAATTAACCACTGCCATTGCGATAATACAACCACCGTTCCCATCGCGGTGAGGTGACAACCCCTGCGGGCCGATGCTGAGGCTGGTGCGAATGGCGGCTGTGATTTGCGTGACACACGTTAGCAATAACAAGTGGCTTAGAAAAGAGAGAGCTGCCACTGCTCGGGGGCTACGTACAGAATGGAGTGTCCTTCCATGCAGCGGGTCCCAAAGCCGGGCTCATTGAGAAGACTGTTCAGGAGCTTCTGGGTGCCGGCATCGTCCGGTGCGTCATTGCTATGGGCACAGAGAGACACAGTCAGGGCCACAAGGCGTGTGTAGCAAAACCAGCAATGTGGCAGCGCAGAGACACTGGTACGAGGGTAGGAAAAGGAACAGGGTGGGACGTTTCCTTTGTAGAATGTTCTCTCGCTCGCTCGCTCACACACAAAGTACTGGAACTTCTGGAAAGGGCTTGGGAGACTTTTAGCTGATTTTCTCTAAGACTTCGCAAAATGCTCTAAGATCGATGGATGAAAAGTCACCGTGTTCCCTTTAGTTTTTTTTCTCTCCGCGTGCAGAATAAATTGTATGTGCACTGAGGTGTGTATGGACGCGCACCACCCGTTGAAACACAGACTGCTGGCTCTGAGCCCTCTGCCAATCAGCTGGGGGACATTTGACTCTCTGAAGGGAGGCCACACAAGTGCACAGCTTGTAGGGAACACTCAAATAGTATTATATTCCTCCAACCTTTCAAACTCACTCTTATTTGGAGCCTGCCTTGTTAAAGCTACAGAGGCAAAACAGTGTCTTATCCTTTGTACCGCACTTTGCAGCTACTCTCACAAATGCACATTGTCAGGTGACGAGACTGTAACAATGACTAGAGAAAGCAGAGCTTTAAGATGCAGCTACAGAGTCCTGTTTAACATTTTCTGGTCGTTGGAAAAGTACCTGATAAAAGTGTACTGCTCATCGTACATCCAGGGCTGCAGTTCCAGGCTGGGGTATTTCCCAAAGGGGGGCACAATCAGGCTGAACATGAGAGCAATGCACACAAACACGGCTGGCAGCACGATCTGAAATCAAAAGGGAAGAGGCAGAGTGACCTTTCAAAGGCCTTGTCTCTACTTATGCGGAAGGTCGAATTAAGATACACAACTCCAGCTACATTATTTGCATAGCTGGTGTCGACGTACCTTAATTTGACCTTCGGCACTGTCAGCTGGAGGTCGATGGGAGCAAATGCACCCGTCGGTTTCCCTTACTCCTCGTGAATCGAGGAGTAGCGGTGTCTATTGGGGAGCCCTCAGTGTTTGATTTAGCAGGTCTTTACTAGACCAGCTATATCAAACTCCGGAAGATCGATCACCACAGCATTGATCTTCCTGGAAGTGAAGATGTGGTCAAAGAAGTGTCCTCACAGGCATTAGCCACCCAGGGGGATGCACATAAACCATACAGAGACACTGACAGAAATGGGCCATGTTTTAGTGACCTCTGCAGGAGGGGCCGCATGGACTCACCTGGGCAAAGAAACCCTTCCTGCTACGTTTGGCAACAAGCAGCCTCTTCCACAGCAGAGCTACGAACTGCTGCTGGGTGAGCTTCCAGCCCTTCATCTGGTAGGAGCCTTTCCCATCCATCCCACTCAGCAGGTCTGTCTCTCTGGATTCTGCTGACACAAATGACAACTCTCACGCACACGGAAACAAGAGTCAACTTCCTTCTCCCTCAGACGCCGCTCCTGCTTGTGTAGACTGGACCCTGGAGGTCGCCCATGTTCTTGCTGCTGTGTCTCAGATCCGCTCTGAGCGGGATCAGGCAATGTGGTGCTTAGAGCCACCAGCAGAGCCGAGTCCGGGGTCGCACTGGCTGGAGTAAAGCCTAGTGCGTACGGTCTTTGAGATGGCTGAGGGAAGCCGATTCCAGAGCCATTGGCTCCCCACTGAGAACTAACCCAGAGGTATTCAAATCAAAGGGCTTTAGCCAAAGTCCCCAGCTGCTCTGGACTGCCACAAAGGGTATGGTGGGCAGTGGGGCAAGGTCTCTCATGAATATGCACCAGCGTGTTTATCTTTCTGCCTCGTGGTGTGAGGGTGGATTCTACCCACACTGAGGCTGAGCCTTTCCAAACCACCTTCAGACTTGCCTGCCATTGATTGCCAAAGGGAACCGGGCATGTGAATCCACTGGAAACCTCGCCCTTTACAGTCAGTTGACTAAACCTTCTCAGGCACGGACGTGGGCCAGACAGACATGCCAGCTCTGAACGTCTCCAGACAATGAGGAACGTTCTGCCTTAGTGGAACTTTTCAGACCAGGTCCATCTTTCACTAACAGGCAAAGGTGTATCAGCTATTTAACCTGAGGACTAAGGATATAAACTTGGCCTTAAGGAAGGGCAGATGAATTTCAAAGAGCAGGGGAATGTTGATAAAACAGCAGAGATCCAGCAACACTTGGACAGAGAAAGTCCCTGCTTGCGTTACTGTGGACAGGTCACGTTTCCATATTCTAGATGTCACTCCAAGGGGCACTTCTAGATCATAAAATGACCTGACCCAGTATCCACGGAAATCAGTGAAAAATCTGAATGGGGTTTGGATCAGGGCCTACATCTGTCCCCTTCAGACAGACGGTCTCATCATATTCATGCATTAGATTCTGCAGGGCTATCCCTCGAGTCCCAGAACGAGCCAGGGTATCTATACATAAACAAATGGCGTTCCTCTCACGTTGGCCCATTCAGGAACGCAGGGAGCAATAAACATCCTGCATGGGGACAGAGCATTCCCAGTTAAGTGTGTCAGGAATTCTAACACAGTCCCAGAAACGCAGGAAAAATTCAGAGGCCATTTGCTGGAAGGAATTTAAGTGACACCCAGAAGTCTTCAGGGAAGTTCCTTTAAGTGCCCTCAGATTATCTAGTTTCAGTTGCATTGTGATTCACGTAACAGCATGAGCCACAAACACATTTCAAGCACAGACAGACTGTTCAGATTACTGCACCCTGGCCCCTTCCGTCTTTACCTGGGTCTATGTCAGAATCATTGGGGTCAAAAGCATCGTCTTCAGTGAATGGATGCAGGCAGCTCTGTCGGTCTCCAAAAACACGCCTGTTCCTTCTTGCAGGTAAGGTGCCATCTGGAGAGGATAGCACACGCTAGCAGACTTGCTTAGGTCAACAAAGGCAACCAAGAACTCTATCCTTCTGTGAGCCCCAAACGCTGGGAATTCAAGTGTCACCAGCAAACGACTGCATGAAAATCTTCAGCGCATATTGGCTTTCAACTGTTAAGCAGTACCCAGATGCAGCTGCGAACTGCCTCTGAGCACCAGTCCTGGAAAAAGCACCACACGCCTTTGCATGGAAGGTGCAAAGGGGAGTTCCCCATGCACCTGTTTTTCATATAGGCTGTGTCTAGACTGCATCCCTTTTTCGTAAAAGGGATGCAAATTAGACACATCGCAATTGCTAATGAAGCGGGGATTTAAATCTCCCCCGCTTCATTTGCATAAAAATGGTTGCCGCTTTTTTCTGGCTCGGAGCTTTGCTGGAAAAAAGTGCCAGTCTAGACGCGGATCTTTTGGAAAATAAAGCCTTTTCCGAAAGATCCCTTATTCCTCATATTAAGAGGGATAAGCTCCGAGTCGGAAAAAAGCGGGAGTCATTTTTATGCTAATGAAGCAGGGGAGATTTAAATCCCCACTTCATTTGCAATTGTGATGTGTCTAATTTGCATCCCTTTTACGAAAAAGGGATGCCATCTAGACACTGCCATGGTGTCCAAGGAACTTACTTTTAAGGACCCTTCAAATGTCCTGGTTTTTCATTTATCAATTAAAATGTTGAAGGCAGTTTTAATCCTAAAATGCTCCTTCAAGATGTATTGTTACACCAAACAGAATTTGCTCTGTGTTTCCCAGGGACAAACAATCTATTGGAACAAATGTTTGGCGTGAAGAGCAGCATTCGGAGTGAAAAATCAAATGAACAGACATGTCAGAGCTGATCATTTGCTCAGAAACTTACTAAATGATGCATATTCAATGTTTCATGATCAACTCATTCAGATACCAAGTTACCGGAACAAATCCTCCATTCCAAGAAATCTGTGCACGTGTCTTCACACGCGGTAACGACACTAGCAAAGATTTTAACAAGGCGTCCTTGTCACTGGCTATTTTGTGACCTTAGAAAAGTCAGCACTAAAGTGTTCCCGTTTCCGATTCTAAAAATAATTTGTGTGGCATCTTTCACTTCTGGCTTCTACTCCAGCACAAGAATTATTATTTTACAGATGGAAAAAGCAACACCCAGGGAGGTCAACAGATTTGCCCAAAACTATAGTATGTGTAAGGGGCAAAGTGGGAAACAGACCTCAGATCTGCTAAACTCCATCCCTAGCTCTAACCACATGATGATTCTACTTGCCCAAGGGCTTAATTCCTTGCCTAGGAATTTCTATCAGTTGAGAATTTAATCTCCTGTCAGCTGTCTGTGTGTGTAAGGGATCCCCATGTACAGATCGAGGCTCCTTTGCTAATGCAGCCTTGACATGATGGTACTAACCTGAGGTCTCTGCATCCACCCCATTATCTTCAGCCACTTTGAGAAAGATCTGACAGGCAAAGAGAGGTTAAACAAAAAATTATGAGTGGTCTGATGCAGCAGTAATGTGCGGCTTGATGTACCACAGGAGAGCCAATGACTCCAGTACAGAAGGCAGTATATCAATATGAGGGGCTTTATGGGCTATTCCCTGCCTAGAGCAGTGGCTCTCAACCAGGGGCATGTGTAATCCGTGGTCTTCTAGGGGAGACATCAATTCATCCAGATATCTGCCTAGGCTTAGAACAGGCTACGTAAAAAGTGCTAATGAAGTCTGTACAAAGTAAAATTGCATTGTCATGGATTTGTTTACACTGCTCTGTATACCATACACTGACATGTAAGTACATGGTTGAACCTCTCTAGTCCGGCACCCTCGGGACCCAACCAGTGCCAAACCAGAGAATGTGCCAGACTATGGAAGGTCAATATTGTCTAGCGCCATTACCAACGCTTCCCCTGCTCACTGGGCTCTTAGAAGACAGATAGGGGTAAATTAGAGCTAAAGAACAGCACAGAACACTGAGAGCCACAACTGGTGGCTGTAAACAAACTTTATGGGACTGCGGGGAACTTGGCCACGCCCCTGATCGGTGGACATCTGGCTCACTACAGTCACGCTGGACCATGGATGTTGCTGGACCAGACAGTGCCAGACTAGAGAGGTTCAACCTGTAATTATATTCCAACTGATTTACTTTATAATTACACGGTACCAATGAGAAAGTCGCCGTTTGTCAGCCACGGTGTCCTGTGACATGTCTGTATTTTTATGTCTGATTGTAGAAGTTTTTAAGGGAGGTGAAACTTGGGGTGCACAAGACAGATCAGACTCCTGCAAGCGGTACCGTCATCTGGAAAGGTTGAGAGCCACTGGCCTGAAGCCACTTCGAATATAACCAGTGTGACACCTGAGGATTTGGCAGCCCTCTGATTCTGGTTGCTGAGGTTGGGCCAGTATCTTTTTCTTGTAGGGCCAGGGGGGTAAGAGAACACATGTCCTATTAGCTCCTGCTTAGAACGGCATGGGGCATATTTTATTTGTGCACTGCGGACAGGATGGAGCAGCCATTAACAACTGACCACTCGCTCCTGAGTGGGGAATCAAACCGGGAGGAAAGGGACACTAGCAGAGATCACCAGGATGGGCCCATTAGGCATGTGCTGCGGAAGGGCTTGTGATTTCACACAAGGCTGTGACTCAGCCAGGGGGCGAGCAGCCGAAAGGCAGAAGACTGAAGGCAGTGCAGGAATCCACTCCGCCACCTCGGGCACTGGCACGAGGTGAGGGGCACATGGTCTAAGCTCTCAGAACAGCGCCAGCTCACATACCTCCTCCAGCGTCGTCTCCGAGATGCCGTAACTGGAAATGCCCAGGTCGGAGAGACGGTCATCGATTTCATGGAACAGCTCCACAAACGCGCCTTCTCTGGCAGCTTCGTACGGCAAGACGTAGGTTAGCTCATGGCCAATGTCCTCTACCAGCCTCGCCTCAGGAACGTGCTTCATAATGAGGTTGGAGATAACAGAGACGTCTGGAGGAACCAAAACACAAGGTGCCTGCCTTGTTACTCTGCAGGTGACTGGCGATGCCAATTGCAGGGACTAAGGACACAGCCTCAGCAGAACTGTATACAATCCGCTGAAAGGTCAGGTACAGATCCCCAGCAGCTATTTCTATTTGCAGCATCTCTGAGGACACAATCAACAGCCTTGCAAGCCACGTTACGTGAATATGCTCTGTGCAGTGCTACCACCCTGGCCCTTCAATTCTGGTCTAGTTCTGTCGGTAGGGGAAATGCCGTAAGCTTCAGCACTGTGCGTACGTTATGCTTTGCAAGTACTAACTGGTCCTCAAAACCCCAGCAAGAGACTGGTAGGGCAATGCTGTTATCCCCATTTTACAGATCGGGAGACAGAAGCACAGCGGGCGAGTGAGTTGCTCCAGACCAGAGCGATAAGATTCAATCTCCTACGTGCCTTTTCCAGCCCTTACCTATCGTCAGGGTGTCACTTTCATGGTCACTGCCAAGTCCCGCATCTGAACTGCTCTGGGAGACACTGTCCTCCTAGGTACACAGGAAAGGAGGAGAACATAGTAAACTGGATCCAAAGGCAGCCAGCCATCTGCTGCCCCCTCTTTCTAACATCATCCGGAGAGGCCCAGCAATCTGGATGCTTGAGGAAGGGGCTGTCGCACGGAAGATCTTAGTGTTGTTGACTGTGACAAAGGGCTGGGATGAACAGTACCGTTAGAGGCTGTAAGAGGAGATGCCGATATTAGGAGGGATGCATTTAATCTAGTCAGGCCAAAACGCAAAGCTGCCAGCCCTGGCATTAAAGACTCCATGCAAAGAGGCTGTCATGGAGGCCAGCCTCCAATGCAGTGGTTTAACCAGACCCGATGGCAGGCGCAGGACCGAGGTAGGTACAGCTTCTGTGCACTGCTAAGGGATTGCTTTTCGCCTCTTTGACTGCATCGCCGCACCTCTCCGCTGCTGTTTTTTGGCAGCCTTCCGACGTGGTGGAAGGGGAAAGGAGAAAGGAAGTGGAGAGCCACGACAGGACCGCTACCTTTTTCAGGTACGACACCGTGCTGCTGCTGTTCCGGCAGGAGCTCAGCGACGAGTCCACGTCCTTCTTGACCAGGGTCAGGTAATAGCCTGTTCCCAGCTGGTTCTTCAGGAAGAGGGAAGAGCCAACGCAGCACAGCTTGCCGTGAGAGATGATGGCGATCCTGTCCCCCAGGATGTCGGCCTCGTCCATGTGGTGCGTGGACAGAATGATGGTGCGGCCTGTCAATAAAAGAAGAGAAGACGAACACCGATGAGTTTGTAACTCAGCCATATCCATAGCGGATGGGAGTTGCAACCTCTCTGCCCTACCTGTACTGCTAAGAGTCCCTGGTCTGAGAGGCGATGGGACGGAAGACGTTAACAACTACTGCTGCCTTGATTCTCTCCTCTCTTTCATGGCTCAGTCCCCAACCTATTTGTATCGGCTTGTCTTGGTACGCATTTGCAGTGCTAGGAATGGAACCAGTGCAAGCCACACCACCACCAAGTGGACATGCAGCGATCCAAGCAGTGTAAGATGCGGTGCATTTGAATGCCTGACTCACCAGGCCCTGGAGTGAGGGATGAGATTTCAGTGCACCAACAAAAGGTGCCCACTGATTACAATGAGGGCTTTGCCCCAGTGAAGACGGCCAGGGTCAGCTTCTCATCTGAGCTATGACCCCCCTGGAGTTACGCCAGATGTACACCCGTAGGAGTGAAGCCAGAAGTTGCCCTCCTAAGCCCCTTTCCCCAGGGGGAAGTGTCCCCAGAACAGCACTTGCTCTTGAGCGTGGACATGCAATTAAAGAGAAGGGGGTGTCATATGGAGACTGCAAAGAGGGTCTCCTCAATAGGGGATGCAAGTGTCTGGCTGCCCTGAGAGCAGTCACCTCTGGGGCTGTTTGCTGTGGTCTTGTACCATGGCACCCAGTGATTTGCAGTGGCACATTAGTAACGAGTCGCTCATGCAGCAAGCAAAGGTAGAACAATGCGCTTTATCTTAGCCACCCGGGACCTTTTGCTTCCAGCCGTAACTGGGTAGAAGGGCAGATACCTTGGCGATACTTCAGAAGCAGCTCCCAGATCCCTCGGCGAGAGTAAGGATCCACCCCTGCTGTTGGCTCGTCCAGAATGACCACCTTTGATCCCCCCACGAAGGCCAAGGCCACCGACAGCTTCCTCTGCATGCCACCTGCCAAGCGAGAGAAGGATTCAGGCTGGAGGAGAGCGAGCTGTGCCGGACGGTGCCGTGGGAGAGACGGCGAGGGGGCGAGCGCCAGAGCCCCCGCCCTCTGAACACAAATGCCTTCCGAAGCCACCTGTGCACACAGCTGACATGAGACCCGTGAAGGGCTGGCGTGGCCGGACCTACCCGAGAGTTTGCTGGTTCTCGCTTTGAGTTTGTGAGGCAGGCCAACATCCGTCACCATCTGCTGCATCTCCTCTTTCACCTTTTTTTCTGACAGCCCTTTCAGGCGAGCGTAGAACCAGATGTGTTCTTCCACAGTCAGCCTGTGGGTAGGGAGCAGAACCAGAAGGGCGCTACCTTCAATTGAACTCATTACAGAAACCATGCTTATAGAGACAGGAATATATTGCACCAGGCTAGGATTTTTGGAAGCGACAAATGATTTTGGGGACTCAACCTGGGACCCCTTAACAGGAACCTGACAGTCAGAGGGAAAGTGCTGGATTAACTGCTTGGACTCCCAAACACAGAGACACCAAAATCATCAGTCGCTTTGGACAATTTTGGCCTTTTCTTTTCAATGATGGAAGAAACAGTTTCTAAAAAGGAAACTGGGCCAGTGGTCTCAATAGACGTGCAAGGAATTGCAGAAAGAACACCGATCCAGCTAAGAATAAAACAGAACCTACTTCTGCCCTGCTATGGGTTCTGAATACCTCCATCTCTGAACTATCCCTGGCCACATGCACAAACAGCACCTGCGGGGTGGAAGTAACCCCCAGGGTAAGGCATGTTCCCGGGTTTGATCCCAAGGGGTGCAGTGTTTCCCATGCAACACCAACAACCCTCATCTTCCATTGAATATTATGTTCCAGATCCGCAGTTGTAACCAGTCCACTCAACTGAGCTATGCTGATTTAAAGCACCGAGGAGCTTGCCAAACATGGTACATGTGAGCATCCTGATTCTTGGTTCATACCCATTCACCATATATTGGAGCTATTTCATTGCTCCACTGCCTTCAAACAGCAGCCTTTACGCCTCTTGTGAATGATATGAACCTAAGAACGGCCATACTGGGTCAGACCAAAGGTCCATCTAGTCCAGTATCTAGTCTTCTGACAGTGGCCAATACCAGATGCCCCAGAGGGACTCATCAAGTGACCCCTCTCCTGCATCCATTTCCAGCCTCTGACAGAGACTAGGGACATCATTCCTACCCATCCTAGCTAATAAGTATTGATAGACCTAATCTCCATGAATGTATCTAGTTCTTTTTTGGAACCCTGTTAAAGTCCTGGTCTCCACAACATCCTCTGGCAAGGAGTTCCACAGGTTGACTGTGGACACTTACCTCTACTTCTAGACACATAGTCACTAGCCACTGCCTCACAGAGTGGCTCTGACTCACACAAGTCTGTGAGAGACCAGCAGTGGGCCCAGTGCCCTAGAAGGTGTCAATGTCAGAAAACTAGACAGGGAACCCGCGATCAATTTTAAATAAACCCCCACACCTTTCTGCTGTGTGTTCCAGACCCCGTCTCTGCGTTTCCCGGCTGCTACTCACATGTCAAAGAGGACATTGTGCTGGGGACAGACGCCCAAGTTCTGCCGGATGGTGCTGAGCTCGGAGCGGATATCTCTGCCCAGGATGAAGGCCGTGCCCGAGGTCGGAGGAAATAAGCCCGTTAATATGGACCTGAAGGACAAATGCAGCACAGGGTAAGTACTCTCCGAAATGTCACAGCACGATCCAAACCCAAGAGGAGGCTGGTTCCACATGTGCCAGGGAATGATAGGGTAACGGCTAGGAGAGGGTCTTGGGGAAGTCCCGTATCATGGGATCACTCCTTTAAGGAAATCAGAAAAATCTCTCACACAAGAGCTTTTGGTTTTAAAGGGAGCTGGACTGAACCACAAAATGTTGGTCCTGTGGGAGAAAAGTATCCTCCCTAAAAGCTTGTAATGCTTTCAGAACTCATGTCCTTCTTCTGATAAAGTAGGATCACAAAGGGAGCTACCCAAAAGGGCTGCTGACACTGTACCGAGTCAGCCATAGCTTTGATCTGGCACTGCGACCATTCACTGGCAACAAACGGTTCCATTCCCCGATATCAGGGTATTCCATGGGCCAGAGTCTCAGCAGGTGTGAATCCGCATCACTCTCCCGAAGCAGCAGAGGCACACAGATTTACACCGGCCGAGTCTCTGTCCTTGCAGTTTTAATCTATGCAGCCAGCCGCACACCTGTATTAGGTTGTCATGCTCAGCAAAACCACAAGGGCTCAGAACCTCTCCTCAGAGCTCCTTCCCCACTCTTAAAAATATTGCCCTTACATAGTGGTGGTCTTCCCAGCTCCATTGTGTCCCAGAAAGGAGGTGATCTGCCCCTCATAGAAATTCAGTGTCAGCCCGTCCACAGCCACCTTCTTGCCATCACGATAAATCTTCACCAGGTTCTGAATGGAGACCCCCAGGCTAAGGTGCGAGGGTTCCTCCTCCATGCAGTCTGCGAGAAGACAAAGCAATCAGCAAGGCAGCGTAGAACAGGCACCGATATTAATACCCGTCTTTCCATGGCCGATGAGGACCCACAGTGACTTGGAACCTCTAGGGAGCTTTTTAATATTCCTTCCCAGGGTGGAATCCCTGCATGGAGGTTGACATAAGCGTGGCAGTACTTAATTCTTTGGAGGCCAGATGAAAGGGCCTGACCCAATGCCAGATATAGCCGGGGAAAGGGATCCACTGACTCCAGCCAGGCCAGAGAGGAGAGGACCCAGTCCTGTGAGAGACAGCTCACTGGTTCATGCCTCGATGCCAAAGGAGAGTCCAACCCTGCCTGCCTTGATTGGGCAAGATTTCCAGTGATATGTGTAAACATAAGAATGGCCATACCGGGTCAGACCAAAGGTCCATCCAGCCTAGTTCCCAGTCTGCCGACAGTGGCCAATGCCAGGTGCCCCAGAAGGAGGGAACAGAAAAGGTAATGCTCACATGATCTCTCCCGTCCCCCACCTCCAGAGAGGCTAGACCTCCATTCCTACCTATCCTGGCTAACATGGGCCTAACCTCCATGAATCGATCTAGCTCTTTTTTGAACCCTGTTAAAGTCCTAGCCTTCACCACATCCTCTGGCAAGGAGTTCCACAGGTTGACTGTGCACTGAGTGAAGACAAACTTCCTTTTGCATGTGGGTGTTTTTATGGCACAATCACACTCCCATTCTGTTCATTATCCACCAAACGAAGAGTGACTAGGACAGAAGCAGCTTTAATTTCCCAATGTCCTTTCACCCTGCCCCTACTCAGAGCAAGTCCCCACCTTCATTCATTTAATCCCAAGCACCTGCCTTCTGGCCCCACGCAGCGCAGACACTTACTCTCCGAGGGCCCTTTGTGCTCCGGGCGAGTGTGCCTCCTCTCCTCAGACTCCTCCCCGCACCAATAGGACTTCGTGAAGGGGAAGTACCAGGGCCTGGGAATTCCATACTGGCCTAAACAGAGAGGAAAACAGCCGTGTGAGCCCAGCAAAATCCGCCCTAACGTCTCTCCATTTAAAGGGGCCGGGCAGGTACTCAAGGGTTGCATCTCCTGCTGTCAGGCCCCGGAGAGCAGCAGCACGCATGTGAGACGGTGAAAACCCCCCTTCTAGAACAAAACCTGGTGATGGACTAAGAGAGAGATTTTAGACAGGTGGGGAATTGGCAACGTTACAGCCAATCTTCCCGAATCGCACTGTAGTCTACCAGCTAACCTCTCTGGAGGCGCTGCCCATGCTGTGCCAGGTACAAGCGTCCTCAGCGCCTCGGGACTGAAGAGGCCGAGAATCTCATAGGAGGCGCCTGCCTTGGCTGAGCTGAGCCCCCGTTCCCTGTATAAAGGGAAGTGATGCTCACCGGTCCTGGTGAACCATTAACGTTTGGGGGCGGGAGCGACTCCCTGCCTGCTGTGGGACCCGTTGCTCCAGCGTCCGGAGCAGCCTGTGTCCATGGGGAGCCTGGGTGCCCTGCAGGCAGCTCCTGCCTATGGTGGCGAGGCTATTCCAGCCCTTTCTCGGCAGGCAGCAGGGAGAAAGGAGGCTTGCTTCATCCCAGTGGGGCTGGCATGGCCCACCCCCCACGCCTCTTTTAATTGGTTTAATGGTTAACCGGTTAACCAATTAAATGGAATTTTACATCCCTAATATGGGGCCACTTGGACACTGTCCAGAGTCACCTTGGCGGCTTTGACATGACGACAATGGTAGTGAGGTGGGGCCCTTCCAAAACAGATGCCGCTGTATTATCAGCTCTGCCTGGAACATGAAACACTCCGGACAAAGGGGCAGGAAAAGACAGGCTGCAGCAGGAGCAGAACACCATGTCTCCAGGCGAGAGCAAACGGCTCACCTGGGAAGACAGACTCAAAGTACCAGGTCATCACCCCGTAGAGGAAGGTATCGAACAGCATCATGATGGCCGACGTGGTCAGATTAAAGCCATCTTCTTCCAGGGGGCTTTCGAAGAGGTTGTCCCACTGCACGCCGATCCCCTGCTCCTCAAACAAGGCAAAGTACTCGCAGCCAAACCCAAAGGCGACCGGGGACAGCAGGCTCTAAGGGGGCAAGAGGTTCACGCTCGTGAGACCGTTCACCAACTCATCTCTTCACCTTTAGAAATAAACGTTAGCTCAGCCCTCATGCTAACGTCCTGACTCAGAAGTCAAAGGCTGGAATCCTGGCCCTACTGAGGTCATGGGCAAAATTCCAGGTGGAGCCAGCAAGCTCCGGTTGCCTAATGTTGTCCTTCCACAGCCTTCCTGAGTTTGAAGGCTTGACTCCTACTCAAACATGCCCGGGTCTGTGCTGCACTGAGAAGAGACTGAAACAAGGAGCGGTGGTAGAGAGAACAATGCGGTAGAACAAGTGGGTGTAGGTGTGTATCGACATTCGATTTCGTCAGCCATTTGGTTGCCCAGTTACCCAGTTTAGTGAGATCCCTTTGTAACTCCTTGCAGTGAGCTTTGGACTTACCTGTCTTCTGCAAACTTTGCCTCTGCACATTTTACCCCTTATTCCAGATCATTTATAAATATGTTGAACAGCACTGAAACCAGTACAGATCCCTGGGGAACCCCCTATTACCGTTCTTCGTTCTGAACACTGACCGTTTATATCTACCTTTTGTTTTCTTGTCTTCTAACCAATTACTGGTCCATGAAAGGACCATCCCTCTTACCCTTTGATAGCTTACTTTGCTTAAGAGGTTTTGGTGAGGTACCTTCTCAGGGCTTTCTGAAAGTCCAAGTACGCTATTGCCACAGGATCACCCTTGTCCACGTATTTGTTGACCCATTAAAGAATTCTAATTGATTGGTGAGACATGATTTCCCTTTACAAAAACCATATTGACTCTTCCCTCACAAATCGTGTTCAGCTACCTGGCTGATAATTCTGTTCTATACTATAGTTTCAACCAATTTGCCTGGTACTGAAGTTAGGCTTATCAACCTGTAACTGTTTAATATATCAGTTTGTTCCAAAACCTCTCTAACAGCGCCTCAATCTGGGACAATTCTTCAGATTTTTGTCACCTAAAAAGAATTGCTCAGATGTGGGATTCTCCTTAATAAGTTCCACATTGAAGACCTGTTGCAATAATTTATTTAGTTTCTCCACAAGGCCACATGTTCCTTGACTGTCCAGTGACTGGTTGTTTGGCAGGCTTCCTGCTTCTGATATACTTAAACTTCTTTTTTTTTTTTTTTTTTTTTGCTATTAGTTTCTGAGTCTTTTGCTAATTGCTTTTCAGATTCTCCTTTGGCCTGCTTAATTATATTTTCACACTTAATGTGCTAGTGTTCCTACATTATTAGGACTTAGTAGGATTTGACTTCCAATTCTTAGAGGATGCCCTTTTGCCTTTAACCATTTCTTTTACTTTCTGGTTTAACCATGGTGACACTTTTTTGCTCCTTGTACTAGCCTGAGAGGTTCTCAAAAACCTCCATATCTCCATGATGGTCACTCATCCCTCTCTGTACTGTGGTCATGGAAGTGTCCAGAGAGTCCCAGATTTTGATGCCAGAAGCGACCATCAAGATTACTTAGACTGATCACCTCCTAAACACAACCTGTGGAATTCCACCCAGTGCTCCTGGCCCTGAGACTAGATCTGGGCCACTACTGAAGAACGTGGTGCTATTCTGTGGCGACACAGTGCCTCAATGGCAGTTCTTCAGGCTGGTCTGCTGAAGACTGGGGGTTTGGTTTGGTTCCTCCCTCTCTTGCTGCCCAGACGACTAGACCAGAGAAGGGGGGAAGGGAGGGGGTGTTGAGAGCAGCCCCCCCCACCACAATGTGGTGGAGAATCTCTAAAGGGAGGCTCTCAGGTGGACGGGCATCTAGGGGAGGGCAACTGAAGGGCCTGATCTGGTGGCAAATGAGCAATCTCACATGAGCAGCAGTGGGGCAGGATCAGACCTGGCAGCAGCAGACCGTAAAGAGCATGCTCAAAAGTCCCTTCCCACCCCCAGCTCCTGGATCACTATCAAACCCAGAAAGTTCTCCATCTGTGCCAGCTCGGGTGGCCCTTAGCCGAGTGGAAACCAAAGGGCTCTTGCATACTGCAGCCCCACCCAGCCCAAGAGCCCCCGAGCGCGTCGCTGGCCCCGGCACAATATTCAGCACTCCTCCTCCTCTGCAGCTCGCCCCGCGCCACTCACCGCGAACATTTTGAGCGAGAAGCCCACGTAGTCCTGCCAGGCGACGCACAGCACGTAAGGCAGGTAGAGGGTGAAGTAAATGATGCCCCCACAGGCTGTCGCCAGGTTGGCCCTGGAGAACATGGTGCTGATGAGGAAGCACTGCGAGATGGTCACCACGGCGAAGACGGAGAGGAAGACAAACACCACGCTGGGGTCGCTGTAGGGCAGCAGGTTCCCCACCTGGGCAAGGAGGAGGCGCGTGTCACAAGTTGCACAGGGCGTGCTCAGAGGCCCTCAGCAGGGCCCGCTTGCAGAATGTAGTTCCATAACTACCCTTGTGTGGCGCTAGCCCCAGCGGGCCCTGGGGACTGTGACACCGCAGGAGGGGCATTTTGCCCTGGGCATGGCTCTCAGCACACTGAGGAACACTGCAGCAATTAGCTAAAGCACCCGTTATTTTAAATCGGTGGTTTCAACCAGGGGTTCCTGGGGGTACATCAACTCATCTAGCTATTTGCCTAGTTTTACAAGCTACATAAAAAGCACTAGCAGAGTCAGCAAACACTAAAAATTTCATGCACTGACTGGCTCTCTACACTCCCCACTGAAGTGTACGTACAATCGTTATATTCCAGTTGATTTACTGTGTAATTATATGGTACGAACGAGAAAGCAGGCCCTTTCTCAGTCACAGCGTGCTGTGGGTTTTGGTCCCATTTGGTAAGCGAGCTGTTGTGAGGTGAGACGAAACGTGCGGGGAGTCCAAGACAAATCAGACTCCAGAAAGAGCTACAGTCGTCTGGGAAGGGGTGTTTTACATCACGTCAGCCTCGTTTTGGAACCCAGAGGCCCTTCCTAGTGAGTCACTGGCCTGATCCAAGTTCCTAGACTATGAATTAACCCCAGAGCTGGTCACCGGGCTGATCGTCAGCCTTACGCTGCCCCCCAGGAAATCAAAGCTGCTGGGCGGGGAGAGAGAGCCACCGCGCCCACCTCACCTTCAGGATCAGCACCAGAAGCCCAGCGCTCATGAGGAGGGGGATGAGGCTGCTGATGAACCAGCTGAACCAGAGGATGCCGTTGTCCAGGCCCATGATGCGCATGGTCTCCTTCAGCCGGGCTTCCTTCTCGTACACGATGCCCTTGATGATCACCGCCACCGAGTAGATCCACGCCAGAGTCATGAAGAGGGGCATGGAGCGGCTCATGACCCGCAGGAATCTGGTGGCAAGAACCGGGCGGGGGGACACTGCTGTGGTCCTTTGCTTGACAGAGAGTCCCCTGGGGCTGCAGGGTGCCCTGCAGGCGCTGAGGAGGAGGAGGATCGTTGCTCCTCATGGTTCCCGTCAGGGCCAGGGCCCCATTGTGCAGAGCAAAGCAGGCACCCCGGGCCATGGCTTTGCCTGCTGTAACCTGGCGGAGCTCCCTGGGGGAGCGAGCAGCAGGGCTGTGCTTTATGACCCTTCCAGACCAGTCCCCAGCCACTTCCAGGCCCGGCTACAACTCAGCAAGCCTGGCTAGTGCAGAGGGAGCGGGGACTCTCTGGCCCCTCCATTGCTGGAGGCCTGGCCAGGCACTGAGAAGGAGTCACGCAGCACTGCCCAGAGGATGCACCTCCCCCACCCACTAACAGCTGGGAGGCACCATCCTCTGCACAGCTCTCCTGGGGCAGGGCCTCCATGCACCGTTCCCTTCGGGCCCCTGCACAGAGCGATCCAGCCAATCCCACCCTCTGGAGCTTGCCCATGCCCCAGTGCGGGAATGCCCAGGCCCCACTGGACCAAATCAGCTGGTCCCAGCCTGCCCCTGTCAAAGCCACCGGTGCCCAGTCACTCAGGATCCGGCACAGACCCTGCAGCCGGGTCACCCTGCCGCAGAACTTACATATCGTCCACGTAGCAGGGGTAGGGCATCTGCTGCACGTAGACGCCGGTCTTCTTCTCCGCGCCCGTCAGCGCCCTGATGATCGCCTGCTCCACCACGTCCTGTAGGTACGCGAAGCCGCCCCAGACGTACCGCATGTCTTCAAAGGGGTCGGCACGAGGCCCCGGGTCCCAGTACCTGAGCCAGGGGAACCAAGACCCCCCCTGTCAGATATCCGCTCAGCGTCTCCCCACCCCTCCCCGCAGAAGGCGGCCGGGCAGCACTCACCCGTCCTTAATCTTGTTTGTCCTTTCCACGTTGTCGATGTCCATCCGCAGCTTGTACCTGATGTGAGGCGGCAGCCCCGCGCTGCTCGGGCCGATGTCAGGGAAGACGATGCCGGCCCAGAACTTCCTCTCGTCCAGCAGCTCCATGGACCTGTTGATGAGCCGCACCTCTGTGGCCACGGGCTCCAGCTTGTCCAGGTTGACACACTAAGTGGAGAGAGCGTCGTAAGCATGTCGGTGTCCACGGAGCACGTGGATTCCATGGCTGCGACAGTGATCTCACACCCTCGCAGCCGCCTGCACCTCGGAGCTACAACACCCGGCCATTCCTCTGCAGAGGTGGCACGCAAGGGACTCAAAAGAGCCGCTGCAGCTTCTACTGCAGTCGCTGAATAATACCTGGGACCAGTGAGACCAGCCACTGGCAGCTGCCCTTAGGGGTGGGGCAGGACTGTCACTGGGAACACGCAAGAGCAGAGTTTTTTCAAAGCTGGAGGTCTGAAGTTAGGCTGTTCTGCCAGTACATTGGTACCTCCACAAGCAGGCTAAGGAGGACTCTTTTCAGACCCCTGATTTTTTAAACTGTGGCTGCAGGGTTTTATGTCTTTCTTGACCCAAATCTCCTAGGAGCACTAATGGTGCGAAGCACA
The DNA here is from genome assembly GCF_052426305.1 of Pelodiscus sinensis. NCBI lineage: Eukaryota > Metazoa > Chordata > Testudines > Trionychidae > Pelodiscus > Pelodiscus sinensis. The sequence goes on from NC_143057.1 coordinate 5,907,020, forward strand.
ACACTGCAACCCCCCCATAAGCATGAGCTTTTTGCAATAGGACTCTCTGAGCCCCGTGGCCCAGAGCACGGCTTGGCCGTGTTCTGCTGGATGTACATCTGCAAAAGCGCTCTGCTGTCCGGGGCAGCGCGGCCGTTATCGGACCTGCACGTAGGCTCACCTCCATGAAGCGGGAGATGGTTAGCACAGCTTGGTCGGTCTCATTGAAGGCATCCTTCCAGGTGTACGCGGAGCCGTTCACGGATTGAACGTCCTCCGGGGACTTTGCCAGGAACAGGGACACATCTTGAACCGTCCAGTTGGAGCCGCTCAAGTGAGCGTCCCAGAGGTCTTTGCTCTTCAGCAACGACTGCAAGAGGGAAATAACGGCCGTTAGGGGTTCCCCCCAGCCAGGCAGAGATTCTACCCTTTCCCCTTGCACCTGGGAGCCCAACACTGGACAAGGACCAAGAGGGGAGAGTTTGCTGAGCACGACTTCCCCGCTGCATGTCCTGTTACCGATTCTGCCAGAGTCTGGGACTTCCACCGGAGGAGCCGCATTCCCCGAGTGCAGCATCGCCCTGACTGCAGTGCGACGGGATGAAAACTCCCAGGGGAAGAGAACATTCGGGGTTGTCGCAGAATGGGGGGTATCACACGTGGCCTGGCCGAGGGGCCTTGTGTGGCAACGTGTTAGAAGACTGAAGGCTACACCCAGGCTAAACTGTAATCCAAACAGGAATCTCCTAATCTCTCTCACTCCCTACAGCAGTGTTTCTTAAACTGTGTTCCAGGGAACATCGGCGTGCCACGAGGCAGTCGGAGATGTGCCACGGAAAACAACAGATTTCAAAATGGCCGCCTTTTTTTTTTTCTGCTCAACAAAACCTAAAAAAAACAAAACCTCCTAAAAAAAACCATTCTTTGGTGTTCTTCGGTCTTAAAAAGTTTAAGAAACACTGCCCTACAGGCCTGTTCTCTCTACTGCAGGTGGAGGGCAGCAGAGAACCCCACACAGCCTGCGTAAGGACACAGTAAAATACTGTCCCAGACTCACAGGCACATTTGAGAACAACAGTTCTCCAGCGGGTGGCAGCCTTGCTCAGGTCTCTGGAAAGCGAGAAAAGCTGCCAAAAAAACAAGCCAACCAAACGAAAAAGCAGTCACTGGAAAGCAGAGAAGCGCAGAGAAAGAAAGAAATTTTTTTCCAGATAATCGGTGGCTGCTAAGAGCTGCCGACACCTTCCAAACATTTCGTTGATTTGAGCAGAGACAAGGGGAGGGGAGGATTGAACGTAGCTGGGAATTCGGTTCCCAAGGTGCTAACTGTAAGCAGGCCGACCCTAGGTGTATTTACTGTACGTTATAGTCTCCTTCAGCCGGCTACAGTTATAGTACACTGTTGCTCCGGAAGCAAAGAGGCTACACAAGGAAAAATTACTAGCTGAACAATCTGCTGTGAGTTTTTACGCTCCTACTGTCCCTTTATTTCCAAGTTCTCTCACAGGCAGAGGGGTTAATAATACTAAAGGGAAGGGACTATCCCAAACATGCAGGACAGATAATAAAACACAAGGACGAGGGCTGTTAGACATGCCCTCAGCGTGACAGCATACTGACCCGGATCAGGTCCATCTCTGCACTGCTTTCCATGAACGTCCAAATCTTCGGGCTGATCTCCTGCCACATCCCTCCTAGATCCCGGAACACACCCAGCTCCTGGAAAGTCCTGTTCACCTGCCGGCAAAGGGGAAGGGTTATTCCCAAACCTCAGCACCGCAGGGCGGAGCAGCCATAGGCCAGGTGGGCAGTGCGCTACAAATTGCACTGCCCGAGTGGGAACAGCAGCACTACAGCTACTGCACAGAAAGGAATCGTGCGTTTGAAGGGAAAATAGAACAAGCTGGTACACTGGTGTGTCCGGACCATTAACGCCTTTGCAGGCCACGTTCTCTGGCTGGCTCTCTCATGGGTGTGCATGGGGAGGAGCGTTCCAAAAGCCTGCCCACCCCCCAAGTCCACTTTCCGCAGTAGGGCCATCCAAGAAAGCCCAAGGACCACTGCTTCCCAGGCTGCCAGAGAACATCGGCAGCATAAGAGCCTCTGTACCAGCTCTGCACTCCAGGACAATCACCTTTGTACTTGAGGGTTGCCGTGTGAGCGGATTGAACCAGCAGTAGGGCCACATTAAACCGTCTCCGTAAACAACACTGCGATTTGCATGGACGGGCCTGGCCCCATCTCTCCTGTGCTGCTTGCCCGGGGGGACAGGATCCCACAGCCTACCTCGCTCATGACCTTCCTCGTGACTGGCGTGTCAGGCGTGTACAGGATCTTCCCAATAAGCAAAGGCTTCAGCGCCCTCCAGATAATCCGGGAGAGCGGGCTGGATTCCAAGTTCTTCAGCAGCTCGTTGCAGTAGGGTGCTGACCAGGGAGAGAACGCGCACGAGCCATGTTAGAGGCGCAAGTATCCACCAGCTCCCAGGCGCTTACTCCCAGGCCAAGGTGTCACCCACACAAGGCTGGATTAAGGGGGGAGCTAGCCGGGCAGCTGCCCGGGGTGCCAACCTATGGGGGGCGCTGATTGAAGTGGTAAGGGGAGCCGCGCGCCCGCTGTGCAACTATGGCTTGGTCTGACACTGCTCCCACATGTTGCATTTTAAAAAACGGAAACCTCTGGGCCTCAGCTACAAACCCCGAGCTGCACAACTTGACCAGGAACCCAACCCACATCACTGCGGCAGGAATCACCCCGTGTCCACAGTGAAAACCAGGCATCCATGCCCAAGGACTGCTTGCTAATTACAAAGCCCGGTTCAATCAAAACAGCACATCGAAGGCCACATTTTCCAAGGCTCAGTAGCCCTAAAATGGGGGTCAGCTTTGCAGCAGGGCTCAGCTCCCCATGTGCACCCACGTGCCGGTGAAGAGGAAGCGGAAGCCTCTAAGAACCCTCGCACGTGTAACGTGAACGGGCCGGTTACTTACTTGTAGAATTGTCATAGAAATTAGCTGCATCCTCCTCGGTGCTGTTGCCTCCGAACAGGGCTTTGTAGTTGTTGTCCTCATACCAGTTGAGAGATTTGATTTTCAGCCCTCCTCCTTCCGGATGGCCACACACAATGCGCGATACCGCTTGGTAGATCTGGGTAGAGGAGCTTGTGGCATTCACATTGGTCAGAAACATCACCTCCTGCCGCATGTCGCTCCAGCTTTTCATGCTGGCCAGCTGCAATGCACAAGGGGAGGGACACAAAGGGCTTGTGTGTTTCACTTGCACCGAACAGATATTTTGATTGCGGAGCATTTGCCTCCAGAATCACCTGATCTAACGGAATGAACCATCTATGTGAAACAGACCTTTGAAATGCACAAGGGCACTATTGGGGGAGGGGGACTTGCACTCAGGAAATGCCCCATGTACGCGGCCAAGTAGGGACACTGACTTTTGTTGCACCATCTCCTTTATTCTGCATTTTTCACTGACCCTACACACAGTCCTTAGCCCCTGGCCTCTTGGCTCCTTCTGGCTGCAACACCATTCACATTTCAGCACGAGCCCTTGTTCTGGCTGCACAAGGGGGGGGGGGGGGAGGGAGAGAATGAGCCATAAGGAGATGTGGGGAAACAACAGAGTCAGACTAATCAGACGCAGCGATACAGGGCCCCGTTCTCTGCTAGTGTAGAAGGGTTTTCTGAAATCCATCAGCAAGCAGCTAAATTACACAGTAGCTAGAGATGTGGTGATAGCCGAGTTGGTCCCAGGAGGTGGGTGAGATAATATATTTTATTGGCCCTACGCCTGATGGTCAGAGAGAGACGCTTTTGGAGCTATACATAAGTGCTCTGAAGAAGAGTTCTGTGTAGCTCAAAGGCTCATCTCTTTCACCCACAGATGTCAGTCCAATAAAAGCTATTACCTCACCCACCTTTTGTCTACAATAACCAGAAGGCATAATTGCCACCCAAATTCCTCCTGACCTGTCAACAGGCAGCTGCCCTCATGTTCTGCATTGCGAGGCAGCATGCTAGCCTGGTCCTGACATGGTCACGTCAATCCGTATTTGCAGTCTGAACCCACGAGCTCCAGAGTCCGAGTCAGACAAGTATTCAAATGGGGCGGGAGGGCTGAACAAAGTAATCAAGGCCTTTCTGTGCAGTGACTGGCCTTTTAACGCAATGGCCATCTTGCGCCCCTCTTCCCTGCCCCCTCTCCTCAAGTGCTGATTTGACATTTTCACACACGGGTGGAAACACATAGTTCTAGCAGCAAAGCCAAGCCTAGACTTAACCTTCGAGAAGGGCCTGATTTTGTGAAAGTTCTGGGCACCCAATCAGACTGCTTTGCCTCAAGTTTGGACACCCAGAAAATCACTACTCACTTTTGCTGACCTTGGGGCATAGGCACATTGATCGTGCAGTCTGGGAGGACTCATTTTATACCACTGATTGGTAAAGAAAGAGATTAGATGAATGAAGCAGACAAACTAGATTCAGCTGAGCAGTAATGCCGGCAATTCGATTTACTCCACTCTTACAGCTCATTATATTTTCCTCTGGGAGTGTATAGGGTGTCCCCGCTATAAGTCGCCCTGGAGCACATCCGTTCCGCACTAACATCGTTGAGACTTGCGGGAAACAATGCGTTATAAGTCCTCCCGTTCCCCACACTTAAGTCATGCACAAGCCCCTCCTCCCAATTTGTGCAAATGGAAGTCAGCCGCGGGAAAAAAATTCCCCGCTTTAAGTTGTTTCGCTATAAGTCCAAGTTTTTTGGAACGTATTTTGGACTTATAGTGAGGATGGCCTGTATTTCCTGTCTACGGGTTTGTCTGCTCTACAGACTCACTCGGCTATCCCTCTGAAGCTTATCTACTCACTGTCTTTTTTTCTTCCTCCCCTTCCATTTTTTTCCTTTTGCTTCCCCCCCCCCCATTTATCCTTGGATCTGGACTTCCAACACTCCAGTCACCTGAAGAAGTGGGCTGTGCCCACAAAAGCTCATGATACCATCTACGTGCTTTGTTAGTCTTTAAGGTGCTACTAGACTATTTGTTGTTTTTTAAGTTGTTCCTGTTACAGACCAACTTGGCTACCCCTCTGAAGCTTCTACACAAAGCTGATCGGGCAGCGTAAACTCTGTTGGTACTTTTGCTGATAAAACATTTCCATCCCCTATAAGTGGGGTTTGCACTGTCGACAGGAGAGCACTCCTGCCAAGAACAAGCCGTTTACACTGCACTTGCGCAGCAAAACTCGTCCTTCTGGCTGGGATGGAGGAGAACTGAGAACAACAAAAGTTGTGTCATTCAATCAGCAATGTAGACAAAGTCTGAATGTCTCTTTTTTCTGACAAAACACCGTGAGGCAATCTACTTCCTCCTTTTTGGCCTGGGGTCCTACAGAAAACATGCTGCCAGAACCACCAAGCCCTGGTCCCAATATGCCACTGCAGGAGCAGAGTAACCAATAGGCCTCCGTTAAGCACGGAGATGCCAGAAGCCATACCAGGTAAGAAGCCAGCTGCCGTGTGTCACCTATCACGGAGGTTTCAGATGTACGTGGCTAGCTGACTGCTCCGTTGCGATAGCATTAAGGGATGGTGCTAATCTCCAGAAAGCAGCAATGCATATCCCATATCTGAGAGCAGCATCTAGTTTACAAAGTTCTACTGAAAGCACTGCCAACCAGGGAGCGTGGCTCTTTGCAGTGCATTCTCCGTTTACTGCGCTGTGCATGGGGCTTTGCGCCCTTTGCCCTGACAGAGACAAGGCAGGCAGCGAGTCTGCATCCGTGCAAAAGGAACGACAATCCGCTGAAGTGGAGAAATGAGCATGTGTTTAAGAGCTGGACTAAAAACTCAAATGGCAAGTCCCAGCCGGATGGAAGTAGCTTTACAAGGCTGAAAACAGGCTTCCTAGAGGAAACACATGGGCTAGGGCAATGGACTAAGACTCATGGGTCAGTTCCCAGCTCTGCCACTGGTCTGGTGTGTGACCTTGGGCAAGTCACTTCTCCGTACCTCAGTTTCCCCTCCAACCCCTTGTCTTTTTAGACTGCAAGCTTTCTGTGACAAGAACTCTCTCTTACTACACGTATGTAAAACCCCTGGTCTCAGAAGGGGCCTAGGGGGTATAACTGAACACTGCAACACAGAATCTGAGGCAGGCCCACGTCAGAGGACACAGGCTTGGGCTGCAGGGCTATAAAATCTGTGGCACGGACATCTAGGCTTAGGCTGGAGCCTGGCTTCAGGCCAGCTGAAAGGGACCCACAGCCTGGGATCCAAACAGCTACAGCAGCTTTACAGCCCTACAGCATGAGGCAAATCCACTGCCTGCAAGTGCAAGTCAGCAGACATGGGCCACCGGGGCTGTGTAATTGCATTGTAGACATACCTTAGATGCTACCGTAATACAAACAAATAATAGGTCAATGATAAATCAATCTAGCAGACCCTCCCACTAAAAAAAAGAAAACCCAAAACCCTTGTGCGAGCAGATTTGTTCAGTTTTCAGGGCACTTAAGACCTTTAAAATAACAGCAGCCACGTGGAGAATTAAGTCAATTTATAAACACCGAGGCTACTTTTCAGGGTATGGGGCTTGTTCTCCACTGCAGCCTCAGGCTGAGCTAGAAACTCGCCCAAGAACGGGGATCCAGACTTTACTCCTCTGTTTAGAGCCAGAGATCTAGTTCAGTCCCTTTCCTAGAAAGACAAGTGGCTGCGGGTGCAAGTAAGAGTCTTTTCCTCTCGCTCCACTGCTGGCTGGACAAGGGAATGAATCGTCCATCCCCATTTGTCACGCAGCAGTGGGCACCCCAGACAATGCAACGTAACTCTCGGTCAAGCAGTCTGGGAGGCGAACGCTGCAGAGAAAAAGCCACTTTTGTTTGCACTTCGAAGAAGGGAAAAGAGAGAGCCGCCTACTCAGGACAGCTGCCAAGCAAAAGGCACGTTACTCAGGCAGCTTTCAGCCACATCAGCAAAGAGAACATCACATGGTTGCAATTATTTTTACCACAGACAAAAAAAAAGAGAGAGAGGCCTGAGGTCTGTCACAGGAAACAGCTGTAACCAGACCCCAAAGCAAGCGCTTAGGACAGCCCCTTCTGCTAACAGCTACAGCTTTGCCTTGATTTCAACCCGACGCCGATCTTGGAATCATCCCGTTAATTTCATCCTAAATGGGAAGCCCTGCAAGTCCTAGGATTCAGCAGGGAACATGTCCCAGGAAGAGTGGGCGGGTGTGAAGCCAGCTTCTAACACCCTCCTCTCTATGGAAGTAGAGCGTTCAGTAACCTGAGGTGAACCCAGCTTTGTCCTGAGCAAAGAGGTTACTCTCGGTCATGGCCGCAGGGCTCTCTTTCCCTGCCGTGCAGAGAGAAGAATAATGGGAGAGAGCGGGTGGCATTGTTTAGTTGAGATTAAACCACGGCTTCTCCAAGAGAGAAAACAACCCCTTAGCCTAATCACAGCCCCCCAGAGTCCGTACAATTGGAGCCGGAGTCAGATAGTCTAAATAGCAATCATACTGGAGCTACCACCGAGCCACAGTCATGGATCAGGGCCTCTCTCACAGAGCAAAGACGGTCCCTGCTCCAAGGAGCTAGCTCTGAAAGTAGCAGATCTGGGGCGTGGTCCAGTTCTAAGCACCTTTTTTTTTAAAACCATTTCACCTACAACAAAGTATTTGCTGCTGTAAAAACGGTCATTTCCCCTTGCAAATGATTATGTTTTATTTGCGTTCTGACACAGTCTGGAGGGGCCCCAAGCCGGGATCAGGGCCCCGTTGCGCTAGATGTTGTACAAATATAGTCGAGACAAGCCACAAATACGTAACTGTTGGAGAGTCCAGAGCTAGTCAATTACAGTATCTCCCAACTCTCCCCCTGGCATCACTCTCAGGCCAGCTGCTGAAACCAACTGGCATCACCCCCAGAGCGGCTCATATCTGAGAGCAAAGATCATTACACGGACTCGCGCCCATGGGTCCTGCCCAGTGCGCCGCAAGCGCACAGGGCGTATCACAGAAGATATTCAGAGTTCCTCCTCCAGGAACAGCCGAAGCCCAAATCTTTAGCTGCCTGGCTCCAAGGACTCCCATGACTTCTCTGGGAGTTGTGGGCACAAAAGGTGCCCCACAGTAGGGCTTATCTTTATGGAAGGGAAAAAAGCTGGAAGGAAGGTGCCAATACAGAGCAGCTTTGCGCTTTAGGAAAGTCAATTTCAGACTAGAAAAGGTGAGGGAAGAGAGAAATTCTTCCTCCTGATGGCAGAAGGGAGCCACTTACCTCTTTCATGAGCTTCCCCAGGCTCTCCACTAAGGTCTCCATGGCTCCTGACAGGTCGTGTAGGGAGGAATTGGAGGTGATTCCTTTCTGTAACAGAAAAGAAAAATAGAAACTTGGGATCCCCACAAAAAAAACCACCAGATTCCAGGATACACAGGAGTAGGGAGCAATGTTCCCTCTATTTTTTTTTAATTCGTGTGTGGAATAAATGTTGTGTGCACCCAGGCATGTGTGGATGTGCACCACCAGTAGACATACAGCCTGCTGGCAGTGGACACTCTGTTAATCAGCTGGCCAGCATTTGAATCACTCCTGAGTGGCCGCCCAAGTGCTCAGCTTACAGGGAACGCTGGTAGGGAGGAGGGCAGAGGGGAAAGGGCACTGAGCTGTGAATCAGGAGAACTGAGACAGTTCCCAGCTCAGCCACAGACGCCCTCTGGCTCTTCTTCCATCAGTGGTGGATAATACTTCCCACTTCCTCACAGGGCAGGAGTGAGGACAGCGCCCTGTGAGGGGCTCAGGTACCACAGGACTTAGGGCCATACACAAAGCACATAAGTAAAACAACGCCAGCCTTCCGCCTGCATGCCCACCTTCCACTGAGAGGGCGATCCAGGTTCCCGACTGCCTGACGCCTACGTGGGTGCAGCGCCACCCCTTCCCCTCTGTGCTCCGGCTTGAGTAGCCGGAGTGAAACCTTGGGCTTTTAATATTAAACCAAGCGGGTCTATTTTATTGTAAGGCAACCCATTTCCATAAAGTAATCAATGACCCAAAGTCTGCTGCAGTGTGAATGCAAAAAACCCCAGAAGTTCCAAATGCCAAAGAGTGGATGGCGATCACTTTCAGGAAGCTTTGCTTTATGTTCACAACCAATCCTCGCTGCATTCAGAACCCATCGTAGCCCAGCGCCTGTCGCGTTCTCTTTTTCCCGCTAGCCCCGGAATAACATGGGGGCTTGGTGTTTGTTTTATTTCTGGATACAGCAAGGAATGATTTGCCAGAAAACATTGCATCTCAAATGCAAGACATTTCACATATGTTTCCAACAACTTGGACACCCTCTCCCTTTTGGCCCGAAGACTGTTTTCTGAAGTTGCACATTTGCAGCACGTTAAGATGTTACGGCACTGAGACACAATCGTAAGAACTGCTCTTCCCTCACAAGCCCCTGTTCTTAGGCATTTCTGAGAAAAAAAAAACCTTTGGGCTAAAATTTCTTGTGCCTATCCTCCCCCGGGGGAGGAACTGTCGGGTAAAAATTCACTTGGCCTATTTAAATCACGAGAGGGTGATAGAACAGCTGGCTAGAGATTTAGCTGATGTAAACAGGCAGAGCACAGTCACACTAGGGATGTAAATACCCCTTCAAAATGACACCCAGTTAAACAATATCATTTTAATCATTTAACCGGGGTCCAGATAGGGTAAGGGCTCCTCCAGCTGGTCAGGGTCTTACCCCATCACGCTGCAGGCAGGGGATGCTAATCCAGCCCAGTCAAGCCTCCTGCATAGCATCCCAGGCTAGAGCTGCAGCTTAGCTGGTTACAGGGGTGATGCTTACCAGGTAACTGGTTAATTAGTTAACCCTTTACATTCTTAATTCACTCTAGTGTAGATAACTTAAAAAAGAAAAACCACAAATGCACACACACCGAGTGAAGGAAGAAAAGCAATTCCAATTTGCCACAGATTTATGGAATGCTTTTCACACACGGGTCACGAACCATAAACTCTCCAAGTGTGCTAACATTCTAACAGTGTGCCCGGATGCCTGGCCCTACCGACCGGCATACGATGTACATACACGCCCCTCCGGAGCATCACATGTGGAGACAGACACAACCCAGCATAACTTCATTACAGAACAGATCAGGCCTCTCCGTGCTAGGCACAGGACAGCCTCTCGCTCTGAAGGGCTCTACACAGGAGAGATGGAGGAAGCATGGGAACAGCCTAGGAATTCTGTTGGTGTCAATGGAGTTGCTCCGTATTCACACCCGTATAGTTGGGCAGAGATTCACACCCCATTAGCCTGCCGTCCTTACACAGGCAAGCCTTTTACAGACATCACTGGGAGTTAGCTGAAGGCAGACAGAGCTTGAGTGACCTGCACTCCAGTTAACCTCTTGAGTTAGCCCATCTCACACCAGGAACATGGGGTACAGATCACAGCTGGAGGATTCTCTGCATCTTGGGGTCTTCAAAGTATTTGAAGGCTTCAATATCTGAGATATAGGTGAGAGGATTATTCTAGGAGGGATGGGTGAGATTTTGTGACCTGTACTGTGCAGGGGGTCAGACTAGATGATCATAATGGTCCCTTCTGACCTTAAAGTCTATGAGTCTATGAGGAACAGAAAAAATTAATAAAAACGTTAACCGAGTAACCAATAAAAATTCTGTCGGTTACATCGTTAACTGCTTCCGGGTCTGGTGCCCCCAGTGCCACAAGGCTGCTGGTGTTTCTGGCATACTGGGCCCTGAGGGGTTGCCGGCCCATGAAGAGTTTAACTGGTGCGGCTAGTCAATAGCTACTAAACAGTATTCCAGCTGGTGTGTCCACACGCGTGCAGCACCCCACGGGTGTGGCGCCGAGCCTTCTGCGGCCATATCCCAGAGCTTTATGTGCTGTAGCTGCTCTGGGAGTTCTCGCTGGGCACGTCTAAACTATGGGTTAGTTTTTTTTTCCAAAAGAGGATATGCAAATTCCCTGGGAATTTGCATATCTTCTTCAGATCTCACTTTCAAAAGTGGGTCTTTTGAAAGTGAAAGTAGTCTAGACACAGTTTTTTTCAAAAAACAAAAAAACCCTTTTTCGAAAAAAAAACTCGCATATACCTCCTTTTAAACGTTTTTCGAAAAAGGTTTGTCCGAAAAAACCCCACGTCCAGACTACTTTCACTTTCGAAAGACCCGCTTTTGAAAGTGAAATCGGAAGAAGATATGCAAATTCCCACAGAATTTGCATATCCTCTTTTGAAAATATAAATGTAGTCTAGACATAGCCTCTCGGTGAATTGAGGGAGAACGTCTCTCTCCTTCCGGGAAAGGGGGAGGATGGCAGGACAGCATCAGAGGCGGGCAGTCCTTGAGTAGAGCCAGCTGCTCTGCAGAGTAGTGGTGTTAGCAGCTGATGAGTTGCTCAGCTGAACTTTGGCCTTTACCCCATCTCAGGCCAGTCTCCAAGACTGAATAGCACCACTGCATTTCAATGACAGGCCTGGGTTATCAGACAGGATGCGAATTAGAGGCGACGCTGGAGTTATAACTTGAGCTAACTTTGCCGGGATGTAAGCCCTGAGTACGGGAGACAGGATCCGGGCGTGTGCTTTTCACATTTCCCCCACAATGGATGCGAATCACGAGATTTTTAGCACATAATTTCTGCACAGCATGCATTAAAATAAGGTCTGCGTTTGTTCAACAGTTGCGTACATGTGGCCTCGCCCCGCATGTGATACATGAATGGTTGCTTCTCCAAAGTAAATGTGGCTTGTGAGTCATATTTACTTTGCAGTGGGAAACACAATTGGTCATAAACACGATTTCAGAAAGGAACTGGTAGACAAATGATGGCATTTGGAATGTCTATTATTATGTCCTAACAACAGAAGCCCTGTGCTATTGTTTACAGGAAGGGGGCTCTCCTGTGGCTTCGTTTCAACGCACTAAAAAGGACACAGCCAGCCACGGGTTCAAACGACGCTTGTCTTTATATCGAAGAAAAACTTATCATGGGCAGCTTCCCTCGCTGCGTTCAAACGGCTGGAATGTCCGTGTGAGTCAGGAGTCAGTTTGGGAAAGAGCAATGACAAAATGCCACCCACCCACGTCATTAGGAGAGACAAAGACAATTGCTTTTTGTGGGCCTCCCGGCTCCCACGTGGCCTCGTGCCACAGGCGAGTGACGGCATGGCTACAGCTCGCAGCCCGACCCAGAGCTATTCCTTGGGGCTGCCGAGCGCCACAGAGCTAAACCCCTGAACATAACGCACGTGCCAGCCGCCTCTCTGTGCTGAATATTCAACTGGGAAAGATCTAAACAGAGGAAAGTTCTTCCAGACAAGGGAAAGGCCCCATTTTAACTTGTGCGGCTCCTGTCTCGCGGGGAAATCCCCTCACAAGGATCGCTTTTCATTCCGTGAAGTGGAAGGTTGGTCCCACATGTAAGTGGCTGGGGGAATCCATTCAGCATCCATCTCAGAGGATTAATTGAGGGCAAGGTCTCTAGATTCCCCCCTCCCTGCTATGGCTGCCTGCAGTCCCTGACTGGCATAGCTCCTTGTTACTGTGAGGGTCTCTCTCCTAAGGCTCTGCAAACTCTCTGTCCATCGCGGGCATGACTCGCATACAGAGCGAACAATGGCTGCGCATGGCAGGTCTCTGCCATTACCCCGAAACACCCCTAAAACAGGAAGGGCTTACATGATTTCTACAGCATCATGCCCAGGGGTGTTGCTTTCCTTGGGCAATGGACGGCCATGCAATGAGGGCCTTTGGCGGGCCTGCCCAAATTTGGGGCTCTGTGCCGACCCCTCCCGGAGTCCAGTCCGCATTCCTGTCGACACCAGTTTGCCTAAGTGCGTACATAACCTGGAGCATGTTTAATTCATCCTCAGGGATGTGAGGAGACGCCGCCATCGCCACGTGTATGGAGCGGAGGTTCAGAGACATTTCTGTTCTGGGAATCGGCTCTCCCGGCTCACTCCTGGTCCCCGCTGCTGAGCGTCTGCTTTTTAAACGTGTTAAGAGCCAGGCGGCTCTTACTACATTGAAAAGGCAGATCCCAGCGGGGTCAGCTCCCCGGGCCAGGAGCCAACCCCACTGCAGCTGCAGTTTCCCCCCTTATCGACTAATCGAGTAGCCGATGGAAATTCCGACTATTTGATTAGCTGATTACCTGCAATTTAACAACCCTACTCTGGAGTGGGACTGGGACTGAGGGGCTAGGGGAGCTGGAGGCAGTTCTAGGCTTGAGGTGGGGGTTGGGATGGACCCAGGGATGAGAAGTTTGGGATGCAAGAGAGGGCTCTAGGTGAGGGAGGGGCTCAGGCCAGGGTGGGGGTAGGGTGCAGGAAGGGATACAGTCTCTAGGCTAGGCATTGGGGTGCAGGCTCTGGGCTGAGCATTGGGGCTTCTGGCTTTGGGGTGGGGACAGGGACGAAGGGTTTGGGGTGCAGGAGGTGGCTCCAGGTGGGGGTGTGGGCGCAGGGTGAGGCAGGAGGTTGGGGCTCAGACTTACCTGGGTGGCTCCTGGTGGGCAGCACAAAGGCAGGCTGCCTGCCCCAGGCACCAGGCTGTGCCCCACAAACACCCAGCAGGCCTGGCTCCCTGGGGCAGGGGGCATGAGGCTCAAGCTGCTCTCACCCGAAAGGGCATGGGCAGCCCACAGAGCCCGTGGCCCCCTGCCTAGAAGCCAGACCTGCTGCCCTAACCGCGTCCCCACTCGCCCCAGCACGGAAGGCCCCACTTCCCCGGCTGCGTCAGCGTCAGGGCTTGGGGAGAGGTATCACTCCCCGCTGCAGCCCTGAACTCTTGCACAGGGCTTACCGGGAAACTCTCCATCCGGAAACAAGCCTCCGAGCCGGGGCCTGCAGCCTCATGCTAGCAGGGCTCACGCTGGGCAGACAGGGCTTTATGCTGCTGCAAGGGGCAGGGCGTGGAGCTCTCGAGCCCGCCCCAGACATCAGAGCACGTGCTCCCGCCCAAGCTGCAATGTCTACACAATGGCTATTTTTAGGCCTCTGGCTCGCGCCCAGAGGCAGCGGCACAGACGTGCCCAGGATCAAGGTCACACACGCAGGGCAGCATCAAGGGTGGCAAACTGGTCCTCTCTCTGTTCCTGGGGCAAAGTTCCCTGCCCAATTATTTCTCTATTTGGAAATGCTGGAGAATACAAACTACGGTAAAAATGGGCCCAGTTTTACTATCTGGCTGCTTCTTCACTGTGCTGAAATCTCACCAGGCAATTGGTACTGTACACTGGCATGGCTTAACTAACAAGGACATCGACCTCACGGGTCTCAGACCTAACATGTCTTCTCTTTTCTTCACAGCCAAACATCCCCTCCTCCCCCAAATCAGAAAGACTCAAACCCTCAGGCTACGTCTAGACTGGCCCCAAATTCCGGAAAAGGGATGCAAAGCAGGTAAGTCAGCATAGAGAAATCCACAGGGGATTTAAATATACTTCAAGTAGGAATAAGAGGTCCTCCGGAAAAGGGCTTTATTCCGGAGCATCGCGCCAGTCTAGATGCTTTTTTTCCGGCTTTTCCCCAAGCCGGAAAAAAAGCGGCGGCCATGTTTATTTAAATCCGCGGGGGATATTTAAATCCCCCGCAGATTTCCCTATGCTGACTTACCTGCTTTGCATCCCTTTTCCGGAATTTGGGGCCAGTCTAGACGTAGCCACAGTGTGGTGCTTAAATGGGAGCTTGAATATTTCACCAAATCCCTGAGCTGGAACTGACACTAAATATAGCTACATGGATCCTTCTTTTGCGGTTCTCAAAAATTATGGAAACTCCGGAGCCAATCGAACCATGTTTGTTTATGCTGGCTGAAAACATTGCCCGGAATGTCTCTTTTGCTTGTATTGCAGTTAGAGAAAGCTTTGTGTTACTAAATGCCATTGGACAAAGACCCTCCAGGGCATTTTAAAAAAAATTTTTCATCAAGTTGGCCCATGAGCTTTTCAACACGGGTTTATGAGCTTTGTACAAGAAGCAGAGCAGAACTTGTGTCCACGATTTCACCCGTAGGAAAAGGCTGCTTTTATTGATACGCTCTGTGAACAGATTCCTTTGTTCCAGAGTGACAGAATGTTACCTCTTTTTTCCCAGGATGTTATTATAGGTCAAGGGACTGGTTCGTCTGTAAGCCAGAGTGTTTCAAATGTGCAGTGGCCAATTCCTAGGCTAATTTATTCAGGCCATATGGAGCACATGGATTTCATTGAACAGATTCAGACGTTAGAGCAATTGTCACCACTTTCCTTTGGGAAATGCTCTAAAGTAGGTTCGATGAATGTCCATCAGGTTTAGAATTACTGGATTCAGGAGCAGAGAGTTGTCCTCTGATCAGAAGCAGGCTTATATCCGCTCTCAATATCTGTTTTGTTCTTCCCCAGTAGCAGGAGCAGAATGACTTACAGCTGCTCTTTTTACTGATCAAAAACATAGGCTCAGGCCACGTCCGTACTTATGCTCCAGAGATCAATCTTCTGGCATTCGATTTAGCAGATCTAGTCAAGACCCGCTAAATCAAATGCGCAGGGTGCTTCCAGTTGGCACTGGAAGGAGTAAGGGAAGCCGATGGGAGCGGGACCTGGCCTTAGATATGGTCAGTGGTTTTATTTCTGCTGGCCTAAAGAATCGGGACTTTACTGAGAGTATGTCTACACTTATCCTACTAATGAGCAATGTTCTCACTTTTATCCTTTTATGATCTTCACCGTGAACATATTCGTGACCTTGTCATTACAGAATGCAAGTTTCATACCCGAGGACGGGGGAAAATGAGGAAGTTGGGCTTGTGCTGAGAGAGTTGGCCGGAACCGACATTCATTTCACGATTAAGAAAGCTTATGAGCAGTATTTCCAACCACTGGCCTCCTTTTTCGGGGCCAGTTTATTCTCAAGTAATTTACTCCCTTTGAATGGCGGGTGCAAATCTCAGTACTTGTACCCTCGTCAACCTGCCCACGAGTGTCAACCTGCCCATGAGTAGGCAGACAGAGGCACAAACTCGGACGGGCATCTGAAAATCTTTGCGTACAAGGTGAGTGCGCCTCAAGTTTTGGGAGGTGCCAACTGCCCAGATCGAGAGAGGCTGGGTTCGGCCATGTGAATGTTTACACCTCTGCAGAGGGACAGAAAGGAGCCTATAAACCACTTCAAGCCCACAAAATGCAATCTTCACTTATAAGCATCTAATTACGGGACATAACCGTATCTCAGCCTCTCCTGTCCCCTGAAACGCTTTCCTCCCCAGAGGCCTTTTCAAAGCAGTTCTTTCCACTAAAGGACCAACTTTTGTGCTGTTTTCTCTGCATCTGCTGTTACGTCATCGTTTGGCATTCGTTATTATCATTATCCCCTACTCAGAGGTAGCCTCTCGGAAAGGACAAAACATGCATGGAAGAGACGTGCAAAACAGAGCATGAATTACAGTCAAGGAAGACCTGAAGAGTAATCTGATTCCGGTGCTTAATAGTCAACCCCTTTGCCAGGGAAAACACCAAGCAACTGCTGTTCGACTCTCTGTCCTGTGAGGCATATTGAATATGGATAATCAGAACGCAAAGCGCTGAATTACTATCAACAGACGGTGGCGTATTTATTTTATAGGACAATCAAGTGGATTCTATAGAGGCCTTCTTTTCTGGGCTGCTATTGTTAGTATCCACTCAGTCACGTTCTTGTGTATGCTACTATAGGTATGCAAAGAGGCACCCGGATCCCAAATTAAACAAACGTGTCTGTTGCAAATATTTTCATCAAGCACCTTGAGTTTAAATAATCATGGAATCGCAGAGTCACGGAACCCTAGACCTCGAGAGGTCATCCAGTCCTGTCCCCTGCCCTCACAGTGGGACCAAGAATCGTCTGGACCATCCCTGACAGATATTTGTCTAATCTGCTCTTAAATATCTCCAGTGATGGAGCTCCCACATCCTCCCTAAGCAATTTAGTCCAGTGCTCAACCATCCTGAGTTAGGAAGTTTTTTCTGCTGTCCAACCTAAGCATTCCCTTGCTGCAATCTAAGCCCCTTTTTGTCCTGTCTTCAGAGATTACGAAGAATAATTCTTCTCCCTCCTATTTGTAACGCCCTTTAAGGTACTTGAAAACTACGACCAAGTCTCTGCTCAGTTTTCTCTTTTCCAAAGTAAACAAACCTCGTTCTTTTCGTTTTCTCACATAGTTCATGTCTTCTAGCCCTTTAATAATTTGGGCTGCTCTTCTAATTGCAACCTGCATGGAGCTACAATATTTAGGGGCTGATCTAAAGTTTATTAAAGATTCCCCTTCACTTGTCTTTGAATCTGGACTTCATACCTCACGTGCGCGTGAGTGACAGACAGCACGTGAGAGAAAGCGCGTGCGAGCCTGTGCTACTCAAGGAGTATGGCTGCCGTGGTGTACATGCTTTCTTACTGTGCAAACATACGAACGTGCTAAGGCGGACTGTTCTGGCAGCCCTCTGTGGGCACATTCCAGCTGGGGCACAACATCTGATCAAACTACGGGAACAATGAATGGCCCATTTGTTACCATACCGCATGGGTGTTTTTCTCCTGACAAATCAATGCAGAGACGCATTCCCAGGCCATGTCCTCATTTAACAGAGCACCCCGATCAACAGAGCGCGGCAGTGTGGCAGGAGAAAGCCGGGTGATTGGTGTGGGGATCCAGAACCCTCTTCCATTTTCCTTACTGACAGTCTGTTCGCGCATTCTGGAGCACCTCACCCCCACATGTCCCGAAAGCTTCTACGACCAAGCACGGTGTCATGCCCTCCAGAAAGCACCCATTCCCAGCCCTGATGCTCTCCCGGAGGTATAACTGTACCGCATGGGCAGTGGGTACCACAGGCTCCATGAGCCAGCTGTGATCCTGCCCATGCTCTGCTCCTAGATCCCCCCTCTCCGCATGCAGCTCCAGACCACCGCACCCCCCGCAAGTGCCCTGGAACTGGGAGGACGAGCCTGGGGTGGTGTACAGTGGTTGCAGTATGGGTGGACCCTCTGGGCACTGACAGAGGGGTGGGATGTCAAGTGGAAGGGGCGGAGCTAGGGGCTACCCTCTCCCAGTTGGCAGTGCACATGCTGCCCACATTGTACAGCCAGCGCACTTACCATTACGGGCTTCAAAAGGTCTAGATTAGCCCGGAAGGACTGCTCTGCAGCGTGGAGCGTCTCCTGAGCCATGGTGCAGAGGAAGGCTTCGCTGACCACCGCCACGATCGGGTTGTGGATTGTGACAAAGTCCGACAGCTTCGATGCATTGCACAGATCTTTCAGCTGCATGCGGTAGCCGGACAGGACGACCTGGGAAGTTACGAAACGATGCATGATGTCAGTAAATCATTCCTGGCACTCAACTCATTCCACGGAGCCAGAATTGATCGCTGAGCTACATCAGAATTCATAACTTTCGAGGCTAGAAGGGAGGGGGTATTTCTCCCCAAGGATTTCATGGTTCCTCCCTACTCTACATCAACCATTTCCTCAAAAACAAGGCGCATGCATGGGCCAATCTCTATCTGTCCAGGGCCTGAGCCCCTACGAGTGAAGGTCTGTGGGCAAACTCAAGGTGTGGCAAACACGAGGAAGAAAGACCCCCTAGGATAGATCATTTGGAAGGCGCATTCTCTCTCCAGCAACCATTGGCAATCCAGAGTCCTCTCGCCTCACAAGCGGGCGTGCAAGGCGGGAGCGAGGAGCCCAGGAATCCTGCCAGTGATGCTCCCACACAAAGCCCTCTCCAAATTAATGACCCAACGTTAACGGGCAGACTCCCTTGGAACTGTAATGGGCTTTGCATTGCGCACTCAGAGCACAACATGGCAGGCAAGGGAGAATGGGTGTGCAGGAAGTAGGGGAAGGGAATTGTAGCTTTGCCTGCCACACGAGACACCCCCGTGGCCTGCCTCGCCAGCTGGCAACGGTCATGAAATGGAGGGGGGCCGGTCCCTCCTACCTCTCTCTTCCTGACATGCTCGCAAAGGAGTAGCAGCAGCAGCCACAGTCTAGCGCTTGTATATCTGCAATGTTTGGCACTGACCCTGAGCTAACCAAGTAAATGGGAACACGGCCACTGACATCAATGGAGAAAAGACCCGCTCCCTAACTCCTGTCCACAGACACCTCCAACTTTAAATGAAGGACTCCTGCTTTAATATCTGGGAAGGAAACGAAGAACTTCATAAGAACATAAGAACGGCCGTACTGGGTCAGACCAGAGGTCCATCTAGCCCAATATCCTGTCTGCCGACAGTGGCCAGCACCAGGTGCCCCAGAGAGGGTGGACCGAAGACAATGATCAAGCGATTTGTCTCCTGCCATCCCTCTCCAGCCTCTGACAAACAGAGGCCAAGGACACCATTTTATCCCCTGGCTAATAGCCTTTCATGGACCGAACCTCCATGAAATTATCTAGCTTCTCTTTAAACTCTATTCTAGTCCTAGCCTTCACAGCCTCCTCTGGCAAGGA
The DNA here is from genome assembly GCF_052426305.1 of Pelodiscus sinensis. Classification (NCBI taxonomy): domain Eukaryota; kingdom Metazoa; phylum Chordata; order Testudines; family Trionychidae; genus Pelodiscus; species Pelodiscus sinensis. The sequence goes on from NC_143057.1 coordinate 5,926,513, forward strand.
GTTCCACAGGTTGACTACACGCTGTGTGAAGAAGAACTTTATTTTATTAGTTTTAAACCTGCTACCCATTAATTTCATTTGGTGTCCTCTAGATCTTCTATTTAGGGAACTAATAAATAACTTTTCTTTATCCGCCCTCTCCACACCACTCATGATTTTATAGACCTCTATCATATCCCCCCTCAGTCTCCTCTTTTCTAAACTGAAAAGTCCCAGTCACTTTAACCTCTCCTCATATGGGATCTACCCCCTCAGCCCTGGGTCTATGCCCTAAGCTCTTTAACCGGTTATTATGGCACTCGGGTCCTTCGGACGTACAACGGGAAATGCTTCGTGCTGGTGACAAATACAAGAAACTCAGTGAGTCTGTTTGCCATGGGGCAGTTCGCCACATGGACAGCGGCTGAGCATAGAGATGAAGAAGGACTGCTCAGGCAACCCCCTCGCTAGCCTAGGTTGCCCATTGCTGGCTTGGACTGTGAACTCCGGCACACGAGGGCTGTCTTTGACAGTACGGCCCAGGGAGGCTCGGGTGCTATTGTAACACAACGAACAACAACAAAATATTTATTAATTAAAAAATATAGCAGCAGCCAGTACCAGAAAAAAAAATCCCATGAAGTTACAGCTTCATGAAATTTACAATCTGTCTAAAATTCTGGCGACTTCACACAGAAGCATAAATGATACATGACAGGCAAATTCCCCCAAGGACTCTTAAAGGGTCGAGATCATTTTTGCGCAAGTTGGGACTGTCTCTGGAAAACAAGGCACAAGCTGCTTTGTTTCAAGGTCCTGGGTCACAACACCCTTTCCTGTTGACAAAGAGCTGTGCACACACAACCGGGAGATTTGTTCCATATACTGCCCAGCCAGGAGTGGCTGAGGTGTAATTGTTCTGCCTGGATATTAGTTATTCTGCGGCAGCCCGGAGGAGCCCCAGTCATAGACCAAGACCCACTGTGCTAGGTGCCAGACACATGCAGAAAACAGACACATCCCATCCCAACAAGCCTACAGTCTAAGTGGCTTTACAGCTGTCTGTGCTTTTAGGGCTCAAATCCCCAGCTCCTGGCTGAGGAGTTCTGGGTGGATCTCTCTCTGGAATTAATCAACACTCCTTTGAAAATCTTAGCCTGACTGGCCTGAGGCGTTGTCGTAGAGTGACGTCAGTCGGTGTCACCTTTCTTGACTAAGGTCGGGAAAGACCTTAAGAACTAGGAGTCACCAAATGAAACTAATAGGTAGCAGGTTTAAAACAAACAAAAGGAAGTTTTTTGTCATGTAGCGCACAGTCAACCTGTGGAACTCCTTGCCAGAGGAGGTTGTGAAGACCAGGACTTTAACAGGGTTCTAGAAAGAACTAGATAAATTCATGGAGGACGTCAATACTTATTAGCCAGGGTGGGTAGGGATGGTGTCCCTAGCCTCTGTTTGTCAGGGGCTGGAAATGGATGACAGAAGAGGGATCACTTCATGATTCCCTGTTCTGTTCATTCCCTCTGGGGAACCTGGCATTGGATACTGCTGGCAGACAGGACTCTGGGCTAGACGGACCTTTGGTCTGACCCAGTGTGGCCGTTCTGATGTTCCCCAAGCGCTGATTAGACTGTTCAAGGCAGAGGCCTTGTATCTCATCGCATGTGTTTGTATGGTACCTAGCCCAACAAACAACATGACCCTGCTCGGAGCTTTAACGATATTCCAATAATGTCTCCTTGGCACTGGCCACGCCTGCTTTTCTGAGGAGAATGAGCATGAGAAATAATCCCAGGTCTCAGACGGGAGGGTACAGAGTCCTAACTTGCAAGCAGAGCTGGGAATAGGACTGTCTATGAGTAGTGGGTGCCAAACTCACTCAGTGCAGACCCTCCCCTCTCCTTCTTCATTCCTAGCCACGAAAACAAAACAATCTCTCCTCTCCTGGACCATCCAAGTGCCATCCAGTGGTAAAGGCAGCCTCCCCCACGACTCGCCTGTGACATCACTTGGGACTACATCATGCTTTTCCTGAGCCGTACGTCAGATCATGACATTTCCAGGAAGAAGGGAGCCTGCTTTGATTCATTAGTTGTGTTACGGTTGGGCCAGAAGTCCCCTATCAGGCTCCAGGGTTCCATCGTGCGGCTGCGCAACTTGATTTTGGTTTAGGGCTGCTATTATACGTCAGGGTAAAATATGATGGGGCTGGAAAACACCATTCCAACAACACTGACAGAGTCCACACGCACTGTGTGCTTCTACTGAGAAGATCAAGGTGTAAGTTCAAGCCATTCAATGGAAACCTAGCTAGGAGTTTTCCCCTCTAGTGTCACCAGAGTAGCTCTGATACATCGGGCTGCTGAAAGCATTACTTTTCCTCTCGCTTACACCTGCTTCCCAGTTGCTGCTGTGGCTACCAAATCAAGGCCAAGGTTGTCAAAACCCCAGTTAGATTAATTAACAAAATAAAACTATTTAGAAGCTGTCCCAATACGCAGCACTACGCATGTTGTTGTTAAATTCCTTCAATTATCCCATGTGCATATCTAATATGTGTGTCTCTTTGATTCTGTATTAAGTTTCAGAAAAACGAGGGCTGCAGACTGATTCCTTAAAATAGATACAAAGAATTTTTTTTAAGAGTAACATATTATTCATTTCTAGGATTAATTATCACAGGCAAATGATCTGGTCAAATCCTCGAAACATTTATATAAACAAAGCCAGCATCTGGGATTGAGTTGGATCAAAGTTTAAAAGGGCTAAACCACCATCCTAACTCACCAAACTGACCAAGACCAGGGATAAGAAGAAGGGTTTTCCCTCTATGTTAGGAAACTGCTTGGTAACTTGCATTACTGAGAGCATACGTCTTGATCTGAAATCTGGAACAACCCGCCCTTGCCAATGGCAGGAAGAGAAGGAGTTTGGTCAGCCATTGATTATTTCTAGTGTAAGAAACCCAAAGTTGTGAGCAGGACAAAGAAAACATCTACCAAGGGTTCCAGTAGTTCATCTCCCGCACCTTCCTGTATTATGCACAGTAGCATTTACAGGTCTCAGCCAAAAATGGGGCACCATTGTATTAAGCACTATAGCTGGGTGAAAAATTTCCAATGAATAGTGAAAACAAATTTATGCATTTGGGTCAAATTTGGGGAATAGTTTCAGACCCCAAAATTGATTTCTTTCCCCCATGAAAGATCAAAATGCTTCATTTTGACCATTTCAAAACAACATTTTGACTTTTCAAAACTGTTAGAAATTAGGCTAATTTTTTAAACCAAGACAACAGGTAAAAAGCAGCCCAAAATTACTCAAAACAAATCAATAAAAATCATTTGGGGTCAAACTGAATGAATTGTTTTCTCCAGCTCCTTTGGGGGAAAAAGTCGATTATTCGCTTAGTTCTCCTACGTTCTATTCAAGCACACTGTCCTTGTCACAAAGCACTGGCAATCTAAACAAAAGACACAGGGTGGGAAAAAGGAACCCTTCACCACTGGACTGATGAGGTACTGAAGCATGGAGAAATTAAGTGATTTGCCCAAGGTCACTCTGGCAGTCTCCAGCAGAGTTCCTGGCTCCCAGTCCTGTGACTTATCCACAGGGCCATTTCTTCTTTGTAATTGATCAAGAAAAGTAAAGGAGACTCAACAGCGCTGGTTGGAAATGTGTTTTCATTGGAAAGCGGAACTTGAGGATTCGCTTTGGCTTTTGAAGTGTTCTGTGTATTTTAGGCATTTCCAGGGGCTCTATGTGGATTTGCAAGTCCTCTTTACAGCCTTGCAGCACACCAGCCAAGATGAGATTGTAAGCTCTTTGGGGCCAGAGACCATTTTTACTATTAGTACAGCACCTAGCACGATGGGGCATGGCTCCCAGATGCTACCCCAATAATAATTATTAATAATGCTGCCTGAAAGAGTTGCTTACCTGCTGGAGGTTGACCTCTGCATTCAGTATCTCATCCACAGCAAACAATGGCACGGAAACATTTTGGTGGAGAAACTCTGAGAAGGTCTCGTTGTCAACCAGGAAATCCCGAAGTTTCAAACCTGTCAGGCGAGACATAAGCATCACTCGAGTTTTGTTTAGTGCAACAAGTCCAAAAAGGAGAAAGAATGGGAGCTCTTCACACTGCAGCAAAACGCGGTGGGGGCAAGGGGAAGGGATAACACCACAAGGAAACAAGCGCTGTGCCGAAGTGCTCTAAAACACAGCAGCATGCCGCGTGGCGTTGGGCCTGCCATGGTTTTACACCAAGAACAGAATCTTTGACAACCACCTCCCTCCCGTACCTTCGCCAACACCTGATTTGTGGGATTTAATTCCCTGCCACCAGGGCGCTCAATGGTTTAGAATACGCTGCTCTGCAGCGATGGGGAAATACACTCCAGCGCAGAAGGCCAGGCACAAATGGGTTAGGACTTCACTTAAGCTCTACTTTAAAGGCTTCAGCAGGACTGACCTGCTGGGCAAGGCCAGTAGGAGATTCACTAAATCTTACGGAAAAACGTTTGACTATTAATTAAGATGGATGCTCATCATCATCATTGTTATCCATCGTAAAAGATTTCTAGGCCAAGCACAGACAAGGGTGCCTGGATTCAGACATTACCAAATGAAATGAAGAGTAGCAGGTTTAAAACAAGCCAAAGTAAGTACAGACCAAGTCAACCTGTTGGACTCTTTGCCAGAAAACGTTCTGAAGGCCCAGACAAAAGTTTAAAAAAACCTAGCTAAATTCTGGTCCATCGGTGGCTGTCAGCCAGGATGGGCAGGGAGAGTGTCCCTAGCCTTTGTTTGCCATCAGGGATATGGGAATGGGCAACGGGGGATGGATCACTTGGTGATTCTGTTCTGCTCATTCCCTCTGGGGAACGTGGCTTTGGCCACTGTTGGAAGCAGGATAGTGGTTGACATGGACCTTTGGTCTGACCCAGCCTGGCCGGACGTGACCGGCTGCAGAGGAGATGCACAGGCATAGGCCAAACCGATTAGGCAGAGAAGCAGATGCTTTTTCTACCCAAGGAAGAGCAGAGGCACAAAACAGTTGACAGCTGATGGCAACACGGGAGAAAAACCCACGTGCCGAGCCCCAGTGCTGGCATTCCGTCCCAGCTGTTCTGCTCGCCCTGTGGCGAGCAGCAGCCCTTGTGGCACGGGGCTCTCGTACTTGTTTTAACAAGCCGGGCTGCTTACAAGCAGCACGCTGGGCGCGTCTGAGAAGGCACAGGACTAGGCCTGCTGCAAATCTCGACAGCCCTGGGAGGGGATGGGGAGCCAGCCAGGGGAGCCACATGCCCCCAGAACACGGCGTCCCACCCTCTCCGCTTTTCTTTTGTGCGGCTCCGTCTCGACTTGGCAGGCTCCCAGTCTGGCAGAAGAACAAGGAGGAGCGAGAAGGGGAAGAAAAGCAACCTTCCCCCGCGCTCCTCGCAGCACGAGCGCGCCGGGGTTACTGTCGGGCGTTGCTCTCTTTCCTGCATCTCTGGTGACACGTTCCCTGTAGCCTTTTTGTTCTACATGAAAAAATCATCGCCGCCGCCAGCTGGGCTGGGGGAAGCCAGAGGGGAGGTTACTTCAGGATGAAAGCTCTGTTCCCAGCTCCCAGGCAAGGATGATTTAATAACCTGCCCATGGATCACACTGAGGGGGAAAAAAATCCCAAACAGGCTCATGCAAACCAACAGGCCTAGACAGCGCCTGCCGCGGCGGAAAAGATTCAGAGGGCTGGATCCTTAGCCAGGGGAAATCAGCCACGTGCAGCGATTCACACCAGGCGAAGGCTTTGCCCCCCAAATCACTCAGGCCTGGTCTACACATCAGCTTTAAAATGCCGCCGCAGCAGCGCGGTACGCCGAAAGGGGGGCCACGGCCGGAGCGGTGGGAGAGAGCTCTCCCAGCGCTCCATGTAAACGAGGGATGGAAAATCCCGTTTAACCAGGTAGCTGGTTAAATGTTACAATTAACCAGGATCCAGCGGGCAGGGGCTGCTGCAGTCCTGATGAGCCGGCTGCGCTGTGGGCTGCTCTGGCCAGGCCAGCCTGAGCCTGCTGTAGACGGGGCTGGTCCAGCCAGGCTGGGCCCACCTCACCGTCACATTGGGTGTGTGTGGCAGGACTGCTCCAGTTCAGCCGGGCCACTGGTCATTGGGTTACATCCCTACCATAAACCACCTCCACAAGGGGAGTTACTAACCGTGCGCCCAGCAGTTCCCAGCGCCGTATCCTCGTTCACACTGATGCTTTACCACGCTGTAACTTGCTGTGCTTGGGGGCAGGGGCTGGTTTCACACCCCAAGACAGAAAGTTACAGTGCTGGAAAATGTCAGGTGTAGATTTAGCCTCAGATCCATAAAACTCCTTCCTCCTGATTTCTGACTACTTCCTCACTGCTCAAGAATTCCTCTGTGTGTTTACTCTGTGTGTTTTTACGTCTGACACAGCAGCACGTAAAGACCAGACATTTGCAAGCTTTTTCATTTAGCCCAGTTCTAAACACAATCTACTTTTCTAGTTGTTCTCAAAAGGTATCACAACTCATGGAAATCTTTTAATACATTTTTATGGAACATGTCTCTGGCTCTTCCTGTATTTCCTCCTCTGGAAACAGAATCTTTGTTAGGAAATGTTCTCTTCAGTTTATCTCACTCCAAGCGCTAGACAACTACGGGAAAGCAACTTGCATTTTACCATAGAATGTAAGGAAGCTACTTGAGATTCCCACTGGCCTGTCTGTAAAGATGATGCGGACTGCGAAGGAATCTTGCTTTCTTGTTTTAAAAAAATCAGTAGCATAATCAATGTCCCTCGGGTGTTCTTTTCCCTCATTGTGGCTAGCAAATTCAAGAGTGCGCAGTACTGTAGCCAGCTGAAATTCCCATGGCAGGATATTCCTACATTTGTTTTCACCCCAGAAAGTCAAAAGTTTTTCACCAAATGGAAAAGTCTGCATTTTTTTTTTGATTCAGAAATGTCAAAACATTTTGTTTCAGGTTGGTGCCACCTTAATCTTAGTCCCACAAGCAGCCGTGCCGACATGCCTGAGGTCCCAAAGAAAGCCTGTGTAGAGCAGTCTCAGCTCCCCCATCTCTTGACCCCAAGTCCTGTACCTGAACCAACGCTCTCTTTTCGTGAGCTCCTCCTGCCGCTGGTCCTGCTTCCATCAGAAGAGACCGGGCCCGCCACAGAGTCCCCGCTCCTCAAATCATGGCCCATGCAGCGACTTGCTCTGGAAGCCACTCAGAGAGCTGCCTGAACTCCAGCACAGGAGCCTACGGGTATGTCTACACTGCAGACCTGACAGCAGCACAGCTATCCCAGTGCAGCTGCGCCGCTGTAAGATCTCCCACGGGGCCACTCTACGCCAACGAGACAGAACTCTCCCTTCGACACAAATAATCTGCCCCCAACAAGTGGGGAAGCTGACGCGCTCCTCTCAGTGTAACTTATGTCATGGCGGGGGGGGGGGGGGGGAGGGGTTCTCACACACCTCTTAGCAACAGCAATTATACCACCAAAGGTGCTAATGCAAACACAGCCTTACAGGCTTCCCTTTCGAAGCAACCATCAATGCAAGTATAACCCAGGCGATGCAAACAATGCAAGACTGTTTAGTTCAAAACTGCCCTGATGCCCGCAAACCGCACAGACAGTCACAGCTCCTGAAATCGGGAACAAGAAACACATTGAATAACGGGAGCGCTTGAAGAGGGAGGCCCCCCGCTGGAATTACAGTGTCATCACCAAAATGCCCCCCTTCTTCACACACAGGTGGGATGAGCATGTCTGGGATACTCAGAGCAAAGCGCACGACGCACAGATGACTCCTTCGTGCATCTCCTGTCACGCATGGCAGGACAATATTCAAATACGGTGCGATTTAATGTATTAACCAGCCAGGATGGTTCTGCTAGGTTATTAACTCAGTATAATCAATAGATGCAAGAACAACACTTGGTCAGTCATTTTGCCATGCAAATGAGTGAACAAGAATGCACGCGAAACAATGAATTCACACGGCAGTGGCTCGTTTGGGTAATGCTGACGGCTAATTTGGCTCCTGAACCCCTGAGGCCTGATCTACGTCCCACTGACATGCAGAGCCCACTCCCTTGGGCCTGCCGGTCACTCCCAGTCCAGGACCATGGTACTGCTTGTGTTACCAACCAACTGGGCAGCAGCGCAGGCCTTTCTGGTGGGAATGTAATAAATCCATTAATAGCACCAGCTGAGCCCTACCGGGCAAACTTACTCTAGGCTTGGGGGTAAGCGCAGCTGAGATAAAGCAATCGAGTGCCACTGAAGTCAAAACAGCTTTGCTGATTTACACCAGCGGAGAAGTAGGGATGATAATGGTTAAGGGTGAGGCTTACCAGTTATAGTTAACCAGTGGGGCCTGCCTCAGTTAACTGGTTAACAAGTTAAACAATGTTTAACTGGTTAACTCATTCAACAGGATTTTACATCCCTACTAAGGAGCTGACCCAACATCTCCTCTCCGGACTGTCCAGCCAGCTTTGCTTTTCCATTCCCACTCTATCCCACCCCAAGGCCTGGATCCTGCAAGGCGCTGTGAGCGAGCTCCAGATGGGCAGCTAGCTCCCTGCTGCTCTTGGTTAATTAAAACACCGGTAGATAACAAGGCAGCCAGTGTGTCCACGCGCAGAGACTGCATCTGCGGCAATTCCTGAGATTCTCCTTCTGGGGCATCCGAGTCAGAAAATAACTGTGTATCTTCTGCCCTGCCTTTGTGTTGCCTGGCCTTTCCATTTCCCCCAGCCCTGCTGCTCCTTCCCCTTGCTCCTGAAGTGCACGCAGCGGCCACTAACAGAAGAGAGATTGCGTTGCCATAAAAACAGCATTAAGGCATCCCTGTGAGATCAAGGGGCCACATGGGCTATGGAACCTTTTCCGTCACTCTGGACCATGGGCAGATTCTTGTCAGTGTCTGCAGAGCAGCTTCAGGACTGTTCTCACGTATCTCGGGCTGCCCATGGCTGGAAGGAGCTGCTCCAACAGCAGGGAGCAAACCAACCAAGTGCATTGGCACAGCGCCCCATCCTTCTGGGTCCCTGCCCTGCCCCACTTTCCGCCCCAGGAAGGTCTCTCTCCCCACAGCTGCCCCTTGCGTTGCACCAATACAGCGACAACATCAGCGGTCTGATGCACCTGGGCTTGGCCAGGCGAGCTGCCTCTCCTCGCACAGCTCCCCAGCACAGCAAAGGAACATGTCTGTATAGTCAGTACCGCTTCAGCATCCCACCGGAGGGCCCCAGGGCAAGCCGGCCCGCAAAGTATTACCAGCTCCATTATACAGATGGGAAAACAGAGACACTAACGTTCATGAAACGGCCTGGCAGATAATTCAGCCTAGTGGGATGTGGCATACAAGTGGGATACAGGAGGCACTGCGTTCTCAGCCTGGGTCGTCTACTGATTTCCTGAGCCAGTCTCTTCGCCTCAGTTTCCCTGCTGATACAATGGAGGTAATATCCCCTTTGGTGAAACCTGTCCATCAGACAGCCAAGAACCCCTGCTCCTTCCATCCGCCCCCGCAAGACTAAAAGAGGGAAAAGAGACCCGAAACAAACCTAAACCTACCCCAGTCAGAGTTCTTTTATCGAGAAAAGACAGAACAGCCAGAGCATCCACGAAGTCTGAGACTTCACGAAGGCCAGTCTATTTTTTGAGGAAGGCATTTAGGTCCTACAGTGACGGGCAGCGACATGAAACTCTGGGGCAGGCTTGTAAATTGTCAGATTGAAGACTAGATTTCAGGGCCTTCAAGCTCTCAGCAACTCTTCCTTACCCCTGAGGAAACCACATCTGTTTACGCTACTAACAAACCCTTTTGATCAGCTGGGAAATTTTCATCTGCCCTTGTTCTAGTCCCTTGATTTTGGCCACAAAGCAGGCTGGAGTGACACATAAGCCTCCTTTAAGGGCTCATTTTGCTTTATATTTGTTCCTCACTGCAGACGGCATCCTTCCCTCGTGCGGGTGGTATAGCTCTCACAGCTCAATCTCCTCCTAGCCAAGGCCGACAGGTGCGAACACAGTCACAGGAACGGGTTACACAACGTTACCTTGATTCGCTGACAGGAAACTGAGCAACTCTGCAAGCCTGTGGTGCAAGACCTGTTAGCATAACACTGTGCGGTTTGCCTCTCACTACAGACATCCCTACCCCACAGGCCGGAGGAAAGTTGAGGTGCAAGGCCATCTCCTCTGCAGCCCCCGGAGCACGTTCCATCACCAGCACAGAGGAACGCACCTTCAGACGTGGTCAAATGCTGGGGCTGAACAGAACTGGAGCGGCAGAGAGACCATAATCACACGAATAGGCTCGCACAAGGCGGGTGCCCTGGGAGGAAGGAAGGCTCTTTCTGCCCGCTGAGCTCACTTTCCAGGAATTCCCCAAAGTATTATTTCTGCCAGGCCCAGTGGGAGACTTCGGTCTCCCAGGCCAGGGTGCTTTTTATGTGAAGCAAAGAGACGGATCGGAAGCACCGCTCCACGTGGTTTACGAGGTGAACACGCACGTGCTGCACCAGAGCCAACTGCAAACGTTGACGGAGGCTAAGAGCACGTCTCCCATCCTTTCCCATTCAGCTGTCTTGCTAACGGGGCAAGACGGCTGCTTTAAATGCTGCGCCACGTGCATGTGTGGAGAGCAATTATTCTGAAAGCGAGCACTAGCATACAACGGGCTAGAATCCTCAAATAATAGGAACAGCCGCTGCTTGGCTGGCTTCAATAGGGCAACACCAATGTATACCTGTTGAGAACCTGACATGCAGCCACCAGATTTACCCATATAAACACATTATTTTTTTCCTGCTGGTAGTACCTTGAGTCCCCAGTTGCTATCAAGGCCCTGTTGTGCTAGGCACTGTATATACATATAGTCACAGACAGTCCCTGCCCCGAACAGCTTACAAAGGGCAAAAGGGGAAATAGAAGCAAAGAGAGATTAAGTGATTTGCCCAAGGTCACTCAGCAGCGCAGTGGCAGAGCTGGGATTCGAACCAAGGTCTGCAGAACTTCAATTCCCACCCTACTAGAGAACATTCTCCTTCTTCAGATACTGCACGAAAGCAGACACACACATTTTCTATTATTTTTTCTTCACCCATGGACCATCTGTGATTAGTACGAAGAAGAATAAAACATGGTTTGCCAAATGGAGACTAAAACAAAAAAATATATATTTTCAAGCTGCTAATAGCATAGTCCACATGATGTTTTTTTTTCTAATTAGGCTTATGTACTGGAAAGTAAGAGAGGGCAAGAGAGTTTGTGTGTTGGGAAGGGGGTGTTAATAATTACAGCTCAAGCCCCAGTGGGTGGGAAATTTCAACCAAAATGAAAACACCCCACCATTTTTTTTAAATTTTGGTTGAAAAGAGATTGCATGTCTTACCCTACAGCCAGCCCCACCCACACAACCACATCCGAAATTTCCTTACTCAGTTGAAGCCAAATGCAACATTCAGTGAATTACCCGATTTCTACATTTCAAGATTTTAGGGGCTAAAAGTTACCAGAAACAAAGCCAGAAATCCAAATAAAGCCTGACGAGAGAAAATAACTGCATACTGAAGATAACCATATGCATATAATTTTGATTACACAATACCAGTGTGTAATAAACTCCATGGACACGTTTATACATAAAGTGCAAGATAACAGGAAAGCACTAAAGCTCTATTGTTTACTTAGTACAATTTCTACCTCTCAGTTCCAGATAGAGTCTGTACTTACAGATAAGGCTCCAGCAGGTACTAAAGCAAAGTCACACAGGGCTTTCAGAAACACCCCCAGCAGCGTCCTAGGCAGGCAAATACTAGTTATATGGACTCTATCATCAGATCTGGGAAATGCTTGTTTTCTCTGTTATTATGGCTATCTCCAAGCAGAACCGTGCCCTTAAGTTACAGGATTTTGTTGCCTGCTGGAATAACACTGTTATGTATTTTAAGTGCTATCATTTAAAAAAAACAAAAACTATCCGTTTTCCCGGGCATGGGGCCAAGCAGTAAGTTGGCAGTGCAGAACATACTGAAGAAGAGAACAGAAATGCCAGCCAATACTGGCGAGCAATATTTCGCTTAAGAGTCTCCTCTCTGTTAACTCACACATGCTGGGTGCTAGCCCTTGGGGGGCCTAAGCAGGAATATTTTTGCTTCTCTCCCACTTGTACAATGTTTACTATTAATTAATTAATAGGGGGACCCTTTGAGCTGTTTGGGAAGTTCAGATCTGAACTATGACTCGACCAGGACACAAGCACTGTACACGTTGTACCGTGCCACCCTGTGCCATGCCGGCAAGTTCCGTCGCTGATTGCGATCGCGTAATTGCGCTGTTAAAGAAAACAGATGCTTTGAACGTTCAGGGCCAGCCTGACCCCTGGACCGCTCCTGGGGCAGGAAAGAGTCTTAACGCTTCGCCAGGGCCTTGGTATCCAAGCGCAGAGAGAATTTCCTACACAAACTATACCGCGGACTGGAAAAAGGCCAGGGGAAAGCGGAAGTGAATTCCAGGCAAAGGGACACAATCTTGGCATGGGAGAAAGGGAAGTCAGAGTAGGAGAAAGCAGGTGGAGTCAAAGGACAGGTCGAAACACTACAGTGGGTCGTGGAATGTCAGGCACCGAGTGCGGAATGTCAGGCACCGAGTGCGGAATGTCAGGCACCGAGTCACCGGGGTGATTCCAATTCTCCTCATTGTGGCCACATAGCTGCTCTAAGGGGCCGCACAGCAGGAGACAGGGAGGGAGTGGGTGGGAACTGGGGAGAGGGGCAAGATGGGGCTTGCAGGGCTACTATGGCCCTCTCCCCTGGCTTGGGGAGCCAGAGCCCCTTCCCCTGAAGCTACTGCGGGCAGAAAGAGAGGGGAGGCCTTTCCCTGGAGCTCTGTGCTGCCTGCAGGCAGGGAGAGAGCTCCCCCCACCAAACTAGCTGCTGCCCACAGGAAGAGGGCTAAGGTGTGTGTGTGTGTTTGTGGGGGGGGAGGGGGGAGTCAGCCTGCCCACATCCCAAACTTCTCATCCCTGGTTCCATCCCAAAAACCCACAACCCTAACCACTGGCTTCAGCCACGTAGCCCCCAGCTCTGTGCAGGAGCTGGCCCCTGGCTCTGGCCATGCAGGCTCACACACACCATCACCCCTCAGGCCTCCTCTGCCCCCCTTCCACACACCCCAGCTGGGCTTAACCTGTCCCAGGGCTTGCGGAGAAAAGTTAACGTGGCAGCATCACTTTTCCCACAGACTGACTTGCTAGAGGGGCGGCGGCGACCAGCGATACTTGCACATTTGTCACTATCACTTATCGCTGCCTCCCAGCCTCTCAGCCTGCTGTGCCGGGGGATACGAAGGACTGCACCCACGTCTCTTTCCACCGTATTATTTGCATTATGGAGTCCACAAAGACAACCCTAAATAAATAAATGACAAGTATGTGTATGTGTAGTTGTTTTTCTTAAAGTTAACTATTTGAGTCAAAAGGGTCAGTGCATCACCCAGCAAGAGCAGCTAGCAACCCTCCAAGGCCACCCAAACTTCCGTTGTGAGACTCCGCGATCGGCACAGAGCGAGGCTGAGTCAGTGTCCGCGGAAGCCAATGCAAAGGCTCCCTCTAATCAGAGTGGGTAGGAGGGGCGCTACTCTTTCCAAGGCATCCGCAGCAGGAGTGTGTGTTTCTGATTTTGTTTTAATGTAAAAATAGAAACATCGTGGAGTTTACACATTTTCAGTGTTCTGGCACTCTAGAAACCGACTCCGACATTCCTAAGTGCAGCTGCCGGGGCACATAGAGGTCTGGGTAATTAACACCATTGCTCCTATTAAAACTATGTGGCAACCCTTCTTGCACTTGTAAACAAAAAAATAGGAACCAGTACACCCAGTGTATCAAAGTCAACAATTTAATCATGAGTGAAACTTGTACTCCGGTTGTAAGCTTTTCAGGGCAGAGTTTGTACTGTGCACAGCGGAGGGTCTTAATTTTGCTTAGAGCCTCTGGGCATTACTGTAACACATAATGCACTATTTACATCATTATTTTTGTTCCTGGATGGTCATCTATTTCGTAAGCCTAAGCACTGGAGTGCCAAGAAGTTATTGTGTGCGCACGTGTATAGGGGTGGGAGGTTTCTTTTTTAAAAACCAAAGAAATATTAAGCATTAGAAACATTTGGGAAAACGTCTAACCAGCCAAAGGATAGAACATCTCACTGCTTTCACTGCTCAGAAGGGGTGTCGTTCTGTTGTCTTTTCAGGTCTTAGGGAGTCCCCTCTAGTTTATCATTTTTTCACTTCCTTGTACACCTTTTCACTCAGTGCATTCCTGGGTTGCCACAGCCGAACCAAGCGGTGAACTCAGTCCCTCCATCCCCATATCAAGTATGGAAATTGTAGCACGGGGATATGGGCTACTTTGCTATGCTGAGAAAGCAGACAGACAAAACAGAGATAGAAATGTAGCCGTGTTAGTCTGGGGTAGTTGAAGCAAAATGCAGGACAATGTAGCACTTTAAAGACTAACAAGATGGTTTATTAGATGATGAGCTTTCGTGGGCCAGACCCACTTCCTCAGATCAAATAGTGGAAGAAAGTAGTCACAACCATATATACCAAAGGATACAATTAAAAAAAATGAACAAATAGGGGGTGGGAAGGGGGAGGAAGGAAGGTAAGTGTCTGTGAATTGCTGATATTAAAGGTAGGGAGAGTGGGATGTTTGTGAGTTAATGGTATTACAGGTGATAATTGGGGAAACTGTCTTGGTAATGGGTGAGAAAGTTCAAAGTCTTGTTAAGTCCTTGTTGGCAAGTGTCGAATTTTAACATGAATGACAGTTCAGAGGATTCCCTTTCAAGTGCAGATGTAAAAGGTCTTTGTAGCAGAATGCAGGTGGCTAAGTCATTTAGAGAGTGTCCTTTCTGGTTAAAGTGGCAAGAAACTGTTTTCTCTTTGTGATCTTGTCTGATATCTGTTTTGTGGGCATTAATCCTTTGGCGAAGTGTCTGAGAGATTTGTCCAATGTACATAGCAGACGGACACTTTCGGCACATGATAGCATAGATTATATTTCTGGATGCGCAGGAATATGTGTTCTTGATCTTATAACTCACTTGGTTAGGTCCAATAATGGTATCAGCAGAATGAATATGTGTCCACAAACATCCCACTCTCCCTACCTTTAATATCAGCAATTCACAGACACTTACCTTCCTTCCTCCCCCTTCCCACCCCCTATTTGTTCATTTTTTTTAATTGTATCCTTTGGTATATATGGTTGTGACTACTTTCTTCCACTATTTGATCTGAGGAAGTGGGTCTGGCCCACGAAAGCTCATCATCTAATAAACCATCTTGTTAGTCTCTAAAGTGCTACATAGTCCTGCATTTTGCTTCAGACAAAACAGAGTGAGCAGTCTCTACTACCGACTCACCGCTTGCCCCTTTTGCAATTTTGCATTCAAATTTACTTGGCCAATTTTTATTCCGTGGCTGTAAAACTGGCCTGATGAGACAAAGGTTGGGGTGTCCCACCCTGCTGCAGTCTGGAGTTTGGGGGCCTGCAGAACTGTGCACGGTTGGGCGGAAGGGGCTGCCAGGTGGAGGTTCTATGCGCAAGTTGCCAGTTTGCCTCCTGAGCTAGTGGATTTTAGGCTCACCTTTGCTCTCGACAGGAGGATCAGTTGTCATGGACTGTGGAAGGAATCATGGCCAGCCCATCCGTTAGCCCGTGGGTCACCACAAAGCATGACCTCTGCAACCAGTGGGTGGCAGACGGAGAAAAGCGAGACGCTAGAAACACCTCCCCACTTCCAAAACCAATCAACAGCTGCTCTTTGGGGCGGTGCTGAGAACAGAAGGTTGCAATGTCGGCCTCGGGAGATCTGGCTTCACTTTGGCTATGTCTAGACTGGCATGATTTTCTGCAAATGCTTTTAATGGAAATTTTTTTCCGTTAAAAGCATTTGCGGAAAAGAGTGTCTAGAATGGCATGGACGCTTTTCCGCAAAAGCACTTTTTGCGGAAAAGCATCCGTGCCAATCTAGACGCGGTTTTGCACAAGAAAGCCCTGACTGCCATTTTCGCCATCGGGGCTTTTTTGCGCAAAACAGTTTTTAGCTGTCGACACCGGCCCTCTTGTGCAAAAACATTTCCGGAAAAGGGCTTTTGCCCAAATGGGAACGTCAAAGCATTTGCACAAGAAGCACTGATTTCGGACAGTAGAACATCAGTGCTTTTGCGCAAAATCAAGCGGCCAGTGTAAACACCTGGCAAGTTTTTGGGGAAAACCTTGCCAGTCTAGACACAGGCTTTGTGTCTCTGTCCGTCTCCCAGCATGCCTGAGGGCGAGCCACTTCCTGTGGCTATGCTGTCGTTCTTCCCTTATAAAATGAAAAGAACATTTTCCTTGTCTAGTGGTGTGTTAAGTGCTTTTGGTTAGGGTTTGTCTAGGTGTACGAACAGCACCTCACACAACAGGGCAGGAAAGGCCTTCACACATTACTAAGTAATGTTAAACAAGAATTACACTTATTCCTTATGGAAAGGGGATGGCAAGGCTTTATGGGCAGGCCCTGCCTGGCAAGCCGCAGAGCACGCTGGTAGCCTGAGGCTTACATCCATCTCGGGGGGGGGATTTGCTTGGCTCTGTCAGTTTCATCGCCTTGCAGCTTTTCTTGTGCAAGAACGGAACAGATTCCGCAGTGAAAAAGCAGAGTGTCATTCAGGTGCTCCCAGAACATGGTAGCCAGGAGCTGACGGAGATCTTCCCTATCAACCCTTCCCAGTCATTTAAAACGATGTTGCTGTTTGGAACCGCATTGTCAGTTCTTTAGGGCAGCCACTGCAAACTGCGCTGTGTGGGTGGCACATTGGCTGCTGGGCCATGCTCCTGGCATGGTGATCGCTCAGGTCTTTGACTCTTGCTCTCTGGCCCTAGTGTCTGGCTTAATGTCCCAGTGCGGAAGAGCTGGCTCTGTGAGATACATCAGCCGTAGGAGGGAGGGGCAGAAGCCCTGGCATTGGGCAGGGGGAATGTTTTGCTTCATGTTTTTGTTTTTGGTACGAAAGGCTGGATGGTGCCGCAGGACCTGTTAGCTCGCAACTGGCGCTTACGGCACTCGAAAGCCTTCGGGGCAGTTACCCTTGGCAACGAGAGGATGCATCTCTGCCAAGAGCTTCGTCCGGGACGTGACAGACAGCTGGGCTCGCTGCTGTGGACCATGCTCGTTTCTCCCTGCGCACGCACGTCAGCGGAGAGAATGCCACGGGAACGGCTGTTTCCCTAACGTCTGGAGAACGGGCCCCACCCTGCCAAATGCTGAGCACCCTCCGTTCCCCGAGGCCATGAGGCGCTCCGGCCGCTGCGTGGCTCACCGTGGGGACTCAGCGCCTTGTAGGTTGGGTGCTGAGGCGCGAGGCTGTAGCGGGGACAGCCCTGGTGCTGCAAGGGACTCATGGACAGGGCTGGCATTTAGACACAAGCAGGCCCACTTCAGGGATGCTCCTCCCCCCCACTCCCTAAGCACGTGCTTCCGCTGAACGGACCCACAGTGCTTAATGACAGGCCTCGGGTGCAAGAGGGCCGCGGAGCCGACAGCTCGGGCAAGATGGGGGCGAGAGGCAGCTCTAGGCTCCAGAAAGGGGCGGGGCCAAGGGCAGAAGGGGCGGGGCCAAATGTAGCCAACTTTCCTCTCTGCCCAGAGCACAGTATCCCCTCCCCCCCGCCCGCCACAGGCCTCAGTGCTGCCAGGAGCACATGGCACGACACTCGGGCAGCAATTTAAAGGAACCAGAGCTCCAGCTACCACCGCTCACCAGGTCCCAGGACAACTGGCCCCTGTAACACTCCCCTCCTCCCACTGGTTAGCAGGCCAGGTCCTAGTAAGCCCTGCCCCAGTACCTAGTGGCAGGAAGGGACCCGCAGGCAAGGGGGAGAGATGGCTGCCAACGTAAGGGTTCGGCAGCGCAAAGTAAGTCTGGATTAAACAAAGGGGAAGATGGAGAACGGTCACAGACGGGGAAGCGAGCCCTGGCCATGAGGGCACATTCAGGTCAATGATACAACTGACCCCCTTTGCTCACTTCTTGCGAGGTCCAAAGTCAACGGGCTCCGGCCAATGCTGACTCAGGGGCACACAGGGTTGACGCACCGGCAGCAGCAGCCGGGACAAACAGCACACCCTGGCGCGCTGCCCACAGCCAGCAGAGAAGAGGCAGAGCTTCCTTTTTTAAAAAAAAAACAAACCCCGAAGGATATTGATTGAAGTTAGAGCCTGCTCCGAAAAGCAGGGGAGGCAAAGGCAAGGCCCTGTCCCGCCCCCAGCGATTGCAATTGGCACAGCATCGGACCATTTTTAGAGTGGGGAGGGCATTACAGCACTTGTAAATAATTAACTTCGTGTTGCCTCAGTGGGCAATCGGCCCAGCAGCCCCAGACGCCCTTTCTCCATCTGATCCCAGCCTTAAAAGACATAAGAATGGCCAGACTGGGTCAAACCAAAGGTCCATCACGCCCAGTGTCCTGTCCTCCAACAGGGGCCAACGCCCACAGCAAGTGAACAGAACAGGGAGTCATCAAGGGATCCCTTCCTGGTCACCCATTCCCAGCCTCTGACACAGGCGAGGGACACCATTCCCACCCATCCTGGCTAATAGCCATTGATGGACCTAACCTCCAGGAATTTATCTAGCTATTTTTTGAACCTGGTTAAAATCGTGGTCTTCACAACCTCCTCTGGCAAGGAGTTCCACAGGTTGACTGCACTGGGTGAAGAAAAACTTTATTTTGCTTGTTTTAAACCTGCTGCCTATTAATTTCATTTGGCGATTCCTACTTCTTATGTTATGGGAACAAATAAATAACTTTTCCTTATTCCTTTTTTCCTTACCTGTCATGATTTTATAGACCTCTATCATATCCCCCCTTAGCCTCCTCTTTTCTAAGTTAAAAAGTCCCATTTGAATTACTCTCTCCTTATCTGGGACCCATTTGAAACCTCTCATCATTACTGTTGCCCTTTTCTGAACTTTTTCCAATGCCAAGATCTCTTTTTTGAGATAGGAAAGAAAGAGCAAAGAAGGTGCCATCTTTTCCCCCATCCTCTCTCCCCCGATGTGAGGCTAAAAGCTTTTCTTGCTGGTATTCAATGTATGACTCCAAAGTAGGAATGTGAAAGATTAATTGCTAAGTCCCATGCTTAATGGGTGAGGCTTACAGGTTCTGGTTAACTGGTGAAGACTGGAGCAGCTCCCCCCCCCCCCCCAAGCAGAGTGCAGCCATTTCCGCGAGATAAAGTTCAACAGTTTCTGCTAAAGATGCACCAGCTGTCAGACGTGCCCGGCTGAGAACCTGACTATTGCTAAGGGCAGAGAGGGGTTGGCCAAAGTCAGATGCAACCTCTGGCGGTGTGCTGCCTTTGGCTGGGGCAGACACAGTGTGTGCGGAGCGGAACAAGCCTGGTTGCAGAAAAGGAGGAAAGCGCTCTGTGTGAGTGGTGGTGGACACGCAATGGAACACAGATAACCCGGATGGCCCCTGTGTTCTGCAAAGGGAGGGCATGCTACAGGCATGAGTGGGGGAGAGGGAGGAGCCCTGCCCGGCTAGCTGAGTCCAACCCAAATATGGAATAACCCTTGTCTGGGCCTGTCCCTCAAGAACCAACCAAATGCCTTGACTGGCGTGAAGCTCTGATGTTCATGTGTGAGATGGCAGCTGAGGCGAGTGCCAGCATCTGTGCTGTTTGGTCTAACGAGGTGCAAAACAAAACATTCAGTCAGGCCTGCAGCTATCTTCACCATGGGAGGCTGATGGGAGCAAACACTCCTGTCGACTTCCCTTTCTCCTCACGACTGCCAGGAGTACCGGAGATGCCCTCAGCATTCCATTTAGTGGGTCTTTACTACACCCGCTAAATCAAACGCCAAAAGATTGATCTCCAGCACATAAGCATAGCTGTGGCCTAAGACAAGTAGCTCTTGTAGACTTAAGACTGGTGCCCTTTGAAAAACATTAATGCAAAAAGAAGGGACATACCTATACCTAAAACCTGTTCACCTGCCTAAGCACACGCTGAAGTCAATGGAGTTACACCAGTATAAACCCTGTGTCTGACAAAAGGGAAGAGAGCTGATCCAGGTCAAAAACCCAAGCTCAGTTCCCTGACCACAGCTTTCCTGTGCAAACTATGCATGCATCACTTAGGCTATGTCTACACTCACAGCTTCTTGCGCGAGTAATATGCAAATGAGGCTAAGCATGGAATATCTCCAAGCCTCATTTGCATACCTAATGAGCCACCATTTTTTTCAGAAGAGGCTCTTGCGCAAGAAGGAGCATCTACACTGCCCCTTCTTGCACCAGAAAAACCCTCTTGCGCGATGCCGTTACACCTATTACTTTTCAGGAAGAACGGCATTGCACAAGGGGGTTTTTCTTGCGCAAGAAGGGGTAGTGTAGACAGCTCCTTCTTCGCAAGAGCCTCTTCTGAAAAAAATGGTGGCTCATTAGGTATGCAAATGAGGCTCAGCAATATTCCACGCTTAGCCTCATTTGCATATTACTTGCGGAAGAAGCCGCAAGTGTAGACATAGCCTTAGTGTCTCTGTTCCTGGGTTCTCCAGCTGTAAAGAGATAGGGACAGCACTGCCTTACCTCACAGGCAGGTGGTGCCTATTTAAACCTGTAGGGTGCTCACTGTGACAGGGGCAGATTCAACCCACTGCCACGTTCACTTCTTACGGGAACAGACCAGAGCAGGCTGGAGAGAGCCTGGCTCTATCTGGGGAGGCAGAGACAGCAGCTACCTATTTAGCCTGGAGCAGCATAGAAGCCTTAGGGGAGGCAAGCAAGGGAAGAGGCAGGGGAGGGAATGGCAGGCCTAGTCCACCCCCAGTTACTTGCACACTGTGAAACAAGGATGGGACCAAGACTGAGACTCAAATGCAACAGGGGTTACCAAACGCAGGGCCTCAGAGGGACTTTGTGGACTTGGAGGTAGAAATCAAGGGGGCCCATCGTGCTCTGCTAGACTCATGTCCCACAGGCTTGAGGGCCACTTTCGTACAAGAGACAGACGGTCAGTAGTAATTCCTTTGTCCTTCACGGGGACGGAGCAAGCACGTAACCTTGAATAGTTCCCCCCACATGCATAAGGAACTAGGTGTGAGGGTCTCTCTCGTGCTAGACCTCACCTCTTTCCTGCAACTGATAAAAAAGTATGCACTATTGGCCCGTGCTGAGTGTTTATTCCACCCCTTCACATAATGCAGCCCACAGCTGGCTCAGGCCTTTAGTTGCTACCGTAGTGTAAGTGTTCAACAGTCATTTGTAATAAACCCAGGCTAGTCGAAATGCAAAGTGTTTTCATTTGTTTCTCCTGAAATATTTGCTGGCTTGCATCCCCCCCTCGGGCCTGTTCAGGTTCTAGCAGTATGCATTTTGATTCAACTTTCTTAACTTCAGTTTTTAGGGATTCCTACAGTCTCTGTTTTTACAGTAGGAAAAATGTAGGGAATGGATCAAAAAGTGAATTTAAAAACAAACATTTTATTTATCTAATATTAGAGGTTTCAGCATTTTGCCCCATGCAAAAAGCCTGCTTCCCCCACCCCCAAGAAAAGCTTTGCGTGTTTGATCATAATAAAAACAACAAGTTTCTCCCAACAGGAGACTTTGGTCAAAGCCAAATCAGTACATCCTATTGAAGATAACAAATGTTGGGTGAGGGGGAATAGCAGGATACCCGGTGTATCCCTCGCCCGCCTCCTGCTTCCCTAAGCAACGGGCACCCCGCTCAAAGCTCCTTATTGTGTGTAGCTGGAGAAAGGGTCAGACAGCCAGACGGGAGACTTGCCGACTTGTTTTAATGAAGGGTTTGTAAGGGAGCGTGACATGAAATGGACAAGTGGGCTTTATTCTCCCTCAGCCGTACCAACAATGGAGAGTCTGGGCGGATTCACAACCATGGCTAATTTGTTGGGTTTTTTTACTTACACACATTTGAACGGATGGGGGCTTTCTATTAGTTTATTACAGAAAACAGCTCTGGGCTATGCTTGTTCTGAACCTAATTTTTGCAATAAAGGCACCAAGCTTTATTATAGAGCACAACATGAGCATCTTTGCCTCGAAGAACCCAGGGTAGGCAATAATTTCCATGCATTTGGGAAAGCTGCCAGGGCCTACACATTTCTACTCTAGCAATGGAGGAGGTAGGCAGTCCAGCTAGGAATGGGGAAGTTCTAACCTAGTGCAGGAGGGTGTGCGAGGTGCAAGCTCCGGCAAGGAAGTGCTTAACAGTTCCTGGCTGACAGGCCAGATAGAAACGTTAGACAGGTGGGATCTGGTCCATGGGCTTTGTTTTGCCAACCTGTGATATAACTCCTCACTCCGGCCTACCCAGCAGCATCTAGTTCAGCCCTATGGCACCGATTAGATTTCTTTAAACATCCAAACTGCAAGTTCCAGGACAAAGCTATATAACCAAAGCTTGCCTTTCCTTCCAGTTGGATACCGATTGCCGCTGCACCATCTGAAGGCAACAGGAGCTCAGCCGCGGCTTTTCAAGTGGGCCAGGAACATGTAGACAAGGTGTTTCCAGAGGTGACTAGGGATTTTAGGCACCTCAAATTTTCCAGTTCTGAACTTCAGCCCCCTTTATAGGGCCAACCTGTGTAAGCCCAAAATGCTCGTGTTCTGAAGCCCATCTCTTTTAAAGGGGCCTCTAGTTAGACACCCAAAAATGGAAGCATCCTAAAGTCATGAATCACTTTAGAAACTCTCAGGTGTAGAGGTGAAAGGAAGGGGACACACCCTGGTGCACCACTCGGGCAAGAACCAGCTCTAGGTTGGCCATGTGTGTGTGGACCCACAGTCTGGCCCCAATTTTACTGTGAGAGGAGGGGCCTGGCCCTGATCCCGCTGCAGCAGGGGTAGGAGAGGAAGTGGAACTGACTGGCCCTGTTTGGCTGCAACTGCTTGGCTGCTATAGCCTGGGCCTGGCCAGCTAAGGTAACCTAGTCCCACAGTTTTCACACTCCCCCATACCCGCTGCCCTACCTCCTGCACCGCCCACATACTGCTTCCGCCCCTGTCCTGAGTCCCCCACACACCCCACTCCTAACTCCTGCACCACCATCCCACATTTAATTTCTTACACTCACTGCTGTATCAGAAAATACGCACCCCCTGCCCTGAGGCATGTTGCGATACATTTCTTACAGGCACTGTCTTCAGTTCCTTGCACGCCTGGGCATGGTCCTGTGTGCGCACACAGGTCAGGTGAGGGCACAGCCCCACCCTGCAGGTGGCGGGGGATAGTCAACAGCAGCTGTTCGTAACACACATGGGGCCAGCATTAGATTAACACTGGGGTCCCTGGGCTACTAGATTGAGTGGGCCCCCCCCCCCACAAGTCTCTCTGCCTAATTTCAAACAAAATGATCCCAATTATGGCATCAAGGCTGTTAGACCAGACTGAACTTGCCTTTTAATTAACAAAGCTGTTCTGGGGTTATGGGTTATCAAAACAGCCTTATGTCTTACCTTAGAAACTTAGAGCCGCTGTTCTTTCTGGGAGGGAGCTGGGTGCAGGAGGGAATTCTGACCTAGGGCAGGGTGTGGGGGTGCGAGATGCAGGCTTCAGCCGGTATGCACACAGGTCGCTGCTGCTCTCGGCCGCCTGCATTGGTGTTGCCTGTAAGCTATATGTTTGTACAGCCACGTGGGAGAGCATCAAATGCCGCTCAGCTGATTAGCAGAGCACCCACAGCTAGGTTTGTGTTTCTACTGGTGGTGCACATTCACACATGACTTGGTGCATGTAAATAAATGTTTTCCACACAGAGGGAAAAGATCAGAGGGAACACTGGCTTGCAAGACATGGCCCAACACCGCTCCCTAAGTGGCCAGTTGTTGGCATAACTCTTCCCTTCCCTCCAGAGGGGGGCAAAAACAAGCAAGGAGTAGACAGAGGTTTCTCCTTCTGAGTGAGTCAGTCAAACTGCTGCCTTGTGCCCAGCAGCCCAGCTGGATTGGGGGTACAAAATGACTGTCAGCCCTCAGGCAGGAACGGTGGAGGGGAAGGGTGGGAAAGCAGAAGCCGCCATTTAGGGCCCAGAGAGACCCGAGACAAGGGCACCAGGCCTGACAGGCAGGAAGGCGTTTCAACAACCGGTGTCCCAAAGACAGAGGTAAAGCAAAAGGTTGTAAACAGGGCCTAGGAGAGAAGGAAAGGAACAAGCTGGTAACGTCAGAGGCCTAGGCTGCTGCCAAGGTTGGCAGCCCCCCAGGATCTGTAGCCCCTCAAATCTGCATCCATCTCCTGCTGACTACTGAAAGCTACCTGGGAGAGTTTAAAGAGGGTATTTTAAGAAAACGATCTTCCATCATGGGGGGGAGGAGGGAGGGCTCTTGGAACAGCTTCAGTCAGAGTTGGTGCCCCTAAGCTGAGATCTGCTTGGAAGTTACAACGCCCTGATTAAGGGCGTTTGACTCTCTCCACGTACCTTGTGCACAGTTCTAGGCACACATCCCCACATCCTGCAGGTATAAGTGGAGACAGCCAGGTGCTACAGCATCCAGACAGAGTGCCTAAGGATGTGAAAGGAAGCTGACAACCACTGCTCCAAAGAGCACACAATCCAAGCCGGACCTGATACGCCGCTCGCAGAGCCTCAAGTGCCGTCTTTGCAGGATTGGGGCCTGAATAAGATCATGCGCGGACACCGAACAGTGCATGGGGGAGCAGCATCATGGTTATACACTTGCGCAGTTCCTCAGTAAGACACGGATTCTGCAGAGCACTTAAGCACATGCTTCGCTTTATGCATGTACTTAGATCCCCCACGACTTCAGCAGGGCTCCACATGGTGTAGGAGCCCGGGATCAAAGCCTAGAGGCAGGTGCACAACTCGATGCTTCCACTTGTTTTTAATAAGGCTGCCTTTTTTTAAGCCGTCCCAGTTTCTAAGGGGAGAGGCAGATCAAAGGCAGTATATGAAAACCCCCTTACAGAAGAGACACATTCCTTTAAAAGGGAATACACACAACCCTGAAAGGCTGCTCAGCTAGACAGAGGGCATTAGCACTGATGACAGGAAGGCTGGTCCAGTGGCTAGGTGCTAGCCAGGAATCCATGAAAGTCAAGTTCCATTCTCTGCTCTGCCACCGCCTTCCTGTGTGTCCTCAGGCAAATCTCTTAATCTCTGTGCCTTGGTGCCCCCTCTGGGAAAGGGGACACACCAACAGGGGAGGAAAGCACTGCGAGGGTAAAGATATGGAAGACTGAGGCATTCAGATACCACAGTAAGGGAAGCCATGCAAGTAGCTAAGACACAACATTTTGTTTCAGAAGTTGAGCATACTCCTAGACTGCATTAAATAATTCAGTGTCCTAAATACCCCACTTCTCTAAGGAAAGCAGGTGTAATTCATTTTCAGTAATACCCAGCTTTGATTTAGCATGTTGCGAACCAGATTCAGTTCCTCTGCACCCATGTTCTTTTGAATCTTTGATTTGTTTGGTGGAGGGGTTGGGGAGAGAGGTGGGGAGGGGCGGGAAGGAGGTCCTGCCAGTGGCAGCTGCAGTGGAGAGCATGCTTAGCTAGTCAGTTGCCTTATAAATCCCTAACAACTTGTATGTCCCAAATCTGCCAGCAACAGGCTACGATGCTGGCAAGGTCTCACACGAGTCTTGTTTCGGCTCTCTAGGAACGGTAATTTTACATTAAATACGGTGTATTCCATAGACTCCTAGGGCTGGCAGAGACCTCAGGAGACGATCGCATCCAGCCCCCTGCCCAAAGCAGGACCAACCCCAACATTTGGTCACCCTCTCAAAGACAGAAAGAATGAAGCTAAGAGCCCAAAACACTGATCCGAGAGAAACGGTCTTTTTTAGAGCAATGATCATGAATCTCTGCTACGCCCTGGCTACCCCTGGCAAACAAAGATACGACGTTCTGAACGGTGCCGACTAGCCACAGCAGCCAACTCCACTACCGAACGCACGAAGCGCTTTCTGCCTGAGTTACCTGAGCCGGCGTCCCCGAGCTGCTGCAGTTTTCCCAGGAATTTCTGTGCGTCCTTTATGCTGCTGTCCTTCTGGCCGTACAAGAGCAACCTCTTGGCATCCGAGAACAAGCGGGAAATGCTGCAGGAGAGGGATGGGAAAGCAGACAGTGCAATCGTGACCTGAGCCACCTTCCACCAGCTCCGTTTTACATCTCCGTTCCTTTATAGCCAAAGCCAACCCTCGTCTGTACTCAGGGTAGTTTGAGGAAGCCTAAATCAAAGCCATCTTTAGAGGAAAGGTTAAAAAAACCTGCCCTGGGAGCCTTCAGGTTACTTAAGTCACGGGGGATGCCAGGTGCTTCTGGTATGGCTGTCTTATTTTACCTGCTAGGATAAATCACGGCTTGTAAAACGCCTCCACAAATACATCCCTGGTCTTTTACGATTCTTTTCCAGGTAGCCAAAGTCAACTGACCCCCCGAACGCCAACTGTTCCGGGATTATCCCTGTGGGCGTAGGGACAGGTGGGCGCAGACCATATTTAGCGCACAGTGAGGTGGGAAGGGAAGGGCGCCAGGCAGCCAGTCCTGGCTAACATCCCTGTTCTCAGCAGCGCACCGCTGCCGGGGCACATCCTCCCACAGGGGCTGGGGAGAAGCAGCTACAAGAAGTCTCGAGCTGCTGCAGTTTTCCCAGGAGTCCACTAGCCGGGAGTGGACACTTGAGCAAGGTTCCTCCCAAGTGCCACCCGCTGCGAATGTCCCAGGGGATACGGCGCATCTCTGAGAAGCAATGCACCTCTGGGGCAGCGCAGAGTCGCACCAGTCGCCCAATGGAGCGGCCCTCAAAAGGCACCTGCGAGGGCCAGCGGGAGGGACGTGCAGCGAGGGTGAGGCGCTGGACATTCTCCTTGGCGGCTCGCCCAAAATAGCAAAATCGAATAGCACTGCTTTCGAAATAGCCAACTCCTTTCAAAGCTGTGTGGACGCTCCATGTGTTACTGCAAAGTAACTCCCTAGTGCAGACCAGGGCTAAGGTGGCAGCTCCCAAATTCAATAGCTTCCCAGCCAAGGATCAGGCAGCTTTTTTCCTTTCTACTGGAGAAATTCTACCCCAATTATGTTCGCTCTTTAGTCAGGGCAAACCTTCTTATCTTGCCGGAAGCTCTGCCTGAGTAGGGTTCACTCCTGTTAGGCTGGGTTTGCACACTCATTGGCTAACTCTAACCGGACATGCTTTATAGGGCAGGCGTGGCCTCTGTGTACAGTTCCTTCACAGTCCAGCTGCAGGAAAGCACCACCGCAGAACACTGCTCTGGAAGTATCTAACTGCCTGCTGCTGCTACCACCACTCACAGCTTATGCCTAGAGTGTTGTCCCCCAAAAACGGTCCCCGGGAAAAACCACATCTTGGACTTACATGGACCTGTTGAAGTTTCCGACGACCCCGGGGGATTCCCCGGGTGTTGGGTAGCGGAAGCAGGGGTTGTTGGCATTACAGATGATCCCTTGGACCCAGGGCAAGGTTCCCGCCGAAGGCATGGCCTTGTTTGGAAAGTGACCTAGAACAAAGACAAACGTTTGGAAAAGTTACCTTTGTTTGCAGAATCGGAAACATAGCCAAAAAAAGGGGGAGAGAGGGAGGGGGGAAGTGTGACACTGTAGGGCCCAATCCTGCTGCAACTTCTTACTAACATCAACCATGCTGTCCCCCCCAGGAACTTAGAGGTCATGAGTCCAGCCCCCCCAAACTTGTGAGAATGTAATACTAAGTAGGGGCTCCTCTCTTCCTTCAGGTTTGAGCGCCTTTTGAGTTATGTTTTCAGGCATGTCTCCCACAAAGGAGAGAGACTTTGGTTTGACTGAAAGCTGACTTAATCGCAGGATTCCAGGATCAGGGACTTCCAAAAACAACAAGAGACCAAAAATTGTGACACCCACTTAAAAAAAAAAAAAGATTGAGAGACTTGGCAACACTGAATCAACAGGAGTTTGGAGTGAAGAAGGAATCCAAGGCCTGGCCCTGTTTGGAGCTAGAGTGCTCGCCGAATTCTCTCCTCACCAGTCCTTGGGTTTGTATGGATGAGCAGGGCATCTTCCCAAGCCAGGCTACAAACCAGCAGGCAGCCAGAAGAGGTAAGAAGCAAGGGGCTGCATTTTTTGCAGGGGAAGGGAGCAACGTGGCTCTCTTCCCTGTTTCCCTCCCTTGGCTCAAATAAGTTCTTGTGCTCTCCCACCCCAGTAGGGACTAGCAGCACGGTAACTTCCCCAGGCTCCCCCGGGATCCCCTTCTTGCTTCTGCCGGAGAGGGAGGTAAAGAGACTCCATTCGGTCTTCATGCCCTTCCTGTCACTCCAGGAGTGGCCTGCAGGGAAAGAAGGGCGTTCTCTCCAGGGCGTTCTCCCCAGGGCGTTCCGCACACAACGCCACTAAGCTTCAGGTGCGCACACCTCCCGAAGCCAACAAAGCCATTCTGCATTTGCCCTGCTGTTGGCTCAGGTCTACATGCAACCTTTGGGTTTGGGGGGTGAACCCCTGTAGCATTCCAGGGAGGGGGGGGTGGATGCCACCTCTGGGCCCCCTCTCTAATCAATTTGCATTTTGTACTCCCCCCCCCCCCCCCAAAAGGTACTCCCAGCTTCGCCCAGCCAAGAGAAATCACTCTTCAAGTTTTCCATACTGCCTCAGAACGATTCAGGTAAGGATGTGAATTACTAGGGAGAGTGAGTTTTGTTAGTGTTTCACAGGAATGACTGGGGTCTTCTCTGTCAACCTGTCTGGTAGGAGAGGCCACATTCTTGTGACCAGGAAAGTGGAAGGAACTGCTGCGACATTTACAGTACATAGAAGGCAAAATGAGTTCCCCACAACTACGAGGAAAAGAGATCGTCTCCTGGCGATCACCTTTAGTTGAATTTGCACAAAATTACCAATTTGAACCTGGGATTCTACGTTTCAAGTTCTTCCCCCTTTCTAGAAAGCTGGAAAACTCCCACAGTTCCAAGGATGCGAATTTCTCTTTGTTCGATTTTCTAATTTTGTAAATCAGGAAGCTTCTTCACCATCTCCGAGCTCTTCCGTGACAGGGATGGAATTTAAAAAACACAAATCACACACAACCACCCTTCTCACCAGCACTTTAAGTTTCCCCAGGCACAAAGAACACCACATCTAGTTTGCTCTGATTAAGGAAGTTAGCAAAGAACAAATATCAAGTCTTGGAGAATGAGATGCACATGTTGTAGCATTCTGAACTGGAACAAAATCTTATCTGAGGAAAAGCTCATCACCTAATAAACCATCTTGTTAGTCTTTAAAGTGCTACATTGTCCTGCATTTTGCTTCAGCTACCCCAGACTAACACGGCTACATTTCTATCACTATTTAAAGTGCTACGTAGTCCTGTTTTTTGTTTCAACTACACCAGACTAACACGGCTACATTTCTATCACTGATCTGAGGAAGTAGGTTTTACCCACAAAAGCTCATGATAATATATTTGTTAATCTCTAAAGTGCCACACAACTATATCCTGGAGAGACACAATAGTAGCTCTCAGCAACTAGAAATACTCTACATGTAGAAGGGCAGCATACGGAATGTCACTGTTTCCTTGCAATGACATAGCTGAAAACACCACTTGGCTTTTTCAGTAGCCTTTAAGTAATGCATATTTCTTCCTAAGCAAAACATGTTTTCAAATTCCGAGGAGACTGATGAAAAAAAGCAAGCTTCCATGAGATAAAGATAGTAATCTCGTTAGCGCTGTATTTGCAGTGGTCTGTTTGGCTTGGCTATGGTGGAAGTCATAATGATCCCTTATATAAAGGGTGGGGGGGAGGGGGGAAAATCTTGCTGACTGTATCAGGTAAGAGCCCTTAAACCAATTGAGGCTGTTAAAAATTACCAAAATCCTGAACTGCAAAGGCTCAGCCTCATGCATGACTCAACCCTTGCTTACATTCTTGTCCTTTTCAGATAAGATTAGACAGCTGACGATTTTTGGTTTTTAGCCCTGCTCGGCACAGTAAAATATTTCATATCGCATTGTTGGAAAGTGTTTGCACATTGCTAAGTTCCTCTTATAATTTGTAATGGTCTGGGAGTCATTTTATCACACCCTCCAGAATAGTCAGCACAGATAACAATTCTGTTCTAAAGACACACACACAGCTGCCCCAGAGTTCACTGTGACCCGATTTGAAGGTTTCCCTCCATAGCCTGGCTCCCAATTCAACCAGAGACAACAGTCCACTTTTACAAAACTCATCCGTGTCTATTTGCAAACGAGTGAATGTTCAATGAAACTGACCTGCACTCGAAAGAAGCTTAAAAGAAAGAATCTAGTGACTTATCCTCAGAAGCTATTAGATGAAAGGAGAGATGTGAACGCCAAGTGGTCAAATGCCACTCCACACTTCCTGCTAAAAGCCTCTGAAAAAAATAAGCAATTATTCAATAAAAGGGCAGGATTCCATGTCAAACAGCGGTCGATTAAAATTCCACTCCTGACACAGCTGGGTTACAGTAAAGGGTTTAGGGCAGACATCTGCAAATCTCAACAGGGATGCTTCTGCCTTTCAGGCTTCACACAAGACCAGAGCTTCAGCGGTGTGAGCGAGCACGGGCAGAGTTACACGGATTTACACCAACTGAAGCTCCGGCTGAGTCCATTTGTTTTCCCTGAGCTTGAGGCCCTCTGTCACAGTCTTGCCTGTCTGAACATCTCAAGTAAGGATGGGAAGAGGCAGGTAATTGTATCAGCTACATGATTAGTCGGTAAGGGAAGGCGCTCTGTGTCTGCCTGCGCTGGTCCAGGAGCTACCCCTGCTGAGGCTCTGAACTTTACATGCAGTAAGAGCTGCCCGCGCCAGGTCCAGTAGCCCCTGTCCATAGGGGATTCCAGCTCAGGCCACTGCGAACAGGGGCTGCTGCCGCCAACCAGGTTCTGCCCCGGCTAAATCCTTTACTTTAACCCTGCTTGAGGGCAGCCTCCCCAGTGCCTGTCCCCTCCGCCTCTGATAGAGGCAGCAGGGTGGGGAGGAGGAGAAGACAGGTGGCACCACAGAACCAGTGTTGGGGGGAGGAAAAAAAAAGTTTTTAAGCCAGTTCCCCCCAGCACCAGCTCTTGTTCTCCCCTCCCCTTGCTGCCTCTGACGCAGAGGCAGCAGAAGGGGGAGGGAGGCAGTAGTCGAATAGTCAACTCAACTACCCAATAAGCTTAGGCTTGTTTACATCCCTGGTCTTGAGGTGTGCAACAGCTTGAAATTTCACCCATGGAGACTTCTGGTGCCTGCCAAGCATTAGACAGCATCAGGCTAGCTCAGCAGAAAAGAAAAACCTACACAACTGGCTATTGTCCAGAGCTGGCCGGATAATGGCAGAGCTGCAACCTCAGCACCTTGGCTCTGCGGGACTCCCGATCGGGAAGAAAGCATTTTTCTGGGAAGGGATTCCCAGCTGGCTTGAAGCTCTAGCAGAAAGCATCCTGTCCAGCAGTCACTCGTGCAGGAATACTGCGCTAAGGCAGCACCGCTTTTCACAATCATCCGCTGCGGTAGTGAATTTTATAAGTCAAGGGCCGGGCACTCCCCGGTGAATTCAGTTAAGCAAAATTCTCTGAACTTGGGCATTAGGTGGAACCCAGGAATAACGAGGTAAAAGAAAAAAACAAGGAGCCCCCTCCCCCCCCCCACACACACAGCTGATTGCAAACACGAGAAGTTAGGACCACCAGACGGGGCTCGGTGCTGACCAACAAGTCAGGCTTGCTACACAACGGGCATCACTGTAGCTAACGGGAGGAAGGCAAAGAGGTAAGAGGGACCAGTCTAGGTCCATAGATAATGTGGAAGGACAATGCCAACCAGTTTCCCCACAACAAAAAGAGCAGCCCGTGATTCCAGCCGGCCCACGGTGCCCCCGTAAGATAAGCTGGCTCCATCCAGGGTCTGCTAACGAGGTCCCTGGTGTTTTTACATTCCTCAATATGTAGATTGCAGAAGCACCCACAGGCCCTTCGGTGGCATGGGGCCCAACCTTTCTGGTTGCTCTCCAGTCACACTAAGCGTTTGCCCTCTGGCCTGAGATCTTATCTAACTCGACAGGGCAGCCAACCAGCAGGCAGGCAACGGAGGGGAAGGGACTAGTCCAAGGTCACACGGCAGGGCAGAAACCGAGCTAGACAGAGAACCCAGGTTTCCCCGAGTGCAAGTCCTGTGCCCTACCCACCGGGCTAGGGATGTGAACGGGTAACCAGTTACCTAGGTAGCAGTCAACCAGCTCTTCTGCAGGCAGCCTTGCTAAGCAGCAGGCAGGTGAAAGGGGCAGGCTGGGGGGGAGGGTGTGCTCCCACTTCCGGGGCCCTTTCGGGAGAGCGAGGGGGGGGGCGGTATCCTCCTGCCTCTTCCCGTATCAGAGAGCGAGGAGCAAGCGCTCAGCTTGTGCCTTCCTCTGGCTCTTGGAGGAGGATGCAGCAGACTGTGAACTTCTATCAGGGCGGGAGGGGCAAGAGGAAGAGGAGCAACAGTGACCCACTATGTGGCTGCAGCTCCCACCCTCCCAAAATAGCACCTTGGCCCTCCCCCCTTACGCTCTCCAGCCCTCCGACTCCCAGGCCGGACTCCTGAACCCCCCCGCATCTCCCTGCCCCGGGCTCCCTCTGCCCTAAATGCAGCTCTATTCTTGAGGCACCCCAGCGGCCCCTCTATCTGGGGCACGGGGAGACTGAGCGAGGCTCTCGCTGCACCCCCGAGCTGCAGTGCGACAGCACACGGTAGGCTTTTCACATGCACCGTTCACACCTGGACTGTCCCCACTGGCTCCAAAACTTACTCCCGTCATGCAAGGGCACGGCCAGATTGGCAGCTGCTAACCCAGGCTTTCTGTCTGTTTTCTGTCCGGCAGCAAGAGCCAGGCTGCTTACGGCACTCTCGTCTCATGCTGCCCTGAATGCAACTCCTTTCTGGGTCTTTTGTGGGAGACCCACCAGCCACGGATGGAGAGGGAGGCTGGGGTGTTTTCCAGAGGACGCCCCCCCAGCGAGGGGTTCTCTCAAGGCATTTGCCTAAACCAGCATCACCAACTCCACACACGCCCAAGGGAAGCTGCAGAGAGGTCTGATGCTGGAGCAAAAGGCCACTGAAGACCCCAGATCCACCCCGGTGGCAACTGGAGGGGGAAGCAGAGGGGCTGTTAAACAGCCCTGACTAAGCTGTGATTGTCAGTCAATGGGCATTCCCTGTAACCCACGCACCAAACGACCACCCTAGGGACTCGCGTCTCACTTGTCACTTACATTCGTGTTGTTCGTAGGGCGGATACGACAGGCGCACCGAGATCAATATAAAGAAGATGAAGAGAGGCCAGGCCACCTCAATCAACAGCTGCAGCTGGAAAATTTAAAGCACAAAGCATTAGGGTTTCATAGTGACGATGTGGAGGAAGAGGAGATCACTGCAGCACCCGAGCGTAAGTCAGGAGAGACACTGGAAGCATCGTGCCAGCCGGCTCCGCCAACGTGCTCTGAAAGAGTTGGGGTGTTGTGGATCCCAGGGGCCTTGGGCAGCTGTTATGTGGTGGTTACACTGAACACACGCCGTGTGCTGTTGAGGGCTCGCCTCTGGTTGGTTTTCGATGGTTAACGTCGACCTGTGGGGTGCAGAAGCGACACTAACCCCAACGCATCTCATAGCTGCTTGCTGAAACGCTGGCCTCCTCTCAGGGGTAGCTGAGAAGGGGTGTTCCCCTGGCCAAGCCCTAAACCTTTAGCCAGGAACCAAGAGCTCAGTTCCAGCTGTTAACAGCCAGGTGCATCTAAAACACCGCCACGGAGAGCAGCCATTACAGCACACCTGGTCCCATGCTGTCATCTCCTGCCTCTCCATCACCCACTCCTCTAGTACCTACAGGCCCTAAGGCAAGCGGGGGGGTCCCACTGCACTAGGAGTTGTATGTACCCCTAGTGAGAGACAGCTGATGTGAGGACTTCCGACAAGCTACATAGACCAGATGAGAGTATTATCCCTGCAGCGTGGCTCAAGCACTGAGATATGAGCGTGTTATCCAAGGATAGACGCTCTGCCTGTGTCGGAGCCAGAAATGGAAGCTATCATGTCCGTGTCCCTGTCTAGTTCCTTCCACCCCTACGTTTGCTGCCCAGAAAGCTCCTCTACCTGCAAGCTAACCTAAGGCAAGAGCAAAAGGAGGATTTAAAGTTGTTCACATTTTGCATATCTCTCACACACACACACACACACACACACACACACACACCCCAATCATGTTGATCATTCGTTGGCTCAGGTGTTACCCCTTCATTTACAACCTTCCGGGAAACTCAGCCTAGCCTGGTCTTGCCTTAACCAGCAAGGGTCCAGTTTGGTCTTTACACATGCACATAGGTCACTGGGACAAGGCCAGGATCTCACCGTGAGGTACAACCCTCCACACTGCTCAGTATCTATGTACTGTACCAAGAACCACCAGAACTAGTCCCTCAACATTCAATAGAGGACACTCCAGGCAAAGGCCAGGGAAGACAACTGGATATTTGCCAACAAGGCAGTTAAACCCACTCAGTAAAAATGGTGCATTTACTCCAACACTACAGGTTGAGCCTCCTAAATCTGGAACTTTCTGGTCCGGCAACATCCGTGGTCCAGGAGAACCCCACAGAGAATAAACGTAGGCATAAGATGGCCTTTTTCAAGATCATTTTGGTTACTGGGTCCATTCCATTCCCTAGCGTCCATCAACTAAAAAACCCCCAGAGCTTCTTCCTTTTGCTGCGAATGCTCACTGAGTTTCCCTGATGCCAATTACTTGCGATACTATTTACCTGCGCTGCTTTTCATCAACAGCTCCCTTTACGAAGGTGGGGAAATAACCCCCTATTCGTACACACAAAGCCAGAGAGGCACCCGGGCATGCAGCAAGTGTAGTCTAGACTCCCAACTGACAACGACTAGATCACCTTGCCTCCCGTGGAACATAGACAGCAATGAAAAGCTTCTAAACGCACTGAGTAATCCATTCCCCACCCTAGACTCTGGGCCAGAATCCTTCAGGGACAGGACTGCCATGCACATGCCCGGCAGCAGGGTACAAGGTTGCCAGGTGTCCAGTTTTCACCCAGTCTAGTTAAAACACAGAAAATACCGGATATATAAAATGTCCGGTATTTTCCATTTTTCTTGGACAGAAAGCCGGTGGGGACATTCTTTCCCTGGCACGTCTGGCCAGGGGAAGAGGATAGCAGAGCGCACAGGGATATTTAAAGGTGTAATGACTTTTTTGGCTCAACAAGTTTGGTCTCCCCCCTTTTCTTTGCTCAACCAATTTTTTCCACCCCATGTTCAGTTTTTTTGTTTTGTTTTTTTTAGTTTGCAGCAACTCTAGTGATATGCCACCAGCCATGCTGGGTTTTAGTATTGTTAGTCACTGTCACACTGCTGACTTGCACCACTGCAGACTCGAATGGGGACAGTTAGATCTAGCGATGTGGCAAGAGCCCCACCGAACACGCCCCTCCACAGTGCATCACCCTGAAGACACGGCTCCTGGGGAACGCAGGGTGTTGCCCAGAGCTCCGTGGACACAGGTCACGTGCACATCTCAGTCCTTTTCGTAGACTGCTGTTTGCAAAGGAGCAGAGTAGCAGGAGGTGCTGCTGAACAAGGGGAACTGAACCAGCGCATGCAACCGTGACCCCTGCCCCCTGCTTTGCCTTCCCTTCCCCAGGGAGCACGCCGTACACTTTGCACAGGACAACTTCCACCACCACAAAAGCAACACCTGGGCAGCACACGTCAGGCTGAGCTTTGAACCCGGCTTTTGCAAGGCAGCTCCAACTCACTCCAGCTTGGAAGCAAAGGAGAGATAGGAAACGCACTGCAGGGACTCAGCTCCAGGAGCTCTTGTGGCAAGAGGGGAATGGGGTGGGGGGGGGAAAGAAGAATCTAAAAGTGTTTCATCTGTCTACACACAAGCTGTTGGCTGGGTCAGATTTTTGGCTGGTGCAAAATCAGACTTGAACTGACTTCCATGCTCCTATGCTCATTGACAGTAATTTAATATTCTTCCCCTTTTGGCACTGCCCGTCCAATCCCACAACTCAACCGGTAGCAAGACAAAAACATCAGGGACAGGCAGCAGAGCAGGTAATTAAGTTGCTCCACCCAAGGCCTTGGTTACAAGTTCACTAGAAATTATTAGTACGGTCTCTCATCTGACGGGCGATGAGCCAGGAATAGCACAGCACCGATGAAGTCTGGAAAGGACCAAAAAAGGCTAAGGGGTCAAGACACTCGAGAACACGATGCAAGGCAAGAGCCGGAAGAGTTTTCTCATTGACTGTCTCACAGCTCACTCTTCTCCTAAACAGGTCAGTAAGTTTTTGGCCTCATCAGAAGTCTAGTTATGCCCATGTTGCCCAGTAAAGCCAGGCCTGGTCAATACACATTCAAAACTAAAAGCTTTAATCCGCCTTCTATTTCATTCAGGACTCTCTGGAGGGAAGGGTAAGAGATTCTTGAGATACAGAGGCCAATGCCTCAGTGAGTGCAAGCCAGTGGATGTCAATGGATTGCTGCCCATCAATACCAAGGGAGGATGGGGATCTATGTTTTGTATGCCAAGGAGGAGACGTCGTTTAGAGAGTTACAGAGATTAATGGAGTTATGGAGATTAATGGATTTCAGCTGCACAGCTATGGGCCATGCTGCAGGTTTCTGTTTAGTTCTGCAGAGATCAGTTAATAAAAGGCCTAGAAGCAGGGTGCTCAGCCTTTTCTATAGAAGGAGCCCTTCAAAAGCCAGCAGTACATGGCTGGGACTGGAGAGAGAAAAAGCTAAGAGCCCCCTTAGAGAAAGCAAACGAAGTGCTGCAGAATGGGATAAGCGTGAACCTGAAGGGACGGGCAAAGTTCCATGGCCTTTGACGGTATCTATCCCCTGATAACACTGGTGCTCGCTTGATCTTATGTAACGCATCCAAGCAGACATGGGTTCCACTCCCACTAGCGAACAGTTGGAAATGGTTAAAGAGCTTATCCGACTACTTTGCACCCCCAGTTCCCATAACTCATCTCATGCTGATGGTGCATTCTCCATTCGCACGTCACCGAGGTCAGACCTGTCCTGACACCAAAGCGCCAAGGCAAGGCATCTCCTACCCTCACTGGCAGAGTTACCCGAACGACACTCCAAAACAACTCTTGCTCCAGGGCTTGGATGTCCCAACAGCTAGCCACAGGTGGCTATTTGGCCAGTGAAGTGTGGCTAGTTTGCTAGAGCCATAGCCACTACAGTTCTGGGCCCCCCACTATAGAAAGGATGTGGGCGCATTGGAGGGTCCAGCGGAGGGTGACCAAAATGATTAGGGGGCTGGAGTGCATGACCTATGCGGAGAGACTGAGGGTATGTCTACACTTGCACCCTATCGAACTAGGGATGCAAACGCAGGCATTCGAAATTGCTAATGAAGCGAGGATTTAAATATCCCGCGCTTCATTAGCATGATCTTGCCAGCGCGCTAGTTCGAATCACAGCTGATTCGAACGCGCGCCGGGATGCGTTAGTTCGAACCAAACCCCTTGGTTCAAACTAACGTTACTCCTCATTTTTCTTGCAGTGCGCCTGTCTGAAGGCAGGGCTGTGCGCTCATACAGCTACTACGTCAGCCATTCGAAAGCCACACCGCATACAAGACAGCAGTCTGGAGCTGAACAGACACGAGCCATGCACGTGTGTCCTTTCATGATGGGACCACATCAAGAGAGGAATCTGATACTGCCGCTAGGGTGACAGATGTGGCAGGGGGTAGCCCACTAGACCAATGGACATGTTGTGAGTAATGTGGAAAGGATCAAGACTTCCTCCTGGAGCATGCGACAGTCCCTACCCCAGGCTCAGTCCCTACCCACAGCTGGTCTGGTGGTGTTGCTTCACTGGAAGCCATAACAATCACTACACAAACGCTCAGCCAAGCTGGGCCCCGCTCCTTTGTGTAGCAGCGGAGTCTGTCTTATCTCCAGACCGGGCAGGCTCCAATATGGCCACACTTGGCATAGAAAAGAGGAGACTAAGAGGTCTATAAAATCATGACTGATGTGGAGAAAGTGAATATGGCAAAGTTATTTACTTGTTCCCATAACATAAGAACTAGGGGGTCACGAAATGAAACAAACAGGTAGCAGGTTTAAAACAAAATGAAGAAAGTTTTTCCTTCACACCACACGCAGTCAACCAGTGGAACTCCTTGCCAGAGGATGTTACAAAGACCAGGACTTTAACAGGGTTTAAAGAAGAGCTAGATAGAGTCATGGAGGTTCGGTCCATCAATACTTATTAGCCAGGATGGGCAGGGATGGTGTCCCTAACCTGTGTGTCAGAGACTGGAAATGGGTGACAGGGGAGGGATCACTTGATGGTGACCTGTTCTGTTCACCCCCTCTGGGGCACCTGGTATTGGCCATTGTGGGCAGACAGGACCCTGGGCTAGATTGGACCTTTGGTCTGACCCAGTGTGGCCATTCTGATGTTCTAAGTTCTGCCTCCTCTGACTTTGGTTCTGAAACGATGTGCCGAGTGCCTGAGTTCCCACTGACTAGATCACCTCAGTGCCTTGCAGAGGCCTGAAACCAGAGCTCAGCTATGAAATATGGACATTTTAACAGGATACATCCGGCCCGCCCGGTCCTCTGTCTGCCTGGAGGGTTTGGACTTGGAGGCGGCAATTCAGGCAGGCAAGCCAAAAGAACAGCTCAGGCTTACCGTCTGTCTTCTCCGGTACGTGAAGTTTTTCCACAGCAGCAATCCCAGCTGCGTCCCGAAAGCCATCGTCCTTCAGCACGCCCGGGAGCTGCCCTGCACCGCAGCCGCCACACGCTGCCGGGACACTGCAGCTGGGCAGTCACTGGAGAGCAGAGACAAGGAGAGGAAGAGCCCAGTTATAAACAAAGCCCAAAGTGAACAAGTATCACAGTCTAACCTCACTTACGCCCACGCACGCCAACTCAACCCACTGCTGCTGCCAGAGGGTTCTGGCCCACCCCCCTCCCACCGTGCTGGGGGTGCAAACCAGCGCAGACTTTGACCCTGGGCAGCAGTTCTCTAAAGGCTCCAAGACTCAAAACGAAACATCCCCCAGAGGGCAATTCCCCTGCTTACTGAAAGTAAAACTCCAACTAAGCGACAGTGTTAGAGACTGGGAGCTGCTTTGGAGAATCTCTGGTTTCAGTTTGGGGAGAAACCCTGGGTCAGTCGAGGCTTCTCTATAGGAGACAGAACAAGCACACCAGGGCTAGCCCCACCCCATAATCAGCTATCCGGCTAAACGTCACGTTTAACCGGTTAACCAAACAGGATTTTACATCCCTACTGAGGGCACAGGCCATCCTAATGCATCTGCACTTGATGGGCAAAGGCAATAGAAAATCCCTCCCCTCCCTTGCTAGGGAAGGTTAGCACACTGATGCCACCGATCCATCCTCCTGAAGACCAAAATCCTGACCCACCAGCGACTCCACAAGGTGCAAGAGAATCACAGCAGTGCCGAGTATAAAATGCTCCCAAATTGATTTGGCCAGTGTGAGTGTGGCACATTCTGACCTGGCAGCATTTCACACTCACTTTGTACCCGGGTGCAGGGCAGCACAGAATCCGATCTCTAGAATTCATTTTGCTGTCAGTTTCGTCATACAATAGGTGAACAGGGTGACTTTTCTATGCGGCAAAGCTCTAAGCCGTTATTCAAACACCGATATAGCGGCTCTTCCTTGATATTAGTTCCATGGAGAACACACACATATGCTTTTGATCATTTGACACCCCTTTGCACTGTGATTTAAGTTGCATTCCTGCCTGCAAATGGCAGCAAAAGCACTCCCAAAATTCACACACACCACGAACGTAAAACTCGGGTGAAAATCTCTGACCGGTTTTACAGACTAAATAGGGTTGCCAGTTCATTTCAACAAAAAGATACTGGACACACTTGACATTACATCACAATCTACATTACATCTTATTTAGAAAATACTGGACATTTATATTCTCAATTTGTTTCCCCGAACAGAAAGCTCAAATACTGGACTGTCCAGTTAAAAAACTGGACAGCTGGCAATCCTAAGACTAAATGATCAATAATTTGTCCTTAAAAAAAAAAAAGCCACTCTGATTCAACCAACATCCTGGCTAACGAGTTCTTCTTAGCCTTGTCAAAGACTAAACATCATTATCGCAACACCAAACGTCACAGCAACCTTCAGGATTGAAGCCTGGATGACCGAAACCTGACATTTGCAGAATGGAACGACCAAAACCGATTAAACCCAACTGCTATCGTACCAGATTCCTAGGCAAACCACGCATTAGTAGAAGCTCAGTGCTGCTTCACATTCATAGCGGGAGCGGGAGAACAAATGAAGAGGCAGAGAACCAAAGAAACAACAAGGATGTAAGTGATCTATGTCCATCCAGAATCACCTCAGTCTAGAGTCAGTGTAGGCCCATGTACGGTCCCTGGATTCTGGCAGGTTCTAGGAAGGTTGTTCATCCACACACAAGCTACCTCCCGCTGGAGTCAGGAAGTGTCCGAGTGCACTGTGAAAAAGCAATGCCTCTGATGTTCCAGTGGCATGGACATGTGGTTCCCAGAGCTGACCGACTTTGCACAACACCCAAGGGGGGGGGGGGGGGAATTTGGCTTCTGACAACGAGGTCAAAGGACAAGCTTTGGCCTCCAAGGACTCTGGTCACCCAGCACGCTTGATCACAAAGAAGTTGCAGCAGAGAGGCTCTGTTAAACTGTAATAAAACACCACTCTGAAAAGAAACTCAAGTAGGGACTTTTCCGCCCCCTCTACTGCTGCTCATTCTGAAGGGGGCCTGAGTCAGCACTGCTTTTACTGCAGGGGATCAGAAAGCATTTTCTTTACAAGCCTCAGGAAGAAATCTGAGCATGTCTGTTGCATTACGATACCAATCAACACCGATTCTCTGCCACCACTCACTCAGGTATATTGCCATATATTTTCCTTTCTACTATCTCATAGAACTGGAAGGGACTTTGAGGTCATTGAGTCCAGTCCCCCACCTGCACTGCAGGACCAAGTACCATCCCTGACATCTTTGCCCCAGATCCCTAAAGGGCTCCCTCAAGGATTGAACTCCCAACCCTGGGTTTAACAAGCCAATTCTCAAACCACTGAGATACCCCTCCCTCAGGAAAGTGCCCTTGCAACTGGATAGAACACTCCTGCTTTTCAAGAATTTGCTACATGTCTGTGGGCCAGGAATCCACCTTTTGCAATTCCCACTGCAGCACAGCAAAAAAAAAAAAAGATCTAACTTTATTAGGTGCAAGAGATAAACACCCAGCTGAGTTTAAACAGCAGGATGGTTTGGCTCAAAAATCCCTGAAGTGGTCAAAACCACGACTTGCCATATTAACTCAAGAATGCTGCTTGTGTTATTCCAAACTGTACCCAAACCTATTCATGCCTACCTCTCAGCCACCTAGGGCTACCGATCTGAGGACTCTGTACAGAGACATCCTGTTTGTTGATGTCTATGACTGATACTCAGAGATTGCAAAACACTTTTATGCCTGCCTAAAGCTGGCTAGGACTTCAATGGACTTGTGAGGCAGACAGAGCTGGTTCATTTGTGACATAAGATGACTAGCTCCCCAAATTCAGAGAATTCCCAGTGGGTAAGAATCTCTGTGCAAAGTGACTCCCCCCCCCCCCCCCCCCAGCCTCCTTCAGATATTTCAGACGCTTATTTTTCCAGCTGTCACAAGGATGAGAATTAAAACATCTGTGGGAAGACCCTTGGCATAGCAGATGCCGCTAGGTCAGCTAGAATGCAAAATCTATCAACATTTCTACCCTCACCTATTTTGATGGGTTGTTTTCAGCACAGCTGTAAAACTCCAGTCCAACTTGCCACAGAGAAGCCTAATGCTACAAACAACCACCTCTGCTGGTTTCAGACAGGACTGTGCGCCTCACCCCTTCAAGTCACATTTTGCGAGTCATTAGTATGGGACATCCACCCCAAAAGCACTGAATGCCGCACTGGGGAATGGGAGTGTATTTTTGTCCTGTGCATTCACCACTATGGTTAAATTCTCTCTTCAGATGCTGAAGTATTGAAGTCAACGGGACAGCCACCTATTTATGCCAACAGAGAATTTGGCCCTTTCATTCTGTACCATAATTTGTTTTCCCATAGCCGGTGATCGTCAACAAGACAGCAAGAAGTCCTTTTACTCTGGCAGACAGTCCGGAGTGAGTTTTATTGTCTACCGTTGTCCTTGAGAATCCCTCCTGCCAACACTCACCACGCTGCACGGTGTTTGCTACTCCAAATAATCCAGCTATTCCCAAGTGAAAGAATGAGCAGGAACAGGCCCAGCAGAAAGATTCTGTGAGGTAGCCGCATACCCTGAGTTCACATACCCATTTGGTTGCCTGCTCTGTCACAAGCTTCTTGTACGTCCTTGGGTGAGTCACTTTTCAGTTCCACCCTTAAGAAATCCAGTAACTATTTTCTTCTTTGCTTGCCTTGCATACTTAGGGCTGCAAAATCTCCAGGACAGACACAGCCTCTTACTATGTGGCTGTCCAGCACCAAGCACATGGCGCAACCGAAAAGAAAAGAAAAATTTACCCTTACTTTACAATATCAAATCCCTGCCTGACCTCTTCTCTGCCTTCTCTCCCATCCCTGCTCCTCTCTCCCCCTCCCAGCACTTCCCGAGCGCCACAAATTGGCTGATTTCCCCCCGCCCCCAGAGCCTAAATGCAGCCAAGCAGCTGATTCAAGGCGCTCCAGAAGTGCTGGGCGGGAGGGGGAAGAGTAGGTGAATGGGGGCTGTCCCATGTACACCAGGCATGGGGGAAGAAGGGGACAGAGAGGAGGCATGTGGGCTGCATATGGACACCCCCCCCCAAATAGGTTCCCACCCTTGTTTTAGGGGCTACTAGATTGCAAACAACGAGGAGAATGGATTACTGCTTGGAGCACGAAGCGGGTGCTGCGATTGCATTCTGGAGCCGTGCTCTGCTCTGCCCAGGCACATTAGTCACTGCAAGGGAGAGTGGAGTCCCAGCTACTGCTTCTGATTAAGCACAAGGAGGAGCAAACCGAAGTCCCTTTGCCTTCCATCACAGGAGGACACAAGAATCTCGGGTGGGGGAAGGTGCTCCTCGGTCCCCACACGGGACGTTGGTTTGTCCTGCATTTGGTGGAACTTGCTTAGCAGAGGGACAAGCGGCCTAAGCTCATGCACAGCTGTGCACATCTGCGTTCCGATTCCTTGCCCGGGTGAGCAGACAGAGCTCTGCAAGCGGTACAAACAACTGGCCAGTCAGCCCTAACAACTGGCTGCGTATTGTCTGCAGCCACTGAAAAAAATCCAAAGGAGGGGGCCCAGATGAGAAATACGCCAGCGTCCTCTTTCAGTACCCCCCCCCCACGTCATTCCACTGGTTGTGGGGGTGTGAACTCTTCCCCCCCCTCCACCCCATCACCACATTTGTGAGTGGTTCACCTCAACTCACGGTAACTGCACTTTTATTCCCCCTCCACGGCCTGCCCCGGGCTCCCAGCTCTTCTGGGCACCGCACTGCAAGAAAGGTGTGGAGAAAATTGGAGAAGGTCCAGAGAAGAGCAACAAGAATGATGAAAGGTCTAGAGAACAGGACCTGTGAGGGAAGACTGCAAGAATTGGGGTTTGTTTACTTTAGACAAGAGAAGACTGAAGGGGGACATGATAACCGTTTTCAAGTATCTAAAAAGAGAATGTTAGAAGGAAGGAGAGAGAAAATGTGTTCCCTTTGGCCTCTGATGACAGCACAGGAAGCAATGAACTTAAACTGCAGCAACGGCAGTTTCAGTTGGACATTACGAAAAACTTCCTGTCGGGTGGTTAAACACTGGAATAAGTTGCCTAGGAGGGTTGTGGAATCTCCATCTCTGGAGATATTTACAAGCAGGTCAGACATTTACCCAGGATGATCTGGTGCTTGGTCCTGCTGGGAGAGCAGGGGACTGGACTTGATGACCTCAAGGTCCCTTCCAGTTCTATGATTGTGTGTGTCAATTCTCTTGGGAAGAGACCCCTGTTTACAGCCTTCCCAACTCCCTGCCACTACTTGCAGCAATCCAT
Organism: Pelodiscus sinensis; assembly: GCF_052426305.1. NCBI lineage: Eukaryota > Metazoa > Chordata > Testudines > Trionychidae > Pelodiscus > Pelodiscus sinensis. The sequence goes on from NC_143057.1 coordinate 5,970,717, forward strand.
CCTGCCTAAACCAGGGTCTGTGCTTTGCTTTCCCTCCAGGCTCTAGGAACAGTACAGTGACCCACAGTTTTAAGTTACTACCCATCCCCTCTCTCAGCAAGCCACACTTAGTCCTAAGGGGAAAGCATGAGAAAGGAAAAAAAATTAAACCTGTAAGAGTCTGATCTGCCTGCTAACAAGCTAACCAGACATCACCCTAACTCCCACCTCGGGCTCAGGCAAGGGTCAGATCTTCCCACCCCCCGTGGTTACAAGTTCATGATCTGAAATGGTTGTGAACCAGAAGCCTGGCCAGGCAGATCAGCCTATTTCTTTGTAATAAAAAAATCACCCTTGAATTGCCAGATAGGAACAGAAAAGGTGGCTTTCCTGGGACATAGCAAAAAGGGAGGGTGAATGCCACTGGAGGAGGTATATTTATGCAGAGCCCCATCTTTCCAAAAATTAACCCAATGAAAGACTCCAAAGGGCATGGGAGGAAGTTGTCAGACCTGTCACGGTGCAGCCCACAAAACCAATGGTTCAGACAAGTGGCACGGTCCAGACCCAAATGCCTCTACTCTGGCTCGGGGGCTGCAGAGCGCTAATTCTGATTTAGCCCAGTTCTAACGCCACTGTACCATCAGGGTGGGCTTCATTGCCTAACTCTGCATAAGAAAAGTTCTGTGGCTTGAACTGGGAGTGGGGTCTGTCCATCAGAAAATGCAGCCTGACACCAGCTGTTACCTTTTCACTGTTAGCCAGGCCCCTTTCCCCAGTTTGTCCGACACCCTGACCTTCTGAACAGATCTCCAGCCCGACAGAGGTGCAGGGGAGGTTTCAGAGCAGAAGGCCCTGCCTGCACACGCCATCGGAGGGACGACTCAAGTAGAAAGTAAAACTGTTTTGAGTCATACACTATTGTAACGGACCGGCTTCACAGTAAGCGCAGCACGCACTTCCATTTCCCCATTGCTTATTGGCACAGTGCTCCTCCGCTGCTCAGAATGAGCATGTGCCAAAGGGCCCCTAAGCCAGTGGGCCTGAAGCCTCCAGAACCAGCAGACAGCTGTATCTTACAGATCCACAACGGAAACAGAGAAACCGCCACAGTGGCAGAGAACCCACCCCTGTCTGCCCCCCTCCCCGCCTGGTGCTGTACTCAGCAAACACACAACAGCCTTCAAACCAAGCTTTCTGCAAACAATGCAGCTGTTTGCTCTGAGACAGGGAAAGACCTTTCCCCTGGAAAATAAAAATCACTATTTAGAGAGGGAACACAGCAAACGACTCAAATCCCAGGGGATCAGGATGTTTCAGTCGATGGGTAATGGGCTACAGAGCCTTTAACCTATAGATCACCGGTTTCAGTCCAGCCCTGGTCAGTGGTGATTGAAAGCTGTTACCAGCCAAGGAGAGTTCAGTTAACTAACATGGGTGGCCTCAGTCTGGTTCTTCGCTGGCGAGAATCCACCTTACAAAAGCAGCCAGCTCTCTAGAGGCCAAGGACAGAGGGGCTGTGGAGACGGACGTGGCCCCACGAGGGCAAGTGTGAAGCACGCTGGGCAGGCAGCGGCAGTACAAATCCACACAGGCAGCGCTATCCCTGGGGAGATTCAATCTATTCAGCCTGTTGCACGAGCAACAAGGGTCAAACGTAGAGCCCCTTGAAATCAGTAGCTGATGTCCGTGGGCTTGGCTTTGGATCAGGCTCTAAATCTGAGCTCTTATCCAACCCACCCAGAGTAGCCATAAAAGTGATCCAAGCGCTGGAGGAAGTGCCTTACAGACGACCTCAGCCTGCTCCACTCGTTAAGTTTGAGGCCAGGTCAGCCCTAAAGGGGAAGGTCAAATCAAGATACTCCACTCCATCTATGTTCGTTACGTAGCTGGATTTGATGTACCTTAATTTGAGTTTCCTTGTGGTCCCCACAGCAGGAGGCCGATGGGAGCAAACACGCCTGTAGGCTTCCCTCGCTCCTTGCAGAAGCAGGACTGCCCACAGCACCCTGAGTGCGATTTAGCAGGTCTGGTCAAGATCTGCTAAATCAAACTCCAGACGATTGATCACAGCAGCATGGATCTTCCAAGGAGTGAAGACATGGCCTGAGAATCAACTTGCTCGCTTCGTACAAATACCTTCTCCTGGGGAGAAGATACTGAGGCTTAGAGGGCTTTTTACTCTAGCAGGGAAAGGCTGAAAGCAGATAAAGGTGTGTGCCTCTTTTCCCCCTATTTGAATTTAATAGCGATGGTGACTAACCACTGCAATGAGCTACCGAGAGAATCAGTGGAGCCTGCATCTCTGATGCTTTTCTGGAAGTTGTGCGCTAGCCAAACGCAAGTTACTGGGTTCAATGCAAGGGTAATGGAGAGAAATGTAATGGCCTGTCAGATCCAGGACTAGATCCAATGGTCCCTTCTGGCCTTAACTCTGATTCAGTGCACAAAATGGCTTTTATTTCTTTCTTTTCCGTTAGGCAATTCCTGGCTGCATTGAATGAATAATCACAAGAAATCCTGCAGCTTTGCAGGGGGTTAGACGGGATCACAAGGTACTTAGGGAGGCTGTGGACTCTCCATCGCTGGAGATCTTTAAGGGCTGGTTAGACAGACACCTACCATGGTGCTTGGTCCTGCCGTGAGGGCAGGTGACTGGACTTGATGACCTCTCAAGGTCTCTTCCAGTTCTTGGTAAGGGTATAGCTCCTGTAATGCCAACAGGTGGATCAAACCTGGGACCTCTGGAGTGTAGTGCATGAGCCTCTATCACTATGATCTAGAAGCCAGCTGGCTATTAGCTAAGGCTGTAAAGCAGACTCATTCTTCTCAGAGTGGGCTTGGTGGCTGTGGATGGAACAGTGCACCGCGGCCAGCAGGTGTGGGCGTTCCATTCCCATTTGTGATTGGTACCTCACTGTGCAAATAGCAAGGGACCATCCCTGACACAAAGAGTTAAACACGGTTAATAGACAAGTCCAAGGAAGTGCTATTTAGCCCCATTTTGCAGATGGAGAACTGAGGCACAGAGCTTCGAAAGTGTTCAGGCATCTAATACCCGTTGAAGTCTGTAAGAGTTAGGAGCCTGAATACCTCTGGGGATCTAGGCCAAAGTGGCTTCCCTGTGATCACACAAGGCATCTATCACAGACTGGGAACTGCATGCAGCTCTCCTAAATCACAGCACAGCCTTAGCTTTGCTATCCCCAGAGAGGGGACGTTACAGTAAACTCTTCAACTTCAACGGGAACAATGGGCTTACAACAGACTTAGTTCTGTTCAAGTCGAGAAGGGCAGCCAACGGTAAGTGTACACACGGGAAGCCGTCATTGGAACTGGTGCTAAAATACTGAAGCCTTCCATAGCAAAGGGTTTCACAAACCACAACAACTAGAGAGCCAATATCTCGTATGTGCTCAATGAGGCTCCCACAAAACACTTGGAAACTCTTGAAGGCCCTTCTGAAGTCTGCAGCTTTCAAACGGATTGGGCACCGGGTTTCTCCAACGCCCTTCTCGAGAATGACAATTCTGTGGCCAGTTTCCAGCTGGAGAGTCAGGACCAGCAGTCAAACATTGGTACTTTGCGCCTTTATAACAACTTTCCTCTAATGTGTGGAGTTAGGTTACAAAGCGTTACTAAGCATCATTAGCCTTATTGTACAATCCGGGAAACAGACAGAGAAGTTAAGTCACCCAGTAAACTAGAGGCAGAGCTGGGAATGCAATCAACAGACACCCCCCCCCCATTCTCCCAGCCCTCCCGCCCCCCCCCCACACACACACTCCTAGTGTAAGTACTAGATGTACTGTAGCACCCTGAAATAGGGATGGTAAATATTGGTTAATTTAATAGTTGAGTAACCTCACATAAGAGCATAAGGTGGCCATACTGGGTCAGACCAAAGATCCATCCAGCTCAGTATCCTCTCTGCTGACAGTGGCCAATGCCAGGTACCCCAGAAGGAGTGAACCGAACAGGTAATGATCAAGCAATCTCTCTCCTGCCATCCATCTCCACCCTCTGACAGAGGCTAGGGCCACCATTCCTTACCCCTTCCGGCTAATAGCCATTAATGGACTTAACTCCATGAATTTATTTAGCTCTCTTTTAAACCCTGTTAAAGTCCTAGCCTTCACAACCTCCTCAGGCAAGGAGTTCCACAGGTTGACTCTGCTGTATGGAGAAGAACTTCCTTTCATTTGTTTTAAACCCGCTGCCTGTTAATTTCATTTGGTGGCCCCTAGTTCTTACGTTATGGGAATGAGTAAATAACTTTTCCTTATTCACTTTCTTCACACCACTCACGAAAACTTATCAGTTCGGTGATTATTCTATAGTCACCAGAAGCGGGGCCAGCAGCCAGTGCGCTCCAGCCCCACTCTGGAGGAGCCCCCTGCCACACAACGCTGCTGCCTCTGTATTATAGACAGCAGCGCAGGGCGCAAAACGGGAGCTGGTCCAAAAATCAGCTCCCCTCACGAGACCTGATGAGAGCTGGAAATGAGCCAGGCTGCCTGCCCGCCCGACTCCTAATACACTTTCAATGCAGAGCCGCAGCAGGGGTAGGTCCCGCGCCCATCGCAAGCCAGGACTGAGCCGGGCTGCTGACCAGACTCCTAAAAAGTTTATTGGTAGGGAGGTGGGAGAGAAGGGAAATGTGTGTAGTTTACAGCATTAACCTACAAGCTTTTGCTTATCAGCTAATCGACTGCACTATTACATCCCTATTCTGAAGTAGCATGGCAGTATCAGCCACTTAGCAGCTTTGAACCAACAGCCCACTAGCTGAGGCACAGGAAATACCATCAGAGGAGCCTTGCAGTTCCTGGAATACAGCTCTTGCAAAACTCCCCACACCAGCTTCCATCTCGCTCCGGTCTTCTCAACAGGCCCTCCAATTCCCCCGCCTCCTGCCATTTTCTATGCAGTCTCCCAACGCCATTCTGAAAAAGCTGCCCTCCATCTTAAGTCGCTGGCTGGTACGTGCAGCTCGCCAGGGGAACTGCCGGCTCGGCAGCCAACAAGGGAGAGTTGCCAGGCATGTTTTCAACCGGAAGGAGCAGTCAAAAGGGAACCTGGTGGCTCCAGTTGGCACCCCTGACTGGGCCATTAAAAGTCTGGGGGTGGTGAAACAGGGATTGGGGGCTACAGAAGGCTCCCTACCAGGCCAGACTGCCCCCGCCCCAAGTAGCGGCTCCACAACAACCTTTGACTAGGAACCATGACCAGCTGGAGCATGCGGACCCTCCTTGGCCGCTTAGGAGCTTCAGGGACCTGGTGGCCGCTTCCTGGAAGCCATGGTAAGGCCACCAGGACCTCGCACTCCCACCAGCCCCAACCCAGGAGCAGTCGGTGAAGGTAGGGCTAGAGGAGGCAAGCTCTCAGCCCCGCCCCTTCTGAGGCCCCGCCCCTCCACAGGAGCCAAGACCTTACCCCTCCCCCCAGGCAGGCAGGGTGCATTCCCCAACCCCAGAGCATGGGGAGGACGGGCGCTGAGGGCAGCAACACTGTCCCCAGTGGCGGGGCCAGGCTGGTGGCTTGGGAAGGCAGTGCCGTCCCCCACCTATCTTAACAGCCGCCGATGCCCCAACCCAGCCCCGAGTTCCCTCTTGCAGCCCAAACCCCTCATCCTTAGTCCCATCCCCAAGTCACCTTCCCAGCCAGAACCTTCACCACCCCCTGCATGCCAACCCCCATCCAGAGCCCGCTCCTGCACCCCAAGCCCACATCCCTAGCTGGAGCCCTCACCCCCTGCCCATCCTGGAGAGAGTGAGGGTGGGGATGAGTGAGCAATGGGCAGGAGGAATGGAGAGAGCTGGGGTGTGTGACTAGACTAGGAAGTTGGCAACCCTACAACTGGAAAGAACGTCATCACGCAATTACTCTTGATTAAGAATTATGGATGAGAACTTCCGCTAGACCACATCATTTCATACCAGTTAATTATCTGATCCTATGCATGTTAAGAAAACCGATCCAAGTCTTGTTCTCTAATGCTGAATAATACAAAAAACAAATACACATTTTAAACCAAGACTCAAGTCATTTGCCTGCCCTCTAAATCTTAACACAGGAACATGTGGTTCCAATCCGCCCGACAGAAAGGCAAATAAGGTATTAAATTAATCAACCAGTGTCCAAAGAGCTCCTGTTCGTAGGAGCTGAAGATCTTTGCCACCAATGCACGTGCTGGCCTCTGTAGCAGAATCCTGCGCACCCTAACAGACCACAACTGTGAAGGCTGGACTCAGCTTGGGTAGCCAAGTCTTGGCCTCTGAGTTTCTATTCGGAAAGAGACAATGTGTGCCAGAAAAATTTTGTTGCACAACCCTGATAAATCAAAGTCAAACAATGAGGGCAGTTTGAAATTGGCTGTAGGCAACTAAAAAGTCAAGATAAAAGCTTTGGACCAACCAGGAATGCGCACGGGAACTGTCTTTTAGCCGCACCTCCAGTTTGATAGGAAGTTGCTTAAATAATCTCAGCTCAGCCGACAATTCAGCCTTTCGCATCTGAAAAACCCCCTTGGCTTCATGCCCAGATCACTTTAAACTGTGTCCCTTCAGGACACACGTGCCTATTAAATACTGTACTGAACTTGTTTGTCCCCTACTGGCAACCAGCATACCAAAAATGCAAAAGAAGAATTGGTGGAAAAGGTGGGGGGAAAATTTCAGTTAATGAATGGTCATTGTGTGTGCATGTGTTTTAAAACCAGAAGGGACCACGGATCACCTCGTCTGATTTCCTGTCACAGGCCACAGAACGTCTGCAAAATTATATCTAAGCCATCTACACAAAGTTAGGCTCTGCCCAAAAGTTTCCAAGCTAAAAATCAAAGCATGGTTATAAATCAGAAATCTGCAGTTACATCTTCTGTAACCTGGCAGCCAAAGTACTTGAAATGGTCAACGTGACTGAGTCATACTCCATTCATCTCTACTGCCAGTTTTCATCCCTGCCTGGTTTTACCAGTGGGTTATAATACCTCCAGGTCTTTTGAGGGTGCTCATATCACGGTTTATCACCTTGTTCCTTTAGGATCCTCCTGCTGACACAGAAGATCAATACGATCAACAGCTGTCGACTGAGGGCTGACTTCTGGTGCCATCTGACTTCCAACAGATGTTTGATCCATGGTTCCAGGTGATCTTTATGGACTGATGTCATTTAGTCACTCCATATTTCCTTCACACTGCTTGTAGCATTCTCCTGGCCATCGTGATGTAGGCCTTCTCTTAAGTCTGTAAGATCCAGCGGTACTTGAGCCCCTTCTTCTTAATTGCCAAATCACAAACACGGCATCTAGGGTTCCTCATCTCATCCCGAAACTGAACTCTTCTTGTTCAAGGAGCGGTTCCACCCTTCTCCTAGTCCTGATGTCCACGATGCATTTAGCAGTTTCATCCCTCAAAAGTCTCCAGAGTCATAGATGCTTCCTTCCAATATACTGGGGCCGGGGTCAACTTGAACCAGTCTTCGGCAACTTTTGTCTCGCCATGCAGCTTTAACCACTCTGCTCATCCTTTCTATGCCTCTTGCTTTCACCAGATCCAGCATCACTTTGGCATTGCTGCTTCTGTATCCGGGCTGCATTTCTCCCCTGGTCCGTCAGGTATAACCAAGGACACCATATTAGGGTCACGGGTTGCCAACCCGTGACCCTAAAGGGTTTGCCTCTTTTACAGGACTGTTTCCACCTTTCCTTTATAAATGCGGTACAAGACCATCCTCCATCCCTTTGCCTCTTGTTTTTACAGGGATACAGGCCCTTCTCACCAGTCAGTTGTGGGTAGTTTTAAACACTCAGCTAACAGATCCTCTGGGTGTCTTTCACTGTATCGGCAGCGCGCTTTGCTTCTTCATACTTGCTTCCACTTGATGGGTTCATTCTTTTCTGGTCACGTGCCATTTTCTTGTGTCAGTTGCTATCTGAATTTCAGTCTCACCACTGTTCCTCTCCCCCTTGTTTTTCCCCCCCTCCATCTACCATCCACAATCTAGTCACAATCCACGATTTAGTGTGGTCAACTAAAAATGTCATGCCACACCATGGATATTGCTGGACCAGGAAGTGCCCAACTTGAGGTTCAGCCTGTATTTGCAGGTCAAGGAATCACAGCAAACTTAAAATACTGCACCCAAAAGTAAATTCATTGACCTATCATGTCATTTGTAACCTGCAGATTCCTAACTCCAACAGAAAGAACTGACTTGCATTATAATAAGAGCTTCACTGTCTCAGTTACCAGCTGTTCTTAACTAAAAAGGCCAAAATCCAGTCCATTCTGTGCTAGATAACACAGGAACATGTGGTTCCAATCTGCCCGACAGAAAGGCAAATAAGGTATTAAATTCATCAACCAGCGTCCAAAGAGCTCGTGTTTGTAGGAGCTGAAAATCTCTTTGCCACCAATGCACGTGCTGGCCTCTGTAGCAGAACCTGGAAACAGTCCTGCTCACCCTAACAGACCACAACTGTGAAGGCTGGACTCAGCTTTGGCAGCCAAGTCTTGGTCTCTGAGTTTCTATTCAGAAAGAGACAATGTCTGCCAGAAAAATTTTATTGCACAACCCTGATAAATCAACCTCTAACGGATGAGGCACATGCAGAATTAGACACAAGCTTCATCCACTGAAGCTCAAACGTCAGCCAGCCTTTTTTTTCCCTTGGGCTTTGCCCTCTGGGAACAATGTGTCACACTACCGTGTGTGATTCGCACCAACAGCAAAACCACCAAACATTGATGTTTGGTGAAGAAGGAATTCTTTAGTGGTGTTTTGGGGATTCACTATTAATAAGCTGCCCGCTACAGGTATTCGAAATAGTCAATGAAGCGGGGATTTAAATATCCCGCGCTTCATTAACATTATCTCGCCAGAGCACTAGTTCAAACCACAGCTCATTTGAACCAGGAAGTGCGCGTCGGGACGCATTAGTTCAGGGTTTGGTTTGAACTAACACGTCCCGGCACGCACTTCCTGGTTTGAATGAGCTGTGGTTCGAACTAGCGCTCCGGCGAGATCATGCTAATGAAGCACGGGATATTTAAATCCCTGCTTCATTGACTATTTCGAATGCCTGTATTTGCATCCCTAGTTCGAACTAGGGTGCAAGTGTACACATACCCCAAGAGTCCACTAAAAGATCTAGTATTTGCTGACAATATAGCTGTTAAGCGATTGCTTAACCAACACAAATATAAAGACCAGAAAGCTGTACTACATCACAGAAGAGACAGGATTAAACCATTTGTTATTAAAAACAAATCTAATGAGAATCCCAACCCCTCCCAACACAAGCACTATATTAGAAGGCAAAGCAATTCATATACTTTGGCAGCAACACGCAAGCCAACAGGGACATCCGAAAGGAAATAACAGAACGAACGGACAAAATGGCAGCTGCAGTCACATCTTAAACACAGTTTGCTCATAAAAAAAGAAAATCTATACAGATCAAAAGCAATGAATCTTCAGCTCAAAAAATGTTACTGGAAATCCAGCAGCTTTCAAAAGGAAATGGGTCAGGAAATGACAAGGTATTAACTGGAATGAATTTGTCACCAATGCCAAGATTTGAGAGCGAGCAACAACCGCTTATCTCTAACTGTATCCAGAAAAAGAAAACGGAAACATCTGTGATATCTGAAGCAGAACTATTTGGCCATGACAGTTGTGCCATTGGGAATTGTATGCCCAATTTGCAGGAACAGGCAAAAGGCACCAAAGAAGGAATCCTCCATCAAACTGAACTGAGACAGGGAGAGGGGAAGGGAGGAGACGACACACACCGCACCCCACACACACTTATGGGAGTTAAACAGAAGATCTGCTAAGAGTAGTCCAGGATAGACAGCGATGGCAGAGCTTTATTCACATCCGAAGCTACAGCTCCTCATAGGAAGGATTTGATTAATCACAGAGCACAGTTTTCTCCATTAACTTTAAGACTAAACACTGACTCAGGACAGTTTATTTTACTTACAATGCATAAAATTCCTCTTGCAATACAAAATTCACATGCAATACACAGTATAACCACATTTTTCTCCACATTTCCCTCATACATACTTCAAGTTTTGGAGTTGACTGTTCCATTTTCCACACACAAAATGAACAGAGGCGAAGAGACCAAGTTTGGTCAATTAAAAACCATTGTTGCCTCATTACCACTTCCTTTTAAACTACATAATTTTGTGTCTATGCAGAAGGACCAGGAGTTTCACAAGGGAGGGAAATCCAGCACAGAATACCAGTATAAAATGCCAGATGGTGTTCATTTAAAAAAAAAAATGGGAACAATTGGCTTCCAAAAGGCACACAAAAGTCAAACATTTCCAAGTTGTTAGGAAGCAGACAGCTTATTTTGACAGAACAAAATGAGAATCTGGCCATTTGAAATACTGAGGGCAGAATATCCTTAGCTGGTTGAGCTGGCAATAGTTCACTGAAGTCAAAGGGGCTACCCTAGTCTAGATCTGCTGTGGAATCGGGTTACTGCTGTGAATCCAGACCTTACCCATGTGAGACTGGGAACGAGAAGGCTTCGGGAGACTGTAGCACTAGTAAAATGATGACATGAACTTGGGATGGAGGGCTAAGGAAAAGTCAGAAGCATCAAGGAAAGGAGAGGTGGTCATCACCTGGAGGCAAATGGGGACTAAAAGGTGAAGCCCTGACCCTACTGAAGTCATGGAAAAACTCCTACACCGCAAGAACTGCCAAGGTAGATTAATGGGGCAAATATTTTTTTTAAAAAACCCACTATTTAAAAAGATGATAATTGGTCAAGAGGCAGGGAAACATTTTTCTTGCCAACGGAGTTGAGAGACATTTTCTTTTTTATGTTAAAAAGCAGAGGTATGTGATTATAGGATACGGTCAGTTCAGGTCAATAAACAGTGGTCAGTCTGACCTGTCAGAACTACCTGTTTGGGGCTTGATTCTCAGCCAGCTTCTACATGGCCTTCATTGGCACACTCAGAAATAAACAGCCCCGAGCTACTGCTCTCAACAGGTAGCAGGCAGGCGTGGGCGTTTTGACCAAACGCCACTCCCTCTGAACTCAGTGGTGAAAGCTGACTTAGGTGAGAGCAAAGCATGTCCAATGAGGAGAGCTCTGGCTAATCCCACGCACGAAGTTCACTAATATCAGCATCCACAGTGAGGGACAAAAAACCACCAATGCAGCTTTGGGCAGAGGCAGAATGTACCTGCAAAAACCAAGTTTGTTTCTGAAAACTTGAGCCGGAAAGTCAATGGGGACGGGGACAGGGACCTTCGGAGAAAGCCCGCATTCTTGTTTGCATCTGGCAGAGTGTCCGCTCTTAACCTCAGTATTTTTTGTATCATGGAGCCAGCCCAAAGCCCCAAACGAAATCTCCACTGTGCTAAGCACTATACACACACTCAGTTCCAGCTCAGTGTCAGACTTCATGCCCTTCCTCGCTGCTACTCTTAATTTCAATGGCCTATTGAATTTTGGCCTCCACTAAGGCCACTGCCAGGCCTGTGAGTTAGTACAAAACGCAGTGACAGGTTTTGAGGTGGGTACGCCACAAGTTATTTCATAAGGACCACAGGACCATCAGAGGGTAATAACTAGTGGTCCCTTACAAAGCTTGCCTACAGCACCACAAGTCTGGTCTCTGTTACTAGTGAAAAGAAAACAGATTTCTGTTGAAATGATCTCTGGACTCTGTGCTCAAAGGCTCTGGCTTTGTTCGCTTATTCCCAAAGAACAGACCTTTCTGTCTAGCCCAAACTGGTACAGGGTTGGAACTACTCTTTCCTGCCTAATGCCAACTGTTCCCTAAGATAGCCAACACAATGAAAAATGGTCCTTTATTGGAGTAAGCCAGCATTCTTGCAAGGAGCACTCCCACGGAAAATAACTAAAGGGCATAAGAAGTCATCTTCAACAGAATAAATGTCCACACAGAGCCTGCAGCTGAATGCATTCCTATTGTAATCCTTAATCATGCTTTTACCCAACTGCTCAGAAGAATAAAGTGTACTGACTGTTCTTTATTTGTCCATGATGTTAGTCAGTTTGCTCAGAAAAGCTGCATCAACAGTTTCCCATCCTACTCTGCCTCAGTCCTTGAGGCCAGATCACATGTCTTCATCCAATGACAAAGGCTACCAAGGCAGAAGTAACCTTTCCCCTCCTTTATACATCTACCCATAACAGAACAGTCAAAAAACCCTATGGACATATTTTATCAACAATCTGGATGGAGACACTAACGTTCTTTTGCTATCTAGAATTTCAGATGAGTCCTGCATGCACACGGCTAACGTATATTCTTAACGTACTCAGCAACTGCACATGGACAGGATATGTACACACAAAATACATATTATTTGAATCTAAGTTCCAGGGTCAAATTCTCAGCTGATGTAAGCTGACAGAGCTCTGCTAAAGGCAATGGCACTCTGCCAGTTGTCCCCTCACATCCCCAAGAAAAGGAAATCTAGTGTTAAAAGATTGGGACAGAGTCTGCTCCCTCACTTACAGTAAGAAATTAAAAAACACCAGCCCAGACTTCAATGCTGTTTGATCAGTCATGCCCAACTCTTCATTTGAGGATGAAATTCAAACTCTGTGCAATGCACAAGTCCTCACATAAGTTGTACACAATTTAGTATCTGGATAGTGCAGGTTGTGATGAACAAGGTTACCCATGGCCTCATAAGCATGGCAATCATAGACAGTGTAGTAATGCAAATGCCCAGGAATGGCAGGATAGCTTAAAAGTATTGGCCCTTAGGCAAAACTATTTCCAGGCTTTTGGGAGCCTTATTCTGCCATCCCACACACCTGGGAACTCAATGTGGGGGGGGGGGGGGGGCTTTGCAACCCACATGTAGCTTTGAAGAGACTTTTGAAATCACATACATCTCATTTGATTAATTTATGACTGAACTCTACACTCCGTGCTAAGGGTCAGACTATCCTGAGGTCAGCAAGGCTACTTCTGATTCACACTGCAGTAAAGAAGAACTAAACCTCAGTCCAAAAATCTCCATAAAGCTTGCTGCAAGGAAGTCAGTGGGAAGTTTGCTTGAGTAAAGACTGCAAGATTGGTCCTTAGGCCTGCTGTTTTTTTAAAAAGTAGGAGCTGCTTGTTCCCTTGTTCAGGGGAGAAGGGAGGAAGTGGACGACAAACCGAATTCTTACGGAAATATTGGAGAGTTGAGAACTTCTAAAACATACAAGGCTAGGTTGAAATTTATAGTACTGGACCTAATGTAATTGTGAATTCAGCCAAAGATTGGAGCCATTGTAGTTTAGAATTTAATCCTACAGAACCTTTATTGTCTCGGATGTAAAAATGTATTTATGGGTTAAATGGCACAATTAGGGTCTGCAGTTATACTTGTTTGCATTATTTAATAGAGCTATATTTGGGAACTTTGTAATGTGTATTAGGCTATTACTTCTTGAAAATGCAAAAAATTGTGATTCAACTGCATTTCAGAGTGCTTATTTCACACTTAGAACAGACATATCTAATGGACCAGAGTGGATTTGAATTGATGTCACAGTCCCATCTCTATCTTTTTTCCCCTTCAGCATCTGAGGAAGTGAGTTGTAGCTCACAAATGCTTATGCTCTAATACCCTAATAAATGTGTTCGTTTTTAGTGTGTCACTGGACTCAATGTTTTTGCTGAAACAGACCAACACAGCTCTCTCTCGGAACTGTTTGCCTTTAGTTGATTTATTTTTAAGGGAGAATTTAATGTGGCTATTTGGGAACTGGTTATTCACATGGATTCATTGTAAAGCCAGAGGGGACCACCATGATAATCTAACCTGATCTGCATAAAGTAGGCCAGATAGATGCAGGGATTGCTGGGTGAAACTAACCCAGTAATAGCTGGTAGAACTGAGTGGCTCTTTTTAAAAGGCATACTCTCTCAACATGAAGACTCCAAGCGACATCCCTGGGTAATCTGTTATCTATTGCAACTGTGCCTATCACTTTCCTGCCCAACTCAAAAACAGTGGAGTGGGGATTTATTTCACACAGAGCCCCACTGACGAGGGCTATTTGTGGAGAAAGATGCTACTCAGTGTGCTGAAAGGTCTCAGTCTGGATGGTCACAGGCAGGTGCATTATTTTTGCCTATGCACAGACTCCCATTGACAATGGATTGTAGAGGTGAAGCAAGTGCAGTTACATCTGTCACGTCATTAACATGACCCAACAGCCAGGGTCTGGGATACTATGTAGTTAGGAGAACAGTCTGCAAGGGCACTGCAGAAACTCAGTGATCCATCTGGTTTGGGGATGGCTCGCCATATACTTCCCTTTGGATTTCTTAAGGGAGGCAATATGTACCTAGCTGTTTCTGCACAAGACATGCTTTCATTTCATTTCCCTCGCCATAATTCCTATTTAATATCACTATTGATATTGGATGTGCTTTAACAAAGCGTCCCTTGAAGTTACAAAGCACTGCACAAAGGCCTCTGCCACACCGAAGTGTCATGAAAATTAAAGCACAACTGTTGTCTATTGTGACTAGTATTGGGTTGTCCATAGGGTTTGTGGCTGTAGTGACACTGTTCTGTTTGGATTTTAGTACTGTATTTTAAAATATTAACATGGCCAGATTTTCAAAAAAGCAGTTTTCATTCAGAGCACAATTCAACAAAGCACTTAAGCACATTGGTTTGTGTGAGACTCCACTCTGAGGCTGTGTCTACACTGGCAAGTTATTCCAGAAAATCAGCCGCTTTTTTGGAAAAACTTGCCAGCTGTCTACACTGGCCACTTGAATTTCCGGAAAAGCACTGACAATCTAATGTAAAATCATCAGTGCTTTTCCTGAAAAACTATGCTGCTCCCATTCGGGCAAAAGTCTTTTTCTGGAAAACTGTTCCGGAAAAGGGCCAGTGTAGACAGCAAAAGGGCCAGTGTAGACAGCACAGTAGTGTTTTCCGCAAAAAAGCCCCGATCACGAAAATGACGATTGGGGCTTTTTTGCGGAAAAGCGAATCTAGATTGGCCACAGACGCTTTTCCGGAAAAAAGTGCTTTTCTGGAAAAGTGCCCTGCCAATCTAGACGCGCTTCTCCAAAAAAGCTTTTAACGGAAAACTTTTCCGTTAAAAGCATTTTTGGAAATTCATGCTAGCATAGACATAGCCTGAGTGTTGCCCTGAAGTTTAAAAAAAATCCTACATGGTGTATTTAGGTTACAACTATATTTTGTGTGTGTGTTTACAACACCATCAGAAATTAAAACAAGGATTTGGAAATGTTTGATTTTTGTGACCTGTGCTAGAACTAAAGATAGTTTTGGTGAAAAAATATCAACCATGTTCAAGTAGCAACTTGAATTTTACAGGTTTATTTTGACCCCTTGTTTTTTTAGTACACCATCATAATGAAACCATGTTTAGGGTTATCAGCTATGATGTAGCAACAAAAGATGAAGCCTGCTGTTAAAGGTGCTGTCACTCCTATACAGGAACTGAGACTGATTTTGGTCTTATATACCCGTGGAGTCATTCCACAGAGTTTAAGGGATTGGTGACATGGCTGTAGCGGAGATCCAATTCTGCCCTGTTAGGCTTTCCCATCTCACAGTGAAGGAATAAGTGCTGGCAGCATGAAATATGTAGCCCACAAGCACACCCAAATACAATGAACTACATTTTTCAGAAAAAGATACAAAGCACACCCAGATCCTAAGCACTTTTCTATTCTGCCCAAAACATCCTCCCAGGCAGAGCTCCTAACTCCCTGGAAATGGGGCAGGAAGCCAGGTACTTTAGCCTGGAGTCGATCAGCAGCTATTTTCCCCCATTTTCCTTTGTTGGATCCCTTCAGTCTTTCTCCTTGCACACAACAGTCCTGGAAGCCGGATTCTCTCCTACAAGAATATTTTTTCCCCCTCCTCCTTGAGGCGAATCCCCAGTCCCCCAGCGAGGCCGGCGTGTGCAAAAAAAGACTCTGCCAAGAGGAGGGCTCCAATTGTTATTTTTTTCTAAGGAACCAGAGTTTAGACGCCAGGGGTTACTCTCGGTCAGTCCCAGCAGGGCTGCCTGGCTGGGTTGCCCTCCCTTCCTGCCCGGGCCGCCCCAGCTGGAGGGCTCCTGCTGAGAAAGCAGCGGGGCAGGAGAGAGCAGACCCTGGACACAGAGCGGCTCCAGCCAGGAGCCATGGAGGAAAGCAGCAGAGAAGAAAACCCGGAGCAGCCCAAATAAATCCCTTTGCAAACAAGCGCTGGGGAAAGAGGGGGGAGAAAGAGGAGAGAGAAGCCAGAGGAAGCCACAAAGGAGGACGTGCAGCGGGGGGGGAGGGGAGGGGGGGGCAGAGAGAGAGAGAGGCTGCCCCACAAGGGAGAGGGGACCAGGAAGGCAAAAAGAGGCGACCCTACAATAAACAAAGCTCCGGGCGGTGGGGGGGGGGGGGTGAAGCTGGGGCAGGGAGGGGCTGCCCAGAAGAGGACCCCTACAATAAACAAAGCTCCGTGCAGGGGGTGAGGCTGGGGCAGGCAGGGGCTACCCCAGAAGAGGGGGGAGACCAGGAGGGCAAAGAGAGGCGACCCTACAATAAACAAAGCTCCGGGCGGGGGGTGAGGCTAGGGCAGGGAGGGGCTACCCCAGAAGAGGGGGGAGACCAGGCGGGCAAAGAGAGGCGACCCTACAATAAACAAAGCTCCGGGCAGGGGGTGAGGCTGGGGCAGGGAGGGGCTGCCCCAGAAGAGGGGGGAGACCAGGCGGGCAAAGAGAGGCGACCGTACAATAAACAAAGCTCCGGGCAGGGGGTGAGGCTGGGGCAGGGAGGGGCTGCCCCAGAAGAGGGGGAGACCAGGCGGGCAAAGAGAGGCGACCGTACAACAAACAAAGCTCCGGGAAGGAGAAAACGGGGCGGGGGCTGCCCCTGCCCCAGAAGGGAGGGGAGCCCAGGAGGGCAACGAGGCGACCCTGCAATAAACAAAGCCCCAGCCCGCCCCGCCGGCAGGGACCCCGGGCTGAACATACGCGCCGCGCAGCCCTACCTGGGTGGCAGCCACTTCTCGCTCCCCGGCGCTAGCTCAGCCCCGGCCGGGCTTCGAACCCGCCGCGCCTTTTATAGCGGCCCCGCCGCGGGGTTACTGCCGGTCAAACCCGGCCGCCGTGTTTATGTCGGCCCGTCACTCAGCCGCCGCACGTGGCGAGCCGGCCCGCCTCTTAAAAGGGCCCCGCGCGCAAGTCCCCGGGGCTGCACGCGCAGGGAGCCGGCCAGGGTCGGGGGGAGCCCCAGGGAGCCTGCCTTGGATGCGGGTTTCCCAACTCCTGGGTGGGGCCCCAAAGGTTTGCAAGGGGCCTCTGTAGGCTTTAGGCTGCTGGGCTCCCCACCCAGCGCTGCAATCTCCGGGGGGGCAGCCACTTTGATTCCCCTGGGGTGCTTGGCCCCCTGCTCTACTCCAGGGCTCCCCACAACGCAGCCCTTTTCCCGTGGCCCCACCCCGCCTCTTCCCATCACATTCCCCTGCCTTCACCCAAGCACAGGCTGCCCTGCGCCCCTCCTTGTGCTTCCTTCAGATCAGCAGTGGGCAGAAGGCACTGGGGGGTGTGGAGCCGATCCACAGGCCTGACAGAGGGTGCTGAGTACCCATTATTTTTCCCCCGGGGTGTCCCAGCCCCAGAGCACCCCCCACGTCAGCTCCGAAGGACCCAGAACCAGGCAGGCTAGGCCCAGCCCACAAGACACGGGGAGGCCAAATTTGAGGGAGCGGCACTGCAAGCCCAGGAGGAGCCAAGTCACAACTCTGCTCACACAAATGTGGTTCCTGTCCGCGGGGTGGGGCCAAACCTGGCCAGCAGTGCAAGCCGGGAGATTGCAACACCTAGAGCCAGCCCAGCTTGCCCCACAGGACAGGAGCCAACACTATGAGGAGCGTGGCAGGCTGGACCCAACCCTCCTGGGATGCAGGACCTAACTGAAACCACCTCAGGCCCTTCCACCCCCAGTTCATTTAGTGGGTCACAACAGGATATAAACAATTACAAATAGGGCCTGTGTCCAAAAAGGTTGGGAACCAACGTGCTAGTAAAAGGTCTAGGCTTCACTGGGTGAGTCTCTCTTGCTGGGCCCTGTTACGATGATCAGACTGGTCCCTGATTATACACTGAAAGGCCATCTGTATTCCCTCTCTTCCATGAACACAGCAAGGGCTAACACCTAGGAAGAGAGGCCGTTACACACACAAGTATCCAGAGTATTGCAGGAGTTGTGAGCAGAGCTGGAAGGATAACTGAGGGGAAGAGGCTGAAATTTTTTCCTTTATGAGCAGATAAGCTGCTCGTATCCAAGGGATCATAACATTAATTGGGTCCATGGAGGCAGCTAGCTGCTATTATATAATGTCTGGAAACTTGGAGGTTTTAAAAATTTGAGGATGAATGTTTATACAAACATTCATGCTAGAAGTTATCAATCATTTGTGATGCTCCTTACAAAAAAAATCTTGGTTTCAAAACCCATCTTTGCACTTCTTTAGCTACGCCAGTGCAGACCCCTACACAGAAACATTTTCATTTGAATGGTTTGTTTCAGGGTAGCATGACCCTGTTCATAATCAGTTTCAGCGACACCAAAATGTGACTCGTTACTAGTCAAACCTCAAATTAGCAATTGGTCACCTTGCTTTACTCAATAGACCACATCATGCTGCAGAGTAGCAGGTGAGTTCTGCATGGCTGCTGCCCACAAGTGCCTCCTCTAGTTTTTTTTCTATCCATGTGTAGGATAAATTTTGTTGTACGCACCAAGACACCAAGATGTGCACCACCAATAGAAAGACATGCTGCCAGCTGTGGCCATTCTGCTAATATGGGGCGGTACTTGAATCTCTCGTGGGTGGCCACCCAAGCGCTCAGCTTCCTGGGAAAATTTACACACAGAAATCTGAGTATGTACCCAGTACGTTTATAATGCCCTAGCTTGCTGTGACACTCCAGGCTTCTTAACACGGGATGTTATGGGACAACTCTTCTATTGCATCCAGGGACTGTGTGCAGAAGTGGTCTAGACTGAGAAAATTCATGTCCTGACAAGAGCAAAGCTGGTATGAGGTTACTTCCTTCTGCCCAAAGTCTGCTGTAGACTGCAGGAAACTGCACAGCATTTTATGTTGGTCCAACCATTTTTTGAAAAACACCTTCAGTTAAACCAGTGCAACCATCACTGGAAATAAATCAGGAGTGAAATCTGACCCTATTGAAGTCAATGAGAGTTTTGCCATTGACTTTAATAGGGCCGGGATTTAATTCCATATTATTTATTGCAAGGAACAAAAAATATGAATGGCAAAAGTTAGCAGCTCACCAGCAACCCATTGGCTGTAAACTGTTAATCTCAACAATTTGCTCAATGGGTCCCACATTAGGAAGAAATGTGGACCAGATCACAAGAAAAAAGGGCTAAACTCATATGTAAAATTATTTTCAGTGCGTAGTTTGACCGGTTGTATTTGTAAGACCTCTAGTCAACAGCTTGTTCAGCTTCTGGAGAAATGTGCTTGACTACCCAATTCACTGTGCTAGGATCCTGAGTCGGTGTCAGTTGTCCATAATTACCCCCAGCTAAGGAACTGTGGAGAAATTTATTGCTGTTCAGATTTCCCCTTTCTGCCATGCCTACAGGTATATCACTAAAGAGGAGCACAAAAGCCAGTGGCATAGAGGCTGTGAATGCATGCACATTGTGAATTATTCCATGCACAAAATTCTAGATGGCAAACACATTTAAAGCACAAGAGCCAGGACAGTCTAAATTAGGGTTCCCAGTGCAAAGCCATTGCTCATATGTAACAAAGCTGTTTGCACCTCTGCATGTTAATACTTTGCTTTAAAAGGAGCAACCGAGGTATGGAAACTCTCTCTGCATCTCCAGCTTTGTGCATTTCAATGCTCAGCTTTAAAGCTACATTTTTACTGTACTTCTTTCATTCTTTAAAGAAAGATATGGAGACTAAAGTGAGTGATCTCTTCTTCTCCCTCCCTCCCCCAAAATAGGCTCACAAAGGATTATGCTTTAAAATAAAATTAGCCATGTAAGCCTCCAACATACCAGGAAGTAATCAAACAAATGTGCACAATCACATATGTGCACATTAAACTCAGAATGGCATAATACTGTAATCTCACAACTAAATTAAATCACAACAGACAGAGTTTGACTGTCTGGTGGTATTCTGTCAGTTCCATCACAGCCGTTGCAGCACCATCTCGATGCTTTGGATTTATAAAACAGTGGGACAGAAATCAAAATCTGTACTGAGATATTTTCTGTAATCTGTTACTCCTGGTTTCTTTTTGTTCCTCTGTTTCCAGATGGTTTGAACAACATATAGATCAGCAGCTTTTTGAAAGACAGGTTACCACTTGGAGAGCTATCGGAGAACTATGATCTAGACTTAAGGCTTTTAACTTGTCTACTGCCACCTGCCCCATGGAAGGTGAGAAGTGCTATGTTATCCATACGAGAAAACCCTAAAAATCAACAAGTAGTCTTGTAGCACCGTAAGGACTAACAAAACTTGTAGATGGTATCATGAGCTTTCGTGGGCACAGCCCACTTCTTCAGATGACAGGAGTGGTTTGCGCCCACGATACCAGCTACATGTTTTGTTAATCTTTAAGGTGCTACTACACAAATTGGTGCTTTTTAAGTTTTTCCTGTTACAGACTAACTCAGCTACCCCTCTGAAGCTTTTTATTATCCATACGATTTGGGTACATAATAATTTAAGGACTATCAGTCATTTGTGAGGGTTCTGAATTCTCTGCACGACTCCTACCATCCTCACCACAAAGAGGGTGTGACCTATATATATATAACCATTCTGTCAGTCACCAATATAAACCAGGGTCTATTTAAAAAAAAACAAAGGAATTTATAAATGGCCAGAGCCTCAATTAATTACACTGAGGCCAGGTCTACACTGGACCCAGCAGCTCGGCTTAAGGTACGCATTTCCAGCTATGTAGAATACCTACCTAGAGACAGCTTACCATAAGCCAAGCCTGGCAGGGCACCCTCTGAGTTCAATTTAATGAGTCTTAACTAGACTCACTGAATCAAGCTCCAGAAGATGAATCACAGCAGAGTGAAGACAGTCTTATTAGCCGCCGATCTATTCCATTGCTTTTGAAGCTGTGTTTTATAAATTAAGAAAATGTGCACATCAGATATTCTAAATTTAGTAATCAGTCACGCTTTCCCTTTTCAAGTTCCTCAAATGCAAATATACGCCTATTGTGTTACAGTAAGAGTGCTCACTCAATTTAAGTCCACCTCGTCAGCTGGTTTCAACAGGTGCCTCCACTGATCTGGGGCCTTTTAGGGTTCTTTGCAATAATCAACATCTGGGATTTCTCTGCAAGACTGAATTCTGCTCTCAAAGAAACTGGTTTAATACACCAGAGACACTCTGCCTCTTTCACAGGTTTCTTAGACATCCATCTAAGAAAGTTCAAAACTAGACAGTCAATTGGGATTGGTCCTGCCTGGGGCAGGGGGCTGGACTTGATGACCTCCTGAGGTCTCTTCCAGCTCGAGGATTCTATGAATTCTGATTCGGGCTCATTCACAAAGTCAACGAGAGTCTTGCCCAAGGCAGAACCTCTGCATTTGACCCAATAAGACTAACAATACTATAGATCAGCTCCTCAGAGTAAATGTGAGTAGCACCAGAAAAGTCAATGGAGGATCGATATTAAATGTGTCTGAGAATCTGACTTTTTAAATGAGCAATGGGATTTTCTGAGCTGACCTTCCCCCTTTAACAGAGCTGTGGATTATTTTAATCCGCATTCTCTTCCCACTTTAGTCACTGAGGTAAAAAAACCTCCAGTCCTTTGTATTCAAACATTTCCTTGATTTAAATGTCCATAGTGGGCTTTTCCTTGATAGTGTGCACCAAGAAAGAAAAACAAATGCACCATCAACATTTTGATCCTTTTAATTCTTCATGCCAAATATATACACTCTGGCTGTGTCTAGACTGGCAAGTTTTTCCGCAAAAGCAGCTGCTTTTGAGGAAAAACTTGCCAGCTGTCTACACTGGCCGCTTGAATTTCTGCAAGAACACTGACGATCTCATGTAAGAAATCAGTGTTTCTTGCAGAAATGCTATGCTGCTCCCGTTCGGGCAAAAGTCCTTTTGCACAAAAACTTTTGTGCAAAAGGGCCAGTGTAGACAGCTCAGATTTGTTTTGCGCAAAAACGCCCCGATCGCGAAAACGGCGATCGGGGCTTTTTTGTGCAAAAGTGTGTCTAGATTGGCAGGGACGCTTTTCCGCACAAAGTGCTTTTGCGGAAAAGCGTCCGTGCCAATCTAGATGCTCTTTTCCGCAAATACTTTTAACGGAAAACTTTTCCGTTCAAAGCATTTGTGGAAAATCATGCCGGTCTAGACGTAGCCTCCGTGTCCACCTATTTAGCCAAAGGTATTTCAGAGAGCTCTATCATGCTGAGCCATTAGGGCCAGTCTCTGATTAGATGGATCGCTGACCTGCTCCAGTCCTGCAATTCATATGTCCCCGGGATACAGATATCGGTCCTGGTTCACCACTCTGTCACTCCAATTTTACATCTTGACATCCGTGGCTGTATGCCAGTTTATAATTGGGCGAATAAAGGGGCGAGTCAGTCCCTTTATTGGGTTTGTCCCTTTATCACCCCCCGCTCTCCTCCTCCCCCCACTGTAGCAACCTACTGTCACCTGCAACTTAAGTCACTCTGACTCAACAAATGGGGACACACTTTAAGTAGTGATCTCATTTATGATCAATGAATAGCAAATTCATCTCCAAAATAAGGTTTAATTTCCCCGGGAATCCATTTCATGATTGATCAGGCTCAGTGCGTTTCTCTCCAGTGCCCTGCTGCGTAGGGAGCCACATAGGAACATCTCAGCAGAAATCTGACTCCTTCATATCCCAAATATTAAGGCGAAGAAAAGCAAATGGTGATTTTTTTCACTCTACTAACAGAAAGAAGGAACCTCTTCTTGAAAACTGATTAAATTAAATATTCCCTGCAAAGAAAGTGTTTTGTAGCCTGATTTACTTTTTGATGTAAAGGGTCAAAAGAACATAAGAACATAAGAACGGCCGTACTGGGTCAGACCAAAGGTCCATCTAGCCCAGTAGCCTGTCTGCCGACAGTGGCCAGCACCAGGTGCCCCAGAGAGAGTGGACCGAAGACCATGATCAAGCGATTTGTCTCCTGCCATCTCTCTCCAGCCTCTGACAAACAGAGGCCAAGGACACCATTTTATCCCCTGGCTAATAGCCTTTTATGGACCTAACCTCCATGAAATTATCTAGCTTCTCTTTAAACTCTATTATAATCAGATATAGATGTAGAATTTTTCTGCCTTAAAAAAACAAAGAAAACAAAAACTCTAAGAATATCAGGAACATGTCATCTGCACCTGCTGCTTCCCCGGCTAAACCAAATCAGAACAGGAAGCTTTTCAGTCCTTAAAGAGGTTGGGATTCAGAATCAAAAGCATCTCAGGCATCTGGAGCTAAATGTGGACTCACTCATTCACCCACCCACTTTTATATATTATTATAATCAGCCAAAAAAAAAAGCACAGGTGGAGACAAATAGCGCACAACCCCATTTCTGATCCTTTATGCATGCTCTGCAAAAATTCTTCCATGTCAGAAATGCTAAGCACTGGTTCTCAGAGCAAAGCAAGGCTGAGATTAGACACCCAATCCAATGGGTGCCTGCATTCCTTAATCAACTTTATAAATTCCACTCTATATCACTTCAAAATTACAGCTTCAACATTCTGCTCTGTCTCAGTGTATTAGCAGTCAGGGGCTTTTCAAATTTTAGCTGCCTCAGGACTTTCAAGCTGAAAGGATGTTGTGCTATTCAGCTTGCAGAGCGGATGATGGCAACCCTGCCAGCAACACTGAGAAGTTGTGTCAAAGGCAATGTGATGGCAGACCTGCTGAGCTGGGGAACTCCATGAAGCAGGGCCTCATGTGCCTTATGTCTCTTCTCAGCAGTGTCCAATTTTAGACCACGATTCTCCAGCTGCATCCACACGGGTGCAGGGTTTTGCCTGAAGTGGTGAGGTTGAAAGACTGCGGCCCAATAATTTATTTGCCAACACACAAGGTATTAAGCACTCCCCCTCCCACCCACCTCCCCGACGTAAGCTGCTTGAACAAAACTGCAGGCAACCCATCAAAGTCATCTGACCATTGTTTTTCCACATATATTCAATACCCATTTAAAACAGCCGCGATATTTCATCGGCTTTCTGCTTTAACTTCAATACTGCACACAATGATTGAGACAACTTGAAAGCCCAGGTTAATGATTTGATTATGCACGTTCCAGGAAGCATAGCGAATAAATCTCCAGAGGTGGCAAAGCTGATTTGAGGGCTGTTTACAATGCAATTATTAGTTTATTCATAACCATGGCTGTAACAGGACCGAAACGCTTGCAAGTTGCCATGCATAAGCAAACGAAGGCTGAGTTATTGGTAGAGTCCCGCACCTGAAACCAGATCACATGCAACATGGATGCCAACGTTAGTATAGTCATGCCAGAAGTCTGTCTGCACTGGGACAGCTATGATTGTAGCTCTGATCAAATATTTCATTCCAAAGTTTGTCAGGTAAGTGGGCTTTCCCCCCAAACACTAGAAAATGGTGAATTGGTTTCCTGAAAAACGTCCGAATTTTTTACTGAAAACATGAAAATCTTGTTTTCTAATGAAACTCTTTGTTTTTTCCTTATTTATTGTTCCTTCTCTCTCCCATCTCCCTGTCCCTACTTGTTTTACCCGGTGGGGAAAAAAATACAAACAAAAGAGAAAAGGGGGGGGGGGGAGAAAAAAATGGGGGAAGAGGAGGCAGAGAAAACGAGGGAAAGGAAAACGAAAAGCCTTTTGGTGTTTGAGTTGTCAGGTTTTTCCCCCAAGAAGCCAAATTTTTCAGGAAACATACCATGTTTGACAAGTTCTGCAGATCTACAACAAGGCCTTATATTTCTAGATTCTTAGGCGTTGGCATGATCTAATCTGACTCACTGCAGAACACAAGTGGTAGAACTTCCCCAAAATTGTTCCTAGAGCATATTTTAGAAAAACATCCCATCGTGATTTCAAAATGGCCAGTGATGGAAAAATCTACCGCAGTCGTTTTGTTCCAATGGTGAATTGCTCTGCTAAATATATGCCTTATTTTTAGTCTAGTTTGCAGCCTGTATTTGTCTAGCTTACATCATGGGATACATTCCTCTACTACAGTAACGAACCCATTATTATTTTGCTCCTTATAAACTAATCAAGTCATTCCTTAACTTTCTCCTTGTTAAGCTAAACAGAGTCAGCTCCTTGAGGCTATCGCTATAAAGCGGGGGGAGGGGACCCGTTTTTGGGTCGGGGGCCGCCGACCCACAGAAAAATCAGTCGGGGCCCACACACAAGCGAGAAGCAAACATCTAAAAAGCAAGCCCTCCCTGACATGACCCCTGGCTGAGAAGGAGAAATACACTCCCCACATTCCCCTTACACCAGAGCCTACTGGGGTCCAGGCTAGTAGATTGTGTACTTCAGCCCCACAGGGAGGTGGTGGTGGGGGGGTGGCTTGAGTGCTAGTGCAGGCTCCCCAGTGCTAGAGGGAGCCCTGAGCCTTGGGGGCCGGATCCAGGCAAGCTGGGAGCCACATCTAGCTCCCAGGCCTTAGATTCCCCACCCCTGCTCTAATGTATTTTCTAACCCTTTAATCATCTTGTGAATCTCTTAATCCTCTCTCATTTATCAACATCCTCCCTAAATTGCTGGTCCTAGAACTGAACACACTTCCCAGTGCCAAACACAGAGGTAAAATAACCTCTCGATGGCTACTTGAGAGTCCCCAATTTATGCATCCCAGGATGCATCTGCCTTTTTGCCCAGAGCATCACATTGGGTGCTCAACTTCAGCTGATTGAACAAAATACTTGCAGGAAGTTGGGGGGACGGAGACAGTCACTGCTGCCCTGGAGACAGTGCCCCATCCTGGAGACAGTGTGACCTACACCCTTTGCTCCCAGATGTAGAATTTAGCTGTATTAAAAACACATCGGCTGCGTCTACACTGGCCCCTTTTCCGAAAGGGGCATGCTAATTTTCAACTTCGTAATAGGGAAATCCGCGGGGGATTTAAATATCCCCCGCAGGATTTAAATAAAGATGTCCGCCACTTTTTTCCGGCTTGTAGAAAAGCCGGAAAAGAGCGTCTAGACTGGCCCGATCCTCCGGAATAAAGCCCTATTCCAGAGGATCTCTTATTCCTACTTCAAAGTTGTCAGGTATTCCTACTTATTCAAAGTAGGAATAAGAGATCCTCCGGAATAGGGCTTTATTCCGGGGGATCGGGCCAGTCTAGACGCTCTTTTCCGGCTTTTCTACAAGCCGGAAAAAAGCGGCGGACATCTTTATTTAAATCCCGTGGGGGATATTTAAATCCCCCGCGGATTTCCCTATTACGAAGTTGAAAATTAGCATGCCCCTTTCGGAAAAGGGGCCAGTGTAGACGCAGCCATCTTGTTTACTCACATCCATTACACCAAGCAGTCCAGGTTGGTCTGAACCAGTGCCCCGTCCTTGTCCTTGTTCCCCCCCCCACCCCCCTCCAAATTTTGCATCGTTTGCTAACTTTAATCAGGGATGAACTTATGTTTTCTTCTTTGGTGTTGACAAAAAAAACCCCAATGAAACAGCGACAGGCCTAGCACGGATCCCGGTGGGGCCCCACTGGAAACAGACCCTTTCAATGCTGACTCAGTGACAGGCGCCTTTTGAGATCCTGTCCGTACTAGTCTCTTGCAACCAGGACTGGGTCCCCTGTTTGTAGTCCAGTCACAAGTAACAGGGTTCCCTTTGCGTCCACACAGCAGCCTGACATTTGAGGCCTGTTCACCCACCACTGATGAAGGCAGAGGGGTGGACAGAGCAAATACCAGTGGCACTGCAACCCCCAAGTGTCAGGTTGCAACACCACTGGATTTGGGGGGCCCCCTCAAATCGGGAGGGGGCAGGGAAAACTGCTCTTCAACCAGGACAGGAGGTTTGGGGACCAAAAGCAGGACAGTCCTGCAAAGCCAGGGACAGTCGGGAGGGAATTGGCATTTGTTGCTATCAAAACTACTTGTGTATCTCCTCAGTTCTTCCCTTGCTCTAGCCTATGCTCTCCACAGCTGGCAGCTTGCATGCTGAGAGAATACCATGCTGCCCCAGCAAAGGAGACTGAGTGCTTGGAAGACATGCACCCTGAGCTGCCTGCTTTGCAGCACATCCTAGGCTGTGCTGGCACACACAGCTGCAGGAAAGAGGACTGGGCAAACCAATGAGAGAGATGGCTAGAAGGCTGCATCTATACAGCCAAAAAAAAAATCCCCGTATGCTGGACCAGTTGGCTGTGTTTACACAGAGGAATTTAGGAAAGGGAGCCACCCTGGCTTGGCAAGAATGATCAGCAACGGTGGAAGTGTCAGTGTTCACAAGCCACCCGAATTTTCTCCACCCCAAAAGCCTTAGATAGCCCCCTTGATTCCAGTTACAACCGCGTTACACCACCACTGGGGGATTTTGGCCTCAATACCAATTGCAAGCAGCGTTGGAAACGAGAGTGACTCAGTCAGCTCCATTTCCTGCTCTGCCATTGGCCCACAAGTGTCTAAACTACAGAATGTGCTGGCACTCGGACAACATGGAAATTGAGCAATCGCGGTTAACACCCTGTTTAGCAGTTGCCCTATCATCACTTAGTTCCATCCAAACCCACGATGCTATCCGTGAGAAGTTTCACCCGGCCTTTCCGGGCCTTGTCCTTCTATTTGAGACGTGGATAGCTTGAGAAGTCTGGAGAGAAATCGTGCCTGATGAAGATACAAAGGAGATCAGGCCTGTCTCTACGACAGGCAAGCAAGGCCAAATTAGCTCTCCATCTTTAAATATCAGCATGGGCGTACATTACCTCAGAGGTAGCCACAAACCTAAAGCCTGGGGGCTGGATGCAGGCCCCAGCCTGCCTAGATCTGGCCCCCAAGGCTCAGGGCACCCCGCCAGCATTGGGGAGCCTGCATTAGTGCTCCCACCTCCGCACCCTCCCATAGGGCTGGAGCACAGAAATCTACTAGCCTGCCCCTCCCTCCCCCCGGGCTCTGGTGTGTGAGGGGAATGTGGGGAGTTTCTCCTTTTAGTTGGGGACCACCTCAGTGATTGGTTGGTTTTTGCTTCTCACTTGTGTGTGGCCCTCCAACAGATTTTTCTGAAGGTCAGTGGCCCCCCGACCCAAAAAAAGGTTCCCCACGCCCCTGCTTTACATCGCCCTTAATAGTTCGTTATGCACTCAGTTGCCATCTTTGCAGGTGTGGAAGTTCTGCGTGCACATTTTTCATTCAGGCCCGGAGATAGTCCGAAAATGGTGGCTCTCAAAAGCTAGTCTTCCTCTAGCCTGTTACTGAGCAAGCGAGTTGCTTTTGAGCTCACGGCCTTTCAGGTCTTGCACCCCCCCTTTGCTTTAGCTGCGTCAAGGTTTTCAGCTGCTCAGATGAGTCCTGTGGCTAATATCCTGTTTTGTGGTGATATTGGTGTGCAAGCAGATGTCAGCTTTTTTTTTTTTTTAACACGCACACACTGGAAACTGAGCTACTGTACGAAGTGAGAAGCAGCTGCAATGGACGGATGTCAGAACAAGGAGCAATGGTCTCAAGTTACAGTGGGGGAAATCTAGGTTGGGTATTAGGAAAAAACTATTTCCCTAGGAGGGGGGTGAAGCACTGGGATGTGTTACCTAGAGAGGTGGTGGAATCTCCATCCCTAGAGGTTTTTAAGTCTCGGCTTGACAAAACCCTGGCTGGGCTGATTTAGTTGGGATTGGTCCTGCCTTGGGCAGAGGGCTGGACTTGATGATCTTCTGAGGTCTCTTCCAGCGCTATGATTCCAGCTCTATGATTCTATGATAAAATCCCACATCAAAAAAATGCAGAGGAGGGGTGGATTTTGAAGGGACACATCCCATAACTGTTCATGATGCTTGGATTAATTCAGTTGTGCTTTGCGACTTAAACGCCTTGTTAATGCTTTGTGCCAGGGGTGTGGCTGTTATTGAATCAGGCTTATTAAAGTAGTGCCTAGAGACCAACCAAGATCAGGGACTTGATGTGCTAGGCATTATACAAACACCCAGGAATAGTTCCTGGTGACAGAGACAGCTAATTGCAGAGCCTTCTTGAAGAGAAGAAACGTACAGATTGAATCTTTCACCATCAGTTCGACAGAGTTTTGAGGGCCCATCCCCAAGTTGTATTTACTCCTGGTTTAGGGAGACACATTGGCTACATCTACACTACAAGTTTTCTCAGCAAAAAATAAGCTAATAAGGGACTCATTTGCATGAGTCGCAATCTCATTTGCATATTTTCTGCTGCTCCGTTTTTGTGCTAGAGTTTATGCGCAAAAACAAACAGTGTGGATGTTTTCTTTTCATGCAATAACACCTTTTTCTGCAAGATCCTTATGCCCCCAAAAAGGAGGTTTACCGATCTTGCAGAAAAAGGGGTTTTTGCACAAAAAGGAAACATCCACGCTGCTTGTTTTTGCGCAAAAACCCCTAGCGCAAAAATGGAGCGGCAGAAAATATGTAAATGAGATTGCGACTCATGCGAACGAGTCCCTCATTAGCAAATTTGTTGCCGAGAAAATTCGTAGTGTAGATTGTGTATTGTTTCCCCTCTAACTAGCTGGAAAACTCCATTGGTCCAATTCACCGCTAACAAAACTCCAGCATTTTAAATGGCATGTCCTCCCCACCCCCCCAAACTGAGCATTTGGCCCCACGTATGGCTGAGTAAAAGGAGAAAACTATTCTAAGCCCCTTACTGTGCTACTTCATATAAAAAGCCTCTTTACGCAGCCCATGAGAGAGCAAAATAGCCCTTTTCACAGAGCAGTACTCAGAGCAGAGCTAGGAGGCAGATTAAAAGACGAATTTCAGCTTTGAGGGTCTTTTATTTTGCCCTTCATTGGCTTGTGGTCAGGGCTCACATCGGACCCCCTTGTTGCAATTAAGGTTCATATTTCCAGCAAGAGCTCTCCTGCCTACGTGTGTCCCTTTCACCCTGCTATAAATCACTCATAAGCTTAACAAGATTCAACAAGAGAGTTCGGCTCCCACGAACAAGACCAAGGGCTGACAGCCATGAGGCTGGGTCTGCCGTCGGTGCAAACCAGCCCTGGTGCAAACAGACCTGGGCTGATTTCCAACCGCTGAGGATGTGACTCGCTTGTTTTTTCTGTTTAACACGCACGCGAAAGCTGGACACCAAGCACAGCGCAGACACGCCCCGTGACAGATCTTTCCCCTCCATCTCTCTTGCAGGGGTGAAGAATGGTTTCAGGTAGGTCTGCACTGCAATAAAAACCCTGCAGCAGCTCTTCTTAAAGCCTCGTTTATTTAACTCAGGCTTGCGGAGCTCAGACTATGGGGCTAAATATTGGTATGTAAACATTTGGATTCGGGCAAGGCCAATTTCGGGGGGAGGGAGGAAGGACAGGAGAGCCATTTGGCCTGGGCCGTCAGCTTCAAATTTAAACCCTTGTTAGTTTTCCCGTGTGCAGAAAAAGGCTAGACGTGCATTTGTTCAATACAAATAATGCTGTCTCTGTTTTGGGGCCTTGTTGTGTTTTCGTGGGTCATTTCTATTATGGCGAGAGGGCCTCAAGAGCTAGAAGTGGCTTGGGCCTCTCTGGACCTCAGAAGGCCTGGACGCAGGCAGGACCCTGGGCTCTGAGACCTAGCAGGGCTGCGGAGCCTCTCCTCGCAATTCAAGCCCTGCAAAGCTACGTCGGCTGACCCAGGCCAGCTCCAGCCAATGCCGATTTACGCTGAGTCCTCATGCGCAAGTCAGTCCTTGCCTTTCCAGCACCCCATTTGCTCACCAAAATGCCTCACAGCCTACCCACTGCACACCACCCTGACCTCATCTGGGCCGCCCACGAACCATTAAAAGCATTTGTGGAACAGAGTGTCTAGATTGGCAGGATGCTTTTGCACAAAAGCCCTTTTTGCGGAAAAGCATCCGTGCCAATCTAGATGCGGTTTTGCACAAGAAAGCCCCAATCGCTATTTTCGCCATCGGGGCTTTTTTGCACAAAACAGTCCTGACCTGTCTACACTGGCCCTCTTGCGCAAATACATTTGTGCAAGAGGGCTTTTTCCCAAATGGGAGCATCATAGTATTTGCGGAAGAACACTGACAATCTTACATCAGATCCTCAGTGTTCATGCGCAAATTCAAGCAGCCAGTGTAGACAGCTGGCAAGTTTTTCCGCAAAAGCAATTGCTTTTGCGGAAAAACTTGCCAGTCTAGACGCAGCCTAACTGTCTCAAGTTGTGTCCCCTAAGTCACTAGCCGCACTCTCCACAGTGTAAGCCTTGGGGTCTAGTTTACTATTTGCATTTGGTCACAACTGAATTACTCCTGTTTTGAACATTCATCTAGCTCAGGAGGCCGCCTGAGACAGGCCCCCTGAGACCACCACGGCGCCTCCCGCTGGTCTCCTCAGTAGTTAGCTCCTCAGCCTCAGGGTACCGTCTACTGCCTGGTGTCTCACCCTCAGTTACCGGTCTCCTGCACGCCTCACCTCTCAGGGGACCCCAACCCCTAGACCCCCCTTGCCTCAGTGACCAACTGCCAGTCATCATCTAGCCCAGGGGTGGGCAAAAGGGCCTCCACAGGGTGGATCCGGCCCATGGAGGCCCTGCTGCTCCCACACTGTTATTCCTGAAAATAATCAGGGTAGCGGCATTGCGCAAGAGGGTTTTTCTTGTGCAAGAAGGGGCAGTGTAGACAGCTCCTTCTGGCGCAAGAGCCTTTTCCGCAAAAATGGTGGCTCATTAGGTATGCAAATGAGGCTTGGCGATATTCCACGCTTAGCCTCATTTGCATATTACTGGCGCAAGAACCCGCCAGTGTAGACATAGCCAAATATGGGAAACACCGGAACTAAATTTGTCTGTGCAAGCTTAATTCACAAGCCCTGCACCTATGTATTAAGATACAGTCTTTAATTATATGATCACATACTATTTTCTCCCCTTAGGGCACCTATATGATTCAGCAGACCCCAGTCATCTGTGGGCAGAATTAAACCTGGGACCCTTAGAGTAGGAGCCTCAACCATCTGAGCTAAAAGCCAGCTGGCTCTGGAACAGACTCATTCTTCTATCTGGAAGTGGTCTCAGGGCCACTACTTGGACAGCAAACCACACCCGGCAGGTGTTGTGGGGGTTACAAGTGCACAGGAGGGTCAATTTGTTGTTTTCTTCTCATTGTTCAACATGTGGTCCTAGGCCATACTTACTGCGCACTATTCAGATCCCACAGATTATTAATTTCCTGGTGAGTTTTTCCACGCTATTCATCTCTATCACATCTGAGTGCTTCACAAATATTACTCCTTTCATTTTCACAATGAGGTCAGCGAGAGTTATTATCCCCAATTTACAGATGGAGAATGGAGCCACAGCAAGATTGTAGCCAAGAGTGTCCACTGACATTGCGTGCCGACTTGAGAAACTTAAGGCCTGATTTCTCAGCGTGCTTAGTGTTACGTAACACATTACGTTTTCAGAACACAGCTCCTACTGGCTTCAGTTGTAGCCCTGAATATTCACGCAGTGCCTCGGCAAATCAGCTCTCGTTCTCTAAAATGGCTGAACCATTTTAGATGCAACTTTCTACAAAATGTCAGCCTGAAACAGAGACCCAACATGGGGAATTTCAGCACAAACAGTCGCAGTTCGACAAAGCTATAAGCAACTGAAAAGGACCTTATCATGGGAAGTATTAGGTGACCTTTTGTCTAGATGGCGTTACCAGTTCTACCATATAATTAACATAGACTAAGCCAAATTGCTTGATCTGTAGACAAGCCTAATTAATATTAATGCTGACTCTCAGTAAAGCACAAAGCCTTTGTGCCAGATGTATTTTTAAAAAGAACATGGCAGTTAGTTACCAGAAAACATCTTTTTAGCCACAAAAACTGATACAACATGAACAGATGTTGAGCTCAGACATTTGCGCCTTACACCTGGTCTGAACAGAATATTTCTACTATAGGCTTGTCTATACATAAAAATTGTATTGTTTTAGCTAAACAAGTGTAGTTAAAGAGGCACAACCTCTCTAGTGTAGATTTAGTTATATGAAGGTGTGTATGCTGTGTACAGGAAGAATAATAAACTGTACCAGTAGAAGGTTTTTTGCTGCCAATACAACAATCCACATTGGGAGTTATGGCAGAATAATCATAGGCCAGGTCTATTGGTGGAGAAAATCGATGTAAGATACACAATTCCAGCTATGACAATTGCATAGCTGGAATCAACGTACCTTACATAGATTTTCTGAGGCAGCTCCACAGCGGGAGGTCGACGGGAGAAACTTTCCCATCGACGTCCCTTACTCCTTGTGATTGTGAGGAGTACCACAGTCAGCAGGGCACCCTCAGCGTTCGATTTAGTAGGTCTTTACTAAACCCGCTAAATCGAACTCCAGAAGATCGACTGCTAGAGCGGCAAAGATAGACAAGCCCAGAGTCAAAATTCACACCCGTAATCTGCATAATTAAATGAGGACAAAAATCAGTGTGTAGAACTGGCCACTAAGCTTAGATCATTACAAGAATGTTCTCACACACAGCTGCATTGGTTTACCTACATCGATATAAAAATCACACCTGTTGTTACATCGACCGACTCCTCTTTGTGGTTGGATCGGGTAGTTGCCATGAACAGCTCACTCCTGGCGGAGAGAGCCAACACAGCCGTGTCAGCTGGCTTTAATTACAAGGGCAGATTTGGCAGCATGGGTGCTTGTGCGGGCATAGCTGGGGCTGGATCTACCAGTTTCCATGCAGCTCAGCCTCCAATTCTCACGACTCCCTGACTGTCACATGGAGGTTCCCCGCCCCTCCCATTCACCACTGTCCTTCTGTACGTTATTACATTATTCCTCCCTCCTGGCCCAGTCTGATCCTACCACTGTTTTTCGGCTCGCCACTTCCTCCCAACCCTATCTCTTTCCTTCTTCAGGCAGGAGCCAGGAGAGGCCGTTTTTGAAATGCTAGTGGACAGGTGAATGAGAGTACTCTGAGAGGTGACAGTCAATTTGAGAGTGTCACCCTCTAACTGCAGGGAAATTGCCAGGCCGGCCCATTATCAGTCACTTGCAACCTCTGGGATGTCTGCCCTGACACAGGCCTATTCTAGCTTGAATCTAGCTGGCTTGTGTACCGATAGCAGTGACACTGCAGCAGCACAGACTTCAGCATTGGTGGTATATGCCTGTCCCGCAGCATCCTGGGTAATTACAGCCTAGCTCTATGTGAACCACCATGGCTCCTGTGTTGGCTAGATCTAAGTTAGTTTGAGATAGCTGGGCCTACCCGTTGCCCATGCAGACATGCCCTGAGCTGTAGTTGAACTTTCAGAGTCTGGAACGTCTTTCTGAAGTTCCGCAAAGAGATGTCTCACATCTGGTTGTTGTATGAATTCAGGTCTGGGTCTGAATTCAGGCCTGAGCTTGTTCTAAGACAAGTCATCCGACTGAGTGATTATTAATGCCTGAATGCAATTATGCTAAACTCATTAGTGTTCCTAAAGCATTCTGAGCTCTTCAAATGGAAGGAGCTATTGTCGTGTGGTTTGGTTTTTAGATACACGAGGAACCAGTAAAAACACCTCAGATGAACTCTTGTTAACTTTGTTGTGCACAGAATAGTAAAGGAAAGCAGTGCAAAGTTACACAGATCTGTTTCAATACATGGGATAGTAAGCCCAGACAGTATAACAACACCTTTACCTAGGACAATACACAAGCTACTCAGTTATGAGAATATGAATATGCATATACTTATTCCTGTGAATCACACACACCCACACATACACAAACCGAACCACACGACAGCTATAGGCACACTCATTACTGCCAGGCAAGTTCATTAGATCTACTTCAGAAGTTGCACCAATATAATTAAATTTAAATGGATTACATTTAAATGTCCACACAGATTTTGGTTAATTAAAAAAAAAAAAACTCTCTAACTTAATTTAAATTAAGCCAAAATAATCCTTGCTTAAACTGAAATAAATTTGCACACAAGGCTGCAGAGATGCTCTTAACTACATCTGTTTAAAATCACACCTGAAACAGCAGCGTAGCAGTAGGGAAGATGTAACTGAGTTCTATAGTTCATATTCCATTTAGGTAAACAGAAGCGCTTCCCACTTCTCTCTCATCTATTATTTCAGTCTCTCTTCAAGCTCAGGCAGGTACCCTTTTGGTAACACATTTAAAAAGGTTGCCTTCGCAATAATCCAAAAATGTGGCCTTGTCTACACACTGCTTGGAAACAGCAGCAGAACTACGTCGCTTGGGTGTATGAAAAATCAAGACCCCTCAGCCATAATGGCCTAACCTTTCCACACACAGTGCTGTTGGTGGGAGAACTTCTCCCACTGACATAGCTATCATCTGTCAGGCAGATGGTTGAACTACACCAATGGGAGAGTTATATGGAGATATACCTAACTCCCAGAACTGGATGGGACTTTGAGAGGTCATTAAGTCCTCTCAAAGAAGAACACTCCCTTACCTTCACAGCTGGACCAAGCACCATCCCTGACAAATTTCCCCCCAGATCCCTAAATGGCCCCCTCAAGGATTGAACTCATAACTCTGGTTTTAACAAGCCAATGTGCAAACTGCTGAGCTACCCCTCCCCTGTTCTCCTGCTAGCATGGAGCATCTTCATTAAGAGCTACCGTAGTGCATCTGCATCAGCATAGCTACACTAATGCTGCCTTTTAAGTGTAGACAACCCCTTAGTTATGTCACAGCAATCCCCTTGGTTGGGCACCCTGAAAGCAGTTTAAGTGTGCCTCTAATTCCATCATTACACGTCCTCATTCTTTAAATGAAAGTTTAGATTTGTGAACGTGAGTGTAAGGCAGTTTAAAAAAAAACCTGTAGAATCATGCAGTTATTTTTGCAGCTGTATACTCACATTACGAACAGGGCTCTCTTTTTAAATATAGAAGTACCAATAATGGATAGATTTTTAAAAAATGCTCACTCTGTGCTGTTAATAATATAAAAAGTCTAAAGGCCATAGCCTTTCCCTGTGTGGTTCTATAATTTTCATGCAAATGGCTGACCAGCATTCAAGTTGCCTAGTATAAATTACCATACACAAGATTTGATTTTTGCTGCTAGGAAAGCCACGAACAAATTGAAGTTCATACATATTGCATGGCCCCCTGTAGCGCCAAAAGGATAGGATACCAAAACCCACAGTTTCTGAAGAACACCTGAAATTTGTTTCTCGCACCTCTGTTCTTATCCATCCTAATGAGGGGCCAAAAAAAAAAGCAATAGGCATAACTTTAAAATAATCCTTAGATAAATCTCTTCAAGAAAATTCTTATCCTAATGAAAAGCCATAATTCATATTGTGCATAAATATTTATTGACCTCTGACTCCAATCAACTGATCTTGACAACTACTTATAACTAGTAAAGTTCTTTCCATTGTCTGTAATATTGCCCTTTTAAGTCTAGGCCCAGCCATGGGCGGTGTGACTGCATTGCATGCTGGGAATTGTAGGTCTTCAGGCTCTCTCTGATACAGACTTCCACTGTTGGTGCACTGCAGTTCCCAGGTCACACCACACAGTCTATTGTCCTAGCAAAGCAGCTGCAGTTTCACATTACATTCTACTTTTCTCTTTTCTTCCGTTTTTTTTTTTTTTTGTTCTGAAAATGACTCACAGGAAATGAGCTGAACACTTGCCAAGAAGAGTAGATGTGTGCAGAGGCACAAGAAACAAAGTCAGCGAGTGGCTTTTTGTGCACAGTTTGTTAGCAGACAGAATGTGTTTCTGTAAGATGAAAAGTTGAGCTATTTGCTGAAGGTTTGGGCTTTATTTTTTCAGTGCGCTCAACTAGAGAGTGGTGTCTCTTGTTTTAAAGAGACTGTTGAAAGTATAACATGAATATAATTGTTACTGACCCAAAAAGCCCACTTAAGTTTTGAGAGGAGGAATTCACTCTTGTTCTCAGCATTGTCATAGCCACACCAGTTCCGGGACATTAGTATACGTCTCCACAGCAGTCAAAATAAGCTTTGCAACTTCAGCTGCGTCAATTGTGTAGCTTAAGTCGAAATAGCTTAATTCAGCTTTTTGGCCCTGTCTGCACAACAGGAAGTCGAAGGAAGAACATTCGTCCATTATTCCTCGTGAAAGGAAGGAACAAGGAGTCGGAGTAAGAAGTCCTCCAGGTCGACATTATTTCGAAATAAAGGTTTGCAATGTAGGCGTGCACTGCGAAATAACGCTGCTGTGTAGTCGTACCCTCAGAGAGACGCTAATGTATATACTCCTACCAGGCATTATTTATAGAATTAGCACTTTCAAGTTGCAGTCTGCACTGTATAGTCTTATGCTTAAAGATAATGGACAAAGCAGCTGGTTTCACCTTCCAATGAGTCCAGCTGAGACATGCTTAGCAGAGCTCCTATTTCCTTGAGCAATAGGCCTCCTCATGAAGGAGCTTTAGCCATCAGACCTGCAACCTTTCCTAGCAGGACCAAGACTGACTTATAGAAATAGCTAATAAGCAGAGAAGCTGGCCCCCAATTACTCAGTGTTGAAGCATGTCTACTATTCTTTGCTCAGACATTTTTGCTTGTTAAGTGCTCTCAGAAATCTGAACAAGCCTGCAGCCAACCCCAGCCTCCTCCTACACAGCTTGCTTATCCACAATGCAAGTAATGCTTTAGTTTGCTTTCGGCCTTAATAAGCAGGCACTTCTTACCCGTTGTTTGCACTTTGGATAGAATTGAGATAAAGATGAAAAGCTGCCATCCCAGCTGTTTGGGTGAGTTCTCAGAAACACACACCATTTTGGGTGCATAAACGGATGCATTCGCAAGTTTTGCGGTCTCATTTCTCGAAGCCCATGTGAAATACGATCCCAGGAAATCACTTATGTCGGTTTGTAGGAAAAAGAAAAGCGCTGTATTTGCTACTGAACTGCTATATACTCACAAATCTAGAACATTCAGACAGGCCTAGTCTACATCCACAGGACGTTTCAGCTGTTGATGACTGCTCCTAGGGTAGCTGACCAAGTGCAGATCTCAAGAGTAGAGCAGCTAAAGCGCTGATGATTTTGCACCAGTGTAGCTGCGAGAGTGGCTAAAACCAGAGCAAATGTTCAATGAAAACAAACACTAAACATCTATCCTTAAAACCTCATGGGATAGCTAGACATTGAAATTGACCCTGGGATACATTCTCAGCTGACTTAAGCTTTTGCTGGACAACTTCAATACATGTCCAAGAAAATTACTTTTGAGAAAATGGAAAATAAATCTTTTTTTTTTTTAATTTCAGGTTTTCATAGTACATCCAAAACTTTGAAAATTTTCCCCCTTGTCCCCCCCCAGTTTTCAGGCTAACAAAAACTTGAAGAATGTCAAAAGGAAACTTTCAAGGAAAATTAGGAAGACATTAAACCTGGTTAAAATACTAGGCTAAAACAAAACAAACAATCCAATCATTTCCTGGCCAGCTGCAGCTGCCCCTGTAAAGCTGTAATTATTGATATGAGACTACAGAACCCATATTACCGAGGCACATAGGTACTATGGGCTATTATAGATAGCAACATCAGCCCAAGTCTCTGCTTTAAGGGGATCCTCCAAGGAGTTCTATGTAAACACAGTATTACTTCTTTCAAGGATACAGAATTATCATTATTTCCATTGTTCTCAAATCATAATAGGTGCTTAGCAGAAAAATAACAGGACGCACTGATTAGTGTATAATCTGAGGCCAAGATAAGGCTCTGATTGAAATCGGTGACACATCTCTCCCTGATAGCAGCGAGATTTTTGTTACACAATACTTGTGAATTTTTTTTCAATAGCTACATTTCTTTAAAAACCGCTCTCAATTTCTTACCTGTGGCACAGGAGAAGCTAATTGATTTCAAAACAATTCTTGGAATCAGAGGGAGTTTTGCCTGCATGAGGAGAGCCCCGGGGTTTGGCTTGTTTATTGCACTCACCAACCATGTTGCAATTTTGGTAAAAACCAAATTGTGCTAAATGTTAACTGTACCATGAACTCTACAAATAAGCTTTTAAATTTTAAGCAAGAATTTTGCAAAACAAACAAAAGGAAGTAATTTTTCACACAACATACAGGCAATCTGTGGAACTCCTTGCCAAAGGATGTTGTTCAGGCCAAGACTGTAACAGGGTTCAAAAAGGAACCAGGTAAATTCATGGAGGACAGGTCTTAAAGCACCTCAAACGTTTTGAACTTAGTTATGGTGATTTTTACAATATATTCTTTGAACTATAAAAATGCCTTGCAGCTCCAACTACTGTGCAAGGTGCCATGCAAACTCAGAACAAAAAGGCGGTCCCTGCATTGTATGAAAGTGTTTTATACACACTGATTGTTGTTTTCACTAAGAATTTGGTAGATCAAGTAATTGCAAGCATGTTATCACAAAGCTGCAAATGCACATAAGGTTAAAAATTAAATCCCAGTGCCTCATTTGTCACACACAGTAAAAATTTAGATAATACGTATAGGGCCTGTTTGCATGTGTCCAAGGGCATGATTGAATCCTGAAAAAGATGTGCCATATTCTAATAGCAAAATTAACCAAAATTATTTCCTCCTGTTAAATTAATCTACATTAATGGCTAAAGATCCAAAACTAACTAATCAACCAACAAAAAATTAAGCAGATAGAAAGAAAAGGCAGGAACTATAATTCCTAATACTAAAATGCAAAAACTCCCTCGACTCCAACAGCTGAACTGAAAACCATACTGTAAACAACCATTTCCAAACAATTCCTGTTAATGTGGGTTCTGACATGGTTTCAAAGTCAGTGGAAACATACCCAACCTTCTTCAAAACATTTCAGTAGCCTGCACTATTTACCTGAGCTAGAAATCATTTTTTAAAATAGCCCCAGTTCTTACATGGTTTTGACCTACCCACATTAAATCTAATGACCATATTAAACACTAGTCCAAAAAGAACTATGCTTGAAAACAATAACTCCATTTTCAAACAATCCCCAAGCCAGCATAGATAAGGCCTTTAAACAACCCAAAAAAAGATATTCCTTCCCCCCCCCTTTTGGGGTTTTGGAAATGCTGCAGCTGAGGTAGTTTTCATCAAGGTCTTCAAAAGAATGCGAAAGTCCTGCAGAGAATGGAAGTAAGATCTAGACAGGCCCCTTCTTCGGAAGAGACATTCTAATTTCTGACTTTGGAATAGGGAAATCCGCAGGGGATTTAAATACCCCCCGCGGGATTTAAATAAACATTGCAAGTAGGAATAAGAGATCCTCCGGAAAAGGGCTTTATTCCGGAGGATCGCGCCAGTCTGGACGCTCTTTTCCGGCTTTTCCCCAAGCCGGAAAAAAAGCGGCGGCCATGTTTATTCAAATCCCGCTGGGGGTATTTAAATCCCCCGCGGATTTCCCTATTCCAAAGTTAGAAATTAGCATGCCTCTTCCGAAGAAGGGGCCAGTGTAGACACAGCCAGAGTGATAGAAATGTAGCCGTGTTAGTCTGGTGTAGCTGAGACAAAATAGAGGACTATGTAGCACTTTAAAGACTAACAAGATGGTTTATTAGGTGATGAGCTTTCGTGGGCCAGACCCACTTCCTTAGATCAAATAGTGGAAGAAAATAGTCACAACCATATATACCAAGGGATACCCATTACAAAGATAGCTTCCCCAATTATCACCTCTAATACCATTAGTTCACAGACATTTACCTCCCGCCTCCCCCGCATCCCACTTCTGTTCTGAAATTTGATTTGTCCTTTTCATATGTGTTCATTTTTTTGATTGTATCCTTTGGTATATATGGTTGTGACTATTTTCTTCCACTATTTGATCTGAGGAAATGGGTCTGGCCCACGAAAGCTCATCATCTAATAAACCATCTTGTTAGTCTTTAAAGTGCTACATAGTCCTGTATTTTGTTTCAGAATCTAATAGGTCTTTTTGCATTTGAAATAGGAGGCCCATAAACATATCGTAAAGGAGAAGGAAAGGGCAGAAGATAAAGTCTACGTAGATCCAACTGCAGGATCAGGACCATCTATGTGTATATTATTGCTTCACAGCTCACCTTTAAAGAGGGTTTTACCCAAACCCGTGTAGGTCATATTTTCTGCACGGCATGCTATGGCTCCATTAGTATGCACAGCTATTACTTAAGGGGACACCTGCAATGTAAACAGAAGACACTTTAATCACTACGCTTCAGAAACAAAATGGATGATTTAGCCAGTTTGTTTTTTTCAAGCAAGGAGAGAGGAGACCATTAACAACTTTGAATGTTTACACCTCTCACACATTCCAATCATGAGCTCCGTTTCTTCGGCTTTAATCTTTCTTGCCCCCAACACGTCCAGTCTGATGAAGTAGCAACAAAATGTCAGGTCCGGTGGAGAGCAACACCAACTCTCATGGCTGGGATGGAGAACATGGCTGCAGTCGGTATTTTCAAAGAAAAATCCACAATTTTTTCACATATGCAGCTGTGATACGACAGCCCTCAGATTTGCCGCACTTATAAATGTGGCTCCTAGGATGTCAAGGAATCCCTGTCATATAGAACAAGGCCCCAGACAGTTACATAAATGTTTACTAAAGAACTGTACAGCTTCTCTTTAATGCTCCTGAACGGAAAGATAGCAAAACACCTACTCAAAACAAGAGTGGGAATTGTTTTGTTATTGAAAAGTAACTTCATACCTTGAGAAGATGACAAATGATTTATTTCCTAAAGCCCTCTAGTTACCCTCAACAAATCCATTATTTCCCTTAGCACATTCGCTGTCTTCATACAGTGTAGGAAAGGCAAGTAAATAGTAAACTTCCGATAATCCGGCACCTTTAGGATCCAGGGGGTGCTGGATTGTCAGATATGCCGGACTATCGGAAGGGGGGACTATGAGGGGTCTGGGGTGGTGTGGGGGGG
This sequence comes from Pelodiscus sinensis, assembly GCF_052426305.1. Lineage (NCBI taxonomy): Eukaryota > Metazoa > Chordata > Testudines > Trionychidae > Pelodiscus > Pelodiscus sinensis. The sequence continues at coordinate 6,012,828 of NC_143057.1, forward strand.
ATGCCACCCCAGACCCCTCATAGCCCCCCCTTCCGATAGTCCGGCTCTGCCTCAGGCGTCCCTGATTCAGCCGCTGCTGGTCAGTTTCAGCAGCGGCTGAATCGGGACACCTGCAGCAGAGCAGCTGGGGTGCTGCCAGGTTGGTCCGGTAGCGCCGACCCTTGGCGCCGCGAGACCAACCCGTCAGCACCCCAGCTGCTCTGTCCCAGGTGTCCCCAAGTCAGCTGCTGCTGAAACTGATCAGGGGCTGATTCCAGAGTCAGCCGCTGGTCAGTTTCAGCAGCGGCTGAATTGGGGACAGCTGGGGTGCTGCCAGGTTGGTCCCGCAGCCCGGAGGGGCAGCGCTACGGGACCTACCCGGCAGCACTCCAGCTGCTCTGCCCCTAGCTTCCCTGATTCAGCTGCTGGTCAGTTTTAGCAGCGGCTGAATCCGCGAAGCTGGGGGCAGAGCAGCTCCAATGGTCCGGCTGCCCAGAGCACTTCCAGGTTCCTGATGGTGCCGGACCCTCAGGAGTGCCAGACCATCAGATGCTGGACCATCGGAGTTTTACTGTATTTGGGAACCTGGATGCACTGAGATGCTGAGAGAATGCATCGGTGCTTGCAAGGGGGAAGAAAACAGAAGAAAATCTTTATCTAAACACTGGATTATGATTCTAGTGAAGGACAGAAAGACTGTGGAAGTGGGGGAGAATGAAAGACATTTTGTGCTATAGTACATCACTAGATATTATGGGGAGAAGACAGTTGCTTCTCTTAAGGGCAAAAGGAACACTTTTCCCCAGCATCTTTCTGGTTAATCTTACACTCCTTTGCAAGAACATACAAATTATACAACACTAAGAGAGGTTGAACCTCTCTAGTCCAGCACTCTCTGGTCCAGCAACATCCATGGTCTGGTGTGATTTTAGTTAGTCGGATGTCCACTTATCATGGGTGTGGCCAAGTTTCCCACGGTCTCCTCGAGTTTGTTTACAGCCACAAGACCTGGCTCTCAGTGTTCTGTGCTGTTCTTTAGCTCTAATTTGCCCCTAAATGTCTTCCAACGGCCCAGGAAGCAGTGGAAGTGTTGGTAATGCTGCTAGATAATACTGACCTCCCTTGGTTTGCCAAATTCTCCAGTTTGGCATGAGTCAGGTCCCGAAGGTGCCAGACTAGAGAGGTTCTACCTGTAGCTGGATACAAACAATATGCAGTTCCTTGAGGGGGGGAAAATCTGTTTCTTTCATCTCTGTTGTAGGGATTTAATGACAGCTAAACTTAAAATTATTTCAAAGGAAATGCTGGAAGCAATCAAAAGCCAGAGGGTACAGAGGATCTGTACATCCCTGCAACTGAGGTAAAACTCTGGATATGTCCAAGGCTTTCAACGGATTATAGGCACAGTTTGGTCCCATCCTTACTGCAGCTTTTCACCCTGCGCGCGAGTCCTAGAAAAATTGTGTAGATAAGAACATCTGATAAAGGCCAGACACCTGGGGTTGCCTGTAGAAAACTGCCAGGCTAAGTTACTGTATAATGATTATGACTATGGAAGCCAAAGTCAGATCTCTCTCTTCCCCTTGGCCTTAATAACTGTACTTACTCATTATCCTTTTGAAAAAATTATCAAATCTCCTTATCCCCTTACTGTGTTTTTAATTTTGTTCAAGAGTTACACACGCTGTGGAAGAATTGCAAGAAATTTTAATTTGTTACCCGAAAAGATTTCAAATAGAGGCCTCATTGTATTTGACTCTTTTTTTCCATCACTTATTGCCAGCTCCAAAACAATGGCTCGGTGTTGGCCTAGAGGTTTCCTAAGTCTCTTTCTAACACTTATGCCAGATCCAAGATCGAAAATCTCATTAGAGGTAATCCTTTTGTACGTAACACCATACAGTATCAGTATATGATTTATGTGCAACAGAAGACTCATTTATACAAAGAACACCATGGAGGACCCATAAACATTACTGAGATTACTCGGGAGGGGAATGGGTTGCATGACAATTTCGCCCAAAGCATTTAAAAGGAAACTTAAATCAAGATGTAACTGATGGTTAAAGAGACACAACGCAGCCACCTTTTCCTGTACGTGACTCAATATTGAAACACAAAGCAGAAATGAAACATTTGCTCTGACAATTTGACCGATAGTAACCTCAAGCAGGGAAAGACAGACTTAGCTAGAAGTGAAAACATGCTCGTTCTCTGCCAGCGTTGCAGCCAAGCGAGCACCTGGGGTATCTGCAGCGGCAGGGTAATCTTTAAGGGGTGGGGGAGGAAAAATAACAACAATGAACCATGTTTGTTGCCTTTCGCCTTGGAGGCATTAATTGGGGGCCAAATGGATCCTCTGCTTGCATGCAATCAACCTTCTTTCCTTGCCCCCCTCCCAATATTTAAGGATATTGTGTTGGCCGATAGGGGGATCATTGGGGGGAGCAGAGGCAGGGCGTGATCTGCAAGGCTCTTCTAGGGGCACCCCAGTGGAGTGCCTGCAGGGCCGGGGAGGGCTGGCGTGGCACCATGCAGGGCGAGGGGCCGGGGGATTACTTGGGGGCAGAGGGGTGGTTGAGGCGGGGGACACTTGGGGGGCAGGGAGGAGAGGGCATTTCATTCAGTCCATTGTGGGGGGGGCATTGTGGAGGTGAAGCAAATGCAAGGAGGCTGCAGCTTCCCCAGGCTGAGCTCCCTGGGGGGGGGATCCCCACCTTTGCACAGGGCCTGGGGGGGGCTCCGCTCCCATTGCCCCCCTTCTACAACCCCCAGCCCCGCCCATGGAGCCGCGCAGGCGCACTGAGCGCTGGCGTTTGCACTCCAGTTACCCCGCGGCGGCGAAGTAGGTGAAAGGTAACTTGGGGTCAGCGCTCTCCCCGCAGCGGCCGCGGCACAGTGCGCATGCGCAACAAGGGCCCGGCGCCTCCGCCCTCTCCCTCTTCGTTTGCCAGGGCGCGGGGGCGGGGCCGAGCTGCTGCGCCTCCAGCCCCGCGCCCCCTAGCGGTGTGTGAGCTGCAGTGCAGCCACTGCCCTGCTGGGGGGAAGCAGCAGAAAGCAAAAGTGGCCTGTGTTTTCCACTGTTCCTCCCCCCCCCCATCTCTGCAGGCTCCTGTCTTCAGAGCAAAAGGTTTTCCCATGGACAGAGCTCTGCCCGGATACAAAATGTTGTATCCGCATCTGTACCCGCAGACATGAGGGGTGGATCTCTGCAACCGTATCAGCGGCTGCTGGTCCCCAGGGATAGAAAGCAACTTTCGGCACACTTGCCGGGTTCTAGAAACACCTTCTGGATCTGCAGCTGCAAAAATGAGCTGCAGGTACCCACATGCACATCTTTGGATGCAAGTACCCGCGGATAAAAAGCAGATATCCGCACACTGGCAGAGATCTAGATGCAACATTTGTATCCGCAACTGTATCTGCAAACATGAGCTGTGGAGATCCACAGCTGCGGATGCAAATACCCGCGGATATAAAGCCGATATCCACAGATTGGCAAGACTCTACCCAGGAAAACATCTATGGTGGGTAAGCTCCACGGAGCTTATTGGCTCTGTGGCGTGAGGTTCATTTCCCAGCCCCAGGGGCCTGCTGCAAATCCCGGACTCCGTGCCTCAGTTCTTGATCTGTAAAATGGAGCAAGGTTTACTTTCTCACCCCTTTGTCTGAATAACACAGACAGAAAGCCAGGCCTGCCGATGGTGAGTCCAGGCCCTAGGACAGAACAGCCAATGGGCCCCCTCGCACACACTGGCTGCAGACACAGTCTGCCTGATCTTTGGGAGGTGCTGCGCCTGTGCTGACAGGTGCCCAGCAAGCTGCTGGCTGTGCTGGCTGCTTCCGGGAGCAGCACAGCACAAGGATGGGCAGGAAGATTGCCTTAGCTCTGCCAAGCTGCTGGTGACAGCCAGGGGCCCTCCGGGCCCAATTAAATTTCTCCCACCCCTTTGCCCCTTTCCCATCGCTGGGCCTGCTGAAACTGTCTGGAGCAGGGACCCCTCTTGTTCTGGGTATGAACTTGGGGCAGCATCATGTGAACCTGATCCGAGATGGGGCCTCTCGACACAGCTGTAAGAATAAAAGCCCCTGTTCTTTTCCATGTGCAGATCTTCCGTACATTTATGTGCACCTTCGCAGAGCAGTTAGAGCCACAGATGAAAAATCCTACAAGCTTTGTGTTAACAATCGGCACACGTAGTAATACCAGGGCTACCCTTAGGGGGAGTCTGGGGCAACCTCCCTTCCAAGTGCCCCAGGCATGGTGCTCAGGTCAACCCCTCTTCTACAGGCCCCATCCCAACCTTTCCTCTGTTCTGCCCCCATTGCACTTCACCCCTTTCCCCAATCCCTGCCAGCCCAGCCCAGCTCTGCCCCTGCCTCGCCTCTTCCCACCCCTGTTGCACGCCTTCCCCCAAGCCTCTCTCTGTGCTTTGCCAGCGGGGGCGATTACCCAGGGCCCTGGCATGGAGCGGCAAACAAGGGTTTCCTCCTTCCCCTGGACTCATTGTAGGTGTGGAAAGCAAAGTGCTTTGGCCCTGGCTCCAGCCCACTCCCCCAGTCGATGCAGGACTCGGGGAGCAGGTTGGGGCACTGTGCTTCCTGCCGCTGCAATGAAGCGAGTACAGCAGGCAGGGAGAGGGTGGCAGAGCAGGCTGCTGGAGAGCTCTGGTTCCCACCGCCATGGTGAGTGCAGGAAGCCCAACCCCTACTGCTTCCCTGCACCACGCCCACCCAAGTAATCCCCCAATTAGCTGTGGGGCTGACCTGGGCCCCACAGTTAACTTGGGGGACCGTCCCATCCATCAGACAGCTGAGGCAGCCGCATGGGCCCGCTCCCCCCAAAGTGCAGGGCCTGTGGTGGCTACCCTGAACCAGCCTATGAATGGGACAGCTTTCAGTAATACTTAAGTTATGCTTAAATTCAAACCACTATTTGGAAAAAAGCTTCCATAGCATCAATGTTAAAGTTAGCACAAACCTTTTGTCTCCTTTATTTATCCCTTAGTTTTTTTGTGCAGGTTTTATTACTCGCGAGAAGGCTTTATTTGGCCACTTTGATGAATAACAGCCGGCTTAACAGATGACTTCATCTCCATAACGTATCTTTTTAGAAGGCATTAGAAATAAGGGGACCAATGACCTCATTTTGTACTTACTTGCTCTTTTCTGTTTATGATCTCATTTAAGGAGTCTGGCTAATCCAGGCTTGGCAATGATTCATGGAGCCTTTGACCTCTGTCAGCTATTTCCAGTAGGGAAGAGACAGGGTCATTACCGTAAAATAGATGGTCAATAGATGATGTGATATGAGTTACAATCATCGGTCCAGTTCCTAGTGGACAAGGCTGACACTCTCAAAACGACTCTGAAATAGCAATGGTAGCATTGCGAGCAAAGCTGCCACTGTTTGTGGTACTGTACTATTCCCTGAATGAATGGAAGACTCCGTTCCCAGTTGTATCTGAGAGACTTCCTCAAAATGGTTTTAGCAAGAGCAAAGAGGCAAGGAGATTTTGTGGAGGCCCCAGCTGGCTTTTCTGTGTTCTCTGGTTATAGAAAGCTCTGGAGTAGAGGTTTCTTTGGAGAATGGGGAAGAAGGATGGAAGGGGAGGAAGTCTTGATATTGTGATAGTCCCGTGGTGTCAAACACTCTAGCCACTAGCCACATGTGGCTATTTGGCTGGTTGAGTGTGGCTGGTTGGCTCACAACATTATTTACATTTTTAGAATAATGTGGCTATAGCAGAAGCCACTTTAAAGGCACGTTGATGGCGATTGCTTCAGAAGTGGTTGGGCACCACAGTGACAGTCATTGAGATAATAAAGAGCAAGGTTTGCAGCATTTTTTATTTTTTTTTGCCATGCTCTGAGTCTGTGTTAAGTCATCTCCTACGGGTGCCCGAGAATAACAGCAATATATTTTCTTTGCGCTGTGGGACCATCCCGTGACAAAGGATGATGATGACTATCACAGCAGTTGTATAGTGCCATGACCTTAGATGGTACTTTACAGATGTAGATAAAGGCACATTACTTCCTCTGAAGAGCTTACAGCAGGGCTACTCAACATGCAGCCCGCGGTATGGTTTGGGTTTACACGGGGCTCAACACATGGCCCGTGGGTGGGATACTTTGAACATGGCCTCCACTGGGAACATGCTCCACAATGGCAAGTCAATAGAATGGTCTTCTGTTGAGATGCATTTTAGAAGTTAAATTCCTGGACTGTCATTGCTCATTAAAAGTGCTGTCGCAGGGGTGGAATTCAAGTGCTGTCACATGGGTGGAAATTGGGTAAATGTTGCATTTTATTAATATCAGCAGAACTGACTTAAATGGGGCCTGTGTGTTGTGTCGTCTTGCCTTAATCTTTGTATTCATACCCATCAGTGTGAAAGAAGCTATTTGCATATTTATTTGCATGTATATGGAATCACACTTAAGTTGCAGCCCTCGGCAAGTGCTGTGAGTATCATTGTGGCCCCTGGGGGCTTCCAAAGTACAGTAGCCCTAGCTTTGCCGTATAAACATATATTATCGTGAAGAGATGCTTGGCTTGCTGTGAGCCTGGAAAGTGCCAGAAATTCAAAGAGGGGGCCATTCGCTAGGATCCATTACACCAGGGGTTGCAAGGTAAAACAGTCTGGGCTAAGTGCTGACATCAGGGAGCTCTGTACCTTTGAAAAAGTCAGGCCACTGTTGATTTTATTTCGGCACCTAACTCTGGCTTAAGAAGCACAGTACTATATAGCAGAGTAGGAAATCCCACCGCCCCATTTCCTATGTGACCCAAGTGTCCCTTCCAACCCCTGACAGAGACAGAAATCCCCACATTTTCCTGTAAAAGGACCTCCTCAACCTGCAGTGCCATGTACTGTCCCCGCTTGTCTTAGGTTTGGCTACATCTCCTTTTTTAGAGCTGGCCTATGCTCTTCCTTCGATCAGCAAGATAGCTCTGTTATGCCACATAGTGCAGTTCAGGCTCTCTGGCACCTGAACAAACTCAAGTAGAAACCGAACTCCGCTCTGGGTCCGGGGTGGTTGCCAGTCAGTCTAAGAAAAATGAAAAAAAAAAAGAAGCTTGGTTCAGGACTTCAGTTTGCCTTTCAAGTGCCTCCCAGCAAGTTGTTTATTAACATTTTTAATAACCCAATCTCACCAGCCAAATGGGTTTCTTTATCCTCTGGATTTTCCAGGGCAACCCGCCTGGGGCCATCTCGGACAGCAAGCGAACTGAGGCAGGAATGTCTTACTTTGCACCCACAGTGGTGCACAGACAGAGTGGAGATGGATGCCATCTTTCTCAAGGTGTTGCTGTCTGCAGCACAAGCTAGCTCTGCCCCATGGGGCTTGGTGGCAGCATATCCCCAGGATCCAAGGCTGCTCTTGCCAGCCCTTCTATCACACCCCTCCCACTTCCTCATTCATCCCAGAATGGCCTCTCAGCGCCTGGCACACGCACCTTCTTAGCCAGCACAGTTCACTGTTCTACACGCTGTATGGTCCTGTCGCCCCTTTGTGGCTGCCCCTATGCAGAGGAGCCACCAGGCAATGCCAGCAGCAGGTCCAATGGGTGTTTTAAAAGCCATAACTTCCAAAAGAAAGCAGTGAGGGAAAGATGGTCACCTTGGTGCAGAAAGCACTGAAGTCAGAATGTCGTTGGACAGGGGGCCAACTGCACTCAAGAGACATTGGTGAGAGGTAAACAAGAGAAATGAGCACAGAATATTTTCCTTATCATATTTGCGGAAAAAACAGCCTCTGGCGTGCAGGACCAGTCATAAGCTCTCCAGACTCTCTTCACCTTATCGCATTTTCAGAGAGATGGAGAAGCAGTACACTTTGGCATGCAGAGTGGTGTTTGCCACCGATTCTCTTTGTAGAGCTGCGGGAACCTTGGAAGCTCAGAGCAGAATCCAGCTGTGAGTAGCCTGATGCTTGCCAGAGGCTGTGGCTAAGTTTTCAGTATTCTGTGCACATTCTTGTGAAGTAAATCCAAAATCAAAACTTAAGGCTTGAGCAAATATTTTCAGATGCATCCACCAATTTTGACTAAATTGGGAGCACAAACAGAGCCACACACCCCCCCCCCCAACATGATTTTTTGAGGCCACATCTACACTTCCCGGAAAATCAACGCTGCGGTGGTTGATTTTCCAGAGTTTGATTTAGTGGGTCTTATAAAGACCCACTAAATTGAACACTGAGGGCACCGCCGATGACACCGGTACTTCTCAAATTCCGAGGAAACAGTGGAAACAGTGGCAAAGTTCAAATTAAGTTACGTCAACTCCTACTATACACTTAATGTAGCTGGAGTTGCATATCTTAATTTGAACTTCCGCATAAGTATAGACATGGCCTGAGGCTTTGAGTTTTAGCAGATCCCATCAACTTTAGTTTGAATTGTGGCTTCTCAGCTCCTCTGAAAGCCCAAGCCCTAGCTGACTTAGGCCACATCTATATGTATGTGGAAGTTGGAATGTAAGATATGCAACTCTAGTTACGTTAATTGCATAGCTGGCATCGATGTAGCTTAATTCCAACTTTGGCACCATCTCCACCATGGGAGATTGATGGGAGCAAACACTCCCATTGGCTTCCCATATTCCTTGTGAATATTGGCATCGATGGGAGCACCATCAGCATTCAATTTAGCAGGTCTTTACTAGAACCACTAAATCAAACTCCGGAAGATCAACCACCCCCGCATTGATCTTCCAGGAAGTGAAGACGTGGCCTTAGGCACTTCAGACTCATGGACATAACGAACTTTACATGATGTTCATTCATTAGAGCTTATTTACAGTAAGGACCCTTCACAGGGCATTGTAAAGGGCCCTTGGAGTTCAGATTAACTGAATCCTATTTGTAATGTCCTATTGCACTGCGAATAAAATGCAAAAATTGAGTAACGGTTCTTGCACAATAGTTCAGAAGAGCTTGAAAAAAGGATGGAGAGACAGGGCTGGAGCCTCACCTCTGTCAGAGCTCTGCTGACCGCACTGTGCAAAGCGTGGGAATGCGATTATACCTTTAATGGCCCCTAATTCCAGGCCAGCCAGTTCTCCATGGGAGCAGAGCTCTATTGAAATTCTGGTGCTTTCGTGGAAGTGCCTAAATGGGAACTGTTTGGAGCTGAGCTTTTGAAAAAATCTGGCCAGAATAAGGACATTTATTGTTACAAAGGTGGCACTTTATTCCCAGGGAAGTCAGAGATCCAAGGCCGAACCTCTCTCTGAGTGAAGTTCAAAAGTATTTGAGTAGCTCACTCCCTCTGGTTTGCTAAATACTTATCTGAATCCCAGCCTTACTTATGCTGCGCACACAACCTGTTTTCTAGCTGTGTGAGAAGGTGAATGACTTCTTGTAACCCCAGCCTGATTTCAACATGGAGTGGTTAAACCCTGACATCCACCGCAAGCAAAGTAAGGAAGTGGTTTTACAGAACAGGCTGACACAGGACAGGCAGAAGGCTAATTCTCTCTCTACCAAACAGCCAGCGAGTCAGACATCTGACATGTTTCTCAGCACGGCTGTATCCCGAACCCACTCACTGGTACGAATGCCATCTGTAGGGAAGTTACTACCTCGCATATGCGGTAGGCTCAAGTGGAAGGATTCCCCCCTGCCCTTGTCCCCATAATGTTCTGCTGGAAACCTCTCTCCCCAACCAGTTCAGGTGACACCTATAGCCTTTGCTGATCTCCAACTCACTCAGCAGCCTCTCCAAATTCAGGGTTAGGCTCTGACAGGTTAGTGAGCCACTGTTCCTCCCTGCTGGCTGCCTGTTGTATCCTAGAACCTAAACATTTAATTTAAAAAGGATTCTGTATCTCTTATAGGGATAAAAAATGAGACCCCCGATGCATTTTGATCTACTACTTTGCTATTCAGATGTTCTGATTTTGGCTCATGGACTTCTAGGAAGTTAGTCTTAAGGAGTGTTTATTCCTGCAGAGGGGACTTAGTCCTACCTAGCCCTTCCCTTAGTGAAACCCCTGAATATAAGCACCTTTAAATCATCTCCCCATTTACCCAGCTTGTCATGCTCAGCAGAAGTTTGCTGAAGCCAGGTACTTATCTCCATGGAGGCCATGTGACTAACACCAGTTTGGTTTATGAACACTTTCATAACTCAGAATGAAATTTGTTTTCCACCTCCTCCCCAAGCCCTTGCATAACTCTGCCGTGGGCTGTTAAATAACGGGCCATTTCCACTGCTCGGTTGTTGCTTTTCAGGGGTGGATGAAGTAATACACGTCAGAGTCGAGAAGTGCTTTGGAATGGAGTAACCAATGTACAGAACTTTACTTACTACAAGCTGAAGGAAAATGTAGCTCTTGGCTCTGGGGCAACTCATCTGAACTGCGTCTTCAAGTCAGTGACCTTCAACTTAGAGGGGAAATTAAGAGTTCTCCCTTCAATTGCGCGTCAAGTTCATAACCACGGGCAGTGGGTGAAAGTGAGGCTGAGTGAGGCACCTCTGCCCCGCCCCTTCTGCTGAGGCCCCGCCCACACAGGAGCCAAACTCTCTCCCCCCCTGCACCACGGGGAGGCAGTATTTAGCACCTACAGTAGGCGTTCTGGTGGCGGAGTGTGGGCGGGGCCAGGCTGGCGGTTTGGGAAGGCAAAGCCTTCCCCCACCTAGCGTACCAGCTGCTCACGTTCATAACGTATTTGGAAGAACAGGAGAGAGGCAGCTGGATGCCTCATGTCACAACTGAATTTACTTTGTGTTGATTCTGAAATTTGTCGGCTTTTGTCTCTGAATTGAAAAAAAAAAAGTGCATGGAAGCAAGTGAGAAAATTCCTTGGACTTGCAGCCGAAGACCAGGAAAATCCAGAGGCCAGATAAGTATTTGGCTCTGTTCTTAATAGTCACTTCCATATAGCAACCTCAAGATGACTGCAGTCTCTGACCCATCCTGGTAAAATTCTTTGCCAAGCAGCTATTCCTTCTCCGCGATCCTTGTCATCCCATTCCCCAAAACCTGGACAAATGTCACTTTTGGAAAGGAAATTCTTGCCACTTTTCTAATGCAAGCAGATTAATTCCCTGACTTTTTTTTTTTTAAAGAGTAGATTCAGTCACACATATTAGCAGTGGCCCTGGAACTATTTTGGAGTGGGGATTCTGCAGCCCTCTCGCCCCTCCCTTTTAGACCTGTTGAGATCAGGTTGCCAATTCTCCCAAACTGGACTCCACTGCTGCAAATGGGATCCGGGCTATCGAGTCCGGGAGAGTTGGCAACCACCACTACCCCAGTGTGTTCTGGACCAGAGGCGGGACCCTGGGGCTCGTGGGCTGCGGAGCCCGTAGCAGGGCCAGCAGTCGCCAGTACTCAGAGCCACGAAGCTTTTGGGACCAGCTGGTGGGACCCAGGGGGCCGGCAAAGCCCACAGCGGCAGGATCCAGGGGGGACCAGAAAAGTACGTGGGACTGCCCCAAAGCTAGGATCTGCAGACGGAACTCTCTGGCCAACCCAATAAGATCATCTACAGGAGCAAGCCAGTCTGGGGCCAGAGCTTTTGGGGACACGTCAGGTGTGGGAGAGGGTGTGGCAACAGCCAGCTGCACCCTAGCCATTCCCATAAGCAGCAGGGTAGGTTGCCATTAATTAGAGCCATCTTCAGCCCCTCTTCCTGTGCTGCATCTGATGCGGTGAATCTCCATAGGCATGTCGCAGACACACAGACACCTTGGAATTGCTGTAGAGTCCTAATCCAAAAGACTGGTCATTTCCTCACCCTGCTACATTTATACACTGGAGTTCAGCAAGTCAGTCCTCGCACCCCGCCAGAGCAATTCCTTCCTGTGCTCTTCACAGACAGCTGAATGAGTTTGATGTAGCCCTGTTTTTGCCACAGAGGGTTTTACTGCAAACACCCCTTTCTTCAACCAACTATGCTAAATTTTAAAAAAACAAAACAACCCACGTCTGACAATCAGCATCCACGGACCTGTCATTTTTGTCTCTCGTGGCTCATTAAACATCCAGCATCGAGCTGTGTTAGGTGCATGAGGTTTTATTTTTGGCAACCCTAGCCTGCTCGAATAGTGCTGCGTGTCACCTTGCACTGCAATGCTGCCAGATGTTTTTCCAGGAGACTGTGATGCTACTTGTGCTTTTCTTGGCGTTCTAAACAGCGGCGAAAGCAACTTAACGTTTCTGACAGGTACTGTCCCATCGCAATGCGGGTCCCCACCAGCCCTTTAAATAGCACCCTGCTGGCTTTTGCCGCAGCTCAGCCAGCTCTTGCTGGAGCTGGGCACCGGGGCGCACCCTCTTCCTTTCACCTCCGGTTCTAAAGATCTTTCACATTTACCCCCCTTCCTTCATTCTCCGAACTGCAGCAATTCTTGGTTGATTGATTAGAACTGTGTCCTCCAGGGAGCCAGAGTTCCTTGACTCAACCAGAGGGCGCGAACGACGTTTGCGCTCAGCCTAGGCTTCTTGCATGCACAGCAGACTCTGGGGTCGTTCCACAACTTCTCATCTGTTGCCCAAAGCATTATTTGGTTTATGGCCAGGTTTTAGTCTCGAGTTTTTTCACTGATTAATTCTTGCTCTGCAGACAGAAGGAGCCCACCCAGGACTAATTTCACAGCCCGAGATGTCATTCAGATCTGCAGCTGGTTAATAACAAGAATCACATGGCAATTTGGTTCCCTGCGTGGAGATCTTCTGCACGTTCGCGCCACTACGATTTCAGATTGGACTCTAAGATTTGGAGGCAGTGAGCCTAGATCTGTAGTTTGCTTATTTTACACTCTACAGGCCCAGTTTTGCAGACATGTGTGGGATGTATCTAGAGAGCCAGATGCACCGCCCATCTTCTAGAAAACAGAGATAGTTCTCGATGCGCATGAGCCTTTATGATTAGGGAGCGCTTAAAAGGAGCAGCAGCCCTCTTAAAAATAAGGACGTAAAGGACAAGTTGACTAGTTGTTCCCCCGTGGGTTCCATGTGAGAGCTTGACAGACTATCCTGGATGATAGTTTTCTGAGAGTGTGGCCTAGCCGTCCCCACTTTCCTCTCTCGCTGTGAACGTCAAGTGGTTCTTGTCCTGCTCTCTTCCAAAGCTCCTCATTTCTGACAAAGTCTTGCCATTTGATGCGAAGGATGTACCTCAGGCATCTGTTTAGGAATGTCTGTAGCTTATGATTTGAAGCCTTTTTAGTATGCCAGGTCTCGCATCCATGCACGAGCACACGCTTCACATTTGTGTTGAAGATTCGCAGTTTTGTCTTCGCAGATGTTATTTGTTCCTCCGTCTCTGCCCATAATACTCCCCAAGTAGGTGAACTGCTCCACATCTTCCAGGTCATCCCCTCCCAGTGTGACGGTCTTGTTGTTGGACTCGTTGATCCTCATTGTCTTGGTCTTTCCCTTGTTAATGCTCAGTCCAATCACGGAGGCAGTTTTTTCTAGTGTTGCAGCCTTTTCTTCCATGCTCTCGTGTTGGTGTGAAAGGAGGGCGCCATCGTCAGCAAAATCAATACCCAACTTGAAACATCTGAGAGGAACCCGATTTAGAAAGTGTGGAGTATCCACCCTCTGAAAAATCAGGCCTCTTTCGCATGGTTCAGATTGGGAACTCCATAACGAAGGCATGTAAAATGACTGGTAAGTTTTGAAAGTATTGGCCCAGGTACGAAGAATTCAGGTGTAGGGGCTTTTGCAGGGCTTAGAAAATGAATAAAATATTCTAAAAGTGAAGATGAATCCTATCTAGAAAGAAAAGCTGTGCAGCTGAGCCCCTCCCCCTCCTTCAGACTACTAAATGATCCACCAGAAACCCCTCGGGAGATGGGGGAGGTTTCAGCCCCACTGCCCAGAGCTGGAAGCGGCGGGATTAGGTCATGTGGGGAGTTTGGCAGTGCGGAGGCTTGGAAAGAGACGCCATCATTTTGAAAATAACCCACCTGTGTGAAAATGTTGTTTTTACTATACCGCTCTCCTAAGATTCTCAAAGGGTATGTCTACACTAGCCCCCTAGTTCGAATTAGGGTGCCTAATGTAGTCATTTGAAGTTGCAAATGAAACCCGGGATTTAAATATCCCGGGCTTTATTTGCATCTTCCCGTCCGGGCGCCATTTTTAAATCCCCTTAGTCCAAACTAACTGCCCACGGTTAGTTCAAGTTAATGTTTGACTGCCGCGTGTAGCCACGGCCAGTTAGTTCGGACTAAGGGGATTTAAAAATGGCGCCCGGACGGGAAGATGCAAATAAAGCCCGGGATATTTAAATCCCGGGTTTCATTTGCAACTTCGAATGCCTACATTAGGCACCCTAGTTCGAACTGGGGGGCTAGTGTAGACATACCCAAACAGAATGTAAAGTTGAACTCAATGCACAGTATTTACTTCACAAACAATCCTTAAGGTAGTACTCAATATGGGTGAGGTGGTAGAATCCCTCCACCAGTATTCACAACATTAAGCTAGAGAGAGCACTTCAGGCTAGCAGGCATCCAATAATTGCCTGATGGGGCCAGGGAGGAGTTTTGATTCTCAGATACAGCCTTGCAAGCATGAAGAGATGCATTATGGAAGAGTTTCCAGCTTCATAGAAGGCAGTGGGCCTCATGGGTGACTCAATGTTATAAAAGTTTTGAGACAGAACCCCTGTCCCCTTTCCCCTGGAAGCAGTTTGCAACCCCCACCCCCGTCCCTTATTTTTTAAAAATGTTTTATGTGTTTTAAATCATCAGATGATAGCAACTGCATGAGGCAGAATAAACAAGGTGCCTGACCCTCTGAGGCAGAACAATGTCACTCGGAAATCTTTCTGCGGCTAGAGATAACAGCTACATATTCTGCACTTTTGCCGTGTTGTTTTGGCAATCACGTCTCCACAAGAAATGTTTTCTACAGCTCTTTTGTGAACTCCAGTAACCGCTCTGCCTCCACTTGGACACTGTGCACAGAGAGTGCTGGCACCGTCAGAAAATCCCATTTGGGTGGAATTTTCCAGAACCACAGCTTTCCACACAGTTGTTGATCTTTGTGTCCTACATCTCACCAGCATGACCCAGGGATCAGTCTAAAGACGCCCGTTGAAGAAATGCCCCCTGAGAGGGACTAGCTGCAGAACAATCCCCATATGTTCTGCATTTAATTACGATCTTGCAAAGCTGCTCTCCCAGGAAATATGTCAGCTAAGCAAAGAGAAAACACGCCGGCACACGCAAGGCAGGAGTTCTGCCACAGGGAAACCTCTTCTGGAAATTGTATCCATTAGCCTAATTAATACTTGTTGGCAGCTAATTAACTTTACTTCCAAAGGCTGTTGGAGCACATTAGATGGTTGTTTTCATGTTGTGTTTATTAATTTTCATTTTTCAATTGCAATGTACAGTGATGCTGTCTGCCTATTTCCAGGTCAGGCATGCAGCCTCATCCCTCGGGCCAATGCTACTTTGGTGGATCCCACGCTTTGTCTTGGTGTGGTGGGTCCGGGTGCAAGTCTTGACTCTATTCTTGGGCACTGTGGGCTCTGCTAGTGCCCAAGTGGGAGAGAAAGTGGAGCGGCGTCTCTCCTGGCTCCTTGGTTGCGGCTGGCGTGGGGTTTTGCCGCCGCCACCGCCGCTTCTGCTAGACGTGAGGTAGGGGAGCTATTTTGGGGCAGTGTTTGGGGTTGTCCCAGCTTGTTGCTGGGCTTGTGCATATGTAGAACCTTTTCTATTTTGGACCCTGAGGTGGTAGCTGCAGGTGGTGGGGTGTGACAAAAGGGGAGAGGCATGGAGTTTTGATGAACTGGGGTCCAGCCCATGAAAACTGATGCCCAAATACACTTGTTAGTCGTTACGGTGTCGCAGGCCCTCTCATCGTTATTTCTGTAACAAACTAACACGGCAGCCCCTCTGAAACTTGGCTCTCCGACGGGATTCACTCCTCATTGCTCCTCAAAAGCTGTCACATGTGTGGACCATCCGTCACCCTGCACGCAGTGTCACGAGCAGAGAGAAGCCTGGAGTGTTGTTGCAACGCCGTCTCACGGCTTGCTTTTTTAGAAAGTGAGGTACCTCTGCTGCTCCCAGAAGAGTGAACTGTGAACTGTCCAGGTTTGTTTCCATGCAATGCAACATCCACGGCTCCCCTAACCCAACACAAACACCTTTTGCCACAGTACTGTCGGGCAGAGCTTTGAAAAAGAATCATGGTTTATTTTGCTTTCCTAGACAAACGTGCAGCCAGGGACGCAGGTCTGCGGTGAAAAGTCCTGCCGTGCAAACAGGTTCTTCCTTGGGCCAGGCAGAGGTAGAGGAAATAGCTCAGTGCTAGTCCCTGGAATGGGAGCACCGAGGCCAAAGAATCCTGTTTAGATTTCAAAAGCTGTCACATGTGTGGATGAGAAAGTACATACAGGTGGTGTCAGCGAGGCTGAACCAGCACGTTGGGATTTCTCTAGTCTCTGTGATTTCCTTGTGACTCGTTCAGTACACGGGCCTTATTTTGCAAGGTGCTTCATCACGTGCCATCACGTGATATCACCAAGGCTACCCATCTGCTTAAAGTCAGGCGTGTGCCTTCTGAATCAGGGCCTACAGATGGAGCTAGTGCCAAGCCAAGCTAGTGGAAAGGCTGCTGTAATTCAGTGGAATAGTGATAGAGATGTAGCCGTGTTAGTCTGGTGTAGCTGAAACAAACAGGACTGTGTAGCACTTTAGAGACTAATAAGATGGTTATTAGGTGATGAGCTTTCGTGGGCCAGACCCACTTCCTCAGATCAAATAGAGGTGATAATTGGGGAAGCTATCTATGTAATGGGTAAGATACTTAATGTCTTTGTTTAGATCGAATTTAAGCTTGAATGACCGTTCAGAGGATTCTCTTTCAAGTCTGGTGTGAAAAGGTCTTTGAAGCAGGATGCAGGTAATCAAGTCATTGAGACAATGCCCTTTGTGGTTGAAATGACAAGAAACTTTTTTCTTTGTGATCCTGTCTAATATCTGTTTTGTGGGCTTTGATCCTTTGGCTCTGGGAGACAGACCCATAGTCTCCTATAGACAACCACCTAACCTCAAGATGATTCTTACCAACAACCACAGGACATACCACACTAATACCAACCCTGGTACCTTCCCTTACAACAAACCCCGTTGCCAGCTTTGTCCACATATTCACTCTGCTGATACCATTATTGGACCTAACCAAGTGAGTTATAAGATCAAGAACACATATTCCTGCGCATCCAGAAATATAATTTATGCTATCATGTGCCGAAAGTGTCCGTCTGCTTTGTACATTGGACAGACGTCTCAGACACTTCGCCAAAGAATCAATGCCCAATTATCACCTCTAATATCATTAGCTCACAGACATTTCCCCCTCCCCCCCATCCCCCTTCTGTTCTGAAATGTGATTTGTCCTTTTCATGTGTGTTCATTTTTTTAATTGTATCCTTTGGTATAAATGGTTGTGACAATTTTCTTCCACTATTTGATCTGAGGAAGTGGGTCTGGCCCAGGAAAGCTCATCACCTAATAAACCATCTTGTTAGTCTCTAAAGTGCTACATAGTCCTGTTTTTTTGTAATTCAGTGGAGTTAGAGTTTCCTCTAAATCAGGGGTCTCAAGCTCCCAGTTCGCAGTCTGGATCAGCGGCGGATTTAGGGCAGGGCGAGTGGGGCAGCTGCCCCGGGCCCCACGCATGCGCCTTGGCACCACGGCACATGCGCTGTGTCAAAGGGGGGGCCCCACGAAATTTTGCTGCCCGGGGCCCCGCGGCGCTCTCATCTGCTCCTGCTTTGGATGAGGGTGCTGTTTGTTACTGATCCCAAAGCCCTGCCCCTTCCCACCATCGCCCTGCCCTCTGCCCCCATGGTACCCCATTCCCTGCGATGCGGTTCTGGACAACCCAGCAGATCCCTCTGCGCGCCCTGCTGTGACAGGAGCCACAGGGAAACGGAGCGAGTGTGCCCACCCCAGGGTGCTCTCCTTCCCCCACGGCTTCTGACATCGCAGGAAGTGCAGGGAGGCGGGGCCACAGCCAACATACAGTGCCAGACCCGCGCTCGGAGTTCCCCAAATCCGTGACTTGCAGAATGGGGTTCCATGGGCAGACGGACAGGCTCTGCCCAGCCCACCTGCAGTGCTAAGCCAGATCAAACATAAGAACGTAAGAATGGCCAGACTGGGTCAGACCAAAGGTCCATCCTGCCTAGTATCTTGCCTGCCGACAGTGGCCAATGCCAGATGCCCCAGAGGGAGGGAACACCACAGGTAATCCTCACACGATCCCTTTCCTGTCTCGCACTTCTTGCCATCGTTCCAGCCACGGACAGCCTGCAGGCTGGGAGTGTGAGATCCCCACTCTAAACCAATTAGTAATAGTTAGTACTAACCAGGTGAGCGACCCCTGTGGATGAGTGTGGTAACAGAGAAGCAAAACCTATCATGACACGTGAGATATAGCGCTGAATAAACACACACCCATGTCCAGATTCATGTCTGGCACAAATCATCCTAACTCCATTTGTCAAAATAGTTCTAGTCAGTGTTGTTTTAAAAAAAAAAAAAAAAAAAAAAAGGTGCCGGTACTCTAGGGGAAAGGTTGTTGAGCTCTGACTGAAGGTGCCGGTACTGCGTCTGGAGGTGCCGGTACTGCGTACCAGGCAGTACTATCACAAAAAAAGCACTGGTTCTATTAAAGTTTCATTAATGTGGCACATTTTTGGTGCCAATGTGGCCCACAAACCCTCACCCTGCCACCTTGTGCTGATATATTGCAATTACAGTGCAATCTTTCATACTGCCATAGTACTGTTGCCTCATTCCACACACAGTGAATGAGGAGGCTGAGTTATGCTCATTATTTTTATCCTCGTTGTTATTGGTAGACTCAGCCTCACTAACTACACATCAGCCTGTCTACCCTCCAGACATCGAGTGACACACAGACTTCATACAGCTCCCCTCCCCATCTCAAGTACATGCGTACAGCGGCAATTCAGTGTAAATGCTTGCATTTTTAAAAACTTCTGGCAAAATCATACTGGATTTTTTTCCAGACCACTATATATGATGGACATAAATTGTTTACCGTGCTAGATTTCACATATCTGACATATGCAGTTGAGGTTCGAAATCTATTTTAAAAAAAATCTCTCTCGCCCTTTTTTTTATACTGCCAAGGCAAAAAATTATATTTTTCATTCCCTTGTACCCAGAACTGTTTCTGCTCAAACTTTGCAAACTAATTCACTCTATGGCAAGTCAGAACTAGAGATTTTCAGCCCTAAAATTTAAGTTACTAATTCTTTGGAAAAGACCTTTAGATTGGAAAGAATTAGACAGCTTTAATTATAGTTGTTACTTTGTGCTCCGACATGATAGATAGATAGATAGATAGATAGATAGATAGATAGATAGATAGATAGATAGATAGATAGATAGATAGATAGAGTACTTTAAAACATTAGTCTATAATTACTGTGTAATCAATCAAGGGAATCATAGATTGTATTTCACAATTGGAATATTAATGTTATCAAATATTTCATTTCTTTTATGCTTAGATTTTTAGTTTCCTTTGCAGAGGTCTGTGCTTTGTTTTTCTGGTGAAATATCACTGAACTGGAAATAAGGAAAGTGGTGGAGAACAGCAGTGAAAAATATTATAATTCCATTATATAAATCAGTGTTCCACCCTCCCTTGGACTATTTTATTCCGTTTCGGTCACTCCATCACCAGAAGGCTGTATCAGGATTAGCAGGGAGTTCAGGTAAATCTGTCCTACTACTAGAGATTGAAAAAGATTGGGACTGTTTTCAATGTCTAAGAAGGGTGTCACAGGGTACGCCTCCTGATGGTAATACTGGGAATTAGCTCTGTTGTCCGCAGAGTGTGTCTCTGGCTGTCCTCTGGCTGGTGTCTCACTCGTCACTCCGCTCTGTCCACGTTCGGACTCTGGACCTGTGTTTTTCTCAGACCACAGTATCCTCTTTGGGATAGTGGTCTCCCGTCTCCCTTTCTTAGGGGAACTTCTAGAGTGGATGGAGGACTGGAGTCCGGTCATCAGACTAACATTCCCCGGGCACTACCGCAGTCGAGGAACAGAAATGAAAATGTGCTGTCAAGGAAAGGTCCCCAGAAAGGTGCAGAGGGAAAATGGAGTCAGCACGTCGCAGGTCTGGCCCCTCCTGCCCCCTCGGCTGGCACCTTTCAGTAGTAGCAGTGTGGCATGCAGCTTGCCAGAGAGAGCGAGAATGCCTTCGGGAGCTGCAGGTGGAGGGTCCCGCAGAGGCTGGCGGCTGCCATAATGATGTGATGCTGATGTACCCGCAGGGCACCGGAGGGATGAATTAAACATTCCTGTCTGACAGGGGAAATGAATGTCTCCCAGCTCCGGTGCTGAGCAGCATGTTGTGAGGCTCCCGCTCCCAGGGCGAAGAACTTCCCTGCTGCCTCTGCCCCCGCAGACACTGGAGATGGCATGGGGGGACGATGAACAGAAGAGCCGTAGCTCAGCCAGGGAACAGACTGTGCTCCGGCACCTTTGGGCTCTGCAACTTACTGCTCCACCTTTCCACTGGAAAAATGAGACCACAGGCCAAACTCTCAGCTGGTGTGGATTGCTGTGGCTGCCCCCAGGGTGGGGGGACTGGCACCCTCAACCCCTGGCTCTGGAGGCAGCTGCAATAACAGGAAACTTAGAAATGGCAGAGGTGCTTACTGACTTCTTTGTTTTGGTCCTCACTGTTAGAGAAAAGAAACTGCCCCCCCAGTAAAAAAGTTTGGCCAGGCCGCTCTTGCTATAGTGGGCTGCAGTACTCATTGGGAGAAACCGGCCGCACCCTTCCTGCATACCATTGCCTTTAGAAAAAGGGAAGGTGTGAAAAGGGGAAAATAGCCTCAGACTCTCCCACCGGTCACCTTGGCGTGAGAACTGCAGGGCTTACCTGGTCGCATGAAACCTGCACAGTTTCGGCCCAACCCCTGGAACACAGACCCCCACTTGGTGGCCATTGGGCCATATATAGTAATATGCAAGCGGGGGAAAGCGATGTGCAGATTGAGGATAAATACCCATCGCACAGTTCGCTCTAGGAGGTCTTCGCAACACACGTACCACCGTGCGTGTGCCTTCTTGTATACTTCAAAGCGCTGCCAGCCTGATCAACCGACCAGCCACTTCCCCCGACTCTCGGGTGTAACCAAGGCCTTCGCAACCAAACCGATATCTGTAAAATGTTCCGTGTGCTATGTAAGTTGGTATGTATGATTTGATTTTTTTCTTGTTGTATAAGCTTAGTGTCGTAGTTGTTTTGGGTAGTACATAGAGTTTGTAGTTATCACTGTTATTTAATTAGTGTAGCTGGATATTTTTAGACTAGAGACTATTCCCCTTGCCATTCCCATCCTTCTATATCTGACACGTTTAACTAGAAAGCATAGAATAAATATAATAAATACTGCAAATTCATTATTAACACGATCTATTAAAAATCTTAGAATAAATACTATAAATTCACCACTGTCACAAATAAATATTTTTTATTTGATAAAACTGTCCACCTGGTTCTGTCTTTCCCCCCTTGGGTATGCATCATCAGACCTGTGATTCTCGCGACACTCACCAAGAAGTCTGATGAAGGAATGCCTAACATAGCGAATGCTAGTGGAAATGGGGTAGGTTTAGAAGATAAAATTTAAAAAGAACAAGTTAAATATTACTTAGAAAAGTTAGATGTCTGCAAGTCACCAGGGCCTGATGAAATGCATCCTAGAATACTCCAGGAGCTGATAGAGGAGGTATCTGAGCCTCTAGCTATCATCTTTGGAAAATCATGGAAGATGGGAGAGATTCCAGAAGACTGGAAAAGGGCAAATATAGTGCCCATCTATAAAAAGGGAAATAAGAACAACCCAGGAAACTACAGACCAGTCAGTTTAACTTCTGTGCCAGGGAAGATAATGGAGCAAGTAATTAAGGAAATCATCTGTAAACACCTGGAAGATAATAAGGTGATAGGGAACAGCCAGCGTGGATTTGTAAAGAACAAATCATGTCAAACCAATCTGATAGCTTTCTTTGATAGGATAACGAGTTTTGTGGATAAGGGAGAAGTGGAGGACGTGGTATACCTAGACATTAGTAAGGCATTTGATATGGTCTCACATGATATTCTTATCAATAAGCTAGGCAAATACAACTTAGATGGGGCTACTATAAGGTCGGTGTATTACTGGCTGGATAACCGTTCTCAAAGATTAGTTATTAACGGTTCACAATCATGCTAGAAGGGCATAACAAGTGGGGTTCCGCAGGCGTCTGTTTTGGGACCGGTTCTGTTCAATATCTTCATCAACAATTTAGATATTGGCATAGAGAGTACGCTTATTAAGTTTGCAGATGATACCAAGCTGGGAGGGGTTGCTAATGGTCTGGAGGATAGGGTGATAATTCAAAAGGATCTGGACAAACTGGAGAAATGGACTGAGGTAAATAGGATGAAGTTTAATAAGGACAAACGCAAAGTACTCCAATTAGGAAGGAACAATCAGTTTCACACACACAGTATAGGAATCGACTGTCTAGGAAGGAGTACTGCAGAAAGGGATCTAGAGATCATAGTGAACCACAAGCTAACTATGAGTCAACAGTGTGACACCGTTGCAAAAAAAGCGAACATGATTCTGGGCTATATTAACAGGAGTGTTGTGAGCAAGACACGAGAAGTCATTCTTCCTCTCTACTCTGCGCTGATTAGGCCTCAATTGTAGTATTGTGTCCAGTTCTGGGCACCACATTTCAAGAAAGATGTGGAGAAATTGGAGAAGGTCCAGAGAAGAGAAACAAGAATGTTTAAAGCTCTAGAGAACATGAGCTATGAAGGAAGACTGAAATAATTAGGCTTGTTTAGTTTGGAAAGGGGAAGACTGAGAGGGGACATGATAGCGGTTTTCAGACATCTAAAAGTGTGTTACATGGAGGAGGGAGAAAAATTGTTCTCCTTGGACTCTGAGGATAGGACAAGAAGCAAGGGGCTTAAACTGCAACAAGAGAGGTTTAGGTTGGACATTAGGAAAAGTGTCCTCACTGTCAGGGTAGTCAAACACTGGAATAAATTGCCTGGGGAGGTTGTGGAATTTCCATCTCCGGAGATATTTAAGAGCAGGTTAGATACACATCTGTCAGGGATGGTCTAGATCCTGCCATGAGGGCAGGGGACTGGACTCGATGACCTCTCAAGGTCCCTTCCAGTTCTAGTGTTCTATGATTACACCACTGGAAGACCCGTCCCACCTCATCGCCCTACCTTGAGCGACTCCCTGCCTTCCATTGGTGCCAGCTACAGCCCTCAGAAAGCTAGTGAGAGTACCCAGCTGCCCCAGCTCCAGCCCTCGAGAAGCTGGTGGTGGCTGCTCTCGGGGCAGGCGGGTATCCAACCCTCACCTCAGCCCACCTCCCTAATCCTTCCTATCTTCTGCTGATACCCGCTCCAGACCTAGGAATCTGGTAGCAGCACCCAGCTGCCCCCGAGGAAGGGCAGGACTCAAACGCTCAACCCTGGGGGCTCCCGAGACAGATGCCATATCCGTTACACCGTATCCATTACACCATCTGCAGACCCGTGACGTGTTTGTCTGTTCACACATTCATGGCACATTACACTAGCACTCAGCAGGCCAGAGACGATGCTGGGTTCAGTGGAGTTGCAATCTTTGTACCCACCTCCATTGGCACTGCTTGGGAGTCCCCTACTATGAAATGGACAGGAGCTTTTATTCAAAGAAGAAAAGACTTGTCTGTAACTGGTGGACTTTGAGATGGGTTGCTCGGGTCCATTCCATGACCCACTCTCCTCCACTGTTGGGCTATGTCTACACTGGCGGGTTATTGCGCAAGTACAGCCGTTCTTGAGCAAGAAACCGCAGAGCGTCTACACTGCCCGCCTGCTCTTGCACAAGGAAATTTACAGTTCGGCGTGGTAAGAGATGGTTCCTTGCGCAAGAGCTACGCTATTTTTTAACGGGTGTAAGCCCTCTTGCACGGGAGCTCTTGTGCAAGAAGGCAGTGTGGACGCTGGGCAGGGATTTCTTGTGCAAGAAAGCCCTATGGTTAAAATGGCCATAAGAGCTTTCTTGCACAAGAGAGCGTCCACACTGCCATGGCACTCTTGCGCAAAAGCACAGCTCGCACATGGCAGTGTGGACGTTTTCTTGCGCAAGATGTTCTTGCGCAAGAAGTCGTCAGAACCCACCAGTGTAGACATAACCTTGTACTTTCTAGAAAAGAGGAATTGAAGTTGGGGGGGAGTCATCAACGCCCCTTACATCAGGCCATACAGGTGCCACTCCAGAGGATGCTAAAGCCAGTCCCCTATGTAGGACACTGAAGAAAAAACTTCTGGCAAACCTAATACGGAATGGACATGACAACAGATCTGAAAGAACACTAGTTACAGACAAAGGTGCTGGTCTTTTCCCTCTCCGTGGGAAATGCCGACATTCTGAAATGCCCTTTCATCCCAGATTGGAATGAAAAGCTGACGTTCCCTGCAAAATGAAAATTGAGAACATTTCATCTTGGAAAGACTGAAACCACCTTATCAAAACATTTCTGTTACATCTGGGCAAAGTCCTTTGTTTTAACTCCATCACTTCACCTCTCCTATTATAAATTGCGTACAATGATATAAAAGTCAAAATGATAATGTTAAAAATGAGGTACTTTGACCTCACTGAAATGAAACACTTGACATTTTTTCCATGAAAAACGTCAGCTGAATCAGTACAACCCCTGTGAAACATTTCAGTTGTGTTGAATCAATTATTTCCAGTGGGGAAAAATATTGGGTCAAAATTTTTTTGCCTCGCTCTTACCACTGCCTTAAGGCTCGGACTGCCACTCACACCTGGGTAAGGTGCTAGGTCTAAAATGCTACTAAATCACACTGATCTCATTTTACACTTCCTTTGCCCAAGTACAAAGGACACCACCAAGTGCAAAGCAGTACAGAATCAGGCTTCAGGTGAGGTAATATTTCCCTATTGGCCAGAAAAGCCAGGGAACAGTGACAAGCTATGAATTGATGTAATCTGCATATGTCTGAGCAGTGCCTGTTTAATCAGTCTGATTGCATGTGGACAGCTGGGAGGAGATATTGCTGGCAGGAGAAAAGCGAAGGGCAATAAGACAGTTTTAATTTAATAAAAGCTGAGCATTTTTGTTGCATCCAAGTGGAGGTAATGGGATTGTCTCATACACAACTGTAAGAAAAACCTTGTTGCGCTAATGCTTGGATTGACTTTTCAGCCTGGGCTATTATCTTGCGAGACCTTAAAAGCAAACGCCAGATTTGGACCTGTTCCATGGGAGACCTCCAAAAAGCAGGTGTTTGCCATGTGGATGGGACTTGCAGAATTGCAGCTCCTAAGAAATAGAAGTGAATGAATTCCCTTAGTCCCAGACAAAGCGTATAATATCACGGAAGTTGAAATCTGCTCCTCATTGGGCCCTGGTCTTTTATTCTTTACTTGTGTCTTTCATTACCATTCTGTTTTCCAAAATAAATCCCATAGCCCAGCATTCAGACTCAGTGCTCAGCTGCAATTGTCTTCATTTGATCTTTTCCCTTACACTGATAAACATCACCAGTATGTTTTAGACTTGCATTAGTTCAGTTTCCTTTTCATCTGTTGTTAATTCAAAGGCTGTGTTACAACAGTCACTTTCATTCTCCTCATCTTTCATCACCTGTCTCTTCCTGTCTCTCTGTGTGTCAGTCTTTCCCGTATCTCCAAACTGCTGGGGAAAATAAAGCCAGCCTCCGTATCAAGGTAGAACACATTTTTGGCTGACCTACATATTGCTGCATTATCTCACAATATCTGTTTCAGTGGTAACCTCAATGAGCGCGCACGCAAATCCAGCGACCTCTCTCTTTTTTCCTTCACATTCAGAGGAATCTGGCGCATTTTAATGCTCACAAAGGCATGAGATGGACGATGATATCAGGCAAAGCCAGGTAATAGCATAGCAGTGGGAGAGCATAGCACTACACAAGTTCATTCACATGTATTTCTGCATGCACACGCACACACACAGAGTTATCTGAGTACCTGCAGTTAGCTGAGTAGGAAGGGTGGCTTTGTGGGTTGAGGCATTGGATTGGGCTCCTGAGTTACAGACTCCTTGCATCTCCTTGGTTAAATCACTTCATCTCTTTGTGCCTCGATTCCCCCTCTTTTAAATTGTAAACTCGGTGGGGCAGGGGCTGACTCGGTTCTCTTTATTATGAGTCTGCACAACACTTTGCACAGCGAACCTGATTTCAGCTGGCCCTGCTGCTGGGGCACAAATAATGAAAATAATAAAAAATATCACTCCCTCCTTTTGGGGGAGGGATAGCTCAGTGGTTTGAGCACTGGCTTACTAAACTCAGCATTGTGAGCTCAATCCTTGAGAGAGCCATCTAGGGCAAGTCTGTCCGGGATGGTACCTGGTCCTGCTGTGAAGGCAGGGGACTGGATTCAATGACCTCTCAAGGTCCCTTCCAGCTCTATGAAATAAGTAAATCTCCATATATTATAATTGGGATCCGCCAGTGATAAGACTTTGTGCCTTCATGGATATTAGATGCTTCTCTGTCCATTCATTTGGGATTGAACCAAGCAGATGGGTTTTGCTTCGGTTATCAAGGTCAGAAGTTAGAAAGGCCAACGTATTGTCACAATTGGCCCTCGACCTACATTCCCAGTGCTAGTTTCAATGCAGAGGAGTCAGCCACAGAAGATGCCGACAGATGCACCTGAACACATATGTGCTACAGCCAGGCACTCTCTTTAGCTTCTGGCTGTTGGCTATCTTGAGTCAGTGCAGTTCAGTGATTCTGGCCCTGGAGTTTATTCCCGTCTGCCATGTGCTGTGGTTCAAGGTAGCTTGCATGGCTGTGGCAGCCTCCTGAAATCAATGGGAAGTCCTGCTTTTAAAACGTTACGGCAACAACTCAGCCGAAGGTTATTAGGGTTTTAGGCCTGGCTTGGTTAAATGCCTCTGGCTTCTGCAGATGAAATATTCATTCAATGAGACCTTGACCCTGACAGGAGCTGGTGGGATGGGAAAAAGCCCTGAAGTGTGCGTGTAATTGTAAGCACTGGCCAGGAGCAGCCCTAGACAAGCTGCCGGCAACTGGCGCCTTAGGCACAACGCGCGATCGGTGCCCCCGCCTCCAAAGCCCTCAACGGCCGTTTATCTTGGTGCCCTAGGTGACCGCCTAGTTCTCCTGTATTGACGGCCACCACTGGCACCAGCATAGCCCCACTGAAGTCAAAGGAACGAGGCCACTTTCTACCAGCAGTGGCTCTGGCACTGGGTTTCCAGCCTGTCAAAAAGGAAACCAGTCGCTCGGGTCCAGTTCTGCTCTTGCTGAGGCTGAGTAACCCCACTGAAATCAGAAGTGTGACGAGGATGTCAGAGTGACGGACAGGCCAAGAGAACCAGGCTTGTGAGTCTGTCAGTTATTAGTCCAGAAAGTCACAGGTAATTCACAGATGGTCCCGCACAACTCCGAAGCTGCCCTTTCTGGTACCTCCTAAGCCAGTAGCTCCCAACCTTTTCCAGCACACGGACCCCTTTCCAATCTATTAAAATGTTACAGATCGCCTCCAACCATATATCGCCATGCCCGCGGCCTGCACGCCCCTCAGCCCGCGCGGCTTCCCAGGCCGCAGGAAGCAACCCAGGTTGAAAAGCGGGCTGGTTGCGAGAGGCCCTGTGGCAATCCCCTACTGCACCGCCAGGGGTCCACAGACCACAGGTCGGGATCCACCGTCCTAAGCCACTGTGTGGACTCCTTGCTGCTAGCAACCTCGGCCAGAAAGGCAGAGTGCAGGGTGGTATATAATGGGATCTGTGGAGAGGGAGGAAGGCCAGGTGGTCGTAGCCTGCACTGCCGGAAGAGGCTTAGACAAGAAGTGGGGAGGGCGTGGCAGGATGGAGAAAAGAGCTGCACTGCATGGTGGGTCAGATCCAGCTCTCACTCACACCACTGAAGGCAACAGAGCTACCTCTGTTTACACCCGCCCCGTGGAGCGACAGCAGGGTAAAGCCAGTGCTAGAAAGAAGAGAATCGGGCCCAGAATTGTAGTGTAACCCACTGAGCAGCAGAGCATGGGCAGCGGGTGTAAGAGACCAAGGTAGGTTTAGCCTCCCCAAACAGGATGTAGTGCACTTCCCTTAGGAGGCTGGCCAGCCTGCCACCTTTGGAGCCCCATGGCACCACCGTGCCACACCCAACCTCCCCTCCCACACATCCTCTTCACCTGTGACCCCTCTCATGTTGCTGCTTTTCCTGCCCCCACTTTGCCTTTTTCCCTGCCCCCCTGCCTACCGCTTGTGCCCCTCTGCCCTCCCCTCTCAAGGGACGGTCTGCCCACCGGGGACAGTGAGGTGCGAGCAGGGGGTGGAGGAGCCTTGGGGAGGGTGTAGAGAGGGGTGAGTAGTGGGTGGACTGGGACTTTTGTGACATGGTGATGGGCAAGTCATAAGAGATTCTATGGAACAAATTACCTAAGTGACAATTCAGATCCTAAGAATGGCCATACTGAATCAGACCAGAGGTCCCTCTAACCCATCTTCCGACAGTGGCCAATGCCAGAGGGAATGAACAGAACTGGCAACCATCAAGCGATCCTTCCCCTGTTGCCTATTCCTAGCTTCTGGCAGACCCTTTCCTGCCTGTCCTATAAATAGTCATCAATAGACCTATCCTCCTTGTAGTATCTAGTTCTGTTACAGCCTTGGTCTTTACAACCTCCTCTGGCAAGGAGTTCCACAGGTACCTCTACGTTGTGTGAAAAAAATACAGTTTGAAGGACCCAGCCTGGGCCTTAAGTTTTATTAGCTCAAGCTCATTCCAGCTTTATTTTAATCAGGATGAATTTGACTCACGGTGTTATCAGTCGGGGATTTAAACAAACACCTGGTTGTAAGCAGGTGAATAGTCCCACTGAAGTCAAAGGGCTTGTGTATGTCGCTCAATTGGGACTTACATTGTCAAGTCAAATTGGAAGTTTAAAATAATCTGCCAATGAGAACACTGCGCAATGGCCCAGGGAGCATCTGTCACTGTGAATCCATGGTGCGGCATACATTTTACCTCCAAATTTCACACACAAGGCAGCAGCTGTCAGTGCCTTTAAAAAGAAAAGAAACCTGCAAAAAGGAGGTGTTCAGAGGCAAAAATACCTAGAGAGACAAACGATTAATATTTATCATTCTAGTTCCAAAATAACCTCCGTGTTGCTGAGAGTTGGTCGTGAACGCTAAGCAGCACATCTAACGTGCTTTATTATAAGCACTAATAATAGCATTTAAGCCCCAGATGAGGTGCTGTACAGACCACGAATTCAAATGCTGACAAAAGAAAAAAGGGTCTGCTTTAAAACCCAGAGCCTGGCTCTGCCCTGAGTTACACCTGTTTTATACTGGCAGAGCTTTATCCATTTCAGCAGAGCTGTGCTGCCGGAGTCTTGGAGTAAGACTGGGAGGAATCCAGCTCCCAATCTCCGATGCAAATGAGCAGTGCTGAGATTACTCACTTTCACATGACCGAGACGGATGAAAATAGCAAGTGAGTTCAATGAATTTCATGACGGCTGTATCAAAACCATGGGCAAGGAAGGCAAACTCCGCCGAGACGAACGACTCCTCTTCCACGGGGCACCATCACACTGTCGTTTTGACCCCTATCCACACCAGTGGTTAAACAAAATATAGCCATAGTCGAGGAACAACAGGGTAGAAAGGCCAGCTGTGTTCACTAGAAGTCACATCTGCTGTAACTCCATTGACTGATGGAAAGGAAAGAATTAGGCACTGGATAATGTTCCCTCAAATCTTTTCCATCCATGTGCGGATTTTTTCCATTCGTGTGTGGAATAATTGTATATGCACCGAGGCATGTGCAAATGTGCACCACTAGTCGGAAGAAAAAACCTAGCTGTGGGCACTCTGCAAATCAAGTGGGTGGCATTTTTATCTTGGCCATGAACCATGAGCTTGCAGGCTATACTGAATCATGTGACCATACATATTATATATCCACAGGGCTCACGGTCATAGGCACTAACCATCCCAGCTTGGGACACAAGGTCTCTGGCCTAACACTGCCCGTGTGAGACACGTGCCTTTTTCTAGTCACTAACCGATTCTTGATCATCTCTAGGTAGCAATGTGTAAACGCCAGGGGAGGGCTGCTATGTCATAGATGGGGAAAACAATGGGAACTGTCCATCTTTACAAAATCAAGGGCACAGACCCAGCTTCTTAAAGACAACTAAGAACCTAAGTCACATTGCAGTCAATGCTACCTATGTTCTGAAGAGCTGGGCCTATAGTCTCAGAGGGCGTAAAGCACAATTGCTCCGTGGAAGCTCTTCCCAGCTGAGGATCTGCCCGCAAGGGCTCAGACTGTTACAAACCTCACAGAACAGCGATAGACTCAACCACTAATCCTGCCTTTCATTAGGGCACGAGCCAGGGACCCGAGTGCTGAAGCAGGAGAGGCCCCGGCAGCGCTGAAGCGGTCCTACCTTGAGAAATCTTTCTGCTTGCCTTTATGGCTTTTCTCTTCCTCTTGTTGCACGAAAAAACCAGGCTGCTCAGCACCTTGGCTACGTCTAGACTGGCATGATTTTCCAGAAATGCTTTTAACAGAAAAGTTTTCCATTAAAAGCATTTTCGGAAAAGCGCGTCTAGATTGGCAGGACGCTTTTCCGCAAAAGCACTTTTTGTGGAAAAGCTTCTGTGGCCAATCTAGACGCGCTTTTCCGCAAAAAAGCCCCGATCGCCATTTTCGCAATCAGGGCTTTTTTGTGGAAAACAGTACTATGCTGTCTACACTGGCCCTTTTGCACAAAAGTTTTTCGGAAAAAGACTTTTGCCCGAACGGGAGCAGCATAGTATTTCTGCAAAAGCACTGACAATCTTACATGAGATCGTCAGTGCTTTTGCGGAAATTCAAGCGGCCAGTGTAGACAGCTGGCAAGTTTTTCCGGAAAAGAAGCTGCTTTTCCGGAAAAAATGGCCAGTCTAGACACAGCCCTTGTGAAGCCACTTCCATTGTCCACAGTCTATTCATCTGGCAGAAGCCAAGGTGGCCAAGCTGTTACATTGTGGGTCACAAGATGCCCGATGCTCATTTGGCACAGGACTGTAGTCAATAGAAAAACAAGCATTATACTCTCAAAGGCAACAGTGGTGAGCCTGAAGCATTAAAATCCCCAGCAGGGCCATCCTTACCCATGCGCAGGATATGCAGCTGCGTAGGGCACTTGAAAATTCAGGGCACGACCGGGTCTTAATGCCCACCCACCCACCTCTTCCTATCCCTGGTCTGGGGCTCGGCTTCCTCCCGGGGGGATCTAGTTAAGCGACAAAGCCTGCCAGACCTACGAGCAGCACATTGAACCTGTGAAAGAGCCATTCCAGGGGTAATGAAGCCACTGAACAAGCATTTGCCAAGCCCAGGTCTGTACTGTCAGTTTCTGAAAGTCCCATGTTCCTTACAGGGCCCGAGTTTAAAATCTGCTTTAAAACTTTTTCATTAGTGTGTCACTGAAGATTATTAAATCACATGCCAAAAAATCACACTCACCCCGCCCCCACCCTCCGTGGGCTGCCATCAGCCATAGGTGCACCAGTATAACAGTACCACATAAATCCTAAGGATGGCCCTAATCCCAGGTCCTAAATTGAAAACTGTATCTTCTTGCTCTCCTACCCCTTAAAGAGTTGCTGCTCAACCCTATGCTGCTCTGGCTACCTGTTTACCTGCTTCGCGTTGGCTGCATAGGCTCTTTCAGTTCAGGGCTATAACTGCGTTGCCTACGCTCGCATCTCATAGTCTTTGATGCTGCATAGCAGCAGGGACCATGTCTGCTTCAACAAAGCACACGCTGAATCTTGGTCTACATGACAGTAGGGGTGAAGTGGGAGGAGGGCTGGAAATATGCCAGAACACCCAACGACAACCACACCAAATGAGGGCGGTTGTCACATTTAAATATTTGTTATATGTTTCTCTTCGGTCTTCATAGAGAACTCTGACTCATGGATCTTAAGCAGAGCCATGGATGTGCCTAGCAATTTTTTTTGTTTAAGATGCGGAGATGTATGTATTCAAGGGGTGTGTGTGTAAGTATTGTGATGCATGGCGATGGATCTCCTTGTACCTTTCATGTCCTTTGAAGTTTCGCACTACTTCAAAGAAGGAGGAGCTATGACCTGTGCTGTACAGATTACAAAGCCCTTCGGCACACCAGTCTGTCTAAATAAAATATGGCACCGTCAGAGGCCATCTGAGTATCTGCTTAACATGCTGTCACTCTCTCATACTAACCAGGGATCGATGAGTTTAACTGTTTGACTGTGTCTACACTGGGCCACTTATTCCGGAAAAGCAGCGGTTTCCCAGGGGTTCCTTGAAATTCTTTTAAGCTGAAAAGGGTTCCGTGGCTAAATAAAATTGGTAAACACTGTCCTAAGCTCTATGACAACACAGTGGAATCTGGTACAGCTGGATCACTTGAAGCCACTTCTGCTGTGATCCATTATTATATGCGTGATCCAGCTCCATAATCAGAGAACCTCCCAGATCAGAGGCTTGCCTGGAATCAAATCACTCTTTTACAAGAGCATGGGTTGTGCTAGGCACATTAATGCTGAGGGAGGCCAGTCACACTCTGATGGGCTGTAATTGTATTAGCTAACCTGCTACCTGATCAAACAGATGTGACATTTTTTTCCCCCCTCTTTGCAAGGCTCCGGAAATTACTCCTGATCCTTATAACCAAATGCTCCCGGATTAGTATAAAAGGGGTAAATGCACCAGCTGATTATGCAGAGTGGGGAGCTAGAGGTCGGACTGGTGTACATCTGAGCCAGCCTGGCACAAAGAGGCCACTGGGCAAGTAGAAGAGCCATTGGGGGAACCCTTCCAACACCCCCTGTATTGTGCACACTCACTGGTAACGCCCCCGCCATATTCCATGACCAGGTGGAGGTGACATAGGGATGGGTAGGGGAGCCATGGGCGTGATAGCAGTGCCCTAGCAGGAATGCGTCTTGGCGGTAGCCCATAGGAGAGTCCTGGAAGCAGACACATTGAGCAGGACAGTTCCAGGAGTCTTTGTCCGGCCCACAATAGCCCCCACCCCTCTCCTGGACTCTCTCCGATACTACACTGGCGCAATCCGCCTCTGAGAACTGGGGCCACTTATGACAGGTGTATATGTCTACACAGGGGGTGGGGCAAGGAAAAGTAAGCCTGTAGGAGCCATTCCAACTCCAAAAATCTTCAGTTCAGATCCTCTGCGAGCATAAATCCACAGAAGTCAATGGAGCTCCCCCAATTTATACAGCCTAGGGTTAAAACTGAAGGTTGCGTCATTTAAAAATCCCACCCGGTGAGTTGCTAAACAATAATCAAATGATTTCTCAAGTAACTTGGGAAACTCCAGCTCTTTAAAGCAAGGAAGCAAATAGCTAAGAGCACCATATAACTTACATTGGCTACATAATTAACACTTTTCTTATGAAGTATAAAGGAGTAGACCTTTCGTCACAGCACAACTTTATCTCTGATTCATGGACTCCAGGCCTATAATGTGTTCTCTTGATTGTAGGAACTAACTACATTCTTTGAGGGATTCTGTCAAATGGGAAACCCCATCAGTCAATCTGCCCAAGCAACAGGAAAATGGTTCACAAAAATACTTTCGACTGCTGAGAATACGGCATGTCGTTCTATAGGAAAAGCTAATCATCATGAGAAAATTATAGATGCAAACTTACACATTTACCAGCCTCAAATACATCATCATCTGCAGTTGTAAGTTGCTTTTTAAAGGGTTTTCTGTTGTTCTCACATCCAGAGCTTGGTCATGACAGAATAGTGTTTCTTCAGGGTCGGAGGTAAGATTTTTTTTGTCTAAATATCCATTTGTTTGCACAGGCTGAACCTTCCTAGTCTGGTACTTTCTAGTCCAGCAACATCTGGCATGATTTTAGGAGTTAGACGGATGTCCACTTATCATGGGTGTGGCCTACTTAGATGCGTAAAACACCTAGAATGTGTGAACTTTAAGAATCAGGCGCACAAATGGCATAAATCAGTGTAGTGCCACTGAAGTCAGTGGGTTTGCTCCAAGTTACACCCGCTGAGGAGCTCCTCCAGAAAAAGTAAGGAGGCAAATGGTTGAGTTATAATTCCATCTTGCTCTGTGTTTTCCAAGATGCACTTCGGTTGACACAGCTCCATGAAATCTTGTATAGGGGGAGATCCGTGTACTAAACATTCTCTCAAAACAGGAGGCCTTTGAAAATTAAGCCACTTAATAACAGGCCTAACTTTAGGCCCCTGGTTATGAACCAGGTTAGTATAAAGTCTCTGATGGAAAAAGCTGCAAGGCCATCTCCAGGCAAGTGTGAAAATTGTTGGGGGGAGACAGGGGTGTCATAGCATCCTGTCTGCTATTGATTTAGACCAGAAACAAGGCTGGAGGGTTGGTGTGCATGGGGCTAGGTAGGAAAAGGGAGCTATTCGTTGGTCCCACTCTCTGCAGCCAGTTTCTCTTCTGGCTGCTGTAGGCTCTGGGCACAGACCCCTACAACCCACCCAAGCAAGGCTAAGGAGAGTCTCCCCAGCATTCTGAGGCGCTCTCAGTTCAGAGGGAAAATGGTTCTCCTTCGCCTCTGAGGGCAGGACAAGAAGCCATGGGCTTAACTTGCAGCAAGGGAGCGTTAGGTGGGACATCAGGAAAAACTTCCTCACTGTAAGAGTAGCTAGGCACTGGAACAAGCTGCCTAGGGACGTTGAGGAATCTCCGTCATTGGAAGTTTTAAAGAACAAGTTAGACACCCAACTGTCGGGGATGGTCTAGTTATTATTCCGTCCTGCCTAGAGTGCAGAGGACTGGACTAGATAACTTATTGTGGTGTCTTTCTGTCCTTCAAGTCTGTGATTCTCAATAAGCATGTGTGTAAGCTCATCTCCATTCAGCAAAGCATTTAAGCACATGCTTCATGTTAACCACCCTACTTACATATTTTGCTGAGTTAGGTACCTAAGTCAATCCTGTTTGGATTTTCTCCACCATGTTGCGTATCATCCCTCGGAAATGATGTGACAAAGAGTATTTTATGCTGAACAATCATTATATCGGGAATAACAATACATTGTATTGGGGATTTCATTTTTGGCTGTGAATATCCCTGAAAAGTCATCAATGGTTAATTTTTCATCTCCAAATTTAGCATTGAAGTATTGTTTTAGAGTCCCGCAATCAGAACAATTCTATATGATTGTTTGCAAAACCAGAAAAACTGTTATCATGGGCGAGCCATTATAATGTAGGAATATTTCTTCATCACAAAGCTACTGTTTTAATGGATTAGTTGACATTTGTACTCACACTCCCAAATGTTAGAGGCTAAAAATATTTTGTCCTGTTGCAGAATTTCAGTATTCACAAAGAGGAAGTTACTGTTTTCTCTGGACTTGGAACAGGTCCAGCTTCTAGGGCTAGCTCTTCAAAAGCGTAGAATCACATGATTTTGCATGCGCGCGTGCGCACACACACATGCACACACACACACACACACAGATCCCTGTTCTAATTTTCACATGCAATTACTACAAGTGTGCATCAAACTGGGTACTTGCATGTGCAGATGGTCAGATGAGCATCTAATTGGACTTTTGCCTGTGCAAATACCCAGTTTATGTGTACATTGGCCAATATGTTTGTGCAATTGGTGCAAAACTATTGGATGAAACTCTGGGCTGCCATCTTTTTGAAAATAAATGGTCATAACAATCTTAAAAATTGGAATTAAAACTGTATTGCTCACCATAAACAAGAGGGCCTATGGCAGGCCTGGGAGATGGCCCCTTACTGGCCACTCACTAGAACTGCTATAAGGAAAATTCAAGCCTCTGTCCTCTGGATCCTCAGGGCTGTTTCAAGTTCTTTTGTTCTCTCTTTTGGTAATTTACCACTGCTCTCAAAAACCCCACAACCCCAGACAAGAGGAGGACATAGCTTCTCCCAGATACAGCAAATCTATTGTCTCAAGTTGTTTTACCTGCTACCTATGATCTTGTAGCTGTCTTGGTCCAGGATATTACAGAGACAATGCAGGTGAGGCAATATCTTTTATTGGACTGACTTTTGTTAGTGAGAGAGAAATGCTTTTAAAAGTTTCTCTCTCTTACTTTTAATAGAGTAGACCACTCTTTTGTCTCTGGCCTGCTAAAGAAGTTTCACACCCTCCTAATTCAGGGAGGACCCGCATCAATGTTCCCTTTAATCTTTTCCATTCGTGTGTGGGATAAATGTTGTGATGTGCACCAAGGCATCTGTGAATGTGCACCACTAGTAGAAACCAAAAACTGAGCTGTGGGTGCTTTGCTAATCAGCTGGGCAGCACTGTCATCTCTGAGTGGCTGCACAAGTGCACGGCTTACAGGGAACACCGGTCCACATACACTTAGCATTTTCATGGCACAGTAATTTCCTAATACAATTTCCTAAATCATCCATCATGCAGAGGTGGTAAAAGCAGACCCCCTGAATTGTTGCAGATGAAACATATTTCCCATAGCAGAACTCACCAACAGTCTAGTCAAATATTCTATTCCCTGCAGTCAGAATGGCAGAAAATGCTGAGTAAAGTGTAAAACATCCGCATTGCATTGAATTGTGCAGTGCTAAGCCATGGGGAAAACAGCCCCTCCAGGAGCAAGGCTTGTGACCAGCTGCTGGTGGAGAGAGGGAAGAGTAAACTGGCTGCAGTCAGCCACTCTGGTTTCCTTGACTTCATAAGCTTTTTATGTCCATATCAGCTTCTTTTCTAGTGAACACCGCGATCCTCAATCCTTTACCTCGCAGAATGTGAAAGAGAAAGATTCACATGTGGCTTGGTGATCTGACTTAGCTCAAACCTGCTGCAGGGCCAATTTCTCCAGCATTGGGGACACAATAAGAGGTGCTGTCTAGCTAGGTTGCGTTTCAAATCAATCTTTGGTTAAATATTTTCTGGTGTTGGCGGAAGAAGCAGCTGCTGTGTTAATCGTGTCTACGCGACTATTTGGGAGGTCTAGTGCAGGCGCCCCCGATGAGCCCATGTCAAATGTGATATCAATGGGGGGCGGGGGTAAATAAATTACTGCTTGCTAAGAAAAAAAGGAAACTCATAGTTAAAACTACCTAGAGAAGAGTCATAGGCAACAAACTATGTGCGAGAGATCTGAGGAAAGGGAAAGAACCAGTACATTGATTGCACCATCAGGAGAAGCAATTTCCTTCTGAGCCCTAATACATAAAGCTGATGAAAATAGTTGACAAAGGTGACGCACTCTGAGGTATGTATATAGTAATTCTCAGTGAGGCTTAGTAATTCTGGGGACTTGGTTCAGCTTATTACATGGATGAGCCGGAGTCTGTGAACTACAGGTTTTGGATCTAGATTCATAGCTGCCCCCCCCCTCCCCCCCACAACAGAGGACTTTGGTGCACATTCTCAGATCAGACCGACCTCTAACTTCACCTCTCTGAACAATATTTGATGAACTGAGAAGCAATCACGTTTAACCCCAGATGCGGTGCTGACAGGCGCAGAATTAACCTTGGATGCAGTATGAACCTCCCTAGTCTGGCACTTTTTAGTTCAGCAACATCTGTGGTCCGGCATGATATTATAGTTAGCCGGATGTCCACTTATCATGGGTGTGGCCTACCCATATGCCTCTGAAGTTATTGGGTTTGCTCCAAGGTAATGAAATGAGAAGGGGACTGGGGAATTCTTCCCTCACCAACACAATGATGTATTATGCTTCCTGGCACAATATAGTAACTTCAGGATTCCTTGGAGCAACTTTAATTGTCGTCTGATCTATTCCACACATTGCTTCACTCCGTTTACTTTTTTTTCTAACATATCTGGGCTTAGTGTGTCACAATGGGTCAGTAAAAGACTGAGCCTTCCAAAACATCGCACTCCTCTTCCCTTAGCTTTCCATTAACCAAAAAGGCATTGAATGTAGAAGGAACATTGACAAGAGGATGCCCGCCCTCGCTTTTGTGATGCAGGAATCCTATGCAAACATTAAGGCCAGGACTACACTAAAGGATGAATCAAGAGACACAACTCCAGCTAGGTTAATTACATAACTGGATTTGACGTGCCTTGATTTGAATTACTCTGCTGTTCCCACAGCCGGAGGCTGATGGACGCAAATGCTCCTGTTGGATTCCCTTACTCCTTGCAGGAACAGGAGTACCGGCTTCTGACTGGGGGCACTCTCTGAGTCTGATTTAGTGGGTCTTAACTAGACATTCTAAATTGAACTCCGGAAGATCAATCGCAGCAGCACTTAGTGAAGACATGGCCTAAGAACCATAACACAAATAGGCTCACCACAAAAGGCTTTCCAGGTCTGAGATTTTCTAAGTCCCTTAGTTCTCCTTGTTCTTAGAGCTCTTGATCAAACCTAAGGCTTCTTTTGGCCCCTTGAGTAAACTGCAGGACTCAGAGGACAGAGCTAGGAGTAAAGGTCTGATTTTCATGAATGCTAGGCCAGTGCCACAGGCCCTCTGCTAGAGGCAGATTTTTCTTGAGCACGCTTTCAACCACATACATTGCTGGGGATAAGTACAGAGACATCCGTCATAGTCCACTAAGAAGCTAGAGCGAGAGGGATGCTCTCTACAAAAGACAGTGAGATTATAGAGATGCAACAGAATTTCTCTTCATCCTGAGCCCAATGCAATGCCAGTCGCCAGCCAGCTGTGCATGGGAGCTGCCTCTTTGCGAGGTCACTTCATGGTAGGAAAGGAACAGAACCAACTTTGCCCCACCCTCCACACACACCTCTCCCTCCACGGTACGCTGAGCAAATGCAGAGCAACACCATCTGCAGGGTGGCATGGAAAAATCATCTGCAGCCATGAAGGAAACCCTGCATGATTTAGTAACGCCAATTCTGCCACCTAGTGACCAAGGAAGATGAACCTATGCTTTCTGAAAGGCTGAGAGAGCTGGCTCAGGGTTAAACCTGGGCTTTCAAAGCCATCCCCATGCATGGGTGGGTGCAGAGGGGTACCACACCAATGGCAGCTCCCAACAGCTTTCCACCTGTGTAGAACAGACACATGGTAACTCTACAGGCAGTGGGTATAAGCAGAGGGAGTATACTCTGGCTCCAGTCTGCTAGATATGGGGGTTTGTCCATGATCCATCCAGCAGCCCTCCCTAATGACTGAGCTGCAATTTGCACAGACCTTGTGCTGAGTAACTATTCCGATGCTACCTGTATAAGAGCAAAAGGCGGGGTATGAGGGAAGGTGGGGAAAACCTACATCCTCTGCTCCGCCCCCCTTTGTATCCCTTAAATAGCAGCCATAACCTGGCCCTAAATTCCTAGCCGATGTTCTGGTTGTTCAGTTGGTTCCTCTCGTGAACAGGCAATGTATATGTCAACCAGTCAAGCTAGCAGTGGCGTTCCAAAGAATCCCTATTCAGACCAATGGCTGGCAGTTCCAGGGCTCTGTCTCTCCAAAGCTTGCAAACTCCGATCTGAGTCAATGCAACTTATGAACGGGTCAGGGGAGTCACCCCTGCTGAGTGATGCATGAAAAGCACCTCAAGAGCCCAGAGGTGTATTTGTATTGCCTGGGTGAGCCTGTCATGAGAGCACAAATAGCCAAAGGTGAACAGGGCACAGCGGTGCCTGCTGCTTTTCAGGGAAAGAGCGAACAGCCGGGTATATGGGGACGATGCCACAATCAAAACATTGGGGGGAACAAAATTGACATCGGCAAACTGGTTTTGAAAGTAGCCGGAGCAGAGAGCCCCCGCTGTGTGCACACTCGTCCCTTCCCGCAGTGCTTCGCTTTCTCCCGCGGCAAGGGAACTCTCCCACCGCTGGAAGGGAGATGAGCAAGACTGTCCAGGTGCACAGCAAAACACCATCATCTGTTCACAGCGGAGAAGACAGGCCCGTTTCCTGCTCAGTATTTGGCTGCCTGCAAAAAACTAATCTTCACTAACCCCGGTCCTAGCAGCTAAAGACTCGGGCATAAAACTTTGGGGCGCCGGTCAGCCTTTCGGCTGCCCGCTGCGAAGGGACCCCAGTCCCACTCGGGTGTAAAACACACACACCACACACTGCCTTGACCATCGGCTGACACCAGGGGAGCCAACAGCTTCTGTGGGTCCCTAGACAAGCTGAGGGGGAGGGGACCTCCTGGCTCTGCACTCCCAGAAATGGCAGGGCCTCAGGTGTAAGGGGAGGAGCTGGGATAACCACCTTCCCCCCCCCCCCCCCAACAGCCCTTAGCACTGCCTAGAACATGCGGCACATGGAGCTCCAGCAGCAATTTAAAAGAACCAGGCTTGGACTGCCACAGTAGAGCCAGCACCAGGTGGAGCCCAGGGCCCCTCTGAATTGCTGGGCCCTGGACAAATAGCCCACTTTGCCTTCCCCTGCTCTGTTGGCATGCCTGTCATGAATAGAAGCAGGAATCTAAGTGGCTTCCAGCGCTGCTGTAATGACTAATTGATAACATCTATCATTAACTAGCCATTAAATAGGGAAGAGCTGGAAATACTACCCAAGCCGGCTAACTCACCCCACTTCCTTGCTCTTAACTGTTAGAAAATCTTTTTCCCCAGAGACAATGTGTAGATCTTTACTAAAGCCAGGATAGAAGTTGGAAATAAAGCTGCAGGGCTTAAGCTTCTGATCTTGTTTACACTAGTGTAAGTAAATCAGAACCCATTCCACTGAAATCAGTAGCAACAGACCAACCCAATGCAGGAGGAGAATTGGCCTAATTTTTAAAACTTCATTTCCTCATGAGTAAATAGGGCTTGATTCCTAAAAGTGTCTCTGGCTAAAGGGTTAAGTCCCATTGGCTTCAATTGTACTTCAGCACTTGCTGAACTTGGTGTTTTCCTGCATTGGGGGCCTTAGTCTAGCTAGAGCATAAGCTAAAGCTATTTGCAGTAGCTAGCTGAGATAAACAAGGAAGCAAGACAAAGGTTGTTTGCCCTCAGTGCTGAAGGAGAGGTTTTCTGTCTTGCGCAATTAATCTTAGATAAATTGGAAAGCATTTTTGCTTCCTGTAAACTATTTAGATTTCCCAATTGGAAGAATCCACAGCACTTGGGGCTAACAAGGACACTATGAACTGTGTGTAGATTGGCCAGAAAGCCAAACAGTCTTGGTCTTATCCCCCTGAAATAAACATTGTCATGCAAAATAGATATGCTGCATTCTTGGTGATTAAAGCATGCATCTGAGAAGGTAAACAGAGCAAGGAGCTGCACTGGGGAGAAAGAAATGCCAGCTATGTGGGTGAATTTTATCTTCCAGCTCCATCTGGTTTCCAGGCCTGCCCTGATTTGTGAACGGAATAGGAAATGAGGCCTCTAAGTCATTCTTTTAAAGAACATCTTACTCTGGGAAGTTGCTGTGAGACCTACCTAATGATCGATCCCTGAACATCACGGATTGAAAGCCAAAGTATTGCCAGATGGTGTGGTGTGTAAAGTATTGCCAGTTCTTCTGATGGAATAACACCGCCCATTGCACCTCAGCACATAACTGGGTAGAGGTTTTCTAAGGTCGAGAAAAGTAGGGCCAGGAAGAGATCCGAAGGCAGCCAAACTTAGAAGTGGATCTGACCAGAAAATTCCAAAAGTGGAGGTGGGTGGTTGTATTGTGTTCCATGGGAAAGGACAGATTTTCATGAGGACATGGTCCCTCTTTCAGACAAGCTCTGGTCAAAGAAAGCCCAAGCACAGGTTTTAATTCATGCTAAAAGCAAATGCTGGAAAGGGAGGGGGTTTGGGTCAGGCCAGTATCTCTTGTGAGGAATAGGCTGGGAACCACCAATAAGAGGGCTCCTCTGAGAAGCCGTATCTCTTTGCTTCCAGGGGAGGGATAACTGAAACAAGGCAGACTTCACTCCCTGTTTGGAGCAGCTGTGATGAGCCCAGGCTGTGTTTTCCCTCTGTGCTTCGCTTTAGAGCCCCAGGAAGCACTAGGGAGGAATAACTTAGAATGGCCCTAGTGAGGGGCTATTTCGGCATAGCAGCAGTGGAGCATCTAATAGCTATTTCGGAAGAGGTGTTATTCCTCGTAGAATGAAGTTTACAGATTTTGGAATAAGCCGTCCATTATTTTGAAATTATTTCGAAATAACGGAATGGTTTTGTAGACGCTTGCATTGTTATTTTGAAATAATGCTAGTTATCTCAAAATAATGGTGCAGTGTAGACACACCCTAAGGGAGGACCAATGCATTTGGAACATCCCTTCCTTGGGCCATCCATAACTTAGCTCCACCCATCCCTAGAGCTGGATGCCTCCCATGCAGGGTGTAAACCTCAGAATGATCCCAAAGAATATACATCCAACACCTAGTGCATCAGAATCGGGCTGGTTTTATTCTCTGGGGATCTGGCAGATTTGGAACTGGCCCCTCTGAGCAGCATCAATGTTTGCTGCAAGGTGTTAGCTAGGGGCACTTGTAACACAAGACAAGTGTTGAAGATTCTTGGTGCTGAAGGAGTGACAGTCCCAAAAACCTC
Source organism: Pelodiscus sinensis (assembly GCF_052426305.1). NCBI lineage: Eukaryota > Metazoa > Chordata > Testudines > Trionychidae > Pelodiscus > Pelodiscus sinensis. Next base: position 6,055,428 of record NC_143057.1, read on the forward strand.
ACTGGGGCACTTCAGGAATCTGACATTACCAATAGTTTTGTTTCATGATCACGGAGTAAAGTTCCATCTAGATTGTGTTCAAAATAATGGAGGCAATTTCTCGTCTTTCTGCATCACAGATCTTTCTGGCCCTCACTGTATTCATTCTCTGCACATCGCTCCTATCGTCATGAATGGAAATTCCTCACTCTGAACAAGTGCAATACGCAATTGAGCTCTGGAGCCGGAAAGGAAAAGTTTTCCCAGTTGCTTCCAAAATGTACCTGAGGCCTTCTGGTAAGCATGTACCGTCTGGATGTCAGCTGGATCTTCTAGTCTTTGGTCACTAAGGGTGTGTCTACACAGCAAAGTTATTTTGGAATAACAACTGTTATTCCAAAATAACGATGTGAGTGTTTACACAGCAATTCCGTTATTTCGAAATAATTTCAAAACAATGAATGGCTTATTCCGACTTCAATAAATCTCGTTCTACAAAGAATAACTCCTATTCTGAAATAGCTATTTCAAAATAAGGCGTGTGTAGCCGCTCCACTTCTGCTATTTTGAAACAGCCCCTCACCAGGGCCATTCTAAGTTATTCTTCCTGGGGCTCTAAATCGAGATAGCAGATCTACATTAGTGAAGCCTGCCTTGGACTATGTTTGAGGCTTCCCTGCAGTGCAGACGTGCTATTTCGAAATAAGCTATTTCGGAATAACTATTCCAGAATAGCTTATTCCGAAATAACTGTGCAGTGTAGATGTAGCCAAAGGCAGCTCCATCTGTATCTGGAAGATGGGACGCTTCTGCAGAAGTGCTGTATTCGTTTGATTTTTAGAATCAATATTTTGAGCTGGAATAATGCAAGTTGGGGCCTGAAGAGCCTTGCCAAATATTCAAAATTACAAACTTAAAGACCTACTTTCAGTCCCCTCCCCCATTCTCAGCAAGTCAGCAGCTACCACGTCACAGTCACTCAAAATACAAACAACTAGAGGTGGGTGAGAAACCATTCCCAACTTGTGGACTTTGGAGATGTCAAAAAATGCCCTGTTCCACAGCAAAAGGAAGCAGAGATCTTCTAAAATCAAGGCATTCCCTCCCAGAATAACCTGCATGCTGAGCAGCTTGTGTGGGTCCCAGTTCAATTCCTAACTCTGACTTCCAGTAAGAATTTGAACACAGATCTCTCACATCTCGGATGGGTGCCCTGAACTGCTGTGCTATTGGCTATTCTGGGATAGGACTGTCTCCAGATTTCATCCTGAACCTGAGAAACTTTCCCACTGAAGGTTTTGTCAAAATTGTTCCCTTCCTATGAAAAGGCTTGGTTTTCACAAATGGCCTTTTCTGAGAGTGAGAATGAGAGAGAGAGAGAGAAAAGAGAGAATGTATATGTCTGTCTGTCTGTCTGTCTGTCTGTCTGTGGGAGAAGAGAGTAATTCGGTTTAAAAATTTCTAGACACCTCTACAAATATACCCAATCCGTTGGCCAGATCTCTTCTCCAAGGCCAGCCAGAATAATCGGTTCTTCCCTGTACCCAGGAAATCAGTGATTCCGAGCTATTTTAGAGCAGAGGCAGGAGGGGCACTAGAGTCTAATTGCTTGATGACTGTCCGGACTCATAGGCTGTGTCTAGACTGCATCCCTTTTCTGTAAAAGGGATGCAAATTAGACACATCGCAATTGCAAATGAAGTGGGGATTTAAATCCCCCCGCTTCATTTGCATAAACATGGCTGCCGCTTTTTTCCTGCTCAGAGTTTTGCCGGAAAAAAGCGCCAGTGTAGACGCAGATCTTTCGGAAAATAAAGCCTTTTCCGAAAGATCCCTTATTCCTCTTAAAATAAGGAATAAGGGATCTTTCGGAAAAGACTTTATTTTCCAAAAGATCCGTGTCTAGACTGGCGCTTTTTTCCAGCAAAGCTCCGAGCCTGAAAAAAGCGGCAGCCATGTTTATGAAAATGAAGCGGGAGGGATTTAAATCCCCGCTTCATTTGCAATTGCGATGTGTCTAATTTGCATCCCTTTTATGGAAAAGGGATGCAGTCTAGACACAGTCATAGACTTTAAGGTCAGAAGGCAGGGCCACTCTTACCCACATGCAGGATACCCAGATGTGTAGGGCACCTGAAAATTTGGGGCACCACCTGGTCTCAATGTCTGCACACCCACCTCTTCCTATCCCTGGTCTGTGACTCTTTCTCAGGAGAGGATCTAGTTAACTTCAAAGTGACAAAGCACGGCAGACCTCTTAGCAGCACAGTGAACCTGTGAAAGAGCCATTCAAATACTGTAGTAAGGAAGCAATTTAACAAGCAGTTGCCAACCCCAAGTCCATACTGTCAGTTTCTGAATTACTGTGTTTATTGACTGGAGCTTAGTTTCAAACTTGCTTTAAAACTATTTCAGTCGTGTGTTGCTGAAGATTATAAAATCACATCTCTGAAGGAATCATCATTCTACCCACCTGGCTGCCAGCAGGCATAGGGGCACCAGTTTAATAGTACTGCATAGGGCCCTATAAATCCTAAGGATGACCCTGTTGGAAGGGACCGTCATGATCATCTAGTCCATAGGTTCCCAAACTGGGGGGGGGCGTGAAGAAATTCCGGGGGGGGGGGGGATGTGCAAGGTGACCCAGCCCCTCCCATTAATCCCCCCCTAAGAAAGAGCCCGATCCATCCAGTAAAAAAATTCAGAAAATACCATGTGAAATGTCTAGTATTTTCTGTTTTTCCTGGCTTGGGTGTCCGCCGGAACACGCGCAGCTCGGGCTGGCTGAGGCGGGGGGAGAACGGAGCATCCCGGGCAGACTTCAAAATGGCCACCTTAAAAGGGCAATGCCTGCTCTGCTTTTCCGCTGGAGTACGGGAACCTTTTTTTTTTTTTTTTACAGTGGTCCTGGGAATTAAAGGGGCCATGACTCTTTTTTGGTCCCGGTCAGTTTCTTTTTTTTTTTTTTTTTTTTTTTTGCTCAACAAGTTTTGCTGCTATTTGAGAGGGGGTTGGGGGGGGGTGAGGGTTTCTCAAAAATCAAAAGGGGGGCGTGATGCTGAAAAGTTTGGGAACCACTGATCTAATCAGACCTTCTGTGCACTGCAGGCTACAGAACCTCATCCAACCTGTAATAGAGCCCCATCTGGCTGAGTTACTATTGAAGAAGAGAGGATCTAACCTCAGTGCCTCTGCTGCCACCCCTGACAATGTTATAGGTAGGCTGGTCCCCAGGCCTCAGAAAGCGTGACAGGTAGAACCATCATCTAAACATCTAACAGAGCAGACCCTGGGACACAGGTATCGTGTCCTTTATAAAGGATGCTGCTTACCAACCATGCCTTCTGTACCAGTTCCAGCTTGCAGTGGGACTTTAAGATCTAGCCTCTTCCCCTCCACCCCCATAGCATGCCTTGTAGTGATCTGTCAAGCGAAGCTATCAGACGTGGGAATATAAGCCAGTTAGTTACAGCCAAACTGCAGCTCCCTTTTCTTTGAGACAGCTCTCCCCTCAGCCTCCCATCTGGAAACCTAAATAGCTCCCAAGTACGCATTTATAAGCCAAAATGGAGGTAGCTGAGGGTGAAGCCTCACTGAACCTATAGTTACAGCAGTGTCAAAGGCCAGGAAAGGCGGCCATGGTACCCGTAGAATGCTGTTAAATTCATGATCGCAAAAGGGGCAGAAACAGAAACAAACTCCCAGCCGAGACAAACGCTAGCGGGTTACACATTATAAAGCAATTTATTTGGTAGACATCATTCCGGCACTTAGTGGAATAGTTTGTCAAAGGCAACAGCACAAAAACGTTGACTGATCGCGCGCCTCTGAAATGACTGTGAGGTTGGATATACAATACAGCGGCACAGAGGCAGCATTAGTTCCTGTGCATTTCTTATGTCTACTGTAGCCTCCGGGTAAACAAAGATTGATAAAGTGTGACCAACAGAAATGTTCAAAAAAATTAATAGGACTTGTTCTCCTTGAGAGAACCTTTCAGCCATAACTCAGTGGCGTTCTTTTGAACCCACCACGCAATAAATATTACACATCAGCAAGGATTTTCCTTCTCTTTACTTTGCTCATAAGTGGATCAGTTTAGGGACAAGATCCTCAGCCACAATAAGTTAAAGTAGAGCCCCCGGCAAGGCAGCCAGCCGCAGGTTTGGACCTAGGCATTCTGTACGTATGCACGTACTATATATATATATATATATATATATATATATATATATATATATATATATATATGCAGATACAACACTCAGCATTCCTCACCCATAGATCTCAAAGCATGTCACAAAGGGTGGTAAATATCATTATCCCAAGCTTATCAATTGGCTTGGTGGGCCTAATTCGGCCCACAGAGGCTGACTTGCCCACTCTGGGGTAAGAGATTTGGGTGCAGAAGGACCTGTGAGGTCGGGGAGGGAGTTTGGGTGAAGGAGGTAGTTGTAACCTGGGGTACAGGACTGGAGTCTAGGGGTTTGGGTTGTGACCTAGGGCAGGGGACTGGGGTGCAGGAGTTTGGGTTGTGACCTAGGGCAGGAGGGGATTGTGATCTGGAGCAGGGGATTGGGGTGCTGGGTCTGGGAGGGGGTATGAGCTCAGGAGGGGGGCAGAGGTTTTGGGATTTGTGGGGTAGGCGGGTGGGGGACAGAGGGCTGGGGGGGAGGGAGGGACTGAAGTGCCAGAGACAGATTCTGGCCAGGAGACTTCACTGTGAGACTCCGGGCCAGCAGCCCAGCATGTTCCCCCGCCCCCACACAGGCTGCAGGGGCCATGTGCTCTGTGAATAAGAGCCTGAGGAGAGGGTGTTTCATGAGCTGCATGTTCTTCAAACAGGCAGCTCCCATTGACCAGAAATCAGCCCAATGGGGTTGTGCCGGGGGCGGGAGCAGCCATGAAGCACCTTTCCCTTCTCCCCTCCTGGCTCATAGTTTGTGGGACACAAACAGCCCAGCATCTGCTTTTCTGAGTGACATGCAAGAGTGGGGCAAGCAGAGGAGTCTACCTGAGGCTCTCTGCTGCATCCGTGGGCTGGATCCAGTGGCTTGGGAAGCCAGATCCAGCCCACAGAGGGTGTTTTGCTCAGGCCTGATTTAGTCCCACCTGCCTGTAAGGGCCTATCAACACTAGGAAACTATTTTGAAATAACTAACATCGATTTAATAACTCCAGAAATAACAAAATCGAAATAGCGTGTCCTCACTACTGGGAAGCCTCAAAATGATACCTCACAAGGCAACGTTTGTACCAAGATTATTACAACGGTGTGTAGGGTGCAAATACAGTGGCGCTTTTAGTCACAGCAACAGCTTCTTCTGCAAACAGAGAAGCTACTGTTTTGTGGCCATTGTGGCGGTGAGCTAAATACCTAAAATGTCCACACTTGCCAAGTTTAAGTTATTTTTCTTCAATAAAAAGTCTGATTTCTCCAAAGTGAAACTACTGTCACTGGCACCTTTGAAAGTCAGGTTCCTTCATGGTGGGGTTACATATGAAGTGGGGCTACTAACTTTAAGGTGTGGATTTAAAAAATAAATAAATCTTGGCCTGCGTTTCTATAATACCCTTTCCATGTATTCTGAGCTCTTGGCTGACAGGTTCTGTCTGTTTACAAACCTAAATTAGTTAGGCTTCCAGCCCCTTCGACATCCATTTTAAAGATGGGTGAAACGAAGCACAGAGAGGCTGTCATGTGGAGAATAATTGTGAGTGAGTATCTTCTGACAGGGAGTCAGTGGTGTGGTTGAGAACGAAACCCTCGGTTTTGAAACCAGCCACAAAATCAAAACCTCCCACTGAAGCAAATGTGGATTACTTTCATGCTGCATTGTGAACTCCGGCGCCACACCGGCCTTTAATCACTGAACTGCATTATCTCCAGACTACAGCCATGCCTCTGACATTCAAATCCCAAGGAACTATCTGGCATAGTCACATATTTCTAACACTGAAACATCCCAAATCAGTTTGGAATCTCTCCTGAGATTGGAGGAAATGCCATTCAGAGGAGATATCCCATTCAGAAGGCTATAAAGGAACCTGAGCTAGATAACAGACTTGAGGTGTCTGTGATGAGGCACTTACTCCACATTGGGCTCACAAGGGTTAAGAGAACCCTAGGGGGGCCGCACAGGAACCAGCCAATCACACGAGGCTTAGATGGGCAGCCAATCAGGGCCACGTTGGTTCATATAAGAATTGTGGCAAAGCAGAGCACATGGAGTCACTCCCTGGAGCTTGAGGAATGAGGAGGACTGTCAGTCCTGCAAGCAGAGAGCAGAAAGCACCCCAGTGCTGCAGGCAGAGACCGAAGGAACCAAAGGCAGCTCTTGGTAGGCAGCTGAGAGCTGTAGGCTGAGGCTCAGAGACAAGGACAAAGAGGGTGCTGGGGTCATGGGGAAGTCGCCCAGGGAAATCTACAGAGTTGGAGAGGATGCTGCAAGTGGTGTCCATCTACAGAGTCCCTGTGCCAGGATCAGGAGTTATGGACTGACCTCGGTCTCTCTCCATACACCACCCCTAGCCCCTGAGCAAGTGGCTGGCTGAGGGACTATCATGAAGTCCCCCAGAAGGGGGGAACACTGAGTATGACACAGCTGAAGAGGATGCCACGGTCCTTGTGTGACGGACCCGGCGGGGTCCGCACTCGAACCCGCGGGAGAACCCCCCCCCCCCCGCGGCGGGAAAAGCGGCCGCCGCGGCTGGCAAGCGCACCGGCGCGGCGGCCCGGATGCCCCACAGCGCCGACAGGAGCCGGGAGCGGGAGGCGGGGCTGAACGCGAGTGGCCGACCCTGCCGCCCCGGCTGACGCTCCAGTGGAGGACCCAGGAGCACGCCGGGGCAGCCGCGAAGGGGGAGGTGCAGGGGGGGCGGAGCTTACCGCCCCGACGTCATCCCCCGGCGACCATAAAGGCCGGAAGCGTCCCAGCAAGAGGGGGAAGAGTGCAACGGTGGGCGCCCTGGCGTCCAGGAGCACCAAACCCCCAGCCCTTGGGGCAACCCGGAGAGACGGGCTCGGCAGCTGGCGGCTCGCCCTGGGACGCGCCCGGCAACTCCGACGTGGTGAGTGATCTCCACCTTGCTCCGCCAGCGGGGCAAGTCAGCGGGGAGTGGAAGGAGCCCGAGGCGGGGCCCTTTTGGCGCCCGTGGGCGGACGAGTTGCGGGCCGTAGCTCCATCCGCCGTGGAGGGCGACAACAGGTCGCCGACCTCCGCTTAGGGCCTCGGGTTGGGACCCGGAGGTGAGGGAGGGCCCGGGACCCCACTTCCCTCCCCCCTCGCATCAACCCCCTTTTCCCCCTCAAGTCCCGAAGAAGGGGAAAGACTGACAAAGGGGCCGCTGAGCCCCCTCAGTCCCTTGGGGGGGGCTGAGGGATGATCGCCCACGCAAGCAGGCGCCACTACTAGGACCCCGGGTGGGAGGGCCGAAGAGAAAAAAACCCAGACGGTGGGTTCGCTGGGCCCCGCCTCCTCCCCGGACTCAGCCGTGATCGGACGGGGGAGGGGTGCGAGGTGCTCGCACCCGTAAAAATCCGTCACACCTAGGAGTGACATGGTTCCCTCGAGCAGAAGTGATGGTGGCAAGACATCACCAGAAGAGGGCGGCCTGGCATGCAGAGCTCATCCCAGGACAGGCAGCAGGGGGCGCCACAGTGGTGAGTCTAACTCTGTCACATCGCCTTACCTCCCGTCTCCTGTTTTACATTGAGCATAAGCTGCATTTCCTAGGGTGGATGCTTCCTTTCGTGATATTAAAGAGTGTGGAGTGGAACAGCATGTCCCTTCACAGCCCCTCTTCCCTAAGAAAACAAATGGCAGGTGCCTTCAGTGCAGTTTTTAATACAATGACTTTTCTCCAAGAGATTTATGGTAGCAGCTTCGCTGGAGATTTGTAGCAAGCAGTGTTCCGCCTGTAGTCTTACTTCCCCAATGCCACAGCCATAATTCTCTCAGAGCAAAATGATAGAAGATCATAAGGGCTACTAAAGTGTTATGATGATACTGCCTCTACAGGAAAGATTGCTCTTATCTTTCAGCATCTCATTTGGACAACAGGAAACTTTCCCGCCACACTGAAACAAATGATGCCACCCTGGTCACGATTGTAAGATCAAGTGAAAGAAACTTAATCAGCAGTGGCCAGATCATTCTGAGGAGTGTTTTCTGGGGACCTGATTTTTCAGCATGCTGATAATAGAAAATGGAGCCTCTCAGCTCTAGGCCGCAGGTTTTGAGTCTGGCTAAGGTTGATAATGATTTAAACATCTGACAGGCATTTGGCTGTGTGAAAGGCGCTGTTCATCTTAGGGCATTTCTTCATGCACAGGAGCCCAGTGCTGGAGTGAAATCCACCAGATTTTGAACAATGCCAAAGCAAGACTCCACAATACACAAATACAGGAAGGGAAGATAATGGAGCTTTGCTAAAACTGCAAGGGAGAAAAGTTGGGGTATGTCAGCAAAATGACAAGGGCATGACACAAAGCTGGAATGGCCCAGGACATCTACCTACTCTTCTAAAAGGTCTTTGGGAGCTTATAGACCACAAGTGGGTAGAACCTCCAGAGAACATCTGGACCAAAAGAAGGCACCTCCCCGCACACAGGGCATCGAGGACTCGGTTCAGAAGGGATGAAGGGTGAATTCCTCCTCCTGATCCCTTGTACCAGCTCTTGCAGCATCCTGCATCTTCTTTGGAGGCCTCCAATCCAAGTGCAGGAGTGGTCCAGTCCTGCTGAATGTTGGGGAGAAAGCGCAATTGCAGCACTAGGGAGTACAACTGAGTAGTTGTTTCTATCCCCAAATGCTGATTCATCAAAATGGAAACTTTTTGTGGGGAGCATACAAGTTTTGACTAAACTTTAGGTGTGAAAGGTTTTTGTGGTCCAGGATATAAGCAACACCTGTGAAAGTGCACTCTGTATTCTTCATAGCTGAAGGATTGTGACATAAGATGATGCGTTCTGTTCTAGATGTATCATATAAAGTGTCACTGGAAAGGTTGTAATTTCCTGAATACGATCATCCTATTTGTGGGCATACAACCTTTTGGGCTCTGAAATTACAAATATTGACCACTAGAAGATTTACTCAGCGTTGCCTGGGTCCTTAACTCAATTAATTTTTGTTTTTCCTCATTTAAATCAGCATGCAGGCTGCCCACAATATACATCCTGCTGCAAGTCTTTGCTTCAAGCTGGGACTGATGCAGGAAGTGGGAGACCCAGCTTCAAGTCCTTGCTCCACATCAGTATGAGCAAAAACTTGAAGCTGGATGTCCCATTTTCTAAGTGACTAGCTATTGGCTACTCTGAAGGGGGTGTATGGTTTGGGGTCATTGGTGGTGGTGGGTTTTTTTTGGGAGGAAGGCGGGGGGGAGATGGCCTGTTGTCTTCATTTAAAAAGTTAAAAGTCTCATTTTTCTCCTGACAAGGATTAGGAAAATATTCACAAGCTAGACAAACCAGTTCCTCCTAAGGCCAAATAGCAGCTATATTTACACCTACTTGCCAGGAGTGTCAAAGTTCCTGAGTGTAAATGAGAATCAGGCCCAAAAGAGTTTGGTCATTAAGCCATAATTCAGCAATGCACTTCAGTACATAATTACATTACAGTTTGTGCTTTGTTGACTTAGAGTGTGCTTATACAGCATGCTAAATTTGAAATAAGATACTCAATTTACGCTACACAAATTGAGTATCTTATTTCCAATCTATTTCAAAATAGCTTATTTTGAAATTTGGTGCATCTACATAGCACCAGTGATAGAAATGTAGCCGTGTTAGCTGGGGTAGTTGAAGCAAATGCAGGACAATGTAGCCCTTTAAAGACTAACAAGATGGTTAGTCTTTAAAGAGCTACAAAGTCCTGCATTTTGCTTCAACTACATAGCACCAGATTTTGAAATAACTTGCTATTTCAAGACATCCCTTAACCCTTGCAGAACGAGGGTTACCAAGAGGCCGAAATAGCATGCCTGTTATTTTGAAAAATATTTCAAAATACCGGGCGGCTTGTGCAGACACGAGGTAGCTATTTTGCAGTGTAGACGTACCCTTTAGAGAATTTCCCACTTTTACCTCTCTCCTCCATTTTTTTCTATCTATGCTAACTTGAAGGATGGTTTTGCTTTGTTTTTAAGAAAACATGAAAAAGGACCTTTGGACTCTACTCCTGCTTTTGCAAATCCTACCATCCTTCTAATAAAATCCAGGAATCTTTTGCTGCTGCTGCTGCTATTCCTGCCTCTCTGTCAAAAGGCTACTAATTTCCTAAAGATAAGACCTCAGTGAGGGCATTACACTGGTAATTATATTTAAAGTTCATATTTGTTCAAATATGATCTCCGCTTGTCACACACTTACAGTAAATGCCAACTGCCATGTTTCAGCCTACACAGTTTATGGGTCTCACCAGTGAAATGCTAGGATTCCTTAATAAATCAGTATGTTCCCTTCTACATCATTGCATAGTACTTTTTTAGTACATTCAAATGTTGTCCAGGTTGATTTTCTAAGATTATTTCCAGGGAACTGTCTCTATATATAGCATACACTATCAAGTGGACTACGTCTGCAACAAATAAGCATGTAATGAGAAGGAGATGGGGTGGTGTTTAATTCTTTGTATTATGGTAGAACCTGGAGTCCCTAATTATGATCATGGCCCTGTTTTGAAAGGCACTAGGCAAATGCTGTGATAGTCTGTAATCTTATGATCACCCTTTTAACCCTGCTCTGATCATTTTTGTACTATGTATCAAGGGTGCCATTTGGGTGGGGTAGGAGGCATTATTCACTGAAGCTGCAAGTTGTGGGCAGGTGTGGAATTTGCCCCTTTCTACACGCATAGCCCTGGTGGCCAGACTGGAGCTGATCTCCCAATAGCGAAGTCAAACTATGTCTATGTAAAGATATGTGAGGTATCATTTGAAAACTCAAAATCGGCTGAACATTATTGTTCTGGTTAAATATCTGTGATGACATCATATGTAAAATTATAAAAATCTGCTTTATAAAACATATTCCAAGTCTGGGAAAACAGCTTCAGACCAGTGTCCCAGAGACAAATGGCTAGCAAACACCTCAGCCAGGTATCAACAAAACCAAATGGACTATCACCTGGTTAACTAGCCACTCTATGTTAGGAAGAAGAGTGTGAGTGAAAAATGTACATATTGGCAAAGAAACACCTGGGAGTGCCTGTACCCCAAACTTCCTGTCTCCTTTAAAGGGAAAACGGAACTATTATAAATGAGAAGAGAAACACCCCTCTCCAACCTTTCTCTCTGCTTACAGCATCAATGACACCTAAAGGAACACTGAATGAAGAAAGGAGTCTTGACTGAAGGGCTTCAGTCAGTAAAAGTGTGGTGGTGAGAAAAAACCTTTGGTTTTGAATTTCTTTAGCTTATTAAGTTAGATACAACATCAGAGCCAGCTTGCCACGGAGATCCAAGGTTCCTTCTTTTCTGTAGTTATGTGGTATCTGCTGTTAATTACAGGCCTCAAGAACAATTTGGTTCCACCAGCCAATGTCCTCCTCGACCTGCATGGAACTGACAGTTGCAGGGGATCACAGATTTAGCCGAGCATCCGCTCTTGGTCATGCGCCCAACTGTTGTGAGGGAACCAGCTGCTCGATCCCACATGTTTTAAGCCTCCAGAGTCAGCACTGGGGCCCAGGCACTGTCCCTAATTTAAGGCCCCTGGGATGGGAACACGTTCAGGGTGCAGTTCTTGTGCCTGGCATCTTGTCCTGTGGGCAGCACAGTCACAGCTCAGTGTCTGGCATCAGTGCTGAGACCCTGAATTCTTTTTTTACTTAGCCATCTAGTTTACCACTTCAAGGGGCTATGTAGTAGGAGCAACGTGAAATACACAGCAACTTTGCACAGGATTTAAGCCACAACTGTTCTTTACTAGCACAAGAAATACAGAAAGCTATACAAAAATAATAAACCCTACCTGAATTTCCCTGTCTCCGTTTCCTGACCACTTCAAAGCATCCTTTTGTGCTAGAATAGAGATATAAATGTAGCCGTGTTAGTCTGGTGTAGCTGAAACAAAAAACAGGACTATGTAGCACTTTAAAGACTAACAAGATGGTTTATTAGGTGATGAGCTTTCGTGAGCCAGACCCACTTCCTCAGATCAAATAGTGGAAGAAAATTGGCACAACCATATATACCAAAGGATACAATCAAAAAAATGAACACATATGAAAAGGACAAATCACATTTCAGAACAGAAGGGGGATGGGGGGGGAGGTAAATGTCTGTGAGCTAATGATATTAGAGGTGATAACATTAGTCAGGGTCCTCTGGGGCCATCCAGGGTCCTTATATTTCAATGCACAGCTTGGGTTCTAAAACACAGAGCCTTCCTTCCCACCTCATCTCCTCTGCCCTTGGTCCGCTCTCCCTTTCCCCTCTCCTGTCCAAATTTCCTGAGGGGCTCTCAGCACGTTCCCTCTGTGACTCTTTTTATAATCTCTTGTATTGTAATGTCTGTCCCTTGGTCCTTCTTGGCGAATTTCCACTCTACTCCCTCCTTCAGAGGAGAGGAGGAAGTAATGGAGAATCTTCTTCCAGCGTCATCAAATCCACTGAATAGGTGGGTGTTTTGTTCTAATGACCCACCATTGCAGTGGGTGTGGGAGCTACATGGTCATTGGTGACAAGCCGTTAGTGAATATATGTAGGCAGAGAGGTTTTCGTGATTCAGCAGTTTTCACAGCAACAGCTTCATAGTATCAGAATGTGTAAGGAATCCCAGATCATAACATAGGGGAAGGGCTGCTGATAAACAAGGAATTGCCATCCCAAGCTCCATCAAATGCTGGTCTCATTACTGGCTCCTCACGGCTCTGCCAGAAAACCCTCTCCCATTTCACCATAGAGACCACACGACTGTTTTTTCAAAAGCTCTGTAAACCTGCCTTGATAAGCAAGGCCCCAGCGACGCAGCCACTTTGAAATGCCACAAGGAGCCCAACGCCAGGCTCCCAGCAGGATTTCAAAGCAGCAGTGCCACACGAAGTCCAGGATCAGTGAGGGAGTCCCCAGCTGACCCCGGGCTTCGGAGCTTTTACCTTTTAAGTGTAGCAATAGCCCTACGATTACTAGTCAAATAGTTGATGCAAAAATGATCAACTATTCAATTACTCAATTACCCGATATTTAATATCCTTACTTTGAAGATGCTGATGTCCCATCTTCCTGGGATGCTACAAATGGCTTTTGGGGCTGGCTGCTTTGACACTGCAGGGTCATTGCTGGTCTACACAGCTTGTGGACCAAATAAACTATGCCAAAAGGGCCAGCAATATCTGCAATGATGTTCTGGGTGGGAGAAAAGTGTTTTCTTAACTGCGCCCCCATATCCATAGACTTTCAAGTATTAGGAATGTTGGGCAGGAGATCTTAACATTTTAAAAGCTGTAAACCCTTCCCCCTACTGCTCTTTTTTATTATATTCTACTTACCCAGAAGCTTTCTTTTGTCTCAATTATGTTCATTGATAGTGTTAAACAATTACTAGAAATCCATATTTTTCCCAGCATCCAACCTAATTTTTGGTCTTACATCCATCTTGTGTTGTGCTGTTTGCTCTGACCTTTTTCCACTAGCAAACTGAGGCTGCTCTGTCTGTGCTGTAGCCTGAATTGGCACTGCAGCTCAAACCGTGCCCCTTGAGTCACTGTCATTTGAAAAGCCACTTCAGCACATTGCACCAGCCGTAGAGACTCGGTAGCACTAGGAGGACAAAGTAACAGTTGATGGTACATTTATTTAGGCCTCATTGACTGACTCTCAGGGGGCTCCGTGCAGCTATAGGGATCTCTTCGTGTGGATGAACTTGCAGAAGCCAGGGTGGGCATGCATGCATGCATAGATGTACACCGTTTTGTTCTAGTGAAAATATGGCTTAGGGTGTGTCTAGACTACCTAGTTTTGTCGACAAAAGTGGACTTTTGTCGACAAAACAATACCAGCATCTACACTACCGCGGAGTTCTGTCGACATAACGTCGACAGAACTCCGCGGTTTTGTCGACGCTGGTATACCTCATTTTACGAGGCATAACACTTTCTGTCGACAGAACTCTGTCCACAGAAGGTGTTATTGCCTGTAACACTGTGTCCAGACTACGGAGTTCTGTCGACAAAGCGGCTTGCTTTGTCGACAGAACTCCATGTGTCTGGACGCAAATTGTCGACGGAAGTTTTGTCGACAGTATCTGACAAAACTTCTGTCGACAAAACACGGTAGTCTAGACGTACCCTTAGAGTAGATGCCTTCAGTGGGTGATACGGGGAAAATCTCACCCGAAGAACCTTTTGGGAAAACTCCCTCCTTTTCCTTCAACTCTCTGAAATCAGCGCATGGCAGACAGGAGCTGGTTTGGCTGACTCCATAGTTTAATCAAAATCTGATGCCTTCAGAATGATTTAAAATCTATCCTCCTTTTCCATGGAAAAGCTGTGCCTATTATTATTGCCAAAAGCAGTGCAAGAATAATCATAAGCTTAACAAGGAAACTGCTCAGTAACATTTTCTTTCAGTTACAGAACAAAGACTAGATTGTAACAATGAGATCAGTAGCACTCATAGTTAGCCTTGGCATGACTTTTTTGTTTTTAATAAAATGTTGCTGGATAGTGCTTGTTTTAAGCACTTTTAAAATCTGTATCTAAACTTCCATAGTTGTGGTAAATTATGAACTAGATGGATCAGATAAGCAGAGGTCAGGATTATTATTTTATGAAGTAGGTGCTGAGACTCAAAGATAAAGTTTTATATCTGTTACAGCACAAATTGTCAGCAGTCCAGTTGAAAATGTATGAAGTAAATATTCTTAAAGCAAACTTTGGTTCTTAAGGAACATTTTTCTTATCGCTGGAACTATTTTTACCAGGTTTGTGCCTGTACAATGACGCTGATATTTAACATTTAGCAATGAAAAATCAAATCCTTCCCAACCTACATCTAGTACATGTTGTCTCAAGAAATACACCATGGCCCCACAGTGGAGAGAATGTGCGCACTTACTGACGTTAACAGGAGTGAATCCAGCACTTTTGGAGATCAGGCCCTATACACCTTTGCCGTGCACAACTGGCGAGTCTGCATTTTTCTAAAAAACAAAATATGTAGGATGGCTGATTTTCCTAGGTCTCCCCCTGCAACTGAAGTCGAGTGATCTACCCAAGAATCTCAGCTTGCATTTAAAAAATTAACATTTCTAGGCCTCATTGTGTGGGAAAAGCTGGAAAATACAAAGCACTCCCAGGCATTTTAGAGGTTAATTTTTAAAAAGATTTTAAAAAATCATTTCAAAATGCCTCTAGGGCTAGGTGTGGGCCTGACTCAGGTTTCTTTGAATAGGTGGGGCTGGCAATACAGAGCAACACAGACCATAGAGCTGGCAATACAGACCATGGGGGTTGTGGGAGGGGGAAGTGGTGTAGACAGATACACAACCTGTGCAATACAGACCATGGGAACTCTGTGTGGGGGGGGGGGGGGGAGGATTTGTGTAGACAGACACACAACCTGTGCAATACAGACCATGGGAGCTCTGTGTGTGTGTGTGGGAGGGGAATGTGTAGACAGACACACAACCTGTGCAATACAGACCATGGGAGCTCTGTGTGTGTGTTTGTGGGGGGGGGGGGGAGTTGTGTAGACAGACACACAACCTGTGCAATACAGACCATGGGAGCTCTGTGTGTGTGTTTGTGTGGGGGGGGGGGAGTTGTGTAGACAGACACACAAGCTGTGCAATACAGACCCCTCCATGGGGGGGGGGGGAGTTGTGTAGACAGACACACAACCTGTGCAATACCATGGGAGCTCTGTGTGTGTGTTTGTGGGGGGTGGGGAGTTGTGTAGACAGACACACAAGCTGTGCAATACAGACCCCTCCATAGAGGGGGGGGGAGTTGTGTAGACAGACACACAACCTGTGCAATACAGACCATGGGAGCTCTGTGTGTGTGTTTGTGGGGGGGGGGGGAGTTGTGTAGACAGACACACAAGCTGTGCAATACAGACCCCTCCATAGAGGGGGGGGAGTTGTGTAGACAGACACACAACCTGTGCAATACAGACCATGGGAGCTCTGTGTGTGTGTTTGTGTGGGGGGGGAGTTGTGTAGACAGACACACAAGCTGTGCACAGGCAGGGGACAGACAGAAGCAGATATGGGGGCAGAGAGACCGAGCCAGGCGGGTGGGGGGGCAAGCAGCTGGGTATCTGGGCACAGGGGAGAGACGCACACGGCGGCGCGCGCCGCTGTCCCCGGGAAGGACGCGGGCCCCGCGCGGGAGAAGGGGAGCGAAGCCCGAGAGCGGCCGGAAGTGGGCCGAGCCCTTTCCCGCGGCGGACCGCGCTGCATACGCTCTATCTCCCGGCCGGCGGGCGGAAGCGGCCGCGGCGCGCCGCCAATCCCGGCCCGGGCGGGCGCGCGGAGTCGGCGCTTGGGCGCCCGCCGCACTTTGCGGCCTCTCGGCGCGGCCGGCCGGCGGCGGAGCAGGCCCCGCCCCTTTCTCCTCAGCCGCCGCGTCGCGCCGCCGCCGCCGCCGCCGGGGAGGATGAGGAGCGCGGGGCGGCGCTGCCGAGGGACTCGCGCCGCAGCCCAGCGCCTGTGACCCGCCCGCCCGCGCGGAGGAGCCGGGCGAGGCCGGAGCGCCCCCCCCCCGCTCCCGCTGCCCTGCGGCGGGTGATCGCGGCGGTTGGATGCCCGGTGCCTAGCGGCGGCTCCCGGCCCCCCCGGGACAGCGACCCCCAGCGCCATGGGATGCTGCAGCTCGGCCGCGCACGTGAGCAGGAGCCCCCCCCCCCAAGGGCAGGGCCCCCCGGGGACACGGCGCCTCCCCCGCACGCGCCCCCTCCCCCATGGCCGGGCGCCCCCTCTTTTCGGGGGGGCCAGCGCCCCTCTTGCGCATGCCCCCCCCGCCCGCTGGGACCCAGCCGCCCCCCCCCCCCGCATGCAGCGCCCTTTCCTCAGCGCCTCACAGGGCGCCCCTCTCCCCGCGGCCCTTCACGCCTCGCCCCCTGCGTGGGAGCAAGGCGGGGGACTCGGGGGGGGGGGCAACTTCATGGGCTTGGGAGGAGAGTTCAAAATAACTTCCCCCCCCCCGCTTCCTGGGGCAGGGTCTCCTATTCGCAGAGCGACCCCCCCCCCCCGGCTCTGGACTGGCCCCGCCTGGCTATGGGATGCCCCAGGGGAAGGGGGGGGGTCCCGTCCTGTTGCAGGGTCCTCTCCCCATTGCCTCAGGAATCACTCCAGCTCGTTTCTCTGCCCTGCCTAAGTGGGCTCTTTGGTCGCCCTTCCTGCCTCTTCCTCCCCAGAGCCGGTGCTGGCGGTCTCCTCCATGGGAGCCACAATGAATAGCTCCACCCAATGCCCCAGTTTGCAGCTCCTTCTCCCATTTTAGCACAATACTCAGTGTAATAACATGTTTCTGGGATAGAAATATTGCTAGGTCGTACGTAAACACTCTGGCACCAAACTGTAGCCTGACTTTTCCTCCGCCCTGCATCATTCCCCTCTTTAAAACTTCATAAAATGCATAGATTTTTAGATCTGGATTTTATGGGGGCAATTGAGACACTGAAGTGCTAATAACTCTAGCTTTCCTATGATTCTGCCTATCACAAGGCAAAAAATCTGACCTGTTACAGGTTTGGTCACTGACTATAGGTATTTACAGCTCCTGCCCTTGTTTGATGGCAACATGAGTATGGGTGGTTCCCAAGTACTGTAGTCATAAATGTCTTCTGGTAAATTCATCTGTCTGGAGTTGACAGCCACAACAGAGGATGGTGTGTGTGTCTGAATATCCATTTTTTCTGTCCCTAATGACTCATCAGTGGTGTGAACTGAGTGTTCATGTCCTGCCGTATTCAGACAGCTTTCTTACTGGAACTGTAAGATACAGTTGCACTAGGCTTCCCCTTTTCCAAACTTCTTTCATAACTATTTCATAGTCTCTCTCTAGCATTTTTCTGTATCAGTCTATGTACTTGGCATCATTATTGCCCTTTTTCTTCTGTTCAGAATCAAAAAGGGTATCTACGTGTAACCTTGGAGACCTTTCATAAAGCAGAAGTAGAGAAAAACTGATTGTTTCATGGTTGGTACAGTTAATCTGTTTTCACTGCATGGTTTAAATTGTCCAGTTGGTCTTGTACTTGTCAGTCAGGGTTCAGGAGACCAATTCTATTGAATTTTTCAACCGGCTTTCCTTATGGCTTGTACGGTATGTGATAAAGGAGTTTTGTGTATCTCTTTATATTAATAACATCTCCAGAACCAATCACTCTCAAATTCCTTAACCAGGGTCATGGTGGATCTCCTCAGAGAACTCAAAAGAAAGTCTCTGAATATTTTAGCAGCTGCTGTTCTACTTCATCTGTTAGTTGTTGGGTAAGATACTGAAAATTTAGCAGAAGCCAATCCTATCCTCCAGCTTGTATTATGTGCCAGTCGCTATCTCCCTGCATCATTACTTAGGGTTGTGGGTGCCCGTTTTCACTTTCCTGCTGCTTTTGTAACATCTCTCCTATATTTTTAGCTCCATCTCCTTGTGTGAACAACGCTCCTTTGGACTCCATTCTCCCCTTCCTACTCCATTTTCCTGTAATCCACTTCTCCTTGACTCTTCCCCGAGGGCTTTCTTTCATACTTGACATGTAACTCTTTTTCCTTCTCATCCCAACCTCCCACCCTCATTCTTGGTGATGTCAATTTCTGTGTTGATGTCTCATTGGATTAATGAAGGACACAACTCCTTGCCTTCACTGATTTGATCCATAGCTGAAAATCATATGGTCCATTCAGTTGAAAAGCTCATCACTTGACACTGACTTCACCAGCTATTTTCATCTTTGATCTCTCAATGTCCAAATTCCCCTTTCTGATTGCTTTTCCATCTCTTTTAACACACTTCTTGCCCCCTCCTCCGCAGGCTCCATCTGGGTCTGATGTGACCTTAGTCCCTTTCAAGATGTCCATGTGTTTTCCTCCAACATTTACATCTCTCTTCTGCCATTTGTTTCCATATCTCCTGTCTCTGTGCAGACAAAACTCTGGAGAGTGTTTCTTGTCCATGCAGACTGTAATTCATTGCAGTATTTTTTTTTAAGCACTGCCATCCTTTTGGTCAAACTGTGTTATATTTCCCAATCTCTTTTGCTTATATGCAGTCTTTGACTGTCCTTAAATATTCCCCTCTGTGTCATATTCTTTTCCATACAGGAATTTGCTGACTTCAGAGTCTAAATTGGTAAAATCCATCATGATTTCACTCCTCTCCTTCATTTTACTTAGCACCCCTTTCTACTTGTGTCCTGACTGCTCTCTCCATCTCTAGCTTGTCCATCTGTCCCAGTAGCCCAGCCCTCTTAACTTTCCTAGCCCTTTGCTGTCCTGTTTCTTTTCTGTCCCAAAACAGTTATGCTCTGATCTGTTTCATCTTCCCCTAACTGTCAACCCTGCTTGTCTCTCCACCTTCAAACTCATTGAGTGTGCAATTTATAATTGTTGCCTTGAGTTCTCTTCTACACCTTCATTTTGGATTTTCCAATCTGGTTTCCACTTTCTCCATTGAAACTGCTAGCAGGTTTAAAGATTTCTTCCTAGCCAAGCCTCAAGGTTTCTACCCCATCCCTACCCTCTTTGGTACTATGAAAAGTGGCAGAAGTCAATCATCTGAGCACCTTGGTGTGTTATTCTCAATGGAATTCTGCAAAACTGTTCTGTGATGACTCTCCTTAGGCTTCCCCTATTTTTCTGATGTTCTTTTCCTTCTTTTCTGTGCCACTCTGTGGAGGTTTTTCTGCACGAATTCCTCTTTATTTCTTTACAGCTCATTTTATCTCCTGCACTGCAGCATGCATCTCTGACATCTGTCCTTGGATTTCTCACCATCAGTTTAACATGACTAGAACCAGACTTCTCTTTTCTTTTACGCCTTCTGAAGTGTCCCAGTCCGTCACTGTAGAAAAGTCCACCATCTTACCAATCACTCAAGACCTGAACTTGAGAACTACTTTTTACTCTTCCTGCCTTAGGTCACGCACTTAAGCCATAGGCAAGTCTTATTGCTCTTTCATCACAATATTTCTCTGATCTGTCTTTTTGTTTTCTATCCCTTTAGCTAAATATCTCATTTAGGCCTTTATGATCGCCTGTCTTCATTACTATAGTGTTCTCCTCTATGACTTTCTTTATATTCATATCACCCCTCTGCAATTCATACCACAGTTGACACTAACATAGCCTTCCTTGCTTGTTGTTCAGACCATATTATCTCTGCTGGCTTTCCATCCACCTAAAATTTGAAATGGTCAGTGAAGTCTTTGCATAACTTCTCTGCCCTTGTCTCACTTCCCATCAGCACATCTTTGTTTCCCCATCAATGCTAGCTCCACTTGACCATTTATCAGCTTCTCATCCAAATACATCCATGCTGTCTCCTGTGTTTACCTCTATGCGTGAGGTTTCTTCTAAAGATCAGCTGCACTTTTGATCCTTATGGGGACACTAATTTATACTGACAAGTATGAGGTGAAAAGATGAATAATTGTCATGGCCTTTTTATTTACAGAAAGCCTCTTATATTGTTATGCCTCTAGCCCGTCACCATTTTGACCACTATACTAGTTTTTACCTTTTATTTATTTGTCTGTAGCATGTTCGCTCTTCAGGACAGGACACCTTTTCTGGTTGGGAAATACCAAGCATATTATGAGTGCTATGTCAAATTTTTAACAAAGCCACTGGTCAGACTTGAGATTTTTTTTTTTTTTGGGGTGGGTACTGTAGAGGGGAAAGGGTGGTGAGTGAGAACTTTGGCCATAGAAAAAAACCACTTCATTACAGTTGTGAAATAATAGTTCTATGTTGAGACTACTTGGAAGTGTAGCAGAGTTTAGTGTAGCTTTCACTCTTTTAAAGTGGTCTTGGGGTTTATCCAAGAAATGCAAGTTTCAAGAAAACCTGGGTTTTGTGGTGTTTTTGTTATGAAGTTCTTTTGCCTAAATAAGGGAGAAAAATAGAATTTGCTGCTGAAACAACAGCTTCCCTTTTGGACTCTTTGGTACTGGAGAAACCACATTCTTTCTTTCTTTCCATACTTTTTCTTTTAGACTGATTTATTGACATAATACAGTACTGCTAAACTGGCTGATCAGTGTATTCCCCCACAACATTATCAGAAAGAAAGCAGGATATCAGAGTCTTAATATATGCACTATAATTGGGAAGGCTGGAAATGTACTCTTTTCCTTACACTTTTCCATGGTATTAATTTAAACTAAGGTTTGTGCGAGAAAGGCATTGAATCTTTTAGGCAATAGAATACCACGAGTGGGATAAACAATGCACATCTTATTCTACGTATTTCTGGTTGTGGCCTTGACTTTACAGATTAAAAGAACACATTGCTACAAAGGCTGGTGATGACAGCCCATACAGCAATTTCCCACTCCTTCAACTGTTACATGCAAGATGTTTTAAAATAAAATGCCTAGAGCTAATCTCAAAGCAACTATTTTCACGGTATTATTGATAAAACTTGAAAATTTCTTCATCTGTCTCTCAGTATATGGATGATCTGTTACTTACCAGATGGGATGCTGCATAGTCATATATATGAGAGAGAGTACGCACATCTGCCTATGTGTCTGTCTGTGAGTGTGTTTGTTCAAGAGCTCCTACTAAACAGTAAGAGCTAGAGGCACCAAATTTTGCATGCAGCTTCCTCTTTTCCTAACTTAAAGCAAGATCAGAGTTTGGTTGTGCTAGGACAATAGGGAGCCCTGGGAAAAGGGACAATTTTCCATAACATGAAAGGGAGGGGTTGCTGTTTGGAGGGATGTGATATGCGAGTGGCTGCTCAGGGCAGCTTTACCACCAACGGAATGGCAAGGAGGGATAGGGTTCCACCATGTTTCCTGCAAGCACATCGAGTAAATAGTGCCCCTGTCCCATATCCTTTCTCCCCCTCCCAGCCCTTGGTTGCAACACTCGGGAGAGAGGGGAGCAGGTAACAGGCCCAGGGTGGGGGAAAGGGGAGAGAACAGGCCCCAGCGGGCTTGGTGTTGGGGAGAGAATAGGCCCCTTGGGCCTCTTGCACTGTGCCACCCCCGCAAATCCCCACCATCCTGCCCTGAAGGACCTAGGCAACGTCAAGTAAGTCTGTTAGTTATCTTACACAACTTTGAGATATTTTGCAGTATACTTATCTGAAATGTTAGGAATACTACAGCAGGCATATTAGTGTATTCCATTGATCTTTCGTTTATCAGTTAATTCGCCAAATTATAGTTAAGCATACATTTGGTTTATCTTAATTTATTAAATATAGAGAACTACTTCACATAATGCAGTAATTAAGATTTTATATTTAAATGCACATGGGCCAGGAAATGAAAAAAGCTAAAGTTCTTACTGTAGAGCTAGTATGTACACATGGGCAAGTTGTTTGTTAAAACATACATTTAGTTCAAATGATGGTAAAAAAGTCCTGCAAACTAACATTGTGGCTGAATTGTTGATCTTCATTTCCTTGTTTTTTGTTTTGTTGAGCATACTTGGACTTTACCTGTGCCAACGAGTAACAAGTCTCTTCCTTGAACAGGATTCACTATGAAAGCACAGTGGTTTTATATATAGTGCAATACAATACTGAATAAGTGAAAAATGAAGTATAGTCATAGCTGAAATGCATTGTTGAATGATGGATTTGAACCATTTGTGTGTTTTCTTGAGAATTCAGATTTAAATCATACTGCTTCCTTTCCTCCTGTTATCAGTCACTAGTTAGTAAGTGCCAGAGAACTTTTTTTCCCTTAAGCCCTACTGCATACAGTTATAGAATTTATGCAAGTAACTCTTTACTTCAGAATACAAAGGAAAGTGTAATCCTCCCTTCTTCACATTGGGCTAGACCTCAATGAGAAATGGTAATAATTGGGAAGTTTGAAATTGAGTCATTTAAACCATCTTTGAATTATCTGTATATGTATCAGAAATGTTGACACTGTCAAAAGTATGTTCTTAACCACTTTGGCCTTTGAGTTGTGCGAGGAGATTTTCTTCAAACTTCAAAACACAGTCTTTGGGCTGGGACCAGACAGGGAAAGCTTTATCCTCAAAGGAGAATTTTGCTGGAAATTATGCAAATGAGAAAAGATCATCTTGCAACCATAACCATGACTGTTGGAATAAAAATCTTGTAATATGCTATAAGGATGTTAAATTGCAGTTACCTAGCTAATTGTATAGTCGATAGAACTGCTCTGCAGAGCTGCAGTGGGGGTAGCTCCAGGAGCCGGCTTGACTGCTCAGTCTTGGCTCGTGCTGGCTCCAGGAGCCACCTGCGCTGTGGTTCTTCATTTTAAATGTAGTAAGAGCCGCTGGGCTCTTACTACATTTAAAATGCAGAGGTGCAGCATGTGGGACCAGCGTGAGCTGGGACTGCTTGGTCCCAGATCATGCTGAGTCTAGCAGCCCCTGTTCGCAGCGGACAGTCCTGTACACCACGAACAGGGGCTGATGCTAGAGCGAATAGAAGCAGCAATGGGGGGAACAACTAGTCGAGTCACTACTCAACTATCTGATAAGATTTTACTTATTGGATGCAGGCCATCCTCGCTATAAGTCCAAGATATGTTCCAAAAAACATGGACTTATAGCAAAACAACTTAAAGCAGGGAATTTTTTTCTCATGGCTGACTTCCATTTGCACAAATTGAGGTTTTTTTGCACGACTTAAGAGCAGGGAATGGAAGGACTTATGACGCATCAGTTCCTACAAGTGTCAACGACTTTAGTTAGGAACAGATGATACCCGGGCGATTTAGCGTGGGGACGACCTGTAGTCGACTGCTTGCTTATATTCCTAATATGCTGTCTCCAGCCTAGATTGTGTAGTGTATAAAAGCATTGTTGTCAACCTTCAGATTTTAAGCTTAGTGATGGTGTTTCAGTGCATATGCTATACCCTGGAATTGTCTGCTTTGTATTGCCTTTTTTGAAAAGAGGGCCAGCTTAATTTAGTGGGTCATGGTGTGGTGAACATGTTGGATGTTTTCCTACTTTTATTCCTTTCTTCTGTGGGAGTATTTGCTCACTTATTGTAACTACGCTTGTGTTTTGGCCTTTTTGGCTAATTATACACTTGCAATTAAATGCATTTCAGTGATTACTTTTGAATGACCCAATCATCTTTTGCAAACTAACTGAAGTACAACTCTGCATCACACATCTTCTCTTCTTGGAATTTTTCCACTAGGAAAAGCTGGTGGAATAAGCTCAAGTTCTTTCCAATCTCTGCTCCTGGAAGTTAATTTTTACAGCGTACTGCCAGATGTCATTTGCCTATTGATCACAAGTTTTATTCCAAATACCAGTACACAGTCAGTGCTTTAAAAAGTTTATATTTGCTGGTTCAATATATACTGTAGGAAATAATTCTATATTGGTGGAGGCATGAAAAAGTTTTACTAAATCATCCAGTCCATTTTTAACATTATGAAATCATAGAAGTAGTTCCCTTCCATTGCTCATGATCTCACTGTATCGAACCTCCTGGTTCATGGTGTTGAATTTGTGTTAGTACATTCATTTCCAATACAACATTTGTCTAGCCACATGCATGTACAAGATTATAGCTTCTTGACAGGATCACCAGGGTGGAGAAGCTCATTTTTGCCTCTGAGGGAAAGAGCTGTTCTGAAATAATTGCAAGGGCAGTATAGAAGGAAAGACTCAGAAGTTGCCTTTGTGTAGGTTTTTAAGACTCGATTGTTTTATCTTTCAAGATGTATTTGTGAACCTTCTAAAGAATTTGGTTTATGAATTGTTTACTAGGTGGGGGGAAATGTAGGATGTTTTTTAATGTTGGATATATAATTTTGTCTTGCTCTCTGTATGGTTCTGTTATCACCAAGATCAAGCCAATGATAACATTTAAAAAAAAAAATCTAAGAAATGAAATTATGCCAAAATTGTATTGAAAATGATAGAAAATGCAAACTGTGTGTTTTCCCCTTACATTGCTGCTGTCAAGGTTCCATGACATTCCTTAGAAGTGTTACCATGTCTTTTTTCCCCTGCTAGAAATGTGAAATAGCCTGTTTTTTTCCCTATTGTTCTTCTCTCTGTGTTGAACTTCAAAGTCCACTCATAAATCATCAGGTTTTATTAAATGCAATTTCCCGTTGACAAACCAGTTTGAGTGAAGAACACTTGTTAAGTGATTACTTAGCAAATTGCTGTAAGTATCTACGGTAGATGGCAAGATCATTATTTCTTACAGCAGTGCTGTGTAGGTCAGGGGGTCTTGCAGTAGCTGTGATGTTTTGTGTCCTCAAGTTCTAACCTTAGAAACTGTAAGAGAATGAAAAATTTCTTCCCTTTGAGACAGCTACTCATCAGACTCTAGGGGAGTGCATAAGAGGAGGGGTAGCTTTCTCAGTGGAATTGTCCTGAGATCTCTAATTTGATGATTCTTTCTTGATCTTTTCCCTCACCCTAATTTCACATTTTGATGAAGCTAAAAATAAATTAATTGGCGCTAACATTCAGATAACTGTTAAAGCTATCTAATATTGTTCTAATAAGACTTCAACGTAATCTATTATTTAGGATTTCCGATTTGAGTTCAGTGGAATTCAAGATTGTATTTACTGATAATTGTACAAAAATGTGAATGAAATAATTTATATTGTTCCAGCTACAGCAAAAACTACACTGAAAATAGGGTGATCTTTCCTTGGTGTGAATAGGTCAGTATTAGGGATTTGTAATTTGAGAAATACTGAAAAAAGAGGAAATGCATCTCAACACTGGTATGCAGATTGTAAATCAGTTGTGATTAAAACTTACGTGGCATATCCTTATTTATGATGGGTAGTCCTTCCGAGCTGTGTGCCTTCTCTTTCAAATGGGTGTTTTGAAGCACGTTTTAATTAAAACACTTTTAGTGATGGTAAAAGATATGGCTTTTTCTTTCATAATAGGTCTATGTTTTCAGGTGTCAAATATCAACAGGTATGTCAGCTATACCTACCACTGATTTATTTCTATTAGATATGTAATGGCTATGAATGTTGTCACCACTACCGTGAAAGTACTTTTCTAATCTTGTGAAAACCAAGAAATAAATGAGTCTTAAAATCAACTGGCTGCAAAGATGACATTGTAATTGTAATCATATGACATTGATCAATAAATGCTTTGTAAACATTTTCAAGATTGACAGTTTCATATTGCCTCATCAATAATATATTAATAATTCAAGTGTCGGATCATGCACTCTAAATTAACTTAAATGCTGTTGAAAATGTGCAAATACAGTGTAAGAAGTAGGGGAACACTTCATTAAGCAGCAGGTATGGGATCACTGTATTAGTGTTCGGTTTAGTCCTCAAAGAACAGAATATGTGATGCTTATTCTCCTTCATTACTGAGAATAATTTTGTAGCTCTGTACAGTCAAAAGGCTGCTGCTTCCCTTTCTAGCAGAAATATTAAGTTGTGTGAGGAAAGCAGAATAGCAGCACATATGCTCTAGAGGTCTTGTAGAAGAAGGGAGACGTATAGTCCCCTATATAGGATATGTCGAACACGCTGCAATAAAACATCCATGTGCAGTCCTGTGTAAGCTGTCCCAGGCTTGTGGGGTTATAAAATTGCAGTGCAGATGTTTGAGCTTAGGCAGGAATCAGGACTCTGGGACCTTGTAAGGGGGGAAGGTCCCAGAACCCAGGCTTCTGCCTGAACCTCAGTGTCCCCTCTGCACCTTCATAGTTGATGACATCTAATGTGGTATTCTGTTTTAGGTGAGGGTTGTAGTACAGCTAATACTGCAATGTGATGGAATGTCTTAGTACATTGGAGGCACTAGAAACTCTTGCTGATAAAACGTTAGTAAGGGATTCTCTTTTGTAATATCTTTATACCAGCAAAAGCTCTTGTTATAACAGCATTTTTTTGTTTGTTTTTGTTCAGGAAATGGGTGTAAGTTGTACCAGCTGAACAGATTGTGCAGGTACAAATTGTGTCTGTGCTAGGTTGCTTGTCTGCCATTATGGCTATCTGGCAAACCTTTTCTAGTATAGCCTGGACCCAGAAGGGGGTCTAGAAGCCAGTAACCTCTTAGCTCTGATCTCAGCTTTTGATAGCCACTGTCTGGGCAAGGGCAAGCCAGTGTTGTCTTTGTTACCTACTAACTTGGGCTAATATTTCATATGTTTGTAATGTAGGAAGGCCTTAGGAAGGTTAATTAATGCATGTTTATACAGTGCTTTAAAAATGCAAAAGGCTATATAAGTTCTAGGTAAGTGTTGATTTGGTTTATGAACTGTGATTGACTTTCACGATTCAGGCCTTTGCATTGAGCACTAAAATCTTTAAATCCTTGCCCTGTGAATGCTCATACACTTACGTAATTATCCTGAGATGCTCCTTTCCCCTATAGCCCTTTTCCACAAGTGTGTGTGTGTTGGGGGGGAGGAGGGGGAGGTTAGGGACTGACTCGTGTGGTCTGCAGGATAATGTATGGTCCTGGAGTAATTGTAGTCTTGTCCCCCATTCCCATGCAACCTTCTCACCCAAAAAGTTAATGAAGAATTTCTCTCTAATGGAATTGTCAAGGAGAGGCTCTCAGAAAGATAATGGATATACATTTTTAAAATTGGCCTCTATTTTTGCATGGTAGTAACAGCTTTTGTATGGTCTTAATTAAGTTTTGAATTAAAATTAGCTAGTATTTAGTGAAAAAGCATGTAGCAAATTGTTCTTCTGGCATAATCCTCCATTCTGAAGGTTTGCATGCCTTATTTTGTTCCCTGCTTAGCAGATCTCCTGTGTGGGTGAAAAAGTATTCTGTTCTCTCAGACGTGTGCCCATAAGTGCTGCTTGGAGATGAAGCACGCCTAATCCAGGTTGCTGCTCGTTGCACTGTTGGTCACTGGGAAACACCGTTTACTCTTATGATCGAGGCACATCTCCAGATAAATAATCTTAATGGCTTTATTTTTGCACCCTAATACTCATAATGCAAGGAGAGAAACTGGCTACTATTCTTGCAATAACTAAGAATCTGAACTGTTGATAACTAGAATCATTACACCAAACTTCCCATTCTTGTTTGGAGCAGTGAGGGAAATCCATTCTCACCTGTGCAAGAAGAACCTTACTAATGCTGACTTGCCTTTATTAAAAGGAGGAGGTATGAAAATGTAGAGCAGAAATAAATGCAGAGATGGCTAAGTCTTGTGATTTGTCATGCTTTATGGAGGGTAGGAGAACACCAGTTGTGCTGCACAAACCCTGCACGGTTCTTAAAAATAAAATTTTCCTAGTTAAGATAGATTTTTTTTTTGATAACCACAGTAATATTTTACTTGTCTTCTTTATGATGGCCATGTATCAAGGTAAAGGATGAGCTACTATTTTTTGTGCCTGAGCTGGTAAATGTTACATAAATTATTAAACCTCTAATAAACCATAGCATTGCTTTTAAAAATGAGTCATATGAAACACATTGATACTTAAATTTGACAGAAACTTAACTTTTAATGTCAGGCAAATGTTTCTCTTTAACTGATCATATGGGAGCTTACATTTAACTACCACTTATCTAGAGTGTCGGAGTGGTGTAGGGGCTCTCTTACATGCTGGGACCAGTGCTAGGTTGGTTGGAATTAGGGATCATGGAATCATAGAATACTAAAACTGGAAGGGACCTCGAGAGGTCATCAAGTCCAGTCCCCTGCACTCACGACAGGACCAAGCACCATCTATATCATCCTTGACAGATGCCTTTCTAATCTGCTCTTAAATATCTCCAGTGATGGAGATTTCACAGCCTCCGTAGGCAATTTATTCCAGTGTTTAACCACCATGACAGCAAGTTTTTTGTAATGTCCAACTTAAACCTCTCTTGCTGTAATTTGAACCCATTGCTTCTCGTCCTACCCCTGCCTCCCTTCAGAGACTAAGACTTGAGTAAAATGCTGTATACCGGTAATTGGTTAACTAGTTAAATATGAAGTTTGCTCTTGCTGTGCTGGGGCGCATGCCCTCCTCTTGTGCTTTACTTGATGCAGTCCCCATGGGTCTCCCACCGGTGATGCTTACCTGCTAACCTTTCACATCCCCAGTTGGAATCCTGTTTCAAGGCATGGGCATGCAGAGGATGGAAGTCACAGATTCCGCTGCATCTCCATGGCACACTCCTGAAAATGGTTTTGGCTTTCATCCTCCCCAAAACAGAAACAAAATATCACCTTAATAGTGGCAGTCAGGCTTCATTATGTCTGTCTCATTTTTCACACATTCCTCCCCAAGCAGCAGTGATGGCAGTGGAACTGTCTTTGCAGATTTGGTAACACTTCTTACCAAATGAAGTTAGACCATAATGAAGTCACTTCATCAGTTAAGTCTCTGAATGAATTTGGAAGTTTCCTTTAGAACCATAAGAATTTGACTTTGAAAATTTAAATTCTGCAGAACTTGATGGCAGTCAACAAGGAAAAATTCTTGCCCGCCCCAAATAAGTAAAGTTTTCAAGCCCTGTGTGTCAGTAAAGTACTCTCCACATTGTGGCTGCCTTCACTTCTGTCCTGTTGAAAAGTAGCTGTGCCATCATTCCTGAATTCCTGGAGATGCAAATACAATACGAAGACTGCCCCAACTGTGGTCACGCCCATTTGCTCTTCTGAATTTAGTCTACGTATTCACTCTTTGAAGCAGACTGCTGCATGAAGGTCACAGAACAATAGTTGATTTAAAGGGGATGCACTTGGGTGACTTTGATTCCAAGGTTCAAGTTTTGTAAATATCTCTTACAAAGCCTGGCATCAGTAGAAATAAATGTCCACAAAGACTTCATAAAACACTTCCAGTAGAAACTACCTTTTATTAAATGAATAAAAAATTTCTTTCAGTATTTGCAGTCCAGACTTTGGGGTAGCCGAATTAGTCTGTAACAAGAAAAACTTTAAAAAACAACAAATAGTGTAGTAGCACCTTAAAGACTAACAAAACATGTAGATGGTATCATGAGCTTTCGTGGGCAAAACCCACTTCTTCAAATAACAGAAATGAAATTTTCAAGTTAATTTTTCATTATCAATTCTGAAAATGCCCAAAAAAGCATAAGGAGTGAAATCCTTTTTAAAACTCTTCCAATTTAGTAATTTAAGGTGCTATTAACTTAGGTAAGGGAATCTATTTAAGGGTTAATTTAACTTAACCATGTCCCTTTGAAAACAATTAAGTCAGATCTGTGAAATTGTAGCCATGGTTGCTGTTAACAAACATTTATGCTCTCATTTGTGTAGCATAGTTAGAACAGAGTATTTACTAGATATGCCCTCATCCATGGAGCTTCAGTAGGATTTTAATATCCGGCTATAGCTCTTCAAACTCATGTTTGCAGATTATCCAGGGTGTGTTGGGGTTTTTTGTTTTTTTTGTTTTTGCAGAGTTCAGATGTTCATGATGTTCCAGTGTATCATTCATTTGGTTTCTTAACGGACACTGCTGAATTTAAATGTTCCCATCTAATTTGATGTCAGTAGTTTTTAGAATAGAAACACTTGAAATTCATTTGACATTGCTGTGCAAAATGAGAGGCGTATGCATGCACCTCTTCATGTAGAATTACTTTCAAACAGGAAATGTATGTACAGGACAAAATCAGATTCTGAATTCAACATTTGAATATAAATGCAAAAGGGAGGATGCAAGAAACTTGAGAGATCCTAATGTTCTGTTTAAATGTATGGATTTCTCCGTGTTTTAGAATGTTACTTCTGAAATAGTTACATAGTGTTGTTGAAAGTGCTTTTGATTCTAAGAAATATTGGGTTCTAATTTCAGTCTAAATGAAGATTTCACCTTTTCTACAGATTTTAAATTTTAAAGCTGTGATGAGATCATCATTGTTTTTTGTATTAGCAAACAGTTAAAATTTTAGTACTGGTACAGTCTAGCAGGAAAAAGGAGTGAATGGTGTCATAGATGACTGGAAAGGTTACATGGCTAATGGGTGGAATCAACTATTGATGGATGTTGAAGAGGGAATGGAATGGAGGAAGAGGAGAGTTGTAAACTGTTTAGGTTTCCTGATTTCCAAGAATCTGTAAATTTCTAGAATACGAAATTCTAGGGCATCTGATTCCATAGTTTGTATCAAGTTTCTTTCTTTTTGGTCTTCAGTATTGAATTCACAGGGTACCTGTTTCTCTTTCTAGATGTGGTGAAAGCTGCTCCTCGGTTGCTGAGATTAGTGTGATGAGTGGTTTGGGGTTATTAAGCATCCAGACAAGAATTTTCCTTGGTCATCATGTCTGAAGTTTTAAGAAGACTGTAGGAAATATGTAATTGAATAGTGTGAAAAGGGAAAACAAGTAACTTTTATAGAAAATTGACATTGCTGAGTTAAGTAGCAAGTTGGTAAGAAAAGTTTTTATTGCAGAAGTGCAAAAATGTTTATTGCAGAAGTGCAAAAATAGAATGCTGGATCACTGTTAATTTTGGTAATGCAAGTAATATATTGTCTTTACCATTGCCATGTAGCTATCAGGATTATGTCCCTGTTCAGGGCCTTCCAGAAGCCCTTGAATGTCAGTAGTAGTCTTTGACTGACACAGACACACAGTTTTGCCACAAAAAATACCCACTGACAGGCAAAGACTTTCCTCCTTGAGTGGTGAGCTGCCTTTCACACACAAGATGTAATTGTCATCTTAAAATGTTGCTAACACTCTGCTAGTTTAAACTCAATGTAGTCAAAACAAAATGCTTAATCTTTCCTTCAAAGTTATCAACCATCTGCCCATGCTGGTGTTGTCTTTTTAACACTATCCCCTCTTTAGATGTAACTATCTTGGCAGTGTCAGAATCTTGCTGCTGCATCATGCACTTTTCTGTGATCTGACCTTCCATATTTTGAAAACTCTCATCTAGATCCTCATGAGCTCATGTCTGAAATCCTGCAAATTGCTCCTCTCTGATGAATCAGATCTCTGCCCCAGTTATTTCCATTCCAAACATTACTGCAAAGCAAACTTGAAAAGGCTAGCTCCTCAAGCCAAATCCACAGGGAAAGCTTGGAATTACAATACAGTAATTCCTCATTTAACACGTGCCCGCTTAACACGTTTTTGCGAAAGCATGATTTTTTTGGGGAACGTTTTTTGAATTACACGACCGTCCCCGGAATAACACAATTTCCACAGCCGGCCTGTTGCTGGCAGCTGTGCAGGGCTTCCCCTGCTTCCTGCAAAGCGGTGGAGGGTTTGCAGCTCGCCATGCCGTTCTCCGGTGACTCCCCCTTGCCGGACGCAGTGCAGGTCCCGGCAGACCCGTCACAGGGGCATACTCCAAACCCAATTCCCCTCCCTTCTCTTTCCCTTCCCTTCTCCAGAGCCAAACATCTCCGCTCCCTGCTGCAACCGAGTCCCCTTTCTCTCCCAACCTTATGTCCCGGTCCCAACAGACACCACCGCTTGAAACGCAACCGCCACCTTTTCCATTAATTTCAATGGGAAAATTGACCCCGCATAACATGTTTTCACTTAACATGATCATTTTCTGAAACATATCTATAGTGTTAAACGAGGAATTACTGTACATATGCAAATTCTGCTGACAGAGGGATGCAGTCTAGACATACCCATTGACATCTATGTGACTACTTCTATAACAGGATTTCCCCAAAATAATCCCTAGAGCACACTTTTTAGAAAAACATGAAATCTTAATTTAAAAATAGTGATGGAGAATGTGCCACAAATCTTGGTAAATTGTGGTTAATTACTCTCACCATTAAAAATGTATGGTATTTCCAGTATGAATTTGTCTGCCTTCAGCTTCCAGCCACTGGGTCTGCTGTACTGAAGAGTCTGTTATTAAACACTTATTCCCCACATAGGTCCTTACAGACGGTTAGCGTGTTGCCCCTTAACCTGTTGTTTGTTGAGCTAGGTTGGGCTCCTTGAATTTATCAGTATAAGGCATGTTTTCTAATTCTTTAATCACTCTTGTGGCTCTTCTCCAAATCCTCTCCAGTTTATCAACATTTTTCTTGTAATGTGAACAGCAGACCTTGACACAGTATTCTAGTAAAGATCACACTAGTGCCAAATAAAGAGGTAAAATAATCTCTTCTACACACAATACTCTGCCAGTGCATCCCAGGTTTGCATTAGCTCTTCTGGCCACAGCATCCTATACAGAGCTCCTGTTTAGCTGATTATCCCCCATGACCCCCAAATCATTTAGAGTCAGTGCTCCCTGTCCTGTAAGAATGGCCTACATAAACGGATATTGCTTGGATCCAGTTATAACCAAGCAGTCTAGTAGCTCTTTGTATGACCTCTCCTCTTCAGTATTTGTCACTCACTTAATTTTTGTCATCAGCGCACTTTGGCAGTGGTGATTTTGTTTTCTTCCAGGTCATTGATAAAAATATTGCACAGCATAGACCAGTATGTCTTAAACTGTGTTCCGGGGAACACTGGTTTGCCACGAGGCTGTTGGAGGTGTGTCGCAGAGAACATCAGAGTTCAAAGTGGCTACTTTTTTTTTTTTGGCTCAATTACTTTCCCCCGGGGTGTGTGTGTGTGAGATATATATCTATATATATCTATATATAGATATATATCTCTATCCTTGGTGTTCCTCGGTTTTAAAAAGTTTAAGAAACACTGGCATAGAGCCAAGAACCAGTCCCTGCAGGGCCATACTGGAAACACAACCACGTGAGGACAATTGCCTCATTATAGTTATATTTTGAGACCTAACAATGAGCCAGTTTTTAATGTGCACCATGTTAAATTTATATCATTCTAGTTTTGTAATCAAAATGTCCTATGGTACCAAGTCAGACACCTTCTAGTAAACGGGAGATACTCTCCTGTTGACTTGCCTCACTCTTCTCATTCAGGGTAGAATATGGGGGTCCCATGGAGTGCATTCTGCAGTCAATCTGGCAGGTCTTCATTAGACCCCCTAAATTGACACCCCCCCCCCCCCGTGCCTCCACCACTGGAATGTCAATCTGGCTGAAGTGAAGATGTAGCCTGTTACACCAATACTATTCCCTTTATCAACCAAATATTGATTTGTCTTAATTCCTTGAATTATTTATTACTCGAGTTGATCACCCATTTCCTTATCTTTCCTGGGATTGATGTCAGACTGAGACCTATAATTACCTAAATGTCCTTATTTACTGGCACTGTCTACTGGGTGTGCACCGGACAGATCTAACTTTTAGGTACACTATTTGATTTTGTAAATGAGTGAGAATGCAAGGGAAAAATTCAAATCACAACAAAAAGAAGCATTGCTTGATGTTAATTCAAGATGTTGGTTGAAAATGAAGAAAAATGACTGTATGATAACTACAAGCATCAGTACAAAGAAAACTATTCCTGTTTTGAATTGTGAGGTATGACAGAGTATCTATCTCATGCTCTAGGCATCTCTGCTATGCATTAAAAGAACAATTAATCAAATAGCAAACGGAGCAGCTAATTCACCATCAGTGCTCAACAAAACTCCCATCTTTCATAGAAATTAGAGAAACAAGGTGGGTGAGATATCTTATTGGACCAGTCCTGTTGGTGAGAGAGACAAGCTTTTGATCTTATACAGATTTCTTCAGGTGACTTACTTTGTTCAGGGCAGGGTGAAAGTAAATGCCAAGACTCTACTGGTGCGCTTGGGCCTTAGCAAGGTGGGCAGGCAGCCTTGGGCCCCAGGAAGGGCAGGGCTGGAGCAGACTTCCGCAGTCAGCCTTTTAGGCCACTTCTACCACAGCAGTCAGGAGCTCTAGGGCCCTAGTGGTAATTTGAAGGGTGCAGGGCTTCCAGCTGCTGCCACGATGCTTTAACATTGGCCCATGTATAGGACAGTACCAATAGGTGGTTCTTGCCAGTACCAATCAATATTCACCTCTGGTTCAGGGTAATACTTTTTATAAGTTAATAGAACAAAAATAACAGCACCCCATCGTTTTAACAGAAACTGTGACAGTGGGGCAAATGGTAAGAAAAAATATCGGTATCTTGTCTACATGCTTCTTGTATCAACAAATGCTGTAAGAATTTTATCTGGCCACACAGGAAAGGCTGAAATCAGTGGAAATGCTGATTGAGGGCTGCAGGCAAAGCTTGTCAGCTGCAGTTTTGATGGTACTTGAGTTATGATGCAGTCGAAAATGGAGGTCTACTGAAGAAAACACAATCATAACATGTGTATTAAACCTTGTGATGACCATAAATGAAATATTGTGAACATTTTGAGCATAAGTAAGAAAGATTCTTAAGCATTTGTCCAGCATAAGATAGACTTTGCAGGGTAAGTACATGAGCTGAATGTACTTTATAACTTGTTCTAGCTTTTTGCAAGTTTAAAATTAGGTTGTTAATTGTCCAAAGAATCTTCACTGTTAATACACAGTGAGTTTTTTTATGTAAATTGTTGATACTTTGCTTTTGTGCAGCTGTAAATCTGATTTTTAGCAAAATACATGAGGTATATATGGGAAAAGACTTAATTCATCCAAGAAACCTTTTAAATTCCTGTTAAAATGATGGCTAGCATATTACTTTTAAAGAGACAAAGTGAGTGAGAGAATCTTGTATTGTACCAACATCTGTTAGTAAGGGAGGCAAGTTTTTGAGCTTACACAGAGCTCTTCTTCAGGTCTGAGAGAGGTACTTAAAGTAGCATTTCTCCAATGTGACTACCAGCGGCTTTTTGTGCAGTGTGGTTAACCATGTAACTGCTGAGATTTTCAGTGGTTACACAGTTATCCTGTTAGATGATTTTTAGCATTCCTGCTCCTTAGTGTGCTTTGAAAAGTGCTATTAACAAATACCATTTTTCACAGCATTATTTGTATTACTGAGTCTGCAAAAACACCCTAATTAGATAAATTACATTGTAATGTGTATCTGTGCATATTTACTTGTTTTTCTGAAAGTAAATTAAATATTGTAGGGAAAAGTGTCTGTGCTGTCACCACTAATAGTTGGTGGCCACGTTCTGAGGCAACCAAAAAACTTGTGAGAATCCGCAAGAGTGGATTTATGGCGTATTACAACAATCTATAATTCATAAACAACCCCCGCTCTCCACAGCTGCTCTCCACCCTGCTTTAGCTGATATGACTGAAGCAGTGTTAACGGGACACTTCACCTTGAATGATCTCTTGAAATGTGTGTTAATTAGTTATGCTAAACAGTTGTTCCACCTTGTATTTAAGCGGTGACAATCTTAGTCAGGGAGCCTCACAACAAGTTTTCATGTGAGCTCTCTTGAAAGAATAATGGCTGTCTGGTTTACTCACATAATTGTTGGTGGTGCATTTAGTGCACTGGGTGTGGTATACCACATGTTTGATAGGTAGGACCCATGGTTTTTTGAAAGGTGTATTGTCAAAAGTATTGGTCACTGTAGCAATAGAAATTTATGCCTTTAGGTTTTGCGAGTGGTGTTCTGAAAGGCTCTGGTGTGGTCCAGTGGCTTACTTTACCAAAGTACAGCCAATGGCATTTAAAAATCCTATTACAAGATTTCATTTGAAGGTGGTCCACACAGAAGGATCTGCCACTTCATCATCTTCTAGGGCTTATCTAGACTACTTAAAGTGTTGAAAGAGGATATGCAAATTCCCCTCGCTTTCGAAAGTGAAAGTAGTTTAGAGTGGCTTTTCGACAAAGGGGTGGGAGTTCGCTAAAAAAGCCGTGTCTAAACTACTTCTTCAGATCATATTCTGAAAGTGAATTGGCATGACCATATATAACAAAGGAATACAATGAAGAAAGTAAACAGATTATAAACTAACAAATCAGCTACTAGAACAGATGGTGGGGGCAAGGAAGAGCCAAGAAAGGAGGAAATAGCTCATTATAAGTCAATAAGTAGCTAATCTGGAGTTACTATGAATGTCAAAAGGTGGGAAGGCTGTTTTTGTAATTTGTAGGCTAATTAGCATCTTTATTAAGGCCCATTCGCAATGTGTCGAATTTAAGCATAAATACAAGTTCTGAAGTCTCCCTCTGTAATCTGGTGTTAAAGTCTCTTTGAAGTAAGATGCATGTTTTCAGGTCTTTAAGGGAATGGCCAGTTAGATTAAAATGTTGACTAACAGGTTTTTCTGTGTGGAGATGTCTGATTTGTGGACATTAATTCTTTGGCTAACTGACTGAGCAGTTTGTTCAATATACTTCGCAGAGGAACATTACTGGCACATGATGGCATACAGCACATTGCTGGACATACAGGAGTATGAGCCCTTGATTGTATAGCTGACGTGGTTAAGCCTAGTGATGGTGTCTCCAGAGTAAATATGTGGACAAAGTTGGCAACGGGGTTTGTTGCAAGGGAAAGTTCCAGGGTTAGTTTTAATGTGGTTGTTAGTAAGAATTTTCCTGAGGTTAGGTGGTTGTCTATAGGAGAGTAGAGGTCTGTCCCCCAGAGCCTCTTGGAGTGTAGTATCCTGTTCTAGTATAGGTTGTAAGTTATTGATAATGCATTGGAGGGGTTTAAGTTGGGGGCCATAGTTGATGACAAGTGGTGTTCTATTGTTGGTTTTCTTGGGCCTATCTAGAAGTAGATGGTTTCTGGGTATTTGTCTGGTCCTTTCAATTTTTTTTTTATTTCCCCCGGTGGGTAATTGAGTTTTATGAATGCTTGATAGAAATCTTGAAGTTTTTGGTCTGTCAGTGGGATTGGAGCAGATGCGGTTGTGTCTAAGGGCTTGACTATAGATGATGGATTGTATGGTGTGTCCTGGATGGAAGCTGGAGGCATGTAGGTAAGTGTAGCAGTCAGTGGGTTTTCTGAAGAGAGTGGTATTGATTTTGCCATTAATGATTTGTACTGTGGTGTCCATGAAATGGATCTCTTGTGTTGAATGGTCCAGGCTGAGATTGATGGTGGGTTGTTAAAATCTCTGTGGAATGCGTCCAGTGTTTCTTGATCATGGGTCCAAATAACACAGATGTCATCGATGTAGCGTAAGTAAAGGAGGGGTAACAGGGGACGGGATTTGAGGAAACGTTGTTCTAAGTCAGCCATAAAGATGTTAGCGTATTGTGGGGCCATGCGGGTACCCATGGCTGTGTCACTGATCTGAAGGTATAAGTTGTCTCCAAATTGGAAATAATTGAGGGAGAGAACAAAGTTACATAGATTTGCTACCAAATTAGCTGTGGTAACCTCTGGAGAAGTGTTTCTAATCACTTGTAGTCCATCTTCATGTGGAATATTGGTGTAGAGAGCTTCTACATCCATGGTGGCAAGGGTGGTGTTATCAAGGAGGTTATCGATGTTTTGTAATTTCCTCAGGAAATCAGTGGTATCTCAGAGATAGCTAGGTGTGTTGGTAACATAGGGTTTGAGGAGGTAGTATACATAGCTGG
Organism: Pelodiscus sinensis; assembly: GCF_052426305.1. NCBI lineage: Eukaryota > Metazoa > Chordata > Testudines > Trionychidae > Pelodiscus > Pelodiscus sinensis. Next base: position 6,093,878 of record NC_143057.1, read on the forward strand.
ATAGTCCGGTAGTGAGTGTGCCAATACCTGAAATGATGGGACGTCCGGGGTGTCCAGGTTTATGGATTTTGGGAAGCAAGTAGAATAATCCTGGTCGGAGTTCAGAAGGCGTGTCTGTGTGAATTTGGTTCTGAGTAGAGGTAGGGAGTTCCTTAAGAAGAAGGTGTAACTTCTTTTGGTATTCTAAAGTGGGATCAGAGGAGAGAGGTCTGTAAAATGTGGTGTTGTAGAGTTGTCTAGTTGCCTCCTGTTCATGCAAGCACCTCTTATAGGGTGATTACTGAGCAAGATGAAAAGAACCTAGCCTGACTGTCGGGCACAACTACTTGCAGCTGGCCCATAGCTCTCCTACATCGTAGGGTCCTAGCTCAAACCTGGAAATCCACAGTACTGCTAAACAGCTCGTAGCCCACCTCAGCTGGCATAGCCAGCTGCTGGTATCTAATTGCAGTGTAGACATATCCTCAGAGCCCTGAGTTTGCAGTTAAGTTTGGCCTACATTAGAAAGTTATATCTGCATCACTACATTGGTCAGGGTGTGAAAATCTCCACATCCCTAATCCATGTAGCTATGCCAACATAGTTGTGTCTATATTGGGTGGATTATGTTGCTGGAGCCTTTTAGGGATGTTAAACCATTAACCGGGAAGGTATGCTTACTGGTTAATGAGCCAATTCTGGTGAACTCTGGTGGTAGCCAGCTGCACCGGGGCTGGAGAAGCTGCAGCCATGAAGGGGCCAGCCAGCAGGGTGGCGGGACCCAATGGCCGCAGCAGGACTGGGTAGCGGGCCAATTAGTAGGCTCTGAGTTAAAACGGTTAATCGTCTTAACATCCCTGACATCATTGTAGCTAATGCTCAGGGGCGGGGAGGTTCCTGCACTGTTGGAAAAACCTTTCCTGTTGGTACACTTCACGCATGTGACAGCATAGCTGTGCTGGAAGAGTGCATAGCATAGACCTACTCTTAGGTGTAACAGCCTGTTTGCAAACAGACCAGACTTGATACAAAAGTCAGTGAGGCAGTTACAAGGAACCCCATAATGACACTTTTGTAAAGCCTCTTTTTAGGGTCAAAACCACTGAAATGCTTGAAAGCCTGACTCTTGCTCCATCCCTACTGCCATGGTTGCAGTTGGCAGAGGCAATTCTGCTGGAGGTTCAGTACAAAAGAGAAGAAGCTATTTGCAGAGCGTTTTCCATTAGAGGCCTTCAACTTTGCAGTCTGCTCTCTCACATCCCTGATGCAAAAACCCCAATCTGATGACCTTAAAGGCATGTTGTAGATGACCTTCGAGGCATGTTGTGATCAGCTACCCTTGCTTTTGAGGGAAGAGGGGCATAATAGAATCTGCTTTTAGGGAGAGTGTTAGTGGGTAGTTTTTTTACTGAGATTGGTGTATGGTAGGGGCCTGGAGATATTTAGCAGCTGTTGGCTTTCGTTTTGCTGATTTCATTTTTAAATTTTGGCAGAGGTGCCTAGAGCTGACAGAAGGCACTTTTGTATATATCGTTATACATTGAAATAAACAATACATATGCAAAATACCAAAAAGCATTTCTGACTTGCCGTCTGGAAGTGGTAAGAACACCAAGCAGTTGACAGTGAAGTCTTACTCAGCTAAGCACACTCACAGGCACATTTTATGAACACTTAAAATAGATCTTGGAAGAGATTTCTTACCTTTAAAACTTCCTTTGTTTTGGCCATCTGTTTGGCTAAGATATTGGGAACTTTGCTCATTCTTCACAGGTTGCTACACAGCTTTTTAATCAGGACAGAACTTCTCCCGTAATTCAGCCTGTTTCCCGTGCCCTCCAGCATGGTTCATCTGTCCACTTAGTTGGGAAAGTCTCTCCTCTTTCCTTCTAATCCTACAGATTAAAAAGAAACTTATTGCTCAGTGGGAAGAGGGTTTTGCATTTCTGAATAAAACTGTAGAAATTAGAAGGCTCATGTTATTCTTTTGGAGTTCCCGAGCTTACCTTGGAGTGACATCATATGAAGAAAGAGAAGGTAGTGTTTGGAGTAGAGTCTCATGGCTCACTCCACAAGAGTAACCTCTACTGTTTCAGAAGAGGGAGAGAGATGGGCATCACAGTTTTGTAGCATTAGAGTTCATGTGGGCATGCATTGAGCATGCTAACTTCAAAAGGCAAGTCCATGCTACAGGGTGTAATTTATAAGGTACCCTCCTGGTTCCTGGTCTGGAGTCAAATTAAGTGGCTGCAGTTCCCAAAGTCTGGGGTCTGGTGGTGTTCTTACCTGGAAATGTAAATTATTTGAGTCCTTCCTATGCTAGCCTACACTGAGGGGGAAGTGGGAGAGGGGGCAACAGGCCAGCTCCTTCGCATGGAAGGCAGTGATTCCCCAAGAGCTGTTTTTAGTTTCCTATCAACAGCCACTAATTAGAGGACTAATGCACAGGCTGGACAAATACAGAAAGACTTTTAAAGTATTAACAGATGATATTGTAATGAAACTTCAATTCAAAGAGGATGTGCAGTTTGAATGCAGAGGATGAGAAAGAGGCAGTATTTCATTTACATTGTATCTTGTTTGTAGTTTTCTAATAACTATTTTTAGGATGTTAAGGACTAGTTGATGCCCTCACCCCCTTTGCTGCCTCTATCTAATAGAGACAGCAAAGTGGTGGTGGGGGGCAGGGAGGAGGGGGAAGAAGGGGTACTTCAAAGCGGCAGCGCCACACAGCTGAGCCCGGGCTCTGTACGGAATTTCAGTGGAACCAGGATAAAGCTGGGGAATCCCTACCTGACCCCAGGCTCCATGAGGGTGCTGTGGCTTTGAAATGTGCAAGAGCCTCTGGGCTGCACGTGAGGTTCCGCCTATCGACTACTCAACTAGTCAGTTAACCACAATTTAACATCTTTAAACTATTTGTAAAGGGTATTTGTGTTTGCATATCAAGCTGACGATGAGTAATGAATACCCAAAACCAACTTAACTAACACATTTAGCTGGTAATATATCAGCCATGTGCAACAGATTTTTTTGCTTTTGATCAGTCTGAAAAAGTAGATGCTGGAGATAGCAAATGTCAGCAAAGTTTACAGTAGCCCAGTGTTGGCATTTCAGTCTCCAGTTCTGAATTCTCATCTGAATCTCCAACAAGCCCCCAAACTCATAATGAAAATTTAAGGTTTTGGGTATCTGCCCTTCATATACAACAGGTTGGAATCTTTAGCTGTTTCTTTATATCCCAGTTCATACTCTCCGAGGGTGCATCTACACAGCACCCTTACCTCGAAATAAGGTATGGAATTTGCACTATGCAAATTGCATGGCTTATTTTGAGGTTATTTGGAAATAAAGCGCTATTTTGACAAATCCCTTAACACTTGTGGAACGAGGGTTACAGGGATTCCAGAATAGCACGCCTGTTATTTCGAAATAACGAGCGCCTTTAAAGATGCAGAATAGTTATTTTGGGATGCTGGAGGTACCCTGAAATAGCTCTGCTGTGTAGATGTAGTCCCATAAAGGTATAGAAGTCTATTCTGTACCTCCTCCAGATTGTAGTCTGTGTTCTGTGATCGGTGCCCTGACTGAATGGAAGAATAGCTCTCTCATAGATCCTTTTAAATCCTTACCCTTTTGGTAGGGAGCTGCTACAAGCAGTGGGTTCCTGGTAACTTATTGAAAAAATTTGTCATCCCTGTAATTTTATTATTTTTAAAATGAGGTACCTCTATAAACTGGAACTCTCTGGTCCAGCAACATCTGTGGTCCAGAAGGACCGTGGATGTTGTAGGATCAGAAAGTCCCCGTGCACTGTGGAGGAAGGGTGGGCCTGGAGTCCAGCGCTACGTGGGGGGAAGGGAAGGGTGGGGAGTCAGCATGCAGCTCACCTGGGCTGCGGGTGGGGGGGGAGGGAGCCAGGAAAGCCTGGTGGGAGACAGGGGGGGGAGGCAGAAATGACTTCCCCTAGTCTGGAAAAATCCTTCAAATGGGGCCACTCAGGTCCTGAGGGTGTAGGGCCAAGGAGGTCCAACCTGTATTATTTCAACCTTAGATCTCAATAAAAGTTTATCAATGAACAAAATTCCAGTGCTATACTTAATTTTGTTTTGCAGTCAGTATGCATTTCTTCTCCTTGCTAGATTGTCATTGTAGAAGGGTAGTTTAAAAATCACTTGTATATTTTTAATAATAATGAGGCAGTATATGTAGAGGAGACTTTATTAAATGTACACCTGCGGGCAGCAGGGTATCCATTTTTACAGTGCAAACTGTTAATTGTTCAGCCTTTTTTCCATTAAGTATTTCTGTCATCTGAAAAAGGAATAGAGTCTCTTTCTTGAGAGTTTTAATTTGATTCCAGACTCTTTTCGTCAACTGAGTTGACACTACTTGTCTGAATTGCAGAAGTCCAGAGCTACCTTTTCTAGGCAGATTAAAACTGTTCCTTAGACAGCTACATACGATGTTCTTTCTTACTAGACTGTTAATCCTGCCATGGAGGTGTTTAAAACTAATGAGTTTGTGAGAAGCTTACCCTTTTATCCTTCTTGGAGAGTAGATTACTGTACATATAGTAGCTGTGGAAGAGTACAGTAGCTAGTATGGATGGTCCCTTGAGTGACCCTCTTCTGTTATAGCCAGAAACACAAACATGTAAGATGGTTTCTGAATGCAGCGTTACTCTCATCTACTCCCTTTTGCAGATTCTTATTCCCATTACCTTTGGACACATTATCACTGTAGTTGAAACGTTATTGTACATTTTACAGTATAGATGAAATAACTTCAATGCCAGATGATAAACCCAGATGAATATCAGTGCCCTAAAAACTACTTTTTGAAGCATTTTGTTCTTAGAAGAACATACGTTATTGAATTGACTTCATAACCATTGTTTTTATCCCTTTTTCTCATCCAAGAGCTCCAGACGAGAGTGGAAGCCTCTCGAGGATCGCAGCTGCACAGATATACCATGGCTGTTACTGTTTGTCCTCTTTTGTGTTGGAATGGTGAGTAAAATAAAGACTCTAAATGCTACAAAGTCACAGACAAAAGAAACCAGATTTTGTGATGACAAATTTCGTAGTTTCAGTCAATATCTACCATACGTTAGCATGGGAAGAATCAGTTATGGAACAAGAACTGGCTTGATTTTGATACCTTTTTGTACATCACTATGCGCAAACCTGGTACTTACACAGGGTTGCATAATTTGCTCTTACCACAGAATTACGTGCCTCAGAATCTAAGCTACTTTTAAAACAAGTTTCTAGCCATGATGGTTGTAAAGATGTCAATCTACACTTGGTCTATTTTTTTTAAAAGACTGTAGTCCTAAATCTGTCTTGAAAAAATAGTATTCAGCGTGGGGACCTGCTACCTTCATCTCAATAGCTCTGAAATGTAAAAACAGCAATGTAAACCTCAAAATCATTGATATCCCTGCTGGTAACATTAGCAGAGCCATCCATTTAATAATGCTTATTCTACAATCCATTTTTTCTTCCCAGACTGCCTCAGGTGCCAAAGCTTCACTACATCTTACCTGGATGCCAAAATCCTTGGTTTTCTCCTGACAATTGTGATGATTCAACTATATGTCAAATTACAAAAAATAATTGAAGCATAGTAAAAATTCAGTATCTTGGTTTTTGCCTTTTTTGAATGGCATTATGCATGATTACTTACATTATTCAACCACCAATTAGAAAATGACTATCTCTTTCACGTATCTCTTTCACTGGTTTCTGAGATGATGATCTCTGTGTAAAAACCTGCATCTCAAACTCTCATTGGCTTTATTTTACAATCATGGTACGCTGCAAGCTCATAGCTAACTTGCTTTTTTTACTTAGCATCTCTTTGGTCTTTTTTCTTTTTTGTTTTCCACTGACAAGTTTGATTTTTAATTCTATAGTGTAACTGTCTATCTTTAATACGGGATGCCTAGTTATATATGTTTATTTTGGGTGTTAGGCATATGTGTGTAGCTAATTTATATGGTCTATCTTGGAAAATTAGGTTCCAAATTGTTACATTTCACTCTTTGCTGTTGCTGGACTGTTGTTGGCAGTGTCCTTCTACTAAAGTTTCATATATACCTGCAGCTGTGAATTTGTCCTTTTTTGTGTATGGTGTAGTATCCTAAAGCTTTCTTGTCACATCAATCCAATGTGCAGAACATTGATTATATTATGCTTTATCATTGCTTTGGGGAGTTGCAAATAACTTCAGGCAGTCATATCCACCTTCCCTCACTCTGTTGCTTGATGGGAGTAGAATCCTAAAATAGATGGAGGAGGATACCGGAAACTTCTCTGCTGTAATGTACCCTGACTGAATTGGCTTTGTTAACACTGTTCCTACACTTGATAAGTACAGGCAGTCCCCGACTTACGCGGATCCGACTTATGTCGGATCCACAGTTATGAACGTGGCTCCCCCAGAGGACACGGACTGCGGGACCTCGCGGTCCTGCCGCCCGTGTACTCCGGGGCTTTCTCTGTGTCTCCCTGGTCTGCAGACCAGGAAGACGCGGCGCAAAGCCGCGGGGGGGCTGAGGCTGGGCTGCTTCGCTGCCGGCTTCCCCGAGGCTTTGCAAAGCCGCGGGGGGGGCTCGGGCAGCGAGGCAGCCCAGGCGCACCTGGGCTGCTTCGCTGCCGGCTTCCCCGAGGCTTTGCAAAGGCTCGGGGAAGCCGGCAGCAGGACAGCCCAGACGCCCCGCGGCTGTCCCGCTGCTGGCATCCTCAGAGGCTTTGCTCCCCGTCTCCCTGGCAGACCAGGGAGACTGGGAGCAAAGCCGCGGAGGACCCAGGTGGCGGGACCACGGTGCGTCTCGGTCCGCCGCCCGCGGCTTCCTGGTCTGCTGGGGGGGGCGCAGCTAGTACGCCCCCTCCCCCCCTCAGCAGACTAGGCTTTTTGCCCGGTGCCTGTGGCAGAGCAGCTGGGGCGCTGCCGGTTGGTCCCGTAGCGCCGCTCCTCGGCGCTACGGGACCAACCCGGCAGCACCCCAGCTGCTCTGCCCCAGGCGTCCTGATTCAGCCGCTGCTGGTCAGTTTCAGCAGCGGCTGAATCAGGATGCCTGGGGCAGAGCAGATGGGGTGCTGCTGGGTTGGTCCAGTAGCGCCGAGGAGCGGCGCTACTGGAGCAACCCAGCAGCACCCCAGCTGCTCTGCCCCAGGCATCCCCAAGTCAGCTTCTGCTGAAACTGACCAGCGCTGACTACAGGAAGCCCGAGGCAGAGTTGCTCTGCCCCGGGCTTCCTGGAATCAGTTGCTGATCAGTTTCAGCAGCAGCTGACTTGGGGACGCCTGGGGTTCTTAAGTTGATTCTGTATGTAAGTCAGAACTGGCGGTCAGTTTCAGCAGCGACTGAATCTGGACGCAAGTTCCGACTTACATACAGATTCAACTTAAGAACAAACCTACAGTCCCTATCTTGTACGTAACCCGGGGACTGCCTGTAACTCCTTTCTTTTGATATGCTAATGTGGTGTGTTACCTACCTATACCTATATCTAGCTCCCTACCTCTGTGACTTGCATTCCATGCATCTGACAAAGTGGTTTTTACTCAAGAAAGCTTATGTCTGAATAAATCTGTTAGTCTTTAAGGTGCCACAGGACTCCTTGTTTTTGCATATAAAGACTCACACAGCTACCCCTCTGAGACCTGAGTAGGGTCACAGTGGTATGGAAAAGATTAAGAACCTATGCAATATCTTATGTAAAATTCTGTTGCTTAAAAGGAACTAGAGCTTTTACATGAATGGTGATTGGATCCAAGAAATTGAAAGTAAGGGCTGCAAATCAGCTTAATTATTAATAGTGATGCCCTTTCACTCCTCCTTTGCTTTGACCTCATCTGGTGTTAAGTCTTTAAGTTAATTCACTACAAGACGGAGAACTGCTTTTCATTTGGAATTCCTTTCTTATCAATTTATCTCTTTGGGTATGTCTACACTACCACCCTAGTTCGAACTAGGGTGGTTAATGTAGTCAATCGAAGTTGCAAATGAAGCCCGGGATTTAAATATCCTGGGCTTCATTTGCATCTTGCCAGGTGCCACCATTTTTAAATCCCCGGTAATTCGGACTCCGTGCCCGCGGCTACACGCGGCACGGAGTAGGTAGTTCGAATTAGGCTTTCTAATTCGAACTACCGTTACTTCTCGTGGAATAGAAAGCCTAATTCGAACTACCTACTCCATGCCACGTGTAGCCGCTACCGGTTATTTAAAAATGGCGGCGCCGGCAAGATGCAAATGAAGCCCGGGATATTTAAATCCCGGGCTTCATTTGCAACTTCGATTGACTACATTAACCACCCTAGTTCGAACTAGGGTGGTAGTGTAGACATACCCTTTCAGTATTGCTCCCCCCTCAACACTGTGCTGTTCTGCCCTCCAAAGGCTTTAAAGCAGTCAGCATTTGACTCCTCCACACTCTCCTCCCAATAGTCTTTTCCTTCTCTTGCACCCACTTGTAACTCCTGCACTTGTTTTCTTTGCTACTGCTCTCTTCCCACCCATCCCATCAATCTCAAACTCTTATCCTTTCCTTCTGGCATCTCTGGTTATTTGGAGAGACAGCATAAGGACTGTTTTTCCATGTCCCGGAATTGGCCAGTTTGACTAGTTGTAAAGAGATAATGGATGCTTTCAGGCATGAGCACCTTACCGTGGCCTCTCTGCATTCCCACTCCAACTTCACCTTCTGTATCCAATTTAAGCTCTTTGAAAGTCAATCTGTAGCCCAGTGTTACCTGGATCTTTCCTTCTCTAAGGCGCCCCGCCCCCCCCACACACACACTTTGCTCCACCATGCTGCCCCTGACTGCTCCCTTTGTATGCTTCCACTGTTATTTCTGTTTCTTCTTCTTCCCTGCACATCTGTTATGTCTTTCCTGGACTGGTCTCCCATGCTTCCCCTTTTCCTTATATTGCCTTTCTTCTAAATTGGCCTTTCTACTGTATTTTTTCTCTCAGAAGTGTTAACAAGATGTTTGAAAAAATCTTATAAACAGAAGCATCCCAAACTTCACTAGTCATGCTCTCCTTCCCTGCCAGTTGTGTGCTATCTTCATAGATTAGGAGCATTTCATTTCAGGAACCTTGTTTTATGCTTCTCTTGTAAAAGCATCTAGCACAGGGGTGAGCAAAAGGGCCTCTCTGGGCCGGATCTGGCCCGCAGAGGCCCTGCTGCTCCCCCGCCCCCAGGCCAATTAGGGTCTGGGGGTGGGGGAGCGTGCAAAGCCTTCTCTGCTTTGCTCCTGCCCTGCAAGGAGCCTGCGGCACTTCCAAGTGCCATGTGTCCTCACAGGGCAGGAGGAGGCTTCCTGCGTTCCCCTGCCCCCAGATCCTGATTGGCCTGAGGTGGGGGGGGGGGGGAGTATGTCACGTCTCTTCCAGGGCATGGGTGCCTAGTAGGAAGGGGTGTTAAAGGGGTTCTCCCACCCCACCCCAGTCATGGTCTGGGAGTGGGGTAGCCCTGGCCTTCCTGTTTAGGCTCCACCCTTCCTGTTTAGGCTCCCCCCCTTCCGAGGTGGCTTGGGACTATTTCAAAATTTTTTGAAGTGGTCCCCGGGCAAAAATTATTGCCTACCCCTGGTCTAGCACATTGTTGACCCCATTTAGCTAATGAACGATTTTTAGAGCATCTGAATCATATCTTTAATTAGTGTATGCATTTAAATTCACAACTGTCTTTTGTTCCTCATAGTGGTTCTTTCTTGGTTGACTTAGACTTTTCCCTTTTTAAATGGAAGGCATTTCAAAGAAACCTGCAAAAAGTTGGGCAGCTCTCTTCTGAAATAAATGAATTACAACTGATTGTTCCCTCCTGGCCAGCTCCAAGGAGAGCAGTATTAAACTGTGTTTTGGGCTCAGTTGCCATTGAAGCCTTTTTTCTGTTTTTTTTCCCCCAGGGTTTTATTTGTGGTTTTTCAATCGCTACTGGAGCAGCTGCAAGATTGGTTTCAGGATATGACAGCTACGGAAATATCTGTGGACAGAAGAATGTAAAGGTGGATGGAATAGTCAATAGCGGTTTGGACCTCACAGAAAAGAAGTGAGTATATGCTTTTTCTAAACTTAGTAAATGATTGAACTAGAGTCTGTTCTCAGTTGGAAGTAGATTACAGTAACTTGATTGAGGGGGAAAATTTTCTGACTCTTTTAGTGAATCTGTTTAATTTTTCCTATTTAGTCCTTGTAAGAATTTCTCTTGCTAAAAACATGCTCTAACAACCTGTCACCTACAGTTGTGACTGTGCACTGTAGAATTTATAATATGCATGCAAAGAAGGTAATCTGGAGTATTGCTTTCTTTTTGGCTTCTCATTACATAGTTTGGTTGTTGTGTTCAGCCATTTGGTAAAATTGATCATTGGGGCTTTACAGATGGACCAGTGTTTTCAAATGCTCCAGGGATGAATGAGGAAAGCCAAGCATGCAAAATCAGATTGAAGTTTTCCATGTTTAGAAGTTGGGTATATAAAGTGGAGTCCTAAGAAATACCTAGACATGACTGAGATCTAAGTATTTCAAGGATTAGGAACGTGATTAAATTAGGCCACTCTAGAGGTGCTTTGAAGGAATAGAGTATGTTGTTATCAGTCACTTGGAGATGAAACAGAGTTCTGGACTCAAGGCTTTGAGGGAGAATTGTGGAGTTGGTTTAGTTCTGATCTTCATTTTCTGTGCTGGATTCTTCAGACTCTGTTTGCCAGCTAATACTTAAAAACCCCTATGAACAATTCAGAGGACTTCAGAAAACAAAACATCCCTCTATCTTGTAAATCAACACTGCTATGCAAAGGATAATGAAAACTAAAAGACCTTACTTCTTAACTTCTGGAATAGTCTTGGCTCACCTGTCTTCAAACTAACAAACCTCTTAGTGTATGCAGATTGTTTTGTAAGAATGCTTGACTGAAGGTTTGATTTTTGTGTGTGTGTGAGATAGTGTTGGAGATTTCTTAGCAACTTCGTTTGCAAGAGTAATTTAATATGAATAGTTAGAAAATGCTGTCACTTTTTCTGAAGAAATTTGAGTTGGCTAAATAAATAAATAAAATGTATTGATGTAGGTTTAGTTTGTTGCTTGGTCATCAAGTGTCATTTGTCAAAACATAAATACTTGCAGTTTATTTAATGGAACAAGCACATTTTTCAAATTGTCCTATGGAGTATCAATTACATGTTGTATTTAGAGAACTGAGCAGTAAAAAGTGTTGAATTTAATATTGTTGTAAACTGTGTCTTATTTCTTTTGGGAATGGGGGAAGAATAATTACTTGAATGGATTGATACTTTGTAAAAACTGATTTGATCCTTTCTGATGTTACTTTTAAACCTTCTGAGGATAAGCAGCATCTTGGACTAAAAGGTCTAAAGAGCATGCTCACTGTTGGTGCTGGGTGATAATTCAGAGTTCATAAATTTCCTAATAATTAGGCCTCAGTTCCTTTTGTAAGGCTGGTAATTATCCTGTAAAATCACCAATCTGTTACTCATTTCACAACCCAACTGTCCTATTTCAAAAAGTAGGTGAGAGGGGTGTGTGGCTGCCTTGGGCCACTCTTGCACTAATCAGTTAATCATTGGGCTTTTTGTAAATCTGAGAGCATTGTGTCCTCAAGTCTTATTTCTAACAGCTGTCACATGGAAGAGTGCTTCATTGTATTATCCTTTCACATTATACAAAGGGATATCTCATGATGACGAAAGTCAGCAAATTAAAGATGATGAAAAGGAAATAGGTTTTTTACATACACTCGATTGCACCATGTATTGAACTCATTGCCACAAGATATCGAGAAGGCCGAGAATTCAATAGAATTAAGAAAATGATTATTCTTGATTGGCTAATGAGACTATTCAGTTACTTGACATACATAAAAAAATTAAGTGGTATAGATCCTCATCTCTTAAGAGCATAAGACCACTACTTCCTGCCAGGGGATAAGAAGAAACTTTCCTTCTATATCTATCCATTATGGAGTTTCTTACACAGTCCTCTGAAGCATATGGTATTGTCCAGCATGATAGACTAGACAGAGAGCTAGTGTCTGTTCTAGTATGGCAATTCCTATGTATTGGCAAGTGATTTCCCCCTCCTCTCCTTGTTTTTCATTATGTCTTGAAATTGTTTGCTTTCAAAAAGGGCTCCAACTGACCAGTAACTATTTCTGTGAGACTGATTTCTTGTAGTGCCTGAGGTACAATACATTGGATTGCTTCATACCTCTGCTGACTTTCATAGTTACGCTGTTTCAACAGTCTGAAGAAAATAAGGTTTTTTTTCCTAAGCCTCTGTCTTTTGAGGTAAGTCTTAAAGACTCGCCTGTTGCTCTAAACTTCCAGAGGATCCCTGAAAATATTTTTTTGCCTCTTGTAGGGTAACCTTATCTTCAGCCTCCAATTATAGCAGAAATGTTAAATTATCTGTAAAACAGCATTATCTCTTCCTACTAAATCATAGCAACATGTAGAGAAAGTAATGAGGAAGTGAAATTGAGTTGAGGGGAGTTTTCTCTGAGGGGAATGTCTAGCTGAGTACGTATCAGATTCTGAAAGCCTATGGTGACTAAGTTTGTAGCTTTTTCTTTGCATCAGTAATTGACGTAGCCCTTTTTGTTATTAAAAAAAAAAAAAAGAGAACGCAGCACTTTTCAATGGGTTGTAGTCTGGGAATCAACCAGTTCCACATCGATCTGCCAGCTTCTAAGAGGTTTCTTGCCTAGTAGAGTTTTGCAACTCTGCAATTATCTTGAATTGCTACAATAATTGCAAACAAAATTATGAACACATTGACATGGCACAAGTTATTCAAATGCTAATCCTGCCTGGTACCTGTATTTGACATGTATGATCTTGCTGTGTGGGCAGAATGAAGATACCATATATCCTTTTCAAAAAGTACAAGAAGAACTATTCTGCCAGTATCTATTGCATGCTGGCAAAATCTCTTGATCCCCCCAGAAGCAAAGATTTGAATTAATGAGTTCTTTACTCGGTGCATGCAGGTAGCAAACAGGCAAAGGGAAATTTGGAAGCATACTTGCAGAGAAAAGACATGAACTAAATTGCATATGTCCCACTCAAAATTGGTGTGAATGGGTGAACATTTTAATTCATTTCTCCATTATTGCAATGCGATGCTTGTCAATTGCAGTAAACAGTGGTTCTGCACAGTGCTCATGTAAATGTCTTGAGATGTTTTGAGGGATAACAGGAAATCAATGAAATCTGCAAATACAGGAACATACAAGATGCTCCAAACTAAGACAGACTTGTATATTGTGATAGCTTGCTGCACTGTGAAAGGTTAACCATTTATAGTTTTAAAACAGAAGAACATGTGATACTTCGAATTTATAGCAAGATCTTTGCCTCTTCTCATTTTTTGTTAGAATTCTGCTACCTTTTATTTTCACTGTGCCTGAAGAGTCATGTATGGAGTAGTTGGCCATTTGCCCAGTAAGCCTATTGGTCATGTGCAGAGACTTGTTTCTCTCTGTTTTTTTTCCTTGCATGACTTCATCTTAATTTAAAGCCATGTTGTTCCCTATAGCTCAGATTTTTTCCTCTTTTTTGGAAAAAAGTAGACACTAAAATACCTTTCCTTATCTCTTCCTTCCCCCTCTTCCTCTCCCCCCCCCCATCAATGTTACTTAAAAGGTACATTTTAGCTTGTTAAATGTATGCCACAAGATATGCACTTTGGCAGTTAACTTCACTGTGAACTTTAACTTTCATATCCTGATTTCTGAACATTTAGCCTGTAGCTTTAATATTGCAATTTACCTTTGAGTGAAATTAAAATAAAAACCATAGGTGTAAGCGTAGGCACTACTGATGAAGAGTTTAAAATTACAGATAGTTACTGTGAGGTTGGCCAAAGACTGGGCATGGCCTCAGTTACTTCAATTTAATCAAGTATTTTTTGCCTTCATACCTCATTTTTCTCCCTCTTTTTTCATATTTCAGAAGTTTATTTTTTTCTGTTGGTTCTCAAAAAATGTTTTGGAACATGAAAACACTTGACAAGGATCTTGTCATTTCATTAATCCAGTATGTTGGCTAATTTAAAGCATAGGTATAGTGGTACCAACTAAAAATTACCACTAATCTTGCATGTGTATAGGTTTATTATGGTACAATTACACTGCAGGAAGGAAAATATTTAGTGAGTTGAACCAACCCAAGTAAGATAAATCATGACCTTTGTTTGTGTGACTGATTTATATTACTTTCCAGTCAACATCTAAAGTGCTTGGGATCACTTGTATCCTTTATACATGAAACCATAATTTCACAGTTCTTTAGGCAAAATTGAAACAGATTCTGCAGTGACTAACCATGGTTCTTCATTGATGCCAAAAATCCTTAAGTTCTTTAGATTTCCTGTGACATCTTTCACTGAGCCTCTTCCACTCTAGCCAAACCTTGTTCCAGTTGTGCTGCTCTTTTATTATTCATGAAATAGTACCCGAGTTAAAGCTATTCTCCTCCTGGGACAAGACTAATATCACCACCTGTCTTGTATATATTATTTTTCTATTTTTAATATTACAGTCTTCAGATCTAGCTACTTAAGTATTTTAAATAGTGGAGATTGTGCTTTTGTTGACAGAAATGGGGAATCAGAGGGTTAATTCACTTGCATTAAGGTGTGTAGTTACTTTGGAAAACAGCTGCTGGATAGAATGCAAGGTCCACATTTTCCAGTTGTGTTACAGCCCCTAATGTTTGTACAGTATTGGATGGGAGGGAGGGGGGAGAGGAGTGAAAAAAATATCCAAGGATTGCAGGATAATTACTTAGAGAGTTTGAAAGGATTACAGTTTCACTAGGAAAAAGAACATTCAGGAGAGAACATGAGTAGTTTATAAATACGTTTAAGTTACAATGAATGGTGAGAGGAATTGATTCCATTTCAGAAGGTAGGACAAGACATTATTAGGAACTGAAAAATTGAGGCAAAATAGTAATAACTTTTGTACATGGAAATTGAATAACAGAACTAACTATCCAGGGAGAGGTGCCATCACTGCATATAGTCAAAATGATGTGAGAAAAGCCAGGAATAGTAGAGAACCTATATGTAAAGGGTCAGATTGCTTGCATCATGCAATATTTTTTGCCCCTGTTAATTAGTCTGTTTTGATTACTGTATTTAACAATAAATATACACTTGGACATTTTTGCATTGCCCCTGAAGGTTTATTATTACTTAGTCATGTTGTTTCTGAAGTATCATCTTAATGAGTGTGGTGGAAAACTTACTGAGGATCATACAATTTTCAATTCCACTTTAGCATCAAAGTGCTTTTTGTTAGATAAAGAAAAAAAAAGTAGTTACACTGAAGAAAACAAAAACATCACAACTGTTTAAATGGCTGCCAATGGTATTTATGCTGGTGCACTGGGCTGTGAAGCATTTCAACAGTTACATTAACTGAGGTATATTTTTGTTGGTGTACTTCATGATGAACCTGTTGCAAAATCATTTATAACAGTTTCCAAGTGTCCTGTGAGATGAAATAGGCTTTCTGAGCTCAGAAGAGGATTTTCATCAGTGTTTTTAACAGAAATAGCACATGATCTTAACAATTTGAATGAATGAGAACAGATCCAGAGTTCTGAGATCACATATGTATAGGAGATGTCTGATAGGCAATGCACATTTCATAACTTGGAGTGTTTTCTCAATCATGAAGGAATCATTTTAAAATACTGCACTTACATAGTAGCTAGAGTTTTACCTGAAATGACTCCACAATTTTTATGCTTCTAAATAAATACCAAAACGATCTATTCGGTATTATGGACTAGTGGTGTGAAAAATTAATTTAACACAGAAAGCTTGAGTTATTTGAGTTGCATCTATTTATTAAAACATTTTGAGCTTTCTTTTCATTTCTTTTTATTGTATACATACACTTGTTCTGGATATTTTTGACTTCATATTTCAGGGAAAAAGACTAGAGCTCTTCAAGTTAAGTTTCAAACAGGAGTTTATAGTTTAGAAGTGCTAAGGCTTTACAATTAATGCCACTTTAATATACTGAAGTGTGTTAAAATGTTAGAGTATGCTTATTATACAATATCAGTCTATAAATTAAAGGGTGCATACTGTGCATACATTCAACCCTTAATAGTTTCTTTCTGTATGTGCTTCTGCCATGTTGGTATTGCCCTAAAATAAGGAATCTTGAAAGTCTTGTTATAGTTGATGATGTTGATGTCTTGGACAAATTTTTCTGCTATTGTGGCTTGTCCATACAATATAAGTATTAAGCCTTTTTTCTCCCCTATTGTAGGTATGTGTTCTTTTTGGATCCATGCAATGTAGACCTGGTAAATCGGAAGATCAAATCCATTGCCCTGTGTGTTGCAGCTTGTCCACGGAAAGAGCTAAAAACTTTGGTTGATGTTCAGAAATTTGCAGAAACAAATGGTATGAGGAAAGCACATCTATTTTTTCTTCTGGAGCCAATATTTATTTAGTATTCATAGATATAAGAAAGATAAAGGTACCTTAGACTTAGCAGAACTAAAGATGAATTGACAAAACATTATGGGAAATACCAAGGGGAATAGTCTATAGTATTTTTTATACATCTAAAAGTAGTCATTTCCTTTTTAAAGTTCATTTTCTTGAAGAAGAAAAAAAGACAAACCGCACAGGAACTTGATCAAAGGGGTTTTACATTTTATGGGCATGTGCTCCTATATTCTGAAATCTGCTCCAAGTAGCCTTCCTTCACTGTTGAGTCATTCTAGCAAGTAGTGGGCAGGTGAGATCAGTAGTGCTATTGCATTGTGCTAGAATATGGTATCTGCCAACAAGTGGGAAATAATTGTTTTTATTCAGTACTGAAGCGCAATTCCTTATTTTTCAACATTTTTATTGTGTTTTGTGCAAGGTAAGTACCAGGGAAACTATATTGCTGAATGAAACTAACTCAGTGTCCGCCCCAGGAATTCGGCTGCTTTATCTATGCTGCTGTCCGTGTCACCATCTTAAGGCACGTTTAAGTGAATGGATTTAACGTAGAGTTAAGGAATTGTCTACACCACAGTGTAGGCAGGTGACTAACATTGGGGCTTCAAAAGGGAAGGAATCCAAATGTAAATATGGAGCAAAAATCCCTTCTAATTATTCTGTCATTCGTGTTCTTTTCCTTAAACCTTGGCACTTGATCTTTTTGCACCTTAGGGCAAGGCATTCTGTTCATTAGCTGATAGTGACAGCATTACTGTTATGAGCACAGAGCAGAGAATCTTTTGCCCGAGAGCTCCTTTTGGTGAAAGCAAGGAGGTGCTGACTTCCCTTAGCCCTTTAGTTGCAGGTATCTGAGGATGGCTTTATTTTATCATACTAATTTTGACTTCCTCTCATTTTTGTCTTGTGATGTACAGCAGCCTTCTAATGAACGGAAGGATTCAGATGGAGCATTTAATTCTTGGAGCCCCCTGAAATATTTAAACATGGCCACTAGCATTTTTTTTGTCTGTGCATGAATAGGGTTGTGTTTCTGTATAAGTCTAACTTATGTTGGGAAATCAACATGTGTTTGTTATCCTCTGATAACTGTGGTACATTTGGCATGACTGTTGTCAAACTGAGCCTAAGGCTACATGATTTTCTAAAATGTACTGCATCTTGTGCTAATGGTGATCCAGGCTAATCAAACCTCCTTGGCATTTGCTATATGAAAAACAACTGCTTGTGAAATATTTTAAAATTGGCCTTAAATGGATTTGCCTTGTTTCTTGTAAACTTAGCCCAGGGTATCTGAAATCTAGCACTTATTGCAGGGAGGTGTTAGTAAAAGTACTCAAGGTCTCTCATCCCTGTTTTCTAATCCATATTTGCTCGGTGTGACCTTGGGCCAGCCATTTAGGTCTGAGGTAAACCGATTAGAATGTTAATAATACATAACTTAAATAGAGGAGATGCTGAATCTAAATTGAGCGTTCATGTTGTAGCTAAGTCAGGGGGCAAAAAAATGTCAGCACTATGCAAGAGTGTGAGAATAGTTACGCTTAGAAATCTTATCCCTTGATGGTACTTGCTATATCAATAGGGCAGGATCCAAACCATGATTCAGTTAAACTTGTTAATTGCTAGAAACTTACTGCTGCATTCTAAATGCAGTGAAATTGCTAGTTATAGCTCCATAGTTAAGGTTGAATTGAGTCTGGGTTGAAGCAGATGCAGCCTTTTTCTTAAGTACGAAGAATAGTGTGTCCATACCAAAATTATGGCATCTGTGGAATACAGGATATTTCTGAGAATTTGGAAGTAAATCCATTAACTACCTTGGATTGATATTAATTCAGAATGGGACTATAACAGGTTTATACTCACTGTTGGAGCGCCTCCTGCTGGCCATGTGGGAATTGGCTCTTTCTAGCATGGGAGCGCCCTCCTCTGGTGATGCCTCACATGCCATCACCCACCTACTCTGTCTGGCTCCACTGTGCCCTGACCCATGTGCCTCCCAGACCACAGCTTCCTTCCCAAGGATACTACACTCTGGCGATGCCCACTGCTGGGTTTCTCCCCTTTGGGGAACCGGCAACCCCCCAATCCCACCATTCACCTCAGTGACCCACTGCAGTCCTTAGTCTAGCCCCTTCATTCCAGGCAAATGGCAGTCTGAATTGGCCACTCACATCATTGGCAAGAGGGGTGGACATGTGGCCTGTTTCCCCCCCACACCCCTGGCCGCCCCCGTAGCTCTAGTACCCTCAGTGCCTCAGCCCAGGAGCTAATCAGAACAGAGCTCCCCTGACCTACCCTAGCACTGCTCTGTCTACAGTACCTCTCTAGGTGTAGGCAGCAAGTCCTTCACTCTGTAGAGCTGTAGAGACACTAAGCTCCCTCTGCCCTGTAACTCATTTTGTGCAGCCCAGCTGGGTCCTGATTGGCTGCCTTAAGCCTCCTCCCAAATGGCTCCTAACACAGCCCTGTCCTAGGCCCGTTTTAACCCCTTCTTTTCCAGTGTGGGGCAACTGCTCTGTCACAGGAGCCTTTAAGAAATGTAGTGTGTGTTTGGTGTCAGATCTTGTAATGTCAGATCTTGTAAGACAAGCTTCATAATGGAGTAACACATTCTTTAAACTTGCTGCTTGTTTGGACACCATTGAAATCTTGTGCATGGCTACGTTTGAATAACTGGATTGTAATTAAGATAAGCTGATGATTGTTGTATATAGTTAGGATTATATCATATTCCCAAACAAGAACTAGATTAAGGTGAAGGAAGGTTGGAAATATAT
The DNA here is from genome assembly GCF_052426305.1 of Pelodiscus sinensis. NCBI lineage: Eukaryota > Metazoa > Chordata > Testudines > Trionychidae > Pelodiscus > Pelodiscus sinensis. The sequence goes on from NC_143057.1 coordinate 6,113,153, forward strand.
ATGGACATTAAAATGAAAAAATACTACAGGGATATTGTAACTATCCCCAAACCAGTCTCAATTTCCTGGTTTTATAACTTCTCCAGGATAAAGTTTAATTCAAACATGGCACTACTAATGTATGGAAATGCACAGTTAAAGGATCCAAACAACCTTAATTCTGCCCTGTCGTGACTCATGCAGTAGAGGTATAGTTGTCATGGGTACACAAGGTGTTTGTTGGCCAGATTCAATTAAAATAATTTTAAAGAATTAGATTTTTTTTCTTCCTCATATGTCCTATAGGGTACATCTAAACTACATCCCTTTTTCGATAAAGGAATGTAAATTAGACGTATCGAAATTGCAAATGAAGTGGGGATTTGAATTTCCCGTGCTTCATTTGTATAATCGCATCATGGAGCTTTTTCGAAAGTAAAACCGTGGTCTAGACATGGTTCATTCAAAAACGGCAGGCTTTTTCGAAAGATCCTGTAACCCTCAAAAAAGTTACCTTAATTACAATCCAGTTATTCAAAAAATGAGGGTTACAGGATCTTTCGAAAAAGCCTGCCGTTTTTTAAAGAACCATGTCTAGTCCGTGGTTTTACTTTCGAAATGGCGCTTTTTTGAAAAAGCACCATCACGGGATTATGCAAATGAAGCATGGGAAATTCAAATCCCTGCTTCATTTGCAATTTCGAGACGTCTAATTTACATCCCTTTATCGAAAAAGAGATGTAGTTTAGACGTACCCACAGTGTGCATTTACCATTGCTTATCAAAAAGTATCTTTAATTACACATGTGCTATGAAAACTTGGAGTCAAAATTTCTGGAAGTAGGAACCTAAAATTAGCCATTTACATCTAAACAAGTGGTCTGATTTTTTTTTTCCAAAGTGCTGAGAGTATGGCATCTGGCATTAACCTCGGTGGGAATTGCTGGCTGTTCAGCACTTAAAATTAGGCCATTAATGAGTGAATGTGGATTTAAGAGCCTAGAATTAGGCTTCTATTTTTGAACATTGTGGCCTGGATCTCTCTTGAAGAGGTCTGTAGCCAGGCCTATCCAGCAGAGTTCCAGATGGATGCCATGTCTGGGACAGTTACTGAAGTAAGACACTAAATAGAAAAAAGTCTGCTGCAGAGAGTAACCTGAATGAGAATAGAAAGGAAAATCAGCTTGACTAGGTGCTGCTCAGGCATCTTTCTGAGTGGAGGGTTAGGGCATCACTGGTTTGAGCCACACCAAGAGCTACCACTCGCTGTATTACTCCAGTAGGTTGAAAACTGAACTGAAGTGACACTGAAATAGTCGTCTTATCAGAACTGGGTTCAAAAGGCCAAATCTTCTGCCTTGGTAGAGATTTCTCTTGGTGGATATGAAAATAAAATGCACATAGCTATTGTGAAGAAATGGGAAGCTGCTGTAGGCAAGGGAAAGGATTGTCTCAGGGGTCTCTTGTCTGCAGAGCAATGGTCTCATATGCACAATAATCAAAGCACCGCTTTGAAGCATATCACTGGTGCTGGCCTTAAAAACAGAGTTTGTATGGGTCGGAGATAATGTGGAGTGAATTGTACATGTTTTCCATATTGTTTGGAAATGTGCTAAGGTTAGAAAATGTTGCTTTTCACTCCTGAAAACTGTTAAGGAAATCACAGCTAAGGAATTATTAGTGGAGCTCCTGGCTGTGTTGTTGGGCTTCCTAGTTCAAGGCATGTTGCCAGGGATGAAGTAATTTTACATTGCTTGGTTTCTGCCAGACCTCATATAGCCTAAAGCTGTTATTTGAATATAAATACAATTTTGAATGGTTGTAATAGATACAAGTGATGTTTTGCTTTGATTGTTTATGGTTGAGTAGTGCTGTATGGAGGTCTTGGGGGCACTCCTCCACAGTAGCCTAGAACTGTCTGCATCTGTCAGCACTGTCCTGTACACTTTTATAGTGAAAACAGAAACAAGTCTGTAAAAAAAACCCAACACAAAACATGTTTGTGTTCTGCTCCTGGGGGTGGGAGTACAACCAGTGAACCTTTCTCCCAGGATTGTGCTTGCATCAATGAACTCTGTATTGCACATAAAGTATACTAAAAAGCTACGCTCATTTTTAAGCTTCATTAGAAATCTGTGGGAGTGAGGGAGGTGGGAGGCGGGAGGCGAGAGAATTGCTATGTACCAAACAGAAAGGAAATTAGTAATGTTTGTGTTCAAGCTTCTATCTACTGATAAAGAATGGAGAACAGAAGACAAAAGAGCTCAGACAGCATTCTTCCTTTTTTTTAATAAAGGATTACAGCTGACCATAAAATACATCTTTAAGGCTTCTCTGCTTGCCATAGGATAGATAAATATTTCTTAATCTCATTTTTGAATCCAGTTAGTTGCTGTGGTAACCATGATTGGATATCTCAGCTATTCCTCCTGTGCAGTCTTATATATATGGAAACCTTTATAAAGATTTAAATAATGTCTCGTTCCTTGGAACTCTCTTGTAGGCTCTAGAGAATACTCCCTCCTTTAGTCTGAATCCCAAAACTATTTAATCGCCAGTTTTAATTTCTCCTTCCCTCTGTGTTTCCTCTTTACTAGTGCTCACTATATGTTCCTGCGAGACAGTTAGGAGAGCAATAAACCCTGTATATCCACCTGCCTGTTCTCTTTTCTTGAAAAGTGTATTTAACGTTTCGGAGAGATGCCAAGTGGAACTGCTGGAACACGAAATCCACTGTATCTGTAGAGCATGCAACATAGTGAATCAGTGGTCCCCAACCTTTAGAGGCTCCGGGGTGTGGGGCCACTCACGTGCCGGGCGCCCGGGGTGTGGGGCCACTCACGTGCCAGGCACCCGGGGGCGGGGCCGCATGTCCGGGGGCACACCAGGGGATGGGGATGCCCTTGTACCCAGCGCCGGCATGTGCCCCGGGCCGGGGCTGGGCTGCCTGAGCCACGCACCTGGGGCCAGCACCGGCGCCGCTCGAGCGCCGCGCACCCGAGCGCCCGCATATGTCCCGGGGCTGGAGCCGCCCGAGCACCGCGCACCCGGTGCTGGTGCGTGTCACGCGCCTAGGGCGGGCGCCTTCCGTGCGCTGGGAGCGGGGCCGGCCAGGTTGTCAGCGGGCGCACATAAATGCCCCAGCGGGAGCCATGGCGCCCGCGGGCACTGCGTTGTGGACCACTGTAGTGAATGGTAGAGTCTGGTCTTATCCCACCTTGTCTGTTGCCTCTGTCACTACCAGCTAGAACCACCTGTAGTGAATAGATAGGAGTTCAAGGCCTTTGGCTATTTCCCAGTTAGTCTCTTTACTGTTGCCTGTAAACAGAACCGTGGTAGTGAAGTCTGTGATGTTCTCGTGTGCACCATTCCTCAGTTCAGATAAGCCTCTGAATTAATGGTAGGTGAAAACATATGCAAATGCGCATGCGCACACACACGCACACGCACGTGTATCTGGCATAAAAGGTCTAAATGATGTGTATTCTTGCTGCATGCATCATTGTAGCAATGTGTTCTTCCTGTCCTTAAGCTTTTGCAGCATCTTTTTGCAATTCCTATTAATTGTCGCAGTGTTTTTTTGAGTACAAGGGTTAATAACTACTTAGTATCCACATGATCAGTCCTAAGCAAAACAGAAGTTAGGATTTCAAAAGGAATCCTGTTTGCTTTCCAAGCCAGCATTCACAGCTGGGGTTCTCAATTTTTCTGGATAGGGGCCACAATAAAAGGAAATGCTTGTCTCCTGGGTCACTTCCTCTTCTGATCATGGGCACATCAGAGCTGTCTGGTCACTGGACCGGGTGTTTATGCAGAAAACGAATATTCGGAAAGTAGCTAAAAATAAACACTGTACCTTCAGAATACTATTTAGTATCAGACAGTAGCATGACTAGTAGGCCCATGGACCACTAGCAAGAGCCCTGCACCACAGCATAAGAGCTATTTTGGTAAGGCTCAGAAAGAGTAGAGCTCTCAAGTCAGTCCTCTAGAAAATGCAGTTTGTGGGCACTCTCCTGAATTCCATTGCCAAAATGTAGCATACTGTACTCTCACATGCACAACGTCACAGATGAGCAGCCTCATGCCCTTGATTGCTTTTCAGTTGGATATTTGGATTCTACTCGGAATGACCACTTAAACCAGTGGTGTTTCTGGGCAGTTATGCCAAGAAAGGCTGATGAGATCTGGATAGAGAACTTTTATCTCTTGCAGACTTGGAAGCTCAAACAGTAGCTAAATCCCCCAAATGTTCAGAAAACTGCCACCAGACCCGAATAGCTTATATACAGTCTTTACTAACCCAAGGGTAACTGCTTGTGGGACTGGGGGAAAAAGAATAATTTCCTTTTTTTTCCTCCTCCCCCAAGCCACAAAGAGCATATCTACTGTTGGAGCCCTGTGACTGGTATTTCTGTCTGATGCCTTCCCATTTTGAAAGGATAAGTGTTTAGCAATGGATTTCCTGGCTCCATCTCCACTCTTTAACCCAAAACGTTCATGAGCAGGGATCTGGACAGAAGCCATGCAAGGCATTCTGCTGCCAAAGGGCAGGGGACATGTTTGGTCCTTGGTAGATGTGAATGTGGGGCTGGGCCTTCTCTTAATACAAATACCTTTATAGATCATTGCTAAAAATGAGAAACAGGGGGAAGCACAATTAAGACTTCTACGTTTGTAGAGATAACTACATCATAAATCAGTAAATGAGTAACCTTACTCCTTTCCCTGCCTCTGTTGTACTGATTTTGGCATCCTTTAACAAGTTTTCCTGACATCCAAACTGAAAAAAAAAATGTTTCTCTTTGTATTCACAAGATGTGCTGGGCTTGTCAGTGGCCCCTTTTCCTCCTGCTAGTCCTCTTTGGATCATTCATGCTGACATTCAAGTCAGAATTCTTATATTTCATTGTGGATGTTCGGATTAGATAGTTTCCCACTCCTACAGAGCCTTTGCTCCAGAGAGCTCCAAGTGCAGTACAGGTAAGTTTTGTAACACCTTAGTGAGGTGGGCAGGTCTGTTACAGCCACTTTGCAAATAGAGGCGTGGTGCTTCATCTAAATGGCAGAAACTGGAACTAGAACTCAGGAATCCTGATTCTTGCTTGCCTATTTCAGCCACCTGACTCTCTTTAACGTGGAGATGTTCATCTGTTCCTGGAAAATCTAAACCATACAATTGAGGCTGAGATTGTGTGGGATACTTTGCCTGTGCCCTTTCTCTGTGCAAATAGAAGACTTTTTTTTGCAAGGGGAGCAAATGGGAGGAGTTGCTGCATTTAAGCCTTGCTGATAAGAGTTTGGCAGTATAAACACATGGGAGTGCTTCTTTGTATTAGGTCATCAGCCAACTTACTCTTTAACCTCAGGAGTTTTACTCTCTTTGCCCTCTGAAACACATGGATTGCAGTTTTAAAAGAAAACGGAATAGTTTTTTTTCATCGTGGATAGATTTGGCAGTATTGTTTTTTTTAAATAATTTTGATGTATAATTTAAGCATTTTTTCAGTTTTTTGTATCAATTTTAAATTTTTCACACATACAGGATGCTTAGGGGAAGGGGTGATCAAACAGTAATTTACTCACAACAGGCAATTCAAAAAGTTAAATCTTTCTAACCATTAAAACACAAGTTCTCACTTGCTCCTTAAAATATATAAAGTAAATACCCTTAAATCTAGCTGAGTTCTCAAGCAGCATTTTCTGACTTTGCCCATCTAAGTTTTGACTGCTATTGATGGAAATATTGTTTGTGTATGGTGACATTAACATTTACTCATAAAAATGTATTCCTTCCATGCCTAATCATAGATGTTGTCTCTGCATCAAAACTGTGTATTAAGGATGATCAAGAAACAACTGGGGGACAGAATGATTTCTAGGAGTCTAGTGATTTGAGTCCTCCTTCCTTTAAAAATGGACTGTGAATTTAGCCTTTCTGTCTCTGCTGATCTGAGGTGGCAAGATGATGGCCCAGCCATGGATGCACGGGGCCATCTGGTACAACAGAAGAGGGACATGATTCAACATTCCATTACACAACATTTTCTCTAGTAGTCTCTTGTGACTGGGCAGTCAATGGAGCATTAGTGATGTGAAACTAATGTAATGGAGCGGAGAATCAGAGCTCTTAGCCTGTTTAAGAGGATTTGTTGGACAGAAACATGAATATTAAATTTTTGATCTTAAACTTTTTTTTTCTTTCAACAGGCTCCAATTTATGTAGCTATGAAATACAGCCATCTGAGTACACTAGAGATTCGCAGGCCTCTACGCTCTGCCCCAAGCTCCCAGTTCCAGAGAGGTATGTTTAACTGCTCGTCTTATTGTTTGGTCGTTTGTTGGAAAAAGAAGTTTTATAAAACCCCAACAAAGAATAAATTAGGTCACCCTACAACACACCTATGTTTGTTGTTATCATGTTAACTCTTTTGATACAAAGGTCATTTATAAAGAGACACCATTAACATAATACTTACAAAATCCTACTGTGAGCCTAATGCTATTAAAACTGGGATATTAAAAATGCTCTTTGGCATTATATACTCGGTGTTATGCAGGTGTTAGTTCACCATCTGAAGAGCTGGCCGCATTTTAGCGATACTGTTTCTACTAGGGATGTTAAGTATAGGTTGATTGAATAGTCAATTAACCTCATGAATTCTTATCGGTTACTTGACTATTCTGTAGTCCCTGGGAATGGGGCTGGCATCCAGCTCCACTACCAAGGAGCCCCCTGCCACTCTGTGTAGCTGCCTCTGACACAGAGGCAGCAGCACGGGATGCCAGGCGGAAGCTGGACCATGAGGGGAGCCAGTTTAAAAACCAGCTCCCCTCGCAGACTGGCTGCCTGTTGCCCCACGCTGCTGTCTGGGAGGGGTGGGCGGGGCAGACATGAGCTGGAACTGAGCCAAGCTGCTTGCCTGCCTGGCTCCTAATACACTTCACCCGCTGCAGCTCTGCATTTATAGCTCCCAGACCTGGCACAAGCCAAGTCTGAACAGGGCTGCTGGCCTGCCTGGCTCCTAATACACTTCACCCGCCGCAGCTCTGCATTTATGGCTCCCAGACCTGGCACAAGCCAAGTCTGAACAGGGCTGCTGGCCAGCCTGGCTCCTAATACACTTCACCCGCCGCAGCTCTGCATTTATGGCTCCCAGACCTGGCGCAAGCCAAATCTGAACAGGGCTGCTGGCCAGCCTGCTAAAACATTTACTGCGGGGGGCGGGGGGCGGGGGGAAGAGGAGAGAGGGAGAAGGAAATGCGTTTAGTTGATATCATTAACCTGTAGGCTTTTGCTTATTGGTTAATTGGTTAATCGACTATATTATTACATACACAGTTTCTACATAGTTTGTACACAGCATATGAAGTGTTTTGGAATGAAAGGTGGTATAGGCACATAAAATATTACATTGATCATTTGTGGTGTTTGCTTCTTGTACTTTACTCAGCCAGTTAAACTTGGTGGGAGTGTTTCATTTGCTGGTTCTCTAGTGTGTGTGAGTTTCTGGTACTGGAATGCTTAAATGGCAGAAAGCAAAATCCAACCTAAACATTTAATGGCACTCCTATTCATCTATTACTTTGTTTTGTAAATAAACTGCTCTAGCAGTACTGTTTAAAATTTCAACCTAGAACTGCCTTGACTGTTTTTGGTCAAGTATGATAGTGATTATAACAGAGGATACTGCTGGCATTGAGAGCTCTGCTGTGTGTTTGAAGATCAGAGTGCTGCCCAGAAGTTAAGGGACAGTCCACACTTCAGTTACACAGCAAGTTTGTTCAGCAAGGTGATTATTGTAGAGTTCAGCCCTTTAAATGCTCTGGGAGTAGTTCCACTATCTTTAACGGAGTGGTGAGCAACCTGTGACCCGAGAGCCGTATGCAGCCCATTGGGGCTCTGTGTGAGGCCCATGGGACAGCTTTGTTTACCATTGCTCATGCTCAGGGGTGCCAAATTCTGCTGATTTTCATCCATAACGGTTTTTTTGCTACTGGTATGGCTGAAGTGATACAGATGTAAAGCAAGGATATGTGAAGAGAGGTGCATGCTGATTGCACACAACATTGTGAGAGCCTTGCTTTCCCTCTGTATCCAATCCAAGTGCTATTGCGGTTCAGTTGGCACACACTACAAATTCTAGGTACGCAAGCAGAGTTAGCAAAACTACCCTAACCCTGCAAGACCATCTTGGTTACAATAATCTTGTGACCCACTGAAATGAAGTAGGGTCATTCATGTGGCCCAATGTGACGACGCCTCAGGATTTTCCCATCTCCTGCACCCCGAAATGGCATGAACAGACTTCACCAGCCAGTAGAATGGAGGTTGTTTATTGTTCCTCCAGCACAGCGCGGAACAGATGTAATCTGGTTACAGGAACTGGGGCTAAGAGGCCTCAGTGCCCCCTTGAGATAGGGGAGTCCCAGCCCCCTCCCCAGCTCCTTCTTCCCTGCCTTCCAGCCAGGAACTCACTAACTCTCTTCCAGCCCTGCCCCCCAGCCAGGGCAGCATTCCACCTTCCTTTGTTCCTCTCCATGGGGGGTGTCTGGCCACTGGTTTGCATAGTGACTCATCCTGTTTTGCTGGGTCGTGGTACCCACGGCAGCCAGTGGGGGTTACCCCAGAGCCAGCAGCATCACCTTTGCATAATGAGGTTTTCCCTGCTGGGTCTTGCTCCAGACAGCAGAGGTCAGCACAGCCCAGCAAGTACCCCCACTACGTCACACCCACTCGCTAGCCTAGGTTGTCCATCACTGCTTTAACAAGATTTCTGCAGGGGTATTTGTGGCTTAAACTTGCAAACACTTGTGACCAGTTATAATTCTTATTTCATAAACAACTCCACCTTGACTATATCTATTCAGGGTCAGGCCGTATGCGCTCTGCATGGACATGAGTGTTTGTAAAGGAAAAACAGAGAAAAGTGGGTATGTTGTCGCCATTTTAGTTCCAGGACCTGTAGTTTTAAATGCCATTTGCTTATTGAGGTAACTCATCCAAGTTTTTAAATTGATGGCTGTGATACTGAATGCTGACAATAGCATACTTTTTTCTGAATCTTTTTTTTTTAACGCTGCAGTTCAATAGTCTATGCAGCAGTCCTTGGACTAGGTGCTGCACTGACTAAAAGAAATAAAAATTCCAGTGTTTGTATATTCAAATGGCTTGTTGGTTTTAATTTTTGCCAGTATTTTATGTATTTTTCTTCCTAAATGTTCTCATGTCATTTAATTGGATTGAATTTTGCTTAATAAGGAAGCAGGCAGGTAGAATGGAGTGTCATCATTCTATAAATGCAGTGCAAATTCCTGGCAAAATTGCTTTTTAAAATAGTCAAAAGGAACTATTTCATCAATGGAGCGTTTCTCCATTTTATTCCACAGTTATAAGTTAAAATAAAAAAATTCATTAAATTTTAAAGTTTCCAAAAGCTTGACTTAAACCCCCAAAGAAATAGGTTCCCTTCAGATCACGTGTTAGATATTGTGCTGGTGAATTTATTGGAGTAAACGTGTGCATTAAATGAAATGAATGGCGATGCCTATCTCCTAGAACTGGAAGGGACTTTGAAAGGTCATTGAGTCCAGTCCCCTGCCTTCACAGCAGGACCAAGTACCATCCCTGACAGATTTTGCCCCAGATCTCTAAATGGCCCTCTCAAGGACTGAACTCACAACCCTGGGTTTAGCAGGCCAATGCTCAAACCATTGAGCTATTCTCTCCTTCCCCTCTTTCCCCATTTTGGAGAAGAATGAAAAGAATGCATTTTGAAGAAGAAATGAAATGGACTGAAGGATGAAAAAATAAATACATTTCAGGAAGAAGGATGTTGAGGAAAACTCCCTGATGTTCTTTTCCTGGAAACAGATCCTCAGCTGATGTAAATTACATCACTCTTTTGAAGTCAAGGGCGCTACGGCAACTTAGGTCAGCTGAGTACAATCCCCTGAAATTTCCCAGTTGATGGGTTCAGCAGTAAAGTGTTCTGTGTGTCCTGCAGAGAGCCCCAGAGATCTTGCAGAGACTCTGCCATTTCAGCTTTGGAATGCTCTGCCTTCACTTGCTTTGGTTTCTTCACAGCATTGCCAAAGATAACCACATCCTCCAGCAGCAACTCCTGAAATATAGTTGCACTGCATGAAGGTGGTTTTGGAGCAGGATACTCAAGAGGAAGCTAGCCAGTTTGCCCCTTCTTTCTTGTCTCTTCCTATTCCAACTCTGCACAACCTTGAGAGAGGGGCTTCCATTGAGTTTGGAGAGAGAAAGAGCAAAGCCCAGCGACAAAATGCTATATTCTGTTGGCACAGGCTCCCTACATGAGTTGACATATCGATTATGGGGACCCTAAATACGTCAGATCCAGCCCTGTTTTGAGGCACGCCTGATAGAGAGCTACTCTGTTCCTAACTCTGCATTCATTTATTTGACAAAGTCTAATTAAACTTGGAATCCTTCACAGAATTTTAGTGCCACTGTTATTTTTGTGCTTTTTTATTTATTTCTCCTCCTCCTCCTCCTCAAGGCTAATTCTGCTTACATTGATCACGATGATTAAGGAGCAGATTATACTTAGAAGCATATGATTTCATTTAACTATGTAAGGTTCCAAGGTGTAATCAAGGGGCATTATAAATAGCAGAGGTCACTATCACGAGATGTATTATTTTGTTTTTTTATTAAACAAGACACATCATACCAGATGCTTATTGAATCAGAACCACTGAAATAGAAGTAGGTCTCCTGGATTCTCAAGTCTTATTTATTCAAGAAAGGTTGTAATAAGTACTGACCTTATTTTGTATGTATTATAACCATTTGTATTTAATTATCATACGTCAAAGCAGGTCACTTACTATGGACAGTATAATTGCTACATGCAAGAGAGATATTAGGAAATTAATACAGGAACGCAGTGTGATAAAGGCAATAAGTATCTATTTTTCCCCAAGGACATGTTGATTCTAATGACTTTTTTTTTTCCAGAACGTCTGTTTTCTCGTCAAGATGTGAAAAAATGTGTTGTTTTTTTAATGTTTCAGAATTAAATCTGAGCTTTGTCAGAATGATAGCACTATTTTTCAGTGCAAGCCTATAAAGTTTCACAGGCTTTCTTAAAAATTGGATCAAATGCATGACATAAAAGTTTAAATGCAGAGCTCCCTAATTTCAAGCATTTCAGATTTGCATACGTGCTGTGAAGACCTGCAAGACACTCACACTCCAAAGCTAACTCAATCTTACAAAAAGGCTTGAGGGATATATATATATATATATATATATATATATATATATATATATATATATATATATATAGGCTGCTTGATAGATACTGTGGGTTTCATCTGATTTTTTAACAGCTCTCACTAAATGTATAGTTATTCCGCTTAATTGCTGTCTTTATTACTCACTGAAAGCAAAGTATCAGAGCAAGAATCTGCAAATGCATTTTCTTATTCAGCATAGTTTACTTAAAACTTTATTTAAAACTGTCAGTTTTGCAAAAGCATGGGACTCTGTTAATTATCTAGTTATGCAGGTGATAGGAAAACCTTCCCAATTCTGCACTGAATAATTAGACAATTGCTTTTTTAGTATGTTCTTTCTCTCCTCTCCTCCACTTCCCTAAAATAATAATGCATAGAGCGGATAGTCCTAAGGCAGATGACTCTAACCCTACGCACTAGAAGTGAGGGTTAGACTTCTGATACGACTCTCAATTTAAAAATAGGCATCCGATATAGGAAATATCTGGCTTCAAAACCTCAAGCAAAATAGGAGACTCCCAAAGGAACAAGGTGAAGTGGTGCTGCAGTATCCTGAAATTTTGCAAATAAGACCGTAGGAATTAATGGGGAGGAAGGAAATGTGGCAGCTAAAAGAAAACTCTTCAGTTTAATGTAGGACATATATTTTATTCATTGGATTCAATTGCAAGCAAGAATAGATTGCTAATAAAATTGTCTTAAATGTAATGGAAAATAATAATTAAAAACAAACTAGACACTCTTGATAGCCTGACTGAGCTTAGGGTTCAAGAAGATGCAGCTCCCAAGTGGGTAGTAGCACTGTGAAAATAAAGTCTTACGGTTCTGCTGTCCTGAATTATCTGTTGGTGGACTGGCATACTATTTGTTTACTGGGGTGAGAAGTATAGTGCATGAGAGAGGTAAATAATTCAGGGTAAAGGGACTAATGAAACAGTTTTAGGCCTCTTCCCTGCATTTAGTATAAAACATTGAAATATTTCTTAAATTATCACTGTAATTGTCATCTCCTATGACCAGAATAAGCATATAACAGGGAAAGCTGCTTGGCAACAGTTGTAAATGGTGACATGTTTTAGACTATGGTACAATCATTCTTGGATATCTTTTTTGCTATAAAAGTGGGTCAGTATTCCATTTGAAAGTCAGTGAGGCAATAGTTTGAGCTGGTGTACCACGTGACACTTGAATGACAGAGGTTTAAGCTGAAATAAGAGCGTACTCTTTTTTGAGAGGCAAAGGGTGTAATACTTGTTGGAATATGCATGCTATCTTAACAGAAATACTTGTAAAAATTACATCACTCCTCATTGTAACCATCATCATTATAGCAGCACCTCTGCATTAAACTCACAGCTCCTCGTTACAGTCTTATGAGGGTGGAGAGTATTGCATCAATTCACCTTTCATTTCTGTGTTGATGTGGCATTTATATTAAGTAGGAGTAATTTTTTTTCTGATTTTTTTTTCTTGTGTCACCAGTGCACCTATTCCATTCTTCCATCGCTGTGCTCCTGTGAACATTTCCTGCTATGCCAAGTTTGCAGAGGCCCTGATCACCTTTGTCAGTGACAGTAGTGTCTTACACAGGCTGATTAGTGGAGTTATGACCAGCAAAGAGATTATAATGGGACTTTGCTTGTTATCACTAGGTAATTGTTTTTCTCATTATTAGTTGTTTCATAGTACTGCGATAGGAGACTGTTAACATCCTCTAGTCACAGCATGAACATAAAACATATACAATAATAAGCCCCAAGGAAACTGTTAAAATGCGTTGTTTTTTTCTTTTACTTAGTAGCCAAATGACTGTTTCAAAAGAAATACATGTAAACATTAAATTTTTGTTTAAGATCGGGGAGGGGTTGGACATACTTGACTGCTCTTGCCTTAGCTGTTTAACTTCAACCAGAGGTGGCGATACTTTAATAATGCTCGCCTGGCCTTTCCACTCACCGTTTTGCCTACCCCTTGCACTAAAAATGAGAGCAATGCATGGCATTATGCTCTCAGAAGCCTGGGAGTTAGGTTTCTTTTTGTGTTTATGGCTTAGCTATTGGAGCTGAGATCTTCAAAAGTGCAAAAGGAAATTGGGTTGGACACTTAACTCCCTTTGGCACCTTTGTAACTCCTAGCCCTGTTTTTATGAATGTAAATGTTGTTGCAAATGTGTTCTTGAAAGGTGGTAAAATTCCCAGTTCTGGGTCTTAGGTTTTTTTTTTTTTTGATCAGTGGTATCCCATCATAGTGAAGTGATTGTTTCAAACAGACCCTATAAATGAAGGTGAAAGTATGTGCACCCAAATGTATTACATTTCTGATCAGCTGACTTTATTGAATACTTAGTAAGAGGCCCTTAACCTCTTAAAAAACTGAACCCCTGCTGTGCTAGTCATCTGTCAGAATAGTGTGTGGTTAAAGAAAAAGAAATGGGAATGGACTACAGGGTGCCACAGAGTCTGTAGCAGCAAGATTCTGCTAAAGCCAATCTGTCTCTGCAGTAGAGAGGTAGATCTTGACTGCAAAAATATGAAACACTAACTCCAAGAAGTGATTTTGCTGCAAAGAAACCCCCAGAACTATTTCTTCCATTGCACACCATGGTGGTAATAATGGGCCTGTAATAATTTGACCTAAAAGTGAAAAGAAAATTAAGAATTTGCAAATTTGTAGCTCTATTAGCTACACTGTAGTTGGATTAGTGCCAGATTTTGCTTTGGATATGCATTGCAAAATTTTATATAAAGTTAATTTAGTCATTTAGGTAAAAGAACAATAAAAATGTGATTATTTTCAGATTACTTTTTAATGCTTTTTTAATTAAATCAGGATGTTAGCTTATTTCACAAATCAGACCCTAGTGCTATTCACTTTAAAATGTAGCTAGTGCACTCACACTACTTCTCAGTGAAAAATGGCGATTTAGGGAAGGTTTTTTAACAAGCTGTGCCTGTATGGCAGTGGGACTAATAGGATGCCCAGGCTGGCTTCTTGTTAGGGAAGTAGCTTCCCAAATTATAGGTGCACTCTGAGAAAAGATGCAGAAATCTATATGTACCAATTTAACCAAATGAACTTTGAAATGGCATGGTGCATCTGATGGCATAATGCCAAGGGCCCAAAAAATGGGGACTTAGAGATGAGAAATGGGGAAAACAATGAAGAGTAGATGAGGAAATGTGAAAATTGCAAGTAAAAAATTATTGCAGAATCAATAAACTCTTTAAAAACCCAATTTGATTTAAAAAGATAAAGCACACAGCAGTAATTTTTCCTTGTAACAAACATGACATCTTAATACATCATAATATCTGCACTTGTTTAGCATGTATGTTTGCATGTGAGTTCTCCTCTGCTGCTCAGAGTTGTGTAGTTGTTTTTCCAACTCATGATATTAAACTCACACTTCTGTCATGTCCTCTTGTTTGTTCGGTCACTGTCTGAATACATTTGTGTGACTATACTATGGTGTGTGTGTGTGTGTGTGTGTGTATATATATATATATAAATAGTGTACTATGTTAATGCGCGCACACACACTTTTTATTTAGCAAAAAGCAGGAGTTGTAGAAGGTACCTGATTTTCCTTGTGTATTTGTGAAATAAGTTTGAAAGCCATAGGACAAAAAAAATTCCTTCTATAAAAGACTCCATTAATATGCAGTTATCTCTAGTGTAGAGCGTGCAATTGAACTTCCTACCTTTTGCTCATGGAAAAAATACCTTTGTAGGGTTGTTCCTGTTTGAAATAATTGCTCTGCTTATTATATTTGTCTTTTCTGCAGTGCTGTCCATGATTTTGATGGTGATTATCAGGTACATTTCAAGAGTACTGGTTTGGATCTTAACAATTCTTGTCGTTCTGGGATCACTTGGTAAGTCTAGTTCGTTTCTTCGGCGTTGAGAGCCAAGTTCTGATGTCTCTCCCTCACTCCAAAGGTCATTAGCATCCTACTCAGAGACTATTCTTTTTTTCTGCTTTACACTGACCTGCCCCAAGGTTCCATGGGGAAACTGCTGTCTTTCTGGCTGAGAAGAACTGGGTTAGATTCAGTCACTGCTGCTCTTTGCCCAGCCACACAACTGTTGCACCTGCTGTTTGATGGATGAGGGCGCACATAGCCCATGACAACCTGGAGAGTGAGACACGAAGAATCTACCCAGTACAGAGCCCTGTGGGGCAGAGCACTACCATTAACATTTAGGATGGGTCCTCTGGGTGGCTTGAGCTGTGCTCAATACACTTAATCAGTGAGAAACACAGGGGCTTTTCCATCACTTTTCTTCCTCTCCTTGCAAACTTCCTGCAGTCTGGGGGACTATTGAGGGCATGGGGGCTGGTTAGGTTCCCAGGGCATGTAACAGCAGTGTAATATGAATTCCTAACCAGCCCATTGGAGCTGTTTTCTGACCGCTTTGATCTACTCTATTCACTTTAAACTTCGTGGAACTGAAGTTTTATATAGTTGATGTTTCAATAATGCAGAAGCATTTTGAGTGATCAGCGGAAATGCTAAAATAGATGGCAGCCATAATTTAATCATGACCTGCCAGGGTTAGAAAAAAATACTTTCAAGATCGTATAGGTTTTCTGAACTGCCCCACTGACTTTTGATTACATCCTGAAAAACAGCACCTAATGCGAAGACTTAAAAATGGAGTTTTGCGAGAGACGCTGTTTGTGTTTACATTAGTCTGTTGTTTTTGGAATCCCCATATGGCAAATCTGGAACATCCTGAATCTTTTGAAATGAACAAAATATGTCAACTAAGATTTTTGCACTTTAGATAGGCACACTGCAGCTGAGTCTCAGACCTTGAGGGAGGGGAGAGGGGAACTGTGGAAAGAGAAAAGAAATGTCAGAAGGAAAAGGTTAATTCATTGGAGGTATGGAATCCCAAATCAAAGAGAATTCTGTCTTGGAAACGTGGCAGCAGCCGGAAAGTATAATCCTGGCCTATTAAAGTTAATGGGAGTTTTGCTTCTGATCAGTAGGGGTAGGATTTCCCCCAGGGAGTTTTTTTAATGGGAGATTTCCTCTCTTCTCCTTCACCTTTATTTTTATTTTTCATTTTCTCATGGCAGGTGATGTGAGCTGGCTCTTCTGTCGTTCCTACACTTGCAGTACATGCATCAGTTCTTCTTCATGCATGGCCACCTAGCTGTGATTTATCTGAGGTGCTGTTTCAAGTATCCATGGATTCTCTCTCTGACTCCTCATTGTTTCCTTTCCTCTTCCCTGGTGGCACGTCTCTTTGAAGTGTTTACCCTTTCACTTCTTCCTTTTTCTTTGTACTACTACTTCTCTGCATCCTCTGGGACTCTCTCTCAGTTTTTCCATTTTAATTTCCCATACACATCCCACCACATTGTTTTCTGCTTTTGTCCTTCCCTTCCAGTCCTCTAATGCCTGACATATGGGAACAGTATCTGCCCTTACCGTGCCTCCCCTGACAAGTGGCTCCCCTCATTCTCTCTAAAACACATGAAATGAGGAGTACCAATCCAAGGAGCTACCTGATTTTCAGATGGCCCTAGCAGGGTAGGAGCGGTGCAGGGAGAGCCTTTGCTTGATTAACAGACAAGTGAGAAGCCAGAGTACTCTACCTTCAAAATACTTCCTTTGGAGTAGCATCAGCTCTCTTGGATAGTTTTTGTCAGTTTAGACTGTGCTGTGTCCAGCTGGTTCCATTTGTTGTGCATTTGTTAAGTTGAGGGAATTATGCTATTTGTCCTGTCTTTCATTCAAACCATAGGTGGCACGGGAGTACTGTGGTGGCTGTATGCTAAGCAAAGAAAGTTGGATGATGAAACTCTTTCTGCTGATCAGCTTCAAGTAGCCAAAGACAATCATCAGGCCCTCCTGGTCTATGCCATTTCAGCTACTGTCTTCACGGTAAGCGTGTTGTCCTTGTCAAAATCGTAGTTCTTTTTTCTGTCCTCGCCATGTTCTTTGGCTTGTCAATGCCATTTTGTAGCGTGTGCATGGAAATTGAAAACACTTCTGAAATAGTATCCCTGTTTGTTGCTGCACTTTCTACTGTTAGTTAGGCTTTGTTCTAGTAAACCTGTTCTTCTGAGGGAGAGTGTAGGGCCTGCACCAACAGCTACCACTCTCAGAAGTCGACTGGGACTTCCATGCACAGAACAGCCTCAGGATTGGAGACTTAATCTGTATGTTCACTTACACTTGGGTCCTGTTTGTCAGATAAATCAACTATAAATACTGTTTCAGTTTAGTTAGTGCATGCCTGTGTGGAGGGTTACTGTCATGAAACCTTTTTGTAAACGTATCTGCCAAGTTCTCTAGATTCTGTGGCAAAATATTACCGTATTTTCCGGCGTATAAGACGACTTTTGATGTTAAAAAACATCCCCCAAAAATCGGGGGTCGTCTTATACGCCGGGTATACAGCTTTGCGGCTTTGCAAAGCCTTGGGGGAAGCCGGCGGCGGGGCAGCCCAGGCGCGCCGGAGCCCCTCCGCAGCTTTGCAAAGCCTCGGGGGAAGCCGGCGGCGGGGCAGCCCAGGCGCGCCTGGGATGCCCCACCGCCGGCTTCCCCCGAGGCTTTGCAAAGCCACGGAGGGGCTTCGGTGGCGGGGCAGCCCAGGCGCACCGGGGCTGTCCTGCTGCCGGGGCGTCCTCAGAGGCTTTGCTCCCGGTGTCCCTGGTCTGCTGGGGACCGTCTCCAGCAGACCAGGGACACCGGGAGCAAAGCCGGGGAGGCGGAGGGGCGCTGGGGTATAAGGCGAAACCCTATCTTTTAACTAAAAAATTAGGGGGTCGTCTTATACGCCCAGTAGCCTTATACACCGGAAAATACGGTAGCCACATTCTGCCCTTGCATGCACCTGTACAATCCTGTTGCTTTCACTGGGTTGCACAATGTAGGTGAGTGATAGAATTTGGTATATGGTCTTGTCAGTCTGTCAGTTCAAAAATGTAATTTTAAAGATAGCTGGAGTCACCGAAAATAGTTTGTATTGATAACCTGACCTCTAAATATTTGATGCAGGATTACATTGTGTAAACTTGAGGATAGGCCTTAGGCAAACTGTGTGATTAAATCGTGTAAACTTGTGGATAGGCCTTAGGCAAACTGATCTCTTCTTGAAGATCTTGTATTATTTACTGCACCTGATGGTCTGCTTTTCATCACCTAAAATGTCAGTTGGAAACTTCTCTCCCCAGGTTATCTTGTTCTTGATAATGTTAATTATGCGCAAGCGAGTAGCTCTCACCATTGCCTTGTTCCACGTGGCTGGCAAGGTTTTCATTCACCTGCCACTGCTAGTCTTCCAGCCCTTTTGGACTTTCTTTGCCCTCATCCTGTTTTGGAGCTACTGGATCATGGTCCTGCTTTTCCTTGGCACTACAGGTATGTGACCATATTGTTTCTTTTAAATAAACATTGGTACTTTCTCGTAGACTTTAGATATAGTTACAGTTAGAAAATAGAGGACAATGTAGCACTTTAAAGACTAACAGGATGGTTTATTAGTTAGTCTTGTTAGTCTTTAAAGTGCTACATTGTCCTGCATTTTGCTTCAGCTACCCCAGACTAACAAGGCTACATTTCTATCACAGTTAGAAAATAAGAATTGTTCTGCTCCTCTATATCTCTGCTTGAGTGACTTTCTGAATACTTTGAGCACAGTGAGTACTTTAGTACTGAGAGAGATTACTGTGTTCTTGTGCACATCTGTGTTCAGGTGTGAAAATATTCATTGGTGCTCTGGAAGTAACTTCCTATCACTGTTTTTGTTATGAAGAAGAGCAGCTGCAGGGCTGCTGTTACACGTGTAAGCAGTAAATCTCCATGAGACTGTCACAGTAGCTGGGACTTGTTTGAAAACAGTAGGTTCTGGTTATGGCATACTCCATATACCGCCGGGGGGCTAGGAAAGGAAGGCGAAGAATTCTCTGTGTCAGCTTTATGCCACTCATGGATTTACCCATGCTGGGGAAATATTTAGCTATCTTGTAAGGGGAGCTTTCAAACTGGGTCATGTCTTCTTTTTTGCTGTCTCATTAATTTCTGTAACTCTGCAAATAAAATGCAAAAGAAGCATGCCAGTATGTCAGTTGAGACTTTTTTTTTTTTTTTTTTTTTTTGGGTCAGGAAATGTACAACTTCAGTCCATCCATTTGATTTTATTTTCAGACATTGAACTTTTGAAATAATGTCCTATTTAAAATATTGAGAGATTTAATTTCTGTTCCCCTCCATATTTAGAGGGATCAGGTGGGGGAGGGGGGGGGGGGGTGAAAGAGCCCTGTACAGGTATCCACTCTTCTCTCTGTGAATATGCAGGATTCTAGCTAGAAGCTTAAGGAGAAGGTGTTATAGGAACCTGATATTTGAAATGTTGTAACAATTACTTCACAACTGCTCTAATGCAATATAGTAATTTTAACACTCTTTAGATCATATAACTGTTTCAGCCTAACTATGGGGAAAATATTTGGGGGTTTTTTGGCCCAGTTTTTAATAAGGGACAGAGCTAATAGAATTTGTCTTTGGTTTTGTTGTTGTACTGTTATAAGTTTATTTGATATGATATTTATTATCTGGAGAACAGAGAGTCACAACCTGAAAATGGTTGAGGTCCCAGTTCTGCATCATCAGAGCCAAAGTTTGGGTTTTAATAAGGAAAAAGCTTTGCTCAGGTTGAATTGTTTGTACCCACAGTCATGATCCAGCAAGGAGTACTGCATATGCTTAGTTTTTATGAACTGTGAGTAGCTACAATGATGTCAGTGGGACAAAGTGTTTTGTATTAAATTTAAGTCTTTGCCGTAGCACGGCCATACATGCTGTATATCCATATTTAACAGACTGCTAGCAGCCAAAATGCAGAACACTTCTAAAAGAGTCAGAAAAAACTTGTTTTTCCAAATAGTAATTCAACTATGCCAAACAAAATTATTTTGATAGTGTTGTTTGACTTCCAAGATTAAAGATTAAGATTTCAAGATTAAGATTAAACCATTCACAGAAGGTTAAGAGATCTTGTGCAAACCTAAGTGAAAACATTAATGGCTTTCAAATGGAATCTGTGTTATGCACCTGCTTTGTCCATTCTCTGTATTTTCCTGAATCTCTTTTGCTGTTCACATCTTTTGATGGGTGAGAGAGACCTCCATCGTGAGTGCTAATGCTTTTTGAAATAGAGCATCCATCGCCTGGGGAAAACCTGACACAATGTCAGTGAGCTCATGTGAAAGTGCTACTTGGATCAGACAAGTCTGTTGGGTTTTAAAATATGTATAAAATTCTTTGGGAAAAATCTTCTGAAACTGCTAGTATTTCTAGCAAATAGAATGTTATTTACATACAGACACAAAACATGCAGAAAAACTTGCATCATCAAGATACAGGTGACCATTAATGTTGTTCGATCTAATGAAAAAATACTAATTACAATCTTTCAATAAGTGGCATAAGGAAGAAATGTTATTTATACAAAGGTAGGGGCAGAAAATTGAGATTTCCTTCATTACATTTTGGAATAAGAACTCATTCTGATATTATTTTTTCCAAATTGCCTTGTGGCTAACATTTTTTTTTTAAAGTTGTTGGGTGGTGAGTTTGCTGTGGAGAATTTTAAAATCCTTCTTCAGCACAATCATTAATAGTAATTAAGATTTTTGTGGACTGACCCAACAATGTCATCTCCTTTATCAGCTGGCTGTCTGGCGACACTGATGTTAGCGCTTTATTAGGAGCTGTCGGCTCATTAAATGATTCAGAGTTATTAGGTGAGATACAAATGGTTCCTTTTTTCTGAGCTATTGTTGTAAATACTATCTGCCTCCTTCTCCTGATTTGTTCCTAGGTAGCCCTGTCTCAAATGAACAAGGATTTGTGGAATTCCGGGTTTTGGGTCCTCTGAAATACATGTGGTGGTACCATGTTGTAGGACTTATCTGGATCAGTGAATTTATTCTAGCATGTCAACAGATGACTGTAGCTGGAGCTGTTGTGACGTACTATTTTACAAGGTGAGAATATTTCAGACTGCTTTTTCTTAAGAGACTTTGTAACTGAATCAACAAATATCGCTAGGGCCAAAGTTTGTGGTTGAAATGAGCAGATGTGTTCTTGGAAGCTGGAAAGCAAAAGCGAACTCAAAATAGTGTAATTAGCTGATTATCTGTACTTCTGAGATGTTAGAAATGTAGCCGTGTTAGTCTGGGGTAGTTGAAGCAAAATGCAGGACAATGTAGCACTTTAGAGACTAACAAGATGGTTTATTAGATGATGAGCTTTCGTGGGCCAGACCCACTTCCTCAGATCAAATAGTGGAAGAAAGTAGTCACAACCATATATACCAAAGGATACAATTAAAAAAAATGAACAAACATGAAAAGGACAAATCACATTGCAGAAGAGGAGGGGGATGCGGGGGGGGGGGGGGGGGGGAAGGAAGGAAAGTAAGTGTCTGTGAATTGATGATATTAGAGGTAGGGAGAGTGGGATGTTTGTGAGTTAATGGTATTAGAGGTGATAATTGGGGAAACTGTCTTGGTAATGGGTGAGATAGTTCAAATGTTTGTTAAGTCCTTGTTGGCAAGTGTCGAATTTTAACATGAATGACAGTTCAGAGGATTCCCTTTCAAGTGCAGATGTAAAAGGTCTTTGTAGCAGAATGCAGGTGGCTAAGTCATTGAGAGAGTGTCCTTTCTGGTTAAAATGGCACTTTCAATTTGCTTTTTTATTTCTCTGGGTGGGTAGTTGAGATTTATAAATGCTTGGTAGAGATCCTGAAGCTTCTGGTCTCTGTCAGTGGGATTAGAGCAGATGCGGTTGTATCGAAGGGCTTGGCTATAGACGATGCCTAGAAACCATCTACTTCAAGACAGACCCAAGAAAACCAACAATAGAACACCACTTGTCATCACCTACAACCCCCAACTTAAACCTGTCCAACACATTATCAATAAACTACAGCCTATATTGGAACAGGATACCATACTCAGAGGCTCTGGGAGACAGACCCATAGTCTCCTATAGACAACCACCTAACCTCAAGATGATTCTTACCAACCACCACAGGACATACCACACTAATACCAACCCTGGTACCTTCCCTTGCAACAAACCCCGTTGCCAGCTTTGTCCACATATTCATTCTGCTGATACCATTATTGGACCTAACCAAGTGAGTTACAAGATCAAGAACACATATTCCTGCGCATCCAGAAATATAATCTATGCTATCATGTGCCGAAAGTGTCCGTCTGGTATGTACATTGGACAAACATCTCAGACACTTCGCCAAAGGATTAATGCCCACAAAACAGATATCAGACAAGATCACAAAGAGAAAACAGTTTCTTGCCATTTTAACCAGAAAGGACACTCTCTAAATGACTTAGCCACCTGCATTCTGCTACAAAGACCTTTTACATCTGCACTTGAAAGGGAATCCTCTGAACTGTCATTCATGTTAAAATTCGACACTTGCCAACAAGGACTTAACAAACATTTGAACTATCTCACCCATTACCAAGACAGTTTCCCCAATTATCCCCTCTAATACCATTAACTCACAAACATCCCACTCTCCCTACCTCTAATATCATCAATTCACAGACACTTACTTTCCTTCCTTCCCCCTCCCCGCATCCCCCTCCTCTTCTGCAATGTGATTTGTCCTTTTCATATTTGTTCATTTTTTTTAATTGTATCCTTTGGTATATATGGTTGTGACTACTTTCTTCCACTATTTGATCTGAGGAAGTGGGTCTGGCCCACGAAAGCTCATCATCTAATAAACCATCTTGTTAGTCTCTAAAGTGCTACATTGTCCTGCATTTTGCTTCTGAGATGTTAAGCGCCATGGTCTTGTTTGCTCCGATGTCCCATATACACAAAGAAGACAGAGATTTTTTTTTTTTTTTTTTTTAAAGTAGAAAGCTCTTTCACATTCATCTCCTTTTGGTATGAAAGCTAATAAGCTCCATTTAAATTAAAGATAATTGGCACTAATTGCCTGGGATTACTTAATTGAAAATACAGTTCTTTAATTCTTTCCATTCACTCATTTGTCTGTTTCCTAAGATTACAGAAAGTCCTGTTAGAGCCATCCTTGTCGTATGGATCCAGGCACGATTCTATACTAATATTCAAGTGCAGCAAAATGCGTGTATTAAATCTCCATGTGCCATCACTGTGCATGAGTCCTAATTTATAAATCATGCTGTACTCATATCAGGGATGGGAGCAGAGGCTGGCTGGGAGTCTGGCAATGGGGGGGGGGCAGTGGCTGGGAGCCTAGCCAGGGCCAGGAGTGCAGGGCGGCCAGCGACTAGGAGCCACGAGTGCAGCATCTGGGAGCCTGTGGCCAGGGACAGGAGCGCAGCTGGGCCGCGAATAGGAGCACGGCCAGGATTGTGCCTGGGCTCGTGCCCTGCTGGGGCCACAAGCTCAGAGTGGCCGGAAGTCCTGGCGGGACCAGGAGCAGAGTCCAGTGATTGGGGCTGGTGGCCCAGGGTGGGGCTGGTGGCCCAGGGTGGGGCTGACGGCCAGGAAGGGAGCCTGGGAGTGAGGGTCAGGAGGGGAGCATTCACTTCTCCTGGTCTGGCAAACTCCCTGGTTCGGCATCACTTAGGTCCCAAGAGTGCTGGACCAGAGGAGGTCCAACCTGTACATAACTAGGAAATACACAGTAGGCAGGAATAGTCTGGCACCAGCATGGGGGCGGGCCAGATGATTTCAGAAATCTTTTGCATCTCCAGCATCTGACTTGATTAACTGTATTTTACCTGAAGGTAAATGAATTTGTTCTTACCTGCTCCCCATCCATCATCCCTTAATGGGAATTTTGAGTTACAAAAGATCCATGTCCCTCTACTACTTTGCTTTCCTGCATTTTAAAACATGGTTCTTGTCTGAAAAATGACTTTGTGAAAATGGTATACTGAGGTTTCATGTCATTGTCAATGATTTCTAGATTCAAGTGAGCTTAATTTACATATAGAAAGACTTTTGTTGAACTGCCAGTCCTGCACTCTCACCCAGGGCTCTAAAGCCAAGATGGGTTCTTTGCATTTCATGTAATACTACTTGTCATAAGTAGGGTTGGCCGAATTTGGAGTGATAATATTATTAATAAAAATATTTTGATGGATAATATCAATGTTTATTTCAAGTATTTCTTTCAATCTTTATTCATTTAAATTTTCACCATTGAGGCTGATGGGGGAATTATTCAATGGCAGGAGACATTGAGAATCAGACAGTTTAAGCTTGTATAACTATTAAAACACAAGCCCCTATCAAAACATACAAATCAAACATCCTTAAAGTAAACTCAGATAAATACTAAAGCAGCATTTTTCTTACTCTGCCATGTTGTAAATGTCTGTGATGGATGGCATTATTTTTATGTATATACTGGTAAAGTTGACATTTATCAACATTTGCTGGTAAAAATGTAATGCTTCCGAGCCTTGTCGTAAGGTCCTGCTGGCCATATTAGGGCCTCAGTTACACTTGTACAAGCCATTTGCTTTCTTCTATTTGCACAGGTGTAACAAGTTAGAACTGGATACATTGTTTTGCAAGAAGAAATGGAATCCAGCACACTAAAAACTGACTCCACAATGCTAACAGGATAAAAAGAAAGTTGTAAAAACTTACCTTTCTCACTGAAGTCAGCATGACTCAGTGCAAGCAGAGAGCAGGGCTGGAAGGTGCCACTTTTTTATCTTTTGCAACTGAAACCACCTTAAGAATAGGTTTCCCTAAATTTAGGGGAAGCATTTTATTATTGGAACACTGGCAGTTTTAACATGAAGCCTTTAGTACTTTTTTGATTGCTTATTTTCTTAATGCTTGCCGGTGTTCTTTCACTAAGTGCCGAATAGTGGGAAGTAGCGATAGCTTGTTTAGAAGAAACAAATATGAATTATAAGAATACATCTCTGAAAAGCAGTATCTGAAGATGTTGAATGTGCATTCAGCTCATCTTATACATACATCCTTATAAATAAATGTATTGTTACAGAACCATATTTTGTTTTAATACCTGATTCTCTGGGTGTGTGGATAAGTATATTGAGAAATATGAATGGTCTGAAAATGGCTTTTGTGTACTGAATGCATATTTGTTTTTTTCAATATATAAAATAGGGAAAATCCTAAAATAAACTTGGGGAATGAGAGGGGAAGACTTAAAATGCCTGAAAAAGACATTCATAAAAGAGTCAAGCTTAAAAATATTCATTGGTTAGATATAACAATAGCACAGGCAAGTGTCCTCTCTCAGCTCAGCTGATGACTCATCCTTGTCCTGCTATTAAATTAGAGCTAATACTGGTATGGACCCTGCTTCTCAATGCATGCATGAGCTGTGTCCTCTGAAGACTAGAATGAGACCACCAAATTGCTTTTCACCTGCAAATTCAGTCAGAATGTGTCTGTAACTGTTTTGTCTCACCTGAAGTCCATATTGATGATATTGCTTTATTTCCTTTCTCTGATGATTTTCCACAGGGAGAAAAGGAATCTGCCATTTACTCCTATTCTGGCATCAGTAAATCGCCTTATCTGTTACCACCTGGGAACAGTGGCAAAAGGTTCTTTCATTATCACATTAGTGAAGATCCCACGGATGATCCTAATGTATATTCATTCCCAACTCAAAGGAAAAGTAAGGGAAACTTCCTACCTATTAAAATACTGGGTCCAAAAGCTTGAAAATTGACCCTAAATTTTGACTAAAACAGTAAGTCTGGCTGGGTGGGAATGTGTGTTTTCATGAAACTTCAGGGCTGACTGCAGAATATTCAGCACTTAAAGTAGAGCCCATGCATTTAGACTTAATGGTTGTTAGTGTTCTTTGTCCTTTGGGGTTTTGTTAATGTACTTGTTTTTTTTTTTTTCCTCCCCCTTGTTGCCACGCTAGGAAAATGCCTGTGCTCGATGTATGCTGAAAGCTTGCATCTGTTGCCTTTGGTGTCTGGAAAAGTGCCTGACTTACTTAAATCAGGTGAGATTTTATATATTTTGACTTTTTATATAAAGGCTGTCAATTTAGGTGATTGAGGAAGGCTAGCCTTAAACCAGAAGATGGAGTAATTTTTTCCTTACGTTGACACATGTTAAATTGTACTTTGGAATGGCTTGAACCTACGTACTTCAATCATGTTCCCATTCCTGAAATTAAAGTACATTGTGATCTCACTGAGGTTATTACATTCGTCCTCATTTGCAGTGCCTGGGTGAAAAATTGTCCAAATTCCTTTTTCTGGAAAAGATACTTTGTCCTTTAAAAATGACTCATCGTGTGTAAGCAATGCAGCATTAGAGTTTAATGGTTGAATACAACCCCTGACCCCCAGTGCTCACTCTCCCCATCACATTTAAGTTTGAAAGTGTATTTATGGTAACAGAGCGTGGAGCTTTTTGTTCCTTTTTAATATGTAAGTATCACACATTTGAGAGAATGTATTTCTGTTAAGTCACCCTCTTGCTCGAAGGCTATGTCTGCACACCAGAGGGGAGGTGTAATTCCCATCTCGGAGAGATGTACACACATTAGTTCTGCATGAGCTTGCATGCTAAAAACAGCAGCATAGCTATGGCAGATCACGCTAGTGCCCAAGTCCAGCCATGGCTGAAACCCTAAGTATGTACTTGGGGAGCTGGCTCAAGGTATTTTTAGTATGCTAGCTTGAGCAGAGCTGTCACAGGTACATCTGCCTGGGCTGGGGACTATGCCTCCCAACTTGAATGTAGCAATCTGTAACGAAGGGCAATGACTGTGAATTGTGATGCATTTAGTCATATCTCTTTCTTTGGGAGAAGTGTGCTATAGTTTGTATGATTGTTCAATTTGTTCCTTGAATTTGATACATTCTGCATAATGGAAGTCTTCCATATTCGGCTTCATAAACCTACATGATTGTGAACCTAGCTGCCTTTTGTAAGCAAGTATTCCCTTGGGTCAGATTAAAATTGCACAGAACTTCTGTTCCTTGAAAAAACACGAGATAGCATTTCGGAAGGTGCTTTATTTGGAGCTTGGTTTCCAGAATTATGATGAAACTACCAGACAAAGCTATACTGCAATCCATGAAGTTGCAGCCTGGGCATAGACCTGTTCTGTCCTTACCAGGCCTTGTTTTTTAATTGTCTCGATGAAGATTGTTAATTAAGTGTGTAATTATTGGAAATTGTCTTTGTTACCCTTGGCTTACCTATTCAGTGATGCAGGGCAGAATTAGAAATGCTGAAAGGAACTTTCCTGAAACACATGACCCCTCAATCTTTTGTATGACCCGAGGGAGATATGCATGTAATTTTGCCCAGCTGCTTAACTTGGAAGTAACGTCAATGTTAACCTCCCACGGAAAGATTCCATTTCTTTTACTATTAACATTTTGGTGTGAAACTGATAAATATGTGGCAAGGATAAGCAAGGCAGGTGGAAAAATGGTTATTCCCTGTCTTTTGATTCAGCCACTGCCTGGGGGAACTTGGTTTAGCAGCATCAAGGTGGCTCAAAAGCCAGCACAAATCCTTGCCTACCACTTTTGTTTATGAAATCAGCAGTGAACGCCAACAGGATTTTTCATTACATAGTTTCTTTCCTTTCTAATTCTGGGATGGAGCCTACTAAGTCCAAAGGATCAATACCCATAAAACAGATATTAGACAGGATCACAAAGAAAAAACAGTTTCTTGCCATTTCAACCAGAAAGGACATTGTCTCAACGACTTGATTACCTGCATCCTGCTTCAAAGGCCTTTTAAGAATACACTTGAAAGAGAATCCTTTGAACTGTCATTCATGCTTAAATTCAACACTTTACGCCTAAGTTTGAATAAAGACTCTATTTATCTTACCCATTACAAAGATAGCTTCCCCAATTATCACCTCTAATATCATTAGCTCACAGACATTTACCTCCCCCCCTGCATCCTCCTTCTGTTCTGAAATTTGATTTGTCCTTTTCATATGTGTTCATTTTTTTAATTGTATCCTTTGGTATATATGGTTGTGACCGTTTTCTTCCACTATTTGATCTGAGGAAGTGGGTCTGGCCCATGAAAGTTCCCATCTTGTTAGTCTTTAAAGTGCTACATAGTCCTATTTACTGAGTGCTCAGTATTTCTTGATTAAATTTGTACTTTTAAAAATCCCTTATTAAATCCAGCGTCACATGACTTAGTGCCTTCTAGTGTGAATGGAAGAGAATGGGAGAAGAAAGTCTTGTTGCTCTAGCAGGTGATTTCTTGGTAGGGCCTCCAAGATAGATGTTGAACTAGAACTTGAGGGAATGTTGAAGGGACATTGTCTGTGACTTAAACCAGATTTTGCTTTTCCCCAGAATGCATATACAGCCACAGCTATCAATAGCACCAACTTCTGCACCTCAGCAAAGGATGCCTTTGTCATTCTAGTAGAGAATGCTCTGCGAGTAGCTGCCATAAATACAGTTGGAGACTTCATGCTGTTCCTGGGAAAGGTATGCTTGTGCTGTATTGTTTGGGACAAGTCTGCTTGCTGTCAGAAACCTTCCCCCCCTCTTGCTCTCCAGCTACAGTGTGCCTAAGTGCTTGATTTCCCACTGCCTGGCACTGTGACCCATCCCGTCCTGCTGCCTCCTGTCAGGAATGTGATTTAGAGGGAACTGAGCAGGGAAGGGAAGTGCAAAAGAAACTGGATGATGGTGGGGGGGGGGGGGGGAGAGTACTGCTGAAAATTCCAGTTTCCTCTCAATAAAACCAGTCTAGCTCCCATTTCCTTTGGCAAGTGTAAGCTGAAAAAAGCCTGGCCAGAAGTTTTTGGTTTGCCAGTGAAAAACCTCAAATGTAAGGAAAGCAGACACTTCCCCATACACCTTCTTTAATCAACCCCCTAGTTTGCCTTTAGAAAGAAGTTCAGACATTTTCAACCAGCTCTCATAGGAGGGATGGAATTGGAGGCAGCAGGACCTTGTACTGGCAGCTAGGAGTTGCCTGCTGTGGGGGTAAAGAGCAAAGAGTGGATACCAAGTATGTTCAGGATAAAAAGGTTACTAAGAACCGTTGTTACAGCTCAATTGTCTATTGCTTTATGAAAACCCAGAGCCCAGTTGTTGCTCCATAAGTGCTAGTCAGCATTTGGTCCGTCCGTGGGATGAACTGTCCATCTTCTCTTCACTCCTCTCCTTTTATTACACCCGATTACAGCAGGCTGAACTCTAAGTGAGGTTTTCTAATCCAGTAAATAAACAAATCAATAGAGTGCAATGGGAATGAGTGCATAATGAAGATGCAAGTCCCTTGGGGATATTGACGTGCACAGTGCAGTTCTGTGGAGTAGTCTAACATGCCAGAAAACATCTCCATGAAAAAATGGCTTTTAGATCAGAGAGGAAAAAAGGCTCGGTTTACAGTAGAGACTGCATACACCATGTAATTTTGGCAGCCTTCCTGTTGCAAAAGGAGGGGCTGGAGAATGCTGAAGGGATATTTTGGCTAAGTGCATCTCTGCAATCAAAACTTTTATAAAGCATATTAGTTGATGGATCTGCTTATATTAATATTTATGTTCTGTACAAGGTACAGACCTAGAAATGGTCGCTGCCCTCAGGAGTTGATAATTTGACTAAATCATACGGTTCTCTCTTACTAGGGTATCTGTTTCTCTCTGGAAGGATGGGTGAGTGGCAGCTTTGTAGTTGAGAAGATAGTATTATTCTCGGTGCACTGAAAGCAAATATGGCTGGAGTAAGGGACATGTGGGGTTTAGGTAGCATTCAGTGACTTGTGGTGGAGTCGGTGCCCATGAGAATAAAAGGCGTGTGTGTGTGTGTCTCCTCACACAAGACTCCATTGGCTTCTGCCATCATTGTTGTCTTTGTTTTCTTTGCTTCAGGTCTTGATTGTTTGCAGCACAGGCTTGGCGGGGGTTATGCTGCTGAACTACCAGCGGGATTACACAGTGTGGGTGCTGCCTCTTATCATCGTCTGCCTCTTTGCTTTTCTGGTTGCCCACTGCTTCCTGTCGATTTATGAAATGGTCGTGGACGTCCTCTTCTTATGTTTTGCCATTGATACAAAATACAACGATGGAAGCCCCGGTAGAGAATTCTACATGGATAAAATTCTCATGGTAGGTTAGTTTTCCTCCCCTCTTCCTCAAGTCAAAGGAACTCTGCTCTCTCTAAATGCTTTAGTGCAAGCTTCTGATGCCATTCAGCACAGAAATTCCAGGGTCAGCCATTTTGAGAGATCTTTCTCTTGGTCACAGAGAAAGGGACGAGGCACAGGTTGGGGTTGGTTACCCAGGCCAAGAGACCAGACTTGGCTTAGACAGTCCTCAAACAGCTGCACTGACAGCCCTTTCCTGGAGTATGTCTCTGAGCCTGAGTTGATATCAGCACCTCATTTGACAGGGACAAAGTAGGCCCTGTCACAATTAAGTTACAGCAGCCACTGGAGCTGCGCCGCTGTAAGGGTGGCTACGTGAGAGATCTGTGCCGACGAGGGAGAGCTTTCCCATCAACATAATTGAACCACCCCCTTTGAGTGGCAATAGCTATGTTGGCGAGAGAATTTGGACACACTGCCATTTATGCTGGCCCAATTTATGTCTCATTGGGGTGGGTTTTTTCTCCCACATCCCTGAGTGACGTAAGTTTTGCTGACATAAGTGGTAGTGGAGATATGGCCTTAGTTTCACTTCATGTGAAATGCACTCTCATGCATAAGCTACAGAGAGACTCAAATTCAGTTATTCTTAATAGTCTGATTTCTGTAATTTAGTAAAATCACTCTCTCTAATCCAGCATATGAGATCTAGAAACGTGCAGAGAATTGGTGTTTAGATTGTTTACAGTTCTGTCGCCAACTAAGGGGTGCAGTAGATACTAGGGGCATAGAACTCATAAAAAAAAAAAAAAGCTTCTTACATGATGCTTGCACATTTACAATAGAAAGAAGGATTGAAAGACTACAGGACTGTAGTGTATCTGTTGGTCTCTTTAATAGCAGGTCTAATACACTGGTCGCTTCCATTTTAATGTTTTAAAAAAATGGGGAAGGCGATGTCCATGGGAAGAAATAATCTCACAAGATGAACCCCTGGATATGGAATAGTTTTGGGAAGATGTGTGCTATGGGGAAAAGAAGAAGGCATTGCTAGAAGTAAAACAATCCCAGTGTGTTTTTTCTGTTGCAGGAGCGGGAGACAGTTGTAACACCACATACTGTTTTCACTGGGCAGAAAACAGTGGCTGGGATCTGTATTGATTTTGTGCCAGTCATCAGAATGTGGAAGCCAGGGATGGTTGGGGTCATGGTAAATGTGCTAGGCTCTACAGATGGGCTAGTTAGTATTGTCTGTAAGGATTTTCTTTTTATTCTGTATGGGAAATCTGAGTGCCAAAGGGTAAAAGAGAGAGAGGGAGGTGATGGTTCTTGCTTTTGTATTCACTTCTTGGGGCACAAATACCTTTTTGTGACACCAGGGAATTTTATAGGAGAACCATAGTTTGCACATTCCCTAGCTGTACCTCTCAGTATACTGCCAGAGGAAGAACCATTAAGCCACTTGATTTACTTTGCAGGAGTTTGTGGAGAACAGCAGAAAATCAATGAAAGAAGCTGGCAAGGGAGGTGGAGCTGAAGGCAGAGAGCTAAAACCAATGGTAGGTGCAGATGAGGAGGTGGCCATCCTCCAAGAATTTCACTTTTACTTCCTCTCCCTCTCTGTCTTTACTGACTGCACTTCTTCAGGGGAAGTTTTTGTGCTTTGTATCACTCAAGATGTTCTGCTTTTTCTGTTTGTGAGCTTGCCTATCACCTGGATGGCAGAGTTTTTGTCACAGCTGAGACCATCTCCTGTAAAAGTAAGCTGAAAGGAACTGTATCTTGTGAAATAGCAATACAGTGTAAGAATGAAATGAATTGCATTCATGCCCACAACATGCTAAGTGGCATGTACAAAAGACAGTCATCTTATTTTGTAAGATCTGTGAGGCAGAGATTGTAATTAATTACTAGGGTAAACCAATGTAATCCTCTTTCCATGGTGAACTAAATTGTTAATGCTTTGTGCCATATAAAAGCCTGACAGACACTTTGGAGCTGTCTGCTCAAACAATGGGGACAGGCACTTTTGGGGTCACACCAAATGATTTCAGACGGTGGCAGGGGATTGGATACAGTGAGTCCTTTCAACCTGCTTAAAATAACATTTCTCCCAGTTGTTTGTTTTATTGCTAACTATTTATGTTGCTGTTTCTTGCACTCTCTATTTCCATCTACTTTGTCAGACACAGGGACAATGCATCACTTACGCTTCTGAGATCTTAAACATCCCCTGTTTTCACTTACACTGTGCCTGTTTGACAGGCACCGCATGCGAAAGTAGCCTGTAATAAGGAACATCTGTAACTAACACAGATATTGGAGTTATCCATCTTGGTACTTGGAGAACTGGGAGACAGGCTTTCTGTGTATAGAAGACGGGGACTGAACTAATTAGAGATGATTCTGTTAATAGCAACACTAGAACACTGTTTCCTGTCACGCCCATACCTGCCATCGGGTGGGGTTTACGTTGATTCCTCCAACAGTAGGTAGTAACTCTTTTAAATCATAAAAAGTAATGAAATCCAAATAATTTCCTTATAGTAGAAAATGCCTTTTTAACGTGACAATTGTAAAGCCGGGCTGTGCCTGTGTTTTCACTAGAAAGTTGGAATTCTTTCTCTCTGATAAATTCTGTAGCCGTGAGGAGTATTATGCTAAGTTTATTTATACAATCAGTCTTAGCATTCCAGGCTAGGTTAGAAAAAGTCTGTCATGATTATGGGTGCCAAGAGTTGGTTACTGTTGTCATCTTGAGAACCGTGCAGAGGAATTCCCATACGGTTTCCACAGCATATAGACACTTAGTCCGGTGACAGCGGTTTTGTTCACTTACTGTGACCTGTGTGGATTAGTTCAAACTTCCCCTTGCACAGTCTTCTGGAAGGCCACCATTTTAGTCACAACTGACCTTTCTCCATCTTCAAGTATTTGTTTAAGCATCAGTGCTGATGTATTTCTAAATACGTAGATCAAGGAGGTTTTTTCATATGTATGAGCTACCATTTTCTTCAAGGAGTAATTTCAACTAAGTGAATATTTGAAGCTACTGCTGGGATGTTGAGAGCTATCTATGGCTCTGCACAGCTCCCATTAAAATAAGAGGGAATTAGGTGTTCAAATCTGTTAGGCAGCAATGAAAGATTTAACCTAAAGCTTTTTACTCAGCTCCCAATTCCAAGTATTGGCTTACATCAAGTAATGTCCACTTCATAACTAGTGCATGTTGCAGGTTTGAGATGCTAAAGGCTGTTGATCTAGCTGCGCATGCTCAGCACCCTTGGAAGTCGGGCCTTTTTTGTTTTTTTAGGAACGTAACTTTGAGTACTCAAGTTTTGAAATGTTCGCTTTCGGTCCCTTTTAGAGGATTGCTTGAGAGATGGTGTAAGTTGGGGACAGGACGGCAGGAACTTCTACATTGCATTTCCCCTTCTGATACTAACTTTGTTGCCTTGGGCAAATTATGGGGCAGTATTTTCTGGAGTGGCTTCCAGTTTTTGGGTGCCCAATTTCAGCAGCAGGAGTCCACAAAAGCAGGATTCGATCAGCAGTATGGCTAACAAGGACACACAGATCTCTGCTAGTTAATGCTGACCTTTTGGAAAGGATCTAAAAACCTCATGCTTCTGTGTTGATGCCAATCTCTAACTAGTACAGATTGAGATAAAAATCTTCATTTAGGGCAGGTTATCACACATTCACCTACTGTGAAGTTTGTTATGTCTTTCTCTGAAGGCCACTGTCAGAGAGGGTACTGGACAAGATGGACCATCGTTTTGATCTGGTCCAGCATTTCCTCTGTTTCTAAAGTTGAGTACCCAAAAATTAAAGGTCACCTTTGGGAGTTTGGCTCCTCACTGCTTTGCTTTAGATCCTTCATTTATAAAGCAGAGGGAATCTCTCAAGATTAGTTCAGAAATGCAAATGGCTACCTAAAATTACACTTCTTCAAAATCTGAGTGGAAACATTTAGGAGTTGTCAGTTCTTAAGAGACTGTCTAGGTTCAAGAACAAGCGTTTCAAACTTTACTCTTTGTAGTGATCCTTTTGGCTCAATTTCTTCAGTTGTCCTTTGACATTTGTCTAAGACTGTACTGTATGACTTTGTTTTCTAGGCCTCTGGAGCAAGTTCATCTTGAAACTAGCCAGCCATTATGGAACCCATTGACATTCCAAAACAATATATATAAATAAGCAGCCAAAATCAGAAAAGGAACAGGGATTTAATACTTTTTTTAACGATTATTTTTGTGAAACATGTACTCTTTTCATACGGGTGGCTTTTACAAGCAACTTTATCATTGTTCCGTTTTTTAATCATTGTGGTCATGGAAATGTTAAGATTCTTATCTGATTAAGATACAATCTAGAGGAGGAATCACTTATTTAAAAAAAATTAAATCAATACAGTGGGTTAGAGTATCAGATTTATCAGGTGTCCCTCAAAATTGAAATGTAATGGAGAATTATGTTTAAATCAACTCATTTAGGATTTTATAGTTAAACTCAAATATATCAGACTTCTGAGGAGATGCTTCAGATTTAAAAAAAAACAAATTGTAGGTGTTTTAAAAAGAGTTTCAATGAGAGTCATAATTATAACTCATTTGCAGTCAGTCCTTGTACCCACCAGCTCCAATGGGGTCTAGTGGCGTTGCACGTTCAGTTTTGTTTATAAAGTTCAGCTATCAAAATAACCAACTCCTCAGGTATTTAAATGTGGGAGCCCCTGCATTTCTATGAAAGAGAAACTAGAAAATGGGAAAGGATGAGTTTTATATGCAACTGTTTTCCATTTTATTTTTATTTTTCTCTTTGAGTTCAGTAGCCTCCCTTGCACTTCAGTAAGGCTCCTTTGGAGGGTATGGATTCTTCACAAACGAGCAGTTGAACAAACTGGTCCTTAAAACTCAGCCTTAGCCATACTCCTCATGATTCATTCATGACTAGAGGTAAGGATGCTGGGCACATAGAGAGAAACTGTACAAAGAGTACTGTATGTTTTTCATTTAACTCCAGAGAGATTTAGGAAGTGTAAATGTAAATGGCCAGGCCTTGGCTGTTTCCTCATTCATATTTGTATGTATTGTAGCAGATGGGCAAAACAGGAAAGGGTAGATAAACATTTCTTTGGAAATGACACTGCCATGGTATCTAAAGTTATCCAGTAACCATAAGAGAACTTGCTCATTTTTATTCTTGAGTGTTCAGAAATTTTCATTCCTGAAGCTTACCAGATATGAATGCTAATATTCCATTGTTCAGCTTATTGTAATGGTAAATGCTTAGTGTATTTGCTAAGAATTCATGATCTGTTCATGCTGTATACTCCTTTTTGTTACAATTTTTTAAGAAAACTATTTTTGTTAATGTAAAGTTAATATTTCAGAGCAGAATTTTTAAACTTATTGCACTAAATACAAGCTCTGTAAGAATAAATAATGCCTCGATGGTTTGTTCACTCCATACAAGAAAATCTTTTGAAAGAGAGCAGCCCTTCCAGCTAAGCTTGACAAATGGATTAAAGAGGGGTGTGTGGAGAAGCATATTATTAATGCCACCAGGCTTTTATCCGCAACTGTTTGCTTATGTGCTTCCTTTCAAAGGATCAGACCTTTAAACTGCTGCCGAAGGTAAAAAGCATCCTGTATTTTTTTAATTAATGAGTGCTCTTAACAGTTCCGGTGGTAGCTAACAACTTCTGTTTTCTTTCTAAAAGTCATTTGATACTTCAATTTTTTTCAGACTTCTTGCAATAAAAATCAGGATTAATAAAAAGGATTTACTCTTTTCATAACCCAAACCAAACAGCATGAATAAACTGTAGCTGTTTGAGGGGGAAAAACTGGCTTAGGCTCTGATCCTGCAAACACTTATGCAGCTGTATAGCTTTATTCACAGAAGTAGGTCCTTTGACTTCAACAGGACTGCTTGGGAAAACAAAGTTCTGCACTTGTGTAAGCAGTAACTGGATCAGGGCTTTAGTCTGGGATTTTAATTGGAGCACTGGTTATGTCTCTCAATGTAAATTACATACATCTGTCAGGACCTCTAGGAGATGTTAGAGCAGCCTTAATTTGTGCACAGAAGGAGTTTCATCTGCATAAGTGGCCAAAAGTGCAATGGCTCAGCTGTAGCTCTGGAATATGGACACAAAATACTTGCATAAATCTGTGGGGTTTGGCAGCAAGTTAAATACTGGCTCAGCAGGATCAGAGAATTTGGATTCTAAAGCTAAGGAAAGGATTTGTCATGTATCTAGCTGCTCCACAGAAGCTGCAGTTTACACCCTGTTTCTGAAGATATCATTTGATGGGCCCAGGCGGAAGTCTTGGGTTCTGCTCACTTTGATGACCTACCATCAGATTTCTGCCAAGACAAGTTCCACAAGTTTGGATTCTCTGCTCCCTGGAAGCTGTGGGGAGGATGCTTTTCCGTTAACTTACAACTGGAACTGTAATCAGAAACAAATTTTGTATTTTTGTATATCTTGCCTGTGCACCATTTTTATAACAGGGCCTGTTTTACAAATAAATTGGTTTTATTATCACAGCGTGTAGAAGTTATGGACAGCACTTTTGTATGGGTAGCAATCATTTTCAAACGTATCTATCATTATAAAGTTCTTAATCAAGTCATGCGTACCCTTCCTTAGTGTAGGTGCAGCATGCATAGCTTTTCAGTTACAGAGTAGGGTCATGCCTTACAGAACTATCGCACATGCCCTGGCTGTTCCAAAGCATTCCTTTCCTATGCTGGCTTTCCAGTGGCTCTTCAGTGTTTTGGATGCTCTTTGAAACTTGCATTTGTGGCAGACTACAAGCTGCCCTCTTCCTTTCTAGTCCCTCCTTTGTGTGTGGAGAGAGAGTGATAAACAAGTCTCTAGAGAAAGCTGCTTGGAGAGTAAGTTCTGAAAATGAAAGTAGGAATATGAGTTCTCCTGCAGGAGAATCTGTATGTGGCAGCTGAGATGCTGGCCACTGCCAGTGATAAAGGATTTAGACACTTCTTATCCGGTTATCAAGGCTCATGTCAGTGCTGCCATTCCCTGCTGCACTAGGAAATACTTACTCGTGAGGGGTGGCTGAGAAGGGTAAAGTTGGGGAAGCCATCTCCTTAGGATGCCCCTGAAGCTTCACTCTGCCTAAACAAGAAGGGTTAGAGATTCAGCCAGGTCAGCTTGGATTTAAAATCTTAGCCTGGGTGAATGAGAGCATATTTGGATTGTAGCCCGTTATGCAACATAGTCCTTGCTTTGGTCACTTGGGCTTGAAAGACCAGAAGGCTTGTCTGCTACACCTCAGGTGGAGGCCAAGCAGTGTCCAGCTCCTCTTGCCTCTCCCTCTTCTTTGAGGAAAATGTGCTGGCTGCAGAAAGAACACATTCAGAGCAGGTCTACAGTACAGGGCAAAGTAGATGTATCTTAGGTCCAGTCACCACAGGCTGGGGGTCAATTGAAGAAACTCTCCTGGTGACTTCCATTACACTTCTCTTTCCAGTTGAGTACCAGAGTTGAGCGAGAACAATCAGTAATCGACTTATTGGGTCTAGTGAAGACCTGCTAAATCGACCACCGGGGGATTGATCACTGTAACACCAACCCCCAGAAATTGTAGACAAGCCCTCACTAGAGGAAATTCTCTTGTTTCTACATTTCTCTTTCAGCATAAGGGCACCGAGTGGCAGAGTGTCAGCTCCCCGTTTTCCCTCTGACCTCAGCATGTGCCAAAGGCATTCTCACTTTCCCAAGGAGATCACCTGGCCTGAATGGAGTGATTGAAGGTGCTTTCCCACCCTTTATTCTGAGACCATCCTCTCTTCCTCACATTCGTTGCAGTCATTGCACACACCATGTCTAGGAGGAGATACTGCCACTTCCTAGATCTCAGTGCTGCTCCACAGGTAGGCTCTAAGCCAGTGATGCAAACAACACAAAATGCATCCCCTGTCCCTCCTCTTAGTTTGATTCCTAAAGTTGCACCCAGTGTGCCCCGAGGCAGTGTTGTGTTTTTATGCACAGCTTTCATTTGGCTCTGTAGCTCAAGAAAGGCTTGTTTTTAGTGTGACCAAGAAGGGAAGCACCTAACTGGGACTCGCTGCAACCTAGAAAATTTGGTTACGGCCCCCATTTGCTCACAGCCAATCTAGGGCTTCCTCCAGTAGTTTCTGTATAACCCCCTCCGCTGGCAATCACTGCCTTTCGAAAGGGCTTTCCCCACAAAGAAGCAACTCCCTTGCAACAAGATGCCTCTCTCTATTTAGAATGTTAGACCAGAGTCCCAGCGGAGTCAAATGTTTGACCAACTGATTCGCCAGGACTTGTTTCTTTTTGACGTGCCCTCGTGACATGCACTTTAATGGCTTGCTCCGAACAGTTAAAATGATTCTATGAATGTATGTTGTGGATTCAAAGTCAGATGCCTATAGCAGACTTTTGTATAGTATATAATCACCAAACAGTTATCCTTCTGGTCTTACATGCATATCGTACCTTGTATTGCGTAGTAGTCCTTGAAGAAGCACTATGGACCAGATGAAGAGTGGGTATCTAACTTGAAGGGCCCAGTTTTGAAAGTCTTGGCCTGTGCTTTTACAGTCACTATTTTCCTAAATCTAAGCATCAGTTTCCTAACTTCTTGGTTGATCTGGCCCTGAGCTACGTTTAAGGCTGAACGAGGCCTGCAGTTTTTCAATTTAATATTCCCAAACCCAGCTCTAAAATGAACAAACGTGTCTGAAACACATTGAAACTCTGCTAACACAGACATCAGGTGAAGTCACTTTTTAACTGTATTTTTAAAACAATGTATTCATGCTTGCTGTTTTCTTATTACCCTAACGGACAGAGACAAGTGTTTCATATGCTGTCTACCACCTGTGTTCTCAAGCTGCTTTCCTTTATGAAGAGAGAGGGTTGGATTCTCAACATTTTTGCCTATAGCCTGGGATGTGTTATGAAAAACATTGAGAACTATTGATCTAGCGCAGTGCTACATTTTAACTTCAACATGGCAGGAGAATGCAATCAAACCAAGACAGTTTTCAGTGATATTTGAAAAGAATTTTCTATTAACATTAAGCTATTTGACTCAATTTATTTTTAAACTGATTTAGTCCCCCTAACATTCTCTTAAAGAATGAAATCGCTTTTGAACAATTAAAACCCTTTGGGCAAGATTTCCCCAAAGGGGAAAACATGCAAAGTATAATGCTCTTCATCTAGCTGGTTTCAATAGGAAATTTCAGAGGAATAAGAGGCGATTGTCTGGAATTTCCATAGCGAATCAGCCAAAATCCTGTAAGAATAGTTGGTAGAAAATCTATTTAAAAAAAAAAAAAAAAGCAAATTACCAAGTACCTTAACAGAGACCTAAGACTGCTGCAAGCTTCTGGCAGAACCATTTCCGGGCCTGAAAACTGAACTGCAATGGTTGTAAATAAATTTCAAGAATGCTTTGACCTCAGAAGTATTTGGAAGACATAGGCAGATTAAATTTCAGGCAGTAGACAATTTTAAACTGCCTTAAAGGATTCTCTATTTAAGCTGTAGCAGTTAAAGGCATCACTGACCAGTAAAACAGTAGTGCTTTCATCTCTTCTAAGTTATTAACTTGCACAAGATATTAACTTGCACAATATGAGATGCTGCTTCTCCGGGCAGGTAAAAATGTGTTTTGCTGGGATTCTCAGAAGAATTTAGGAACTCCAATTCCTGTTGAAGGTCAAAGGGAACACCAAACCTCACTCTGTGAGCCTCCTTTATTCCTAATGTAAAAATACAGCACTTACTATAATGTTGGGATTGGCTAGATCTTTACCAGGTGAGTGAAAGTCAGGTGTAAGGTAGAGGAACGACACAGCAGAAAAAGGCCAGTGAATAAGGGCTCTTTGATGTGGAGTTATATTCCTAACAAGAGCAATGCAGGTTAACACGAGCAGAAGAAAAAGAAGCCTTCAGCTTTCCTTCCCTGAAACATCTGTGCAAAGACAGATGTGGAGGGGGAGATGAGCTGCAGTTAACACTTGGTTCAGTAGGACCCAGGTAGTCAGCCTATGCCTGTTTCACTGGCGTTATTCATGTTTGTCACCAGTGCCTGGGTTAGACCCTGCCTGCTCCCAGGGAAGTCACAGGGAGTGTCACCCTAGCATGTAGTGGGAGCAGAAGCAGGCCCTTACTCCTATTCCTTAGACAGATGGGGAAGAGACTTGTGCATGGTGCATTGTAAAACACATCTGAGTGGGGCTTGGTTTACAAGAAGCCGTTTTGAAGGATGTTCTCTTTGTAACAGACTTGTTAGACAGCAACTCAGCCAGAACGTCAGAAGTCCTCAAATCTTCCTTGAAAGACTTCACCTTCTAAGGAGTCCACCGTTCACTCTAGTTGAAATCAAAATGTCCCGTGCTGCCAAGGAAGGGAACTCTGCCAGTCTGGCTGGGGGAACAGTTTCTTCCCAACCCTACCCATGGCAATGAGTTACACTTCAAATGGCTTGTCTATTGTACAGGCTGGAAACGCTAGAAAAGAAGAGCTGAGAGAATGGATAGAAAAACACAGACCTACCGTAGCACAGTTATTACATCACCGTGGTCTCATGCTGCACCAAAAAGACTGGGACTTGCTGGCTGGCTGGTGGGGCCAACCACAACTCTCTGTCCACAGTAAATTAGGGTCTATGTTTTGCTCCAACAGGGCTGTAGGTGCTCTTTAATGCCCCTGCTCTTTAACAAGTAGGGAAATGGATGACCAGTACTGTCTGTGTTTATTCTTAGAGGTGAGGCGAGGTGTGGGTAAGACTAAGGCAAGGAGAAAGGGGAGGCACACGACAGAATAGTACTGCCCTTACATTTTCTAACACTCATTCTTACAGGGTCAGATCTGCTGCTGATGTTAATGGAGCTCTCGAGGCAATGGTGTTGCACTGATTTACACCAGCTAAAAATCTGGCCCACAGCCGTGTTTGCTTCCACACTCACCGTGCAGGCTGTAGTTGTTGCCCCCTTGGTATCACTGTGAGAGTGATGGGAGAAAGTAGGTGGTCGAGAGGAGACACAGCTCCAGAATAGGAGTGGGTTAGAGCCCTCTGGCTCGGCGCTACAATTTATCATAGAATCACTGAATTCTAGAACTGGAAGGGATCTTGAGAGGTCATCAAGTCCAGTCCCCTGCCCTCACGGCAGGACCCAATACAGTCTAGATCATCCCTGCCAGGTGTCTGTCTAACCAGCTCTTAAATATCTCCAGTGATGGAGATTCCATGCCCCTCCTCCCTTCCCCAGGCAATTTATTCCAGTGTTTAACCACCCTGACAGCCAGGAAGTTTTTCCTAATGTCCAACCTAAACCTCCCTTGCTGCAGTTTAAGCCCATTGCTTCTTGTTCTATCCTCAGAGGCCAAGAAGAACAAGTTTTCTCCCTCCTCCTTGTAACACCCTTTTAGGAACTTGAAAACCACTATCATGTTCCCCCTCATTCTTCTCTTGTCTAAACTAAACAAGCCCAGTTCTTTCAATCTTCCCTCATAGGTCGTGTCTTCTAGATCTTTAATCATTATTGTTGCTCTTCTCTGGACCTTCTCCAATTTCTCCACATCTTTCTTGAAATGTGCTACCTCCTTCCTCTCCAATAGCCTCCTGTTTCTTTCCGCTAAGCCTATGTAGCATGTGCTAGGCATCCTGGATAAGTCGGGGGTTTACAGCATCCAGCCCTGCCTGCGCCCACCTCCCTTCCGTGGAAGGGGGCTACCGGGGCCCAAGGTGTGGCTAGGAATCCTGCACTAGTTACCATAAGATGAGCTCTCTGCTGCTTCCTACCATTGGTGCACCTTGATCCTCCTCTGCTACCTAAAGAAACCGGTTGGCCCTTGGAACAAAACAGTAAAGAGACGTCTACTTCTACCGGCCAGATGGGCATTGCTAGAGCCCTTCCGAGCTGAGTTTCGTAGGCATAAAGGAGGTCCACAGATAGCCCACAGAATTTTCTCAGGGCTAAGAAAGACTATGTACCATTGCAGAGTGACACAAGTGTTGGTTTTCCTCTTTGATGCTTTTTCAGGCAAGTAGGCAATAAGGAAAACATCCCAGCAGATTGGCATTATTTTTGTACTGGCTGGATTGTTCCGCTGATAATTACTGTGTTTGACGTTGAACAAGGGGCGGGTGGGGTGTGTGTGTGTGTCAAAATCTGTTTGGAAATGCTGGTGTTACAGCCCAAACATGGCTTAAGTACTTGCAGAGGACACGGTTACAGTCTTTCCCCCTACTTCATCCTGGTTTAGATCACACTTCCATCTAAAAGGGGAATCAAATCCTTGGTGTGTATTAGCAGTGAATGTTGAATCTTGCTGGTCCATTTACTAAGAAGTGCTCTTCTTTCCAATGGAAGGCCACCTCCTTTTGGAATAAAACTAGTGAACGTGACGCTGTTCATTGTTGTCTGAGAACCTGAAATGTGTCGTAATGAAAATTGTATATGGGGGAAGGAAGGGAAATTAACAGTTCTGATCTAATATTAGATTTTCTGTGTAAACTGACTGTGGCAGAATACTGATGCAAACTGTATTTTAGTCTAACAAATGTATAGAATTTTTTTATGTATCAGAATAAAGTTTTATAGGAAAGACTTTTTCATGTTTACTCTGTTGGCTGGTAAGATGCTTTCCCTAGCAGGATGGGTTAGTAGTAGGGTATACCTGGGTTTGATGGGCAGGTGTGGCTCTGGATTAAGCTTCCCCAAAGGTATGTGTATTAAAGAGATTAGAACTTCAGTTTGTTATTCCTCATGTTTCACACACACCCCTTTTTCCAGGTGTGTCCAGTCCCTCTCTGAAATAACACATTTTCAAGCAAATGAGCATGTTACTTTAATGCCCTCTGGCCTCTCATGTGAGACCAAGCTCCTCATTGTAGTATCTCCTGACTAGTCACAAGTGCACATGGAGCTCTCCAAGGGTTGTCATTCCATTGTTAGGTGCTGTGCATGTACAAAGACATGGTCCTTGTGTCACCATCCCAGTTCCACAGGGCTTTCCACATGTGCTTTACTAGGAGCTTCACGGCACATTTTAAACCAGATCAAACTTCAAGAGGACAAGTGGTGGACCAACGATGGGGGTGAAGAGAGGCAGCATAATCCTTCAGATAGGAAATTGGACTGGGAGCCAGGAGACGGGCGTTCTCTACTACAGCTGGCTGTGAGACCTGGAGTGAGTCCGTGCCTCAGTTTTTCCATCTGTAAAATAGGGGTAATGTTCCCTTCCCCCCCCCCCCCCCCCACGTTCTGGGGCAGTAAATGTGACACCCCCTCTAAATTCTTTGAAATCATCAGAAAGACGTTCTATCAAAGGTAACTTTCATCCGATCTGAGCACCTCAAGGAAAAGGCAGGTTCAGTGGGAGCCGGGAGGTCTTTTCCTTTTCCCCGCATGATAGCTGTACATTTGCTCTTTTGTTGCTGCCATGTTCTTAATAGAACAAGCCATGCAGAACCGTGTTTCCTCCCTCCTCCCCCCCCACACACATTATCCTTTATTTACTGCAAATGCAATGCTTCAGAGGTTTTAATTGAACTGGGAGCCATTGCCAACTCAAACCCTGGGGTTAAAACCATCATGAAGAATCACTAAATACATTTAGGAGGCATAAAGGACTGATCAGCCAATCGGAGTGCTGGACTCCTGCATACAGATGGGGCCTCATGCTGTGGAACTAACTACCCCTAAATTAGTCCATTTGAACTGGGAAATTCCATTTTCAAGTGACACTAAGGGACCAAACAGTCTCAGTTGTACAACTGCATGTGCATGTGCACGTGTGCGCACGAGCAAGCCGGGGGGTTGCGGGCACACACCAAGAGTGTACTAGGTACTCAACAGAAAGGTAAGACAGCCCTGGCCCAGCCTCTCACTCCACACAACACAATCTATTTTTACTTTGTGTGTCCGTGTGTTGTAATTTCTCTGACGATGTCCCAAGGCC
Source organism: Pelodiscus sinensis (assembly GCF_052426305.1). NCBI lineage: Eukaryota > Metazoa > Chordata > Testudines > Trionychidae > Pelodiscus > Pelodiscus sinensis. The sequence goes on from NC_143057.1 coordinate 6,157,469, forward strand.
ACCACTGTCTGGCTCAAGAGTTTCTCCTTCACTTGGTCTGTGACGAAGCGGCTTGGCTTGACTTCCTGGTTGTTACTGCCTGGAACCAGAATAATTCACGTGCTGCCCTGTCATATCAATTGGGGTGGAGGAGGGAAGAAATGCATAGATGGAGGTCAGGCAGAAATCAACTGGCTCCCGTTGAGCTTTGGATGTGTCAAGACTTCAGGACAAGGCTGTAAGCCAGTCGCTGGCTGGCTCGCCCATCTGCCTCAACTCCCTCTGCGGCATCGCTGCTTCTGGCCCCACGCACGGCCCAGGGAAAGCAGCAGCGATGCCGGCGTCTGAGCCCAAAGAGCCTTGCAGCTCTGGGGTGAGAGGAAAAGGGAAGGTGCAGAGATGGGCCTTGGGAGATCTGGAGGGGGGTTGGAAGGGGAGACCCGAAATGGAGGACAGACTTGGGGCTTGACCTATGTCAACTTGGAGGAAGCCTGTGATGCAGGTGCAGAGATTGGGGAGCAGAGGGTTAGACCTAAGAAGATGAAGCCCAGGTGGAGAAATAGATGGGTGGGACAGATGTATGGAAGGGTGGGTGCCAGAAGCTGAGGGAAGGAAGGGGAGCGAGGTACAAGGATGAGGGAAATGGTTTAGGGAAAGAATGAGAAGAGGATAAGGGGAAATGGTGAAAACCAAGAAAAGGGTAACAGGCGGGAGAGCAAGAGTATGGAGTAAGGAGACATGAAACACGGAAGGTACCCAAGGAGAGCACTAGATGTGAAAAAGCACCAGTGCACACCGCTGCCTCGTTCCGGAGCGCACAGAATTCCACAGCCAGCATGCTCTATGAGCAATGATCAGCGTTTGACCCTGGGTCTCACCGTCTGAAAAACAAGCCTGATGATTGACTCGACCAACAGGGGCATACTGCAGCTATGGTGATATCAAGACCAAATCTGTACCTCTGGTCTTAACATCTACAACTATGTGACTCACTAGAATAGCTCCTTAAATGCCCACTTTGTGCTCAGGGTTGTATCTGCAACCCTGACAAAGCATCAAAGGAAAGAAAAATAGAGTTACAAAATAGAAATCATGGAAATATAGGACTGGAAGGAACCTCCAGAGGTTGTCTAGTCCAGCACATGCACATGCCCTGAGGCAAGATTATGGATACTTACGCTTTTCTGGACATGTGTTTATCTTGTTTTTAAAAACTTTCATAAATCTCTGCCTTTTTTTAGAATAACCCTCAGACTGAAAATACCCAGAGACTCCTATGCCACCAAAATAAATAACAAATATGAACGGTTTTCAGGATGGAAGTCAGACCTTCCAAGAACTTACTGTAGCCAAACTGCTGTTGAAATTCAGCCTCTGAAGCAAAACAAGGAACATGGTTCTGTTCTTGAGACACTGTTTCTTCTTTTTTCCCCAAGGCTGTATCTAGACTGGCAAGTTTTCCGCAAAATCATCTGCTTTTGCAGAAAAACTTGCCAGCTGTCTACACTGGCTGCTTGAATTTCCGGAAAAGCACTGACGATCTCATGTAAGATCGTCAATGCTTTTCCGGAAATACTGTGCTGCTCCCGTTCAAGCAAAAGTCTTTTTCCAAAAGACTTTTGCGCAAAAGGGCCAGTGTAGACAGCTGAGATTTGTTTTCCGCAAAAAAGCCCCGATTGCGAAAATGGCGATCGGGGCTTTTTTGCAGAAAACCGCGTCTAGATTGGCCACAGACGCTTTTCCGCAAAAAGTGCTTTTGCGGAAAAGCATCCTGCCAATCTAGACGTGCTTTTCCAAAAATGCTTTCAACGGAAAAGTTTTCCGTTAAAAGCATTTTCGGAAAATCATGCCAGTGTAGACGTAGCCCGAGAGTATTAGCCAAGCTGTGCAACTGGGGCCTGAGCTACTGCCCTCAGTTGGGGGCTTTTGTCTCATATAGAGCCTTAGGTCTACGTCTCTGCTAACTTAGCTAGCCCTCATTGCAGCAGTACCAGAGTCCCTCACAACTTTCAGCACATCTATCTGTACAATCTGCCTGGTGCAGGGAACTGAGGCCCAGCGCTTCAAACGCTATTAATGGGACTTAGTACCTAAATATTATTGCCCATCTGGGCCTAAGTCCATGACAGCAGAAAAGCTGATTCCCAGATTAGTCCAGGTCTGCAGGCCATCCCTGCAGTCTCCCATGTTCTAACCATGAGGTCTTTAGATTAAAGCAGGAGCATGTGACTTGAGACCCATGTCTGAACCTGAGATTTGGAGAGAGGGGACCAGACCCCTCCCATCTACTTCCCCCTCTGACATCAATACCCAAGATCTGTTTTGTTGCCCAGAGTTTTTATTCCTCTAGGACTCTGCATTTCAAGTGGGAGCTCTGCTGTCTACCACCTGTCAGGAACGTAATTTAAACAGAAGGGCCTTTTGTCATTATTTCTGGGACTGTGGCTGACTCAGGGCTGTGATTTCATGTCCAAGGCATTCTAGTGTGAAATACCTGTTCAGCCATTTATTTGTCTCCTACCTGATTACTGTCTGCTCGGGTGGCTGGATAAATCAACTCAGAGGATTCTGTCGACCGTCTGATGTCGGGCATGGGAAGTTGTATTGGACTGAAAAGTCTGTTCCAACATTAGATTTTCTTAAATTTTAGTGCATTCAAGCATCAATTATAGGAAATTGAAAAGTATCAAATGTATCAAGTGACAGAAATAAAAGGAAAGTAATATTTAACAAGGCTCAAAAAAGAACAGAAATATTCATAGAGACTAGCTCCATCACTGGCTGTTAGCTAAGATGGGCAAGGGATGCGCAGTACATTTACATTAGATTTCCTCATTTGAGGAGCAGCTACTCACTGAGCAACAACACAGGTGAGTAGCTGCGAGGAATGGTGGGAGCTGGGAGGTAGGGAGACCTGAAACACCCCAGCCAGCTGACTGTGGCTTTCAGCTGAAAGAGGCTGCCCTGCGCTCCAGCTGATCGGCAGCTTCTCCTCTGCGCCTACCGACGTGGAGCTTGATGCAGCCTGGCTGAACGCCATGGCCAGCTGGCCGGGCAGCCACTTCTCTTTCTTCCAGCACGGCTGCCCTGCGCTCAGCGCAGAGGCTGCATCTAGCTCCAGCTGTGCTGGAGCAAGCTTCCTGGGCTGAGCGCAGGGCAGCCGGGCGGGAGAGAAGAGAAGCGGCTTCCCGGCCAGCTGGCCATGGCACTTAGCCAGGGTGCACCAAGCTCCATGTGGGCAGGCACAGAGGGGAAGCCACCTGATCAGCAGGAGCGCGGTTCAGCCTCCTCCGGGCTGAAGGCCACAGCCTGCTGGCCAGGCAGCTTCTCTGCACCAGCCCACGTGGAGCGTGGTGCACCCTGGCTGAGCACCACTTCCAAATGTTGAAAAACTTCTTCCAAATGTTGGAAAAACCTTTTTAAAAAAGCAGCAGTATAAGGATTGGGGATAGCAAGTGATGGAGAGGAGGAGAATAGAGAGGGTGGGGCTTCAAGGAAGGGGCGGGGCAGTAGATCTTGGTGTGGTCTGTCATTTAAAAAGTGATCTTGGGTGTAAAAAGGTTGGAGACCACTGCTCTAGGGCATCTGCATTGGCCACTGTTGGAAGACTGGATGCTGGACTAGGTGGACTATTGGTCTGACCCTGTATGGCCGTTCTTATGCTGGTCCATGATGGTGGTTTCTATACTGTTATACAAATGATAATAAAGGGTGTTATCTAAGGATGGAGAGGTTTGCTGTTTTAAAAAGAAGCAAACCCCTGCTAGAAATGCAGGTCTGATTTACCCTGATTTACACTGAAGCCAGCTTGACAGCGAACCCTGAATGAAAATGGACGTGATAGTTACACTATGTAGAACAGTTTCATTTTTTTGTTTCCATCTACACTATTGCCAGTGCCAAGCAGTCCGAGATCATGGATCAACCCCTCCCCCAAGATCATGAGTTTAACTTGAAAAAATAATTCACATTTGTAAAAATAATATAACTGGGGTTCTTTTATATTTTCCTTCCGTTTTTTTGACTCTTCTGCGGTGATGCACTCCAGCTTCCCTTCACAGCCATCAGGGCTAGAAATTTGCTTAACACACATGAAAAAAGAAAATCCAAGGTTCTTGCAGCCTCACATGACTGCAAGAGCAGGGTAACAAGAATTATCAGGAACACTGGCATCGCTGAAAACTTTTGGGCAAAAAGCTCTTTGTTCAGGGTCAGTAACCCCAGGCTTTGAATCAAGGGATGAAAAGCACCCAACCCTTGTCTGAGTTACCCAGGAAGTCCTCCAATTTAAAAAAAACAAACAGCAGAGACAAGATTTGACATTCCTGGTATTTCTAAAAAGCAGCAGAAAAACCATTTCTCTTTCCCCTCCAATATATCTAACCATTCACTCACTCATCCTCAGGCTGTCTTTCATGTGCAAGTGTGTGTGCAAATTGGGCACACAATTACTGCATTAGTGCAGCTAATACCAAAGTGACATGGGTAATTGCATAAGCAAGTTAAGCACCCAGCAGGAGGTGCCTAGTTTTGAAAGGCTAGCAGTGATTCTGGGGTGTCTGTGACAAATATCTTGCACTGAAACAGTCTGGGGTTCATTTAGAAAAATACGTCTCCCTTTTGCTGAGTGAAATGGTTAATTGTCCTTCCAAAATGCCAGCGCCAGTCCCCATCCTGCCAGCTGCGTTCTGTCATTGTGTTTCAGCCGGAGGGCGAATCTCATGACAAGGGATGTGCAGCATCGTGTTTCTGGATCTTTGCAGCTTCCTCTTTTCTCATTCCCTTGCTTCTGTAATCACAACATGCAATGATCATAAAAAAGCTGGCAGGAATTAAAACTATTCCAACTAAATAGCCAATTAGCCAGCCACTGCATTGCAAGTTGGGCATGAAATAAATAGCCTTGAGCTAGCGCGGGCAATTAAGAAATAAAATTGGTGCTATGATAAAGCACCTTTCTGATCTATGAAGCCTGGCTCCAGCAGAGTCACAGACATATCACTAAACACCAAATCCAGGTTTCCTAAAATATAGGCCACTAGATGCTTTACCCCACGTTGCTTGGGTTCTCACCTCAATTTTTGTTTTTTGGAAGCAATCCCATTCCAGGCACATCCTGTTTTCCAGGCACAACCAAACCCTGACCTTGCCTTAAGCCCACATTTCTCAAACTGTGGGTCCTGACCCCCTAATGGGTTGCGAACAACTTGGAGGGGGGTTGCGGTATCACAAAGTTTGAGAACCCCTGCCTTAAGCTATGATCAGAGGAAGCTGTCTACCAAATTTGGTGGTCCTAGCTCTTACCATTTAGGAGGTGTTTGTGGACAGACAGACACAAAGGACTATCTCAAATATAAATATGTTAGCTTAAAAAACATTAAAAATACACTAGTAATTAATTTTCCTCCTGGAGCAGGTTATCAGTGTGAAGGAAATGGCCATGGTTATAAAGAAGGAATGTTGTGATCTAACTTATGTTGGAAGGGCGTTTACTCAATTTAGCACCAAGTCATGAGGAACTCAAATATGCTGGTCGTCCCCTTGGCTTCACTGAAGTTTAACATTATGCCCATATTTACAGTCCCTGCTGGCTCATGACCTTTGGTGAGAGAAATACCAGGGTAATGGACACACACACTAGTTTTTTGCATCCATGGCAATTACACCCTATTTACACCCGTGTTTCCGCAACCTGGTTCATGTAGCAGCTGGGTGCCACACAGCATTAAAATCCCAATGGATACAGCCGATGGGCAGCCCTCTCCTTACTCAGCTAAAACACCAATTGAAGTCACTGAGGGAGTGAGAGTTTCATCCGTCGGCAGCATCAATGCCACAATACATCCCAGACCACCAGTGTAAATTATCATTTGTGTGGGGAAGGATGTTAAAAAAAAATTGTAGATGTTAAAAAAAAAAACACTGTAGCTTTAAACACTTGCTTAGCGGGAGAATAAGGGTACGGTTTGGCCTATTTTAGAGTCGCTGATCCTCAATGAAGGGAAACAACCACCATGTTAGTGAAGTACGACACAGACTCTGGTGGGAGGTATAACCCCACACCTGTGGGCACCTGGAGAGGAGACAGGTAATGAAGGCTTAGGCCTAGCAGGGAGGATCAGACTGGCTGGTTATTAAAGGAAGGAGAGATACAAAGGAGCTGGAGAGTTATAGGCTTTCCCCCCGGCGGATGATGACAGCAAGAGGAACTATGGCACGTCCAAGCCTTGAGGCAGACAGCCTGGAGGGAGACTGGGGAAAGGACTCCCTGGAGAAACCTGGTGGCTACTCAGTCCTAGGAAGAGCTGGATGTCTAAGAAGAAAGAAGGGAGAGCTTCTCAGCAAAATGCTTGCAAGGATTTAAGGTGGGACAAATAACACCCTTTTCCTTCAGCTTGGAAGCAGCTGCTGGACCGTTTTTGTCCAAACTTGTCCTGAGGTAGATGGATTCTAACTGTGTGGCAGCGTGAGAAGCAGGACTGATCATGGAATTTGCCTGGTAACGCTCAGCAAAGGAAGGGGCTCAGCAGACCACCCAGAGGAGGGAGATAGCAGTTGCTACCGGAGGGTGAGACCACTCAAAGGGTTTATCCGGAGCCAGTTCCTGTTTCCACATGGCTGGGAGTGTTGAGTCCCCACATGAAATCCCTGTAGGCAAGCAAGCCTCACCTCCAGCACACTGGTATTACAGCACCACAGCTGGCAGCCCTGAAAAGAGCAAAGACTTTCCAGGACACACACTGGGGGCGGGATGTGGCACCCTGAATGATCCCCGATGGGTGCATGGCAGTGTCACCTTGAATGCTGACGGGCAAGGTTTTGTTTCCTGTTTGTTACACTCAACTTTTTTTTTTTTATTATTTTTCTTTTACAAGACTTGGACAACTGTGGCCTCAGCAATCTCCTGTACAGTAAATCCCTGACATCATTAACGGTCTCCTCCATCCCATTTCAAAAGGGCCTGACTGTCAATATTTGTTGCCCGTTGCCTGTGGTGCAGACCCCTGACCTGATCTCCAAGCCAGAGGTGCCAGGGCCTATGAGAGCTGCGATCGATGCTAGCAGATAAGGAGCTCGTCTTTGACTGGCTTAGCCCAAAATCAGGCGAGAATGCACCACTCTCCCTGCAATAGCTTGGCTGAGATGTGACCTGGCCCGTTTTTGTCCTCGCTTGTGGGGCTTAGCTTATCAAAACGCAGCATCCCCTCTGGTTACCAAATGAACATGCCAAAGGTCATTGTGCTCCAAGACATGGCATGAAGTTAGCCTTCTGGATACAGCCTGTCTGTTCCCTTCGTGCACGCATTAGATTAACCCTAAAATACTTCACAGAGTCCTCTTGGGAACACTCTCAGTCACCTCCCTTCTATGGAAACCCAAGTGTCCGTGTGTCCAAGTATCTCTCTTGTACCCTGGTTTCTTCTGCAGTTGGGCTCCACTAGTTGGCGCATCACGCTACCGAAAGATCTAGCAAGTTAAGGGCTTGATCCTTCGACTGAATGGCTCCTGAGTCAGCCCTGGGCATCTTGCACAATCAGACCTCGAAGAGGTCCAAAAAAGTCACTTTTCAATGTTCTGAGCCACATGCCGATACTGCTTCAGCCTTCCCTGCACAGGCTTGCCAACAACCAGAGTGCCCCCTGCCTTTTCCTTTTTTAGACTAGAAAGGACGTAGATAGGGAGACTCCCATACATACCAGCCTGACAGGATGCAATGAGCGGACATCTCACATTCTCCTGTGCCTCCTCAAAAGGCACCACCAGCACTGAAATACCGTGTCTTGCTGGCAAGGGACTCCGTGTTTTGGAGTCCTTTGCCAGCACAAACATACCTGCCTTGCTTCTGGCATGTGGCCTTAGGCTTTTGTGGGATTTCTCAGGGCAGTTTCCAAAATCCAGCTAAAGCGGGTGTTTCTCAAACTGTGCTCCATGGAGCCCCAGGGCTCCGCGAGACATCTCCAGGGGCTCCGCGAGGTTGACAAACTGGAAACATCGATAGGTACAGCACATACAATCAGTGGACCTCTGGGGCTCTGCATAAATTTTTACACATGTAAAGGGCTCTGGAGCCCAAAAAGTTTGAGAACCACTGAGCTAAAGCAATAGAGAGTAGGGCTGGAACAGACACATGGATTCCAGACAAGAGTTGAGAGCCCACACTGTGCAGTGATATTTGCATATGGAGACTATTTTATTTTCCTGGGGAGAGGGGGTGAAGGCATTTCTTTCATGTCACTTAGATCACATAGTACAGAAAAGTGGCAGGGGCTAACGTGTGACCTGCCAAGATGAAAAATCACAGGCTTTTCACTTTGCCACAATTAGGCAAATACCCTCAAAAGCCTGATGAGCCGACCATGTAGACAGAAGAAACTGCTTCTGCATGGTCTCACAACACCCTCTGCTGGACAGTTCACAGATTTGGAGCCAAGGAGCAGCACTCAGGATTCCTGGTGAGTAGGAATGAGAGGAGCTGGTGAAACAATTGGGAGAACAAAAAGCAGTACAAGCAGTCCCCGAGTTATGCGGATTGGGCTTTCTCGCCCCGGAGCTCGCAGGCAGCGGGACCGCCCAGAGCGCAGCGGTCCTGCCACCTCGACCTCCGGGGCGAGAAAAGCTGCTCCGGGTGCCCCTGGTCTGCTGGGGACCGTCTCCAGCAGACCAAGGACACCCGGAGCAAAACCGGGGAGGCGGAAGGGTCCCGCGCCTCTGAGGCTTTGCTCTGGCAAAGCCTCAAAGGCGCGGGACTCCGCCGCCGCTGCGGCTTTGCTCCCGGTGTCCCTGGTCTGCTGGAGACGGTCCCCAGCAGACCAGAGGCACCGGGAGCAAAGCCGCAGCAGCGGCGGGGTCCCGCGCCTCTGAGGCTTTGCTGTGGACCCCTTCGCCTCCCCGGCTTTGCTCCGGGTGTCCCTGGTCTGCTGGGGACCGTCTCTGAGGCTTTGCTCCCCGTGTCCCTGGTCTGCTGGGGGTGGGGGCGCAGCTAGTGCGCCCCCTCCCAGCAGACCAGGCTTTTGTTGTGGACCCTGGGGTAGAGCAGCTGGGGAGCTGCCGGGTTGGTCCTGCAGGGACCTACCTGGCAGCCCAGCTGTTCTGTCCCAGGCTCGAGATTCAGCTGCTGTTGAAACTGATCAGTGGCTGATTCCAGGAAGCTGGGGGCAGAGCAATTCTGCCTCCAGCTTCCTGTAGTCAGCCCCTGGTCAGTTTCAGCAACAGCGGCTGAATCTGGAGCCAGTTCCGACTCCTTTCTCACAGTGCTGGTCCTGGTTTGAACACGGAGGTAAACACGATAACTGCTGGAATTGTCTGTTGTTGGACATTTGCAAAATTAGCTAACGTCTCCAACATTCTGTTATTCTTGTATGTTAGAATCATACAAGATCCATGATGGACGCAATTACGGAAATCACACTTTTTGATGATCCCTTGATTATTGAAGTTAAGTGAGGAGTAAAGCAGGGGACAGCTGCTCACCAAAGTTGTTTGCCAGGAAAACGTCCTGCGGAAGATCAAAGTGAAAGCTGGATTTCTGATTGATGGCGAGGTTCTGCAGATGCTTCTTTTCACAGATGACATCATCCTAATTGCAGTTTGTTCATTTGCCCTGTGCCGGGCTCAGTGTTCCCTCTGATTTGTTTCCATCTGTGTGTGGAATACATTTTGGTCTGTGCACCAAGGCATGCATGCATGTGCACCACTAGTAGAAACTCATGCTTCCGGCTGTGGGTGTTCTGCTAATCAGCTGGGCAGCATTTGAACCTTTCTTAGGTAGCTGCACAAGTGCTCAGCTTACAGGGAACACTAGCCAGGTTCCTCCTATTTTTAGAGATACTTTTTCCTTGTGGTTTAAAGTACAGGGAACAGGGTATAGTTCTGCCAAGGGCAGAAAATGTCTGTTCTCCTAATAAGAGAAACCCCTTCACTCACAACTGATGGGTGTGTGTGGCTTATACTCAGTGGGGCTGACAGTGGGACTATACTCATCAAGTGATCCCACCCTTGTCTCAGCCTCTGACAAACAAAGGATAGGGATGCCATTCCTACCCATCCTGACTAATAGCCATTAATGGACCTACCTTCCATTATATCTACTTCTTTTTGGAACCCTGTTGAAGTCCTGACCTTCACCTGACTTTCATCCTCTGGCAAGGAGTTCCACAGGCTGACTGTGTGCTGCACGAAGAAAAACTTCCTTTTGCTTGTTTTAAACGTGCTACCTATTAATTTAATTTGCTGACCCCTAGTTCTTACGTTATGGGAACAAGTAAATAACTTTTCCTTATTCACTTTTTCCACACCAGTCACCATCTGGCAAATATCAGGGCAGCTCTGTTGAGCTTAATGGAGCCTCATCCATTTATACAAGCCAAGGATCTGTCCCTTTTTGTCTTTCAGCTGTCTGTAGAAAGCTTATTTTTATTTATTTATGTTGGGCATTAAAGATACAGGGCATTGTTATGTGTAGATACGGAAATCCAGAATGGCCAGGCAAACAAGGCACTATGGTTTGCTGTTCCAAGCCTTTACCATGGGCCAGGAGAGTTCTTTCATAACCATCAACTGCTCTCTAACAGAAATACATCCTAGTCCCTCCCCTGTGAAAATGAGCGAGTGAGGGTGGAGGAGAGCAAGCGATGGAGGGAGGTGGGATGGAGTGAGTGGGGTGGGCCTCGGAGAAGGACGGGGACAACAATGTTTGTTTGGTCAGAAAGTTGCCAACCCTAAATTCCCATGTCCAGTCCTCAGTCTCCATCCCACACATGTGACGGTTGCATACTTAATAAGTCTTCAGGCTCCAGCATATAATTCAGTAAGGGCACGTCTTCACACTGTGAAAGATTGCCACTGCCGTGATCAATCTTCCAGAATTTGATTTAGCGAGTCTCATTAAGACTCACTAAATTGATCTCAGAGGGCACCATTGCCGGCAGCCAGTGCGCCTGTTCTTGCCAGGAGTAAGGGAAGCTGATGGGAGTAGGGTTTCCAGGTGTCCGGTTTTGAACCAGACAGTCTAGTATTCGAGCTTTCTGTTTGGGAAACAAATTGAAAAAATAGAAATGAGAATAGAAATGTCCGGTATTTTCTAAATAAGATGGAATATAGATTGTGATGTAATGTCAAGTGTGTCCGGTATTTTTGTTGAAACCATCTAGCAACCCTAGATGGGAGGCTTCCATCAGCCTCCCACCGTGGGGATGCCACTAAGCTCGGCTTAAAGTAAGCCAACTCCAGCTACAAATTCTACGTAGCTGGAGTTGCGTACAGTAAGCTGAGCTACCGGGTTTAGTGTAGACCTAGCTTAAGGCTCCACGCCTTACTGTACTTAATAGAGTGCACATAGCATGTTTGAAGTTACAACCCTTGTATAGTGGGTATCTACATTAAACCCAAATTTGCATCATCCCACTCTTCAGGCCTCTAGCGGGAGAGTGCCATCTGCTGAGCATATACAATAACTGAGTTACTAAAGCACAACCACCTTGTTCTCTCTTGTTCTATTTGAAAGACTCTTGTTCAACAGATCAGCTGCAGACAGAATAGCTACCAATGCGGATAATGCAAATAAATGTTGATTCTCACTTTTTCAAAGAGGGTAACACAAGGTCAGGATAAGGCTATCTTGAGCCTATTATCAGGACAGTGGATAATCCTTATTAAGAAATGGCTTTAGGAAAGCCTGCATTCTGATTGGCTCAATAGCTATAGCCTTATGTCTTGGCTACACACACAACCAGTTTGTTTACTGAAGTGAGTCAAATAAGCACAGTGTCACTTCAGCAGCAATTCGGCACAGAAGAGGCAGGGTTCTGTTTGTGAAAAGTTTAGAGATCCGTGGATAATGAGAGATGCACAGATTATTTAGTAATACTGACTTTTGTAATATTTCTCGATTTCTAACCAGTGGAAAATAGAGCCATTTATACAATGCATTTTTACATAAAAATCAAATGTCTATGTTTTTTTAAAAAACAATATAGATTACTAACCAGGGTGTCTGTTTTGCAAGCAGCTCCCAACTGGCAAATTGCTGCACAGATGTCTGTCTGCACAGGATCAGGGCTCACGTTTGTGCTAATCTTTTTTTACCTGCTCCTCTTCCATTGTCTTTCTGAATGTAATTTATAACCTTTAAAAAATTCCTTCCCAGAAGCCCTTGCTTTTCAGTGGCATGGTTCCTCTCCTTTCTTTCTCATCTCCTTGTCTCTCCCCTGCTTTTCTCGCTCCTCTCTTATTTGTGTCTCTTCTCCCCTCCTTTTCTCCTCTTTCTGCTCCTGGCTGTGGGGCTTTTCAAAAGATTTAAAAAGTTTTAAAATGAGAAGTGACACCTGGGTTACATGGCTCAGGGCCAATCCTTCACTGTTGAGGAAAGTAGATACAGAAGGTTTTTCTCCCCTCAGCATAGAACACTGGTCAGCTTGTTCCAATGTGAACAACTTAGTTTAAAAGAACTACAGGTCGAACCTCTCTAGCGTGGCACCCTTGGGACTTGATCGACGCCGAACCAGAGAATTTGCTGGACCACAGGAGATCAATATTTTCTAGCTGCATTTCCAACACCGATGTCACAACAGGATCCAGCCTGTGGGCCATATTTTGCCCAGCCCTGTTCTAAGCTCTCCAGAAAGGTATGCAGCTAATTTCCCATGCTGAACATAATTTTGAAGTGGTAAGGCACATGTGTCTGGTGGTTTCCGCCTGTATTTAAACAAAGAATTCTGATCCGGAGGCAGGGCCTGCTAGAAATCCCAATGAAATCAATGACAAAACTCTGTTTGCCTTCAATCCATTTGGATCCCCAAACTGTCCCCCATCCAGGGTTTGGTTTTACTGGTAATTCATAAAAAATAAGGCCACATAAACTTTAGCCTAAGACTCCAGATTAAGCTTAGGTGTCGCCCTCCAGTAGTCAACCATCTCAGTCCTAAACTCCCTCTAACTCCAGCAAAAACAGACTTCATTTTTAAACTCCATTTGATTTTCCCCACTATTTGGGAAAAAGAGGATTGCTAACTCTTATGGGCACTATGGATCTAAAAATTTAGAGTAACCTTTAAGACATTGTGCACCAAAGTGTAAGCACTGAATGTATTTTTAAATCCATAGTTATATTATCCGTCTTTTTTTATAATTGCAGGATACACAGTTTTATCGTGCGCTACCATTCATAAAGATATAACAGGTATGTGCAGCTTAAAATAGAAAAACCCACTCTAAAAGGACATCATAATTAAAGAAATGAAATACTTCCCTTTTCCTGATTGGAGAAACAGCATGCGCACTGGCTGCAGTAACTTCTGAAGAACACAAGGAATGAGAGCAAGTTGCATGGGCAGATCGTTCTATAGAGTTAAACAGAGAATAGTTACAATTATATAATTTAGTTCTAATAACAGGCCATGTCCTCATATGGTGTAAATCAGTGTACAAACTGACTTCAGAAGAGCTATTCTGGTTTGCACCAGCCAAAGCTATGGCCTTGTAGCTTCAAGAGATTTCCAGGTTTTGATCAAAACAGGGTTAATTTTTTTTCTCTGGAGGAATGACAGCTTGGCTGGCAGAATAAGAGGGTGCATAATACAGAACCAATCAACTGCAGTAATTGCTGCACAATGGGGCATCAGTGAAAACACCATTTTCTGCCAGTGGCACGGGAACTTTTCTGTAGAGCATAAAGGCTGAGATTTCAGAGTAGATTACAACCAGGAATGCAGAAATTGCATATTCAAGAGAAAAGGTCTGTTGCCTCCCACATTATAAACTGACTCCATAACACACAAACTATTTTAGACTGGTAGGGTACGTCTACACTACGGGATGAGGTCAAATTAAGTTCCGCAAATTCAGCTACATTAATTGCGTAGCTTAAATCGAAGTACCTTAACTCACCTTTAGGGTGATGTCCACACTGCAGGAAGTTGAAGGGAGCAGGGGCGGATGAGAGTTTTGTGGGGCCCAGGGCAGCACAATTTCACGGGGCCCCTCTTTGGAGAAAAAATAAAAAAAAGGCGTCAAATGCGCAAATTGACGGCTATTTTCATATTAAATGTGAATTGGGTAAATTCGATAGAAACTTAATTTAGTTGGAAAATTTTTATTTGAATTATATTGTAAGTCATTCTTAAACAAAATTCTGCATTAATAATTAAACATTTTCATTTGTATTTAAGTCTATTATAGCTGTCTAGCTCTTTTGGCAGCACATTCTTCAATTATGTCATTAAAGTCCATTTCTTTACACAGGTCATTTTCAATCGATATAATCGAAAGACCTACAAATCGCTCCTGGCTCATAGTAGATCTTAAGTAATTCTTTATTAGTTTCAATTTAGAGAAACTTCTCTCTGCCGAAGCTACTGTCACTGGACTAATTAGCAGTAACCTAAGAGTGATATAAATATTAGGATATATGTCTTCCATATTGTTCGAACAAATTATTTTCAAACAATCATGAACTGTAATACAACTGTCTGGAATAATTCTACAAAAGTTCTGGAACTCTTCGTAAAGATCTAAACCTTCAATGTCACAGGAGTCACCATCTTGTAGATTGACATGAAGATCCATACAATGTTTTTTTAGTGTGTCCTTATCCATTTCTTTGACGCTTTTCATATCATGTAGAAAACCAAATATGTTTTTGTGATTTTTGCACAACTCGAATCGTTTCTTCATAGAAACAAGAGCAGAATCAACAATTATCAAAAAGTAGTTTATTCGGTATGATTCCTCTGCGTTTTCAATAGGTTCGTCATTTCCCTCATATGAAAACTTATTCGTTTTATTTGTTAGAAGTTTTTCCTGAAATGTTGGATTGATGTTCAATTCATCACACATCTCTTTGGCTGTAGTTAATGCACTTTGGAATCCTGAAGATCTGTATTCCTCCAAATATGATACAAGATACTTTAAACGATTTAAAGTAATATCCATTTCTATATTTATCTTCTGCAGAATGTTGCTGGTAGTATTTACTTTAAGTAATACATCATACCAAATAATAAGGCTGGTTAAAAATTCATATGTTCTTAGATGCTTTCTGACAGCAAGTACTTCACATTTAAGTTTGTGATCCATTACCGTATTTAAAAGTACACTTAAAGCATTGTCCAATCCAGTTGTTTGAAATCGAATTGCTTTAACGCTTTCAATATGGCACTCCCATCTAGTTTCCGAAAGTGTTTTGGTGAAGTAGAGGAGCATGTCTTTTAAATACATCCCATCTTGCTGTTGACACTGCATAAATTGTGTAAATCCTTTGTATTATCCCGAAAAATGTCACCGCTTGCGTGGACGATTTTGCAATATCTCCCAACACTAAATTCAAATTGTGACAAGCACAGGGTACATAGAAGGCTCTTTGATTTTCTTGTAAAATTAAAGCCTGCACTCCTACATTTTTACCCTTCATATTAGTCCCGTTGTCATAAGCTTGTCCTCATCAGTCTTTTAAATCTAATCCTAGATCTTTTTTACAGATAAATAAAAATTTTATAAGTGTAAATTCGCCAACAACCCCGAAGTATAAAATGACTAGCAGAGCGAGAGATGCAGGTAGAAAATATTTGTCAGGAAGCCAAAAATTAAAGAAGAAAAGAAAACTTGAAGAATGTAATCTCAGTCTAAAAGGTACTATGGAAAAATTTGTTCAAAAGACAAAAAAATTAGATGAAGAACCACAACAGTCCCAATCATCATCACTGTCATCACATTCAGATCCAGTAGAAGTAGATTCAGTGGAATTATCTCCCTTCGACTTCCCTTACTCCTGGTGAAGTGAGGATTACCATGAGTCAGAATAAGAAGTCCTCCAGCTCGACATTATGCCAAAATAAAGGTTTGTAGTGTAGATGTGCACTATGTTATTTTGGAATAACACCAGTTATTCTGAAATCATGCTGCAGTGTACACATAACCTTATGCTGTTTAGAGGCTGAATATCCACATTCTTCTGTAAAGCAGTCTGGGGCACTTTGAGACCATTGTATGTTTATTGCTACTGTTGCAATAAAATAAATCAAGGAAGTGTAGTGAAAAGCAGGAATTTTTTGGAACTCATCGCCCAAAGTGTGGTGTGATTGAACAAATTCTGGTTTAAAAATGCTCCTGCTTCCCCTTGTATGTCAAATGAGGGGTTATATTTTTTAGGACTACAAAACTGTGGAAATAAATGGCTCTGTAAACTGATATGAACTGCCTGATACAACAATAAGAAAAGCTTTCACAAAGCAAACATTGTTTCATTTTCATGTGCATGGAGTCTTTATACAGGCTGAATCTCTCTAGTCCAGCACCCTGGGGATCTGACTGGTTCTAAACTAGAAAATTTGCCAAACCCCACAGGAGTTCACTATTGTCTCTAGCAGCATTACCAACACTTCCACTGCTTACTGAGCACTTAGAAGACATTGAGGGATAAATTAGAGCTAAATAACAGCACAGAACACTGAGAGCAAGGACTGGGGGCTGTGAACACTCTATATGGGACTGCAGGAAACTTGGACTGGTGGTCTTCAACGGTACTGCAGGAGATCTGCAGAAAGTTTAAAAGTAAAGATCGGGCCCACTTTTCTTTTCTCTTCTCTACCAGGGTAGGGGGGAAAATTTTAATAGAAATTTTCTGTGAAATTTTAATAGATTAAAAAGGGTTCTGTCTGTATGCTTGTAAAGGTTGGGAACCACTGAACTTGATCTAATGTAATACAAATCTTAGTAACAAAAGCATGTGGCATTCTACCTCATTAGAAACCCCATTTTATCCTGTTAATAGGTTTTATCTGGTTTTATCAAATTCGTTAGCATTCCTGATCGACTCTCATGATGATAGGCAGTCTGTAACACTTCAGAACAAAAAATGATACTAAAGAAAATCCCTCTTAATTCCCATTTATGTCTCCCCATAGCTCCTTCTTCAAAATTAAAAACACTCTGAAAGGACAGTCCTGTTGTATCGTTTCAAAATGTGTCCTGTAGCTATTTTAAATAAACAAACATTTAGATCCAAATTGGCTTAATACATCCTTCTTACCATTAAGTAGTGCTATTGTAGTAGAGAAGGCCACCCTGGAAAGTAACCATGTGGTTTTCTTTCTTTCTTTCTTAATCATGTCTCAGCATACAAGAATAAAGGGACAATCAATGAAACAGAAAGGCAAAAATGATAAACATGATTTTGTACAATGCACAATTCATCTGTGGAACTCCTTGCCACCAGATGTTCTGACTTTTTAAATTGGTTTTAACACAAGGGAAGGGAAATTCCAAACTAAAAGCCATTGCAAATAAAAAAATTGGACATGGCTTGTTGAGAAAATGTCAGAGTGAAATGTTGGGGTGTTTTAGTTACACAGGTATGTGAAAAAGACACCAATTCAAATTTCTTTCTTACACTGAATGGAAAAATTAAGAGGCAACCAGTGCTAATAAAGTCCTGATTTTTAGAAGATGCTGAGCACCTGCTCTCTAGAAATTAAGCCCCTTTGAGGTCTCCCCAGCGGGACACCCAAGCCCTGAGGCAATCCCAGTGCTGTGAGTGTGTCTTGGCGGGGATAGGCGGCTGCTTTTCTTACAGCCCCAGCTATTTTGTGCACCGCAGTTTTCACTCAAATACACTTATTTTGCAACCCTCAGGGCTGTGGGAGCTGAAAACCACGCACCAAGCGCGCCCTAAGGGCTCTGTGCGGCTACCAGCCCCGCACAGGATTCGAACCGGCGGCACCAATGAGGCAGGCGCCTCGTTCCAGACACCCTCCAGCCCAGCTTCGTCCCGCGCCGCCTCCACCCAGGTGCGTATCGCACCCACTGCGCAGGCGCCAGCGATGGCACACCTCCGCCTCGCTCTCCTGCCCGGAAGGGGAAGTTCCAAGGCGCGTTAGGGACCGGAGGGGAGGGGTAAGGGCGGGCCCCTCTGTTGGGCGGGGCTTGCCGGAAGGCCTTGCATGGCTATTGGACGGGCCGGAAAGGGGCGGTGCGCGCTGCCCGGGAAAGGGCGGGCACGCTCTGCGCGCATGGAAAACGGGAGGGAGGGGGTTTTGTGGGGGTACGGGACTGCGCACGCGTCGACGGCGGCTGTGGGCGGAGCCTCTTTTCCCTGCTGTGAGCGACTTTGCTCCCCGGCGGGCTGGGCCACTGGGGTCTCGGCGCGCGCTGTGGCTGCCTCGCGATGGACGCGCAGAAAGTGAGTGAGCCCCTCCCCCCCCCCGGGTGAGAGTGGGGGCGGGGCGGGGCGGGGCGGGGCAGGGAGGTGTGTGTGGGGGGGAGGACTGTGGGGGGGAGGATGCTGCTGCAAGGTGGGGGGAGTGTGGGGGGGTAGGGGGGAGGAGTGTGGGGGGGGAGGAGGATGCTGGGGTGGGGGGAGGTGTGTGTGGGGGGGTGTGGGGGGGGAACATGGGGGGGGGGTGGGGGCAGGGGGAGTGTGTGGGGGGAGGAGGATGCTGCAAGGTGGGGGGAGTGGGGGGGGGGGGTAAGGGGGAGGAGTGTGGGGGGGAGGAGGATGCTGCAAGGTGGGGGGGAGGTGTGTGTGGGGGGGGTAGTGGGGGGAGCATGGGGGGTGGGGGCAGGAGTGTGTGGGGGAGGAGGATGCTGCAAGGTGGGGGGGGGGGTGTGTGTGTGGTGGGGTGGGGGGGTGAGGTGTGTGGGGGAGGAGGATGCTGCAACGTGGGGGGGAGGAGGAGTGTGTGAAGGGGGGCTGGGTGGGGTGAAGGGCAGACGCATGGGGGTGGGGACAGAAGAGTGAGTGGGGAGGCTGGGTGTGGGGGGGCAGAGGAGTGTGTAAGGGAGGAGGTGGGGTGGGGGGCTGCGTGGGGTGGGGGGCAGAGGAATGTGTGTGGGGGGTGGGGTGAGCTAACTTCCTCTTCCAGCGAACCGTGGGGTGAGTGTGGGATTGGCTGTTTATGATTTCAGTCTTGGGGCGGGGGAAGTGTCTGATGTTGTGTTTTTGTTTGGTTTTCAATAAAAAGCTTTTTGCTGCATGGAAAATCTCCGTGGCAGCCTCAGGAAACTGCTGTGTAAGTGCTGGGTATTGTCAGCATCACCCTTGAGGCTGGCTTTGAAGCTGCCATTAGATGAGAGGACAGAAGGTGCCTGGAGCAGGCTGGATCCTCTGGGAACTGTTGGTTTGGGCCTTTGGGTCTTATAGGCAGGAATAATGCTGAGTTGGGTGGGAGAGGGTGGCATGCACCTGCACAAAGTTGCTTCCATTATATGTGTTTAATTTAAAATCTTAGTGGCAGGGCATTTCTTTTTCTCCTTTTCTGTTTGCCTAACATTTGTAGGTTTTGGAGGAGGCTTTTTTGCTGCGAGGTGGTACGAAAGCTATAACTGAGAAGAAATTCACCTGGGATGTATAGTGATGGGGAGGGAAGCAGGATACATGCCCATCACTTCCAGGGAAGTAGCAGGTTTCCCTGTGCAGGGGTTCTCAACCTTTTTCTTACTTAACACCCTCACCCCCAACATGCTATAAAAAATTCCACACTCCATCTGTGCCGCAACAAATGTCTTTCTGCATATCCAGTAGGGATGCCAGAAATTGTTTAATGTTCATTAACTGCAACAATTCTTAGTGGTTACATGATTATTCAATGTTCCCTGTGTGCTGGGCCAACAGCCACTGCACTCCCAGCCCCACTCCCAGGGAGCCCCCTGCTATCTTGTGCTGCTGCTGCCTCTCTATCAGAGGCAGCAGCACGGGGTGGCAGACAGCTCCTCTGTACACTCTTCATTTAAAAATTAAACTGGCAAGCTAGGACTGAGCCAGCCTGCTAGTCCGAGTTTTGAATGTTAAGCATGTTGCGGGTGGTGGTGGTTGTGGTTAGCCAGAACCATTAACCAATAAGCTATTGCTAATGCTAACATCCCTAATATCCTGTAGGGTAAAAGCCATCCGCAGCTTTAGGAGGTAGCAAGCAAGGCAATTGCTCTGAAGTCCAATGCCCCAGGAGGTCCCACAAAACAAAGTTGGCTTCAGCCATGAAGTAGGTCTCAGGCTTCTGCTTTCTTCCTTGGCCACCAGTGACTTGAATTCTGGCCTTGGTTTATGTTGGTGATCCCCCTGAAACCTGCTTGTGGCCTTCCAAAGGTCCTTGCAGGGGGCTCCTCGTTGAGAATTTGCCTGTTCTTGTGAGAAAATAGAACAATATTTAGGAAGTAGAGGGAAAACTACTTATCAGTTACTTGACATACTGCAAAATGAGCAAATTTAAGAGATAGCTACTATGAAGAAAATGCTGGGAAAATAAATAGTAACTGTTGTATAATGTTCTGATTCTTCCTACAGCAGGGATGTAAAAGTTGTGAACCAACAAATGTAAATCTTGGGCTTAGCAACATTTTTAATCTCGTTTGTCGGGATGCTAATTAAATGTTTACAATTACTGAACATTTTATAAAACAGTATTGTGGAATAGATTTTATTGTGCACTTTGGTCACTAGTAATTAGATTGTTGACATAGGTGAACTCATCTATTTACTGTTAATGTGAAACTGCCTTGAAGGGGACGAATTAAACTCCTTATATATTTTAAAATGTGGGTGTTTGTCTACGTTACCTTCTGTCTCTTTCCTTCCTTATCCTGCACCCAGTCAAATTAATAAGTCACATCTCTGTGGGTCAGGGGACTGGGCTGTGCGGTGGGGAAGCAGAAGATCAGTAAGTAATCTTGTCCCAACTTTATGGGTCCCTGGCCAGGTGTCTGGCAGGATTTTTTTCCTGCCTTCTCAC
This sequence comes from Pelodiscus sinensis, assembly GCF_052426305.1. Taxonomy (NCBI): domain Eukaryota; kingdom Metazoa; phylum Chordata; order Testudines; family Trionychidae; genus Pelodiscus; species Pelodiscus sinensis. The sequence continues at coordinate 6,178,165 of NC_143057.1, forward strand.
CTAACTACCAGTAGCCCAGATACACTGGAGCTGTTTGCTATAAGTTGTACCCTGAATTCCACACACCTCTTGTCTGCATGATTAAGCTTATTAGTACTTTGAAATGCAGATGAGAAATGCTACTGCAACTGGTTGTTACCCTGAGTCAGTCTACCACTGAGCTAGTTTATTCTATGAGATGCTGGTTCAAGAGGTAGGGGGTGAACTTCTGTAACTCTGTGCCTTGTTAGATTTTCTGTAAAATTGAACCTCCATCCCCCTTTAGTTGCTGAAGGGGTGAAGGAACTCTCCTCTCCTCTCCCCCCTGCTGTCCCCATATCAAGCAGTGGGAGTGTGGGAGAGGACCTCTGCTATTCTACTGATTCTCCCAATCTTGAGTAGTGGCTTCTGCTTTACCCTTTTCCACAGCCGTTGTATTTTGGGTGGCCTTTTCCAGTGCCTGCCTCTGCTGGTCAGAGCTTTTCCAAACAATATTGTTCATATGACTTGTTTCACTGCTGCCCAAAGAGTCCTGCATAGTATCCTTAGAAGTGACTAAGGATATTGTTAATCTCCTTTTGGTACTGCTTGAAGATATGAACAGTAACAGAAATATTACACCTGTCTTCACACTTCAAGGTGGCATTATATTGGTTGATGCTTGGTTCCCATTTGTATAATTAACTTTGAAACCTCATTTTTAAATCAAAGATTTTGCAAAGGTCCCAATTGGGAGTAGGTGCCCATACTTGCCAGGGCCAACTGAAATTTATTGAATAGTACTTGAGGTGTTCACTTGCTACGTGTCATAACAGTGCATATAATTGAAATGTACTTAAGAAAGGACATATGTAACTGTAAATGCTGGATAGGTCCTTGCTCTTTATTGTAAGATTTCTAACTTCAGTCTGCATGGTGGAAATGAATATGTAGTACTAAAGTTAATGGGAACAGTACCCTATTTTCTCATTACCTATTTAAAAAAGTCTTGTCATGTATTACTATGTACCTGTAGAATGACAAACTTGATTGAGATTTTTAGATGCGCAAAATGTATTGTCTTATTCCTTTTGTTAATCCCATCTATTAGTCTGAGAGTGCTGTCTCTTCAGAGTGCTCTGCTCAATAGTATATCCATCCAGTTTTGCACAACTCATTCTAACATGTTATTCTTTATGCCGTCCAACTGTGATGTTTTGGGGGATCATCCAAACCAGTAAATCGGGTGGGGAGTCTCAGGCCTGGGGGCTGGATGCTTGCCTGGATCCGGAAATGCTTGCCTGGATTTGGCCCCCAAGGCTCAGCATTGGGGAGCCCACACTGGTGCTCCAGCCACCCACCCACAGGGCTGGAGCACACACAATCTACTAGCCTGCTCCTCCCCACCCCCACTCTCCCAGGCTCTGGTGTGTAAGGGAAACATGGGTAGTGTCTGTCTTCTCACTTTGCTTCTTTCTTGTGTGCAGACCCGACTGATTCCCCCTCCCACTCCATGTGTCAGTGGCCCCCTAACCAAAAAAGGTTCCCCATTCCTGCAGTGAAGTGTCACCTGTAACCTTGGGTGCTTCTGTGCTCTGCAACTTCGACTTAGAGACCTGACACTAGCAGTCTTTTTAAAGAACAGTGACTTAACCCTGGCTTCCTCCAGCTTTGCTATTCCATGCAGGGTGATTCCACCTGCCCCTCTGATCCTGAGTCTACCCAAAACAATCTCCCATGAAGTGCTCAGCCTTTCTCATTGTGAAACTTGGAAAACCTTAGCAACTTTGCTGCTACTTCAGAGAGAGAATCCACAGCCCCCAGCAATACAGTTAAACTGCCCTAACCATTGGGCTACGTCTACACTGGCACCCTTTTCCGGAAATGCTTAAAACGGAACAGTTTTCCGTTATAAGTATTTCCGGAAAAAGTGCATCTACATTGGCAGGATGCTTTTCCGGAAAAGCGCTTTTCCTGGAAAAGCGTCCATGCCAATGTAGATGCGCTTTTCCGCAAAAAAGCCCCAATCGTCATTTTCGCGATTGGGGCTTTTTTGCGGAAAAGAAATCTGTGCTGTCTACACTGGCCCTCTTCTGGAACAGTTTTCCAGAAAAGGACTTTTGCCCAAACGGGAGCAGCATAGTTTTTCTGGAAAAGCACTGATGATTTTACAGTAGATCGTCAGTGCTTTTCCGGAAAAGCAAGCGGCCAGTGTAGACAGCTGGCAAGTTATTCTGGAAAAGCAGCTGATTTTCCGGAATAAGTGGCCAGTGTAGACACAGCCTTGGTGTAGACAGTTTTAACTCTACTCAATGTAGCTGCTGCCTCTTGGGAAGGTGGACTAACTGTGCTGATGGGAGATACCCTCCTGTTGGCATACTAGCATCTTTGTTGAAGACTGCAGCACCTCTTACGTATAAACCTGTCCCATTTTCCTGCAGTCCATCTTAATGAAACTGGACAGCAGGAGAGGTGTGGGAGCTGCCTGTCTTCGGAGGTGAGCTGCAGTCTATTTCATCTTGCATCTCATTTGGAAAATATTTGCAAACAAAATACTAAATGCTGACTTCTAGCTCTTGAAATTGATGTGTTGGGGCCCTAACACCTGCCAAGGACAGCTTTCCACTCCGTTAGTGGATGTTTCCATCTTGTTTTTTCACCATTATGAAAAATAGATGGTTAAGTGTGAAGTTAGCTGGACTTCATGCTATTCCTTCCTGCATGATGAAACTGTAACCTTGAAAGGTTTGGGATTTTTGTACTACTTTCTGACAGTCTTGCTGATGGTTAGTTTATTCTCCCTTGTTTCTCCCCCCATTAGTCCTAACCTTAGGATCACAATCTTGTTTGAGGGGCTTACTGTTACCATGCCTATTTTTTACTTGCTAGGATTGTATTTGACTTTCTAAGTAATAGTCAAATATAGACCTTTATCCTCAGACTCTTATTGTACATGGCTATAAAATGTTTTTCAAATGGCAGAGCCAATGGGATCTAATAAATCCAAGTCAAAAAAGGATTGGGAGTTTTCTGATTCATCCGTACTGACAGTGATGCTTATAGGATCTAAGGCTTAGCTCTGGGTTTGTCTGACACACAAGCACAATTGCTCCTGGCCAGTAGTGAACCAGAAAGCAGCTGGTCAGATTAAATTGAGGGAATAACTTAAAAACCTTGCTTATAATATTCCTTTATAATGTTAACCAGCTGAAAACCTTGTTAACCAAATGGTAGGAAATACATTCATAACAGGATTTTGAGGAAAGTAAGGGATCCTAGTACACGTCACCAGAACAATTTGACTGGCCTTAGTGAATTTTAGAAATAGAAATCAGCAAGTGTGCTGTTCCAGACAATTAACCAGAGTAGTATTTCATGGCTGCCTCATGGTAACTTGATAGGTGTAGAGATTATCTTTCCAAATTTGAAATTTGGAAGGATTTTTCTAAGGGCCTTCTGGCAGGAACCATTGAGTATTGATTGCTGATTCTTCAGTGTTGTATCTCATTAAAATCCTCAGTACAGGTAGGTGGATGCTAGTGTAATTCAGGTCTTTGTGTTCTCCCTGGCTTACCATATAATATACAGTAAACTTCCGATAATCCAGCACCTTTAGGACCCAGGGGGTGCCAGATTATCAGATATGCTGGACTATTGGAAGGGGGGGGCCTATGAGGGGTCTTGGGGAACTCTGGGGCAGAGCAGCTGGGGTGCTGCCAGGTTGGTCCCGCAGCGCCGAGGGGTGCATCCCCCGCACTTCACCCAAGTCAGCCACTGCTGAAATTGACCAGCAACTGACTCTGGGAAGCCCGACTTCCCTGAGTCAGCCGCTGGTCAGTTTCAGCAGTGGCTGAATTGGAGAATCCGGGGGCAGAGCAGCTCCAATTGTCCGGCTGCCCGAAGCACTTCCAGGTTCCAGATGGTGCCGGACCATCAGGAGTGCTGGACCATTGGATGCCGGACCACTGGAGTTTTACTGTACTGTTGAACTGGATTTTGGAATAACCTCTAAAACTGGTGGGATGGTGTCTGGTATTCCATGAGGTTCATCAGTAGGCTTGTTTCGAGGTAGTTACCCAATTCCAAGGCTTTTTAAAATAATGCTGATGAGCTTTAAAATGACAGACTATTGGTGAGGTGAGAAATAACGCATTCCCTCTGAAATGGTAGAATGAACTAAGGATGCGATTGGGAAGAATGTTTCACTAGTTGCTTATATATCAGTTTCTGTAGACAACAGATTTTGTAATTTGATTTTATAATTTTTTTATAAAGTGTAAACTTAAAATAAAGAAAAACCTTATACTTTGGTGGAACACCTTTTGACTTCTTCCATCTTTGACTGCTCTTGGCCTTCCTAGCTGTCACAACTATTATTTTGAAACAAAACTGTCATTTTACATTTGGACTTGAATCCATGTTTATCTGGTCCTTGTGGTGCTGCGATGGGAAGTGGTTATAGGTGGGCGAGGTTTTCGTTAGATACTATATAAACATTCTTCGGCATGTCAAATGACTTGAAATTGCTCAGGTTTATAATCTTAATACAAATATTAAATTCTCTTCAATTTCTTTAATTCTAGGAAGCTCTGCAAAGGATTATCTCTACTCTGGCAAACAAAAATGATGAAATCCAGAACTTTATAGACACACTGAACCATACATTAAAAGGTGTTCAGGTACATGTATTAATACATCTGAAAATATTACACTTTATCGTGATGAAGTGGAGAGATGGAAGTGGATATCCAATTGAGTCAGACTGGGATTATTTATTTTCAGTTAAAAAGGTTCTTGTTGCGGAAGGAGCTGCTATTGACAACTCTTAAAACCAAAATGGAAAGCGGTTGTTTTTCCTGTTTATGGATAATTCTAATCTTGAAAGTAAAATGCAAGTAGAAGTTAAGTTCTGAAACTAAAATGCTGTGACTAGACTCTTCTATAGGGAAGAGTCTAAGTTTACTTTGAAGTTTCTGGCAGTTTTTTGATATGAAAATTGTGGTAGCTGGAATTATGTAAACTTTTCTTGCTGAATCCAGCTCATTCTTCTGAAAAGCCAATCTTCATCTCACATGTTGATACTCAGACCAAAGAAATCTCAACACTTGTCTTGCTTTTCAAGTTAATGCTCTTATATCAGTAAAATAGAGGATGACAAATTGTCAGGCTTGTATTTATTCCTGTTGATTCTAAAACAAGGAATAACTTTATTTCTCCATTGTCTGGTGCTTTTACATCTGTATAGTGGTCTCTGCGCAGCATTGATATGCTTTTAAATACAGTAAATCTAAAAGCAAGTTTCTTAAATGGTGGCAAATGAAACCAATTGCTGCTCTTGTAGTCCATAAAGTTATGGACTACTAGTCTTTTCTGTATGCGAGTTGGAGACTTGTATAAGTGAGGGGCTTTGTACTAGTGAATAAATCTCACACACCTGCATATTGTGAAGGATTCTATATGTAGCATTGCTGACTAGGGATGTTAAAATGTGTGTATTTGTAAACATGTGGCCACTGAAATTTTCAATGTTTACATGCGGGGGAGGAGGGGAAGGGAGGAGCTGGTGCTCGCAGGGAGCCAGCTTTTAAGCTGGATTCTCATGTGTACTGGCTATTGCCTGCTTCCCGCTTGCAGTGCTGCCTATGAATCGGAGGCAGCAGTGCGGGAGTGGGAGGGAGTGATGGAGGAGTGCTTTGTGTAACAGTTACACGTTCAACATCCCTATTGCTGACACAACTAACTGGTGACCTGTAATGCTCTGAATTGGCCATTCTTAACTCAGGGGGCACATCCATCCCAACTAGCATATAGTTGCAGCCCCACTCAGGTGTGCACTGAAGACAGCAGGGACAGGGCTGGCTACCCTGCCGCATGGTGGACTGCTACCCAGCTCCACAGAGCAAGGTTGAGGTCTGGGCTGCTGCCTGGCCCTCATGCCTAGCACCTGACTTTCACCTATTCTGGAGGGAGCACTGGGTAGTGGGTACTGGGCATGGGTGGGTGAGGGGAAGAGGTTAGATGGAGGCACTGTGGTTCTCAACTTGCACATAACACTTTGTGGGCTTCATATGCAGTCTACAATGATAAATAGCCTAAAAACCTATGCCCTGAAATAGCTAGTGTGCTTAAGAAGTTCACCATATCAAACTGCATTGTGATTAGCAAATTTTGATGAGGTGGGATAGCATGACAGCATTCAGAGTGATGGCAAATTTTAGTGGAGGGGAAAGCTTTCATTCTAGAAGACTGATCTGCATCACTCCTTGCACAACTGAAACACAATTGCAATTCTCTTCTCAGGCTAATTCTTCTAATGTAATTGCTGAACTGGATGAGGAATTTGATGGACTGTATTCTATACTGGATGAGATGAAGGAAAGTATGACCAACAGTATTAAGCAAGAACAAGCTCATAAATCTCAAGAACTACAGGTAACTACATGCTTCTGACGTACTAAAGAAGTAATTATAATTAGCTAGTTTCAATCTCGCTGCAAAAGATTTTTGCAGCAAGTATTTATAACACAAATTTACTCCTAGCTAAGGAGTATTTCATTAAGTACTTGTATGGTTTCCATTGCATGAGTCCCACAAATTTTTAAATTTAACTTGCATGGATGTTGAGTATAAGGAAATTCTTTTACTCCCCATTTTACTGATGGAATTGAGGTGCACAGGAGCTGACATGCCAGCTGGGACTTGACGTGGGTAACATCTACTTACTGATCTATACTTCTTCCTTGCTCTTCACACTTCAGGAGTTGTCACCTCATACTTGCTTAGTAGAAATTTGTCGCTACTCGATGTGTGTTTTTTCTGAAGTGTTGGATTACTGATTCTTGTATAAAAGCAAGATTCTTATATCCTACTCTGTGTAGGAAACTCTTTGGGAGTGGGTGTGCGAAGAATATGAACAAAAGAGCTGACACTTTGAACGGGGCATCGACTTTGTATTTTTTCAATAGTTTGTCACCGAAAGTGATTAATTCTTTTGAAAATGTAAACATTGGCATATGTTGCAAGGGACTATGAGTATCTTTAAAAAGTCCTATTTAACACTGAAATTGCTTTGAAGAACACTCCAATGTGAATGAATGGTATCCTTATTTTTCCTTTATTTTGAAAATGTTTACCTTTTCTCTTCACCCTCCCTCTCTGAAAGGCTTCCCTCCCCTTATTCCTTGCTCTCTCTTTCTATTTTGTTCAGTCATAGAGTTTTAGTATAAATTTCTGTGTTTGCTTCAGGGGCTTATTCACTGGTAATATTCAAACTTAAAGGTTTGGAAGCTAAACCTGGTTAAAATTGTATAAAAGCAGTTTGCAGAGTACACAGGAAAGATTGTGCCCCACATCTTCTGGTTTATTCTGTAGCACTGCAATGAAATAATGGAGTTGGAAGACCATTGTGGGTATTAATGTGCAAATGAGCACATCAGCTCCTCAACTTTTGTTCCTGAACTCTTGCAAATAGACTCTGACAAGGGCACTTGATGTGCCGCCTTGTCCTTACTCATTATGTACTTCTAGCTCCCTCGTAGCAGTACTGGTGTTGGAGTGCTGAAAGCAAGCTGAGAGGTTTTGACATGCAGGCTCTTCCTATGTGCTTCTCAAGGGAACACTGTAAATTTCCCACCAAATATAAGAACTGGTGTTGTCAGTCAGACTTTTTTTAGTTTTAAAATAAGTTGTTAGGCTCTGGACTGGAACTTGGGTAACTAGTGCTTGAGAACAAAGGGTTTTGAAACTGGCCTGGCTGACACTCTAGATAGTGTTACCCAAACTATCGGCCGCAGCCTGTTACTGGGCCACGTGAAAAAAATACCGGGCCTCATTGTGGCTGCTGGGAGGGAAGCAGAGTGGGGTGGGCTGGGAGGGGGTGGTGGGGAACTGGTCACCTGGAAGCAGGGTTGGGGCAGCGGGGCTGTCCCGTGGAGATCGGGCGGGCAGGCAGTGAAAGCAGGGCTGTCGCGCGGAGATCCGGGCAGGCCGGCGGGTGGCGAAAGCAGGGTTGGACAGGAGCCGGGGGCGAGGGGGGGCCTGGCTCGGGGAGATCAGGAGGAGGAGGAGGACAGGAGAACCAGCTGCCGGAAGCAGGGCTGGACAGGGGCAGCAGGGGGAGGGGGGGTCGTCGGGGGAGCGGGCATACCTTATTATTATTTGGGCATACCTTAATTGATTAAATTACTCAGGTCTGCATGCTGGACTTCATTAGCTAACAAAGCACTATCTCAGCTGTACAAAAGTACAGCTGAAATAATGGTCACTCAATGGTATGTTAACTGGCTGTGACTCTTCATAGGCATTAAAGAAGCAATATCTTCTAATTTTACTGTCACCAGGGAGTGTTTGTGCTGTATTTAGAGGCAGCCTACTGTCTGTTGGGAGAATTACCTATTCCGTGTTTTTAAATGGGAAGAACTAGTAAGTTGTACAGTCAGCATATAATTTGTAGGTTCATTAAGAATAACACTGCTGTGTAACAGGAATATAATTTTTAATGGTCTTCTAAAGTTAGTGGCAGCTGAAGAATTTTGAACTCCATTATAGTTCCAGGCTTTAAACTGCACCCTGCTCGCTTTAAAACCTGTGCAAGGCTAGAGGAAACCCCTACTTGTTTGTAGGGCATACTATCCAAATTGCAGTCATTGATAACTGACATGGCTCCTTCCATTCGGAAATACTGGTGCATCCTCTAATATTAGTATCTGCCTGGTAACGGTTATCTTGAACTGTTTAGAGATTCCCTTAGCTAAACGTTGCTATTGAGATGTCTGCTTTTATGGCATTTTGGCAACATTATGCAATGTTGTACAGGGTAGATAAAGCTTGAGTTATCAGCAACAGTCACGTGTGAGCCAGTGGACAGAAGCAATTTTGACTGGAAGGAGGTTGCATTAATCTCAACATGTGCTTCAGAAAGACGGTTAACTTGGATTCTAAATTGTTTTTTATAATCCTTACCTAAACTCTAGCTGGATTCAGCCTCTTACTTTGCAAAAACTAGCTACATTTGTGTCGTGTTTTAAGGGCATAGGTGTCCCCCCTCTAGAAAGAGACAAGTTCTGTATTGTGCAAACTTTTTGGCTTGCCACTGGAAGCTATTCAGGGAAGAGACTTAATATATTTGCTGTACGGTATCAGACGATCTCTTGGGCACTTGGGCTGTATGACTTGATCTCAAAGGTAAGTAGCATTTTACAGATAGAGGAAATGATATGGATTTAAATGACCACCGGTGAAACAATTTGATGGCCGAGCTGGGACAGAGCTTATGCCTCCTGTACCCTACACTTTGGCCTACAGTTAAGACCTCTTCAAATGGTAGTTTGTACTCTGTAGAGTATATCTGCAATATTGAACCAAAATTAAAACTGGAAAAGCATGATTGCAGCCATATCGAAAACTGTAATATACGCATTTATTTATTTGGCACACACATCATACAATATTTAGTATAGTGAAAGGTGTAGTGTATACATCCATTGGGCTTTACAGCTGCCATCCAACAAATTATTTGCTTCTTAGTTTCATAGGGCATAGTAAACATCCTGAAGTTTTAGCTCTAGAAACTTATTTAGCAAAGATGTGTCCTGTGAAGAAGGATGCCAAAGCCCTTGAGTGACAGAGCTGATTCTTAGTACCACTTTATAATGCAGCTGGGGTAAATGTCCAAGTTCTGTGGTTCATACTAGTAGTCCATCTTAGCCACTTTTAAAATATGAAACTTTTCTGTTTTCTCACTCTAGAATCAACTTAGCCAATGCAGTAATGCCCTGGAGAATTCTGAAGAATTATTAGAATATGCTGCACGGTCACTGGACATAAAGGACCCTGAGGAGTTCTCAAAGGTAGAAAATTGAACTGATGTGAATAAGGAAAATGCAGTTCTAGTTTTTATTCACTTGAGTGGGATTTCATCATAAACCTGATATTGCAAACTGCTTAGCGTAACAGTTGGAGAGGAGTCTGGAAAAGTGGCACTATGGCCAGAGGCTCTAGCTAAGTTGACGGTCACAAAGGTGAAAAATCAATAGCCAGATTAGTGTACTTTAGAATGAAAACATCCTCGTATTGATCTTTGTTCTCCTTATTTCGATGGAATATCACATTGGGATGCAACAGTGACAGCCACTGTCCTTTGATATAATTGAGGTTTAAAATCTTTCTTTAGCATCTGTAAGCTCCCCAGGGCAATTTCACCTGTATGCCTTGTGGACCTTCTAATGTGTGTATTGTACAAGTCTTCAGCACAGTGAGTCCTGACACCGTTTGAACAACTCAGTGTAGCTAATACAAACATATGTATATTACCATTAACAAACCAGAATTGAATGGGGAAAACGCACCAAGGGGGAGAGGCATGGAAACACAACTAGATAACTGGACTGCCAGCATTTTACCAGTTAAGAGAGCCTCTGACCTGTTACCATACTTGACTTCGTCAATGTCATGCACCATGTTTGTTTTTTGTACTAACAATGCAGTGAGCTACATCAAATCCAAACCCAATTACTTGTCTACTGCCATTTTAACTTTCACTAGGTAATGAGGGTACTGGAAATCTCCTCTTCAAGAGACAGTAGAAGTTCTAGCTTCTCCTTCTCCTCCTGAAACCTATTTGCTTAATTTGCACTGAAGGCCTGGCCATGTAAAGCTAAACATCTAGTACTTAAATCTGGGGAGTCTAATACATGCTGGCTTTATGACTGGTCTTGACTTTTTAAAATCTGACCCAGTTTTAAGTTCTTAAGACGTATTGAACTTAAAGCTAGAATTAGAGTTAATGGCTACCATGCAGACTTTATTAATGGAAATCTTTTTCATACTGTGCTAAGTATAATGACCACTTTGGCATTTTAGATCAAAATCTGTTGTAAAGATACTAGTCAGCTGTAATCTAGTATTTGTACCTTGCACTGTTAGCTTGGGCTGCAGTCTCAACTTCAGCTCTGTGAGCACAGGCCTGCATGGGCTATAGGGCTCCGTTTGCCTCACTATTATGGTCTGTACTGCTACAGCTATGACAGTGGATTTTTTTTATTTCATTGAGCTTTACTAACTGAAAGAGGAGGCAAGGGGGGACGACACGGGGCAGCTGTCCCTACCTTTTGACGTACTCATGTTTAATATTAAAAGTACAGCAAAAATGGCACACACTTAATTGCAGTGTTCAAGAACCAATATTTTGGAATTGCTTTGAATCCAGATGCATTTTTAGTTAACCCTTAATTTAAAAAAAATCCACTTATGAAATCCCTTGAAGTAGGGCTGACTTGTAAGCATGTATTATCTCCACAGTGTTCTATCAAATTTGCAAAAGTTCTTGCCTGCATCTGTTGTGGACACTGTTTGTTGTAGACACCATGGTTGCATGCTTTAGCTTATTTTTAGGTTAAAACTGCTATACTATAATTAGGCTTGAGAGGAATCCATTTTTCAGACTGTCATAAATATCGGGCCTCTGGTATCTACCGTGAAATCTTTCTTGTATAGCCATCAGACTGAAAAACCACTTGCTTAACGTAAGCATGTTCCTATACAGAATTCCACTCCAATGTGGAGATATTGGCTGAGAAACAGTAAAAAATTATCTACACAAAATTAGTACACTACCTGGTAGGACTGTGCAGTGTGAGTACTTGGCTAAATGTTAATGGTGAAGCACTGCAAATCTCTGCATCTGTAGTAACAGTATATGATCTTTGCAGAACTCTTTCTTTTAGCTGTGGCATATTGGTTGGTAAAGCAGTGTCAAGACTGGTTCCATGGACATCAAGCTACTGCCTGTGATGCATCTCTAAAAATTTATCTAAGTGTTCATTACATGAAATGTGGACAACACCGTGACAAATATTCACGCCATTGCAATTTTGTGATCCTTATACAGGGCACAGCTTTTAAATTTATTGCCTTATATCCACAACATAAAATACTTAGACTATCATGTGGCTGCCATCAGTAATCATTGGCTACAATATTTGTGAACCATAGCAATAGTCTCAGTAGAACTTCATTTGAATGTTACCATGGTCCTGTTTCAGCTAAAGATGGTTGAAATGACTCACTTCATTCATGTACAGCAGTGTGAAGTTGAGTTAGTACTGATTTCTGCTCACTGGCCAGCCAAGAATAGGCAAAGATGTTTCTTGCAAGTTTCCTATTCAATTTTTAGACCAGATTGCATTGGATCACAGCTTAAATACATCGTCTAAATTTACATGTCCCTTCAGGCGACACTGGTGAATTGATACAAGTCACTATTTTGACAAACTATCTGTTCATGTTCCTCACTATGTACAGATATAGTGTTTTGTATGGCTTGCCAGCTAAGAAGTTAAGCTTTCAGTAAGATGTAGAATCCCTTAACACAAGAAACAATCTATTTTCACTTGCATGGAGATAGCTGTTTTCAAGTTGTGGGGAGATGTTGAATCTTGTTCATGCCTACTGTATTTAAACTGATTAGGGATGGATTTTTGTGTCAGGTGATATTTAATGAATTGGACTTTGAATGTTTAAAACAAGTTGAAACTTTTCTTGAGCTAAATTGTTCTCTGTGAAATTGATGTGGAAAAAACAATGAACAAATAAATGTTACTCTGACACTGAATGTTTAGATAAGAGAAGAAAATTGGCTCTATGGCAACTGTGACCTAGCATGGTCTGCTGAGCCAGCTCATTTGATCAGCAGTTCTCATTTCTAAAATGAGAATTGTTCATTTTCTTATTACAGAAACTACACTGATGTTTCAGGGGCTTTTGGAAGGGATAATCGTGTGATTGAGAGCTCCATGTTTGCTTTGTTAGAGAAATGACAGGATGGCTTCTGGGGCATCCCTGAACATTCTTACCTCAATTCTAAGATGTAGATCATAGTTTCAAGAGACCTTTTTCTTGCACCCTGCTCCCCCCCCCCCAAAAAAAAAATTAAAGAAGCAGATATTAAGAATTGTAATTCAGAGCTGCTACGTAAGACCTTATTAGGTTTCTCAAAGTAGGATCTCTTCCCTTGAGGATGGTACCAAATTGGTGAGGAATGTCATTGGTCAAACTCTATTTTTAAATATACTTTACACATCAGGTATTTAGTAAATAAGGTCATGTAAAGTGAAATTCACCTCTGCTCACAAGGTCTTGTGCAGGGGCACTCCACACTGAAGTGAATTTGAGTCTTATTGCCTTCTGTAGGCTGAAATAATCCAACTATGTACTGCATATTGGTTGTAATTGTACTAGGTGAACGTCAACATAAGATCCCCATAATGAAGCCCTTACTGTGGTATAATTTCCTTACTGCAAGACTTTCCAGTCAAAACAATAAGGTCTCAAGTATTTCTAAGCAGATATTTTTAAAAAAACATGAGTCACTATGTAGGTTTTCAGGACATGCGTGATGTTTGGGTTTCCAACTGTGGCATACAAAAATCTTTCCATTGGAAAACTCATTATGTAAACATTATTGTAATCTAAGAGGACCTTTCTATTAGGTTTTTAAAAACACTACTGTGTGTCTAAAATGTCCTAAGCTTCCTGGCAGTTAATCCGCAGGGAACAACATTTCAGTTGGAGGTAACCTCAAACTAGAAATTGCGATATGAAAGACTTGGGTGGATGAATCCACCCAGTACATGACTGAGCTTGTTCAGTAACCGTATTCTTAAATGTTGGCTGGCCTTGCTGTTTTTCAGACAGTAAATTTGTGACTTTGAGACCTGTAGAACAGCTGCATTTATTCTAGGGCTTGTACAACAATAGCAGGAACCTGCATACTTGTTATACAAGTCCATATATTGGCGCTTCAGAGGAATACATAGGGAAAATCCACAAAGTAGGATAGATTAAAAAGTACAGTCACTTTCAGATGAATTTTTTCTTTGTTTACAGAATATGAGTATTTATTCAAAAGAGCAGAAGCTAAGTAAATGATACTATCTTCTAAACCTGGAATTATGGATGCAGGAAGAAATTTACTGACAAACTGGATATTGGATCTTAATTAAAGTCCAGTAATTTGGAGTGGGTTTGGTGTGGCTTTTGAAGTTTGATTTCTCTGATCTGACTTATTACAGCATTTCTAACCATTGCACATTAACAAGCTTAAGGAAGGAAATACCTTGCATCAAAATAAGTGATACAATGTTGTTCGGTGTTTGAATCTGAGCTATATAGCTGTGGGATTCATAATCTAACTCTTCTTGCATGTTACTACAGTTGAGACTTGCATGGATGCACTAATTACCTTCTCTCTCTTCTTCCTGATATGCACCAAGGCTGCCAGACAGATCAAAGATAGGTATGGTACAAAACCTTCTTCTACAAAACTTCTTGCTTTTTAATTGTTATCTTTTTCACTGAATTAAAAGTCCAATATTAAAGGGGCATAGTCAACTTCTTTCTAATACCTGTTAGGTATTACTTACAAGAATATCACAATTGAAAGAGATGAATTATTTGACCGCATTCCTTATATAGTCAGTTTTCTACTCTCCCATGTCTAGTTGTTTAACATCTTCCTCCTTTTGGGGAGAATCTTTCACACAGCAATTGGGGAGAAAAATAGGTAACGACCTAGAAAGTGTGGGGGTGAGAGCCACAGGGACAGAAAAGCAGGTGTGAAGTTTGAAAACCTTTTAAAAAATGTTTTTGAAGTTGACAGTTTCCCTTTAAGTTGATATTTTAAACGTTTCTAGGGGTTGAATGCTCTGTTTTAAAAGTGAGGGGGTGCCTTGCAGCTACATTAGTTCTAACGAGTTATTCTAGTCTTGACAATGAATGAATGTTTTTCGGGTGGTATCACCAGTGGGTTCACTGCCTGCATTTGTGATCTTTGCCTCTTTTAAAGAATGTGTAGAGTCTTCAGTCACCTTTGCAGAATAAAAAAACTTCTATTCAGCTAAGTATTTTGTTGTGAAACAATGTTAAGGTGTAAGCATAGGTTTCTTCTGGACCAGGACAGTTTACTAAAAATATGCCCAGCAAACTCTGGCATCTTGGTGGGTCTCCCTAAAGAATAGAAGCACTTTTAAAAAGTGTTTAGAGATAAGCTGTAAACTAGGGATGGTAGCATGTACTGGTTTACACGATTAACTGATAAGCCTGGGCTCATGGGTAAATCCTAATGGCTGTATCAGAGACAGCAAGGTGGGGGGTAGGAACCGGTGCCTGTAGGGAGCTAGCTTTTAAGCTCGCTCCCATGGAGCCTCTTGCACCCCTTTTTGCTCCTGCTGCCTACCACAGAGGCAGCAGTGTGAGGAGGGCAGGTGGGAATTGGTGCTTGCCTGGCCCCTGCATGTAACCGCTTAAAAAAATGTGTAGCTCCTGACATTTTTAACATCCCTACTCTGTGCAACATGTGGAAGACAAGCCTTCCCATGAGGTTCCACAATGTGTTGCTTTCACTGACTTAGCAGGTTGGTGGTTGAGTCAAACATTTCCATGAGAACTAATAGGTTAATTACCAAGGGGAAAAAGCTAGTTTCATGCTGGAATTCATGTCCAAAGTAAATTGTATTCATTGCTATATGAAACTAAACTTTCTACCCAAACCAAGTAGAAAGAGAGAATCCTTAAAAGTTTAAGAGTGGTGGCAGAGGTTTTTAATATGCTCCAGCTCTTTTGAACAGTAGCATGCTTCCTGTTATCCCTTCCAGCTTATGAAGCTACTCTAGCAGTATTCAGTCACTCGAATTCAGTCAGTTTGAACAGTGAATTCCTATACAGCTGGCTGTTAGCCAGACATAGAAGTTTGACTCAGAATGTGGATAACTGAGGCCACTTCACCATCTGGTCTAGACAAGACAGTTTGAGTACTCTGGTAGAGGGTTTAGAATGCCTTTCATTCAAAGATTGAGGCTCCTGTCAGATTTTAACGATTTCACAGCTATCATGATATTGAATAATTTCATGGAATCTAAAACTGATGCTCACAAGTCTAAAATTCCTTAAGGAATTTGTTGTTATGCAGCATTGATTCTTTAGCTCTCGTCATCAAATTTGAAATTTTATTTTCATATCTCTTTCCAGTTTTATTTCAACTTTGCTAAACAATGGTGTTTTTTCATAATTAAATAGATTGCTTGATTAAGGTTAGGTGTCTTAGTTTATTGGTGGAGTGCATTAGAGTTGGAATTGATTGTGTAATACTAAATTGAGCTAACATTTGAGATGTAATAGCTTCCAATTTTGATTCCTACCCTCCCTGAATTGCGTTGGAGAAATTAAATGGCCACAGTGTTTCTGCTCTTCACAGTGCCAGCTATATTGTACTTTTCCCTAAGCTGGCAACCTGTCATCCTTTGCATTGTTCTTTGCTTTCTCCATTAAGTCTCTAAAATGTTACTAATTCTCTCACTATCTCCACTGCTAAAATCCTTTTTTTCCCCTGCATGCACTATGGTGCGTCTACTCAGCAGCGTTATTTTTTGAATAATGTCCGTTATTCTGAAATAACAATGTGAACATCTATGTAGCAATTCTGTTATTTTGAAATGAATTCAAAATAACGGATGAATAATGCCTTTTCCAAATTGCTATTTTCAAATAACTGTAAATAAATGTAATAAAGTGGATGCTCCACTGCTGCTATTTCAAAATAGCTCCTCTCTCGTGCCATTCAAAGTAATTACTCCCTAGTGCTTCCTGGAGCTCTAAATTGAGGTAGCACGTCCACATTAGGGGTACCTGCCTTGGACTAATTTTGAGGCTTCCATGTCATGTAGACATGCAATTTTGAAATAAGCAATTTCAGAGTTTCTTCCAGAATAGCTTATTCTGAAATAAGCATGTAGTGTAGACTGGCTCTTAACCCCATACTTGCCACATGTAAAGTGACCCTTATATTTCTTCACTTAAGTATTTAAGAATCCTATTGCTAGCCACTTCTCAGCTCTCACAGATCCCTGGATGTGAATTTGGTAGTATTATATTAGCTACTGCTTTTCAGAATTTCCTAAATGTTGCAGGTTTTTTTAATGGATGGGATAGATTGAGCATTCTATGTCAGAGAATTTGACAAAGGGACAGAACTCCAGAGTAATGCTGTACAATTTTGTTAAAAGGTGGCAAAGACTTAGCGGGAAAACCCTACAGTCTCCCACTTACATAGACTGAGGATGTTCTCATACCAGTATTCAGTCTCTGATGTTTCTGAAGTTAGATCTCCAAGCTAATATTGAAGCTGCTCTCATTCCCTGCTCTCATCTCTGCCACGATACTGGTTATATATTTACATGCAGTCTAAAGTATACAGCTAACCTTCCCTCATCCCCTAAATAAGATGAATAGGGTGGCACTAATAAAGCATGCTTATTCAACTCAGCAGAAAACATGCTTAGTTTCTGAGTAATATCCAATTTCAAAAGGGGAATCTGCATTTTAAAGACAACTAGAATTTTCCTCAGGAGACTTAAGGTGCTTTATAGTGAAATCTTCAATGGACTTGCGTAACTTAGGACTAAATTGGACAGTGTTGGCAGCTAATGCATTTCTAATAATGGATGAGTTGATACTTGGAATGTTGTTGGGCTTAATTCTCAGATTTCAGAAAGTATCACCCTACAGTCTTTATTCCTCAGTGCCTTGCATCTTTTGTTTGCTTATGTGTCAAGTCATCAGGGCCTAATGAAATACAGCCTTGAATACTTAAGGAGCTGACTGAAGAGAGATTTGAGCCATTAGTGATTATTTTTGAAAAGTCACAGGGGGGAAAAAAGATCGTAGAGGACTAGGAAAGGGCAAATACATCTATAAAAAGGGAAATAAGGGCAACTTGAGGTATTAAAAAACAGGCAGCTGAACTTCAGTACCCAGAAAGATAATGGAGCAAATCATTAAGCAGTCTCTTTGCAGACACCTAGAAGATGAAGTGATAAGTAAAAGCATGGGTTTGTCAAGAGCAAATCCATGTCAAGCTAAGCTAATAGCTTTTTCTGACAGGATAATGAGTCTTGTGAATGGGGTGGGGGAGAGGAGGGAACTGGTGGATATGGTCTGTCTTGACTTGCAGGCTTTTGATAGTGTCTCACATGACCTCAAAATTAGGAAAATGCAACCTAGATGGAGCTATTATATGGTGGGTGCATAACTGGTTGGAAAACTGTTCGTAGGCAGTAAGTAGTTACTGGTGGCTCATAGTCAAGCTGGAAGGGCATACCAAGTGTGGTCTAACATGGTCAGCCCTGGGACCAGTTGTCATCCATATCTTCAGTGATTTAGTTAAGGGCAGAGAGAGTAAACTTATGAAGTTAGTGGATGATACCAAGCTGGGAGGGGTTGCAAGTACTTTGGAGGATAGGATAAAAATTGAAAATGATCTGGAGAAAGTCTGAATAAGATGGAAATAAGGACAAATGCAGAGTACTTCACTTAGGAAGGAACAATCAGTTTCACACATACAAAATGGGAAGAGACTGTCTATGAAGTAGTAGTATTGCAGAAACAGATCTGGTAGTCCTAAGGGAGTCAGTGCCATGTCGCAAAAACTTACAACGTTCCTGATAATACATCTCAGAATGATCTTTGTAAGCAAGACATGAGAGGTAATTGTTTAGGCCTTAAATGGAGCATTGTTTAGTTCTGGGCACTACACTTGAAGAGAGATGTGGACAAATTGGAGAAAGTCTGGATAAGAGCACAAGTGATTTTAAGGTCTGGAAAATATGACCTGAGGGAAGATTGGGGAAGAGAAGAGAAGACAGAGGGGACATAACTGTTTTCAGATGAATAAAAGGTTTTCAGATGAATAAAAGGTTATTAAAAGGAGGAGGGAGAAGATTGTTCTCCTTTAACCTGAGGATCAGACAAGAAGCAATGGGCTTAAATTGCAGCAAGGGAAGTTTATGTTGGACATTTGCAAAAATTTCTTAACCGCTAGGGTGGTTAAGCACTGGAATAAATTGCATAGGAAGGTTGTGCAATTCTATCATTGGAGATTTTTTTAAAAGCCGATTAGACAAATGCCTATCAGGGATGGTCTAAATAGTACAGGTCAGATCCCTCTGGCTCAGCAACCTTAGGACCTAACTGGATAAGATTGGAAAAAAGGACAAATGCAGAGTACTTCACTTAGGAAGGAACAATCAGTTGCACACATACTAATTTTTCCCCTGGTCTGGAAAAATCCTTCTTCAGGCCTTCCCTCCTGCCACCAGCTGTCTCCTGCAACCCAGATGAGCTGTGCACTGGCTCCCTGTTTTCCTCCCTTACAGCCCAGCTGAGTTGCATGCAGCTGCTGGGCCCCCACCCCCTTGCAAAGCATCAGGACTCTCTGATCCCGAAACATCCATGGTCATGCCAGACCATGGATGTTGCTGGATCAGAGAGTCCTAAATTTTAGAGATGGCAAAACTAAATACAGGTTGCACGAGTACAGGGGACTGGACAAGAACCTCAAGAATTTCCTTCCAGTTCTGATTCTAGTCTTGTGTCAAATGGCTGTAAAATGCTACCAAATGAGTTTTTCACTTGGTGCCTAGTGTTACTCTGTCTGCATGGGTTTAAATGAATACAAGCTATAAAGCATAGGAGAAGTGGGCCTTGGTGTCCTTTTAGTTACTTCTGGGCTGTCTTACTTGGATTCCTGTGAGCACTGATCAATGAGGTGGAGGCACTTTGAAGTAACCCTAGATCTTTTGAGAGATCCCTTGGCAATGAAACACTTTTGGCAACTTCAGGAAACTGACTAAAACCATTTTATAATGTGGGAACTGTTGGGGTATTTGTTTTTCTCTGCAAATATAAGGAAATAGCAGCTTACTCAAATGTGTAGCACTTCTGAAGTGAATTTACAAAATCATGTTGTTTTGACACTTCAAAAGTTAACATCCCGAGTATAGAATTTCCAAAATATGAACCACATTTTCCTAAAACCTTTTTTCCTTTAGAGTCACAATGGCTTCAGCATTCCGCATCTCTTTGAAACCAAAGGTCAGTGATAACATGACTCATTTAATGGTGGACTTCTCTCAGGAAAGGCAGATGCTCCAGGCTTTAAAGTTTTTGCCAGGTAAAATGAAGTCTGTACTAAACTTTTTTATACTGTAAAGTACCTGGGATAAGCAATAGTTCATGCATTTTAATATATGGATTTTTTTAGGCTACTTTAAACAGTTTCCTCAGTATTTACTAAAGCTGTGTGTATTTTGACTACATGGTAGATTTGTATACTCTTTCATAAAGGTGATAGCATATGTTTAGACCTTTCTATGTGAGGGCCGATTAACAAAGATGGGAATGGAACTTGATCTTTGCACCCAGACCTATACTTGTTCCTTTGCCATCATGGGTAATTGCTTGAGATCCTATGGGGAAATGGCAGAGTATCAAATGTTTTACATACTCACAAGCTGACTCTTGTTTGACACGTTACTGCTTTGCATTCAGTTGAAGATGCCAGGGCTATGTGTGCAGAGGCAACATTGTTTGTTTTTTTACTCTTTCTAACTGCCTTTTAAAATATGATCTGACTAGAAGACTTACCCAGCATTGCTTGGGTTTGGCTCAGGGCAGGGGTGGAGCCGTACACCCTGGCTGCTTGTTTCTCCCTGGATTGGCCCAGAGTGAAGGGTGTGGGGACCTGCACGGGCTACCCGCTGGTGCTCCCTGGGGCGAGGTGGAGTTGTGCCATGCGCACACACCCTCCAGCACTCATTCCACAGTATAATGCCCTTCTACCAGGCCCACCCTTCATAAGAAACAATCTAATTCCAGTCACATCCTGTTTCCCTGGCACAACCAAACTCTGACGTTGCTTTAGTTAAGCTAGGAAGAAGCTGCTTATCCAATTTGGTGGTCCTTGCTCTTATTGTTCAGGAGTATTTGGACAAATGAACTCCGATACATTGCTAAAATAGATCTTTGAATTTCCTGGATTAGATACTAGATTTCAAAGGCAACAGTCCACTAAACTCCAGCTTCAGGAAACCTTTCCTTTGGTATGGGGATAACAAACCTTGATGCTGTTTCCAAACCTGTGAAGTCGCCTGCTGGCACTCATTCTCATTTCTGCTGTATGATCTGAAGGTATTCTTGGTTCTGTGCTTAGTGTTACTTTAAATAGGGATGTGAAAGTTAACTTCCCTATTAGCCATAATGGCATGCTTTCCCAGTTAATTGACAGGCCTGGCCTGCCTGCAGCAGCCCCCTCCACCTGTGGCACAGTGGGCCTGACTGGAGCAATTAAAATATTGTTTAACTGATTAGCTTTTTAATGAGTGTTTACATCCCTAGTCTCCAATCAGTATCGTGATGCTTAATTGGCAGCTCCTGATTGGGATCTGTTCTGAAATTACCATTCAGTCCTTAACCTCTGGATGAAAACGGCAACTCAGTTCCTCTTAGCCTTTTTTAGATGAGAGAGGAGGCTTGAAATGCTGCCTGCATACTGTTCCTGTTATGTGGGATGACAGATGGAGTGCCCAGTGCTGTCAGTCAAAAAAAGTTTGTAGGCACTTAAACCAAAAATTCTTACTTTCCTTAATGGAGCATTTATCCCTTGTTGAAACTGGCTGCATACCATATTTGTTTGGCTGCATGCTTGTTCTTGCAAGAGAGTCTAGCACTTGGCATTTAGATATGGAAAGATCAATTGTAAGGATATCACTGGATTTTTTTTCTAGTGGTTAACTTAAATAGCATG
Organism: Pelodiscus sinensis; assembly: GCF_052426305.1. NCBI lineage: Eukaryota > Metazoa > Chordata > Testudines > Trionychidae > Pelodiscus > Pelodiscus sinensis. The sequence continues at coordinate 6,199,757 of NC_143057.1, forward strand.
TAACATTTTTTTGGTACAGAACTGTCACTACTTATATAGCAGCATGGATTCTTTTTGCAGGAAAAATTTATACTGGATGTTGATTCAGAAAGTTTGAGACTTCAAACTTGGTGAGATGATGATCCCAAGGCATTTATATAATGCTCGTTACGATGGTACTGAAATATCCTATGACTTCTAAAAGTGGACAAATGACAGTTTCATGTTTCTATTAACCATGTTGAACCTAAGAAGCAAAAAAAGGGACAGGTGCTTCAAAAATTGTGGGTGTGGCTTGACTGACAAGAAATTATACAGGAAAAGCAAAACTAAGTAAGCTTTTTCAAAGATTTGTATGAGACTAACTTAAATGCCTTTTGATATTAACATTAGGATTCTAACTTCTGCATCTTCAAAAGCTGGAAAATATAACTTATCTTCAGATTCTTCTACAACATTTTGTCTAGAACCTTGAGGGGAATAGGTTGTCAGTGTTCTCTGGAGAGGAAGATGGCTAGTAGGTAGGATTAAACATGTCAAAGAAGTTGAACGCTCCTTGAGTTGACAACTTTCAAAAGACCAGAATGTATGTGGAGTCAGACTAGGGTGACTGGACATGTTAATGCTTTCAGATGGCTTTTTTTTCAGCACACCTATTGTCAGACCAAATAAGCTGGAAATGTATTGAGGAGAGAGCATAAAGAATGGCAAGCCTTGCTAATTACTAGACTGGCCATTTGATGATGGTCTTGCCTGATTTTTTTCAATATGCCCTCAAGTAGTCTGTAGACGTATGGCTTCATTTAACAAAATTTAAGGAGATTTTTACATGCAGGGGAATAATAAACTTGTACTTGCTGGCTTGAAAGACCGCAATTTTTACTGCTTCATAGTCATCCTCACTTTGCAGAGCTGATTAGTTAAGGGAGCTAAAAATTTCTGATGCATCAACAAAACTGCCTAGTAAATTCCAGTTGGGTACATCGGTGCAAGCCCAGGGAAAGCAGCAGTGTTGAAAACCATAGATCCTTCATAGATATAAAAATGGCTGTACTGGGTCAGACTAAAGGTCCATCTAGCCCAGTATCTTGTCTGCTGACAGTGGTCAATACCAGATGCCCCAGAGGGAAGGAACACAACATGTGATCTGTTCCCTGTCACCCATTTCCAGACAACTTATTTGTGGTCCTAAGTTAGAATGCAGAGTATCGGCAATCGCGCATGACATGAAATGAACAGCTTGAATCAGAAGTCCCATTATAGGGCTGATCAGAAGTCCCATTATAGGGGGAAGAGAAGGGAGAAGAATCACCTACTTCATGAACAGTGTGGTTCCACAGAAATAGAGGGCTAGAGTTGGAAGTCCATTAATGCGTTTTTATGGTGACTTGTCAGAAGAATAGCTTGCTGCAAAGTGGCAGGCTTCAGGGGAATAATACATTTAATGGGTTGTGCGCAAGCGTACTTCAAGTATGTTCAAGCCTGTTTTTAAGGTAAAAACAGGTTCTTGAGCAAGAAGTACATGGATACTTCTTTCCTATTCTGTTGGTGTTAATTTGACTTGTACAGTTCTTGGTTTCACCTTACTGATTAAATAAGCTTTTCACCATTGGCTCCAGCTGTATTTGGCTGCTTGCCTTTTTTGCTTATGTTCAAGAAGAAGCCTATGAAATTTCATTTGATGAAAATGGACCACTGGAGTGGTTTAAGTCCTACTTAGTAATTGAGAGTCTGCTTTCCATTATCATATCATGCAACCATCTTCTGATGCTGCCTCTTTCCCACTCCAAGCACAGTGAGAGCTTCAGATGTTACATTTGGGGACTTAGTTGGAAAAGAGAAATATAGTGAAATTGGTTCAAGTTGGAGAATGTGCCCTGATGGGCATCTTGGGTAGTTGGTTTCGTGAGGCACCGAGGTTCTGTACTGACCCAATATTTTACTACTTTCTAGTGAAAGAGTAACTCAAAACTTAATGCAATGGGGCTTCAATAAAAGCAGATTTTTTTATCATATAGTACTTGAAAGATAGAATGTCTTCTGTCAACATACTTTACTGATTATTTTTTTTTAAATTGGAGGATAAAATAAAATCCATAGTAATATGAGTAAACCTTAAATTTAGATGATTGGAAACATACTTTCCCCAGTGTCTTGATAGTGAAAAGCTAGCTTGCTTTGTAGCCCTTATATTTTTGCTTGGATTTTGCCAGAAAATAAACTACAGAAAATTATTTAACTTGTGTTCTTAATACAATATTTTTGATAGGACCTAGCTGATCTTGAGATTACATGTTCGTACAAGTGTTTACGCGCGCACACTAAATTCACCCAAGTGCTTTGTGTTCAGCTTCACTATAACGTCTGTATGTACTTTGTTTTCCCTGGAAATGTTATGTTGTAAATATGCATAAGGGTGCTTGTATCCAAATATTATGCATCAACCTTTTTCTAAAGTGATGGAAGCATTCTCTTGGTGCAGGATGCTATATGGTGCCCCGTAACTGAGTGCTCTGTTAAGATGCATCTGAAAGCCTGAGGACAATTTAATCTCAGAATACTCTTCCTCTTTGCTTATTGCAACTATGGAATGACAATTGCCAGTCCCTGCCAGCTCTGTTTGCTTGGTACTGTTTATACAAGGAGGTCCGCTTGACCTGTATTATCAAAAACAAAGATAGACAAGGGTAAAAACTAATTCTAGAGCTGATGCACATTTGTTAGCAAAATGTTAGTTTTGTTTAATTCTATTTAATACACTGCCTGTTAAGTAAATATATCAATTGATCTTAAGTTTTTATTTGTAAAGCATGAAATAAAACCCCAGAAAAGAATGAGCACTACTGAGCTTAAAGGCAATTTTTTATTTTCTTGTGTAGATCCCAAATAACAAACTGTGACATTAGGATGGCAAACACTTGTTTTCATCAGTTTTGTTCTAACTCTGTCGTTCCTTTGTTTTTGTTCTTTTACAGTCCCCAAAGCTCCAGAGATAGATCCAGGAGAGTGTCTGGTAGCTGACAATGCGGTAACGATAGTGTGGAGAATGCCAGAAGAAGACAACAAAATTGATCATTTTGTATTGGAATACAGGAAAACTAATTTTGATGGGCTTCCTCGTGTAAAAGATGAAACATGCTGGGATCTGATAGATTATATTAAGGGCACTGAATATACATTATCTGGTAAAGATTGCTCATTTACCCTCTAATGTCTTCTGCTTTTGAATGAACACTAAGGATTTTGGTGTGTTGCGTAATTCTCTTAGAGGCAAGGTGTGTGAGAGGATCACTTAGTGGATCTACTTCTCTTGGTGAGACAAGCTTTGTGCTTACATGGAGCTGCTGTTCGTGTCTGGGACCGGCAGGGCTGCAACACTGTAAACGTAGAACCCTGTTCATCAACCTGTAAAGTGCTCAAACATTCTGTGGAAGGGGCATCCTTACAACAAACAAATGTTACTTTGTAAATCAAGGTAGCTTCCAGATAGCTCATCAGTTGCAGGGCCTTCCTGTACAAACCTGGGTCACCTTGTTTTTAACTGCTAGTCCTCCTCCTTCTATACTAAATGAACAATTTACCTTAATCTTAAAATATATTAAACTAATCATGTTACGGCAAACATTAAGTGCTTCAAAATCTTTTTCAGGACTGAAATTTGATTCAAAATATATGAATTTTCGAGTAAGAGCTTGCAACAAGGCTGTGGCAGGGGAATACTCTGATCCGGTGACTTTGGAAACTAAAGGTAAAATGACAGCCTTGCATGAATGTGCAGTATCATGAATGCTGAGGAGAATAGAGCACTTACTCTGCTGCCATTAGGCTGTGTAGAAAGAGGCAATGAAAATGTGGATCCATGGCTTGTGGGACTAAATTTAAATGTCCTCTCTTAGCAAGCCTACATGAAAATGGGTTGTTAGGCTGCCTAGTCCAGTACCAGTACTGTACATAAACATCAAGCACTACTAGAAGTTGAAAAATCTCTGTAGGTGTTTAACCATTCCTAGCTCCAGTATCCAAGTTTGTCTATTGTAAAAATGCTGGTCAGGTTTCTGAAATACTGATTATCACAGTTATTAATTGGCAAATGAAATGTTTGGTTTTGCTGTTACTTGGAACTGTTTGAGGTAAGAATAGAGCTTGACAGACTGCTTCTAAGCACTAAGGTGTCAGTTACATACGTGTTCATCTCACTTAATCAGAAGATGACAATGATTAACATTTGAGGATTGCTGGGGGTGAGGAAGAGAATGGGATGGACAGACATGTGAGTCCCTCTGTCTTGGGGAGTTGCATAGTGAACAACTGGAGCCGCTGAAATCCTCTGAGACGATCAAAGAATGCCCATGTAATCTGTAGCACTTTCCAGGCTTTTAGTTCTTAGATTACTAAATAAAGTTGTCCTTGAGTAAATACCTGACCAATGAAAGTTAACTCTTAAAGCATAAGTGTGCCTGTTTTTATCCCAGCATTGCACATAATCTCTCAATACTGGATACTAATCTGTACATTATAAATTCTTAGATGGCAAATCAGGAGAATAGCCTATATACTCAGTATTAAGTTGTGATCGGTGACTAAGGGGCACCTTTTTCATGCTGTAGATACAATGAAAACCACAGTATCTGCTTGGTTCATTAATGATAGATGTGTAGTATTTTTCCTTGCTTAAGGGTAAGTAGATTCTTCTGATTTGTGCATTATTGATAGTAGTTAACACTTCAGAGGAAATAGCTAGGTTCTAAATGCACAGTTTCACTACTGATCTCTGACCTGGTAAACACAGCTGGACTTTCAAATCCCAGGTTCAGTCTGCAGAGCTGGCAGCTATAACCTTTAAATATAACCCATTGGGGTGAGGCTTACAGGCTGAAGTGGGGGAGGAGAGCTCCAGCCAAGTGGTGATGATGGGGGACACGTCTCCTTTAATCAGTTAACTAGTTAAACTAATTAGGTAACCAATTAAACAGGATTTTATATCCCTAGTTCCTTCAGCTTTATCAACAGGTGATGGGAATTAGATCCCTATCATGGAAATAGCCTGCAAAAGAAGCAGGGATAGGGAGTGCAGACCATGGGCTTAGTTTTTTGTAACTATGTATCAAACTATAAATCTTGGCCTAGGTTGCAGCTAGTAGGAAGTTTCTCTGATTTTAATATTAAATTGCAGAGACGCACAGCTTCACAGGTTTGAAGGTGTTCTACCTGGCTTGGTTCAGAGACTACAGTAGGACTGGCTGGACTTCATTTTCTCTCCTAGTTGGAGCTCTACCAAATTCACAGTCCATTTTGGTCCATTTCAATTTCATAGAATTTTAAAACCAACTTCATGATTTCATATATTACAATCTTAAATTTCAGTGTTGTAATTGTACGGATCCTGAACCAAAAAGGAATGGGTGTGTGTGGAGGGGAGGAGCTGCGTGGTTATTGGAGGGGGGTTTTTTGCAATACTGTTACCTTACTTCTGTGGTACAGATAGGCAACTGCCTTCAGAGCTGGCCACCTAACCAGCAGTTGCTGCTGCCCAGCCACACAGGTCAGAAGACCTTGTAGAAGTAAGGATGGCAAAACCCTGATCCTCCTAAAAGAGCCTTACAAGCCCTTCCCTTGCAGTTCCCTTTTGGGTTAGGACCCCCATTTGGGAAATACTGGTGGTCTCCATGAAATCCCTATTGTATAGGATCAAAGCACAAAACTAGTCTTCACAGTGTGAGATGAACTTTTCATGACTGCTGAGGCCCTACTTATAGTTGGTCTGACACTTGTAACTAACTACTTGACTTCATAATGCATTATCTACTACTCCTGATTTTTTTCTTAAATAGTCAGTATGGGGAAATCTACATTTCTGTGTTTGAAATCTTGTTTTGATCAGCACTTGTCTTCAATTTGGACAATACATCATCTCATCTGAACCTAAAAGTTGAAGATTCTTATGTTGAGTGGGATTCTACTGGAGGCAAAGGCCAAGAGAACAAAATAAAAGGAAAAGAAAATAAAGGCAGGTGAGAACTTCAGCTTCATTCAAATTAAGATTTCAGGTTACAGATCTTAGAGTTCACGTTTAAAGCAGCAAACTATTTTGGTACTGTTTCTGCTTAAGATGCATAGTGTATTTTTGAATTGGCATACCATGATGTGCTGATTATCTGGACCACAGAGTTGTATTAAAGATTCTTAAATGGGGAATTGTCAGGTTATACCTGTCTTGTTGGACTTTGGGAATATCCCAAGAAGAGAAGAAAGTCAGTAGCATTGGTTGCTGGCCCACTCCTGTCTGGGAATTGGCATCTCCCCTTACAATGTCAGTCCTCTGTCTGGTTGATGTAATTGTGGGCACCAAAGGAAACTCCATCCATATATTTGTTTGTGGAAAAAAATGTTGCTGTGATAACAGGAGGGCGAAGGCCCAGGCTGGGGATAAGATGCATGCAGCCCTATCGAGAGGTAAGTGTTCAGCTACTTTTATTAGCAGAAAAACCAAATCAAGAGTTAGAATTTTGTGAATCTAAAATGGAGACCTACGAATCTGCTTTTGTGAATCCAAGGAGCTAATATGGACTGAAATTGTCTGAGCTTCCGGTCTGAAGGTAGTCACCAGTTCAAAGTGTGTATCTTAGAATGAAAGATTGTCAGTCTTGCTAATACAGTAATTCCTCATTTAACACGGTAGATACATTTCAGAAAATGATCGTGCTAAGTGAAAACATGTTACGTTGGGTCAGTTTTCCCATTGAAAATAATGGAAAAGGTGGGGGTTGCATTTCAAGTGCGCATGCGCTTGCAGCTCCAGCCTGCACTTCTTAGCAGCTGGGATCGGGACATAAGGTTGGGGGAGAAAGGAGACTGGGTTACAGCAGGGAAGGGAGGTGAAATCGTGTTGTTGCAGGGATGGGGTCGTGTTGTTGGAAAAATGTTCCCTAAAAAAAAATTGTGCTATCGTGAAAACACGTTAAGCGGGCACGTGTTAAGTGAGGAATTACTGTATTCTAATGTAGATGGATGGAATTGGATAAAACAAAAGAAAAAATGGGATAGAGAACCAATTGACGGCTTTTCTTCAAAAACAGAGGAGAGGGTATATTGGCATACCCTGAAATGCTATATCATTGACAGATTTGTTTCCATTGTCATACTACATTCTTTGCATCAATTGTTGGCTAAGCTATGTAATCGTGGTTTTTCCATGGTATCGTGTGAATACCTTTTAAATTCTGTACTGTAGATCACTAGTTTTCAACCTTTCCAGACTGTGTCCCTTTCAGGAGACTGACTTGTTTTGTGTACCCAATTTTACCTCCCTCAACTACTTGCTTAAAATATCAAACGGAAGAGTTACAGTACTGAAAAATAGCTTGTTGTCTCTCTAAAATTGATTGGATTATCTTGTACTATTTTAGTGTATAGAATAATATAAATAGTTCTGTGGAAATTTTAATTGGTACCAATATCGTTAGTGTTTTGTTCCTTGTTGTAAAAGTAGGCAAATAACTGTATTGCGAGATACCCAGGAATACACGTGCCCCTGTTTGGGAGCCACTGGTCTAGACCTTCAGTCTAGACTGGCATGATTTTCCGCAAATGCTTTTAACGGAAAATCGTGTCTAAGTTGGCACGGACGCTTTTATGCAAAATCTAGACGCGGTTTTGTGCAAGAAAGCCCCGATTGCCATTTTCGCCATCGGGGCTTTTTTGCACAAAACAGTTTTTAGCTGTCGACACTGGCCCTCTTGCGCAAAAACATTTCCGGAAAAGGGCTTTTGCCTGAACGGGAACGTCAAAGCATTTGCACAAGAAGCACTGATTTCGGACAGTAGAACGTCAGAGCTTTTGCGCAAATTCAAGCTGCCAGTGTAGACAGCTGGCAAGTTTTTGCGCAAAAGCACTTGCTTTTGCGGAAAAACTTGCCAGTCTAGACGCAACCACTGAGTAAGGGAAAGGGGTCATGACTGAGTCTCTTTATGAGCCAGCATTAACATTTTATATAAGATTAGTCCTATCCAGAGGTGGTGCCTCCGTTGTGAAGTTTCGCTACTGAGGTACTCTGCATGACTGTCAGCTATTATAACTTATAGACTGACTCTCTTGAATCTGATATGGACAATAAGGGATTAAATGGGTAACCTGTCACTTAATTTAAAAAAATGGAATAAGCTTTATGTAGTGGAAGGTTGTTCAAGTTTGGGCTGCCTCATGGAACCATAGAATATAGATATCTTATACACTATTGAGTCAGGATATCAAAAGCTGTTGATAGCAAATTGAGTAAAATTGTGCTGTGGATGCTGGAGAAGGACTGCACAGTACAGATGGTAGCATTTACATAATGCTCTTTAAGGCCAGTTCTGAAGAAAAGATGATGTATCATATAAAATGTTACACAAATAAGTCTTGACTAATTATCATCTAGTGTTACCCACATTGTTACCAATGTTAGAACAGTAAATGCCCTTTCTGGTTGGTGGTGGTTGCCAGAGGACTCACTGTTTTTCATAGGCTAAGATTTGTGTCTAATCTGTACAATGTGTAGTAGTGACCTCTCTTAATGATTGCTTATTTCTGTCTGACAGTGGCCAGATTACCGTACTGAAGAACAATACAACAAGGTGATAACCTACGTATTTCTAGTTCTAGGATCTAGACTCTAGCTTTGAAAATCTTCAGAATTTTCCTTCTTAATTTTAGCTCTTTCTCTGGATAAAACATGAGCCCATCCAACAGTCTTCATCAGTACCTAAGACAGTACCATTGTCTGCTTCTATTAATGGTTTAGTAGTCCTCAGCAACCTTTTCCATGATGGCAGTCCCCATTCTCTGGAAACCAGCCTCCCTGGTCCATTGCTGTTAGCCAGAGTGGGATATGCGGTAGTTCTTTCAATCAAATAGAGTGGCACGTGCTTAAGTTTCAATACAGTGTAATATTAATTTATATTGTGTTGTGCCTAGAAGCCGTAGATTTGGACCAAGACCTCCTTGTGCCAGGCACTAAATGTACTGAAAACCAGACAGCCCTTGCCCCAAGCATCTTACAATTTTAATTTCGTTTATTTGTTCAGTCCGTTTTCCCGCACTCTTGAACCTTTAATGCCTTCAGCCCTGAAATGCTAGGCCACAACCTATAGATGCAATAGATCATACAGGTGGCAAGTTAAAAGGGATTAACGTGTAGATTCTTACTTGCCTTCCCTTTTCCCCTCCCAAACTGAACATCTTGAAAGACTGGATGCTAGATTATCTGATGAGCGGTCTGAACTGCATAGCTATTCTGATGATCAGACTTGCCAGATTGGAAGTATTGATACACCACTAGATTCCTTTTCAAGTCAGTGGGTTGAAAGGTTTCATCTGAAACTCTCTTGGTGGAAAAATGAAGATGTGGCTTCTACTTTATGGATGGTTTTGGTCCAATTTTAAATTCCAAAAAATTGAAACATTTCAATTTTAGACTTATCTGAAAGAACATAATTGTTAAATTTCCTTCAGTTTTATTAAGTATTAAATACTTATTTTCACCCAGGATGAAATTTCCTGGCTTTTTTTTTAAACTGGCAATGAACTGAAGAATGGGCTAAGATGGCCAATGTGTTTTGTATTTGAAACTCAAATGCTATTGCCCATAACTTTACCTGTGAATGACTTCTTGCTGAATGAAATTTCTTTGGACATTCTCCTTCAGCTTCTTTTCCTTGGCGTTTTATTGTTTGTCATGGGACCAAAATAGACATAAGATGTTCAATGCATAGACAAACTCTAGCCAACTCTCTGCAGAAGGAGCCAGTCACCTTGCCCCGTCTAGCTTGTAAGGCTGGTTCCATTCCAGCAGAAGCTTAGACAAAATTTCTGGTTCTTGATGTTGGAGGTTTGAGAGAAGTTATTGTCCTCTCCTTACCCCCCTTCCCTGATTCTTTCCAAGAGTGCATAAGAATAAAATTTTAAGAAGGCCCAGTAACAAGCGATAAGCTAGCAAACTTGTTTTGTGCTCAATTTATCCTGACACTTTTTTATTCCTCTGATTTCTAGTTTGTGTGGAAAGGAAAGCTTAGTTTAAAAAAAAAAAAACTATCTTATTTACAAATCTGTATCCAGGCAGTAAATGTTACTGTGTGAACTGTTAAAGGCTGTTGGAATTTAGTGGAGACAGTTGAACCACTGGATAAAATGGTCATTTATAGATCACCACTCTCTAATAAAGTAGTATGCCTTAATGTTTGGAGTATTATGTTCTAAATTGGGTGGGGAAAAGGCCCAACTTGCGAACTGTCTGCTTTTACTATGATCTCTCAATGACCATTTCACTTTCTGTATAGTTTGCTGGCAATTCAGCTACAAGGAACATCTAAGCTCTTGCTTCTAATAGAAACCAGAAGCAGATGGCTTCTCAGCAGTGGCACACATGGAGCAGGATGCAGTGTTGCTGTGGCTATTGTTTTCCCCTCTGAAAATATGCTTTAATTCTTGGCTTTGCTGTTTTTCATGCTTTCACTTATTTCCTTTTCTTTTGGTAAGTAAACTGCTGCTTTTTATTCCTATTTGTGTCAAGCCTTTTGAATGTTTCAGTTGGCTTACTTAAATTGTCGCACACTGCTTTTTAAGTACCGTTATCCTGTCTTTGCCCTCTTCTGGCGATGTTGTAGCCATATTGATCTAAGAATATTAGAGGGACAAGGTTGGTGAGAGAATCTTTTATTGGAACACCTTCTGTTGATGAAACACAGGCCTGAAGAGCTCTGTAGCTCAAAAGCTTGTCTGTTTCACCAATAGAAGTAGTTCAATAAAAGAACTACCCCACCCAACTTGTTTCTCGTTTTGCCAACAGTTTAGGAGCTGCTATGACACTCTACTGTCTGACAAATTAAAGTCTGCTGTATACAGTATTCCTAAACTACTCGGGACAGGACCAAGTACTTTAGCACAATTTGCAAGACAGCTATTAGTGCTCTCAAAATGCTGTAAATGGTCTCTCACCAGTTAAATGCTGTAACCTAGGGTATATCTAGACTACATGCCTCTGATGACAGAGGCATGTAGATTAGACTACCCGGCATAGGAAAATGAAGCGGCGATTTAAATAATTGCCGCTTGATTTAAATTTACATGGCCGCCGCGCTGAGCTGATCAGGTGTTTGTCGGCTCAGGGCGGTAGTCTGGACGTTCCGCGGTCGACTTCAAAGGCATTTGTCGACCTCCCAGGTATGCATCCTGGGGTTCCATTCCAGTGGCAGCAGAGGGGCCAGCATTGACAGCTCAGCAGCAGGGGGAGGGGAGTGCTTAGGGAAGAGGCAGGGCAGCTGCAGAGCCCTGCAGCCATGGGTCTGCACTCTTGGCCCGCTTGCAGCAATCCTGCCTCTTCCCCTGAACACCCCACAATCCCTGCTCCTCCGTCTCCCTCCATGAGCTTGAACACCACAAATGTGCTATCTGTGGTGTTCTGGGAGGATGGGGGAGGGGGAAGGAGTTAGAGTGAGTGCTCCAGCCCTGGAGCACATGTGGATGCTGGACCAGGGAAGTTCTCAGACAAGGGAAGTCTGGCTTATAGAGATCCAAACTATACCTGAAAATGACCTATGAAGAACTAGTTCACAAGACTGCTGAGTATTCTTCCACATTGCATAGCTGAGAGGTGACAATAGTAATGAATGGAACAGCCTTTAAAGGCTACTCCAATACAGTTAAGAACTCAACTTTGTCTACTCTCCTGCGTTTTTTGGGGCTGATCTTTCTTGAGTGGAACATTGCTTTTCAGTAGTTGGTTTTAATGCATTAAAAGAAGTATTGAGCTTAATCTTAGCTAGGTTTTTCTACCTTGGTCTGAAATTTCACACACCAACTTGTGTAATAACAGAAACACAAGCATCAGGCCCATTTATATAGTACAATGCTTTTCAAATTCTTTTTTTCCCCAATGTTATGTTAGCACATCTATACTCTGATAATGCTATTTTTTTTTTCTTCGAGCAACTTAAATTTCAGGCTGTTTTGTGATGAACATAAATGGTTGGCTGTCTCCTGCTTCACCATATACCTGAATGTCAAAAAAAAAGTGACTCCTCATGTTCATTCACTTGCCATTTTCCAGTATCAAAATTTGCATCTCAGCTTTCTAAGTTTCCACAAGAAATTGGGCAAAACTTACTGACCTCTTGCATGTAATTTGAAAGACTGATGGCACATTTAATTTTTAAATCTGATTTTACTCTTCTCCCATTGACTTGTTCAGCTGCCCCAGTTTTCCACTTCACTATTTCATCATTACATTTTCTTTGCTTTTCTTCATCTTCCCTCTGTCAGCTCTCCTTGTGCATGATCACTAGCTCACCTATTTATAGAAGGGTTTATGGTGCTGTTAATGGCTGGTGCAGCATGCCACTTGAAATTGCGACACAAGCACCTAAGACTAAAGGCATGACTCTCATAAATTAATCTGACTCCTGGCAGAGAAATAAAATGTCTTTCCATTATTTGACTGCTCTATAAACTTTCCCATACTGGAGTGCAAGTTATTTTTATCGTCTTGTTTTATAGAAGTGGAACACCGTCTCCAAAAAGGACCTCTGTTAGTTCAAGATCACCATTGATAAGGGGCAGCAGAGATCGCTTTACTGGTGAATCGTACACAGTGTTGGGTAGGCTGAATTTTTTTCCCCCCTTTAACACTTAATTAGATACATCTGTCCATGCTCAGCACTGAGTTTCCGATCTGGGGAGACTTTGTAGCTTGTAATTCCAAAACATTCTCAGTGATTTCCTCAACCTAGGCTCGGATTGGAATCTGTATTCTAGCTTCATTTTTTTAGACCTGTGCAAAAAGTCCTTGTGCTCATCTAGGAATCAGATGTATAAATGCAGAAAATGTTAGCAGCTAAGAAGTCTTTTTACTATAAAGTTATTCAAAAGATAGATAAAAACACTTCTTAATGACTTTCTACTGTGCCAATTGTAACTGCCTCAAGGTACACTTTTTTTGTTAAATACAGCATGGTTATATTATCTGTCTCCAGTCTTCTCCCTGTTGCACCTTAACTGAGTGGCGTGAATATACACATGCTTACTAATAGTATCTAAATTTACTGAATTTTGTGGTTTTTTTTTTTTCCCCCTGGGCTCACTGTCTGCAACATTTAATTTTTACCTAGTAGTTATTTCTTGAGAAGGCATCAATGTCTTTGTTTTGCCCAGTAGGAACGGCCTGGTTGGGTATTAAAAATACCCCACCTCCTTCATTTGCAATCTGTTACAGGAGACACTGCTATTGAAAGTGGACAGCACTACTGGGAAGTGAGAGCTCAGAAGGACTGCAAATCCTACAGTGTCGGAGTAGCATATAAAAATCTAGGAAAATTTGATCAACTGGGAAAAACGAACACAAGCTGGTGTATCCATGTCAACAATTGGCTACAAACCACCTTTGCTGCAAAGCACAATAATAAAGCCAAAGCCCTAGATGTGACTGTTCCAGACAGAATAGGAGTGTACTGTGACTTTGATGGAGGTAACTTTTTATACTGCGGACTTCATAGATTGAAACTTAGTAATGGATGGGTACTCCCATGGCAAATTGCCGGAGTACATAATGCTGTAAATGTGGAAATGTTCAGAGTCCCTCCAGGAGCAACACTAATCTGCTTGTTGATGGTGCGGGAGAACAGATCGAGAGAAGCAAAACTACATGTACATAACTGTCAAATTACCTGGGTCCCTTTGAAAACCAGTTATGAAGACTGGAAATTATCCTGTAACATGGCTCTTGATGGGAAACTTCTAAATTTGATCGCTGTTTTCAGAAGATAAGCATTAGGGATGTAAAACATTAACTGCTTACTCAGACAGCATTAGACTTACCGGAATGCTTACTAGGTACCAGTTAACCATTGTGTTGGGCAGCAGGGACCCAGACAGGTCAGGGCGGCAGCAGGCAGGACCCTGGCCTCAGCTGTGCCTGCAGCAGCAGCCCTCACAGCCCCAGGTGGGAGTAAATGGCCCTGCAGCCCAGCAGCATCCTGGTCCAGGATGGCGGCAGGTGGGACCATGTCTGTGTCCAGTCAGAGCCCTGGCTGCACCTGTGGCCCTGCCAGGTAGAGGCAGGTGGGACCCTGACTCTGGTTGTGCTGCAGTGGCCTCAGTGGGGGGCAGTGGAACAGTGGCCCCATCATGCATGCCCACAGCCCATGAGACACCCCCCCCCCCCCCCGTCCTGGCTGCCCTGCACTCCCAGTCCACTGATTGGTTAACCGGATAAATGATATAATTTTAATCATTTAACCAGTTACCTGTTTTGAACAGTGTTTGTCCCATATAAGCACACACCTTGTCTTCCCTCTCCACTTGATAGGTAGGGAAGGGTTATGAGCAGAAAAGCAGTTGCTTAATTGGCTATATGGTTTGTCTCAGTAGTTGGCCTGTTTGGGTATGTGTACACAGCAGGGCTGAAGTCAGATTAAGCTGCACAACTACAACTGTGTTAATTGCGTAGTTTATTTTGGCTTTTGGTGGTTTACACAGCAGGAAGTTGAAGGAAAAGCTCTTCCGTCGACTTCTCTTACTCCTAGTGAAGTGAGGGTTACCATGAGTCAGGACGGCAAGGAGTCCTGCGGCACCTTATAGACTGAAGTGTTGGAGCATAAGCTTTCGTGGGCAAAGACCCACTTTGCATGCATCTGACAAAGTGGGTCTTTGCCCACGAAAGCTTATGCTCCTACACTTCAGTTAGTCTATAAGGTGCCACAGGACTCCTCACCGCTTTTGCAGATTCAGACTAACACAGCTACCCCTCTGATACTTGACACCATAAGTCAGAGTAAGAAGTGCTCCAGCTCAATATTTTGAAATAAAGGCTTGTAGTGTGAACGTGCACTGTTATTAACGTGGCTGTGTAGATGAACTTGGCTTAACCAAAAGATAGTGTTACCTGTTCTCAAATGGAAAGAACAACAAAATAAGCCTTTTAAATATGGTCTAGATCACAAGTACTATGGAAACTGCCACTAGAATAAAATTTAAGCTCAGGTTACCTGAACCTACTGCCTTGAGCTTCTTTCATTGCAAGTTTTGTGAACTGACTTGCATTGCCTTCTCAGTCTTTACCTTTGCCATGCAGAGCTGCAGGTCTTAGGTCTGTACTACTTTTGGGCCACTGATAGGGGGTGATGATCTTTTACTATGCAATAAGGTAACCAGACTAAGACACAGCACTGTAAACATAGAGGGGTGTGCGTGTGTTGAAATAAGAAGTGGCCTATCTGGCAGAAATTGGAATTTCTTTCTCTTAGTAAGAGATGACTTTTTGATTAACTACCACCAACTCAAAGCAATTCCTGACAATAGTAGATAAGAACTTATGAATAACTAATGTAAAACTAGGGAAGCCAGAGTTTAATCGATTAACTGTTGAATTGATAAGCTCGGTTAATTGATAAGCTCATGCTTATCTATTAATGTTATCAGTTAAACTCTGCCCAGCAGCGGTGGGAGTGGGACCAGCAGGAGCTGATGACCTATTCCTAGGAAGTCAGCTGCAGAGCCTTCCCAAGACCACGGCCTGCCCGGCTCCTTGGGAGGTGGCTTTGCTGTGGGCTTTGCAGTGTAAAGCTTAAATAAGCTTTAATGCTGCAGAGCCCACAGTGTGTAACGGTTAAGACTTTTTAGCAGTTATGTGGCTACCTTTTAAACTGACTTTTCACATCCCTATGTAAAACCCATAGCTTACTGCTCCAGTTTCCAGGTAACTGTCTTGCTGACATTTTGCAGTATGCTGACTGCCTGAGTGGTACCTTTAGTCCTTTGTTCAGATCTGTTGTGGATGTATATCCTCTTGTTACTATCCAGTTTCGTATACACAGAATTCTTTTAAAACCTGCTTTTCTTTCAGGTCAGCTCTCCTTTTATAATGCAAGTTCAAAGCAGTTGTTACACACCTTCAAAACAAAATTTGCCCAACCGCTATTACCAGGTTTCATGGTCAGTACCCAGTTAACTTCCTTTCTGCTTTTAGCATTGATGCATTTTGACCTCTGTTTGATTTGCCTAATGCTTTGGGGGAGAGGATTCTTGTGAGCGTTTTCTTTGAGACACTTTCTTCCTTTCTGTTTATAGGAACCTTTCATTATGCAGCAGGGGAAGCCTGAAGTTTCTATCTCAAAAAAGATTAAAAATTGTCACTTCCCTTCCATGCTATGTGTTTAGCTTAACTTGTCTTGTTGGGTGTTGTTGGAATAGCAGTGGTGAGAGAGGAAACAGGCTGAGCATCCCTGTCTCGGGAAACCACATAAGGCAAGAGCTCCAATTCCCATTATATGAAGGGATGCAACTGTACTTGACCCACCAAGCACCTGGACTCTGGTCCATCTCCTTCTCTGGGAATGCTGCCTCTTGAACTACAGGGCAAGATTGCTATCTGTGATGTAGTGCTGAAGGTTCAAACCCTGCTGAGAATGTGTTGAGGGTGTAATTGCACATAATGAAATTTAACCCTTTTTAAAAAAAGGATGGACATTAACAAATGATTTTGTTTGCCATCAAATACTCTGGGTAAGAAATATCAGATGTAAGATTGCACAGGAATCCTATTTTTTCTTCATGACCGCTGCATTATTCAGTATACTGGATGGATGTACAAAAGGACAGAATTGAGACTGCATGAGCAATCTTTTATTAGTGTACACATTTTCTGTGCCGAGATCATTAATGAGCATGTTAACATTTATCCTAAAAACAGTGCCTTGAGGACTTCTGCTAGTAACCTGCTGATAGTTGACCTTTCTGTAATGACCTTGTGTCATGACCCTTAATCAGTTGCAGATCCACTTTTCATTCTCGTATTAATCCCAATCTTCACCCATGGCACTGTGAAATGCCTTCCTGAAATCCAGGTAGAGTAAATCTACTGCATTTCCTTTCTATGAAAAATCAGTGTCTTTTGAGATCAGGTTGGTTTGACACGATATACCTTGGATAAAACAACAGTGTGTTTTATCCCAAATACTGGGTCCTTTTTCCTTAAATCCTTGGGGGACAACTCACTTTTGATGTTTGCTTTAATGTGCCTCTCCCCCTTGGCCAATCTTCAAGACATCACTGTACTAGTAAACGCCTCTCAAAACTGTAAAGCTCCTCCTTTGGAGCAGTGTGGCATTTTATATTACTAATGTAAGAGATGTTAGTAGAAAATGTAAAGTTAACTATTGAACCCCCTGACTTGCTGTTTTTCAAACTAGCAAACATACAGCAAGTTTATAGCTGTTTCCTTAGTTGATGAGTGACTGTAAATGATCTCTTCCTGTCTAGAAATGTTGACTCCAGAGTAGGAAGTCAGCATCTCTGGAAAGGGACAAGCATAGTTTCAAGATGTCAAGTTTGTCTTCAGTCCCCATTTGGAAATGTGGTTGGAGAAGAAATGGAGTTGACTGGTTTTAAAACACTGACTCATTATTGCTTTGTGTAATGGTTTATCTTCTAGGTCTGGTGTGGTGGACTTGCACTGAGTACAGGACTGCAGGTGCCGAGTGCTGTGAAAATGCTCCAGAAGAGTGAAAATGGATTGAGTGGATCAGCTAGCAGCCTAACCAATGTTACCCAATAATGTGTCTATTTAGATACTTTACTCCTGTTTGAGAGTTTTTCTGTGCATCTGCTATTCACAGGAACTTGTGGGCATTGGATTAACTGGCTTGGCTACCCGCTGCTGCTTTAAGGCCTGGGCACCACTAGTGCATAGTTTCTGGGCTGAAGCACTAGCAGAAACTTACTATGAATCCATGGAGCCAGAAAAAAAGCTAGGCTGACTTTTTTGCTATTCAGATGGGGAAGTCAGGAACTATAGCTATGTGCTTTATATTAGACTGAATTTGATAGTATTAGATACTTGATCATTTCAGTATAATTGCACATGGCAGGTATGATCTTAGTTTGAAAAGCACTAACTACTACTTGCTTTTCACTCCTTGTTCTTCCACCCTGAAAAGGAATTAATTTTGAGGTCCTAAATGGAAGCTTTGAAACGTTGACACTGAAGAAATCAGTCCCTCAAGTGTCCATATATGCATATGTCAAGATACAAGTTTGAGACTTGAGATGTTCTCCTAGAGTTGCTTGTGTGATGTTTTTGACACAGGTTGGTTACCTTCCGGTATTAGAATAAATATTGTATTGTATTGTCAGGGTGTCTAGTTATCTAAATGGGCACTATGCTGAAGATGTAGGCTATTCATAGTTAGAACACAAGCTCGGTAATCCTCTGTCATAATTTAGTGAGAACGAACAATTCACATCAGCTTTACACCAGTGGTTTTCAGAGCATTCCTGATCTTTACTGTGTGAGCCCTCGGTTTAGATTTTTGGGGAGACGTGCATAAAAGCACACTTTCCCTTAATACTACCCTCAAACTTTCAGCTATATTTGATTACTTTTTAAGCATCCAGCTTAGAGTACGGGTAGGCTTTAAAGTACTTCCACACTTTCTATATTTGTCTTTTTTAATATGCTGTTTAAATAATGTTTTATCCTGTTTCAACCTGATTTATAGAATACCTTTAACATACTTTCTAATGTGTTTGAAGTATGCAAACATGCAAAGGATGACAGTGGCAGGATCTTGGGTTCTAAGACTTAAAAAATGCAGCTAAACTAAAGCTTAGGTGCCCCAAAACTTACTCTGTTGCGTTTGACAGTCTTCTTTAAAATGTTGTAACACTCATTTCACTAAAATACATAGTATTCTTGCACGTTAATGTAGCAGATCAGTAAGTCCTACCTTAACCTATATGCACTGTTGCTCCTTTAAAAAAAAAAAAAAAAAAAAAAAAAGCAAAGCATATGAATAGCTCTTAAATTAGACTGGGCAGCACTTTGCTTACTGCTCAATCCAACCTGTATCTGCTCTAACATAGAGAGAGAGCAAAAAGGAAGAACAACTCACTAGCAAAACGTTGTCTAAACAGAATGTGACTGCAAAACTGGAAAGCTACTAAGAGCTTCAACATATAAGAGCATGGCTTAAATGGACAAGGACCACTTTGTATATCTTTAGAAAGCCATGGATTTTTTTTTAGTTCTGAACCCCTTCAAGCATTTACCTTTTGGTTTTAAATGCATCATCTCCCCCCACCCTCCCCGAAAGGCTCCCCAAGCAGCTCTTTCCTTACTGCATGTGGTGTCCAGAAGGAAATAATTCTGGTTGTGCTGACTAAACAGTTCTCTTACACATTCATTCTCATGGAAGGGGTATTTTTTTCCAGCTGTGTAGTTCTCCCCTGAAACAGGATAGAGAATTAGGTGTTACTAGACCTCTGCACCAACACTCCTCCCATCTTAATGGTTGCAACTCTTAGGTTATTTTGTACTCCTCTGTAAAGAAGGCTAGTCTATATTGCTTTTTATAAAAATTGTTTATGGTTCATGTGCTTTGGGAGAGACTTGTACTAGTCCTGGGGGAATTCTGCAATTGTTGCATATGGAGTCATTGTAAAATTGCAGACTTCCCCCAGGATTCACTTATGTTGCACTCAAAAAAACAAAAAAACTAACAGATTCACTATTCAGTATAGGGGATTTTTCTGTATAAAAGATTCAGGTCACTCGCACAACGTTCATATGGATGTCTGCTCTCCACATGTTAGTTCTCCTATTGAGGCAACCAGTTATTAATTGAAGCAAAATGCTATTAATTGGAGTTATTAATTGGAGATCTTGAAGAGGATGTCCAGTGATCCCAGTCTTTAGTAGCACACCTAGTAGTGTACAGTACCAAAATTCATGTTAATGGAGAGAACATTTTAGTAGAAGAGTCTGTCTAGAGTTAAATCTATTTTAGCCACTTTTAATCAGTGTTTCTCTTAGTAGTCTAGTAATGGGTCCCACAATGACCTACAGATGGACAATATTGTCTCAGATTTTAATTCTATAAATGGAGGTCTCGTATAGTGCACCATCACACTAAGACTTCTCTACAAGCATAATGCTAATGGCTGTGGTGAAATAGCTCCCTTCTTGGGAATTGAACTGAGGGACATCAGGAAGGGTGGTTTTCACTCTGCACCTTCAGTTCCTGGAAACAGACATACCATCTAAGGTTAGGAGCACTTAAGGCCTTCCTCTTGAAGGAAAGTCGAGGGAAGAAATCTGATGCAATAACTTTGGAGATTGCAGGCAAAATTGGATATATTCAATCTGTTTTATACAAAATTGAGTTTGGCCCTTGATCTCCAGTGATGTTGCATGGCATTTTCTACTCCTTTTTAAGCAACGGAAAATAAACTGATTCCCTTTTCTTTGGTATTCAGTTCTGTATGTATAAATTTAACATTTTTCATGCTTTTTATAATGCAGTGTTATAAATCTTCAGGAAGAAACCTGCTTTCAATGTGTTTTTCCTTTGCTGTATTTGTCCAATTTAAATTTTGAAAATTTGAAAAAGCTTAAGTGATTGAATGATTTTTGTACTTAATGAGCTCAGTATCTGAATTGGCTTATCATAGGACTTTAGGACAGTTCAGCCAGCCGTCATCTACTTATCTTGATTTTTTTTTTTAAAATCAGGTCCTTAATGCAGCAATGTGAGCCTTCATAATGTCCAGTGACTTGAGGGAGTTGAGAAGCATGTAGGATGGGGCACAAAATTGTGATTTAGAGCAAGGTGTAAACTTTGTTTCTATTTTGAGACTTAAGTTGATGGTAGCAGAGGTTAGTTTCTGTTCCTACCTATCCATCTCTAACTTTCAATCTGGGCTAGCTAGCTACAGGTCCTACCATGTTTCCTTTACTTTGTGTAAAAGTAAATATACTACAAGTTAACATGCTTAGGGAAAAACTCAGTAACCACTGAGTCAGGCCCCAAAATTGAATGGAGATACCATTTGCATATGTTAAAGTCAATGTAAGGAAACTTGCAAGATACACTTGATTATGCACAAGATGTAAACAATGGAATTGAGTTTTTACTAAAACTATTATAGTAGTTTAGTTAGAAATTAGCTGAAGTACTTAGTGCTGTGACTTACGCTGCACAGTTTGTTTTGACTGATATCAAAGATGCAGCGGTTCTAAATAATTATGGGCTATTTTGCCCTCACAGTTTTAAGTTACTCTCCAGTAGTTAATGCACAAGTGTTGGATTTTTGCTGCTAAATCTCTTTTTTTAGTAAATAGAATATGGAGATGAGGAATTGCCTTAAGCACTTTAGATACGTTTTCTTAGATTATGATTTATTTGTGCTAGCATCTTGCAGATCTGCTTTTTACATGTGTGGAAAGTACAGGCATACTAAGGGTATTGCATAACACCTTGGGTGCTATTTTTAGGTACAGTGTAAGCAAAGGTAAAATACTAGATGCAGCTTCAGAATGTGTTGATGTAGTAAGAGTTTATGGCAAGTAGGTTTCATTGGAGGCTACTCTACCATTTGATTTGATTGGGCAAACACGCAATCCTCTTGAATGATGGCATCTAGCACAGTGTTTCCAAGGGTGTGTAATTTGTTGGCTTGCCCATTATAGGATTCAAGTATAGGGGAGTGGGGATGGAGAGGCTGGTAGCAAAATGGAGTTCTCTTGTAAAAATGTGATCTTTTAAATGTTTCTGTATACTTACAAAAGTTTAGTTATGAGATTACTATTAGCCTTCATAAATTATATCTGTTTTGTTACCAAGGAATACGTTCTTTTAATGTAGTAGCAAACTACAATACTTCCTTGCCTTTTTATGCAAACATATGTGAATCTATTCAAGTTAAGAGATTAATTTTGGACATGGATAGCATTACATGCATTCATAACTTGTTTGTCTTCAGGTATGGGGTATCAAAGGTGGTGACTGAATTTTCAGTTTAGACTTCCACAGCCCTTCTAAAATCTTAAATAGGAAAATAACTATTTGCCCTGTGTAACAAGGTTGCAGAGGCATACACATCAGTTTCCTGTGTCATCCCAATACTGCTCACTCACACCTTCATGCACAAGATGGGGAAACTAACTGGTTGTTATAGGGGAAAATATCCATGTTCAAGAAAAAGTAATGTAAACTGTAGTCTTGAGAGCATAGATTATGGATTTTAATCATCTAAGTAGATTAACTCATCAAGTGTGATCTTCCATCTAAACATTTTAATGACTTTTTGGAAGGGGAAATCTGGGTTTTACTTTCCGAGGTCCTGTGAAATGGGCTTTATGCATATCTGACTGTAAAGCAAAAGCTTTTCACTTTCCTCACCATTGTTTAACCTCTATTGCTGCATGTGCCTTTTGTAAGTGGAGCCATAATCACTGCTCCTGCTGTGGCATAATGTGTTGAGTGTACTTAATGATCTTGAATTGTCACGTCGGTTTTTACTTTACAGATGGCACATTGATTTCCATGTACATCACTTTGACAATACCTCAGGTATTCTGTAATCAGTGCTTTGTTCCTTATTCCTTTATAAAGAATCCCAAAATAACAGACCTGTCATGGCAAAACTACAGGGGTGCCTTGGAGCCCACAGAGTATTTTATTTGCTGTCTTTAACTGAAGCTGTGTATGTCTTACAAACATTTTGTATTAATAAATTAATTTTGAAACATTAGCTGCATAATATACTTGTCAAAGCTTCTCCTTTTAATTTTTTTCAAGCCAGAGAAAGATAGGATCTTATTTTGGCTGAAGTATAAACTTCAGGTAGACAGATGCTCCTGCCTATTTAAAGATATTAGTTTGTATTTTATACTGGTGTTAGATGAGAATCAAAATTAAACATTTAGTAACTTTATAAAATACATGGTCTACATAAACACAAGAAGTGATTACTCTGTAGTTGCCTCTGAGTCTTAGTGTTTACCTTTTTTCTATTTAACATCACTTCAATATTTTCCTAAGGTAAACAGAGGCTTTTTTAATTCAAACTAGAGCTAAATTTCAGTGGTGGCAAGATGGAGCTTTGTAAATGGCGATGAACAGATGTTAGTAAAACACCTGGGCTGTGTCTAGACTGGCAAGTTTTTCTGCAAAATCGTCTGCTTTTGTGGAAAAACTTGCCAGCTGTCTACACTGGCAGCTTGAATTTCCACAAAAGTACTGATGATCTTATGTAAGATTCAGTGCTTGTGCGGAAAAACTATGCTGCTCCTGTTCGGGCAAAAGTCTTTTTCCGTAAAACTTTTGCGCAAAAGGGCCAGTGTAGACAGCGGAGATTTGTTTTCTGCAAAAAAAGCCCTGATAGTGAAAATGGCGATCGGGGCTTTTTTGCGGAAAACCCTGTCTAGATTGGCCACGGACACTTTTCTGCAAAAAGTGCTTTTACAGAAAAGCGTCCTACCAGTCTTGACAAGCATTTTTGGAAAAGCGTAACGGAAAATCGTGCCAGTGTCGATGTAGCCCTGCACTCTTCACTGCCTGATTTGATTCTGCTGAGCCAGGTGTGTGACTAGTGTGGAGCCAGTTATACGCTGAAATATTCATGGATCTGTCTCATGATCCAGTGCTGCTGCTCTGAGCTACCGGAGCCGCAGGAGCCAAGAGGCTGTTAATTTCTATCTGTGCCAATACACCTTCCAAGTACCGTCCTAGGAGAGAAAAGCTTGCTCAGTAAGTATCCTTCCCACTTTTGGCTTCCTGCTTGCCCCTCAAGGCGCTGCTAGGTTACTAATGATGCCCGTGCATCTTTCTCCTTCCCAAGCCATGTGGTCCAGGGAGGGGGCTAGAACCTCGCAGCCCCTGCCCAGCTTGTCCCAGTCTATAAGCAGGCGCGGAGGGGGCGGGGAAGGAAGCCCTGGTGCATGCAGCGCGAGCCTGGCCTCCCTGGCTGCGCGTGCGGAGCAGGCGTGAGACTGGCGGTGGGGCACGCTCCCGCTGCCCTGCCCTAACCCGCCCGGACCGCTAGGGGGCTGCCGGCCTCGCGTCCGGGCGCATGCGCGGACGATGTCACTGGCTTCGCCCTACTGACGCGATGGCGCAGGCGCGTGCCTGCTTTACGGCGGCTGCAAACTGCGTCGCGGCGGCTGCCCAGGTAACGGGATGGCGGCCGGGGTTGGGGGTCGCTTGCCTGGCCACGCCGCGGTCAGTCGCAGGAGGCAAGGCACCGGCACCGTGCTCCTCGCTGCGGGGGCCCTGGCCCTTGTCTGGAGGGCGGGGGGGGGGAGTCTCGCCCTAAGCTGGGCCCCGGGCGCGCCTGCCAACCCCTCCCCTCCCCCCTTTGGAATGGCTGCTCGAGGCCTGCTTCAGCGCTCCCGCGCGCGCTCCCCGGGCCTTGGCTGCGCTGCGGCTAACGGCTTTTCCCGACCGTTTGGAATGTTGCCCCCGCCCGCCCGCGCACGTGCAGCCTTCCTCTCCCCCTCCCGCGTGAGAGCTCCGCATGCGTCATGCCCCCCCTCCAGGTGCTTGCGTGCCTGGAATTTGTGGGGTGGGCTAATTGAATTGTAGGAGTGCTTTAACTGGATGGGGTGGGGGGGGAGCCTCTCTCTGTCAGTGACTGTCTACACTCATGGCGTCTTGCATGAGAAATATGCAAATGAGGCTCAGCGTGGAATATCACCGAGTCTCATTTGCATACCTAATGAGCTGCCATTGTTGCAGAAGAGGCTCTTGCACCAGAAGGTGCTGTCTACACTGCCCCTTCTTGCGCAACAAAAACCCTCTTGAGCAATGCCATTCGTCCTGAAAATATTGCGCAAGAGGGTTTTTGTTGGGCAAGAAGGGGTAGTGTAGACAGCTCCTTCTGGTGCAAGAGCCTCTTCTGAAAAAATGGCAGTTCATTAGGTATGCAAATGAGGCTTGGCGATAGTCCATGCTTAGCCTAATTTGCATATTTCTTGTGCAAGAAACCGTGAGTGTAGACATAGCGACTGTGTGCAGGGAGCTCACACCTCACTTCAGCTGCCCTTGCTTCACATCAGTGGTTCCCAGCCTTCTCCAGATGGGGACCCAAGGCAATTCAAAAATGGGAGGCGGAGGAAGGGCAGAGCCACCTGGAGAGACACTTGGCGACCCTTTTGAAATGTAATGATGACCCATATTTGGGTCCTGACTCATAGGTTGGGAAACTCTGCTTTACATTCGTGTCACTTGAGTAATATTGATAGGAAAAAACCTGACATGGATGGAAAGTTGTGAAATTTGTCAACTCTGTGTGAGCAACGGTAAACAAAATGTTGCATGGGGCACACTCAGGCTGCAGCTTGCTCACTGTTGTTCTAAATGTTTGTAAATAGATTCCTTAATTGGTCGCTCTATTAACTTTCCTAATACAGAAGTTAAACAGGTCTTTAATTCCCCAGTTTGTCCTTATTTCCCTTTTTATAGATGGGCATTATATTTGCCCTTTAACAATCTTCTGGAATGAATCTCGACTTCCATGACGTTTTGAAGATAATCGTTAATAGTTTCTATATATTCTCAGTCAACTCCTTGAGTATTCTAACATACATTTCATCAGGCAGAGATGACTGGAAGACATGTAATCCATCTATATAATGTATAACTTGTTCTTTCCCTATTTTAATATCTGATCCTACCTCATATTCACTGGCATTCACTACGTTGGACAAGTCACCACTAATCTTGGTGAAAATCAAAATGAAGTCACTAAGCACCTCTGTCATTTCCACATTTTCTATTACTATTTTCCCTCCCTCATTGAGTAATGGTCCTCCCCTGTCCTTGGACATCCTCTTGCTTCTAATGTATTTGTAGTATGTTTCCTTGTTATCCTTTATGTCTCTAGGTAGTTTGATTTCATTTTGTGCCTTGGCCTTTCCAATTTTGTTCCTATATACTTGTGTTATTTGTGTTTATTCATCCTTTGTGATCTGACCTTGTTTCCACTTTTTGTTGGATTCTTTTTTGACTTTTTTTTAAGGTAATTGAAGATCTCCTGGAGAAGCAAGGGTTGTCCCTTGCCATACTTCCAATCTTTCCTACACAGTAGGCCAGTTTTCTCTTGTGCCCTTAATAATGTCTCTCTGAAAAACCGCCACCTCTCTTTAACTGTTTTTTCCTCTGAGACTTGCTCTGGGATCTCGCCTACCAAATCCCTGAATTTGCTAAAGTCTGCTTTCTTCAAATCCACTGTCTTTATTAAGGATGTTAAATTGTGGTTAATTGACTAGTGTTGGGGACTTGAACCCGGACGGCCTCTGTTCGTTGTTTGACCGCAAAGAGACAGGCAACACCAGCAAGATTCAATTACAAGCTTTTTATTGAATAGTGCGCACTTACAATAGAGAGCGGCCCGTTTCCAAAGTGAACCAGCCCTGATTTCATTTACAGGTAGGCTTATATAGACAGTTTCGTTGCGTTATAGACTATTTGCCCAAGCAGCCAACCCCCCTTTATTAGTTAGAAACCTTTAATACCCATGCATACCTGGCCAACTATACATCATGGCCTTAAGCAATTCATAATGCATCAGCAATTTCTTATCAGCCCAAAAGACAGGTACTGGGCAACAAGGAGACAGTTTGTTATGGCCAAAGGAGAACATAAACAGGGAGTTTAGAACAAACGGGGAGAGCAGAAACAGGGAGTCTTTTTATCAGTTCTTAAAACAAACTGTTCCTCATCACAGCAGGTACAAAAATGCAGCTTCTTGCTTATTTTATTTTGCCAACTTGAGCAAGCGTGTAAGGTGTGTTCCTGCTTGAACCTATTTTCAGTTTTGCCCAGGGACTACCCAGAAACCTTTGTTACATTTGTTTTAGCATAACTGCACTAGGCCTATTTTTCTAGGGCCTAACACTAGTCAATGGAATTTCCATCAACTGCTTGACTAGTCAATAGGTATTTCTGCATTCCTCCTTTGAAATGTATCTGATGTATCCTTTCTATCTATCTGATAGAAGCAGCAAGGTGGGGCGGGAGTCGACTAGTCCTTAACATCCTTAGTCTTTATTTTTAACTTTTTCTTCCTCCTATTGTTCCTTAGAATCATGAACTTTATCAATTCATGAACACTTTCACCCAAGCTGCCTTTCACTTTCAAATTCCGAACCAGTTCCTCAGTATTTGTCAACATTAAATCTAGAACAGCCTCCCCCTCCACTGTAGCTTTCTCCATCTCCTGAAATAAAAAATGTTTCTGGTAATTCCAAAAACTTGTTGGATAACCTGTGCCCTACTGTGTTATTTTCCTAATTGATGTCTGGGTAGTTGTTCCCATCACCACCAAGTTCTGTGCTTTGGATGATTTTTTTAGCAGTTTAAAGAAAAGCCTCATTCACCCCTTCTTCCTGGTTTGGTGGTCTGTAGTAGACTCCTACAATAACATCATCTTTTTTTAATCCCTTATCTCGAGACGTTCATTAAGGCTGTCTCCTATTTCCATCTCAACTTCAATCCAAGTGTATACATGTTAATATATAAAGCAACACCACTTCCCTTTTTTCCTCTCCCTGACCATACTGAGCAATCTGTAGTCTGCTGTACCCTTCTATATCAATATTCCAGTTGTGTATTACCCCACCAAGTCTCTGTGATGCCTGCTATGTCATAGTTGTGTTTATTTACTAGCATTACAGGTTCTTTGTGCTTATTTCCCATACTGCTCACGGTAGTATACAGGCATCTTAAGATTCTGATTTGATTCACTCCATCCTTCCCCCTCCCCAGTTCTCTCCTTTATCCTTGCTGTAACAACCCACTATCTCTCCAAAGTCTGACCCTTCTCTCTGGTCTCCATGTTTTTGATCTACCTATAGGCTTTTGTCACTTGCCCCCTTCAAACCTAGTTTAAAGCCCTCCTCACTTGATTAGCCAGTTTGCATATTATATTTAAATATTTTTAATAGCAAAATGGTCTCAATAAAAAAAAATCCTCTCCCCAACCAGAGAGTCTTTTTAGGTAGTCTTTTATTTAAGTTGGCAT
This sequence comes from Pelodiscus sinensis, assembly GCF_052426305.1. NCBI lineage: Eukaryota > Metazoa > Chordata > Testudines > Trionychidae > Pelodiscus > Pelodiscus sinensis. Next base: position 6,227,564 of record NC_143057.1, read on the forward strand.
TTCTTCCCCTTCAGTAGGTAAGTGTTACTTATTAAACATGATATTGCACTCTGATGGAATTCTCATTCCAGTAGCTTTCCTAGATGTCTTGCTTATATAGTTAGGATTGCTTTAGATTGGCTGTAGTTTGCAGAGATTTTATTTATTTATTTAAAATATATTTTTTCAAAGATAAGACTGAGAAACCCAGCAGTCTCACTAATTAGCATCCATTTCATGTGGATTTACTCATTATTTACGTTACTTTTTTTATTCTGTAAGTATGTTCACACAATTTACAGTAGTTTGTTAGTTTTTCAGAACTGTTGTACCTTGTTATTAAAAGCAGATTTTGTCTATATTCTCTTCACTTAAACTAATGACCTTCCTTTGCTCACAGAAAAGCAAAGACGCGATACTCAATCTGAAAAGATGAAAAAGACTGAGCTGCTTTCAAATGCTAATCAAATGAGCACAGAAGACTAATGCAGAGAATTAATAAGAATGTGGTTTTGGCTCTTCTTACTTTGACAAGTTCTGTGTTTCTCCTGTTCCAGTTGTACTATTATAAGTACTACTTATCTCCAAAGGTAAATAAAATAATTTTAAACACCTGAATTTGGTGAAAAAACGTAATAGAAATAGTATTTAATATGCTCAAAGTACAGGACAAACATTAACACATGATTAATTAGTTAATAATTAATTGTAAAATTATTACTCAAAACATCCCTGTGGGATTGACAATTATTACCATAAAATTGACATGTAAAAATTAAATTACCAAGGAAGATACAGTGAATAGGTATCATAGAATAGAAAACATTAGAATGTTACTCCCAATCCTGAGCTCTGACCACTCCATCAACAAGACAGAGCCTTTACCTATGAAATCAGATTTTGGATCTGATGAAGGGATTCCAGCCCATGAAAGCCTGTGCCCAAATACATTTATTAGTCTTTATGGTGCCATAGGACTCCTTGTTGTTTAGACACTGGATTGAACTACCACAATTCCAGATTTTGCTGCATTTTTGAACTGTCTGGTACATCAGAGCCGCCTGACCCCCTCACTCCCCTTGCACTGCTGCCTCTGATAGAGAGGCAGAAATGTGGGGAGGGGGGGCAGCGGGAGACGGTACACTTTTTAAGCTTCTTGCCCCCCTGAACTGCTGTCTCTCTGTCAGAGGCACTGGGGTGGCGAGAGGCAGGCAGAAGCTGATATTCAGGGGAGCCAGCTCTGCTGAGCTGCCTGCCCCTCCCCTTGCTACCTCCCGCAGAGACAGCGGTGGTGGGGAGACCGGAGACAGTGCTCATGGAGGGAGCTGGCTTAAAAGCTGGCTTCCCACAAACACCTCTGTGGAGCCACCTGCCCTGCCACTCTGTTAGAGGCACTAGTATGTGGGGGGGCAGGGAAGGCTGCTGTGGAGCAGCCTCTGTTCGCAGTGGGTTTAGGCTCACTGGACGGAGGCCGGTCTGCAGGATGACTGCACAGCCTTTCTCTGCCGAGTGCTCAGGCCCCCCCCACGGACGGGGCAGCTGCTGCTGCTGCCTTGTGCTGCTGCCTCTGTAGTGTGTCAGCCAGTCTATGCGTGGAGCCAGTTTTAAGCTTGCTGAAGAAACTGAAATGAAAGAAATATTCTTGCTGCAACTGTTAGTGCAGTGCTACAAAAGCTGGTTTAGCACTTCAACAGGTCCTTATTTCAGGACCTTAGTGACTCCTTCCAATTTTGTAGCTGGACTTTCTTTAATATGTTTGCAGCAAATATGTATTGCTTAATATTATTTTTGCATTTTTTAAATTATGTTAATAGATTATAATAAGTTTAGGCCTAAACATGTAATTTTTAAATAAGTTTTTTGTAAATGTATTTAATTTAAATTTTTTAAAAACTTGTATATACCTTTTAAAACATCCTTTTATATGAATGGAGATTGCCTATCTCCTAGAACTGGAAGGGACCTTGAAAGATCATTGAGTCCAGTCCCCTGCTTTCACAGCAGGACCAAGTACCATCCCTGACAGATTTTTGCCCCAAATGGCCTCCTCAAGGATTGAGCTCACAACCCTGGGTTTAGCAGGCCAATGCTCAAACCACTGAGCTATCCCTCCCCCTTTTGTTTTAAATGTGTTTTTACCCGTTCTGTCCTTTTTTGTTTTACTTATTGGCCTATTGTCGTGGAAACAAGACTAGATCCGGTAATCCTTACATTGTCTTTCTGAAATGAATATTACTGGCTATGCCTTTCACTCTATGTAATGTATATGTGACTTAGAACTGCAATCTTTGTAAAGTGTGTGTGAAAAACATATGTAACATTACCTTTTGTAAATCTAAACAGAACCACGATTTGGGACATTTTAGCTTTCGTAATATCATTTGTCCTTGTTCTTGCTAGAATGGAACTGTTTTTTCAAAACGTAAAGGAAGCCGGTCAGGACAAGATCGAGCACAATGGGTATGTACAATGTTACTTTTTTATACAGCATCCCTGTAAGTATGAATGAACTCTTACAGAATTACAAATTTTGGATCCACATGTGTTACCACTTCAGTCACTGGGAATTTTGTTGTTTTAAATGGAAGCTGCCATAATCTTACTGCCCTGAACATGACCATTAAAGGGGATTTCTGAGTGCTCAACTATCTCGGGATCAGGTCCCGTATGCTGTACATCTAGGTATCATTCCTGAAATGCCCCCTTTTCTAGAAGGGGATTTAGCCATTTTAGGCATGCCATCCAAATAACAACATAGTTTTGTTATAGGATGTGTAGAATAACTTGCAAGTTAGCAGCATGCAATGTAAACTGATTAGAACTGGGTGAAGATACTGACATAGAAACTAGAAATCTTTAATTTACTCTCTTTAAAAAGTGAATTCAGTGCTTGTGGAAGGTATCCATTTGATAGATTTGAACACTGAAGTCCTCTGTTTATCCCTAATATACATTTGGGCACACTAATGGGTGTGCTGTGCAAGCTTCTCCCCATTTCTGCCCCCATCTATAATATATTGGTTTCAAAGCCTAATGAGACCTATTGAGTTGGAACTGTTTAAATTGTTCGTTCAGCTCTGTTTGACGCTTACTATAAATGGTGCTTCAGGGCTCAGAGGGAAGTCATGTTCCATGTCTGCTCAATCCGTGGCCCCTTGTGCTGAGCACAGGTCACAGTTAGGGTCAATTGTGACAGTTTCATGATGTAAGCTTCCCTCCAGTCAGAATTGGACTAAGGCATATACTCATTTACATGAACCAGCCACTGATTATTTTTTATAGTGTGCTCAGAGACATTTGGTAATAACTCTCTTATGTATTATGGTAGTACCTAATGGGGAGAACAAAGCAGAAGAACTAGAAGGTTCCCTTCCACTGAATTCCACTCTCTATCATAAGGATTAATCAGATGGAAAAAAGCCATTGGGAGGCCTTGCTCTCCATTTCTCTAGATGACTTTGAACCTTAAGAGAAAAGGTGCAGATTGGTAACTTGCTGTTTAAGAGCAGAAAAAATACAGATCCTAGTGGCGTCATTGTTAAAATGACAGATGACCAAACCGACTCATCCACCTTTATAGAAATAGTTTCTTTTAACTACAGTTTGTCATCCAGTGTATATGCTACAGTGCAGTAAGACTCTCAGTAGCCTTTACAAAGAATCAAAACATGAATATTTAAAAAGTTGATAGCAAATGTAGAATTATGCAATTATTTAGATTTTTTGTCCAGAGTCCTTCCCATTGCTGGTTAAATTTTCTAGCCATGTTCACCTTTCAAAAATCTGAGTAAGGTAAAAGATTACTTTTGTAGGTATTATATTTAAAAGTAACAAATGATTCATTTGTCAGATGAGCACAGTTACAAAGCATTTGAAGACGGTTGAAATTCCCTATTTTTGAAAGGGAAATGTTGTGGTTTTGGGGACCTTGATGGTTTTTTTTTTTTTGTCTTCTAGTCCTCAAGAAACTTTTCTACCTCTTAAGAAACATTTCTGCAGGATCTGGCTTTGTCTTTCCTTTTCTGCAGAAGTTCTGATCCACGCCTTTGTGTCCTTTCAAACTGAATACTGAAATGCTTTGCTTATTGGAATTCCAGCTTAATAGGCTGTAGCTGGGCACAATATCCCCATTTAAAATCTTTACTGGCAGATAGTTACATTACATAATACTGCACACTCTTTCCGTTGTTTGACTTTATTTTGCTAGCTGTCGCTCTAGTTTCCTGTTAGTTGGTTATACCAACTTACAAAGCTCTTCACAAAAAAGGGGCACAGTCAGCTTTCTGAGCTCCTTACTCCAGAGGTTGGGGGCCGTAGTGCAGGTCTTATTACTACTTCATCAATATCAGGTAGGGCTGTCAATTGATGTGTGTTAGTGCCTGTGATTAACGCAGGGCAGGATTAATGTGTTAAAAAATTAACGTGTTAGTCCTGCCCTGCGTTAATGCTGCGTTGCCTCTTCGAAGTGCATTAGGAGCCTGGGATCAGGTGGAATTAGCCAGAGCAGCACTTGAAACGGGGGCACAATGCGAAACCTGGGGTCAGCTGGTGCAGCCTGCGGTATTGCCCTGGGGGTGGCGTTTCCAAGGGACAGTGAGGCAGTTATCTGGGGATACCAGCTGCTCCTTGCAGCACTGCCCCTTTGAAACACCACCACTGCATTTCAAAGGGGCAGTGCACGCAATTAATTGTGATTAAATTTTTTAATCGCTTGACAGCCCTAATATCAAGATATATTTTGGGTGGCTGATTTTTTTTAGAGCTTAATCCTGCAGGCTGCTGAAGCTCAGACAAAGTTGTCATGCTTATACTTTGGTATTCAGAACCTGCGTAGAAAAGTGAGTTATGAACAAATCCCTATGCTGCATTTAACATCACACTGGTTATGGAGAAGAGTACATTCAGCATGGTAAGAATGCCCTGCCTGTGCCCTTTGGTTTCAATATAATCCTGCGCTTGCAAGTAATGTGCATAGTAGCCATTTTAAAGATGAGTAGTTGCTGCCAGCCTGGAGTAATGGCTACTCTGGTATGTTCAAGAGCTGTATTTGGGGAAAATTCAAAGTAGGGGCAGCTATGAGGATTATCCTCTTATATAAAAATATGTGATGATTCTAAGAACTGGCTTTTCTCATAACCAGCTACTGAGTGCTTCATGACAGGTACAGGACATGATGTTCTTTCAGCTCAACTGCCTGTGGGCATAGCTCTCTTGGAGCTTTTATGTTACGTTATCAGGTTGTTAGTAACAAAGCAGAGTACTCATCAGCTGTGCTAGTGTCTCATTTCTGTTGTTTCTCGGCTTTCATTTTGCAGGATAAAGCCTTAAATTATTTATCTTTCCTGAATACCTGAAACTGCTTGTCTATCCCCTGAAAACTCTTGTTTAGATGTAAATTTGAAATGCATTTCTAGAGCCCTGCAAATTTGTGGCTATCCACAGCTCATTTTTGCAGATGCGGATGCAGTTACAAATGTTGTATCTAGAATAGGGGTGTAAGTTTGTAACCGTTTAAATCAGGGCTACTCAACTTTGAAAGCCCGGGGGACCACAATGATTCTCTCAGCACATACCAAGGGCCGTAACTTAAGTAAATATATATGCAAATAGCTTCTTTCACACAGCGCTCTCAGCACCTCCCTGTGGACTAGAAACACTGACACCCGGTACCTGTCTGTTCCAGCCAGCCCGTGTGCTTGCATATTTCAGTGCTCACACCACCTGGGAAACACCTCGCTGTTGTGGAGTGTGTTCCCAGTGGAGGCCATGTTCAAAGAATACCACCTGCGGGCTGCATGTTGAGCTCTGGGTAAACCCAAACTGCCCTGTGGGCCACAAACAAATGGGCCGCGGGTCATATGTGGCCCACAAGCCGCATGTTGAGTAGCCCAGCTTTAAACAGTTAGCTAATAAGCATAAGCTTATCGGTTTCCATTACAGCTATGTGGCGGCTCCTGGCCTCGCTTCCGGGGAGCCAGTTGCTGCCCCACATTGCTGGCTCTGTATAAGAGCCCATAGAGCTGGGTGGCAGCCAGCTCCCTGGGAGCAGGGTTGGTAACTGGGAGATTGTGCATGTAAGCTGGCTCCTGGCACGCGCCTGTTCCGGCTGCTGGCCCTGCTCCTGGGGAGCTTTTTATTGCAGAGCGTGCAGCATTTAGCCGTGTAACCGCTAAGATTTAACAGTTACATTATTGACTGCTTCTTACATCCTAATTTAGAATCCTGCAAATTTGCAGCTATCCATGGCTCATTTTTGTGGATACAAAATTTTGTATCCACGCAGGGCTCTAATCAACGCATTTCTTCGGTGAAAAGTGACTACAAACATGACATTTTCCTTTCCCCACAGATTTACACCCTGTTACTCAGAAGCAGAGCTGCTCACTTTAATGCTGCTCTACCTTCCTAATAGTTGTGTTGGTGGCTCTGCAGAGCTCAGAGGGGGAACAGATTTAATCTCTTCCTGTAAAATGCCTAAAATCAATTATAAGCAGCAGACCCTGGCCTACAGAACATATGTTATCGGACACAATGTGTGAAAAGAAAGCCATAACTTGACATTCAAATGCAAGTTGAGTTTTCAGGGCTGATAGTTGGAGGCTGGGACTTGATTACCTGCATCCTGCTTCAAAGACCTTTTCACACCAAGAAACACTGGAGACATTCCACAGAGATTTCAACAACCTACACCCCACCATCAACCTCAGCCTGGACCATTCTACACGAGAGATCCATTTCCTGGACACCACAGTACAAATCAACAATGGAAAATTAGACACTACTCTCTACAGAAAACCCACTGACTCATACAGTTACCTACATGCTTCCAGCTCCCATCCAGAACACACCATACGATCCATCATCTATAGCCAAGCCCTTCGATACAATCGCATCTGCTCTAATCCCACTGACAGAGATCAGAAACTTCAGGATCTCTACCAAGCATTTATAAACCTTAACTACCCACCCGGAGAAATAAAAAAGCAAATTGAAAGAGCCAGACGAATACCTAGAAACCATCTACTTCAAGACAGACCCAAGAAAACCAACAATAGAACACCACTTGTCATCCCCTACAGCCCCCAACTTAAACCTGTCCAACACATTATCAATAAACTACAGCCTATACTGGAACAGGATACCAAACTCCAAGAGGCTCTGGGAGACAGACCCATAGTCTCCTATAGACAACCACCTAACCTCAAAATGATTCTTACCAACAACCACAGGACATACCACACTAATACCAACCCTGGTACTTTCCCTTGCAACAAACCCCGTTGCCAGCTTTGTCCACATATTCACTCTGCTGATACCTTTATTGGGCCTAACCAAGTGAGTTATAAGATCAAGAACACATATTCCTGCGCATCCAGAAATATAATTTATGCTATCATGTGCCGAAAGTGTCCGTCTGCTATGTACATTGGACAAACGTCTCAGACACTTCGCCAAAGGATCAATGCCCACAAAACAGATATTAGACAGGATCACAAAGAAAAAACAGTTTCTTGCCATTTCAACCAGAAAGGACATTGTCTCAATGACTTAATTACCTGCATCCTGCTTCAAAAGCCTTTTAAAACTGCACTTGAAAGGGAATCCTCTGAACTGTTATTCATGCTAAAATTCGACACTTTGCGCGGGAGTCTCAACAAAGGCTCTATTTATCTTACCCATTACAAAGATAGCTTCCCCAATTATCACCTCTAATATCATTAGCTCACAGACATTTACCTCCCCTCTTCATCCCCCTTCTGTTCTGAAATTTGATTTGTCCTTTTCATGTGTGTTCATTTTTTTGATTGTATCCTTTGGCATATATGGTTGTGACAATTTTCTTCCACTATTTGATCTGAGGAAGTAGGTCTGGCCCACGAAAGCTCATCATCTAATTAACCATCTTGTTAGTCTTTAAAGTGCTACATAGTCCTGTTTTTTGCTCTTGACTGAATACATTTGATTTGGAATTATTGAGGTACAATACATACACTACGCTGCAATGACACTTGTACGGACACTTTTCAGAATAGAATTTCACATTTGTTGGTAGTTGATTTAATCTATCCTGCAGTGTTATATTAGGTTAACTTTTAATTGTACTCACAATACGATACATTGCTGTAAATGTGAGTTGACTTTTCATCTTCCATGGAGATATGAATTTGTGTAATTGAAAGAATACCTATGTGAATCAAGCTAGCAAATCGCCATCCTAGAGGCTGGATTGTCTTGCTTGAAGCATCTAGTCCTTACAGTGCTTTTTTTATACTTAAAAGCATCAGAGTGCTGTAGACCAAACAAAGAATGCGCTACATACATGCTTGCCTAAACAATGCACCTTTTGTGCCTATCAGAAACCATACAATTACAAAGAGCATACTTGATACAGGATTGATGGCATGAATTGTGCGTTTCTGTTTAACAGAGTGACTTAATGTGCTCTGGATAGTTTTGAAATCCACCTGCTAATTCCTCACTCCCAAAAATAAATATGCACAAATTCCTGATTAGATTTTTGCCTGTTCCACAGCAAAAAAAACCACTGTGAAATAGCGCTACTATGAACATGTTTTATGATCAGAGATTGTTAGCTTCATTCTTCAGCTACATCTAGATTACATCCATCTGTCGACAGAAGGATGTAAATGAGCAGGATTTGCCATGTGGCGGTGAGCCCCGCTTGCCAGACGCGCGGTTTTGCACGCTGCGCATGCGCTGATTGTGCTGCAATGCCATGCTGGGCTAAAATCTTCTCGCCACGGGAGAGTAGATTGCCCTACTTGTCGAGCCCTGTAAATAAGGCACTTCAAAAGTGCAAATGAAGCAGGGATTTAAATATACCACGCTTCATTTGCATAATTGCATCATGGCGCTCTTTTGAACAAGCGCTGTTTTCGAAAGAACTGCGTCTAGACCGCGGTTTTACTTTTGAAATGGCACTTGTTCGAAAGAGCGCCATGACATGATTATGCAAATGAAGCATGGGATATTTAAATCCCCGCTTCATTTGCACTTTGAAAGTGCCTCATTTACATCCCTCTGTCAACCAGAGGGATGTAATCTAGAGGTAGCCTTCTTGTCAGTTTCATCATTTGTAAAATAAGAATATTTATATTTTGGTCATGTTGATGGGAATTAATTAGTTACTGCACGTACAGTGCTCTGAAGACCTAAAGTGGAGAGAACATGTTAATTGTTGTTACAGCATATAGTATCTTCCTGTGTAGTAATAAACTCCTCTTCCTCCCTAATTTTTGTGACCATGTTGTAATATGACTAGCTCAGATGATTATATATACTTGTTGACTGGGATTTTTTTTTTAAAGTAGGCTTGTAAATAATTTTAATTCCAATTCATATGGATGTCACAATTTGTGCTTTCAGGAAAATTATATATTTTTGTTGCTAATTTTAGAAGTGGAAAAGGCCAGTACTTTTCACTAAACCCAGAGTTTACTTTTCATTTTGCTGCTGTTTAAAGATTGTCTCAAAAACTAGTCTAACCCCACGTTTTCCAGTAGAGGGCTCTGCTGCACTGCGAGAAATGCACTGGCCAGAAACACTGACCACAGAACATGAGCTTAGAGTTCTTGAAAATATATGGACATGAGAGCTCCTATGCATTCACATAAGGACTACATCACATACATGCCATTGCACATAATGTATAGCCAGTAAAAAAAGGATTTTCCATCAACTAGTGGATCAATCAGTAAGCGGGGAAGCCACAGCGGGGTTAGCTCCCAGGCTGGAGGGACCCAGTGTGAACCAGGAATCAGCTGTCAGTCCCTGCTACCCCTCTGTCCTCCCTGCCCCCCACAGAGACAGTGCTGGGGGGAACAGGCTTTTAAGCTGTCTCCCTTTGCACTGGCTCCTGCCCTTGCTGCCTCTGGTAGCGGGAAAGATCATTTCCTAATGGATTCATAATTTTAAAATGTAAACTTTTACATATATATAAGGTGATCTGATTCCTATTTTTTGCTCTTCCAAACAGCACGTGATTAAGAAATTCCTTGGTTTAGTGTCCAGTCACAATGTACCAGTGTATCTCATTGATCCTTTGGTTCTGGGACTAATTCATAAAGACTTTGAACAGCTCAGCAGCTCTTCTGATGGCGTGAGCCCAGAATGCAAGTATTTCTGTGCTCCAAGGGACTTCACTACCTTTGCACTACTGGACAAAACATGGAAACATGAAGTAAGGTTTTCTCCTTGTTCATTTTTGTCTAGTGTGATGCACTCAGTCATTATAGGATTGATGGTTGATCAGAACACACACATTAAACATGTACAGGTTTAAAGTTTGTTAGGTAAAACTGGTCTAAAGGTGGTGTTTCACCTAGAATTTTTTTTGTTTAAGAAACCTCTTGAGGTAAAGTGCAGTCATGAAACAGTCTGTTCAAAGTAGAAGGCATGTGGCAGGGAAGTCCCCTGAGATAGACTACTAGCACTATGGAGGGAGCTCAAGTAAAATGATTTAAAGGCTGTCTCAGTGAATTGAGAATCCATCATGTAGCCCAGAGAGAGTTGAGGTGAAAGAGAAATAGAAACTTAGCATGTGTATAGCTATAGTAAATTTTTAGTATCCATTGCAGAAGCAGAGATGTTAATGTCCATTTATGATTGTTTCATAATATACAGCAGCCACACACTGATGTATATTTGTTACCTTGCCATTTATTGTTTCTTATGAGATTTTAATTAAACTCATGACAAAAAGCACCCCTGCCATTTCCACGTTATTGTTTTCCCCTTTCATCAAGTAATGGGCCTACCCTGTCCTTGCTTCTAATGTATTTGTGGAATGTTTTCTTCTTATTCTTTATGTCTCTTGCTAATTTGATCTCATTTTGTAATTTTATCCCTACATACTTGTCTTATTTGTTTATATTCATCCTTTGTAATTTGACCTGCTGTCTACTTTTTTGGTAGGGCTTTTGCGCTTTTTTTTTTAATAATTGAAAATCTCCTAGTTAAGACAGGGTGATCTCTTGCTATATTTCCTATCTTTCCTATACAATGAGATAATTTGCTCTTGAGCCCTTATAGTGTGTTTGGAAAACTGCCAACTTTCTTGAACTTTTTTTCCTCTAAGGCTTGTTTCACATGAGATCTTACCAACCAACTCCTGAGCTTGCTAAAGTCTGCTTTTGTGACATCCATTGTTTTATTTGGCTATTCCCTCCTACATTGCCTTAGAATCACAAACTCTGTCTTTTGGTGATTGCTTTCACCCAAGCTTCCTTCCACTTTCAAATTCTCAACCAGATCCTCCCTATTTGTCAAAATCAAATCTAAACTGTCGCTTTCTTCACCTTCTAAATTAAAATAAAAAAAAATCTCCAATACAGTTGAAGAACTTGTTGGATAATAATCTGTGCCCTGCTTGATTATTTTCCCATGTTAAGTCCCACATACTACCAGTCCTATGCTGATGGGAGAGCTTCTCCTCTTGACATAGTTAACCTCCCTCTGCAAGAGGCAGTATGTATATCAGCAGGAGAAGCCCTCCCTATGCTGAGAGCTAGGTCAGTATAACTGCATCTCTTGTGGGGGGTGGACTTTTTATACTTGTGAGTGACATAGTTACATTGAAGCACATAGTGCAAGCCTGGCCTTAAATGTTCATGTAGACAAACCCTATGTGTGGAAGAGGTTTCGGATCCCAGTTTGTGTTAGGGATGTAAAAATTTTAAAAAACAGACAACAACCCAGTAACCATGTAAAGGATAGAAATTCAATCAGCTACACGATTAAATGCTTTGTGGGCTGCCAGTGGTTGCCAGACCCGCAGGCTCCCAGCACTGCTGGACCCCGTGGGCTCCCGGTGTCTGCTAGCTCTGCCGGCCTTGCAGGACTCCTGGTGGCTGTTGAACCTGTGTTGGCCCCATCAGCCTTGCAGCTGTTGGCCCCATCAGCCTTGCAGGCTCCAAAAGGCTACTGGACTTGTAGACAGTTATTGCCGCAGGCTCTGCGGGCTTCTTGTGGTGGTCGGAAGCTTAACTAGTATGCTTAACCAACAAGCTAATGCTTGTCGGTTAACTGTTAAACTCTTACATACCTAGTCCGTATTGTATGATTATAGGGCCATGGTGTCCAACCAGTTCTGAAGCAGTAGCCATTATAGTGGCTATGCTATAGTGAACTAGCCACATTATTCTGAAAATGTAAATAATTGTGTGAGCCAACGAGCCACGCTCAAGCAACCAAATAGCCACATGTGACTAGCGTGTTGGATGCCCTAGTTATAGGGCTTTCACTAAGGGTGTGTCTAGACTACATGCCTCCTTCGACGGAGGCATGTAGATTAGCCAGATCGGAAGAGGGAAATGAAGCCGCGATTAAAATAATCGCGGCTTCATTTAAATTTAAATGGCTGCCCCGATCTGCCGATCAGCTGTTTGTCGGCAGATCGGGGCAGTCTGGACGCGATGCGCCGACAAAGAAGCCTTTCTTCATCGGCACAGGTAAACCTGGTTTCACGAGGCTTACCTGTGCCGATGAAGAAAGGCTTCTTTGTCGGCGCGTCGCGTCCAGACTGCCCCGATCTGCCGACAAACAGCTGATCGGCAGATCGGGGCAGCCATTTAAATTTAAATGAAGCCGCGATTATTTTAATCGCGGCTTCATTTCCCTCTTCCGATCTGGCTAATCTACATGCCTCCGTCGAAGGAGGCATGTAGTCTAGACACACCCTAAGAGAGAAGCCATCATATGGTTTCATTGTACATGACAAAACTGGGAGAAATGGGGGGAATTTAAGCATTTAAAACAAATCTGTTTATTTTGGTATTGCTGTTATTTAGGTCGGGGAAGTGAAAATGAAAATATGCGTAGGCAGTTACCACCCTTTTAAGGCTTAGGAGAAATTTTGGCATAGGTAGGGCTTGATTCTGATCTAAGTTGTGTGTTGTGAATCAAGAGTAACATGCACACATGAAGAATTAGTCCTTAGTGTTGAAGTCTTGTTTATTCTCTTCACAATAAGTGTTGTTTCTCTGATGTTTAGGTGAGCTTGTTTAGAGCTGCTGAAAAAATGGGATTCCAATGGCTAAAGATACAGAACAAAGACCCCCGTTTGGAAGGGATGGATGACCTCTCTGGGACTGAAATTCCCTTCCACTATATCTTCAAACTGGCAGCTCATGCCATCCACTTGGTGGTCTTTTATGAGAGGAGTGGTAACTATGTCTGGCATGGCCCACTGAGGCTGAAGCAACATGTAGACAGAAAATTTGTGCCTTTCCGAAAGCTACACTTTGGTCGCTACCCTGGAGCTTACAACAAGTAAGTTAAAACTGGAGGAAGGCAAGGAGGATTTAAGGGTATTATAGCACATTAAATACTGCCGCCTTTTCTTAAAACGGGCGGGCAATAAAACGGTGTCAGTTTGCCAGGGTTGCCCACTGCTGGGATGCCGCTGCTCTATTTTACTTGTACCTCTGCAGGTACGTGTGATTATAGATCCCGGTTGGCTGCAGATTGATGTTCCCAGCCAATGGGAGCGGCAGGAAGCGGTGCAGACTAGGATACCACTTCCTGCAGCTCCCATTGGCTGGGACTGGCAATCCACAGATAACAGGAGCTGCAATCGCCTGTACCTGCGGAGGCAGAGAGAAATGTAGTAGTGGTGGCCCGCCAGGGGCTATCCTTAGCAGACTGAATTTGCCCACCCACTCTTAAAATCAGTGATTTGCAGTTCTAAAGGGCAGTTATGAAATTCATCTCGCGTGTTCACTAAAATGCAGGTGAATTGGAACTTTAAGGTGACAGATCCAATTATATGAACAGTAAAACAAGTCTTTTCCCCAATTTACAGATGGAGAAATTGAGACACAGAGAGGTTAAGTGGTTCAGCCTGGGCATGAGAGATCCAGTAATGGGCCCAACCCAGCATTGATTTGTGGTAGGATATTTTGATTTCCAGAGAGGAATAATAGCACATCTTACCAGCAGATAATTAAATGACTCTGCTTGTCAGCTTAAGTCTGAAATATTTTGAAGGTAATATATATCATGCAAGATAGGGATTGGCATATTACCAGTATCCAATAAAGATGTGTAACCTCTTTCCATGCGTTTTATATTGTGCTACAGAGCCAAAACTTGGCCAGAAAACTTCATATCTGACACACTCAGCATTGAAAAAAGGGAAGGCTACATTTGCAGCAAAGGTCTGTATAATAGTACCTAGCAACTAGTGTGGAAGGATATTGAAGAGAGATCTTTCTTATGCCAACATAGCTGGATCAGAAATGCATTTGAAACCATTATGTCAATCCCCTCCCCCATATTTATGCACAAATATAGGGTTTTGCTGGTGCAGTAGATTTAGGTCCATTAGTTTAGATGGTTATATATGGCCTTTTGAAAACCAGTGGTTTTGCAGGCTTGGTTACCTAAAAAATAGCCTACTGGAAGTTATCAAAATCTCTCTCCCCACCCCCGCACCCTCCAAAATTTTTTTTTGAATGAGCACAACCAGTTTCGTAAGAGTAGTAATATATTATCTGCTTCTGCACCATTGAAAGCAATGGAAGTGTTGCCATTTACTTAAATGGAACGGGGATCTAGCCTTTAGTGCTTTTTATATTCAGTTAATTTTTACAACACCCCATCAGGTAGGAAGTATTAGTAACGTCGCTGTACAAATAACCTTGCTGCTTCAGCTTCCCTAAGGGGGAAATATGCAATGGTGGTGTGAGGTCTGGTATGAATTATTTCCTCCAGACTTATATTTAAACTATGCCTCTCTTCCATTTTTAAAGTTACTAAAAGTCACTGAAATAGGAACTTGGCATGAAAGCGCCTCTTCTGCTAAAATTGGTCAGAACCATGGGGCTTGACTCAGAACTTTCCCAGAATTCTGGGGTTATCAGATCTGGAGTTTTGGGGATTTTTGAGAGAGAATTTGATTTCGGGATTTTCTGTACTGTGGCTAATTTTTTTTATTATAGGGGGCTTGATTCAAAAAACATTCTTTCATTCACTTTAGTGGGCTATGGATCAGGCCTGGTAAACATGATAAAATAGTAGTGTTAGAAATATTTATAAATAAGGGAAGGTTTAAAAAAAAAAAAAAAAAGGAGGGGGTATCCAAAGAGTAATATCTCTGGGACAGCCCTTTGGGAAACCGATAAAGAGCTCAGTAATGGTTGACTGGAACTCCTTGTAACCCGACTCTTTGCGTCTCAATTTCTTTTCCTATCTTTCCTTCTGTTTTTTTCCTTCCCTGAGAAACATGCACTTTGGTATTGTAAGCCCAACCTTCTAAGTCACCACAGTCAGGGTGCTTTCACTTACATGGTGTTTCAGGTGCATGTGAAAAATGGCAAATTGACATGCTTGTTGCAGTCTTGGTGAAGCAAGATGCATGCAGCCTGGCTGTGAGAGTAATACTCCTGCAGTCTGTTTGAAATTGTCACGATAATCAGAACTGAAACAAACACAGTAGTAAAAAAAAAAAGGTGGGAAGGTGAATGCATTGATTAATTTTGGCTAAGAATTACTAAGTTACTAAACCTCCCTTCTATACCTTGCATAAACATTTAAAATCCAGAGCATTATCTATCAAATGGCATTCAACATTTCAGTTGTCATGAAGTCCTAAACTATTGTTAAATTATAACTGTGGAACAAGACTTTCAAAATAGGAAATAATATTAGACTCCTAAATTCATATTTAGGCAACTGAATAAGTGGCGTGGTTTTTTCAACCGACAGCTCCCAGTCAATTCAATGCAAGCTTGCTGTGTATTTGGCACATTTGAAAAATATAGTGATTTATTCAGTTGTCTAAATACATATTTTCATAATATTAGCCCTTCTTTTGAAAATCTTTGCCTAGGAGAATAATGTGTAGATTTTTGTCGCACCCAAGAGGTTTTATGTAATCAGTAGTAATACATTTGGATATAGCAAGCAACTGCTCAATTGCTCAACAGGTTTTAACCTTCATAATCTGGGCCAGAGATAGGAGGTTGGCATTTGATGCCTTCTTGGCCAGGATAATATAATGTCTTTCTTTCACTGCAGGCCAGAACTACAACTACTATTCATTGATGATGTAAAAGTTCAGATTCCAAAAAATCCATCTGAATTTATAGAGGAGATGTCACACTCTCGGTTTCTTGAATGTAGGTACAGAGAGGCTCGGGCTTTCTTTCAGGTGAGTGGTAATCTGGTAATGCTTCCGCTGCAATGTAAAGTAGAGTTCCACTCATAGACCTCCATCCTGCAAACACTTAGGTACTCATAAGCAGGGCCATCCCTGGAGAGGAGCGAGGCCTTGGGCAATCTTCTTCCACATTGCTCCAGGTGCAGGATCCAGGGGTCCTGTCCCCACCCCAACTCTGCTCCACTACTGTCCCAACCCTTCCCCAAGCCCTGCCCCTTCCCGCCCCTGCTCCGTGCCTTGCCTGAAGTCCCCTCCCACGAGCAAAGCAAGCTCAGAGATTTCAAGGGGGCCTGGCACTGGTCAACAGCAGGGGTAGGCCCCCCCTTTTGCACTTACCCTGGTGGCAGAAGCCAGAGTGACCCAGCAGCCTGCTTTGCACCATTCTGCCCCCTTCAACTTGCTGCGCCCCACTTCTCCACGGTGGCAGGTAGGCCCTGAGGCTGGGGCACTGTGGTTCCTGCTGCCACAGTGAAGCGGAACACAGCAGGCTGGGAGAGGGGAGTGGGGCTGAGCGAAGGAGGCTGCTGGGTCACACAGGCTCCTGCCACCATGATGAGGGAGGCAACCCCTGCTGCCACCCTGCAATAGGCCCCCAGCAAGCCCCAGTTGAGACATCCACTGCGGGGTCCTCCAAAGTGCAAGGCTTGGGGAGGCTGCCCCAAACCATCCTGTGGATGTGATGATTCTGCTTATAGGCTTAAAATTAAATGGTTGCATAAGTGCAGCATCGGGGCCTTCATTCTCAGAAAATAAAGACATTAATTTTATATACTTGAGAGTATAGCTAGAACCTTTTTCTCTGAGTCACTGAAGATGTTTCATCTCTTCTGGTTGCATTTGTCTCTTCATTTGAAATCACATGGGGACTAACTAGATAAATGGTCATGTATAAATTTACACGCACTTTAAGACCAGTTTACTTTGTCAGAGTTGTATCAAGCAGCCTTAGTGTAAATGAGAATCAGACCCTGAATATCTTTGTATTTGAGTTCTATGGTATAGCAGTTCTCAGCACAAATTCCCAATGTTCTGGTAATGTTCAGTTTTGGTCACAGTAAGGTTGATCTTACATTACAGCACAATATTTGTAGTATTATGTTTGTATTTGAAGAATATGGTTATTTAAAATCATCCTTTTCAGAAGCTTTTAACTTCTGAAGTGATTGGGCTGAATCTTTTTAAAGCTTGTTCAGAGTAAAGAAAAAAAATGGTTTTGAAAACTTGGTACCAGATTATTCCAGTGTGGAATAGAGAACTTTAGTTGTTCAGATGCTTTTTTGGACACTGATAACTTGAAAATGAGTTGCTACTCTTAAATGACTATGCCTCGCCTGAAATTAGTGTGAACTTGTAACTTTACTGTGCAGTTTTAACATTTGGTGGCACCAAATTGTAAAAATTGTGCTAAAAGTAACCACAGTGAACCCAATACTATCTCCAAGTTGTATCCATGAGAGTTTTGTAATTAACTTTGAGAGCAGGATCAGTGTGCCTTATTGAAAAGTGTAATAATTACAGAGGTTTAATCACAATGTTTACAAATTTTGTTTCTTTAAAATATACATTTATCGTTTTGGTGTAAAAGTCCTGACTTGTACATTTTATCAGTTTGGAAAAGGTAACAAAGAAGATGGTTTATTGTATAGGCATGTACATTTTACTTATTTCATTGTGTATACTGCCAAAGAGCCCCAAAGTGGGAGAGTAGACAGTGTCCAGAGGAAAAAATTGCCCTTTTTTTACTAAAATATTTTTATAAATTAAGGAGCACTTATGTCTGAAAGTAACATAATGTTCTTTAACTCGCTAGCTGTATCCTGATGATGCCTCTCTTGATGCAATGGTTTTCAGGAAAAAAGCCAAAACATTGCTGCATCTGGCTGCCCTGACACTAAATAACTTAGGAGTGAGATTCTGGCTGAGCAGTGGAACATGCCTTGGTAAAGTATTTGAGCTTATATTGTATTGCTTTTCAAACCCTTTGAAGCACCTTTCAAAATCTGAAACATTTAATCCTGTTTAGTTACAATGCTGGTGCCTGGGATTGACAGCTGAAAGCATTAGGTTAGTGGGTGGTGTCTGATAGGGTGTGTGAAGCAGGGCTCCAGTACATTGGCACTGTTAAAACAACTTCTCTACAAAGTCAAAATGAGGACTCCATAAATTATGAGAGAGTAGTATTCTGTTTATTTTCAAGATGCCTTCCAGGAGTTTTAGAGCTATATGCGATGCTGGGTTCGCTTCATAGAAAATGTTGAGCATTTACTTGAAAGTCAGTAGTACTTCAGTACGTTAATTACCTCTCAGGAAACTCTGAGCAGCTTGCACAACCAGGTCAATAGTAATTGGTACAGGTACTTGAAAGAGAATGCAAAGGAATCATACTTCTAGTTACCTTGTATTTTAGTTGCAGATTTTCCTCTATCCCCCATAAAATGGCGTTTAGTTATTTATAAAACTTCAGTATTGGGGGACCCATATGATAACCTATCGACATTACAGGTTTGAAAGCAATATCCCAAATTTGTTACGGGTGAAAAAGATTGTTAAATTCCAAAATAGATTATAGCCACAGATTTAATCATTCTTGTTTATTAGCATTTCATTATATGTTAGTGTTTATTTTGCCTATAAAGGGAGTATTATTTTCATGATGTACAGTGACCTATGATGTGGTTTAAATAAGTTGGGGTGGGGAGCATGTCTGGTTTCCAGTCCCAGCATTTCCAACAGCAGCAGGCAGACAGCTTACATCCCAGAAATAGCTCGTGTTTGAAATGAAGTAATCCATTTTTAAAAATAGAATTGTGACTCCATAAATATTAGATGAAACTTGGCATAAAGGGCTCAGACCAAGAATAATGTTCTTTTAAAAATGCAATTTAGAAAACATACGTTTGAGAGAGATTGAGGGGTCGCTATTTAAGTTGTAATTGGCCCCCTCACAATCCTACCTCTTCTGACCTAGGTGTCTGTGTAGGAGGCAGCTGAATGGCTTCCCTCAAAGAGATCTCAGCTATTGACACAAGACACTTTATGTTGTTTCAGCTCTAGCTGTCTGGTCCCCATGTCTGTGATGTCATTTTTTTTCTCCATTTTAGGCTGGTATAGACAGTGTAGTATTATTCCTTACAGCAGAGATGTGGATTTGGGGATCTTCATACAAGACTATAAATCTGATATTATTCCAGCATTTCAGAAGGCAGGACTACCACTGAAGCACAAGTTTGGCAAGGTTAGTGGGTAACATATCTGAATGTCACCTTCATTATAACATTTCTTTCAAGGTTCTGGTTTTCTGAGGATGTTTAAAACAGTTTTCATGAGAGGGTCTCTTAGGTCTTTATTCTGCAAATATTTGTGTTCCGTTAATTTACCCATGTGTAAACTTATTGACTTTCTAGCTGAGTTGGTGGCAACAACATGGGATCATGAGGGTGTAGCAAAGCGACAAAATCACATGTCTCGAACAGAGATGTGGGAGACCTCTGAGTTAAAAAAATTACATTGATTGTTAATTAAAATTAATTCTGAGTGTGTCATCATGGGCGCTATATGACCAGTGTCAGAGTGTGATCTCACAAACAGTTTAGCTTAGATTCAGGGACTCCTCATTAATTGGTGCTAATATACAAAGGAAACAAAAGGAAAGGAATGCTAAATATGGGCTTCTTTTAATAAGTCATTCATTGAAGTTATTCTCCTCTTTTACTTGAGAATCCATCTTCTCAAATTGGAGTCAGCTTTGTATTTTGAGTTCTAAGAAAACACTCCTGCTGTGAGATCTGGCTAAAGAAATGTGGTAACACTTACATTGTTGCAAATGTGGCGAGGAGTCCTGTGGCACCTTCTAGACTAAATATGCAGGTCAGAATCAGGCTAGAGATGACGAGGTGGATCCAATCAGGGAGGATGAGGCCCACTTCTAGTAGCTGATCTGGAGGTGTGAATACCAAGAGAGGAGAAGCTGCTTTTGTAGTTAGCAAGCCATTCACAGTCTTTATTTAATCCTGAGATGATTGTGTCAAACTAATTCTGATTCTGGCCTGCATATTTATACCTGCCTCTGGAAATTTCCTCTACATGCATCTGACGAAGTGGCTCTTTGCCCACGAAAGCTTATGCTCCAGCACTTCGGTTAGTCTATAAGGTGCCACAGGACTCCTCGCCGCTTTTGCAGATTCAGACTAACACGGCTACCCCATGATACATTCTTGCAAATATAAAGTATACAGGACAGAGCTATGGAAAGTGGTTTTCTGTAACCGTAGAGAGCAGATGCCTTCTTGGAGATGGCTTGTTAAAGGGTTTCCTTGGTGACCAGATTCCTTTTTCTCTTTTTATCCTTCGGGTACCCCCCTAAGAGGGGGGTACCAGAGATTGTAACACGGCCATTACTCCCCTGTAACATGCCAGCACTAATAAATCACAGAAACCTTCCGTTGTTTATTTCCTGGTTGTTAAATTCTTATAGGAGAGTATTTGTCCATCTCACAGGTAGAAGACAGCTTGGAACTCTCCTTTCAGAGAGAAGATGATGTGAAACTTGATATTTTTTTCTTCTATGAAGAGGATGACCACATGTGGAATGGAGGAACTCAAGCTAAATCGGGCAAGAAATTTAAGTATGAATTCATTTCAGATCGATAGAAGGGAAAACAAGCTGAACAAGTTGTTACAGTATTAGATGCTGATACGTGTCACTGTAACAGAAAGTTGTAGAAATAGTAATTGTAGTAGTTTTAAAGTTGTAGATATAGTAGCTTTAAACGTTGTTATTGTTTTGGGCTATGAAACCCACACCATTAGGAGTTTTCACTTTCTGGCCCTTTGTTCTCTCAAAGCAATTGTGGAATGTGGGAGGAAATGGTGTTGGTCAACCAAAGAGAAGTGATTTTGTTTAAATCACGCTAGAATCTGATTCTTCAGCTTAGAATGAGTTTCTGAGGGTGTGTCTCCTCTGCCCATGTTACAGCGCTGCCATCACAGTGCTGTGACGTTGGCAGTAGCTTTATCACTGGGAGCTTTCATTTACTATTTCACAGTAGAAACAACAAAATATATTAGGTTTAAATAAACCAACTAAAACAAATCTCCTGGGGGAAATTAACAAAAACTTAGCCTCGGGATAAATAATATTAGCATAGGAACACTATTCATTGCCTCATTTTCAAACATTCATTTAGTACCATTTTATTGGAACAATTATAGTTAAATAATTATTTACAACTATAATGATTACAACATTTTTGCCTTTGAATTAGGGATGTTAAAATGCATGTATTTTTGTAAACATGTAACGGCTGAAATTTTCAGCAGTTACACGTTTATATGTGGGGGCCCCGGTAGGAGCCAGCTTTCTGGGGCACTACACAATCTGTACTGCTTAATATTTTTAAAAAATCAAATGGAGTAGTGGCTGCCAAGGTTTTGTGTACTGAATATTATGCCTATATCTGACTCTTAACTATTGTGTTCTCTTATTGCCACATAGGTATCTGTTTCCTAAGTTTACACTGTGTTGGACTGAGTTTGTAGAACTCAAGGTACATGTGCCTTGTGAAACTGTCCAATATGTTGAAGCCAACTACGGCAAAGACTGGAAGGTACCTGTGAAGATGTGGGACTGGAAAAGCTCTCCATCCAATGTGCAGTACAATGGGATGTGGCCTGTTGATGAATGGGATGATGTCATTCAAGTCTTCTGATCCTATGGACTTAACCAGGATTTATTTGGTACCATTGGACCGATCCATGCTTAATTTGCCTCACTCCAAAATGTCAAGATCAGTTTTCATCCATTTCTTCGGGAGATCTTGGTGGATGCACTACTCACGATAGTTACATCTGGCACTCTGAGACAGCTAAAGGAAAAGAATGAAGGTAGTATGTGTGAATTGAGAAGACTAGCTAAAAGGAAAGAGATACAACAAAAGGAATGTAAGAAAGATCGAAGTGGGGATATAGGTAGGAAAAAATTTTACTCAAAGCCCATCCAAATGGCTCAGCAGGCTTTGTCTCACAGAGGGAAGGGTGTAATTTCAGAAATTCAGCACTGAAATATTAGAGTGGTGGTCACCATACCTTACATAGGCAAATTGAGCTAAAGCATCCCTCTCGCAGTTGTGGCAATCAGTCTGACTTCAGAAGTCACTGGCATGTGTCCAGTTACTCAGAGCACATGTGACTGCTTTGTGAAAGGGCACAACTAAGGTAGCTAGGGATTCAAAGGTAGCCCTAGATGAAAAGCTGGAGAAGACACTGAAGAGTCCTATCCACATCAGAGGATGTGTGGGCTTTCTTAATATGCCCGTGGGAAAGTCTGAGCTTAGGGCCTATTTAAGAAAAATAGAGAGATTTTTCTATTAACCACTTTATGTAGATGTGTCAGGGAATACTATCGACAGTTTAGTTTTTTATGCAGAACTGTATGCTATCAGAGGGCACCTCATATAAAAGAAGAGTCCATCATTCTGCTCTCTGATGCTCTAAACCATGTGTCTCAGCCTGGGAGTTTCAAACAGATTTATAAGGTCACAATCACCCTACTTTTCTTTGGAGTTTGAGAGGAGTGGAGTCCTGACACTTTGTTGTTGTTGTGTCTTGGAGTCATGTTGTGGACAAGTTTGAGAATCACTACTCTCATCTTTGAGTGTAAACACCAGGCTGTTACTTTGTATACAGCTGACAATTCTTCTCTTAGATTTACAATAGTGTAATCAAAGACTACTGCTGGTGCATCACTGGATTTAAAAATCTAACGGTCTCTTCTTTCATTGCTACTTGCATTTTTAGTCAGTACTTTCTTGTTTTGGGAGGGATTGCTGAGTAATAGCTTCTGTCTAAGCCCATGCTTAAATCGTTCAGTGTGACAGGTCTAAAGTACAGGCAGTCCCCGAGTTACGCGGATCCGACTTACGAACGGGGCTTTTCTCGCCCCGGAGGACGCGGGCGGCGGGACCGCCCAGACGCGCTGCGGTCCCACCGCCTGCGTCCTCCGGGGCGAGAAAAGCTGCTCCGCATCTCCTTGGTCTGCTGGGAGGGCCCCCCCCCAGCAGACTAGGGAGATGCAGAGCAAAGCCGCGGAGGAGGTGGGCGGTGGGACCGTGGAGCGTCTGGGCGGTCCCGCCGCTCGCGTCCTCCGGGGTGAGAAAAGCCCCGTTCGTAAGTCGGATCCGCGTAACCAGGGGGACGCGGCGGAGGACGCGGGCGGAAGGACCGCCCAGACGCGCCACGGTCCCACCGCCCACCTCCTCCGCGGCGAGAAAAGCCGCTCCACGTCTCCCTGGTCTGCTGGGGGGGCCCCCCCAACAGACCAGGGAGACACAGAGCAAAGCTGCGGAGGAGGCGGGCGGCGGGACCGTGGCGCGTCTGGGCAGTCACGCCACCTGCGTCTCCCTGGTCTGTGGGGGGGGCACAGCCAGTGCGTCCCCTCCCCCCCTCCCCCCCAGCAGACCAGGCTTTTCTCGCCGACGCCTGGGGTAGAGCAGCTGGGGCGCTGCCGGGTTGGTCCCGCAGCACTGCTCCCGGGCACTACTGGACCAACCCGGCAGCACCGCAGCTGCTCTGCCCCAGGCGACCTGATTCAGCTGCCACTGGTCAGTTTCAGCAGCGGCTGACTTGGGGACGCCTAGGGCAGAGCAGTTGGGGTGCTGCTGGGTTGGTCCAGTAGCGCTGAGATGCGGCGCTGCGGGGACCTACCCTGCAGCGCCCCAGCTGCTCTGTCCCAGGCATCCAGATTCAGCCGCTGTTGAAACTGATCAGCGGCTGATTCCAGGAAGCCCGGGGCAGAGCAACTCTGCCTCAGGCTTCCTGTAGTCAGCCGCTGGTCAGTTTCAGCAGCGGCTGAATCTGGACGCCAGTTCCAACTTACATACAAATTCAACTTAAGAACAAACCTACAGTCCCTATCTTGTATGTAACCCGGGGACTGCCTGTACTCCCAAAGTGAAGTCAATGAAGCTAAATTACTCTGATTTGCTCACCTTCTTCTTAGTGTGTAAGCCAGGAACTCTGGGGTTGTTTTTGAAAGATGAATGCCAAATGTACTGGGGCTAACCCTGGGCCTCTCATGGTGCCAGTGTTGAGGTGTTTTAGTGCTTTTGTATCTGTATAATAAGGTTGTAGTCCAGATTTCTTTGCCTGAGTACACTAGTTATCTACAAGTCACAGCTTTTCTGTCCATTACTGGTTACAAATAGAACCAATCTTTGTTTTTTAGTCAGTTGATGCATAAATACTGAATTTTTCAGGTATATGTATCCAAAGTAATAAATTTTTGAGTAGCTAACACAGCAGCATCTGAATGGCTATTTTGCTGCTGTACCATTCCAGGTGCACACTGGGGCTTCCTTAGTGTTTACAGAATGTGTTACACATTTTATTCCTGCCAGAGCTGTCTTGCCACTGAATGCTGCAGTAAATTATTTAGTATTTGGCAAGTACTTTAAAAAATGGATTTGTCATACCCTTAATTACTACTGGCTTTTTAAACACTACAGAAACATCAGTGATTTTTTTGCCAAATTGGAGAGGGGAAGAGGGGAATCCTAATGTGTGGGTTTTTTTTTTGTTTTTGTTTTTTTTTACTTGATGAGGTGAAACACTGAGTCTGTGAAGGAGGATGAGTTCTCAGGTGGTACTCTTTGCGTTCTTTTTTGTTGTTGTTATTTATGGCCTAAAACTAATCTCCTTTTGATGTTTTTATTATTCAGAGCTCTGTGTTATGCAGCACTATGTTATTAAATAAGGCACAGTTGTTGTCTGTTTTAATAATGTGATAGAGCTTTGGAATAGAATGATATGATTGTGTCAGGTTAGAAAATTTGCAATCCTGTCACAGATTTGTGTTTTTATATTTGTAAATGGAGAAGCTAGACGAAAACACAAAAATGTGTCTCCCTAAGCAGACTAGAATGCTTTAAATAGCTGTCTGTAGTGCTGTATATGTGGGTGTGTCTAACTTATTGTTCAGGCTGTTAAAATATATTTGTCTCTTTAGCAGAAATGTGTTCTTTAACACTGACTGAGGCCGCGTCTACACTACCACTGATGTCGCTCATGGGTGTGAAAAAACACACTCCTGAATTACATAAGTTTGATTGTTAAAAATGATCCCATGCACAGCGCCATGTTGGTGGGCACGACATAGCTTCCATGCATGTTGAGGTAGTTTTATTAAGTCACCAGGAGAATCTGTCCCGTTAGTGGCTACTCGAGCACTCTTACACCGATTCATTTCGTTGCATTGGTACAGCTGTGCTGCTCTAAGCTCATTAGTGTGTAAACATGGCCTGAATAACTAAGTTTAATTTTCCACTCAGTCTTCTAATATACCCATTTTGTTTTGTTATCCAAGGCAACGATTTTAGCGTACTGTGCAGTGTTACTATTTACTGTGGAATAATTTGAAAAGGAATGTTTTTGATCTTTGTTTTTCTAAATTGTTTATTGATCATGTTTACTTTAAGCTTTTATTTTTAATAAACTCTATGAAAACTATGTTGTTTGTACAAAATACCATAAATTATTGCCTGTATATGAGAAATAGATTATATTATTGATTATGGGGTTCGAGTTTCCGTTCACTTACAATTGTACAATCCCGTTGACTTCACTGAGGTTGAACAGGTGTAAGTGAAGGAAGAATGTGTTCCAGCTTCCCAGCTAGTGCTGCAAACCTGAGATTCACTCAGTTATTTACCCATTCTTGCCTTATAAAATGTGAGTACCTTTCACTTACCTACATTTCTTTTTTTATGTAGTTGCTTTGCCCACGTAAGAGGGCAGAAGGACAGTATTAAGAGTAACAGATTTCTCACATCTGTCTGAAATTTAGAATCTCTTTAACGATATCTATACACTTTGTTCTAACTGTAGAAGTCTCCTGGTCTGCTTTCTTTATTTGTTAGCCTATTTTCTGCTTCCAGCAATATAAAATCTAAACTTATTACAACAAATGCCACATGGTGAAATAACATAAGGAAAGAGGCAGAAGATTCTGAAAGAACCCTAAGTAAAACCAAAAACAGCCATCCAATGTGTAGTTGCATCCATTTTTCAGAATATTTCTAGAGATCCAGCTTGAGAGAGAGCTTACTGCAGCTTCCCTTTAACAAAATGGTTCCTCTGATGACAGATCAGATCATGTCCTTGCAAGACACACAGTAAGATAGAAGAGTAACAAATAGAAAATTAATGATACATTAAACTCTAACTGGAATCATCATCTGCTCCCTTATCCTGTTATGCATCTGGCTCACCTTTTCATGCTGGAGATGATTTGTAGCTGTGCTCATCTCACTCCACTCGGTGTATTGCTCTAGCTGTCGCTTAAGCTTGACAACCAGAGCCAGCCTGACACAATTAATTTTGTGACACAGGAAGTCAAATTTTCTGACATTAACTCTATGCAAACGCCATATGCAGAGCTATGACAAGTGTAACAGTATTGATCATGACTTCTGAGTAAATGGCAGACTTAAAAATCTTCATGTATTCTGTTAGGAAGCACTGAATTGTGGAAGTGTCAAAGGCTTCACCAGCACCATCCAAATCTTTTTTTGTTATTAAATTGCTTTGAAACGGTCTGTAATTTTGTGAGCTTTAATTGTCATTAGCCTGAAGTTTGCCACACACAATCGAATCCCAAATGCATTTTTGACTTTGCAGGTTTCTGTTTGTTTGTTTGTTTGTTTTTGCCCTCTTAACTAAAAAAACCCCTATTTTTGCAAATGAAAATGTTTGTAGGCAACAAGGTGGGGTTCAGATGTCACTGCAGCAGTGCGAGGGCTTAATCCAGCATGGTGCCAAATATTCTAACCTCCAGCCAGCAAAGAATTTAGGCACTGCTTAACTTTAAGCATAAGAATAGTCCTGTTAAAGACATTGTAGCCCAGTGCAACTCATGGGCAAGAAACAGGCAGGGGAGACTTGTTAAGTTGTGCAAGATCATCTATAGTGAGATTTCACACCAGTCTGTGCTAATTAGAAGTCATTAGTGTTTTTTTAAATACCATGTTTAAAATATAGCTAGAAAACGATAGTGAGATAATATGCAGAAGTTGATAAATACAAGGAAAATCACTAATTATCTTTTAAAATATTTAAGTAAATTTAACTCTTGCACTGTTCATATCTATGGAGACTGAAGCAGTGTATTTATCTACAGGATGGGTCTAGTGTTGACAGTAGGATGTCTCATCTCTAACTTCAAGGAGGCTACTCATGTGAGTAAAGTGAAACATTCTGAATCTCATCAGAAACAGCCTTGTTTGTAGAATCTGAGTCTTAGTTTGATATAAAGTAAATGCCAAAACATTTTTATATAATCTTTTGCTGAATCCCTGATTTTGGATGTCATTTCTTCACACTTTGTTCCATTTCCGGATGAATCAGCTGCATTTTGATCAACATTTGCAACTTTGTTTATTTTATTTGTATTACTTAGCTCCTAGAGACCCCAACCGAGATTGCAGCCCAAATGCTAGGGGGACTATACAAACAAGTAGACAGAAACAGGCTGCTACAATCCTAAACAGACAAGACAGAAAAAGATTGAGAGGGAAAGAGGAACAGAAAGGTGAAACCACTTGTCTGCGGTCATGCAACAAGTCAATGAAAGCTGGGAATAGAACCCAGAGGTTGGGTCCTATTCCAGTGGACCGCACTTTACTTACTTTGTTTTAGAAAAATTATTCCTAGAATTCCATTGCTGTCATTTTGAAAATATTGTGCCATTTATTTTATTCTCCCAAATATTCTTAATATGTTGTCAAATTGTCCTATATTTGTTTCACTATACATGTTGACAGATTGTCTATATTCTTCTATCTCTGCTGCCTTTCCCCTCAGCTTTTTACTTGTAAAGTTGTTGTATATTTTTTGCAAAGAGGATTATTAAAAATGGACTATTTGTTTGTCAGTCACCACAGCCTTCCTAATTTTCCACTGAGTTTAAGAAAAAGCTGCACATGAAGGGCCAGATGTTTAAAAAATGTCACCACCACCAATTCCCAATCTGGTGCTTGAATAGTAGGGCAAGATTTTAAAACCTCCTTGGCACCCAGCAATTATCATTAGGAACAGTAAAAAATCCCTGTCTCCCACATTGGGAATAATAGGAGGTGTAGGATGATCCATTATTGCATTTAGATGCTAAAGTGAGGATTTTGAAAAATCTGGCTCCAATTGAGGGTGCTGAGTGGAATGGAAAATCTGGCTTACAATAGGTTATAGGCTGGCTCCTGCATCTCTTGTGGGAGGTGCTAATTAAGCACCTTCGTGGGCTATGCTCAGCACTTTGTAGGACAAGGTCCTTTGAGTTGTTTCTCCTCCACTCCCCCCCAATATTTTAAAAATCTGGCTTTATTGGTGGCTTCTGTTCTCCATTCTTCTATCCACCTGTCCTGCTAGTAAAGCTCAAAATGATGACCTTTAAGATATGAATAGTTCACACTAATAAATCCCGCTTTCTTTGCTATCCACATAAAGAAGTGCAGGTGCCATTTATTATCTGTTTCCCTTGAAACAGTGTCTATGGAGGCACGGTTCATGGCCTAAAAAACAAGTGAACTTTAGCTCTCTGCCACTTCAGAAATCCGTTTATGGTTTATGTCCTTTCTATAAGTCAAAGTGCAAGAAGGAGAAAGTTCTGCATTATTGGCTGCCAGTTTCTCCATAGTTGGGGAGTTAATTTGTTTTGTTCATGTGTATGTGATATTACAGTGAAACAGGTCTGTAGGAAGTTCCAAAGATCAGATTGTAAGGGTAATGGCCATTTTCACTACTCATGTCCATCCTTTATTTACTAGAAGATTTACCTGTCATTGGTCAGGTCCTTAATTCATTTTTGATTTTTGGAAAATAAAATGGTGGGGCTGGAGATGAGGGGTTCAGTTTGCAGGCTGCCCTGGGGAGAGAGGATGAGCCCAGCCTCCTCTCACCACAGCAGCTTGGGACCAGGTGAGAAGCACCTCTCCATGACCGTGGCAGCTCCAGCAGGCACAGCTGTGTGAAGGGTGCATGACCCCCAGGTGGGACAGGTCCAGGTTGGTCTGCCCCGCACTCCTAGCCAGTGAGGTATGCAGCACACTGTGCACTTTCCCCTTCTCCCTAATGAAGAGGAACAGCCAGTAATGTTCCCATACAAAGGAGGAGGAGCTTAAGTCCCCCCTCACGCCCTCACTAAAGGGTGACTGGGGATGAGGCAATCCCAGACCGGAACGGAGGGACATACCTCCAGCCAGCAACTTTCACCTGCCTGGTATTTGTCGCTTTTCTGTATGGTATTGTGTCCCTGTACAAATTGGGGATGGGAGGGTGGAACTGCAGCACACAGTTCTGGATGGAGGTGAGGCATGCCCCTAGTTAGCTGCTTTCACCTGCCTGGTGATTCTGTCTCCTTTCTGTATGGTTTTATGAGAAACAATCCCATATCAGGCCCATCCCATTTTCCTGACTCAACCAAACCCTGACCTTGGTTCATGTTATGGTAAGAGGAAGCTGCACACTAAATTTGGTGGTCCTACTTCTTACCGGTAGGAGGAGTTCTTGAACAAACAGCAGCATTTTCACACACACACAGACACACAAACTCTGTCAAATATATAGTTAACTAGCAGACTTACCTGGCATTACCCAGGTCCTTCAGGGCAGGGTACAGGAGGCTTCTACTGTGACTGTATTATATACACATGTACTGTTGATTCAGGCTGTAACAGGATATAGTAGTTACAATCTGAATAGGAGTTACAGAATCATCCAGGTCAGACCTATAACTAAGGAGGTTTGGGTGAAAGCTCTTCCGAAGAAAACATGAAGCCAATGAAAGTTTTTCTTTGGAAGGAGGGCTATAATAAACATTATACAAGTGACTCCTGTTTTCCTGGAATCATAAATCCTCCTATCCCTGAAAATGAAGTTATAGGTTTGATGCAGGAATTACTGAGTGAGATTCTCTGGCCATTGTGGTGGATAGCGGTGAACTGCTCAACAAGGTCCCCAGTCATTTTGCCTGCTCTGCCCAAAGTAGTCTTACAGAACAGCAATCAGATCCCACATGTATACCCAACGCCATTATACCTGACAGCTTGGATCCTGGCTGGCTGACATCTGAAAGGAGCTGTCTAGCTGAAGTTCAGATCATTCTACACCGAAGCAGGAAATCCTCAGCTAGACTGATGTAGAATGGTAAGTGGAAGAGATTTTCTATGGAGACATCTCAGCTGTCTCCCATGGCAACAGACATTTCCGCAGTATCACACTACTTACCTTGAAATTATCTGGAATTTCTGTCATCTCCATAGTGTCTCAGAGCGGTAGTCATATTAGTTTGTAATGTAAAAAAAACTTAAACAGTGAGTGGGTCAGGTAGCACCTTAGAGGCTAACAAAAATAAATACAAGCTTCAGAGGCATAGCCGAGTTAGTCTGTAACTGGAAAAACTTCAACAACAACAAAAAGTCCAGCAGCACCTTAGAGACTATCAAAAATGTAGATAGTATCATGAGCTTTCGTGGGCACAACCCACTTCTTCAGATGAGTGGAACAAGAGGCTCCATAGTGGTCCATTTAGCAACAATATGTACACATCACCCTCCTATCCAGGACCACATTTTCTTACCTTACAGTACCTAGATTCCTTAAGGGCTCTGCTCTTTCTTTTCCTTCTATTCTAGAGCCCCCTTTCTATTGGGACCTCAGTGTAGTATTAATGAGCTTGGTCCATTCCCCCTCTTTTAGCCCTTAACAGCTTGTTTCCTTGTATCAATGCAGAGTGCCTTTCTAGTTGGCATTATGTCAGCTCAAAGATAAGCAAGATTCAGGACCTCATGAGTTGACAGGATGCAGTGTTTTATTAGGACAGGATCACTCATCCCAAGTTCCTGCCCGGCATTGTTCAAGCATTCCTTGTGAACCAATTGATCAATTTTCCCGTTTTCTTCTCCAAGCCTCACTCAACCCTAGAGAAAGCAACACATCACACACTCGGTGCAGTAAGGGCCAAGTCATACTACTGTACCTCAACAGAATCATTGGGGAACACACCTCGAGTGTTCATGGCCCTTGCTGATAGGGTTAGGAATCAGGCAAATCGCTTCAGAGAGATCAACAAAGTGGGATTCCTACTGCCAATTGTTTACCTTTCAGTAAGTGTGGTCCTTTGAGATGCATTGTCTGTGGAGATTATCGCTCTTCTTCCTGATCACTATGGTGTCTTCCTATGGGAGTCTGTACTGGCAGTGATGGAACTGAGGGATGATATGGCTTATTCAGCCCTTTATGACCTCATGTGGGAGTATGAGGCTCTCTGGCAGGCTGGCCAAAACCAACCAATGTCACACACATGGGGCCTTGGCCCACCAAGACTGCAATCTGTGTCTCAAGATCATAGTTATTATGGGCTAATTAACCATTCTTTTCTGTCCCTGACACTGCAGTGTAAGTTTGAGCAAGTCTCTTACCTACTCTGTTACTCAGTTTCCCCTCCCACCCTCTTTCTCTCATCTACTAATACTGGAAACTTTTCGAGGCAGGGATTATCCCCAATCGTGTTTTTGTATGATGATTAGCACAATGGAGCCCTGATCACAGATGTGGGCTCCAGGTGTCGCAGTAATCTAAATAGCTGATAATGTCAAAACCTATTTGAGAAACTTGATCTAAGGTTTAAAAAAATGCCGTCACAATTTGCATAATTAAGAAGGCAGGAGTAGCTGCGCATTCAGGTTCTCCAGATTTCAGCCGTCTCTAATCTAGATGCTATGCTCGCCTCACTTTGAGGGCCATGGCCCTGATGGAAGCACAACTGTCTGCTTCTTGTGTTAGAAATTCATCCCACAAAATCAAATCAGGATTTAAAATGGAAGCAATGAAAGCCACAAGCTGCAAACGCCAATATTGCATCTTGCTGAAATGTGTTTAGAAGAGAACCAGAGATCATGGGGATCCAGGTACTGGGCTAAAAGAGAAGATTTCCACTCCAAACCCATACATGGTGTTAGCTGGTCAGGATTCGCTGTTAAGCTATGCTGAGCTCACACTCTTAGACTGATCATTCTGGTTTCAGTATATTCACACTTAGGCTGTCTCTAGACTACATGCCTCTGTCGGCAGAGGCATGTAGATTAAACACATAGGCAAAGGCAAATGAAGCCGCGATTTAAATGATCGCGGCTTCATTTACATTTACATGGCTGCCGCGCTGAGCAGACAAACAGCTGATCAGCTGTTTGTCGGCTCGCGCGCTAGTCTGGACGTTCCCCCTGTCGACATCAAAGCCCTTTATCGGCAGCCCCGTTATTCCTCATGGGATAAGGTTTACCGGGGCTGCCGACAAAGGGCTTTGATGTCGACAGGGGAAACGTTCAGACTAGCGCGCGAGCCGACAAACAGCTGATCAGCTGTTTGTCGGCTCAGCGCGGCAGCCATGTAAATGTAAATGAAGCCGCGATCATTTAAATCACGGCTTCATTTCCCTTTTCCAAAACAACAAATCTACATGGCTCCGTCAACGGAGCCATGTAGTCTAGACGTACCCTTAGTCTCCAGCAACAGTTATGGAGAAATCTGAAGGGTGCCCGACAAATAGGAGTAAATAACACTGGGAGTACATGAAGTATAAGGAATGACTTCTAGGTACTCCAGTGAAACTGCATCAGAGCAAAGCACACACTTGGCAGCTAAGAGTAAGTGCATTGCAGATGGAGCCAATGGGAGTCTTCCATTGTCTTCCATGGACTTTGCGTAAGGTCCTTAAGCCTGTTTGATACTATCTGGAATACTAAAAGTCTGAAGCTGTCCCCAGTGCCCAACTCTCTTCCCTTCTCCCTGACTCAGCCATGAGCACGGCTGTTGCTACAAAAATAAACTGAACAGCCCCTTTCCCACACAGCTCATTAAAGCTGCTTTTGGCCTTTTAAAAAGCCAGTCACCTCCAGTCAGGAAAGTCAAGACTCTTCAGCGTAGCTATAGTGTCCTAGAAATGCTGTTTGGCTTTTGTAGCCTCTCCTCTTGAAGTGACATTACACCCCACTTATCACTCTCTGTGTCAGGATCCATATATTCGCCTCTGGCCCAGCAGCAACAGCATCTCTGGATGAAAAGTCTGCATGTTTGCTCTTCGGCCGGGTTATAATCACCCTCCATTGTCAGCATTCAGGCTTGGTCGCCCGTTAGTAACAACCTGCCCAGCTGCCCTGAAAGAGGGAGTCCTGAGCAAACACGGAGCCGATTAAAAAGGTGCCAGCCGCTAGAGACGAGAGCTAGCCGGAATGTTTATTTCGGGAAGCCATTATGTGCGGGTGGGTCTCGGCTCGGCTCCATGCCGGATCAGACATATGGTGCCTGGTCTCCTGGGGAATCTGTTTTTTCTTTATTTATAAACATGGGTGCCATGACAATTATTTTTCTACATCCTTGTCAGCCTCTGCCATAGAGGAAACATGCCGAAAGCCTAAGGGCTTGTCTACACACAATTGTATTGTACTCCTTTAACTAAGCCTGTCTAGTTAAAGTAGCAGAATGCAGGTATAGTGGTATAGCTGTTCCCATATGGGAAAGGGAATTAGCAACTTTAAGCTGGTATTACTACATCTGTGCTTAGGGCTGTATCAGGATGACTATACTGGTTTAAAAAAAAACCAACCCATTCTTACCAGACCAGTCCAAATCTGTGTGTTAGACCAGAGCTAAGAGTAAGAACAAAGTTTCAAGTCATGTTTTTGTGTTTTGGACACTCAGTCTTATACATATAGGCTGTGTCTACACTGCACCCCTTTTCCGGAAAAGGGATGCAGATTAGACACATTGGAATAGCAAAATCCGCGGGGGTATTTAAATATCCCCCGCTGCATTTGCATTTACATGGCTGCCGCTTTTTTCCAGCTTGGGGATAAGCCGGAGAAAAGCGCCAGTCTAGACATGATTCTCCGGAAAATAAGCCCTTTTCCGGAGGATCTTTTATTCCTACTTTCAAGTGAACCGAGGAGTAACGGTAGTTTGGAATAGGAAGCCTAGTCCGAACTACCTAGTCCGTGCTGCGTGTAGCCGCGCGGCACGGAGTCCGCACTAGCGGACATTTAAAAATGGCAGTGCCCGGCGAGATGCAAATGAAGCCCGGGAAATTCAAATCCCGGGCTTCATTTGCAACTCCGGTTGCCTACATTACCACCCTAGTTCGAACTAGGGTGGTAGTGTAGACATACCCATATTCACTGGGGTCTATTTATTGTGTAGCCCATGAATCCATGCTTGGGCACAGAATTCTGCTCAAAAACCTGAGACTACGGCATAGCTATTCAAAACAGGTAAATAATTTAGCTCGTGTGTGTGTGTGTGTGTGTGTGTGTGTGTGTGTGTGTGTGTGAGAGAGAAATTGATTGTTGTGTGATTTATAAACCTAGGAAAGAGCGAGAGGAGGAGCCTGGAGAGAATGGCTGGGTAGGAATCTAATCTCTTGGTTTAGTCCTCCCTGTGGCTGGTCCATAATGTGATCTTGGTCAAGTCACACAACTTGCCTGGGCCTCAGTTTACCCACTTGTAAAACAAGACTAATATGATTTGTGTGTGTTTTGGGAGGGTTCATTTACTGTTCATAAAGTGCTTTGGGGTACTCTGATGTAGAAGACAAAAGTACTCCTATTGGCAGAACACAGTGACAGTGTTTGATACCAAAGTTTAACTACAATTAAAACAGAAGGGGAAGCTGTGAACTGGAGAGAGAAATTTTACTACTTGTTCTTTCTGATCTATTTGGGTCGTCTTGCAGCAAAATTCACTAGTCCTATGACGAGGATAAAGTTACATTTGTCGGATGTCCATAGGTGATTTTGAAATAGATCTGGTTGGGAAAATTTAGATGAACTTGAAAGTTTGATGACAAATGTTGACTTTTATTACATAGCTGCCTTTCTGCTAGAATCTGGACAGAGCTCATAGCTCATGATTTACAGTCAGGTGCGATGTATCGTGTCCACAGTTGATTTAGAAGAGAAAGCTCATCTTCCTTAAGTGGGTTTGTTTTGGATGATGTCCTATGCTTTCCGTGTTCACAAGCAGGTGTGTAAGGGTATCTCTTGGAAACTCAATTACTCTTCTGTAAGCTGTGGTTAGTCAGTCCCCTTCTACCCTAAAGGAAATGTTCTAGAAATAGTTTTAATCCTGCAGGAGGCTGGGAGACAAGCTTATCCGTGGTATCACTTATCTGAAGTCTGTCATAAATTTGTGCCTGTGTGTTTAGCAAACCTCCTATGACCGCGTACTGAGCCAGTAGTGAGAGAGAGTAGACTGGCCTTTATTCTCTTTACATGTGCATTTTCTTCAGGCAATGTGCCGAGCCAGAGTTGACCGGTAGCTGCCATTAGTACCGGTGTTTATTATTAGTTTAATTAACACACTTGGAAACTCCCCTAACTGAACAGTTTGGCCACCCTTCTGGTGAGCAATGGCTGACTTTTGTGGGTGGTCCTGCTTATTGCAATGGGACTGCCTAGGCCCCGATTAGAAAACTTTCTGTTATGCTGAGAGTGAGTCTTCTGCCGCGATGCACAGGTCTGGTGTGTAGCCCTCCCTAGAAGGCGCTTCCATCAGGAGCTATGGAGCTCCCAATGCTACTCTGGCCATGCAGTCTTCAGGAGAAGTGAGGCGTTCACTTCACTGGGGAGGAACAAGACAAGGGGCGAGTGTTTTTGCCTGGCAAGGCTGTTGCCTCAGAATCAGGGTGCTGGCCCCACTATCGTTGTCTGATGTCATTGAAGGAGGCATCTATGGGACTGGTCTAAAGTCCATCGAATGCCTGGGGGAGGGGGGCTGCCTTTCTAGTGCTGTCAGTGCGGTTTGTGGTGAGGAGGGGGTTGGGTATAAAGAATGCTGCACAACACTGGAATGTGATAGATGGAAAGAGCAATCAAGAGACCAAGGAGGCCTCTCCTATTCCTGATTGGGATTGGGTTGGGGGAAGTGTCTGGGAAGGAGAATATGGCTGTCGCCTCTTGCCAACACCTGCCTGGCTTGGTGTGAGGAGGAAAGGGAGGGGCTGCCTGGGGCTCAGAAATCCCTGCGTCTCAGAGATGGGGTTTGCTTTTTGGCGGCGAAGTGATAGAGAGAAACAGCTCACTGCAGGCCAGCCCCGCAGCTGGTGCCAGCTGGGGCGGTGAGGGTGACATGGTGGGGACTCCCCCTTTCTGAGTTTTTAAACAAGCGTAGGGTGATTCTACCCTTCCGGAGCATTTGAATCCCAGCAGTAAGAAAAAAGGAGAGAGTGACAGTGACTGGTGGTTCCAGGATATTCTCCCCCTCAGCACCAGGCTCCCAATCCATGAACCCTCCCTAGAGAGTTGGGACACAAGCAGGAGGCTTTATTTATCGAAAAATTGGTGGGAGTGGGTATGCCTGGGGAGTGGAAAATGAGTTACTGTGATAAGCCCTTTGACTGTTTTTTATTTTACTGAGGTGCTTAACAAATAATCTTTCTGCAATACAAATGGCC
This sequence comes from Pelodiscus sinensis, assembly GCF_052426305.1. Lineage (NCBI taxonomy): Eukaryota > Metazoa > Chordata > Testudines > Trionychidae > Pelodiscus > Pelodiscus sinensis. The sequence continues at coordinate 6,264,211 of NC_143057.1, forward strand.
CTTATCAGGCTAATGCAGATTGTCTGAAATCCTTATCTCCACAGGCCAGTTAGCTGGAGTGATCCCCTTTTCACAATGAATAGGGAGTGGAGAGCCAAGCACCCGCCCTCCCCTCCTACCTTCCAATCAGTGCCGTTGACTGGCGAGGAACCAAATGTGTCTGATTTCCAAACCCATAAATAACATAAGGGCTTCAGAGCTGAACTGTCCTTCATGGCGGAGCAGTTGTTCAGCAGTGCAAACAAATGGAGCGGACGAGAAGGGAGGGGGCTGCCTACGGGGTGTCTTTTTTGATAAAAGAAACAAGCTTTACATCAGGTTAGTTACAGGAGCAACATCCGTTCCTGTCCCCTCCCCACCCGGGCTCTTGCAACACCATACTCCACCGCTCTAGTCACTTACGTCTATCTGAGCTTGTCCGCTGTGGCCCTGAGGTTGAGCGCGTTTCCTTGGCATGACGGTTGCTCTGCAGCTCTGCTGTGGGCTGGAGCAAGCTACCACGGCTGTTTGCAGGACTGTGGGAGAGGGATGAGATTTATGGTGAGAACCCTACCTGCTGGTCAAGTGAAGCTTGTCCTGTCTCGCCCATTTTATTTTGCCAGGGAGGTCGGCGTTGTGTGCCTGGGGCATGGATGGCAGATAAAGAAAGGGCACAGAAGCAGGAAGGAAGAGTGATGGTGGCAGAGAGGAATTTTTAATGTCCCGCTGCAAAGTTCCGATAACGTGCCATAGGGTCTGTCTGCGGGGACACGGGATGAGAGACCATAGATGCTGCTGTTGTGTGTCTGTAGTTCGGAAGCAGGATTGTTCTCATTGAAAATGTTCTTTGTCCCAGGGACATGGTGAGAAGCCAGCCACGCAGGCGTTCTAGCACCTTATTCTGTGACAGGTAGCACGGTCAAATGGGGAGGGGATTGGCGGCCTCTCCCATCTCGCAAACAGTAGTAATTCATGAGATGACATTCAATCCTAACTATTTCGAACCATCCAATTAAGAATATTTTTGTCCTTGTAGTATCCCTCTCTGTAACGTTACTCGTGGGTATAGTGTTGCTGTTTGCCTTTTTCCCTAATGTCCCGTGATCTTGCTTTAGCATTTACCATCCTGTGCTGTATGTGCTCTTCTTTACAGCATGGTTCTTATATTTCTCTTATTGCTCTTGCACCTCTTCAGCAGTGTGACCTATGTGGGTTATTTTTTTTCCTCCTGGGCATTGGCAGGAGACTGTAGGCCAGTGTTTCTTAAACTTTTTAAAACAGAGGAACACCAAATAATAATTTTGTTTTCATGGGGAAGACCAAGGATTTTTTGTTAAGCCAAAAAAAAAAAAAGGTCACCTGCTCTTTTAAGGGCGGCAATTTGAATTCTGTTTTCCGCGGAACACAGTTTAAGAAACACTGCTATAGGTGCAGTGTTTTCATCAATTTGTTCTCTTTTCATCATGGAATTTCTGTTTTTGCCAACCGGTTTGTGGCCATCTTGACCTTTTCTGGGAGCAAGTTCCAGAGTCATGGGCCATGCCACTGAAAGTGCTGTGCCTCGGGTGTGTTCGAGTTTCACTCTTGAGGTTGACAGTTGCGTTGTTGTAGTGGATCGTTTCTTAGGGCAGGTTAGGAGCCTGCAAGATGGTGAGATGATCCTCTGGCAAACAGGAGCCAATCCCGTGGATGGCTTTGAAGATGGGGACCAAAGACTTGACTATGACAAGGTATTTGATGTAGAATGCATGAAGGGCTAAGCAGTCTGTGACAGTGAGAAGACAAGATGCCGTGTTGTGAACCAAGTGCGGCTTTTTTAAGGGTGGCAGTGACATCACCAGGTGCAGAGAAAGACAACATGATCTAAAACGCTGGCCTGACGTACCTTTGGAAAAGGGCATTTTTCATCGTGGTGGGTTTTTGTCTCCAGAAACAGTGAGGGGTCCCACTGGAGTGGGAGTAGTATAAAAGCATTAACAACCTGAGGGCACACGTTCTCAGTATATGGTGACACTACATAAAAGGTGGATCATTCACAGTGTTTCCTTCTACCCACTTGCATGGCCTCCAGCCTCTCTAGAGTCAGCTTCTGCTAGCTGTTCTTCACCCCACTGCTGAGCTCAGCTGTGGCCTGGTGCCGCTATGTATAAGGTGAAGTGAGAGAGAGTGGGATGCTTCATCTTTGTGTTGCTAGGCATTTTGTTCCTCAATATTTCATTGTCTTCCCTTGTGGCTACATGCTGGCTGTTCCCAAGGCTGTGGGTTATGTGGCCAGGAGCGAAGAAACTTCACATCTGCAGAAACATGTTTCCAGCGAGGGGTGGTATGGATCTGGGATCATGCACCTCTGCCTCCACTGATATTCTCCTCTGCCCTTTCTGCATGGACTAGGTTGGCATGTACAGATCTGTACTTGGACAGTTGGGTTCAGGGTTGAGATGGCTATTAAATGGCTTACTCCACCCTCTTTCCACATTGGCCATTTACAAACTGGGGGAAGATTGATGGGCACTAGTTCTTGCACATGTAGTGCATCTCCATCTCAGTGATCGTCTGGGCAGATCTTGTGGGCTAATCCAATACACAATGAACTTCTCTGGTCCGGCAACAACCGTGGCCAGGATGTCCACTTATTGTGTGTGTGGCCATGTTTCTTGTGGTCCCATAAAGTTGGTTTACAGCCCCCAGTCCTTGCTCTCAGAGTTCTGTGCTGATATTAGCTCTAATTTACCCTTAAATGTCTTCTAACAGCCCAGTAAGCAGTGGAAGTGTTGGCAAAGCTGCTAGACGGTATTGCTCTCCTGTGGTCTGGCAAACTCTCTGGTTGGGCACCAGTCAGGTCCCAAGGGCTCTGGACTAGAGAGGTTCAAACTGTATTATAAATCACCCAAATGGAAACCAACGAGGAGCGATGCAAGTTGGCCCTTTTCAGAAACTGATGACCCTTCCTGATAACGCTAACTGGCTCCGCTTTCATTTTCGCTTCCTTAAGACTAATCCAGACAGTTCAATTAAAGGCTACGTACACATGAAGCAGCGGGTCTCGAAAATCCCTTTCCTCCCCACCTTGAAGATCCCTGTAAAGAGTGGGCCAGTGCTGCAGGTGCAATCTCTCTGCAGGGTGGTGAGAGCAATGAATAGTAAGGTTTTTAGCTCAAGCACACTAAGGCTGTTTAGCAGCCATTGGATAATCCCCTTTTAATCAGCTTATGTAAATTCCTACTTCAACCCCCCCCCCCTCACCCACCCCCACTCTCAAAGCTGCAAAACAAAATACCCGCTCTACAAGGAAAACAAACTGCAAGAAGGCAGGCAGCTCTGTTAACAGAGAGGGAGCACCCCATGCATTTAGGGAGGGGCTAGCTTTACTGAGGCAATTGAATTGCGCTTTGTTTCTTTGTGAACAACGTTCCTAGTTGGCAAAACATTAAGGGGGCAGTGGATCCAAGCTCAGGGTTGTGCACTGTCTGGGTATCAGCATTGTTTGAGAAACAGGTTGAGGGAGGCAGCTACTTGACATTCTTGGGGCTCTGTGCTTGGCTCAGGGATTTTAATTCAGCATAAGCAGCAGCTCTGATACACTCTGAGCTCAAACGATGCAGGGAACATTTGGTTTTCCATACCTCCTTTTTTGAAAAGTTTCATTAACGCATCAAGCCTCTAGTGGCAATTCCTGAAAGGCGCTGCCACTCTTAATAGGGTTATGGTTTCAGGACGGCTAACTAAACTTTCACTCGTCAGTTTCAAGACCAAAGACCAAATGATCTAAAATGGCCATGTAAATTACTTATGGAAAATGTGTCTGCATTATGTCTTCAAAGTCTTTATGTGCCGGCCATTAGAATGGATATTTTTACTCAAAAACTCATTGGTGTGCACCAAAAGGGTAGGCACCTGATGTTCCGGTTTGCACCACTCTACGTGTGTGGCTATTTTGGGGTTCTGGCATCACCAAGAGTGATTTTGCACATTTCACAATCTGTACACTCTCAATCTGTGTTCCTCATTTATGTGTGTTTGTCTAGCTATCATCTTTGGAAAATCATGGGAGACGAGAGATTCCAGAAGACTGGAAAAGGGCAAATATAGTGCCCATTTATAAAAAGGGAAATAAGAACAACCCAAAGAAACTAGAGACCAGTTAGTTTAACTTCTGAGCCAGGGAAGATAATGGAGCAAGTAATTAAGGAAATCATCTGTAAACACTTGGAAGGTGGCAAGGTGATAGGGAACAGCCAGCATGGATTTGTAAAGAACAAATCATATCAAACCAATCTGATAGCTTTCTTTGATAGGATAATGAGTCTTGTGGATGAGGGAAAAGCAGTGAATGTGGTATACCTAGACTTTAGTAAGGCGTTTGATACAGTCTCACATGCTATTCTTATCAATAAACTAGGCAAATACAACTTAGATGGGGCAACATAGTCAAGGAGGTGCAAGTGTTTGGACCCAGTTTTCAAATAGTCTTAAATTTGTTTCTCTGCCTCAAGATGGAATTTGGTATGAGAAGGTGTGTTCCATCCATTTGCTGAGGAAGAGTATGCCATTGGGGTCTTGTGGATAAGGGAGAAGTTGTGGACATGGTATACCTAGACTTTAGTAAGGCATTTGATATGGTCTTGCATGATATTCTTATCAATACACTAGGCAAATACAACTTAGGTGGGTGCATAACTGGCTGGATAACCGTACTCAAAGAGTAGTTATTAGTGGTCCACAATCCTGTTGGAAAGGTATAACAAGTGGGGTTCCGCAGAGGTCTGTTTTGGGACCAGCTCTGTTCAATATCTTCATCAACGATTTAGATATTGGCATTGAAAATACGCTTATTAAGTTTGCAGGTGATACCAAGCTGGGAGGGGTTGTGACTGCTCTGGAGGATAGGGTCATAATTCAAAACAATCTGGACAAATTGGAGAAATGGTCTGAGGTAAACAGGATGAAGTTTAATAAAAACAAATGCAAAGTACTCCACTTAGAAAGGAACAATCAGTTTCACACATACAGAATGGGAAGCGACTGTCTAGGAAGGAGTACAGCAGAAGGGGATCGAGGAGTTATAGTGGACCACAAGCTGAATATGAGTCAGCAGTATGATGCTCTTGCAAAAAAAGCAAACATGATTCTGGGATGCATTCACAGGTATGTTGTGAGCAAGACACGAGAAGTCATTCTTCTGCTCTACTCTGCGCTGGTTAGGCCTCAGTTGGAGTATTGTGTCCAGTTCTGGGCACCGCATTTCAAGAAAGATGTAGAGAAATTGGAGAGGATCCGGAGAAGAGCAACAAGAATGATTAAAAGTCTAGAGAACATGACCTATGAAGGAAGGCTGAAAGAATTGGGTTTGTTTAGTTTAGAAAAGAAAAGATTGAGGGGGGACGTGATCACCGTTTTCAGGTATCTAAAAAGGTATCTTGACTTCTGAGGATAGAACAAGAAGCAATGGGCTTAAACTGCAGCAAGGGAGGTTTAGGCTGGACATTAGGAAAAAGTTCCTAACTGTCAGGGTAGTCAAACACTGGAATAAATTGCCCAGGGAGGTTGTGGAATCCCCCTCTCTGGAGATATTTAAGAGTAGGTTAGATAAATGTCTATCAGAGATGGTCTAGACAGTGTTTGGTTCTGCCATGAGGGCAGAGGACTGGACTTGATGACTTCTCGAGGTCCCTTCCAGTCCTAGTATTCTATGATTCTATGTCCCATGGACATAAAGGTGTTAAATGTCAGCACAGGTAACTGCCCTATTGTACAATCAGTATGAGAAGTGGAGGCAGGTGGAAATAGGCTTCAGCCAGGAAGTAGAAGTTCATTTTTCTGTGTGTCACCATTTAGAGCAGTGTTTCTTAAACTTTTTAAGACCGAAGAACACCAAACAATAATTTTTTTTACAGGGAACACCAAAGATTTTTTGTTGAACCAAAAAAAAGGGGTGATGGGGAGTCATTGAGCAAAAAAAGGTCGCCAGCCCCTTTAAGGATGGTCATTTTGAATTCTGTTGATCTCTGCGGCATACCTCCGACTGCTCGTTGTGCCGCGGAACACAGTTCAAGAAACACTAATTTAGAGCTATGCTGGACTGACCTGTTCCGCGTTTCCTTCTTTGGTTAAAATGGTTAGTTTATTCATCACAAAGTCTTTCTGTAGTAGATGCAACAGACTGGCAGTGAGGCATACCACTAAAACTAGTTCAGGTACTCGGTATGTATTAGTGGAATTCGGTCTTTCTTTCTGTTAGCCTATAAGCAGATCATGATGTTACATTTTGTTTGCTGTCAGTAACAAAGATTTTTTGTCCCCAAGGATTGTTCATGAACTGTTGGAATTAGGCCACTGAGTTGAGCATGCGATATCAGAGTTTGCTTTTCGGTTCTTGGGTTTTTTTTGTTTGTTAGTTTGTTTTTTATTCTCCCGTCGGCCTCCCACTGCGGGGACAGAGGGGAAATACAAAACAGCACACATCGATTCCAGCTGCGTAATTAATGTAGCTGGAGATGCATATTTGGATTCAACCTTCCTCGTTAGTATAGACCTGGCCTTATTCTCATCTGTAGTATGTGGCTCTGAGTGCATGGTGATAACACCCCCCACTCCAGCAATGAATGCTCTTGCTCCTCCATCAGTTACCTGCATGTACGTTTCTGTGCTCAGAGCCAAATATGTGATCCAAAGAGGGAGAAAGCAGTTTAAGCCTAGGGCCACTTTCTGAAGCCTATGATCAGTTTTCATTCAGTCCATATATAGGCAAACCTCTCACTGGCTTCAAGAGAATCTTGTCACTTTCATTGAGAGCTTTCCCTGGGTAAGAAGACACTCAAGATTTGGCCTGGTAGGAGACAGACAGATGTAGCAATCATTTTCTCATTTGTGATCCATATGTTATGTCTGTGTGCGCTCCCAGACACCTGCTGCTTCTCTTGCCGAAGTCGACAGGAGTTGTCACTGACTGCCAGGGAAGCCAAAGAACGCCTTTATGCCTTCACAATGTGAAGAGTACCTACCAGAATATGCCAAGATCCGATTTGCTTCCTTTCAGATGCCTGGTTATTTCCCTTGGCAGTTTCAGAGAATGTGATTTAAATGCTGACCTGTGAAAATGGACACAAGGAGACTAATTCGTGTGATGACATCCACTCCCAGCTGTCACATGTGAGATCTTGCCTTCTTTGAAGTGTCTAGGTCCATCTTCTTATCTTCCACTGTATGTACACGTATGCCACTGTATAAGGATTAAACATAAAATGCAAGCTGTTGTTGCATCTAGATCTGTCTGTCGCCCTTAGCAACGGTATTTTAGCATGCTGAACAGCTGTCCGTGATGTTCTATCAGAACTTCAGAACAATGAAAATGCTCTGGCAAGATGTTTCTTTACTTCAAATAATAAGACAAGATGGGCCATCTCAAGTGGATAAGGCACTAGAATGAGATTCAGGAGTTCTGTATTCCGTTCTTGGTTCTGCAAAAAAAAACCTTGTGCGACCTTAGGGCAAATCTCTGTGCCTCAGTTCCCCATCTGTGAAATGGGATAAACAGATTTCCTTTCCTCCCATCCTTTAGCTAGCCATCTATGTATACAGTAGGGACTGTTTCAGGGTCGGAACAGTCTCTTATTATGTAGCGGTGCTGTACAGTGACTAGCACGATGTAGCCTGATCTCAGATGGGACCACTAAATGCTCCCATAATACAAATAATAGAATTTCATAATCAAATTGCATAGACACAAAAATATACTGGTTCCCACTGACACCATTTCATAAGCCGGGGGACACCATTAACATACCGATTCTCACAACAGTGAATGGCAGGAAACAAAGGTCGGAAATTGGGGTAGATTAAAATGTGGAAAAATCATTCTGAGGATTTTGATGTGGAAGTGACAAAGAGCCTGCAATTAGAGGGGGCACATTAAGCGTTTCTTTTTTAATTCTGCAGATAACCGATGACATTCTGAAGAGTTACTGAAATAACAATTGCTTACCTAATGGATTATAACATAAATAACACAGATCCACTGATAAATATTAAGAAGCAAACCTTTATTTAGCTTTCTTTATTAACTATGTAGTTAAATGCACAGTGAAGGTATTCTTTTCAAAAATAGTCAGTCCATGGAAGGGACTCTCAAACTTTGCTTATTGGTATGTTATTTAGGGGATTTTGCTCTGATCCACTGCTGATACCAGGAGCAAAGAGAAGTAAATGAAGAAGAAACTCAGCAACTCCAGATGAAATTACCAGTGCCAAACAGTGCATTTACAAGTGCCAATGCAATAGAAAGATTATTAAAGTGAGTACAGGCACTTACACACTAAGACCATTCGAGAACAATGACTGTATAAAAATGCCTTAAGGTAGATGTAAAATGCAATGAGCCAGTGCTATCACAATCTTTCGTGTGATTCTACACCTCTTTTCATTATTTAGTGAGAGAGCCACCCATGGATGCACATAAATAGTGGGTGAAGTTCTGGACCCATTAAAGTCTAAATTAAAAAAACCTATGAATTGTAGAAAATTGATCAAGGAAGCAAAGGGATACAAAGAGAATGTTGTAATAGTTGTAAGCAGGAGTATTGTAAGCAGGACATGAGAAATAATTCTTCCACTATACTGCACACTGAGGGTATGTCTACACTAGCCACCCTAGTTTGAACTAGGGTGGCTAATGTAGTCATTCGAACTTGCAAATCAAGCCCGGGATTAAAATATCCCGGGCTTTATTTGCACGTTCCCAGGCGCCACCATTTTGAAATGCCCGGTAGTTCAGACTCCCTGCCAGCGGCTACACGCGGCACGGGCTAGGTAGTTCGAACTAAAGCCCCTAATTCGGACTACCGTTACTCCTCATTGCAGGAGGAGTAACAGTAGTCCAAATTAGGGGCTTTAGTTCGAACTAAAACTTTCTAACCCTATGTGCTTGCAGAGTGGGGTCATGATGGTAAATTCCCTAAGGCAAGGATGAGCCTGCACCTGTTTCTGTGAAGTCAAAGGCAAAATCCCTTTGACTGCAATGGGAGCAGGATCTGAGTGTTTTTATTTTTTTTTGTTTTGTGCTGATAAATAGTAGCACAAGGAGAATTAATATTAGGCCATGCTGCGCTCGCCCTGCCGTGCTCCTGCCAGTACATTTTCCAAGGTTTTTTCTGGTCTGGTTTTGCAAATCCTGAGCAATGAGGATTCTAAGCAGCGACGGATAACAGCTTTTCTCTCCTCCCCGGGCTGGACTGGCAGCCCGTACCCCATCCATTGTGTCCTGGCTGGAGTAGCTCATTGCATGCTGTGGGTAAATAATGATTTGGAGGAAGTTACATGGAGGAGGTGCATTCTGCGACTGTCCAATGTAAATTACATGGAAATTAGGCTTCTGTGAGGCCAAAGGGCCCTGTGGAATAGGGCTGTTAGTTAACATAACACTTGTGCTAAATGAAGCGGTTGACACTGCTTTCAGAGTGTAGTGCTGCTTTTAATTTACCGTGTGAAAAGGGCTGAAGGTCCACGTTAGCTCTTCAGGGAGAGAACTGCAGCAGCAAGGGGCTGGGGCTTGTTCTTGCCCGAGAAAACGACGTCCCTCCCGAGAAGGTTTGTGAATGTTGCAGGATGCCATCCGGTTACACTAACCACCTGCAAATTCAGCACCCAGCTCAGGGCAGCATGTAAGTTGGTGCTTCACTTCATGTCCCATTGACTTGAATGGGACGTGTGCTCCCAGTTCAGCGCTGTCCTGAGCAGGGATGCTCCGAACTGGGGCTCAGTGAGGTCATTTGACAGCTCTGGCTTTCTATCCAGGAGAGAGTAGTGGTCACGTGAACAACCCATACCCCTGTCATTCTGTGTGCAATGAGGTGTGTGATCCCTGCCCGGCTCCTAATGAACAGGGGTCCACAGCGCAAGGACCATAGACGCTAACTGGCATTTCTGTTGGCACGTGCAGCAGGGAGGCCCAGGACCAAATGAACACAGGTAGGTTGCCTTCCATCCCTGGAGCTGATGACTGAATCACAGCCAAAGCAGCTTGGTGGGGCACCGTGGGGAATCTGAGATTTCAGTTCCCCCAGTCTGTATCTGCTCTGAGTAATGGAAGATGTTTGCTGTGAGTCTGTAGTTCAGGCTAAACTGATTTTGAACTTAACGCTGGGAGTCAGCCTCTTTGTCATGTAGGAAGAATCCAGCGTTTCCTCCCTAAACTTGCTGCACTTACTCTTTGGCTAAGAATGACCCTTCTGAGAATATAAGTAAATCTGTGAATTAGTTTTTGAACAAACATTTATTTTGAAATGAGCAGTGGATTACAGACCATAAGACTGGCCAGACTGGGTCAGACCAATGGTCTCTCCAGCCCAGCATCCTGTCTTCCGACAGTGGCCAATGCCACGTGCTTCAGAGGGTATGAACAGACAGGGCCGTGATCAAGTGATTTGGTGTCCACTCCCACCTACGGACACTCAGCATGGTTTTGCCTCCCTGCCCATCCTGAGTAATAACCACTGGTGGACGTATCTTCCATGAACATACCTAATTCTGTTTGGAATCCTCTTATAGTTTTGGTCTTCACAACATTGGTTTCTGGGAGCATCACTTTGGCACCTTTCACAAGCACCGAGTGAACTAAAACAAATGAGATAATAAAATTAGTGCTAAGTTACGTCCCAGCAATGCCTTGTCCAGCCTTCCCTGTAGTGCGGCCAGACGCAGCTTAAATCTTTCTGGCTGGTAGCTGCTGTTGCACCTCATGCTGCGTGTGGCTCATCCTCAGAAGAGGGTGTGAAGGGGAGAGAGAACAAGCAGGACAGAGAGAATCTCCTGGGAGATGCAAAACAAGCTCCCTGGATTGCTAGGACTAGTGGTGACACGCGCCAGACAAAGGAGTTGGCATTCTATAAATGAGGCAGCCAGGATCCGCAATTGGCTGACTGGAGCGGGAGCAGCTTCGCTGTCCAGGGTTTGTGAGAGCAAAGAGAAAGGAAGGGGAATCCTCCTATTCTGCTGGAAGTTCACTGCCGGAACCAGATCTCGAGAGCAGCAAGCACCTGTGTTTGGGAAAGTAAGTGGCAATGGCTTTCTTCTTAGCTAGTCATTTAGAGGCTCGTATGTCTGCGTTGCAACTTTCCTGGGGGTGCACAAGTTTGCCGTCAGGTAGACACAGCAACGTGAACCCTTGCAGGAAGGAATTCCTGAATTCCTTTTGCCATCAGCAGGGTCTTTATTAATAGCAACTCTCCTGCGTCCTGTCTCTGAAAAGCTAGTAAAAACAACGTATCAGACAAGCTGAAGTGCTATGAAAACTGCTACTTGCAGGTTACCGAATTGAACCGAAAAAAGCCGCTTGTGTTATAGTCCTTACGTACCTATCTTTTTAGGCTGTTTAAAATTTTGCTAAAACTGGGCAATGAAAATCTCAAGCGAGGAGCAAATATTTCGTCACTTTTGACCATTTAATAACATTGAGGTGGGGATGTTTAAAAATTATATGAAATCCAAAGGAGCAGTTTTACAATGCTGCATTCTTTCATTGTGTGATTTTTTTTTTTAAATAACCAAACACTATGGGCCTAATTCTTTGTGTAATCATTTCCACCTCTGCAAAGTGGGAGTCGAATGGTACTGGATCAGAACTGACACTCATTTTACTCTGCTGTAAGCAGCTGTACAGAAGATAAAGCCCTTTAATTTTAGAAATAAAACTAGTATAATTTAACTTGATCTGATGGCTTTGGACATTTAAAACCAAAGCTTTTCGAAAGTCTAAATTAATTGGCTTGTTATGTTATCTACTTTTGCAGTGGGTTGTGTGTAAATAATGTGCATTTAAAGACTGTGATTATCAATAGAGATATACAAAGAGAGCTTTAGATTCTAGGTTCACACATGTACATTTTAAAAATCCATATTACATTACTATTCCTTTAGTCTATGATGTAGTGTGTGTGTGATAGATATGTGAACCTTTCCCTGGGAGGAAAGATTTAGGTCTTTCCCCCTCCCAGTCTATCTGAGAAAAAATATTAATAACACTTTTTACAAGTATAAATAGCACATTTTTTTTAAAAAAAAACTTCTTAAATTGGTTCTGATTTACTAATCCACAGGGGTTCCAAATTCATGTTCAGGTTCGGGTCTGTTGCATGAAGCTATATTGAACAAATAATAAAGGAAATGAATAAACAATAGAATAAGTTTCTCAAATAAATGGTCAAAACTCCAGCGACTTTCATAAGAGTAGGATTAGGCCCAGTATTGTGCATGTTCCACATCCTTTCTCTAAAGATTTGTGTGGGTTTTGTTCTTTTTAAAATTTCAATATATAAACAACCTTGGCTTTTCCAGCAATGATTAACGTTGTTCCAATAGAAATACATATATAAATATTGTGTTAGTGGCATTTCAGCTGGGTTATACGTTTTGTTAAGAGGGAATATGCAGAGTTAGCAGAGTGTGGTGAGAACAACATTGTTCTAACCACACCAACTCTGAATTTTATAGACCTAATTCTGATCTCACCCACTATGCTGCGGATGCGTAATAGCCCTGATGAAGTCACTGGAATTACACTGGCGTGAGATCAGGATTGGGCCCTCCTGGTGGTTTCTCTCTTGATATAGAAAGGTAGAGTTTGCAAAGTGGATCAGCTTCTCAGTCAATATGGGAAACAATAACTTAAACACAGCAGGTCGAATTCCTGCGGTAACTCAGTGCACGCCTGCAGAGCTGCACCTGATATGATTTTAACCCTGTGCTTGGAAGTTAATATATACTGCATATACACAATACATTACATATACAGAGTTCAGTCCTGCTCTCACTGAAGTCAAAGGAAGATTTGCCCCAGACTTGAGCGGGCAAAAACTTTAAACCTCACACCAGGAACATATTTTAAAACAGCAAAGAAACCACCAGCCTCTTCAGGATAAAATCACTTGCCATGTGGCATTCCCCCGACAACTCCAGGAGTTGGGCACAAGCTGCTCTTTCGCTGAGCTCCTTGATGCAGACTGCACCATCCCAGCTTCGTTTTCAGCATGGCGCAGATTCGTTCTGTCAGTAAGACAGGGGTGAAGTCCTCACCTGCATGGCAGATCGAGATGATTCAAGCAAATGTGTACTTTTCCAAACGCAAGATTTATCCTTCAGCTTTGTGGTAAAAGAGGCACAGGCAGAGAGATACAACTGGATACATCAGTTGGGAATATAACTGAAGGTTAGTCTTGGAGCAGAGATTTATCCACAGCATAGGTCCCAAGAATTCTTGGAGCCTTCGCATAGTGCTTGAATTTTCTTTCTGACCATGAAAGTGTGGTCCGTGACACTTGTATATAACACTGGGGAAATAAATTTGACTGAGGGTCTGTGCTTCAAAGAAAACCAGTTGGAACAGGGATAGGTTCAGTTACTTCTACCTTCCAGGATGGGGAAGCAGCTCAATGGGAAAAGGGCAAGAAAATATTTTATAGCAAAGAATTTCTGACACTAATGTGGGCTTGCTGAATACAGAGCCCGGGTGTTTATCTTTAACTAACGTCCCTTTGTAAATAGCACTGATGCGAAGGCATCAGACCCATGCACATCTGTCAAACCAGATGCCCACTGGAGAATCTTGCTGGAGACAGAACTGTGGAGTCTGGCTTTATAGAGATGTACGTGCAGTGAAACAAAGGAGGGAAAAGAATGCTCCTAATGGGAGAGCTATGGGAAACGACAAATGACAACGAGCTATATTGTTTTTCCATGCGCAAGGGAATTTATGCATTTTACTTTCTGGCGCTAATGGAAATCTTTCCATTTGTATTTTGGGAAGAGGAGATCAGGCCCTTCGCTCTGCCTTGTGCATTTATGCTAAAGCTGCTAGATCTACTTTTGAAGCGATACTCGTGATTTTAGGCGCCTCCATTTTTAGGTGCCCAACAGAAGACCTCGTGAAGAGAGCGAGTGTGGAACATGTATCCTCTGAAATCAGGCCTTCTTAAGGTGTCTCAAGTTAGAGCACCCAAAGTAACTAGTCATTTTTAAAAATTCAGGCCATATTTGTCATTTTAAAAACGCTTTGTCAAAATGTCTGGTGGTGTTGCAGCCATTTTGGTTCCAGGATATTAGAGACACAGGGTGGGTGAGGCAACATATTTTCCTGACCTAACAGCTTGACACTTTCACTAACTGAAGTTGGTCCAATAAAAGATATTCCCCACTCACCTTGGGTGTCCCATAAAAATGTGGTAATAAATATTTTACAGTAACATCCACAGAATACAATAGTACTGATTTAAGCATGTGTGGTTTAGACCATTGTTTTAGAACACAGCAGTACTCTTATTAAAGTATAACTCTCTTAAACACATGAAATGTTTATTATTGTTCTATTTTGTATTTCCTATTTCAAGATAAGGGCCTATTGTGCTAAGTGCTGTACAAACATACAATAAAAGACAGTTCCTGTCTCCAAGAGCTTACAACAGAAATAGCCAAGTCAGAAGGAGAGGAAAATAGACACAAGGCAATGAAAGAATTTGCCCAAGGATGTAGCAGAGTTGTAGCAGTGAAGCTGGGAAAAAACCAGGTTTCTTTATCTGTTGACCAGACGTCATTGCCTCTTTTTTATCATCTTGCTTTTAAATCTGATACCCCTTCAAGGGAAGTTCCAGTGGCAACTCCTGGCAGCATTGCTCCTGGAGAATCCGTCCTCTAGAGGAGACACAAGGAGCTATGGATGGCTAGTGGTGGTGTTGACATTGGCTATTCCCACACTGGTGAGCATTACACCCAAAAGCCTATGGTTCATGTTCTTCTTTTCGCATAGCTAATTGATTCCAGTCACAAAAAACTCAAACTCATTTCTACTGGGTTTTCTACGAGACGTCAAAAGACATGGGTGTTAGTGCTGGCCTGAATAATACTTTGTGACATCCATGCCGAATCGTCTCTTAGCTGCCCAGTTGAGATCCACATCCCGGTGCCACCATGAAATCGAAGGGAGAAACAATGGGTTTCCTCTTTCTTTGCTCCACATTGTACCAAGGCACACGGAACAAAACTCAGCCCCAAGTGTTTTGTCGTGGCTCCCTGCTCTAAATCATTCTGGCAAGTATCTGCCTGAATTGTCAACAGGGTCCATCTTTGGTTCATTTCCTGTTATTCAAGGCCTGAGGGGACTCAAAAAATTCTCTGGTGTAACTCCACCAAGGTCAAAGGTGCTACATGTGGGGTAGATTTAGTCCGAGATATCTATTCATAGCCAGCCTGTTTAGTAACTCCTGAGTCCTAGGCGCCATCACAGACCCATTCCCTGCACCACCTCCCAATTAATCACAACCATTCGCTTTGGAATGCCCAAGCAGAAATGTCACTTTGCGCTGGGAATTCCTGCCGCCGCCGCTGCTTGAACACCCTGAATGGCTGGTGGCTAGAAAGGCTCTGAGAACTGCTGCTATTGAGAGAGAGATCTTCATCTATTCTCTTCATTGTTTACTTTTACGGCCACCTCTGAACCCGGGGCATGATTTTTTCTGATGAGGCGGATGGAGTAACAAGCTGCTTCTGGTACTTGTTTGCTGGAGGTTTACTCTTTCTGCTGCAGCTGAACTATTTTTGAGCAACCCACAGTCCGGCTGGATTTGTATTTAGTCTGCATAGCTTAGCTGAACTATCATTCTGTAAACATGGCTCTCACGTCAGCCAGTATCTGTCACGTGGTTTTGGGTCTTGCTCGCCTGATTCAAGGGAAAAGAGCCAAATTCTGCTCTCCGTTGCAGTGATTTAAATCCAGAATAACACCACCAATTTCACTGGAGTAACCCTGTATACCTCTGAGAGCAGGATTTGTTCTTTGGATCTAAGCTGGCGTTTGCATGGTTCTCTTTCTGTTGGGTTAATGTAGGACTTTGTGTCTAATGGAGGTGACCTGAAAGAGTTTAATGATGAATCCATACCTGAGATTCGTAGAATATATATTCCTGTATTGCATCTGTATAAAATAGTGGCTTTGACACAGATTCACAACGAGTACAATGAACAACCAGCAGATGGATGATAGAAGTTCCATATACCGTATCAGAGAGAACTAAACAATACAGCACTTCGATGCATAACATTTAGCATAAATCAGAAGCAGCACATATAGTTTGAAAGCAAGGCGGGGAGTAGGGAAGGAAGCAGTGAGGCAGCATAGTGCAATACCAGGAGAAGGAGAGAGGAATACAGGCTGGAGAGAGCTGCATGTGTATGGAAGTTTCCCAGGGGTATACATAGACTCCGTAAAAAGAATTTGGGGGTGGAGGAGAGGGTGGTGTTTGCTGATCTTGAACAAATGTCAGCGCCACAGTGGTACATTTTTAACCTGTCACACAGGAGCTCGACTTGTAAAGACAGCTGTTGGCTTACAGGACATGTGTTCACAAATCCGGTATTGTCCTCCCCTGAAAAAAGAAAGGGGAGCCAAGGAAAGAGTGACGCGAAGGAGTGGGCTGTGGTCATCTTTCTAAAAATAATACCCCTGCGAAGACAGGATCAGAGACTCTGAGAGATTGGCTGAAGCGAGGCCAGGGATCTGTGCTGACCCATTCTCCTGGAGCGTTTTGCCCAGGGCTATACTCAAACCCCGTTAGTATTTGCACGCTGGATTTAAAGCAGGCATTAAGCAGACTCAGAACGATCCAAATGCACATGCTAGTTTTGCTAGCTGCACTTGCCTACCTCGAATGTGCCGGGGGTAGCAGCACTTTGATTGGCTCTCACAGTCAATGTCCTGTGTACTCAGCACGTACTTCACTTCACGTGCCCTTGCTTTGCATGCGTGTCATTTTAATAATACCGGTAGGAAAAAACTACCTGGATGGAAACCAGAGGAATCTGGCCACCGTGTGCACGGGCAACAGTAAATAAAACGTCTCGTGGGCCGCATGCAGCCCACAGGCTGCCCACCACTGGTCTAAGTACCTAATGGGTGGATTCAAATCAACGTAGGGTGGGATTTTCAGAAGAGCTCGGCATTGGCCTAAGTCTGCCGCCACTGACATCAATAGGAACAGAGTCCAGCCTATGGTAGGTGCTTTGCAAAATACTACCTGTAAACCGCATTTAAAAGCTATAGAATGTACATTACTTTAGACTGGGAACTGGGCTCTGTACTCTCGGTAGCCTGCAATGCAAACTGGTCAAAGCTAGGAAGGCTGCATTTTGGCTGAAACTCATATGTTGTGTGTCACAGTTTCACCTCTGCCGCCTGCAGACCCCGGTGCACTCGCATTTATAGCAGAGTCCCTGATGTCGAGCGGTGAAAATAAACCCAAAGTGAGGATCTTTCTGTTGGGTGTTCACAACTTTCCCAAGTGGCTTTCCCTTTCCCCCTTGAGCTCTGTCTGCTCTAGTGAGGAGTGTGCATCCCCTTGCTGAACAGTCCTGACTTCCAGCAACCAGAGTTACAAGAATTGGGAGGAGAAGCAGACCATTGCATCTCTGAAGGGTTCTGCTCACATCCTCACAGCCATAGTTAGGCAACTCTGTTCTGATTTCCTAGGGGGGAGCATTTTTCATGGAGATTGGGAGCTGTCGAGGGCACAGTCCTTTGGTCCACCCAGCTGGGCTTTATTTGGCTCAGGACCTAGGGCGAAGGTAGGCGGTTGTGGATATATGGCATATTTACCTCTTTTTGCCTTATTCTGTCCCCGCTTGTGCTCCTTCCTCAATCCTCTGACAAGACAAGGCTAGATCTCTTTGGCCAACTGCAGTGACTGTGTTTGAGATTTTAGTCTGGACAGGGAGTGGGACACAGGTCTCCTTGGGGTTACAGTTAATCCATAACTGGGGAGGGCAATCCGTCAGCCAGCAGGGTCACATTTTTACCATTATACTGCCTGAAGGCTAGTCTCAGACCTCTACCTTTCCCTCATTGTCCCCTTTGCGTTACAGAGCCTAAAGTATGACCAGAAAGATCTTCACCAACACCAGGGAGCGGTGGAGGCAGCAAAACGTCAACAGCGCCTTCGCCAAGCTTAGGAAGCTCATCCCCACCCACCCTCCAGACAAAAAACTGAGCAAGAACGAGACGCTCCGCTTGGCCATGAGGTACATCAACTTCCTCGTCAAGGTCTTGGGGGAGCAGGGTCTGCCTCAGACAGGAGTGACTGCCCGGGGGAGCATATTGGGGCTATTTCAACAAGCCCCACACCTGCAGAATATGGAGGAGCTGACTCTGATTGAAGACTGTGGAGTCCCTTCTCCAGGCACAAGCAGCAACATCCCAGAGTGCTGGTCAGAGACGTCGTCTCCCTAGCAGGCCGCGAGTGATGCTGTCCTGGTATTAGTTTGATAGTCCCCTTTGCATAACGTGTGGAATGTTTGCCTCTGTACAGTATTTATCTATTTATATCTATTACTGTTGTATTAAATATATTTTATTTGAAAGGAAAGGAGGTGGCAGGACAGGCTTGGCTGAATAGAAAGTGGTGTTCAACCCTTGGGAATCTGCAAGGACTCATTGCTGTGATGTCAGATTCATGGAAAAAATCAAAGCCAAGGGGGGATCAGCATTACTTGAGCCCCTGTCGAACGCAGGCCATAGAACTTCCGCCAGCATTTAAGACTCCTCCAGTGAAAGAGATCATTCTTCCTTCCTATATAAGGAAGCATTATTGAGCCCTGTTGCTTGTGGCTGCACTAACATGTTTCACTTAGAAACTATCCAGCCTGGGCTGACTGATTCCAAGTGATGGAGCATTTCCACATCCCTTGGTCAGCAGTTCCGATGAGTAATAACTCTCACATCTGATTTCTGTCCTGAATGTTTCTAACATGTAGCTTCCATCCGTTGGATCTTGGTCTGCTTGACGGAAGGGCTGTCTAACATCAGAATGCAACACAAATGAGTATATAAAAACAGCCACCGGGAAGCGAAATGCCAGCCTATGCTAAAAGAAGAAATGTGGTGGGGTAAGTTTCAGCAGGTGCAGTGGATAGAGGCCATCAGCAAATCCACACCCAATGGTGTGAGCACTGGGGGGGAAACGAGCTGGTTTCTTTCTGGCTCAATGCAAAACCTACAGGGAGGCTGCTCCTCCCCTCTCCCATTGCAGGTTTTAAAGGGCCAGGAGACAATCTTATGAACATGAATCCCCTGCACAAATGTCTAGGCAGATTCCACAACACCGGCTGTTCCAAACAAGAGCAGAAAGCAGGGAATCTGTGGAGCTGTTGCTAACCAGAATCCAAGGCCCACGTGAGCCCAGCTTTGGCAGCATACATGTGTGCTCATTTGGCTCATGGGCAGAATTAGGTCTCCTGTGATTGTCACAACAAGAGACCCATGCGTATCTCTGCCTGAATGTGTGAGGTTGTAGTTATTTCATAGCTGTGTGCGTTGTCAACCAGGGCCAACAGGATGGAAGGGACTACACCTAGCCTGTGTATGTGCTGTGGGCTGCCTTTAAAGCCTATGGATTTTGCCTTTGATAATTAGATGGCTTTTCCTTGCTGTGAGATTGAGCCCAAGCTCAGGAGAGTAAATGGAAAAATGTATGTAGAAAGTATTTGCATTGAGGTCAGTGGGTTTCAGAGCAGGCCCTATTACCTGTACCAATTACTGTAAGGCAGCAGTTCTCAAACTATGGGGCAGGCCTCCCAAGGGGCGGCATGGGAATGTGTCAAGGAAGGTGCAAGCTCTATGTGTGGGGAGGGGTTCAGTGATCTGGCTGTTGGCACCAGGTGGCTGAGGCTCCTGCAGAATGGTTGTGCACACCCAGGGGCTGGAGATAAAGAGGACAGATGGAGCCCAGTCACCCCGGGCTGATAGCCAGACCCCCACCGTTCAGGGTCTCCTCCATCTGGATCCCTCACCCGGAGGCAGAAGGGTTCTGTCAGCCAAGGGGGTGGCAGCAGCAGAGCACAAATAAAAGTCTGTTGTGAAAAACAATATTGATGTACACAACGTTTCACATTGCCACTCTCACTTCTGTGCTGCTGCTGGTGTGTAGAGCTGGGCACCTGGCCAGCAGCTGCTGCTCTCTACTGCCGTCAGAACTGAGCACTTGGCCAGCAGCCGTGGCTTTTCACTCTGCTTCAGAGCCGGGGGGGGGGGGGGGGGTCAGTATGTCTATTTGTGGGGACATAAATGATTATATTTGCAGAGAAGGGGGAGACTGATCAAATAAGTTGGAGAACTACTGCTGTAGGGAACACCTAAATTACACAGCAGATACTGAGGTAATAATTAAGTATTGAAGGATTTTTCAGGCTTTGAAGCATGACGGTGTGGAGTAGAAGAGCAATTGCACTGTAGAATGTTGTAGAAGTGTTGGAGTTACCCTCCTGTGTCAGCAAAGATCTGGACAGCTCATCGGTGTTAAAAAAATCACCTGGAACAGCAGATAGAAAGTCTAGGGATTCGAATGTAAAAGGTTTCTGGGTCAAATCCTGCTCCTACTGCGGTCAATAACAAAACGCCCATTGAGTTCATGGTGGCTCACGCTTACCTGAGGCTGTAGTACATTCATTGCAGTTCAACAAGTGTAAGTGATCCATGCTCTGTCAGATCGCCTTGGCTGCTTCTGCCTCCTACTCAGAAAATGAGCCACCTCTAGAAACTGTAGTTAGAGCTTTGAGTAGCACAGGAAATCTGCCATCAGAATCACACAAAGTAAGCAAATACTCCACATGCCCTATATATTCATCTGTCTGAAAGGAGCTGACAAGGAATCAAAGTTGGCCTAGTTGGGCATGATTTTTGCCGATTTGAACTCTTCCGAAGACTAATTTTTGCCAAAAACATTTCTTCTATGGCTCTGGGATTGCGGATGTAAAGCACAGTGGAGCTACGAGACACATTTGAAATGTGGACAAAAATAGCTGGTAATCTTTGTGAACAATTTAATTAAATTTTTAAAGAGCTCTGGTTTGCTGCCTAGTTACTCCTAGATTTTAGCACTTTGAGGACATGAAATAAGTGAAAATACTGAAGAACATCAGAGTGGAAATACACCAAGAGTCTTTATTATAATCTGGGAAGTTCATACTTTATCCTTTCCTAGCTCCACTTCATTGTTGCTAAATGAATTGATATTGTCTATTCTAGGCGTAGTCTCACATTTAATCAACCAGCTTCTCAGCCTCGGTATTTGTTGACTTAAATGGAGTTATACCAAGGATAAATTTGGCCAAATAGGTGCAAACATTTACGTGTGAGGCATATTGGTACTGTCTTTCCAATAGCCAATTGCTACCACTGGAAATGTTTTCCCATCAGCAAAGCAAGTCAAAACCGATCCATCCTTTTGAGCAGAGTATTGTCAAGGAAGGGGAAGAAAGCCTAGCAAGTATGTAATGTGAAATGCTTGTTATTTATATATTTAAAACTTTTCTTATTCTTGGTTCACATGTTTTTGTTCTGTTTTCATTTAGGATCTGCCTATTCTGAGGTACAGCATGTGTGTGACTAGATTTATCTACCAAAGATTTTTTTTGTCAGGACTTCTTTTGTGTTTTTTGTGATTTCTTATCTGTATGTCTGTGAACAAATATGATGTAATTGATTACAATTTGTTGTATAAAATGTTATTTAATTGCTAATGTATTCAAAATAAATTATTTAAGAAACTAAGCTTCTTACGTTCCTTAAATATACTCTTAAATTTAAAAAAATTTGGTGGGAATGTTAAATAGGAAAGCAGAATGAATTCTAATGCAAGGATCATTTTAAGCATCAGCACTTAGATACTGCTTTTGATCTTCAGAATATTTTACCAGCAATTCTTAAAAATTAGAGATGGCCCCAAAAAAAGCCACCCCAAAACAGGGACAAAACAACACTCCCATCTCAACGTCTTTTTGGAAAATGTTCTTATTTTATTTGGTCAATAATTTAGCAAAGTGTCAATGTTTGAAAGGTTATGGTCCGATCTTTGACCAAAATGTATAGATCAGTAAAAATATGTTGCAAAAATGTTATTTTTTCAAAATGTCACAAGATCTCAAACAGCTCAATTTTAAAACGTAGGGATAGTCTAAAATCATAAAGCTGGGACCCAGTGGTGGATTTTGAACACCTCACCTGATTGGAATGTTCAGATTGAGGATACTTGCCATGTTCTTGTTGGAATCCAGGGTTGAATTTCAAATATCCTCAAAGCTCGGTGATGCTTAGAATCCAGTTTGTTTCTGACCTGTGTCTGTTCCCAAAGGATTGGTCTGTCCCCAGGTAGTTGTTGGATGAGGTCTAGGAAGACCAATCGTGGCAACACTGGTGAAAAAATGGGAGGATAGTCTCTGGTCACTAGGAGACAGCGCTCGTGTAACGCGGACAGGTGGAACTGAATGTGGAGCTTAGTGCATGATCCTCTACCTCATGAGCTAAAAGCCAGGTGACTCTCAGCTAAGGCTGTAGAGCAGACTCATTATTCTCTCTCTGTTAGTGGCCTTTGTGCCGCTAGATGAAACAGTGCGCCATACCCAGAAGGTGTGTGGAGAACTCGTGCCTACAGTGAGTTCGGACAGGTCCTGTGGGTGCTTTAGCTTTCACCAACTACTGGAATGGAGGCTCGGGTCTTTTAACTTCAGTGGAAGATTGGCTTGAAAAACATGATTGGTCCAAATGGCTCTGCAGTAAGAGAACCTGGGACCTGAATCTCATTTGCATTCCTGCCCCTTAAAATCACCAGCGTGGCGGAAAGGGGCCTCAGTGTCAGGAAGCTGTGGTTTTAAGGCCCCTGCAGAGCTTCCTACTGGAAACTAGCAATTGTATGAGCAAGGCATGGCACCAAGGCGATGAACCACTTTTGCTGGGGAGGGTAGGACACATGGCCTGCCATGTGGACAGCGTCTGTAGTTAAGACCAATTAAGGAGGCATTTTTTTGGCAACAACCACAGTGGATGAGAAGTAGGAAAGGGGGAACTCAACACTCCTTGTGAAGCGACTGGATTCTTTGCTTCCACTCAGCACAGATGGAGACTGCCACAGCCTAGTTAGTGCCTTCATGAAATAGAAATTCTCAGTGCTGTACGTACATAATGCTGATCAGGGATGTCCTGAGGTGTGCGTGGGGCCAGGGGCAATCCCCATCCAGTGCCCCATGTGCTGGGCTCAGAGCAACCCCTGCCCCTCAGAGGCTCCCCCACCCAGATCCAACCCTTCATCAAGCCCTGCCTCTGCTCTGCCCTGTCTTGCCCCCGTCCCCGAGCAACGCAACCCAGAGTCAGTCAGCGCCTCCATGTACTGCCGGTGGGAGGCTTGTTGAAATAACCCCAATATACTCCCCCGGGCAGTCACTCCTGTCTGAGGCAGGCCCTGCTGCCCCAGGACCTTGACGAGGAAGTTGATGTACCTCATGGCCAAGCGGAGCATCTCGTTTCTTTCCAATAGCCCATTGCTACCACTGGAAATGCAACGCACCCTAGGGGATTGCAGGGGCCTGGCACAGTGACATGATTTCCTTCTAAGCTCCAAACATTCCTGGGACCCCTTCCACTCTATCAGCCTCTCCTACGTCGTGTGTGTATATGACATCTTTCACAATCACAAAGGAGATGTACGCTGATAATGGCTCAACATTAGGCACTTCTACCCTTCAGGAAGCAGACTTCCTTGTGACAGGCAGTCATTCCATTTTAAGTCTCAAGTTCTGGGCACTCACCATTGTCTCAATACCTAACTAGCTCTGGATCTAGAGTGCTAGTAATTATAGCACTTGGAGGTAAGAGGAGTTAGCTATGGGAAGAATTATATCCTACATCATACCATATTATCACCGTGTCTTGCCCTACATCCTACTATATTATCACCATGTCTTGCCCTACATCATGCCATATAATCACCGTGTCTTGCCTGTCCAGTAAAGAGAAGATGTTGACGACAAATAGTGTTTTCCCATGACATGACAATCAGGTTCTCAAGAGGTCTTGAGAGCGTTTACCTGCAGGTCCGGGACCCTGTTCTGTAGTGGGACCTTAACCTGGTCCTTTCTAGGCTCACCAGCCCACCTTTCGAGCCACTGGGCTCCTTCTCCCTGTCCTACTTGTCATGGCAGGTCTCTTTCCTGGTGGTGGTGACATTGGCGAGATGTGTCTCGGAGATTAGGCCTTGACCTCAGAACCGCTGGGCATGTTTTTTTTTTTTTTTTTACAAGGACAAAATCCAGCTGTGTTCCGGCCTTCCTGCCAGTGGTGGTATCTTCCTTTCATATGAACCAGGATGCATTCCTGCCAGTGTTTTGTCCCAAGCTGCACAAGACTGTCGAGGCACCTGCATGAGATGAAAGTCTGGAAGGCCTTGGCCTTTTACCTAGAACATGCCAAATCTTTCCATAAATCAGCCCGGCACTTCATTGCTGCAGCAAATAGGATTAGGGTTGCCAGATGGTTTCAACAAAAATACTGGCCACACTTGACCTTACATCACAATCTACATTCATCTTATTTAGAAAATACCGGATATTTCTATTGTCTCGATTTGTTTCCTGAACAGAAAGCTCAAATACTGGACTCTCCAGTTAAAAACCAGACACTTGGCAACCCTAGACAGGATGAAGGGCCTCTTGGTTTCTTCACAGAGGATTTCCAACTGGATCACCTCCTGCATAAAGCCTGTTATGAGCTGGCAAAGGCCCCACTGCTGTCGATCATCAGTGCCCATTCGACTAGCGCACAAGCCTCTTTGATGGCCTTCCTGGTGCACATCCCTATCCAGGACATCTGTAGAGCCAGGACATGGTCCTCTGTCCACACGCTCACGTCACATTACACCGTCACTGAGCAGGCCGGAGATGACACTGGGTTCAGCAGAGCTGTGCTACAATCTTCAGGACCCTCAGAGGCAGGTTATGGTCATGCTTGAAGCAGCGGGTGGGCAAAGTCAGGCCCGCCCAGCTGATGAGCAGAGCGTGCATACGTCCAGCTAGCAGCATAGGTGTTCAGCTTCCCCTCCCCCCACCTTGGTCTGTCCTGCTCCCAGGAGTCTCCTGTCAGCTGTGCAGATCGAGGAAGGATGGAGGGGGAGAAGGGAAGGCTGAAGGCAGTGTTCCCTGCCCCTGTACTCGAACCCCACCCTTTCTGCCTTAGGACCCGCCCCTTCCAGGGTGCCCAGAGCCGGCTCACAACCATGTATGAAAATTTGTGAAGTGGTCTCCCTGCAAAAATTATTGCCCACTCTTGGCTTGGCGTCACCTAGTGTGGAATGGGCATGAGCAATCACTCGAGGAAGAAAAGACAGTTACCTCTTTGAGATGTGTTGCTTATGTCCATTCCATGACCCCGCCCTCCTTCCCTGCAGTTGGAGTTTCCAGCAGGAAGGAACTGAGAGTGTGAGGAGTGGGCAAGCCATGAGGACACCTCTCCAGAAGGCACCAGAGCCGCTCCCCTACAGATACTGCTAAGGGAAAAACATCCGGCATTGGTGCCTGTGGCGAGCGCACACACCTCATGTGGAATGGTCACGAGCAACACATCTTGAAGAACACCCGTTAGGGAAACAGGTAACTGTCTCTTTAATCACTGACGTCAATGTTCCCACTAATCTTTTCCATCCATGTGCGGAATAACATTTATATGCACCAAAGCTTGTGCACCAGCTGTAGAAACAAAAAACCTAGTGGTGGGTGCTCTGCTAATTCACTGGGCGGCATTTGAATCTCTTGAGTGGCTGCGCAGGCGTACAGCTTACAGGAAACGCTAATTGGCACCCTTTTTTACACAGTTCTAGTGCAATAGTCCAAACCAGTAGAACGTTCAGTGGTGAGCCCAGAGTTGGGGATCATTGCTGTAGAATAGTGCTATATTTTCTATTGCTAAATGGGACATGCTAGATTACAGCCTGATCCAACGCTCACGGAACACATCAGAAAGTCTCCCATTGACTTTAGTGAGCTTTGCAAGAGGCTCTAGTGTTCATTTGGGACACGCCCCTGCATTTTTGATGTTAGTGGGAGTTTTGCTATCGACTTCCATGACTAAAGGATCAAGCCACTGGCTATCAGAGAAAGTCAGGTTCCCTGGCAATATGCAAGAGGCAAGAATTAGCCACAGATCTGCAATCAGGTAAATAATAAGAAATAGAAATGCTCTTTACTGGATGATCCGTACATCTTTGCTTTCTCCTTTCCATGAAGCAGTCTCCATGGTAGTGGAGATTTAGTGGCATGTTGTTTGTCATGAGTAGCACATGGTTTGTGCTAAACAGCTCTGTGCACTATGCTGGCTCTGGACACCATGAGAGGGACGTGAACTGAACAATGTGTGTGTGGGGGAGAGTGTGGGGAAGGTTGGGAGGGGAGGGATCAGTGGATTTTGTATCCAGCTAGATTTGATTAAAAAAGGACATCAAAGGCACAACTGGAAAATGTAACCATGGGAAGAGAGCAGTGTAGCAATAACAACAGAATTTTCAGCCTCTGATTTTAGGAGATGGTGATGGATCCTGGTACAGAGAGGAGTAAATACTCCAAATAGACACCAATAAGTATTTTAGGATGATGTTTAAAGAGAGGATATTTATCTTGCCGGGAAATGCCAGATACCACGAAACAGGCTGATGGTGGTCTGATATGTTTCAGGAAAGTACCATTAGAAAGATGTCTAATAAGTCATTCATATGAATTTAAGATTGCTCTCTATTCATTTTTTTAGACATAAGTGAATTGCCTGAGATGACCAAATGAAAACGGGTGAGCAATGCCCGACTGACTTTTGTTCTTTGAAGGTTATGTGAGAAAGGGCTGGGGGAGAAGGGGTAGCTTAACTGCTGACCTGGGGGGTCAGAGGTCATTTTAAAGTCACATCCTTAAATCTTAAAGCCAGAGATAAAGCAACAGACTCTAAATCCATCCGTTTTCAGGGCTGTAATTGTACTTTTAAAGCAGCAGGTGCTAAGAGAAGAATCAAAGGGGGAGATGGTTCGAAGAATCGAATCTGATAAATACGGGGTTCATGCAAGGTATGGATTTCTGTTTCTCTCACACAGAAATAACTGATGCTTTTGGTGTTGTATCAACATGCTACGGCTAGGATTTTCAAAAACACTCAATGTTGGCCTAACTCTGCTCCCGTTCAAGTCAGTGATAAAACTCCAAGAGGAGCAGAGTAAGGCCAATGCTGAGCCATTCTGAAAATCCCACCCTTCATGTATGAGTGTACAGCCCAGCTACACATGCTTTAGTCTGAACACGGGGATTATAAACTAAGTAGTTGTGGATTAAGGCAGGATTCTTGGATCCGCAGGCTCCTGGAGCCAAGTTGGGGGTGGGGAGTCTTCCTAAAGAGGGGGCCACAGATTTATAGATTCCAAGGCCAGAAGGGACCATTGTGATCAACTAATCTGACTTTCTGTGAAGCACAGGCCGGTCCTGGTTTCATTCCTGTTTGAACGTGAGCAGAGGTTTGAGCGAAATATCTGTGATGGAGGTGGACAAACCCTCCACTGGAGAGTGAGAGGTGCAAGACCGACCCTGGGAAGCCCCACCCCAACAGGGAACTGGGATCATGTTGCCTCAGGATGGGACGCAGAGATACAATTTATGGCTGCCGCTAGTAGCTGTTTCTTGGAGAAGTTAGTCCTGCAATCCACACAGGGAGAGGCCATTCTTGATATGGTCTTGAGTGATGCATAGAAGTTGGTCCAAGAGGTGAGTAAAGAACTGCCTGATATTAGTGACCATAGTGTTGTCAAATTAACTTCCCTGTGAGAGGGAAAATACCAAAGCAGCCCACCCCGGGAACAGTTTATGTCGAAAAGGGGAACGACACAAAACTGAGGAAGCTAGTTGGAAGGAATTTAAAACAAACAGTCACGAGAATGAAATGCCTCCATGCACCATGGAAACTATAAACCCACCATATTAGCGGCTCGTACTAAACACATGTTCTAAATGAAAACAAGCTAGGACGTGAACCACACAACTGCCAGCATGGCTAAACACCAGAGGAAAAGTGGTACTTAGAGGCAAAAAGGCAATTGTTCCATTGACTTGGCTGAGACTAGAGCTGGGCCAACATGGAGCATTGCATGGAAACTTTCATAGGGGCATTAATTTCAGCCCTTTTCCCTGGATTATGCCATGAATTCAAGTAGGGCTCATCAGGAGACCAGGAAGGGGTGGGGGGAGGAGAGAAGCTCCCCCCCCCCCCCCCCGGAGGTAGTAAGTGTCCGTGTGGTGCCTTTTCAGGCATATTCTACACTTGACACAAGGGGCTGTATGACTCATTTTTCACTCAGGGCTAGAAAATGAACTCACTTTGCCCTCACCAGCAGTGACAGCTCCTGTCCCCCAGGGTATGGACCCGGCTTCCAGCTCTGGGTATTGTGACCTGGTGCCAGCATTCAGGTTTGGCCTGGTTGGCCCTCCCTCATGAAGAAGGAGCAGCCAGGCCAAACTGCCCTGCATGGGTTGCGCAATGGCGCACCAGCTTACAGTGCTGCAATACCTGGAGGGGGCTCTCGACCCAGCCGTGCAGGACAGGAACATCTACTGCTGGGTGAATGTGGGTTCGCTCTCCAGCCCATTCCTAATCAACCTTCTCCCCACTAGCCCCTCCGCCCCCTGCAGTTACCAAACCTGCTTCGGGCACTGCCGTGAATGCTGCTGTTATTCTGAAGTGACCGCTAGTAGAGGAGTATTCTGATGCCTTAGCTTTTAAATGGAGCCAGTTGAAAAACGAAAGCGAGCTGGTATGTTTGCTAGTCTGAAGGGGAAACTCCCCTTTGCAGAGATGCAGAAATTCATGCCTTAACCCCAGCTTTTGGAAAAACTTTCCACAAACCAGTGACTTTGGACGGCAAAATAATTAAGTGGAATTTTAACTAGCAGTTCTGAGCTGAATATCAGAGCACAGAAAAGCACCTTGCTTTTTGTCTGCTCCCCGGGAAGCGTGGATCAAAGTCAACCTGGGAATCATAACTAGTCTGCTTCGCCATCAACCTGGTTTTTTTTTCAATTTAACTTATATTTTAGATCAAGGAAAAGAAACAAAGAAAGAACCAATATAAAGTCTACGGGAAAGAGACAGAAAGAACACACATGTCTGTGTCTGAACTGACATGCTGAAATGGAAGCTGATCCACCTCTACGTTTGAACATAGTCCCCAGCATATGGAAATACAACAGCATGTTTCAGTTACATAGCTAAATATGCCACCGTAGTTAGTTAAATAATTGAACTCCGAGGATCTGATCTGATTGACTTCAATGGTCTTTGAATCAAGCCGCAACAATATAGGTGGGTCAACAATGAAACAAAATATTAATCAAGTACTATAATTAAAGTATCCACATTCATCTACTATGTCATTTGAAAAAGAGATGTGTGAATTAATTGCCCTGCTCAGTAATGAAATAACTGAAGAAACATTCATAGAAATGTATTACAAATAAAATTGCTCAAATAAATTTGATCAGTATTATGCAGCCAGCTCTTCACTCTGCTACCATATGGAGAAACGTACTGAAGATGGAATATCTTCTCTAGAAAAATGTCAGGTTGGAGCCAATATGAGCCTCTTGATAACTGTGGGCCGAATTCTGTCCTTCTTATTAAAGCCAAAGTCCTGAACTGCGAGTTTTCCATCAGAAACTCATGATTTTAGGTGCCTTATCTAAGATTCTCGGGTAGCCTGATTTTCAGAGGGTGAATGCTCAGAAGGTCAAGTCCCCATAATGCGTTTACATTTCAGCTTGCGCCTTCATGCATGTAACAACTCAAAATCACTAAAAAACTGGCTGGTGATTTCAGTGTCAAGCCCTCTATGAACATTCCTGTCCAAGCAAAGTCAGAGAGGAGAGAATTAAAAAGGCACTGTGGTAATCATGCCAATCAATTTATTTCATGGCTGTATGTAACAAACCTGGGTGACCAAACCAACAGCTTGTGTTCAGAAACCTTTGCACCCAATTTGAAGAGTAGGGAACTGATTTCTTATGCTCACCAATTAACTCTGGCATGGAGCTGAAACTTTCTGCCCTTTTGTCTTTTTTGAAAGTGCGTCTTCCAAATGGTGGCAAAAATGCAATATGGGCAGTGAAAACACTGTCAGGATGAACATGTAATATACAAATTTAGCATTCCCCCAGATTTAGAAATGCAAACCAGCCACAGCATCAGCAAAATAAAAAGAGCCAATAGGCTTTGTTCCTAGTACATTTCTTATCAGTCTCTTGCAGAGACTCTAAAACTCTTATCTCCATAGACCAGATTACTGGGCTGATCACCTCTCCATGCTAAGTAGGAATCAAACCACGTATCCCACTGTCAGCAGCATGCTGCACATTCCCAGTCCAGATAAATCAATTAATGGGATGCAGGGCAGTTTTTCTTTCTTTTTTCTTTCTTTCTTTCTCCCCTCCCCCCAATTCCAAGTTTTAATACCATCTAAGAGTCCTTGGTCAGGAGAGGACTTGCTGGCCATGCAGGTGCAGGTTTTCAGAGCCTCAACACAACGGCAATAACACCCCCTTCTGCCCTCCTCAGGGCTTCTCTTTGTGAAACACTTTTTCTTTTCTTTCCTTTTCAAATGTACAACCCCTGCAGCTAATCTGATTATGCTAATTTGTACTTTATGAACCCAAACACTGTCACAGGATCCAGGGAGGGTGTGTTGGGCTGGGCTACAGGGATGAGGGTGGTGGGGATGGGTGAGGAGAGACAATGAGAGCAAGTCAGTTAACAAAAAAAGTCCTCTGTATTGTTGGACAAAGCACACTCTGGGAAACCCACGCAGCTCTTGACAATTTAGAGTGTTCGAAACTGGCCTGTGCTGTTGAGCAGAAAGGGCAGCCCTGTGAATAGACAATGAGGGGCACAATGAAAAGTCTGTCTCCTGTTGAAAGTTGGTTTTCTTTTTCTGCAACTAATCCTGCCCAGAATCTCGTAACTGAAGTATTGCACACCAATTGCTAGTTGGGTCGTAGCTGTGACACTAGACATCTTCTAAGTGTACCCAACCTCATTGGTTCTATTGGTTTGACACTACAATAAATCCATTTAAAATCAGGCAGCATGGTTTGTGGACACACAATCATTTTTAAACAATATTATATCCACAATCGAGCTCTGATAGGCTTGGCTTCTTCCATGTAATTTTGCCTACACGTTTTCCCTACAGTAATAGAAAGCAACTTGACTTGGTCCAATATTTGT
Organism: Pelodiscus sinensis; assembly: GCF_052426305.1. Taxonomy (NCBI): domain Eukaryota; kingdom Metazoa; phylum Chordata; order Testudines; family Trionychidae; genus Pelodiscus; species Pelodiscus sinensis. The sequence goes on from NC_143057.1 coordinate 6,295,289, forward strand.
ACAAAGTGATGCTTTAAAAAGCAAAGTAACAGTTGCAGAATTAATCACTGCTGTTGTTGCATTGTGATGTGCTGTATGGCGTATCAATATGAGACGACTTTGGACTAGTTCCTCGGGTGTTGTGACCAGGCATAATTCCATCATTATATCAGCTTGGGCCCTTACCAATGTTTCCTCTAATCTTTTCCATTCATGTGTGGAATAATTTTGATGTGCACTGATGCACTTATGAATGTGCACCACCAATAGAAACACAAACCTCACCTGTCAGCACTCTGCTAAACAGCTGGGTGGCATTTGAATCTCTCCTGTAAGCATACAGCTTACAGGGAACACGGCTCTTACCATTGTGGCGTCACAAAATGGAAATGAGACGTTCATTTTGCAATTTAGATTGGAAACTCTTTAGAGGAGGCCTCTGTCTCCATATCTCTGTATTAAAGCACCATCGACACATACCACAGTTTGTATAAGAAGGATTTATAAAGGGGTTTTTCCACAAGAGTTGGGCCTGCACCAACTCTTCCATACTGAATCCAATTTCTACCTGCAAAAAGTGTTTATCTTTAATTAACCAAATATGGGCAGGTTGATTTTTAATAGCTTAGCTAATAGCCAATGTATCAATCTGAGGAGACTGAGAGGGGATATGATAGAGGTATATAAAATTATGAGTGATGAGAGAGGGTGAATAAAGAAAAGTTATTCATTAGTTCCCATAATATAAGGACTAGAGGACACCAAATGAAATTAATGGGTAGCAGGTTTAAAACTAATAAGTGTGAAGAAGAACTTTCGCAGCGCATAGTCAACCTGTGGAACTCCTTGCCAGAGGAGGCTGTGAAGGCTAGAACTATAACAGAGTTTAATGAGAAGCTAGATAAATTCATGGAGGTTAGGTCCATAAAAGGCTATTAGCCAGGGGTTAGGAATGGTGTCCCTGGCCTCTGTTTGTCAGAGGCTGGAGACGGATGGCACGAGACAAATCACTTGATCATTGTCTTTGGTCCACCCCCTCTGGGGAACCTGGTGCTGGCCACTGTCGGCAGATAGGCTACTGGGCTAGATGGACCTTTGGTCTGACCCAGTACGGCCATTCTTACGTTCTTATGTAATCTCAGTCTCACACCGTGTAGCCCACTGCAATTCAGATGGCTTCTTTCTCTTCAATTATAACTCCTTTCAGTTCATGCCGTTTCTTAGTGACTGTGAGAGGAAAAGGGAGTTGAGAATTCATGTGCTCCGTGTTCCCCCTTAATACAGATGGCTCTTCTTTCTAGTTCACAATGGCACCATTAATCGGTTAGTTCACAAGCAGAATATTCAGGGGTACCATTTTATGAAAGCAAACAGAGGAGGGAAGGTGAGTTCCTTAGAGCGAATTGCTTTCTGTGCTCTCCCAGTCTTAGTTTTAGCCGTGTTAAACTAAACCTCAATGGGTGCTTACATTCACAGGATGATCATTTAGACAGCAATATTTAACAAAATTAGCTCCAGCCTCCAGCAGAGTAGGCAATGGGGAAAAAAAACCCACATCAGTGAAATGGGATTATCAGGGGTTTAACCATAAAGAGTGTATTGTTCAGATTCATTGCACAGTGACTGGCATCTCTCTGAGGTGAAGGAAAAATATACCAAGCAAATCGTGTTTATAATATACATGCAAATGTCTCTGAGTCCCTATCCAATATGAATGAGAACAAATCCTGGTTGTGTGAGCTATGCTTGTGGAGAAATACTTTTGTTTAGACAAATTGTGCTAAATCTAAGACAATCCCCGGTTTCAAATCCTGTGGTAACTAAGCTCTCCTGACCCATCCAGCAGCAGAGTGTAATGTAGTGGAGGGTTGTTTACTTGTGTAGTGGAATGGTGATATAACCAATAACTCACTTTGTGTCTGTTCTGGCATTTGACATTCACTGGTATGCTGTGATGGGGAAAAAGACAGCTGTAAACCTGTCTTAATTAACCACTATTTAACCTATAGCAGCCAGCCCTGGTATAAGCTGAGAGGGGAAATTTGTATTTTTACTTCAAACAGACGGGAGTGGGTTGTTTTACAGTCTCATTATGAATGTGTACTTTTCAACTTACCACGATTTGAATTATAACGAAGCTCGGGTGTTGATTACAGCCAGTCACCTCTTGTTGGAAGTTCTCTCTTTCCTGCTTGAGGGTGCCGCAAACATCTCCTCTGGGCGGGGGGAGGGGAGTTCCTACTAAAACAGCCAACAGGCCCTTATGCTGAAGTACTGGAGGTGGGCAGGGAGAACAGGCAAGTGCACCGGGTGAGCTGTGAACAGGGAGACATGGTTGGGATGTCAACCTCCGGGCAAGAGGGGACTAATAAGAGAAGGGGGATGCTGAGGGGCTGCAGAAGGATTAAGGAGAGAAGGGGATGAAAAGAGGCAGGGGATATGGACCTGGGTGAGGGAAAAGGGAGTACACCTGGACAGCTGAAAGTGACACAGAAGAATGCGGGGGCTGAAGGTGTAGGGAATGTGGGGGCCTGGGAGGAGGCTGAGGGAGGAACAGGAGGATGTGGGGGTCTGGGAGGGTTCCGCCAAAATTTGCAGAGCATCCACACCTCAAGCGTGTTTTTGCGCAAGTAAATCGAAAGATCAAAGGGTTTCTTGTGCAATTGGTAATCCTCATTCTACGAGGAAGAATGCCTTTTTGTGCAAGAACTCTTGGGCAAAAACACATGTGTGGACGGAGAAGAGGGGTTTTTGCGCAAGAAGAGGGAAGAGGAAAAAGCACAGGTGCCCTGGTGGCTATTCTGTCCATAGCAATCAGTGCTTACTTGCGAGAGAGTATCCAGGCAGTCTGGATGCTCTCTTGTGCAAAAGCGCATCACTTTTCGATGCACTTTTGCAGTGTGGACACTCTCTTGCGCAAGAAGCCTGCAGTCTAGACGTAGCCTGAGAGAGGAGCGGGGGATGTGGGGCCTGGGAGGAGGCTGAAAGAGGAGCAGGGGAACTAGCTCTATATCTTTAAATAATCAGTTTTGAAAAGTTGAAATGCTGAAAGGATGGTGGAAATACTTTTAAAAGAGAGAAATGTTCTTTTAAATAGAAATCTTGCCAGGGCATAATTCTTGCCCAGGCATAATCCACATGTGATGTAGTGTTTCCTTGTAAAGCCTCTTTGTAGTAAATGCTCCTTGATTAGACTGTGCGCTCTTTGGAGCAGGGGCTGTCTTGGCATGTTTTGTCCTTTACACACCGGCCATGCCATACGCTCGCCGTGCGGTTCAGGTTTCTGAATCACCATTTTGTAGTGATTACAGGGCCAGTGATGGAAATGACGATGCTCACACTCACATATGAGCCCAGCTGGGGAAGAAGGTTAAGTGTTTCCACCACAGCAGCGATATACCCTTAGCAGGGTGTCCCATTTTGGGGATCCAGTGACACTCGGTGGGGAGGGGAAATAATTTGAAGTTTCTAACTAGGTTTCTGCAAAACCCTGTGTGCGCCTACATATGTGCTTTGAACTGAATGGACAGTGAGGTTTGAAACTCTTTTCTTATTCTCAAGTCATTTTTCTGCATAATCTACTATGTGAGTTTTTCCCTTTTATTTTCTGAGCAGATTATGAACTGGGACAATCCTATCTTCCGTCTTATTATTCCCTTTTTTACATATTATTTTATGAGGAAATCCACTCTCTCAATGTTAACAGCTGAGCCTTTATTTGATCAGTAAGGATCCTAACAGTAGATTTACAAAACAATGAATAGTCCTGTAGCACCTCAGCCTTGGTCTTCACTAGGGTATTATTTCTAAATAACCCCCCTCAAGGTCGAATTCATAAGCAGAGAGTCCACACGATTTGAAAGCCCATTATTTGAAATACGGGGCCACTTATTTCGAAATCTGTTCTCCTATTTTTCTTGGGGACTAATGCATATTTCAAAATAGCATTCGTGTGGACTCTCTGGTGCAGCTATTTTGAAATAATTAATTACTTCCCAGTGCTTCCTGAGGCTCTAAGTTGAGGCAGCGCATTCACATTAACGGAGCCTGCCTCGGACTAATTTTGAGCATTCCCTGTAGTGTGGATACGCTATTTCGATTTTCTGAAATTGAATTGGGAGTTAAGTCAAATTTAGTAATTTCAAAATAATATCTTGGTGTACACACGCCCTCGGAGACTAACAATATAGATATAGATATAAATAGATAGTATCATGAGCTTTTGTGGGCATAACCCACTTGCTTGAAAGCTCATGATACTATATATATTTTTTTGTTAGTCTCTAAGGTGCCACAGGACTACTTGTTTTTAAAGTTATAGACTAATATGGCTACCCCTCTGAGACTTTTAAACATGCAAGGCAGTAGATTTACAGCTGAGACTCTCAGGGATTGTACATAGAGAGAGATGAGGAAGGAACGGCTGTCCCTACATATCACTCCCATGCTGCGCTCTACCAGAGGCCAAACACAATGGAGGAGACTTTGACTAGGGAGCATTGTAGGAACTGAAGGTTGTGCAAGAAACCCACTTCCACCCCCACAGGTGTTACCCTCAATAGCCTGGTGTGTGTTTCTGTTTGGGGTGAATGAAGAAATCTTATTTCTCAACTTCATGGGCTGAAGCCTGGGGATCACCCCACAAACTGAACCCTGGATGAACATGCACAGGGCGGTACATTATAATAAGGGCTGGATCGATGTAGGCTTCACCTTCCCATGTTCTGAATCTACCAGGCAACCTATTCTGTGAGTTGTTAAAGGACTTGAGCAAATAAGGGCTTGGACACAAGGCTACAAGGAGATAGAGAAATGTGAGCTGCAGGAGGGAGTAAGGGGAAGAACAGGAAGGAAGGCTGGCATCAGGAGTAGGGATGTAAGCGAAGGTGGAGTCCAGCAGTAGACTGAGGGCAGTGCAGAGGAATATGGGAAGCAGAAGAGACAATGTGTGAGGCACAGTGGGGAGTTCTGAGAACTCCCTTCATGTGGAATGAGGAAAAACAAGGTGGTGAAGATGCTAGAGGTTCAGGGCTTGCAGTACTTTTAGACAAACTTCACAATGAAAAGGAGAGTGGGAAGTGGGAGCCAGATGCCTTCACCTCCTTAGACCTAACAGAAGCTGGGAGAGAAAGGAGGCACACTCATCAGCTCAGCAAGGCATTCAGCTCTAAGCTAAACGGCTGGATATGATTCCTTTCAGGTATATACTCATCTTCCGCCATCTTCTAAGTCCCTCTGAAGTATCATTGATCTGTGAAAAGTCCGTGGCCTGTTGTTGTTTTTCCTAGATCAGATCCAATCCAGTGTTAGCACCGAGTCCATCTGTTTTATTTTTGGTAAAGTAATTTTTTTCCCTGCGATGAGATAAAGAGCCAGCCTGCCCCACTACTGTATGCAGTAGAGTCTCCTCGCACTTTTCAGTAGCAACTTTATTTGGAAAAACTGGTAGACACTCTGTCTCTGTCTCATTGCATCAGCAGCAAACCTTTAAAAAAAAAAAAAAAGTCAGTACACATATAGCATTCGGCTCCTTTACTCTGATTCATTTAAAAACTGTTCTCAAAGCATAACATCAGGCACGGACCACTATCACCTCTAGAGACCTGTAAATCTGCAGATGTCCACTTTATTCCACACCTGCAGGTTGCAGACCAGATGCAGATAAAGTTTTTGTATCCTTGCAGGGCATCTTCAGCATCTGGATCTCACTCATTCCACAAGAGAGGAAGTCATTCGCTGTCCCAGATTTAGAATAGCTTGCTGAAGGCCTATCTCCAAAGCAACATCTAATATTAGACAGTAACGAATACTTTTAAAGTGGCTTCCTAAATGCACCTGTATGGCCATTTTCTCTCCTTCTTCTATGTCTCTTGACTCCTTGCAAGGTATTTTGAATTGTCTTTGCTTCTCAGAAATGAACCTGATGCCACCCAGTGGGAAAGAGACAATGCTGCAAGAAGCAAAGTAACCTAGAGAGGATATTTTTTTCCATGGGCAGTGACTGGAAGAAGCATGTAATAACATCCTATAAAACTGTATCAGGTATTTTTTGGTGGATACAGGTGTGCAGATGTGTATCACAGTACATGGAAGGAAAGAAAAAAAACCTGCATTTTAACCCATTACTGCCTCAGGGCAGAGATGCAATTTACTAACTTACTATTGGAATCACACCATATCTGAAAATTTAAGTAACATTCTACAGTGGAAAATGACCTATGATTTCTATTCTTATAAGGACAAGTCAAATACATTAACAGTTTGTGTTTCAACTGCTTTTCCTGAGAAGAAGTGTTCATATTAATAGTTGCATATAGAAAGGATGATTGTGTGATTAAGACATTTGCCTGGAACTGAGATTTAAGAGATCTGGGTTCAGGTCACAGCTCTGCTACAGATTTTTGTTTGACACTGGTCCAATCATTTAATCTGTGCCTGAGTTTCCTAGCTGTAAAATCAGGGAAATAATATTTCCCTCCTTTTCCCTGTCCTCTCCATTTGTGTTGTAAGTTCTTTGGGGTTACAAACTGTCCCTCACTATGCATATGTATTGTGTCTGGCACAATGAAGCTCTAATATGGACATACCTGTAATATAAATATCACTATATATATATTAACTATAATATAAAAAAGAGTTTTCCAAAATTCTTCTCTAGTAACTGGGCTAATAAAAAAGCAGCTTATAATTCTGCCTTCCTTTAACTTAAAAATATCTAACGGTGATCACACCAGAGAACAAGAGGGAGTTTTTTTTAAGTAACACTCATTGGGAGAAGCTAAGCAAGCAAGCGGGCTTGACAACTGGGGTGCAGGATGCCTGAGCAGCTGCTGGAAGGAGTTGGAATGACTGTGATGGATGAGATCACGGGACAGTATAAGCTGCCAGAGGTAGGGTTAGATTGGTTCTCACTTAAGGGTGGTCACCAAATGGCTCCTAAGTCCCTCCCCTACATAAGTTGCTTCTGGAACCTCAAGCCTCCAGTCATCTGGATCTCATCTCTGTTGCTGGAGTTATTCTACAGCTCATCCCTCATAGTTAATGAATATACCTAGTCCAAGAACCTTTGCTTAGCTTGCTTTGTTTGCTGAAACCTGTCCTGAAGCAAAGTCCAGGCCACAAAAATGACCACCCTTCCTCCTATTTTACAATTCTCATTGACCCTTGCTTGGTTGGGGGCATGTTGTATACAGCTATTCATTACCCACCCTTGCCTGACATTAAGGCAAGGGAATGTAGTCAGGACCAGGAGAGGCCGAGGAAATACCCCTTAGCTTATGGACAACCGAGCTGTCCAACTAAAACCTCTCCCTGCCCTTTTACGGTGGCTTTTAACAGGCATCATTCCTCTATAGTACCACTCAATCAATCACCTCACAGCACAGTCCATCACTTATCCCTTATTCATCACCTACACTCCTCTGACAGTGTGAAACTTACATCACAAACATTAAAATCATAGGCCTTCTATCCTAGGATGTTGGGGACTATTGTAGAGCATACAGAACTCAAAAAAGTCCAAGTCCTACAGGAGATTATTGGCTCCTTTAATAGAATGGAATTTTGGGAAATGTAGTTTGCCAGGAGAGCATCTGTTTAAAAGGGAATCATATAATTAGTGTACTCTGGGCCATATAAAAATCAAAGGGGTGACATTACTGGAGAAGGAGGTAGGGGAAGTGCTCAGTGGTAAGGACACCTGAAAACCAGGGGAACTAGTATCTGATGAAAAGGTTCTCTCAAGAGAGGGAAAAGAAGCATGAAACCTAGGAAGCTGTGGAAAAGTGTGAGAGAAGAAAGGTCAGAGAAGGCAGCTAAGGGGGTGCAGCAAGAGCAAAAAGGCCAGAGACAATATAGATTCAGCAGGATTGCAAGTCTCAGGTGTTCAAAAATCATGAGTCAGGCCTCAAAATGTAATGGGATTTTAAAAGAAACCCCAAAACAAAACCAACGTTTGGGTTCTGTTATTTGGTATCTGCACCCCTTCGGGTGCACTTTGTTCATATTTTCAAGCTATTCTCTGGATCTGTGAGAGCTAGAAATGTATTTTTGTGTTTTAAATGAAAACAGAGATGGTCATGTAATCACTGTGCCCAGGACAGATGCTTTAGAGAGCTGTATGGTCCAGGAACTTTAAGTAAAACATGGTATATTGTGAGACTTATGATAAAATAATGGGAGCCACCCACATGGCATTAGTAGGCACTGGAGGTTTACCTAGCGGTGCCCTATGCCTGCAGATAGTGGGGTGGGGGGACGGAGTGAGGGCAGTCAGCTTCAGGAGTGTTGCTGAGCAAATCTGGGGGTGGGGGCCATGCCCCTCCATGTGTCGCCTCATTCACCAGTTTATTTGAGGTTTCTAGGGGTTCAAAGGGAGAGGAAGTCCCCATGTACCCTCAGTGTAAGGGGGGGCTAGACCCTAACAAGCCTCACTTAACCCCCTATTCCTCCCATGCAGCTCCCTGCCCCTAGCAACTCCCCTTCAGGCCCCGCCCCCTGCCACGCCCCTGCCCCATCAACTCCCCTTCAGGCTCCGCCCCCTGCCCCTAACCACGCCCCTGCCCCAGCAACTCCCCTTCAGGCTCCGCCCCCTGCCCCTAGCCACGCCCCCTGCCCCAGGGACTCCCGTTCAGGCTCCGCCCCCTGCCCCTAGCCACGCCCCAGCCCCAGCAGCTCCCCTTCAGGCTCCGTCCCCTGCCCCTAGCCACGCCCCAGCCCCAGCAGCTCCCCTTCAGGCTCCGCCCCCTACCCCTAGCAACTCCCCTTCAGGCTCCGCCCCCTGCCCCTAGCCACGCCCCTGCCCCAGCAACTCCCCTTCAGCCTCCGTCCCCTGCTCCTGGCAACTTCCCTTCAGGCCCCGCCCCCAGGAACTGCCCTTCAGGCCACGGCCTGCCCCTAGCAACTCCCTTTCAGGCCCCGCCCCTAGCAACTCCCTGCCCCTAGCAATTCCCCTTCAGGCCCCAAGCGACTTCCCTGTCCCCATCAGACCCCGCCCCCCGGCCTGATCGCACCAATGAACACACCGGGTGGGCGGGGCCGGCTCGCTGCCTTCTCCCCGCTACGGCGGCTGGCACGGGCCGTTTCTCCCCGCCCCGCAGCTGTTGGGGCGGCGCGGAGGGGGCCCGCCCCTGAGCCAGGCCCAGGCCCCGGCCGAGGAGCCGCCGCCGCCATGGAGCTGGGGCAGGTGCCGCTGCGCTTCTCCCGCCTGCCCATGTTCCCCTTCTTCGACGCGGCGCACTACCTGGCCTCCGTCATGGCGCTGAAGGAGCAGCGGGGTGAGCGCCCCCCCTCGTCACTGCCCGACTCCCCCTCAGGCGGGACCCCCAGGGGACACGGGGGGGCGGTGAAGCCCGTGGGACCCCCCCGCCTTGTTTCTGAGAGCGCTTGGCCGGGGGGGCTGCCCGTGGGGCGGTACGCGGGCCCCCCCCCCCACTCTCCTTCCCTTTGCCTTCTCCTTGCACCCGCCTGTGCGGGACACTCGCCTCCCTGCGCTGCGAGCCGGGGGGTGCGGGGCGTTAAACGTCGGCCACAGGCCCCGGCTGAGCCCCGTGCGGCAGGGCAGGGCAGGGCGGCGGAGCTGCCCGTGGCACCCTGCGCCCCCGCACCGGGCGAAGCAGCCTTGCCGTCTGTGGCCACGCTTCCCGAGAGGCGAGGAACCGCAGTGCTGCCTGAAGACCCCGGTTTGATGTAAGGGCCGGGCCTTAGTTACTGGCTGCGTTGGGTCGTGTTATGTGAACAATTTATGCTTGAAATACAGGGCTGCTTCCACAGGGGTTGCAGCGTTCGGAATCCCTCCTCCATAGTTTGCCCTCGCTGTGAAAATGTAGAGAGATGAACGGAATGTTTAAACCCAGAACATGGCACGACTGCAAACTGAAATAAGAAAATTGAAAGGGGGGGGGGGGGGGAAGGAGCTTTAAAATAAACACACAATGTTGAAATATAAAAAAGGGGGGTTCTTCCACCCCTAGGCAGACCAAGGGTAGGAAATGGAGGCTGATGCTCTTGCTAGTTAAGCGTGTGTACAGATGTAAATGGTGGTGACGATTTTTCCCCACTTCCACCCCCCCAAAAAAATATTTTAGCAGGAAGTAATGTAGGGAAGTTCTATGACTTCTGCTAGTCAGCAGGTTAGACTACATAACCACAGTGGTCTCTTTTGGCTTTACAGTCTGTGAATTGTATGCACTTAAAATTAACACTGATTTCAGTCACAGAGATCGAGTGTGTGTGTGTGAAGGAATGGGGAAGTGTAAGATCTCAATCTGCTGCCTGATGTACCTATTATTGTTCCAAATCGCCTCTGTGCCAGCACAGCGAGAACAATATACTGTCAGCTTTGTTGTGGCTTGTGGCTTTTTGCTGGGGGTAGGAGGATAGGTAACATAAAACAGGGTTAGATAATATAAGGCTAAAGAATCTTGACCCTTGTCTATAGTATAGTGTCTACTGTTGCTACAAGTTTTGGAAAATTATGGTCCGTTTTTTTACTATTGTTATTGCAGACACAAGAGACCTTAAAGCAGTGGTTCCCAGCCTTTTCCAGATGGGGACCCATTTTGACAATTCAGGAAGTCTTGGTGACCCAATGCAATTCAAAAATGAGAGGAGAGGAGAGGGCAGAGCCACTTGGAGAGACACTTGGCAATCCTTTTGAAATGTAATAGCGACTCATATTTGGGTCCTGACCCATAGGTTGGGAAACCTGCCTTAAAGAGTTTGTGTTCCTTTTGCACAGGAATTGAGGCTTGCTCTGGTGGCCTTGGATAACCATTTGTTTTCATGCATGTGCTGTGCATCAGTTAATTGCTGCTGTCCTGTCCAGAGATGTCTGCATTTCAGTTGTTTTATATACAGATTGCAAAATAATTAGGGATGAATTAGCATTGTGCAGTTATTCTAAAAAAATTAAGTTCTTACAGTATAGAAAAGTGTTCTGAATTTCAGACTGTGATGATTTTGCAAAGTGATAATGATAACCTGAAACTTCAGTTCCTTCATGTCTATTCCTGAAACTTTAGTTTTCTCAGGTCCATTCCATTACAATTTCAACTGGTGTATTTCCTTTCTAATTTAGTGACAAACTACTGGAAAACTTTCTGTAAAAGGCTGTGCCTCCCTCCGACAGGGAGGCCGTAATGTTATATATACACTTGAAGAGATGTCTTTCCTGACTTTATATTTTATAGTTCACATCTGGTGAATCTGCCTTTACCACTATTTTTAATACACCAAATTAATTCATTAATTAGCATATTCACAACAAATCACAATACATCGGCCACGGAAGCTGATGATCTTCCAAAGCCATGCCTTCTCATTTTCTCGGGGGGGGGGGGGAGGGGGGAAATTAAATTAATAAATCATCCAGTAACCTGTTAGGGAAGGCTGTTTTCCAAGACTTTTCTGCTATACAGGAATTGGGGCAGTATTTGGAGTCTGTGTTGTGTGTACAAACTCTTTGGGACTTGTGCACTATGGATTTGGGGCTATCAACTAGCCTTCACCTCTTATAGAATTGAACAAAGTGTTGTATAGATTAGTCCAGAATAGCTACTTAGAAGTGACTTAAAGAACTGGGAAAGTTCCTCTGCCTCAGAGTAACTTCTCCTTATCTGAGATGTTTGGCTGGGTGTGACTGTTATCAGACTTAAGCAGATTCCGGAAAACCCTTGCTTTGTTTACTTTGCATTTTGAATGCTATTTGCTGCCAGACAGGTTAGATGTTTTATTTTTGTTTAAATGAAAACTTACTATTGTAGTAATGGATGACTAAATTGACCAAAAGAAGTTTTACTATTTGCCTTGGACATGTGACTTTGTTAGGACTTGTTTGTTACTAATATAGTGCCCAACAGTATTTGAAATTGCTCTAATGTCATGATCTAGGTAAAACAACTGAAAAATCTAGGAACTATAAATACATGCAATGTCAGTTACTTGCATTATATCAAAGTATTTGTAGACAGATGCATTAAAAATGCCCAAACCACAAATTTCTTTCTTCCACAGATAGTAATTTATGTTGAATACTCTAATGGTCATGTTAAAGAAAGCTTTCTTTTTCCCCCCTAATCTCTTGCTTCTCCTGATGGACACTAATATTTCTGTATAAAGCAATTGTGGTAGTAAATTCCCTGTTGTAAAAATGATTGTGACGTCAGAAATATTGGCTTATATGACATTATTGAATGAAGAAGCAGGTTAAAAATGAGAAATCTCATATTTATAGTTAGTGGAGAAGATATTGTATTACTTTGAAGTTTCAAATTCCTCTGGGTTTTAGGCTTGGGTCCAAACTGTAGATGGACTTTAGTGAAGAAATGATACCCCCCCCCCCTTTTTGTGGCACATCTTCAGCGTAGCTTTAGTAATGTTTTGCATTTTAGAAAGTTTGCCTTTAGTGGCAGCCTTTACCTAGCTCTGGCTAGAGCTGGACAGATAAATGACTACACATTTGACATTTTATCTTCCTGTTTTGAGAAGCTTGGGCAGAGCTTGATTTTAAATATTTAGAACTACTAGCCAAATAATTTAAGTGAATAAATCTTCGTCTGTTACTCATTTATAAGCAGTTCATTGTGGCTAGTTAATATTGAAAGTTTAAGCTGTTTGGTAAATTGAGTACTTTCGTTCTGACTAATTTTTTGTTTGACTTGCTTTTCTTTTGTATGCCTCACTTAAGTATCTGTGCATCTCAGAAATGTTAATGAAATACTCCCATTTTACAGATGAATGATCTGATTCAGTGATTCAAGATTGGCCAAAGGCCGCACACGGAGTATGCGGAAGATCTAGTAATGGAGCCCACATCCTGGGTGTCCTCAATCCACTGCTTAAAATACATCATCATCCTTCTTATCTTAGAATCAGATTTCTGGTAGGAGCACTTGTGTAGGTGTATGAAAAATATATTTTCCATTAATACTTTACAGAATTTGCTTACATTTTTTGTTGCTTCTTCACATGCCCCTATTAGTAAACTACAGTACTGTAAATGACCATAGAATGGATTTCAGCACACATTGTATTCAATTAGAAATTTCAATTATTATGCATAAATTTGTTTTTGTGATATTTTCTAGGTGTAAGCATAGCTCATTTTCTAATTTGAACATGGAATTAGTAATTTTTTTTATGTGGAGAAAGTGGTATTGAGGGGCTCCTCTAGAAAATAATTATAACAAATATTGGAGATGCAATTTTGCCAAAATAATTCCAGCTGTAACTCAGTCAGTAGACTTGCAGTATAGCTAGTGTTCCATTGTGTCACAGCATAGTCAGTCAGCAGCCTGCATTTTGCATCGCATTGTTACATTGAGGGTTTACTGCATTATTTTTAGAAAACAACTTTCCTTTTTTGAAATGTTTCCTTTGTTTTTACAACTTAAACTTTGGGCCATGTATCTCATATAGGACTTCAGATTTATTCTTTTCCTAAGTATTCTGTAGAGACAATTTGTGGAAACTGTCTTTTTTTAGTAATGGCACAGACCACTGCTAAATTATGAGCTTTTTAAATAAAAAGCTTTAAACTTTTAAACGTTCTTAACTTTATCAAAGGAAATTTAGTTTTTGTGAGTGAGGTACTGGTTCCACTTGCTAGTCTTATTTAATGTAGAGTTTTTGTGGGTTTCTCCACAGAAGCGGATTATTTTGGCGGGGGAGACTTGTAGACCCTTGGTATAGGTTTTTGAGTAAGTGAATCTGATTCTTTTTTAGTGCGAAGTTATCATTGGTAATTATTGATATTGTTACTGATTTGGAAACTAAGTAATCTTGAATAGTGTTAAAAAGCATTTTATTTTAGAAGGACCTTTTAGTTTGCCCTTTAGGTGTATAACCAAGACAAGCTTGGTGTGTAATAAAAATTATTATTTTGTAGGTTGGAGGAGGAAAGTGAGGAAGAAATGATAAGGGGAGAACATTAAAAAGCAGGTCACACTTTTTAACAAGAATAATTATTTAATGTCAAACACTTAAACACCTGTATTCGATATTTTGAAACCTTGATGTCATTCCTAAACTACAGTATTTGCTTACTACTGTAATTGTCTTTGTTCACATTGTGTTATGCATGGTTTCATGATGCCTCATTAGTGTTAAAGGATGCTTCATGGGGCAAACATAAATGACAATTTATTTGTGAGTGACCTACTTGAAACTGAATTTGTGGTCTGAAAGGTTTTAACTCCCCTATAATGTTATCAGTAGTGCTGCTAAAGGACAGTTAAAACAAAAAAGCAATGAAGCAACAAGATTTCTAGCTATGTCAGCACTACAGCAAGAAAACAATGATTGCATTACAAACATCCATGTTTAGAGCCAAGAGACTTCTAATGATGCCTAGCATATTCTTCTTCTGGACTACCTTTCATTTATGGTTTGTTTGTGGTACTTAAACTAACTTTGTGTTGCTAAATGCAGAGATTACCAAACTTTGGTCTCTCCTGGATTTTGGAGAGCAGGCTGGTCATGTGGTTATATTCTGTTCCAGCTGCTTTGCTGTCCCCAAAGACTTCTAAAAAGAGCTTGGAAGTATGAAAAAGCATGTGCTTACCTACTCTCTGCTAGGCAGAATTAGCCAGTTTACATACCTCTACTAGAGATGCTGTTTTGGATGAATAGGAGCCGTCTTTAATCTTGGTCTGTGCTATCCAGTTAATTCAGTGTACCCAACGTTGACTTTAGTGGCCATTAAGGTTGACGAGACAGGCTTGGTAGTGTGGACACATTATTTAGAAAATCGACGATGTGTGGCTAAATTTGGTGTAAACTCCTAGTGTAGACTGGGCCTTAGCTGTCCAAGTGTCATTAGCTAAATTTGGTTCCTGCCGGTGTAAGTGCCTTCCTACACCAGTTTAGTGACACCATCTCCCTGACCAGTATAGAGACATGGTTGAGGTAATTAGATTGACGCAGGGTAAGTGTAGACATTGTGCTGCTTCTGTTGACTGTTACTGACCTTCAGGAGCCGTTTCACTGTGCCCCACGGTGACAGTATAACTGATACAAGCAGTCCTGGTAAGGATGCAAATGCTGACATAAGGAGCTAAGTGTGCACGCACAAGTGATTTAATAACCGTGGTGGTTGTATTCCTGCATAGGTTCGGTTGATAGGTTTTTTTTTGTCAGCATGTCCACAATCTGTTTCTATACTAAGGAACCTTAACATCAGTGGATTTTTTTGTCACCATTGGTGAAAACCCTAATGTAGAAATAGTACGAGCAGCATCCGGAGTCTTAACAACTACTTCTAAACAGCTTTGACACATTATAAAGATACAAGAAATTGCTGAAAGTTTGTCTGCGTTCGGATTCTACTGGAGTTATCATTGGCAGGTTTTTGCTAGAGATTCCTAGTGTGGACATAACCTTAAGGACTGGAGCTGACCGTCACCAGTGGAGAAAGTACATCATGGAAAAAGCAGCCAGTTGTCAGGGAGGAATATGAAGGGGATTGGGAAAGAGGAAGTGTGATTTGTTAAGGAAAACAGACACTCCTTTCCGCCTCCACCCCAAAGCCTACTGCATTAGATAGGTACAAATACTGTCAGATGTTTGGATTTTTTTGCCCTCCTTTTGGAAAGATTGACAAATAGACAACTGGTATATAGGAGAAACAGTAAATGAGATTACCCACAAAACACTGTCAAATGCATCAAGTAAACAAACTAGAAAAAATGAATGTGTTTAAGCTTTCG
Organism: Pelodiscus sinensis; assembly: GCF_052426305.1. Classification (NCBI taxonomy): domain Eukaryota; kingdom Metazoa; phylum Chordata; order Testudines; family Trionychidae; genus Pelodiscus; species Pelodiscus sinensis. The sequence continues at coordinate 6,310,972 of NC_143057.1, forward strand.
CTGTTAGAAATATGATTTATTTGGGTGACCCCTTAAAAACTATTGCCTATGACAGTCACTCTTACTGCCTCGGTTTGTTTTGTTGATTTGTATTAATTACCTCTATCTTTGTTGATAGAGGTAATTAATGTTTTATATTTAGGTGCAAGTACAAAATATAAAAAGCAAACATTAAAATCTAAGACACCATAACAGCTGGAAAACTTTCTCTTTCCCCTTCTAGTCCAGAAATGATTAAGGGAGCTAAACCTTGATCACTATTTATCAACTTAAATTATAGCAGATGTATTAAAAGATTTCATTATCTTGTATCTCTATTTGAGTTTGCACGTGGCCCAGATAATATGGCTGAACATCTGGCCCAGTGTTGGAGGGAGAGTGCTAACTCTTATCCATCCCCATTTGGATAAAACTGAAGTGATGTTGGTAGATTGGAGGAAGCTTTTGGAAGTTATGGAAAGGATACATTTCTACACCTCCATTGGGAGGTTGTGTCTGCCACTTGTGATGTGGTATATTATTGCATCCACAGGTGCCCTTAGATGATCATGTGGCAGCAGTGTCCAGGAATGCTTCTTTACTGTCTGCACCTGGCCAGAAAACTGATAGACCCTGTTATTGTGATATATATTTTTGTCACCTCAAGACCAGATTACTAGAATACATTCTGTATGGTGCTGTATTTTAATCAATCCAGAAACTAAGGCTGGTACAGAAGGGAGCAGTCTGCCTACAGTATTAAGTGGTATTTCCCAGTTGCAGTGATTTACATGGGCTGCTTTTTGATTTCCTGTTTTCATTTTAAATGTTGTTTGATCTGTAAAGCTGTAAATAGCTTGCTGCTTGATACTGCCCACTCTTCTTGTGTCATATGGCCACAGTTGTGATGAGCAGAGGTGTGGTAGTTGGATCTTTCTTAATTTAAAAGGTGGAGCCTGGTTAAAAGAGATGGTATGTTCTTTGAGGGCAGGGGCGAATAGTGTCTGTGGGAGAGGGCATGCAAGGGAGGGCCACACACAGGAGCAGCGGGGATGTTGGGGCACCCCACTTAGCAATTAAAATTTTGGCAAGAATGTGAGGGGGCAGCACACCTCCCAACTGTTACCCCAAGTCACCTATGGTTGAGGGTCCCTCTGCTCTAAGTTCTTTTTCTCAGTCTGAAAATCGCTTGTGTTCTGGTGTTAAGGGTATGCTGCAAGGTTAATTTATTTGTACCTTTTAATGCAGGGGAAAGGAGATTGTTGGAGATCTAGTGCTGTTGGCTGTCAGAAGGGTAAACCTGTATAATTTATTTCTGGGTTTGTAAGATCTAGGGGCCTAGAGCTTTGGATAAGTGCCCCTTTTATTATCGTAGAAATCCAAATAAATACAATAATTTAAAAACCCAATCTGCCCCATATTTTGTGTGTGTGTGTCATTTCCTATAGGGGATCTGGATCTAATGACACTGCTGTACACTTCAGGAGTGCCAGTAAGAGAACCTGATAGTCCACCCAGATCATTAGCTCCTTTTGTTAATCCTGTCAATTACAATTAAACTTAATCAACTGCAACTTTAATGCCTGGAGCAGTGATAAGTCAGTATTCAAGCTAAGCAGATATCCTCTGATTTTTGAACCCTAACAGTTATTGCATTATTGTAAAAAATCATGCAATACTCATTACATCTTTACAGTATGTATTTTATGTTTAGATTTGAAACTCCAAGATACTAGTTGATGTCTGTTTTATAAACTTGGCTTTTGTACTGGAATTCACAAATATAATAGCTGACTTTACTGGATAATTGCTTGTATCTATAATTGGTAAGGCACTCTTTTGTGAATATTCTAATTAAGTGAATACAATAAGGTCCATGTTGTCTTTGAACCCCTTATGCATCATGTCAATACAGTGTCGCGTCATGGTTCAACGGTAATTTTAAAAAGGATAATTAGAGGGCATCTTTATTTTTTAAATTTCATTTGCTTGCAGTAACCTGTTAGTTGGAAGTGCACTTTTCTCCAAGTCGGCAAGCATTTGTTTTCTTATGCTTAGAGCAGACATGAATATTGTTGCTTGCTTTCTTGCTTGTACATCTCTAGGGACACTTTCACTGTAACAAATATAATTTAGGGCTTATAAAAGGAGGAGCTGAAAACACAATTTGATTTTATTCCAAAATAATTAGAAACTGCAATGGAAATTGTAGACTGAATTAAAGGTAAAAGGTGGGGCAAAGTTGTGGTAAGAAAAGTAACTTTGAAAGTACCTTTGAATCCTGACCGTCTGAGGTTTGTTGAGACTTGAGATTAGTCTCCAATACTATCCCAAACTCCCGTTTTCCCCTCTCCCTTGCTCCCTCTTGATAGTTAGATATATATTTAAGTTAGACCTGTCCCTGAAAAATGTTGGAACACAATGTCAGTCTCCCATATTGCTTCAGAGAATCTGTATAATTGTATGGAAAGCAATTTTAAAATTTTTGCTATGAATGTTCATGCATCTCTACAGGGAAAATGTCAGGATTTCAAGATGGGATTTAAATTTTTTGCTTCCCTTCTCTACAAACTAGGAAAGAGGAGGCAAAAATTAGTATATAATAGGGGGCAGTCATATAAATATTCAGTCTGAGGGAGTGCAGTGCATGAATTCCCTAAACTTTATAACTAAATGGGTTAGGACGGCAGGCTTGCCAATGGGAGTGAGGCAAAGGGGACAGCTTCCTGGGGCCCAGTGATTTGAAAGGGTCAGGGATTCTTAGCTACCTGCGTTGCTACAGTGGAAATGGCAGTGGGCAGTTTGGGGCCCCTTAAATCACTGCTGAAGTTTTGGACAGTGCACACTGAGCAATGCTGAAGAGCTGCTGGGTGGAGGAGGTCAGCTAGAGCTAGCCTCTTCACACCTTGCCCAGGGCCCTGCAAAGTCTTATCGACTGCCCTGCAGGATGGGATTGATTGTTTTTGTCCTTTCAGGGCTATAAGTGTGACTAAACTGAGGTGTGAGCTGGCAGTGCTTCAAGACAGAATTGACAAAACCCCACAATTCTTTCTAGAAATCAAACATTTATAACATTCAATATATGCAGGGTGCTTATCTTCTTATACCCATTGAACCTGTTAATGAAAGATACCTTCAACTTTCCCCTGGTTCATTACATATCTGTGATTTCAAGCATTTCCATTAAGCCAGTATCCACATCTCGACTATTTACCAAACTACTGTCCTTAGACTGGCTATGATACAGGGTACAGCTGTATTACAATAATTGAATTATTGGCTTGCGAACCATTTCCCACTCAGGAGCTGCAATGATCGGAGCAACTTATTGTTTCATAATCTGACGCTAATAATAAATAAAAATTTAACACTGTTTCCGGATACATATATAAGCCTACTTTTAAATGCAAAATGAGGGAAAGCCATTCCAGAGCAAAAGTACAGTCAATAAAGAGTAAATTCATTGTCAACAAATGAATGTTTTTGTCAGCTGAGACAAGCTGTAGGCACGAGTTTATACCAAACGAGCTCTATTTTTAAGGAGAAATGAATGTAAGATCTGGACAATATCCGTGTTCCAAAATTCTGACCACAGATTTAGGTGCTGGATGTTTTCTAGGGGGAGGACATAGCGCAAGTATTGCAGTCTTCAGAAACATATTTTTCTACTACTTTCTTAGAAATAATAGTAGTCAGAAAAGTCTAGTGCAGGTAATGAATTTTAACAGTTCAAGAAATACTAGTTCAGACAGGCTGTTCTGTAGTCCCCTGTACACATAAAGTTTTATGTTTCCCTCAGGGATTTAGTTAGGGAGTAAACTGCTTCAAAAGTGCAAAATTATGTAAGAGGAGGGAGAGGATTTCATCACTACTACTTTTTCTGGTGAACGTAGCTATCCTTTTTTCCTCTCCATGCTTCCTTTAGGTTCTATTGCAATTCTGAACAGACTGTGTTATTGCTTGGTAGGGCAGTGAACTACCAAACTACACTGATAGTAGCATATTCCTAAATTGTGTTTATCAGATCACTTTCATTGTTGGAGTGTGATAGATATTTCTGCTTCCCCTTGGCACGTGTTTTTTCTTCTGTAATCTTTTTGTCTTTTCCAGTTTGCGTGCTTTCTCTCCTCCTCCTTGCTGCTTATTTTGCTTTGGGATGCTAGTAAGAGCAGCGACTAAAAGCACATCTGTCAGTTTCTCCTTGTAATTCATGCTGTCTTGTAATTGATATGGCTAGCTGGTGGTCTGTCACCCATTGTGCATCTATGTAAGCTGCAGCTGACAACTGGTTGGAAAGAGTGATTTGGTGCCAGCAATATGTGTAGGCTTGCCTGACTCTAGCTGTGTGTTTGTGATGATGGAGGGAGATTAGTGAATGCTTTCTAGAGTTTACTTGAGCTAGAGGATGTGAATTTAGTGGGGCTTACAGGAGCAACATAGGTTTCACACCCTGTTCCATACTTTGGAAGTGACAGACATTAAGAACCACCATACTGGATCAGACCGATCATCCGTCTATCTCAGTATCCCATCTATTTAGCTTAGTATCCTGTCTTCCAAAAAGTGGCCAATGTCAGATGATTCAGAGGAAATGAACAGAGCAGGCAATCACTAAGTGATCCATGTCCCATTGGAAGAACAACTCCATTATGTCATGAACTTGGGAAGTATCAGAGGAGGGAAGTGATAGTGTGCAGCCATTAATATGTTGGAGATTACTGGTCCCTGAATATTTCAACTTCTGTAGCAGAGGTTGGGAGACTGTCTACACCTGAGTTAATGTGCTTCAGTGTCTTGCTTCAGCAAGCATTTTTGATGCTTCAAGGATCTGCCCCGCACTTCGGTGCTGGGTAGTAACACTCTTGTATATTTCTTGGTACACGTCCCTTGTCTTCAGATTGTGGAAATAACCTATATCAGATTGTGGAAATGACCTATATCATGTTGGCTATGGGTATCTCCCTTGGAATAGATAGATCATGGTGTGAAGGAATGTCAGATTTGCTTGCAGATGTTATATTAGCCAGATAAATGTATGCAGCTTGTATTTTAAGTGCCATCATAAGAGGTTCCTAATGGCTTTTATGCTCTCTGGTGTAATCTATTGCCTGGCTGTTGTGAGGTTTAAAGATGTATCAGACCACCTTCAGTTTGACCTGGCCAGAGGGCACATTAAGTTTTATTTTGTTCCCACTGAAGCTGCTCATAAATCCAGCGTAGCAATAAAAGGAGGCACAAAGTTATTTAGCTTAGTTGTGACAAGAATTCAGTAAGTAATTAATGAATGGCCTATCTTACCTAGGCAATTTGGTGACATGCCAGATGATATTCAGTGTAGTTAAGCACAGAGTGCTGCATGTTGAAAGTAATAATTTGAACTAATCTCAGTAATAAGTTCTAAATGAACACTATCTACTCGGGGAAAAATCTTTGTCGCTGTGGATAGTTCAGTGAAAACATCTGCTCTGTGCTCAGCAGGGGTCAGAAAAACGACAATGTTAGGTTGTACAAAGAAGTAAAGTGTATATTGAAAATACTCTCATCTAATTATATAAATTACTGGTGTGTGTTCAATTCTGGTCACCTCATTTCAAAAAGTATATAATTATAACTGGTTGAAAATGTAAAATAGTATCAACATTTGAAATGTCATCAAAATGTAACTTTGGGAGATTTTGGCCAGCTCTAGATACATGTGACATAGAAAGGGTTCAAGGGGAGAATGAAAATGATTAAAGGCATTGCAAGGTTCTTTTAGAGAGTTTTAGAAAAGTATATAGTTGATAGAGGAGATGAATGTGAGGACATTACATATAGCACAATAAATGACGTATGAAAGGTCAGTCATATGTATCTGTTATAATAGAATAAGGGGACGCACAAAAGGCTTTGAAAGGTTCTAAACTGATGACTAGCCTCATTTTATTCAACATCTAATTAACCTATGAAACTTGTGGATGCAAGATACTTTTGAAGCCAAGAATAAGCTATTTGTATGAACCGTAATATTAAATAGTATAAATATTTTTACGGCATTTTTTTCTTTCAACTTTCCTTGGAGCATCTGGTACTAGCCACTGAAAGACTAATTGGGCTAGGTGGGTCACTGGACTGACGTAGGATGTCAAGTCCTATGTCTCTAAGTCACTGAACTTTGTGTTTCATTTGCACAGTGAAGATACTATCCATTTTAAAGAATTCTGGGATCTTCTGATGAAAGGCATTGTTAAGTACAGAGCGTTGTTCGTTCTACAGTAGACTTCCGATAATCTGGAACCTATGGGACCTAGGTGGAGCCGGATTATCAGATATGCCGGAGTATCATGGTTATGTATATACTGTATACAGCAGTGGTCCCCAACGTTGCATGGCTGCCGGGCGCCCGGGGGCGGGGCCACGCATGTGCCGGGCGCCCGGGGGCGGGGCCACGCACGAGCCGGGGGTGGCACTGTGCATGTGCCGCGCGCCCGGGGCCGCCCACGAGCCACGCGCCCCAGGCCGGCACCGCACATGTGCCCTGGGGCCGGGGCTGGGGCCGCCCACGCGCCCCGGGCCGGCCCTGCGCATGTGCCGCGTGCCCAGGGGAGGAGCCGCCCATGCATCCCGCGCCTGGAGCTGGCACCATGCATGTGCCGCGCGCCGGGGGTGGGGCCAGCCCAGATGTTTCAGTGGGCGCCCAGAAATCCCCCAGCGGGCGCCATGGCGGGGACCACAGGTATACAGTATATACTGTATATAAAGTGTTCTTAGCCCTTTTTATTGTACATACTGTATACAGTATACTGTAATGTTTTTTAACCCTTTTTTTACCCCTTTCGCTCAGTTCAGCTGCTGCCGTTGTTACCTTGTGACTCATTTTTTGTTGAAGCTCACTCACTAGGCTCTTGCCATTTTGATTCCTGACTATCAGGAGTGCCGGACTATTGGAGTTTTACTGTAATATGTTTTGTTGCCAAAATATTGCCATTATTAAGTTCTTGTGCATAGGGTTTTTCTTTTCCTAATCTTTCCTTAAAATGTTTGTGTTTTTGAGTGTACTGAAGTGTAGAATTTTGCAGCATCCTTCATAATTTTACCTGATATTCAGTGTATCAATAATCTTGTCAAACAAATTGAGCCAGTGTCTAAATTATTTGGATGTTACTGATAATGATATTTAAAACTGTTTTGAAATGATTTGGTTCGTTTGATACCTTCTTTCTTGACTTGTGCAAATATGTCATTAACAGGCGGTCTTTTTACTTTATTTCAGGAGCATTGGAAGTGTCACGCCAGAGTCCGATTGCATGTTGGTTTAGTGCTATGCTCTACTGCTTTGGTGGGTCTGTTCTGTCTTCCTTGATGCTTGCAGAGCCTCCTGTAGGGTTCCTTGCCAACAGCACTAATATCTTCCTGGCTTCTTCGATCTGGTAAGTATGCATGAAATAAGTACATTCAGTTTTGTATTAATACACTTTATAAGTTCAAGTATAAATGTATTGCCTATGCAATCACTAGAGCTCCACCAATAGCAAGTGTCAGTGAGGTAACTGTGGCAACCCATCTCCCCCCAGATATACTTTCCTGGGTGTGGACACAATTCAGCATTAACGCTGTTCAGAATGAATGGAAGCGGCTAGCCTCTCTTGTAAAGGCTGGATTATTTTTCATTCTCTCTTTGGAAGGCAGTTTATTATCATTACTTTTAAGAAGTATGCTAATTCCTAGAAAGATGAGACATAGAGTTTTAAAGCATTTTTTAAGTAGCTATTAGGCATCCAGATTAAACCAAGAGGTAGAGGTGTTTTTTCTGCAGCTAGAAAATAGGGTTTGCTGGGACCGATTCTGCCCCCTTAGATTTTGCTTCTTGGTAAGGATCTATTTTATTTACTGCCAGCTCTGAGCTTGCCTTTCTGAAATTAACAGGAGACATGAGTCATTTTGGGAACAAAAGTGAGGGAAAAACTTACATGGAATCAGCAGCAAGTTTAATGGGAAGGCAGGCAAGAAAAAGCATTACTGGACCACTGCAAGGAAGAAAAAAATGGCAGTAGTTAAACTCAAATTAAGAAATAGTATCCTTTACATTCTTGGATTTTTGCAAAAACTAAACCTAAACTTACAGCATCGTTTTCTGTTCCTTGTGGTATAACTGTTGTTGCAGACAGTCATCAGCAAAATGCACTTACTTTTCAGGGTAGGGAAAGCGGGGGCTAAACTTTGGAACAGGAAATGGCTTGGACCCTTCCACAGATTATAAAATGGCAGTAGTTACTTGAAGAAAAAGCTTTCTAAAAGAATGTAGTTAAAAAAAGTTTGGAAAGCACAATATTTGTGTCTGTAAATGAAAAACTGCTGCTAGACGGCAAAAATTAAATCCTAATCCGGTTTTTGGAGAACCTGAAAAACTTGTGAATGTTTAGAACCAGAGTTAATTCACATAGTTTGGCAACTTTACAGCCAAAGTGCCAGATGACCCTTGAAATCAATTTAATGGGACTTGCTTGTGTTTGCTTTCAAGGAGTTATTTTGATGATGTTGTTTACCATTGGCTTTCTTTAGTTATAACATGTAGTGAAACTTGGTCCCATATACCTGCTTGAGGTGGATGTTTAAAAAAGGCTCAACTAGCTCTCGTACAAAGCACAGGATTTGGTAGTAATGGAGGACTTCAGCTACCTAGGCATCCATTGGAAAAATAATATAGTGCACAAATTATCCAACAAGTTCTTGAAATGTATTGGAGATAATTATTTTTTTTGTCAGAAGGTGGAAAATAGTGCCGGGGAGAGTCTGTTCTAGATTTGATGTTGAAAAATAGGGAGAAACTGGTTAAGAATTTGAAAGTGGATGGCAGCTGAAGGAAAAGTCCATATGAAATGGTAGATTTCATGATTCTAAGGAATGGTTGGAAGGGAAAATGGCATAATAAAGATAATGGATTTCAAGAAGGCAGACTTTAGCAGACTCAGAGCTGATAGGCAAGATCCTGTGGGAAGCAAGTCTAAGAGGGAAAGCAGTTCAAGAGAGCTGGAAGTTTTTCAAACAGACATTATTAAGGGCCCAAGAGCAAACTATTGCACTTTATAAGAAGTATGTCTAGAGACCACTTTGGCTTAACCAGGAGATTTTGTGGGCTTTTTTTTTTTTAATTTTAGAGCATTCAAGAAGTGGAAACTAGGTCAAATTACAAAAGATTAATATAAACAAATAGCACAAGAATGTAAGGACAAAATTAAAAAGTCAAGTTACAAAATGAGATTAAACTAGCTAGAAATATGAGTGATACAAAAAAATTCTACTAACACATTGGAATCAAGAAGATGACCAATGAACAGGAGCAGGCCAATTACTCAATCAGGAGGCAAACTAGAACAGAAAGGCTTCATCTAGACTACAGGCTTTTGTTGACAGAGGCTTTGTTGACAGATACTGTCAACAAAGCTTCTGTCAACAAAGAGTGTCTAGACTACATCCAGTTCAGTCGACAAAGCAAGCCGCTTTGTCGACATGGGAGTGTAGACGCAAAGGACAGTGTAGATGCAATAACACTTTCTGTCGACAGAACTCTGTTGACAAAAGGCGTTATTCCTCATAGAATGAGGTTTCTTGCCGTCGACAAAACTGCTGAGTTCTGTTGACTTTTGTTGACTAAACCCTGTAGTCTAGACATACCCAAAATGTGGAAATGGCAGAAGTGCTAAATAACTTTTTTTGTTTTTTGCTTAAAGGGTTAGTAGCATTTAGACATCTACCATAGCGAATGCCAGAGAAAAGGAAGTAGAACAGAGGCTAAAATAGGGAAAGAACAATTTAAAAATTACTTAGACAAGTTAGATGTCTTCATGTCACCAGGGCCTGATGAAGTACCACTTAGAATACTCAAGGAGGTGCCTGAGGAGATACGAGTGATTAGTGATTATCTCTTAAAAGTTGTAGAAGATGGGACACTGTGCAGAGTATAGGAAAAGGGCAAATATAGTGTCAGTCTTTAAAGAGGGAAATAAAGACAACATGGAGAATTACAGACCCATCAGATTAACTACCCTGGAAGATAATTGGGCAAATAATTAAGCAGTCACTTTGCAGACCGCTAGAAGATAATAAAATAAGTAATAGCATGGATTTGTCAAAAACAAATCATGTGAAACCAACCTAGTAGCTTTCCTTCAAAGTAACTAGCTTTGTGGATGGGGGGAAAGGAGTAGATGTGATATATCTTAACTTTAGTAAGGCTTTTGATACTGTTTTGCTTGCCCTTCTCATAAACAGATTGGGGAAATATAACCTACACTGAGTTACTATAAAGTGGATGCATAATTTGTTTGAAATCTGTTCCCAGAGAGTTCCTGGTTCACAGTCAAACTGGAAGGGCATTACAAGTGGAGTCCTGCAGGGATAGGTTCTGGATTCTGTTCAATATCTTCTTGGGTGATTTAGATAATGGCATAGAGAGAACACTCTCAAAGTTTGTGGATGATATGAAGCTGGGAAGGGTTCTGAGTGCTTAGGAAAGTAGGATGCGGACAAATTGGAGAAAGCCCAGATAACAGCAACAAAATGATTAAAGGTCTAGAAAACATGACCCATGAGGGAAGATGAAAAACATTGGGGCTGCGTCTAGATTGGCATGATTTTCTGGAAATGCTTTTAATATAAAAGTTTTCCGTTAAAAGCATTTTCGGAACAGAGAGTCTAGATTGGCACAGACGCTTTTCCGCAAAAGCACTTTTTGCGGAAAAGCATCCGTGCCAATCTAGACGCGCTTTTCTGCAAAAAAGCCCAGATCGCCATTTTCGCGATCGGGGCTTTTTTGCAGAAAACAAATCTGAGCTGTCTACACTGGCCCTTTTGCGCAAAAGCTTTGCACAAAAGGTACTTTTGCCTGAACGGGAGCAGAATAGTATTTCCGCAAGAAGCACTGATTTCTTACAGTAGGAAGTCAGTGCTTTTGCAGAAATTCAAGCGGCCAGTATAGACAGCTGGCAAGCTTTTTCCAGAAAAGTGGCTGATTTTCTGGAAAAACTGGCCAGTCTAGACACAGCCTGGGTGTGTTCAGTCTGTAGAAGAGAAAACGGAGAGGGGATATAAGTCTTCAAGTCCCTAAAAGGTTGTTAAAGGCTAGAGGTAGATAAATTGTTCTCCTTTACTTCTGAGGATAAAACAAGAAGCAACGGATTTAAATTGCAGCAGGGGAGGGTTAGGTTGGCCATTAGGAAATACTTCAGTATCATGGTGATTAAGCACTGGAATAATTTGCTTAGGGCAGATGTGCAATCTCCATCTTTTGAGGTCTTTAAGAGCAGATTAGACTAACATCTGTCAGGAATGGTCTAGATAAAACTTAGCCCTTTCATGAGTGCAGGGGCCAAGAGTAGATGATCTTGAAGTCCTTTCCAGTCCTACGATTCTGTGATTCTATTTTGTAGTCTTGTTTTGTTAAATGAAATGAGAGCCTGTTCATTGACATTCTCAGGTGGAAGAGATGAAAGCTTATTTCCACTCCAACTCATCTGACGAAGTGGGTTTTACCCACAGAATCTCTTGATATCATATATTCTTGTTAGTCTCTAGGTGCCACAGGACTGCTCATTGTTTCTGAATGTAGTTTTGTAATAGTTTGATTTGCTTTAAAATATATCCTCTGAACAAAACTTCAAATTCACAAATCCCTATGTAAAATTTACTTTTAGAAACAAGTTGCAGGAAAATTAACAATTTGATTTCTTTAAGGACACGGTCTCCTTGAAATCTAGTCTCAACAGTATCAGGTACTATGTCTGCCCTCAAGCCTCCTAGTGGCTGTATAATTACAGCCTGTACTTTTTAAAAAAAAGTACGCTTGCTGTATGAGATGTGTAATTTTAAGTGTTACATGTAACTAGAATAAATGTGCTGTTTTCAGGAATGATTTTTTTTAATGTTGACAGTTCACCAAAAGATCTGAAAAAGCAAAGACAATATATAAATCAAATGTACTGTTAAATAAGACTTAAGTGAGAATGGTATATATTGCTCATGACCCAGTACAAAGGTTATGAAATCTTTAGAGTTGGTTATATAAAAAACCTGCCATTCTTGTTCACTTCGAGAACTTTCTATTGACTTATCATAGGATTCCTATTTAGTCTTAATGTAAAATAAAGCAGAAATCGTTCACTGGTATATAAAAATTGTTAATGTGACACATATTCTCTTATCTAGTAATTCAGCATCAATAACACTTTAAAATATGTGGAATAGCAACATCTACTGGTAGCTATTGGTAGTTGCATAAAAATTATAGTGTTTGCAGGATAATCGAAAATGACAAAATAGAGAACTGTGGATGATTGTGCCATTGTTTTACAGAATGCTGAGGGTGTCTTAGCTTTCTAATAAATTATTGTCTTCTGTTTTTGATATTGGAAAAGCAAATATTGTGGATCATAATTACAGCACCACCACAAAAACCTAAAACTGGTAAAATCCGTGTGAATTTCCCCACAATGTAAGGGGTTTAATAGCTTCCATTAATTAAGTAGCCTGAGTAGTATAACAATATTAAGGCAAATTAATCCCTTGAAGTAGAGAGATGAAACTCCATTTACTGCAACACCTGCTTACAAAAGTATTGTAGATATTGTCACTCTGCGTAGTATTTATACAAAGGAGCCACTTGCAAGGGAGAATGCTGTGAAAGTAAATGTTAGCAATTCAATAGTCATTCACAAATATTTTGCATACGTACTTGTTTGTAATTTTTACATTGGTCACACGCAAATGGCATAGTGAAACAAAATATTAATGTTCCCTTGAGCTGGATGGAGGCAACTATGAATTTACCAAATGGATTTAAAATATCTAACAATAGATAGTGTTTGGCTTTTTTATGAACAAAGTTTCATCCATACACATATTCATGCAGCTCAGATGTCACTGAGTTATGAATTTGGTTTTTGACGATAACCATGTTGTGTAAGTGAAGGCTAATATTGAGCAGTACTGCTTGTTTTTCAGTTTTTCCCTATTTAACCTTCTTAATTTCAGTCTTTCAGTTCAGTTGTGATTTTTATTTGACATGACTGACAGTGGTGGCATGCAGAGTTGCAGCTTCTTGAAGAGAACTTCAGGGTTATAAAAAAGCCTTAAACTGGATTGAACTCTTATTCCCAGTATGTGACCACAATTTACCAATGGCCAGAGTTTATACGTTCAATATACAGAGATTTAATTGACTATTGTAAATGGCAATTGCATAATACACTCTTAGCATCCACACTGACCTGCACTGTGTGGCCTTTTCTCTCTTTCTCTCATATGCCATGGAACAATTATGTTCAGTAATTGCTTTCATTTGTGGAGGAGGAGGGAGAACAGGTCACTAGTCAGTGCAAAAGAAAAACGTGGATGCTGATGTGTGCACAGACTTGAACAGTAATCCTGCAGTAATGCAACTTTCACATAACATACGGGTTATTGCACAGGTGAAGTCATACAAATTATTTTACTCTGTCCTTTCAATTCTTTAAAGGTTTTAGATTATGCTAAGGTAGTCTCAGTCCTATGTTTCTATTCACAGATATCTTCCATAATTATATACAATCACAGTCATAACTATTGAAGCCAGAGCTTCAGTTGTAATTTGAGGAAAGGCAGCTGCTTTTGCACTTGAGGCAGGCCTATGGGGGAAGATCCAAATTTTTGAATATGTGCCTCCATAGTTTCAGCCTTCCTATCGCTGTTTCCTCACTTTTATTCTGCTTCTTTGCTCATTTGATTTCAGTGACATGGGTTTAATTCCCACAAAGCCTAGATCTGTTCCTCTGCCAACGCGTCCTGAGCACAGCTTTCATATGGCATTTTGTTTTTGGAATAGTCCTAGAGAGTCACACTTCATACATCTCAAGAAGTATGAGACTTTGCAAGGAAGGTTTTTACTCCTTTCAAGGCCTAGCCAAGAGACTGAGTCCACAGAAGAGCTGAGTAGGGACAAAATAGTGCGTCACACACCCAACTGATTCTTGTCTTGTTGTGCTGGAGCAGCTGTATGGATTGCTAAGGGGCTGCAGTTCACAGCCAGCATGTAATACTCCATTTTGGGCAGCAATGAAACTAAAGACTAATTTAAGTATATGGTTCCTCACAATAGCACACTCAGTTTAAGGCACTGATCTATGACTGAATCAAATCCAGATAAATCAAAAATGACAGCATAATTTCAACAGACAATGAAAAGGTTATGTAAGTAAAATATATATGACTTGTGCAAGTAATCTGTCCAGCTTCAGTTTTGGTGGTGTTTTCAGAAGTAAATTGTCTGAGCATATGAGTATCCTTGAATTGTTAAAACATGAGATTGCAAAGGGCAGTCCCGAAGACCAGCCAACTTGGGGTGGAAATGGCAGCCTAAAAGAGCCCAGTTTGGATAAATTGGAGCTCATGGATGTAGAGTCCTTCAATTCAGATCATGTGCACCAGCTGCTTCTTTAAAGTAAATTACAACCGTTTACTTAGTACCATAATCTGTAAGTTCAAAATGTTAAATGCCCCACTTCCTGTAAGAAGTGAAGTGTATTTGAAAAGAGCTTTAAATCACAACTGGCTTTGACTTTAACAAGGGATGGCAGTCTTGCTAAAGTTACGTAATGTTGTGTCACTGGCAGTACGAGAGCCCTGTGTCAGAATATGTCTATTCCCATTCTGCTCTAAAACTATTTCAACAATCCAAAGAAGCTCAAATGTTTATACAAAGCTGATTAAAAAACCCCAGCAAACCAACATTCAGACTCTTCTTTTGTACTTTAAGGAAGTCTTGATAACAATTTATGATGTTTGGAAACATATTTTGTGCAATGATCGTATATTTTAGGTGCTCAAATTTCAGGGGATGGATGCCATATAAATATCCCAAAAGAGATGTAATGAGGTAAATCCTAAAAAGGAACTATTCTGATTTTCAGTTTGGAGCTAAAGTACTAAAAGATGTGGAGAATAGGGATAAGATTAAAGAACTGCTAGTGATTACACAAATTCATTTTTAAAAGATGCTTTTAGAAAGTAATTTGCTTTGTTGCAAAGGGGTTTTAAGTAGAAATTTTCTTCTAAATTTCAGGTATCTTGTATTTTATTGTCCACACGATTTAGTCTACAGATGTTTTTCCTTTCTGCCTCTTCGGCTGATGGCTGCAGGAATGAAAGAAGTGACTAGGACTTGGAAAATAACAGCTGGAATTGCACATGCAAACAGCCACTTCAAAAACGCTTGGTTTGTCATGGTAGCTGTTGGCTGGGCCAGAGGTAATGTGTAAAATCTCTTGTTCTGATGAATTGTGACGTTTAAAGTGGTATTTAAATTGCAAACCATGTGCTCTTAGCAATAACACAGCATGATCTATCTTGTGGGAATGGTAGCCTTACATTCAAACTGTTACCCCTCCAGCAGGGAAAGCCTGTGTGTCCATGTAGTAATGTCTCAGGTCAGATTAGGGATGGCCTGGTTTCGGAGGAAGCTAAGACTAGCCCATAGGATAAAAGCTGTCTGTCCTCATGCAAGGATCTCCATGATTTGTTGGTTGATGGCAAAAGGAATCTGCAAGGCTACCATGTAACTTGCTCATTATAATGATTAACTTTCCAATGGAACTGTTCTCACGGACGCTGCACTTCTATATGACTGAACTGTTGCTTTTCTAATTGTTTAGTACGGCCCTATGCTTTACTCAGATTGAGCATGCTAGAGACATTTTATCCACCCTTATTGAGTTGTCTCCGAAAGTAAATATCACAGACGATATCTAGAAATGTATTGTACACGTCAGAGGTGCAGGGTTTGGTTTACTCTTATACTGTCTATCCCACTGCGGTAGAGACACCACTGGCTCTACTTCGCCTTTCCTTTTTTAGTTCTGTATGGGAGTTTATTTTCACTCCGTTTGGAAGCTCACAGATACATCAACAAAAGTAATGCCAACTTGTGTTGGTGTGTGTTATAAAGTTTTACTGAACAGAGTGCAGCATTCTTATTATGCCTTATATTTCTAGCAGTTTTTTCCCCTATAAGGGAAGTCTTCTAGACTTTATGTTGGAGTGCTTCTCTCTCCTCCACATGTGTATGCATATTAGGGATGGTAGCGCATAGTCATTTCCACGAATAACCAATAAACCTGGTTTTATCAGCTAATCCTAACTACATGCACCTCCTCTTGCTGCCTCTGCATCAGAGGCAGCAGGGGGAGGGAGGGAGCAGGAGTCAGTGCATGTGGGAAGCTGGCTTTTAAGCCAGCTGCCCACATGTGCTGCCACTCCCTCCCCCACTGCAGTGTGGGAGAAGGAAAGGAGGCAGGAGCCAGCACCGCGCCCCCCCCCCTGCAGCTATATTTACACAAATGTTAGTTAACATCCCTAATGTAAATATATATTAACTGCCATCTATGATCCTGGAAGAAAACAGATTCTCATAAGTCAGAGCAATGAGACTGAGTCAGACTGGTGGTCTTTTTAGCCCAGCGTCCTGTTCTCCAGCAGCGGCTGATGCCAGATGCTTCAAAGGCAATGAATAGAGTGGCTGTTAGTGAGTGCTCCATCCCCAGCTTCTGGCAGTTAGAGGCTTAAAACACCCAGAGCATGCAGTCACATCTCTGACCATCATTCATGGGCCTACCCATGGGGCCTGATAAAATTCATGGTCCATTTTGGTCAATTTCAAGGTCGTAGGATTTTAAAAATTGTAAATTGCGTTGTTTCAACTATTTACATGTGAAATGTCAGGGTTAGAATTTGTAGGGATTCTGACCTAAAACGTTTTTTTTTTGGGGGGGGGGGGGGGAGGTTGCAAAGTTATTAAGGAGGGGTTAGGGTACTGTTCCCTATCTGGGGTGCTGCTGATGGTGGTGCTGCTTCAGAGCTGGGCGGTTGGAGAGCAGCAGCTGTTGCCAGGGAGCCCAGCTCTGAAGTCAAAGCTGCTACCAGCAGCAGTGCACAAGTAAGGCTGGCATGGTGTGGTACTGCCACCCTTCAGTGCGGCTGCCTGCGGAGCTGGACTCCCAGTCATCAGCTGCCACTCTCCAGCTGCTCAGCTCTGAAGGCATCACAGAAATAAGGGTGGCAATACTGTGACCCCCGCTTACCACCCCCTTCCCCGCAACTCCCTGTTTGGTCAGGCTCCCCAATGTCGAAATGCTCGTCCCTCATAGATAGTATGGGGTAAAAGCACACAGCCATATTTCATGGTCCATTATGTGTTTTTTGTGGCTGTGAATTTGTAGGGCTCTACCTAACCTCCGTGAACTTGCCTGATTCCTTTTTGAACCCAGTTATAGTTTTGACCTTCCAGTATCCCTTGGCAACAAGTTCCAGAGCTTACGTGGGCATTTTGTGTGAATTAGAGCATGCTTTTGTTTGTTTTAACTTGCTGCCCTGGTTCTTGTGTTAGTTACCCCTTCAGATAACACTTCCTTATTCACTTTGTCCACACCAGTCATGATTTCATAGAGTTCTAGCCTATCCCCAGTTATTTGTCTCTTTCATGCTGATGTTGACTCAAAACGAGAGTGCAACGTATAATTTAACTAATGCCAATCAGCCTAATTAAATAAAGAAAATTACAAGGTGAGACTGCAAATCCGTTTCTAATCACCAGTTTTTTACCCCTGGTCAGTGGCAAGTGAAAATAAAATGTAACACTTTGAATAGATTTCAGCCACTAGACGATATTATTTCAAACAAGCAAAGCTGTTAATTACCACAAACAAAAGTAATCTACCAGAGTCTGCGGCGCGGGCGATCGACGGGGTGCTGGCGACCTCAATCCGTTGGCTAATTGAAAGCCTTGAGAGAGGAACAGCCAGGAGTCCCTCGCCGGGTGATGATGCCGACGCTGGCGACCTCAATCCGTTGGCTCTTCCGAGCCTCAGGAGAGGAGCAGCCAGGAGTCTCTCAAAGATCCAGAATCGGGTTCGATGGTCCGCCTTCTGCTGGATTACCGTCCTTCTTCCTGCGCTTCAGGAACAGCTGGAACTGGCGATAGTCGACCTAGACTCTGACTACTTATCCTATCCTATTCTAAAATAAAACCCTATCTAAGGACGCGACGCACCAGCTGAACAGACACGACAACGGCCGACGTGCTGCGACCGACGCTGCCTGACGGGCAGACGCTATGGCGTCCACTAAACTATCTAATAACTAAACTAACTAACTCTAAACCTATATCTATGTTAAGTGTAAGCCTTCCGTTTATCTTAACCTACTTAACCTAACCTAGGACTCAATCATTTGTTGCGGGACAAAAGCACATTCCCCTCTCACCCTCTCATGCTAGCCTAGCCTAAACTTAAGTCTAACCCGACGCCCCGATGCAACACTTGAAACGGGCATTGCACAGGCTTTTAAAGGCTATGCTGATGCATATGCATGAGGGTTCTAGTTTGAAATGATTGGTTTACAGAGGATGCCGCTTTACATGATTTAGAATTGATTGGTCCCTTAACATAACTTAATATTTATGAAACAATGTTCTACCCTATGAATATTCATGAGACAGGTTCAAAATCAACAATTCCGTTGGTACATATGCAATGCAATTGATAACATATTAATGATATAATATAAACAAGGCTAATATACATATAATCTGCTCATTACCATTCCAACACTTGTGGTACAGCCCAAGATTACATAAAATTACACAAGCATATACAATTCTGCTAACACTGAAAAATCCCTGTTTTTTTAATCTCTCCTCATTTGGAAGCTATTCCATATCTCTAATCATTTTTGTTGCCCTTCACTATATCTATTCTAGTGCTAATAGATATTTTTTGAGATGGGGGTGACCAGAATGGGATACAATATTCAAGGTGTAGCACATTATGGATTTATATAGAGTGATGGTATTTTCTGTCTTGTCTATCTCTTTTCTAATGGTTCCTATCATTCTATTAGCTTTTTTGAGTGCTGCTGCATATTGAGTGGATGTTTTCAAAGAACTGTCTCCAAAGACTCCAGGATCTTAAGTGATAAGTAATTTAGACCCCATCGTTTTGTATGTACAGTTAGAATTATGCTTTCCAGTGTGCATTACTTTGCGTTTATCAACGCTGAATTTCATATGCCATTTTGTTGCCCAGTCACAAAGTTTTGTGAAGATCTTTTGTAACTCTTTGCAGTCTGCTTTGGACTTACAAAATTATTCAAGATAGTTATTGTCTACAAATTTTGCTACCTTACAGTTTACCGCTTTTCAACGTAATTTATGAAAATGTTAAACAGCACTGGTCCCAGTAAAGAACTCTGGGGAAGCCAACTATTTACCCCCCTCCCTTCTAAAAACTAATACATTTATTCCTGTACTTTGTTTCCTGTCTTTTAATCAGTTACTGACCCACGAGAAGACCTTTCCTCTTACCTCATGACTGCTTACTTGCTTACGTGCCTTTGCTGAGGGACCTTGTGAAAAGCTTTCTGAAAGACATAAGAACGGCCATACTGGGTCAGACCAACAGACCATCTAGCCCAGTATCCTAACTGCCAACAATGGCCAATACCAGATGCCCCAGAGGGAGGGAACACAACAGGTAATCCTCACGTGATCCCTCCCCATCACCCATTTCTAGACAAACAGAGGCTAGGGATACTATTCTTTATCCATCCTGGCTAACAGCCATTGATGGACCTAACCTCCATGAATCTCTCTAGCTCTTTTTTGAACCCTGTTGAAGTCCTAGCCTTCACCACATCCTCTGGCAAGGCGTTCCAGAGGTTGATTGTGCGCTGAGTGAAGAAAAACTTGCTTTTGTTTGTTAAAACCTACTGCCTATTAATTTCATTTGGTGACCTAGTTCTTCTGTTGTGGGAATAAGTAAATAATGTTTCCTTATTCACTTTTTCTACTCCAGTCATGATTTTATAGACCTCTATTAGTCTCCTCTTTTCTGAGCTGCAAAGTCCAAGTCTTTTTAATCTCTCTTCATATGGGACCCATTCTAAGCCCTTAATCATTTTTGTTGCCCTTTTCTGAACCTTTTCCAATGCCAATATATCTTTTTTGGGATGAGGCGACCACATCTGTACACAGTAGTCAAGAGGTGGGCCTACCATGGTTTTATATAGAGGAAAGAAGATAGTTTTTGTCTTATTCTCTGTCCCTTTTGTAATGATTCCTAACATTCTGTTGCTTTTGTGACTGCTGCTGTACACCAAGTGGATGTTTTCAGGGAACTATCCACAATGAGTCCAAGAGCTCTCTTGAATAGTTGTAGCCAAATTAGTCCCTATCATGTTGATTAGTCCCTATCATGCATTACTTTACATTTATCAACATTACATTTCATTTGCCATTTTGTTGCCCAGTCACTTAGTTTGGTAAGACTCAAGTTCATTATATCCACTGGATCACCCTCCTCCACTTGTTTGTTGTTCCCTTCAAAAAATTCTTATAGATTGGTGAGGCATGATTTCCCTATACAAAAGCCACATTGACTGTTCCTTAACCACTTGTGTTCATCTGCGTGTTTGGTAATTCTGTTTTGCGCTATAATTTCAACAGGTTTGCCCGGTACTGAAGTTAGGTTGGCTGGTCTGTAATTGCCAGGATCACTTCTGGAGCTTTTTTTTTTTTTTTAAATTGGCATCACATTAGCTGTCGTCTGGTACAGAAGTGGATTTAAGTGATAGGTTACATACCACAAATAGTAGTTCTGCAATTTCATATTTGAATTCCGTCAGAACTCTGGGGTAAAGACCATCTGATCCTCGGGACTTATTACTGTCTAATTTATCAATTTTATCCAAAAGCTGTATTAGGTAATCTGGCACAGTTCCTCAAATCTGTCCCCTAAAAAGAATGGCTTGAGTGTGGGAATTTCCCATAAACCCTCTGTAGTGAAGACAGACACAAAGAATTCATGTAGTTTCTCTGTAATGGCCTTTTCTTTCTTGGACGTGCAGTGGCTTCATTGATTGTTTAGCAGACGTCCTGCTCCTGATATACTTAAACTATTTTCCATTATTTTTGTGGGTTTTTTTCCCTAGTTACTCTTCAGATTATAATTAGGCTGGCCAAAAAACACTTTCATGCTTGATTTGCTGGAGCTTATGTTCCCGTTTATTTTCCTCCAATTGTTAGAGGATGCCTTTTTGCCTCTTTTACCCTATTTAGATGCAAGGTGTGGGGGACAGGAGCCCAGTGCACAGCCCAGCTGGGTTTTCTCAGGAGGCTGGGAGCCAGGAAGTTGCAGCACTGCTGTTGGGGGTGGAGATCGGAAGACAGGAAGCCTAGTGCATGGCTTAGCTGGGATGTGTAGTGGGAGGGGTGAGGTGGGGCAGAAAGCCTAATACGCAACCCACCTGGGCTGCCGGGGAAAACCAGGAAGCCTGGTGGTGGCGGTAGGGCAAGGGTTAGGGCTGGCAGCAGGGAGGCCAGAAACGACTTCCCCATGTCTGACAAAATCCCTCATCCAGGACCAGTCAAGTCCTGAGGGTGCCAGACCAGGCAGGTCCAACCTGTACTGAAGTTTGTATTCTTACAGCCTCTAATCTCCCTGAGCATTTCAGTCACTGTCGCCTTCCTGATCAAGAAGTAGTAGTAGGAGGAGGTTATAATTAGTCAAGCATGACATTTGTATCCCTAGAGAGTGTATGGTATGGTCTGAGTTTAGATTTTTACTACATTTGAGTCTATGCTTGCTTTCTAGAGAGTGCTATTCCCTCACCTGCATGGCCAGCATTCCATTGCTCTGTGTGTTGTACCTTGATATTGCCGTGTCTCAGTAATTTCTGTTGTTTCACCATGTTTCTACGGTACCTATTATATCAATATCCTCACTGAATACCTTGCACTCAGGTTCACCTGGTGCAGTATTTAGACTTCTAGCATTTGTATCCAAGTATTTGCAAAATTTGTCTTTTTTTTTTTTTTTTTGGTCTGCCATTATATAATGCCATTGAATGGGACTCATTCAGTTAACTGCTTCTTTTCCATTCCTGCCTGTAGTTTCTCACCTACCCACATAAGAAGTATGGGTGTGGGGGAGTGTGGGAACTGCAGCTCCCAATACAAGGGTCCCAGCCATCAGCCTGCACCCAGGGGTCCTCGCTGCTGCCTGGGGTCCTGGCCGCTGGTCCTGCTGCATCTGGGGGTCCTGGCTGCTGGCCCTACTGCAGGCCTTGGAGCCTCGACCCTCAGTCCCGCACCTGGGGGCTCCACAGCTGCCTCCAGATGTGGCTCCAGCCTGGTGTGGTGAGGGGCACAGACTGAGTAAAGTGGGGGGAGCTCAGCACCCTTACCCTAAAAATTATTCCTGCACCATTGCTTTCTCAACTTCTGCCCTCTACTCTTTACTAGGATAGAGAATCCTTGTTAACAGAGCTTTGCCTACTAATAGTCTGGCCCACGTGCTCCTCCACACCTGTTGGGCTTTCCCTCCGGGCCTTAGTTTAAAAACTCCTCCACAACCTGTTTAATTTCACATGCCAGCAATCTGGTTCTGTTTTGGCTTGGGTGGGGCCCATCCTTCCTGTATAGGTTTTTCCTTTCCAGAAAGGTTGCCCAGTTTTTAATAAACATAAAACCCTCCTCCTTACACTATCTCCCTCACTCAATGTCTTTCTCCCATTAAATAACAATACAGTGCTTACAGTGACAAATGCCAGCTTGAGGCACCTTAACAGGGACCTGACTTTGAGATGGTGGAAGCTTGGCAATCCATCTCTTTGAAGTGTTGGACGTCGGTCAGCCGTGTCATTAGTCGCTACTGAGAGTTCAGACAGTATTCACAACTGTAGTTCAGGAGTCAGATTATGTACCATTGAGGAGGAGACCATGGGGACTGTAAGTCACTAAGAGACCATATATACCACTGAGACATGTAATCATGTATTGAATTTTCAGGAGCTGGTGGTGGCTTAATCTCAAACTTCGAGCAGTTGGTGAGAGGTGTTTGGAAACCTGAAAGCAACGAACTTCTGAAGATGTCCTAGTAAGTTTGTGTAAAGCACAGTGCAACTGGAATTATTTCCAGTAACTTCGTTCTCTTTGGCTTTCACCCTCAAAGTCCTACGTGAGTAATTTTCTTTGTGCACCATTTAAAAACAGGTGCTCGGATACCCCTCATACATTCGAAGTGGGTCCAGATCTTATCTATGTGATGGCTGCCTGCCCTGTGTTACAGGAGTGGTTAGTCTCAAATAATTTTCCTTGTGAATAATTGTCTCCCCTACAAAATTCCACGGAAGTGGAACTCATATTGGTAAATAAGTTGGCAGAGAGGGCAATTAGTTGAACGGGCAAGAAAAATTAACCTCCTTTCCTCAAGATGTGGTTCCTGCATGTCAGAAATGAAGCATATTGTGGCAAGGTAATGCGAGTGAAACGTACATTCCTGCATGTGCTGGGACATATTGTGAAGGTAAGTCGAGTCATTCTGGTGAATATGTTCCTCAAACACTTACTTACACCCTTAAAGAAAAAAGCAGTTGCACTCTTCTGAACACACATGCAAGCCATCTGTTAAATATATAGCATTAAAACACATCAACACATGGCTCTGGTGCATTGCAAGATGGGAGATGCTACTTGAGTTTCAGCTTTCAGTTTCTTTGTCTTGCAGAAGCTAAATTGGGAGTGTTACACAGTACCCAGTTTAGCTTCTGCAAAAGAAAATTGGACCTGGCTGGCAGGCCACAAACTACTGCTGTAAAGGGAGACAAGCTCATAGTGGGCATCTAAAATCCCCTTTGCCCTCCCATGTGACTTCCCAGCTGGCTTCTGTGAAAATGATTATTTCAAAAACAGGGTTATGACTGTTGATGTTATAAAAGCAGCAGGAGCAGATAAACATTTAGGGATGCTGGTTTCATGTCACTGTCTTGGGTAATAAAGAATGACAGAAAAGAAATACAAAAATTATGAGCTGTACTATTTCCAAAAGGAAGGATTGTGAGGCTTATAGTATCAACTGCTCTCTGGTGACCTAAATACTTCAAACTTAGTGAAACAAGCAATTTCTGCCAGTTTAAAACACGGCATTCACTTTCTTGGTTTAAAAAAAATGTGCTAGCTGAAGGAAGAATGAGTTTTAAATGTTTAAAAATTGTGATATTGCAATATGTCAGAACAGAGCGGTATTGGGCCCCGATCACTGTCCTCACATCCTGAAATTACTTTGATTAAAAATTCTCTTGATAATTTTCTCCCAAATGTTTTTCTTAGATTCATGCGTTTAGCTTTATAATCAAATGAAAGTTGTGATTTAAAAAAAAATCCTAAAAGCATGAATCTAGTGAAAGGTGTGATTAAGAAATGGAACTTGTCAAATCTCCAGTCATAAGAATATAAATACTACTAGACTCCTGATCAGGGAAAAAATGAATGCACAAAGTTGAAAGTGAACAGAGGGGACAGAGTCTAATAAACAGTAATCATGGATGTATCCAGCCTCCTATCAAGCGGTCAAATGTTGCAGTGGCCTAAGTTTTTAGACAAGCAGTTTCTTGATACCTTAAATGATTGGTTCTTAAAACAAATTGTTCTAGAGCACAGAATGGAGAGAGTTTATTCTTAACTCAGTCCCAAGTAATACATAGGAGATGACTGAAGTAATAAGTTGAATCACTAAGTAGTAGTGACTACAGTATAATTAAGGTAAAAATGGAAGAAAGTCTCTCACGATGATTAGAGGCATGGCAAAAACTTCCGTAAAAAGACTGAATGAAAATATTGGGGCAGCTTAGTTTAGAGGCGATTAATAAAGAGATATGTAAGATTTAGAAATTAAATAATGGTATGGAAAAGGCAAATTGGATGTTTCTTCTTTAAATTCAGGAACAAAGAAATCTAAGAAATTGAAAGCCTGCAAACTAAAAACGGATGGAAGGATTCTTAACAAAAATTAGCCTGACACACATTACTGTATTGTTACCACAAGCTTTTTATCATTTACTTTCAGCCAAGCAAACATTATAGTTCCTATTATATGCTATCAATTTTCAGATAATTTCTGTCAGCAGAGAAGGTGGAGAAGAGAGAACTCACAAACTTGTCTTTACTTTGGTTTCCAGCCCTGTAAAAGTGACTCTGGTAGGTGCAGTGCTCTTCACGTTGCAACATGCCCAGAACCTGCCGATAGCGAGACACAACCTTATGTTCTTTTACACCACCTTTCTAGTGGTCACAAAGGTAAGAATTTGGAACTGTCTCATTATTTAAACACATGCAATATTTCTCCGTTCTTTCTAAAGCAAGATGCACATTGTTGAATGTCTCTCTCTCTGTCTCTCTCCTTATATCCTGTAAGAATATTCATTTCAGTTTTCTATTTCTGGAGAGATCCACTCAAACTCCATTGATGAAAATGGCATAACTGAATTGAAGTCAGTGAAGCTACCTCAATACCAGTGGAGGAGCTGACATTTGTGAGCCTTAAGTTATTCTTCCATATGCGAAAGCAGACCAACAACAAGTTCTTTGCATTGTGGCCTTAGCTAGTTGCGTTTAAAAGAATATTTAAAAAAATTGGCACTGGGAGTTGATATTTCAAGCTACTAAATTACATCAGAGACAGACCGCTAAAATACAACTGGTTGTCTTGCCAGTCTGTTAATACATGTGGAGCAAAAAAGAACTGCAGCCAAAGGCCAAGTGTTTCTAGTCACCAAATAATTTTTTGTATGTGAATAAAACACTCTGTCTTCATGCTGTTGTTCAAAAGTTAGTATTTTTGGATACATCTTTCATCTATCTACGAAATAACAGTGAAGGAGAAGAGAAAAATAATATGAATAGTGTTTATTATCTTTTTGTTTATAAAGAGTGTGGATGTGTATATCCACACACATTCACGAGTACACGTGAGATATACACACATTTATTGTTCTTCTCTTAAATCTTCTTTTTATAGTCGTGTGACATCTTCAAGACTAACAGATTTATTTGGGCATAAATGTTCATGATGCATTGGAGTGGAAATTAGAAGCCTCTGTAATTTCCACTCCTATGTATCTAAAAAGTGGCTCTTTGCCTGTGAAAACCTGATGCCCAAATAAACCTGTTAGTCTAAGGTGCCACAGAACTCCTCGTTGTTTTTGCAGATATAGACTAACAAAGCTACCCCTTTGATACTACTTATGGTTGATCTCGAATTTCTCATGTTCTGCATTAGTCTCCTCCCAGGACGCTGGGCTATATTCAGGACTGTTTTAACTCCAAAAAAGACACAATTGCGAGCTCAGAATTTGAGCTGTAACAGTCTCGAGGGTTGCCACTCTGTTCTCGAGGAGACGTTAAAACAGTGGGTGAACCGAAGGATAGTTTAAAAAGAACGGCCTGCCTCCAACAGGGCATACCTGGAAACATTGCATTTTTAAAATCTAAGATTTTAGGTTTCTTGGGTGCTATGGTAATATAAATAATTGTTAGTGCTCCAGACTTACTTTCTTAAACCACCTAAACATTAGAGGCAGTCAGGATACCAGTGATGTGGTATGAGGAGATCAGTATGGGAAGGGGGGGGGGGGGGAGACTCGAGTCTGAGCCTCCCTGTACTGCTAAAGCCCATAGTACAGTGACCTACAACTTCGTGGTACCAGTTCTGCATTTGTGACTTGTTAGGAGCTTGAGGTCAGCTAGTATCTGTAACACTAGAGAGTCACAGTTCATGCTGGTCTGGCATGGGTGTGGCATGCAGACTTACGAAGTTGTGTTTTGCTTCCCAGACTCTTCTGAAACCTCTCTCAGAACCAATGTACCACTCTGGTATTTAGTATAGGGTTAAGTACCAAAACTAGGCCCAGGGCTGCTGACAGAATTGCTAGCCTCCTGGGCATGTGTGGGTGGGTGGGGTGGGGCTCTGGACCCTCACAAGAGACAGGATTTGGGGGCTTACCTTCCCCAGCCAGCCCTTCAGCACTGCCTGGCCTGTGCCCCTGGCTGTTCCAGCAGTGATTTAGAGGACTTGGGGCTCTGGCCTCTGCTACTGCTAAGGTAGCACAACAGCAGCTGGTAGCCCCAGGACTTTTTAAATCATGGGGCCCCAGGACACCTGCTCCTTTGTCGTCGTCCTCTCCCCCCCCCCCCCCCCCATTGGCATCCCTGATTTGGTTTATTAAACAGGCTCTTTTCCCCTGGTCCAGGAGGAAATTCTCCCACTAAGTTTGTTTTAACGCAGGTGTATTGTAGGATATATGCTCCCTCAATTAGCGATGTCCGGTCTTTACAGCTTGGGGGAAATTCAAGGTCATGGGACCACAAAACACCACGCTAGAGCAGATTCCTTCTTTCCTTTGATCTGCTTAGTAGTGCAAAGGGAGTGGATTTCAGAAGCAGGCCTCCTGCTGAGGATTTACCTCAGTGCCTTGAGTCTTCAGTAGTACAGAACCAGCGTAGCCTCATTCCACACCGCCTCTGGCGGTGCCTGTTTTGGGAGCTGAACCTTAGGATGTGGTCACACATCTAAACCGAATAGGCTACAAAATGCTTGTTTACTTAGGCAGAATAGCCTGGAATGTTTGGCAGGGCTGAGGTAGTATTCTGGAGAGGTACTAAAGTCCGAAGAGAACTAGAAGTGTGGATCTCCTTAGACTTTTAATTAGGGTCTGACCTAGCAAAGCCTTAATTCAGTGAGCAGTCTTCTCTGAGTGTAAGGTTTTCCAGGATTGGACCCATAATTGGAGAAAGGCTACAGGTGACTGACTAATTCTGTATTGCTAGTTATGGCTAAAAGCATCTCTCCATAATGGCTTTTAATATAGCAAGGCTTTTGTACAGATTTTGGTTTTAAATTACTGTAAGTGAAATAATTCTTGCAATGCACAGAAAATTGTACAGGGAAGCCTACTAGGGCACTGACTTTTTCCTCTGTCTTCAGGGAGATTGTTTCATCTTTCTTATCATATTACTCTTCATGCATTTATTATGCTTAGTTTATTTTCTATGTGTATGTTTAGGATTAATCAGTGTTTTTCAGTCTAAGGTGAAATGGAATCATAGGACTGGAAGGGACCTTGAGAGGTCATCTAGACCAGACCCCTGCACACTCGACAGGACTAAATATTGTCTAGACTATCCCTGAGAGGTGTCTGTCTAACCTGCTCTTACAAATCTCCAGTGATGGAGATTCCACAACCTTCCTAGACAATTTATTACTGGCAATTAGCGAGCTTTTCCTAACGTCCGACCTGAACTGCCCTTGCTGCAATTTAAGCCCATTGCTTCTTGTTCTATTCTTAGAGGTTAAGGAGAGCAATCTCCCTTCTCCTTGTAATAACTTTTTATGTATTTGAAAACTATTATCGTGTTCCCTCTCTGCCTTGTCTTCTCTGGACTGAACAAACCCATTTTTTTCAATCTTTTCTCATAAGTTATGAATAGAACTTTCGTTGTTTTCTGGACTTTCTCTAGTTTGTCCACATCTTTCCTGAAATACGGTGCTCAGAATTGCATGCATTACTCAAGTTGCAGAGTAGAGCGGAAGAATTACCGCATTTTAGCGAATATACCCTGCACCCGAATATACCCCACGATGTTTGCTGTTTGAGTAAAAAAAATCTTGTATACTCTGCGCACGAGTATAACCCGCGGGGTATACAAGACTTTTCTGTGCCGGGGGTATATTTGCTAATTTACGGTGTGGGAGAGGGGGGGATTAGCCAGCTATTCACCGCCCCGGTTCCTGCGCAGCCTCTGGGGGGGGAGGGGCGGGAGTGCTCACCCCCCTGGTTCCTCCGCAGCCACAGGAAGGGGCGGGGGAGCAGGAACCACCAGCCTCCGGGGGGGGGGGAGCATCCCCCCCACCCCCGTTCTTCTCCCCCAGAGAATCGCTGGTGTGTTTTTAAAAAAAAACAAAAAAAAAAAAAACCACCACCACCACCACACACCACCTATATACCCTGCACCTGAATATACCCTGCAGGAGGGGTATGTGCGCGGGGTTTGTAAAAACGCATATAACCTGTGGGTTATATGCGCTAAAATACGGTACTTCTCATGTCTTGCTTATAACACTTCTGCTGCTAATACATCCCAGAGTGATGTTTGCTTTTTTCAACATGTTGCATTTCAGTACTGTTTACTGGTATTACTAGTTGAAATGCAGTTATTTTAGACAAAGATTTGCACCGGCGGCTAGAAATGCCCTATATTACATGTGAAATACAACTGTTTTCAAATTAGGGATTTATAGAATACAGTGCTGAAAGCTTAGAGATGGTCTACACAGATTTCCATCAGAGTACATAAGTTTTATTTATATCTTTTGTTATTTCAGTGCAGGTCTGTGTGATTTAGCAGATGTGAATTTAATATAAAATTGAAGTAGAATGCTTCTTTTAGAGGAGTGTCCACCAACAGACTTGTGCTGAAATAAGAATTCAAACCAGGGTAGGTATTTCAGTGCATATTTTTGTAGCAGAGCAGCCTGTACGACGTTGTTGTTAAGTAGTCTTTATTTGGGGAGTGACGACTTTCTAACTTAAATGTGACTGCTTTCTTTATAGGTAACTATGATGCTGACACAATCTGCAATTTCTCCATTTGCTCCTTTTGAGGCTGTGCTGGGCCAAATGCTCTTTGGTTGG
Organism: Pelodiscus sinensis; assembly: GCF_052426305.1. Lineage (NCBI taxonomy): Eukaryota > Metazoa > Chordata > Testudines > Trionychidae > Pelodiscus > Pelodiscus sinensis. The sequence continues at coordinate 6,340,480 of NC_143057.1, forward strand.
CAACAAACTCCATCTAAAGTAAAGAGTGAGGCCAGAGTATCTTCCAATGGAACTTCTTCAGGCTGTGACTCTGCTGCTGGAGAGGCCAGTGAAAGCATTAAGAAAAGACAGGCAAAGAAAACCGAATAAGTGATGGGGAAAAATGTCTCTTGTTACACGTGCCCATAACACTTTAAAACATTTATATTTCAAATGATGGGAAAAAGAAAATGGTAGGTCAGGAAATGCATGGGACAACAGACTGGCAGCAATGATAAGCTTTGTGTATTACTGTAATGTAGTTAGCCTTTAAAGTATATTTTTAAATTGCAATTCAGATATTGGGATTGTGTGTATCATGGTAGATGTTTTTCAGCTAAATGGCACTAAAGAAGAGATTTTTATAGTGATGATGACTTTACTAAATGAGAAATTTTTATATTTATGAAAAAACTATATAACCCCCCCCCTCCAGAAGTTAGTAACAAAGAGACAATCAATTTGACTGTACTTTCTTTAGCATTTATTTTTGCATATAATTTGATTCATTATTTTTCAGCTGAATACAATGGCTAGTTATACACAGTAGGACAGTATGAACACTTTTGTTGTCTTGTTCATCTGAGCAATGGAGTTATAACAACATTTAAAAAAAAATTCACATTATGTGAATTAAAAAAAGTAACTCTGTAAATAGTTTGCACAGCAAAACTGTGGAATCGTGCCCAAAACACAAGGCATTTGTTCCCTAGAAAAATACGTGAATTACTATTATAATTCATGTTGCACTGATCTTGATTCTATTTAGTCTCAAACTAATGAGAGAATATTTTTCATATTTTCTGCTTTCCAAAATAAAAGTGTATACTCTTGCACTTTTTTTTTTTTTTGTAAAGCTATTACAGGTATCAAATAGAAAATTTTCAGTACTAACATTTATCCAGCTAACCTACTTTGGAACTATGTCACTTGAAAATTTTTGATTTATATGTTTGCTGTTTGTTAGGCAGTAAATCAGACAGTAATATAATATCACTGCTATTAAATTGTTAATGTGCATTTGTTAATGTGCATTGTTAATGAAGCATGTGATTTTTAGTATTTCTTCCATTTTCATTTCACCGTGGCTGGATGTGTTCCAGTATGGCATCTTATCCCAAATATTTAACATCATCATCTCCTGCTTTCTAAGGTAGACCATCATTGTGAAATGAACTCAGAGAATTACATGTTGCAGCTAATACCCATTTTTCCAACCCCAAATGGTTAACACTTTAACCTTTTCCCTGGTTGTAGGATAAATACATAGATTTTACACCCTCCTACATTCATGTCATTCTGATTTTTTTTTAAAAAAGTTCCGTCATTTTGCTTCTACCAATGCCAGTTTTGGCACCAGTACTGTTGCTATTTGTGTTCATACTTCTGTCCTCTAGGTAACCTTGTTTAGATTAGTCCAGGTCTTACCATGTGTTAATAAAAATACTGGTGCCCGGTCTGTTTCACCACACATGCTGGTACTAGCATTGGTGGAGCAGTACTTGCTGGTGGTAACAAGTAAGAGGACTTGTCTTGTAAGTTGTGCGCTAATTGACCATCCATGCCTCTTTCTGTTCATTGTGTATGTTGCATGCTACTTTGGTAACTCATCTCTAGCAGCTATTGTCTTAGTGAACGTCTCTTAATTCTAGAAGATTTAATTAGTGTTTGAAAGCTGTTGCATTTTGTGAGTGGTATCTTTCATGTGGCCCATCATTCATTTTGTCATCAAAACTATTTTATTCTGTGTCTTCTGTCAACACCAGACTGCACATGCTGAAATTTTGTCTGATAGCGAGCACTTTTTGAAGCATTTCAGTAGCTAAATTAAACCAGTTACCTCCATGTGAAAATGGCAAGGGGGAGAGAAAATGTACATTTCTCCTCAGACTGCAGTTCAACTCTGGAAAAAATGACTGTGGGTTAATTATCCCAGTTATCCCGCTAGCTCAGGATGGATCTAAAATCTGAAAACAAAATTCCAGTTGCAAGATACATTTCTGAATTTGAGATAATCATGGTACCTTATTCAACAAAGCTTTTTTCTGTACATTCATACTGAGATGTACTCATTCTAGTAACCAGAAAATGTTTTACTGCCTTTTCTTCCTGTTAGTCCTAACCAGCACAGCTGAGAGAATACTGAATCTGTCTGATGTGTATATAGGGCTGGCAGCTAGAAGAGCCTCCCCTATGCACTGAGAACATATGATACAGCATCAAAGTTGCAGATAGAATGCCATGATGCTACTTCAGGTCTCTTCTGAGATAGGAATCCAACTTTATAGTAAACCTTAGATTTTAGGCAGAATCCAGGTAAGACTTGAAATGCAAGGCCAGTTAACTAAACCAGCCTACTTCAACATGGAAACAAGCACATGAAATCTAGGCAAAACTCTTATGAATCTAGTGCTCCCAAAGGACAAAATAATCAGTGTCAGATTCTTGCCTTATAATATTGGGGCTCCATTTGTTTTCCAGGAATACATGATAGGAGCATTGAACAGAATATTAAGTACATGTATGATTTTGGCTTATACGGGATGCCATTAAAAGTAACAACTCGTTATCTGATTAACAGGCAGGTAACAATGAGAGAGACCTCAGTAACTGCAGTACTTCCAACATGTTAAAACATTCAGGTAACGCTAAGGGGTACTAAGTTTGTGAACAAGTGTTTGAACACCTCATAGTACTAGACTTGGTACATTGGGTATGAGACACTGTCTTCCTCCCTCCCTCCCCCCCGGTAACTATGGTACAACTGTGAAATATTGGCCAATATCTGGCCATTTTTTGCCAATATGGATGTGAAAATGTGTAGAATTACTTTAAGTTTACAATAATTTGAAGCTGAAAATGTGGTGTATTACTTTCAATGTGGATTTCTAAAAATTGCATTAATAATAAAGTAAGTAGAAATGGTTGTGGTTTTCCTCATTTTTCTTGTTTGGCTGTTTTAGAAAATATAAGAACATAAAATCTAAAGCCTGTAAAGTTATTTTTAGATAGAAATACAGTATAATTATACAGTATAATTTTTCTGAACAACTCAGTAATAAATTGTTTCCATTCCAGAGGAACTTTGAAACCTTTTCATATTAAAATACTGCAGAGAATGACTGATCTTGCCAGACAGATTTCTGAAAGAACTCTGCATACAACAGCTTCTATTCTAAATGGAAAATCAGGCCACTCCAAAATTTCGCAATATTCAGCAGTTCCCATTGTTCTGGGGTTCTGGTGGCTGAGTGCTCTTGAAGATTTGTCTATAATTGTTGGTGTGTGTTGATAACGAACGCTGAATAATAAAAGAAAATGTTTGCAGTTTCTTGGAAGAATTCTTATACCAGAGCTATAGAAGCAGAACACACATTACCCTTACACTTAGCTCTGGTTTCTAATGTAAAGGCAAGTGTATCTGCATGTCCTTCAACTTACTCCCCTACTATTTCATTTGCTAATCTTTCAAATTTGATATGTTTTTGTTGTAGTCAAGTAACTTTTGCAACAGTTATGGAAAAGTTAATTTGGGGATACTTTGTATTATAAAGTCTCAAACAAATCCTGTCTCTCTTAGGTGTAGATCGGTTCAGGTGAGTATTGCCTTCTCTAGCTATCATCCCTAATAAACCTTTGTTGTATTCTTCTCTGCAAGATCAGCCACTATATTCACTGTAATTGCTTTTCTGGCTAGATTCAGGATTAGCCAGAATCAGCACAAGTGTCGTATGTAAATTCCTTTCCTGTCTTTCATTGGCCAAATGTATGTTTCCTTAAATGTATCTTTTGCTAATACAAACTAAGGATGTGATCTGCATGGGAGGACCCTTGCTCTTACATGGAGCCCACTGTTGGCTTCAGAGATTTTGTATGGGCACAGGGTAAGCCTTCGTGGATCGGGGGCAAAAGCCAGGCCTAAATTCACAATCGAGGCAAAAATATTGGAAGTGATTCACATAAAACTAGAACCATTGGCCAAAACTTGGACCCCGATATTTTTTTGAGGATTTTAAACGCTTCCTTTTTGTACTTTCTAGTACTACTTCATTTTTAAGCATAACTGGAAATACTGAAAGCCCCCAACAACATCAGCTGCTATTTATAATTTAGCTAAATAGAAACTAATGGAAATGGCGTATGTTTCTCTTCTGCTATGCTAATTAGGTCTGACTAGGTTTTTATATTAAACTCATAGCTGTACTCTATAAATAGAACCACTGAGTCTTTCCTGTTACTAATACCTGAATACAGCTTTAAGTCTCTTGAATAACAATTGGAGCTGGAGAGCAAAATACATTCCTCTTGCTAGATTCTAAACAAATGGCCATCAGCAAAAGTAGCATGTAATAGCATAACAATCAGACAATTGTGTAAAATAAAATGTTAGGAATTGTTTGTGTCCATAAAATGGCCACTACAAGGCCTTTATTGCAAGCCTGCTCACCGCAAGGACAGGGAAACGCCCACCAAAAGGTAAGAAGCATTGCGAGAGTAAATTGTTTAAGGTGATGTACAGAAGGTGCGCACAAACATTCTCAAGAGTAGTATGTTGACACTCCTGTATTCTACTTTGAAAATCGATCCTGCGACTTTTGTGAACACTAATATATTAGAAGAATGTAGTTTCCAACCTATCAAAAACACAGCGAGCATCCTAGCCTAGCTCTTTGCTTTCACCAAGTCTGATGCATCAATGAGATGGTTTATAGGTGGGTTTTTTGTTTGTTTTTTTGAGACACCAGCAGATGAGCTGCCAATCTTGCAAGAAAAGGTCAAGAATGCTTATGCCCAGGCATCGGAACATTTCTTTGAATTTGTACAAAGCAGCAACTCATTTCATCCTAAACTCAACAAATACTCATACTGGAGCTCTGAATCCAATTCTAGTGGCTCTTGGTACTTTAAAAGGCTCCCCCAAAATGAAATAGTGCATAGACTTTCATAGAACTTGGTTGAAAAAAAGGTTGGGAGCTGGGAAGAGTTTGCCCCCTAAAATGGGTGCATGGTGGTGCATTTTTGTCAATCAAAAGAGAATTTCCTTGTAAAAAGGTCACATTTTTTGCCCAAGGGGCTCCTGGAATTCCCTATTTATAACAGCCCTTATCCTTTGTAGTGCATTCCAAGCATTTAGAAACAGAAATAAACTTCCTTCTCAGGTTCTGGTCAACAGGGTTCTGGTTTGCTTATAAGAAGTAAATGTTGAAGAAAAGCCAAGTCAAAGGAGTTTTCCACTTCTTCGGAAAGCTTTTTGTTCCATGCTTGCTTTCATCTCTTACAGAAATGAGTTTCATAGTCTAGTCCCTGCTCCTGCGAGAGCGTTATAGTGAGACTTGTAAATTCAGAATGTATCCGTCAGTTGTTCCAGAGGAAAATTGGTGGCAGGAGGGGAAGGGTTTTCTTAGGCAGCTACGTGAAAGCCTCTGAACAGCAGAGGACAGGCCTTGAAGTGGTATAAGGATGTCAAGCCAGTGAAAAGAAGAGTTCTGAGGTGGTGTATTCCCACAGACCTGCCTTGCTGAGCAGATGGGCTGCTGTGTTTTGTACTAACTTTCAGGCTCTGTGGCTTGAATCCTATTCTGAGGATGGTATGCAATGCACTTTTAGCCCTCTCTGATGAAGTAGCTGAAAATGAAGAGTGGACTCAGCAGCACATGCTTAGGTCTGTCACACTGCTGATGTTCCTAAGTCAGCAGCCTGCCACACTCTGGTGGAAAGCAGGTATACAGGGCACTGCATATGTGGTTTTCTCTTTCCAGAACAAACTACTAGAGCTTGCTGCAATAAAACGAAGGCAGGACAACAGCTGGGGCTAATTAACTAGACTGCTCCCTCAGGCAAGTCATTCAACACCTGCAGCCAATTACAGACAGTGGAGTTGCTTTAAAAGGCATCCAGTAGGTAAGGAGAAGGGGAAGATGAGTGACAGATGGGAAGGAAAAAAGGGAGGAAGAAGAAGAAGCTGTGTGAGAGCTGAGGGCTGGTTAACAGGTACTAGAGGAAGACATTTTGGAGGGGTGGTTTGGGGAAGTGTCCCAGGGGAAAAAAGCTGTCAAGTTGGAAGGAAAAACAACCTTGACTGCTGCTGCTACTTGGGCCAGAATCCAGAGTAGTGGGTGGGCCCGGGTTCTCCCACACCTTCCCCCACGCCAACACTCAGCATGTCCCAAGAAGGGAGACCAGGACTATCAAGGGGTGTTCACCCCAAAACCATGGACTAGCCTTTGAGTATCGCTCACCAAACTGTGGATCCTGCTTCCTGTAAAGAGAAAGGGGTTGTGTACAGGACCACAGTGAGTCTGAGGCTAATATCTGCCAGTAGCATGAGACCCACAGGGCACGGCTCGAACTTTGCCAGCAGGTACCTGCAGAATTGCACGCGTGCCTTGATCTGGGAAATGCGTGAAGGCATAGGAGGTGGTCCAAGGACTTTTTTAAACTATAGATAAGCCTTTTAAAACCAGTTTAGACCAACATTTAATAAGTCCTCCCTCTTCCTACTCCTGTCGACCTCCAGCCAAAAGAGGGAGAAAGCGAACAGCCAGAGTGCAAGCTTCTGCCCCAATAATGTCTCTTCACCAGCCTGAAAGAAACCTCTGTAAGGTGAGGCTGAAGGTAGGTTAGCCATCTTCTCTCTTCAATGCTCATGGCAGTGCTGACATTGGGATTGTGCTTATGAGCTGGGAACATCTGTCTACTGGAAACTAGACTAGGACAATCAACTCTATTGACACAAACCACTGAACAACCCGCAGACAGTATTAAGTAGATACGAAGCTGTAAGCCACCCAGGGTGCATCTAGACTACAGGGTTTTTTCAGAAAAAGTGGCCATTTTTTTAAACTTCCCCTGCGTCTAGACTGCTTCCATGTTCTTCCGAAAGTAAATCGAAAGAACACAGCAGTTTTTTTCAACAATAGAAAACCTTATTTTACGAGCAATAACACCTTTTTTCAAAAGTGCTCTTTCGAAAAAAGGCACTATGTAATGCAAACTGTGCTTTTTTAAAAGAGAGCATCCAGACTACCTGGGTGCTGTCTTTCGAAAAAGCGGCTTGCTTTTTCGAAAGTACTGGCTGTAGTCTAGATGTTCTCTTTCAAAACAGGCTTGTAGTCTAGATGTACCGTCTGTGTCCTATGGATCTGTAATCGTCTGGTAGCTATTGAGAGCTTCCTGTTTCAGTCCACCCCCAGATCTATACATAGTCTGCAGAAAAATAGGATGGATGGGTCCTTGTACAGAATCTAAACAATCGGGAGCTACTCTGTTTGAGTTTGTGAGCGAATCTGTCTGCCCGTCTGTTCAAGAATTCCTCCTAAATAAGAGCTAGCACCATCAAATGTGGGATGCAGCTTCCTCTTATAACTTAAAGCAAGGTCAGGGTTTGGTTGTGGGGGGGAGGAGAGGAGAAAGGAGAGGCTGAAGGGCCCCCCCCCCATTTCTACAGGAACACACAACCAAATAAGAGACAAAATCAAAAGACAGGTGAAAGGGGCTGGCTGGGGGGCCATCTGGGATTGGCCCAGCCCCAAGCCTCCTACCCTCCAGGTACTCGTAAGGGAGAGTTGGGGCTGGCTACAGCTCACCCCCTCCCAATTTGTACGGGGACATTGCTGGCTGTTCCTCTTCATCAGGGAGCGAGTGGAAAGTGCATACTTCGTTCCATTCCCCAATATGGCTGGGCACACGGAGCAGATGAACCTGGATCTGCCCCAGCCAGGAGACGTGCACCCCTCTCCCAGCTATGCCCTCTGGAGCTGCAGCAGCCATGGAGAGGTGCTTCTCACCTGGCCCCAAGCTGCTGCAGTGAGAGAGGACTAGGTAAGGTAACTCCTTGCTCTCCAGGGCAGCCTGCATTCTGAACCACTCATCCCCAGCCCCACCCCAGAGCAATGATTTAAATGAAAAAAAATGAAGTGGGTTAAGAACACGAGCAACACCAAGTAAATCTTCTAATACTCCTGTATTTCTTGTTTTTTGACTGGTGTAGTTCCCCATGATTTGTAGATGTGCTGTAGTTTAATTGGCTAAAATATCTCAAAATCCTCTTCTTTCTGAGAAATTAATTTAGGATTTGTATATAGTGTATAAGCTGTAGGGCACTTAAATAGAAAATGTCAACATTGTCACCCAGTAGCATAGTTTGCAGGACAAAGTTGACGCTACTGATGAAATCTTCATAGAGTTTGCACTGCAAAGTCTTGCAACAGTTGCTTAAGCCTTTCACGAATTACAGTACTCACCACCAACAACAAAGCCCAGGGCTTCATTCTCTGCTGGTGTGACCCATTGACTTTCATAGTTATGCTAGCAAAGCATTTGGTCCCCTGTGATCAAACTGTATTTAAGATAGCTCTTAAAACTATGGAAGGTAAGAAAATCAAAGTGAAAGATGAATCTCCCTCTTAATTATGCTCCTTGGGGCCTAGACATTATACTGCACTTCGGACCTCAGACATACCAAAGCTCAGTGGGATTTTAATCTGAATGTGAAAGGCAAGATTTTCAAAGCAATCAAAGGGATTTCAACACCCAATTCTCACTGCGTGACCAAATCCCCTAGGAAGCTTTGGAAATCTGAGGGTGGAGGTCTAACCCTGGAGTGCATGCCATACGATGCTGAGCACCTTCTGCTTCCAGTGAATTAACAACTCAGCACCTTGCAGGATCCATGTGTATGTGTGTTGCTTTTAATCGTACTAGTTCATAAAAGAAGCCAACTCGTGCACGTGTGAGAAGCCCTTAGAGCCTATTGTGTAAATGCACATTTTAGGCATTGTAGACGCCTTTTATTTCTCCGTTGAGGGGTTTTCTTTGAGCAGTTACGTTCTGTCTCGTAAACATTCTACTTAGAGCTTTTCCAGCCTGTATTTACAAGCCCATATGGGCACATGGGGGTTCCAGCTGGAGGCAAGGCCCTGCCGCAGTGACTCCTGGCTCCACTGTTGTTCAAACATCTTGTTGCTCATAGGGAATGAGGGGAAGACTTTCAAAGGCACAAATTGAAATCTGATTCCCAGTTCCCACTGGCACGGATCAAAGTTGGGCACCTCTCTTTGGAAATCTTCCTACTCAGTGCACTGTTACCTCAGCCATTCCGCTTTCATTGCCTCACCCCATGCCCTCGCAGCCTCCTGGGTAATATTTGCATCCAAGCGCCCTGCTCACTTCCTTGGGGGAGGTGTGGCTCTTGTTCCCCTAACGAGCAATGTTTTTTCTGCCGTCCTGGGATTATTTCTCTGTTTTCTTGGCTCCTTCTTGGGACAATCATGAAAATCTGTTGTTTTAAAATGTTTACGGAATAACAAAACCAAATCATATTGCCTTTCTACAGAGCCTTTTCCTCTGTGGTCCTCAAAGGGTGTTACAAACGCTGGCGAACGAAGGCTCAAACCGACCTTGGGAGCAAGGTGTTATCGTAGAACATGAGGAATTGAGATACCGATAGTAAAACCCATCGTAAGGTCCTGACCCTGCAAACACACTGAGCATGTGAGCAGTCCGGTGGAAGTGACGTGACGTGAGAGTCCTTCAAAGCCATGTTTTCTTCTTTGTTTTAAAGGGAACGTTCTTTGCACTTCTTGAGCCTTTTGCAGAACTACATGGTGCTTCATTTCTTTTTTTATTATTAGCAAATATCACAGGCTTTTTAAATTCCATATGTTAAAAACATGATCAGGTAGCACCTGGTTCTGAAACTGCCACCATAAAGGGCTCTAGCATAGAGATTGATTCATTTTGCCGAACAGCACATTGGGTGAACTCTGCCTGCTGGTGCAAAGCCCTCTGTACTTGTAAACTTCGTACGAGGGACGTGCAAGGCTCCCGGAGGTGCATACGCCTTGTGTGCTGCAGAATCTCTCTCCTCACTAGACCACTTTGGAAGAGGAGCTATGGATTTGTGTTCATGCACAGCTGGTAACACACACACAAGAAGGGGTGAAGAGTTTTCAGCTTGGCTCTGGGTTGTCCTCTGTGTGTTTGTGTATTTTAATTCAGCTCCTTTATGTTCCATTTATAATGAGCCCCACTATTTGGTGCATTTTGGGATGGCGGGGGGGGGGGGGAGGCATTTCATTCACTGGGGCTTATTTAATGGGTCTAATTCTGCTCCTGCTATTGAGTTTAATGGGAGTTTTCCTATCTGATTTAAGAGCAGAGCTCAGTTTGGGCTTTCACAAAAAGTGCTTGAGGGGAAGATGTAAGGGACTGGAGCCAGGCATGATCCTGTCATCCTTCCCTTTGTTAGCAGTCTCCCTGGAGTCAGTGGGTGGCAAACTCCATTAACAAGGACTATTTGCATTGGAAAGGACTGGGCAGTTGTGTTGCTATGTGGAAAATCCTAGTGTGTCTTAAGTAAAGCTGGACAGCAAACAATTTTCTTACCCTGCCAGAATTTTTAAGATTTTGAACATTTTTCCCTACCTAAGTTCAGACAAAAAGTTGAAATCTTGATATTTTTTGTTTTAATTTTTTTTATTTTGGTGAACTGAAAATAAAATTTAAATTAAAAATATCCAGGATTGGGTCAACTGAAATGTATCTTTTCAATCAGTCTGAAACATTTTTGTTTTGATTTTTGACAGTTTCTGCCCATTATTATTTTAACAATAAATTAACTTAAATGTTGCAAGGAAGAATTTCAACCCAAAATAGGAACTTTTTCATTCAGAAAATGTCAAAATGGGATATTTTGACAATTCTGAAATGACTTTTCAAAATGAGAAATTCACCAAGACTATACCAGCTCTTCCTCACAGTTTTAATTTAAAGGAATTTTTTTTCTAACAATAAACAAATACCTTTTAGTCAAAAAATTCCCAACTAATTCTAGCCTATATTTTATAGTTAGTAATAAGAGATGCTGCTGGTTTACAAGCATCATTATAGACAATGAGCCAAATTTATCCCTGGTGTATCTCCAGTTGAGTCAATGGAGGAATTTGCTGCCCCACTTCCTTTCTAGCAATTTTTGGTTTGTTTGGCATTGAGCTGCAAGGTTTGGATCAACATACAAATCCAATCTTTCCAAGGGTGTGAGGGGCTTAAGTCTGAGACTTGGGTTGAGGTGGTTCTGGGGCTAAGGGGCCAATTGCAAAATTGTGATCCAGAGCAAAACTTTGTCAGAAGCACTTGGATCTATTTTAGAAGTAGCAGCCAGCAGGAGAACTCAGGTCTAGATGGTCTTGCATGACTTCCCTAGAGCTTTTCACATTCCAGTTTGGGATTCTTGTTCAGACCCAGCTCTCCTGTTGAGTAACTACAGGGAAATTAGCTTCATGTGTTTAAATCGTAATGTCCACATATAAATCAACTGACAGGACTGGAAGATCCCAGAGAGAGGGAGAGAAAATACCTTCTATATCAGTTATGCCAGTTTGATATGCATGTGTAGATGAATGCGTTCACTTTAGTTACTCATTACATACACTGTTTGACTGTAATTAGAGGAGGCTTTGACCTTGCATTCTTATGTTTGTAATAGTGGTGCATGTTGTATCCCTCCGAGGGGAGCGGGGGGAGGGGGGCGAGGGGAGGAGAGAGAGAGACCTCTTCCCCCAAGGTATGTGTCGTACTATTCTGAACAAGAAATACCCTGTGTTTCTCTGTGCTCTGTTATAGCTGAAATGTATTTGGTAGTAAGGGTACTCCTGATTACTGAATTTGAACTACAACCTAATTTGATTTTTAAGCAGACTACATGTATGACTATTGTGGTTTATTCCTTTATTGTGGTATTCTCCACAAGCGCTTTATGGCTACTGTTCATCACCAAATTAAATATAGGAAGCCGTCTACATCACAGAACTCAGCGGGTCACATTTCTTGGCTGGCAGTCCACCATGAACTTGGCTGAGACAGTATTTCACCGTGTGTGTCAGTAAGGGCCAGAGTTCACAAAGATTCCCTTCCCCCCAGTAAAGGGGGGACAGTAAACCTGTTTCCTTTTGAGGCTCCAGAAATTTGCTTTTGAGGCAAGGAGTCAGTCTACCCAAAGGTCTAGGTGCCCATTTTCCAAAGCCAGAAACGATCTATATTTAAAGTAAATCTACCTTTGCAAGCCAGGATTTGTATGCAGTCCGCAAATTGTTTTAGAAACTTTCATGCCACTGTTTCATGTGTATCTACAGCTGTCACAAAGCTAGCTTGCTGTCAGCCTCCAAGGTCACTGGTAATAGTGTAATGACACAAGGACGCCCGCAAAGTAAACTGTTTGAAATCTCCAGATGATCTGCAATCTTTGCTAGTATAGTGCCATCACTTTAAAAGCATGGACTATCCTACCAGCCAATCAAAACTAACCCCAAACCAAACAGACTTCTTCTATGGTTCTGATCCTCTGAAGGAGAAGAATCTCTGCTGATTCTCAGAAGAGAGCTCTGGAAGCTGGTGTTTGGGCTCCCCTAAAACTTTGCGGCCACCAATGTGTCCCAGGGCTATTGGTGTGATTGAAAGGTAGGAACAGGAGGACAGAGCTGAGACGTTTCTCTGCACCACGGCCCATAGTCAGGTACTTAAGCACGTGACTAACGTTGGGCATGTGAGTTGCACCATTGATTGTGTGTGTCTCTGAATTCCTAAAAACAATTGCCCCAGTTGACACTTTGCGCACACGCTGCACCTTCCTCTGAACTGCTCAGGGTACCTTTCATATATTAAGTTTAAATAGTCCCCTCTGGGGTAGATAATTATTACTGTCTGCTGTACATTAAGAAGCTGGGGATCAGGGAGTTTGATTGACTGGCCCAAAGTTATACAGCAAAGGCCTGATCCAAAGCCCACTGCAATCAATGCAAAGGCTCCCTTTGACTTCAGTGGGCTGTGGCTAGTGTCCTAAATCAGAGCTAGAAATGGACTCAGCAAAGGAGTCCTGGCTGCCACAGCCGCTGTATCCCGTAAACTCTACTGCTGCCCTTCACGCAGTACTAAATAAGAACCCTCGGGTGTGGGGACTGCTTGCTTGAATGGTAGTTAATAGAGTTGGGGCCAGACTTTTAAAAGTAGGTGACTGGCATCCACTGATTTCAGTGGAGCTTAGACACCTATGTACCTTTACCATCTTGAGGCCTAGGATCAATCAGAATAAAATGTTACTTACACAAAGTGCTGGGATAAGTGTGCATTGTTGTTCTGATTTAAATCTTCCTTTGCTCTTTTATTTCACTCCCCGTCCTTCCTGTCAAGCATCAACACTTGCTTCTTCCCGCCATGAGCTCACCTCTTCTCCCTCCACGTGTGCTTTCTACTACTCAGTCCTGCTGTGAAGCCGCAATCGCTGCGGTCCCTTCCTTTAACTCGGGGAGCTGGATGCTCGCTGCCTGTGCTAAGAACAAACCCCGCCGATGAGCTGACAGGTGGTGCTTTGTTCTGAGCTCAGCAGTTTCCCTTTTGCAGTTTTATCATCGACTCTGCAACCCAGCAGGCCAGAATGTCCTCTTCAACCGCAGAGAACAGTACCCCTGTCTCCATTTCTGGCCGGCTCACTGCTCAGAGGAGGAGGTTTGGCACCTATCCCTAGACACATGAACTCAGCGGCTGCCTTTTGTTTCTGTAATCACAAGAAACAATATCCAAGGTCCGCCCAGGTCTCCACGTGACTAAATCATTGCATCTGTGCCTCCTGGCTTCACTTTCATCAAAATATGCTGTGGAAAAAAAATCGCTCATCAGCTGTTCCTTCAAACATACAACCATCTCACATAATGGCATTTATTTCGATTCCCTGCCCTAGTGTGTTCATAATAGCTGGTGCTGTACATTTCAATCAGCTAATCTGATCTAAATCTTTATATAGCGCTCATTACGGTGGCATCTTAGCTCAGAAGAGAACAGATATTCCTACCGAAACAAATCCACAGAAGGTAATCAGCCATTGTGGGTTATATCCATAATAACTAACACACATCTACAAGACTATGTCCAGACTCAGGGTTTTTTTTGAAAAAAGTAGCCTTTTTTCGAAAAAACTTCCCCTGCGTCCAGACTCAAGCCGTGTTCTTTCGAAATTAATTCGAAAGAACGTGGCTTTTCTTTCGATGGCGGTAACCCTCAATTTACGAGGAAGAACGCCTTCTTTCGAAAGTTCCTCTTTCGAAAGAAGGCGTTCTTCAATGTAAATAGGGCTTCTTCGAAAGGGAGCATCCAGACGCACTGGATGCTTTCTTTCGAAAAAGCAAGCCGCTTTTTCGAAATTTCTCCGTGCAGTCTAGACGCTCTCTTTCGAAAGAGGCTCTTTCGAAAGATGCTTTCGAAAGAGGCTCTTTCGAAAGAGGCTTGCAGTCTAGACATAGCCCAAGTATTCAAGACCGTGTAGAGTGGTTGCCATTAAAGATTCAACTTTTACTATCACAAGTGGTTGCCATAACCATGGTATATTTCTGTACTTAGAATAAGAAGGTACCTTAATCATTTTGGAGAAGCAAATGTTGAGTATTTACTGTTGGTGCCAGCTGTACACAAGTGTATGTTTCAGGCCATATCTGGAAGATGTAGACAATTAAGGCCTTCCACATCTGTCCAGCTGGAACTGAACACAACCACACTGGCTGTATTCTCCTCTGTACTGCCATGCCTATAAGAAAACAAAACAAGCGTTACCAATTCCAAGAACATAGATAGTGGCATGAAAGAATTATTTATAGAAATGATTCTGCACTGGGATATTTTGTAATGTATTACTGACAAACCAGCATGTAAGAGGGATCTCAAAAGCCCATACTATACTACCAGAAAGAATGGTATGAAACACAAAAATAAGTAATTAATAGAATAATGAAAGATGTGCTCTAAAATGTATAGGGCCAGATTACCTGGTGGAACTGCTTGACACTAGTAATGCTGTGAGCCAGATTCTCACATTAATTTCGCCTTTGTTTTGGGATTTCACTAGTGCTACTCTAATTAAGGCGGAGGCTTTATCAGTCAGTTATAAAGTTGGAAGAAATAATCTCTTTTTGCTGAAATTTCCCCATGCTTAGATTTCACTTAGTTTTGGCTTACGTTTTATAGAATTTGGTTTGATAGATTATACATCACTGGAAGGAAAAACAAAACAAAACAAAAAAACCTTTAACGACTACGTTTTTTAAAAAGTCCAAAATGTTTACTGCTGAAAGAGAGCTTGACATCTAACGGGGTATGGCCTACTCCAAACCTGCTCATGCTCGGTGATAATATAATGCTGAAAATAGACTTCAGCTTGATATACTTTGAAGCCCAGAGTTTACTTCTATGAAGAAAAACCATTACCAAAAAATAAACCCAAAGCCAGTGAGGAGAAGGGATATAACAGTGCAACTAATGCCATTTTTGGTCTTATTTCAGATGCTGAAACTCAGCCCTCCCGACCCCATAATTATAAATATTTGAATATAGCCTTAGTAGAACAGTCTGGCAAAACTGAAGTTCTCTCTCACTATCTAAATTGGAAACCTACAGGGCAAAGAATTGCAAAGGGATTGCATGTATTAGAGACTCTCAAGGGTAGGTCTAGACTACAGGGGTTTTTCAAAAAAAGTGGCCTTTTTTCAGAAAAACTTCTCCTGCATCTAGACTGCTGCCGTGTTCTTTCAAAAGTAAATCGAAAGAACGCGGCAGTTTTTTCGACCACGGAAAACCTCATTTTACAAGGAATAATGCCTTTTTTTTTGGAAAGCGCTCTTTTGAAAAAAGGCGCAATGTAATGCTAACTCTGCTTTTTCGGAAGAGAGCATCCAGACTACCTGGGTGCTCTTTTTCGAAAAAGCGTCTTGCTTTTTCCAAAGTACTGTTTGTAGTCTAGATGCTCTTTTTCGAAAGAGGCTTTTTCGGAAGTATCTTTCAAAAAAGCCTCTTTCGAAAGAGGCTTGCAATCTAGATGTAGCCTCAGAAAGCAAGCAAGCATGGGAAAAAGAATTAATAACCTGAAAACTAAGTTTGGGGTTGGAACATAAACGAGGGGGGGGGGGGGGGGACAGAGCTGGGGAGCGAGAGAGTGGCCACTGTGGACTTTTTGAGCTGTATTTTGGCCACTCCACCTCAATGCCAAGAAACATCTCAGTTTGTGGGAAGTTTGTATAATTCTTAGCTGGGCCACTGTTCTCTTGGAAGCAGGGGCATGCTAATTGTGGTGCTTTGACATGAGTCACAAGGAGAAAATGTTGCAGTAGAAAAGAGCTAAAGTGATCTGTGATATTAAGGGGAGAAGGAAACACATTTTCTTTGCCTTAAACAAGACGACATAAATAGGATGATGGAAGTGTGTTGCTTTAATGAAGTGACAGCAAACAGGAAGTGTGGACATTTCTCCTCCTGTCCCTGGACAAACTGGACTACATGACAACTAAGGGCCTGATTCTCATTTTCATTAAGGTTTCTTAATCCTGCTGGACAACTAACAGAGCCTTAAAGTGCATATTAAGTACATTTACATGCTCTTAGAAGCCTCTTTGCACCATAAAGTAACTGAGCATTCAGGGCCCAGCGTTTCTTTTCTGGGATTGGAACTCAGCACTGCAGGGAGGTTTGCTGGACAATTCACATTACCTCTGGCACAGTTGGGCAGCGGTGCCCATGCAGCAACGTTGCTTTCAGGGCCTGATCCTGCATAACTTTGAGAAGCTGCCATTTGCACTGGCTTTCGGTCAGCACTTCACAGGATTGAGTCCAAACAGCAGAGGTGAGAAGAGCCCTGAATCACGGCGCTTTCTCCTCAATGCCACTTTGGTTGCTCCTGCCAGCTGAGTCAGACTTGAGGGTTAAGGAAGCAACAGAGGGGAGATTGAAATACGTCAGTCGGACCAGGTCCGTGCCTCCAGCTCTTTAAGCAGTTTGTGTTGTGACAGGGCCTGTCAGTGTTAGGCTTCTACCTTTGCCCCAGCGCTTCTTCCCCAAAAAGGAACAGGGTGGAGGAAACAACTGTACACTATTGTGGACAGAGAGGCATTTCTGGAAAGGACCATTTCCTCGGGTGCGTTTAATCCAGATCATGGCCTGGCAGCTTAGGCTGTGGAAAATGCCTGCTTGTGTTAGTCTGTTGCTACCAACCCAGGCCCTGATCCCACACCAGGATCTGTTAATAGAGACCCCTAGGCTATGTCTACACTGGCAGCTTCTTGCGCGAGAACAACTGTTCTTGCGCAAAAACTTGCCAGCTGTCTACACTGCATGTGTGTTCTTGCGCAAGTAAATTTACAGTCTAGTGTTGGAAAACAGCTTCTTCTGGAAGAGTTATTCCTCTCCCCAGGAGGAATAAGCCCTCTTGTGCAGCAGGGCAGTGTAGCCAGGCAACATGAGTTTTAGAGGGTCTTGTGCAAAAGCAGGGGCCAGTGTAGATGCTCTCTTGTGGAAGACTTTTTACACAAGAACTCTTCTGCAACACAGTTCTTGTGCAAGAGGCTGCCAGTGTAGCTGTAGCCCGTGGCTCTTGCGGACTCCTGAGCGGTTCCAGAAAGTATCCACTTGGAATGTTTCACAAGAGTAAAGGCCAAGGGGCTAGTGCGTGGCACGCCGGCCGCAGGGAAGTGGAAACCTCTCTGTCTCTTTCTCACCCCCCCCCCCCCCCCATGATGGTTTCAGGGGGCAATCGAGGTCAGGGCAGAGAGCTGCCGCTCCAGCAGCACGGGGGCCCAGCAGAGAGAGGAAGGGAGCAGGGACTACAGGGCGCAGCAGCTCTACCGCTAAGGAGGGCAGGGAGGCACCGCCCTGCGCTGGCCGGGCGCGCACCGCGCAGCCGGAGCTGGGCAGGGCGTGGGTTGGGCAGCGTGCCCAGGCAGGGCTCGCCCCTTGCAGCCGCGGGCCGGTGTCTCGCCGCCGGAGCCGGTGCCTGCCGGCAGGTGGCGGCCCCGGAGCGCCGCTGGCTGTCCCGGGCGGTGCCACGCGCCCTGCCCGGGGCCGGCTGAGCGGGGCGCCCGCGCTGCAGCGCGCGGAGGGGGCCGGCTCCCTGCGGGCTGCGCGCGTGGCCCCTGCACCCTCCCGCTCGCTGCGCGCGCGCGCAAGTCCCGCTCCACAGCGGGGGGGGGGGGGAGGAGGGGGCGGCTGCTGCCTTTGTTCCCTGCGCGCCTCGCTTGGCGCGTCTGCGCGCAGCAGGGGGGGGGGGGGTTGCGCGCTCTGCTGCGCCCTCTGCGGGGCAGGGAACCCGCACCCGGAGCCCTGCGAGCAGGAGCCGCGGGGTTTTAGCACGAGAAGGGGAGGACACCGCGCAGCTCCATGCTTGGGGTTCGACCTCAGTGCACCAGCAATTCTGGGTAGGCCCATAGAGCAGGGGGAGGGGAAACCTTTTTGGGGCTGCTGACCCACAGAAAAATCGGGGGGGGGGGGGGGGGGGGGGGGGGGGGGGGGGGGGGGGGGTTGCACACAAGTGAGAAGCAAAAAACAAAACATAAAACACCCCCCCAAAATAAAATCCTCACTGAGGTGGCCCCCGACTGAGACGGAGGAAGACGCTGCCCCAAGATCCCCTCACACACCAGAGCTGAGGGGTCCAGGCAGCTGGAGGGCTTAGGTTCCCCACCGCTGCTATACTGGCTTATTCATGAAACTCACTGTAAACGCCCACTGGTTTCCATGCAGGATGACTACCCCATCCCCTCGGCAAGACACATCCCCTCTTTGTTACCTAATGTCACATATGCAGTCAAGTGCTACTAAAAGACATTTGATCCCATATGTTTGGGAGCAGTAATGATGAAGGGGCTCATGCAGTGTGTTATAGACTTGCAGGAACAGAAAGAATTCTGACCATGGTATCGGTCCATGAGTAGCTAGAAGAATTAGCAATAATAATGCAGAAAAGGCAGATGAGTTCCATAAATATTTCTGTTCTGGATTTTGGGAAAAATCAGATGCCATTGTGTCAGCATATGGTGATGATTAACCCGTTTTTCTTTCCACTAGTGTTCTAGGAGAATGTTACACAGCAGCTATGAAAGTCAAATATTTTAAAATCTCCAGGTCCAGAAAACTTGGATCCAGGAGTTTTAGAAGAGCTGTCTGAGAAGTTGGCTGGACAGTGGATGGAATAAATCTTGAAGCAGTGGGGAAGTTCCAGAACACTGGAACAAACTTGTGCCAATTTACTCCGCTGAAAAATGGGATGACCCAGGTAATGAGAAGTTTGTCAGCCCAACCTCAAACCTGAGCTAGAAAATGCTGCTGATGATACAAGACTAGCTTAATAAAGCATTAAAGGAGGACAGTGTAATTAATACAAATCAATATGATTTTATGGAAACCATATTGTGTCAACTAACTTGGTATTTTTAAAAAATGAGATTATGAATTTGGGTGGTAAATGTAATAGTGTTGTCATGACATACTTAGTCTTGGATTTTGCATCTTGCAACATTTTGATTTAAAACCATAATCATATGAAATGAATATGGCATGCACGAACTTGATTAAAAACTGGTTAATGCAAAACGTAATTGTAAACAGCTAATTGTCATCAAGCAAGTGTAAAGAATCTCAGAGGGGTAGACATGTTATTGTAACTTTAAAAACAATGAGTAGTCCTTACAGACTAACAAAAATATATAAAAGCATGAGCTTTCCTGGGTAAAACCCACTTCATCAGATGAATTGGAGTGGAAATTACAGAATCCAAGATATATAACAGCAGAAGACGTACCTGTCAATTGTAGGACCTGTGTTAATGAAGATAATTAAGTGGGCAGGATGTGTCCCATTCATAGTTTTTGATGGGCAAATGTAAATGTCAAAGGCAGGAGAAATTGGCTTTGTAGTGCAGTTAATATCTTTATTCAAGCCAGACTGACAATGTCAAATTTGTAGATGAATTCTAGTTCAGCAGTCTCTGTAACTGGGTAGTACAATTCCTTTATAGAAGAGTGGCTAATTTAAAATCCATGATTTAGTGGCTAGATAGGTTAAAATTTCCCCCTACAGGTTTATGTGTGTACCTGTTCCTGATGGCTGATTTGTGTCCATTTATCCTTTGTCATAGAGACTGTGCGGTTTGACCAATATACAGGGCAGAGGGGCATTGCTGGCACTTGATGGCATAGATCACATTAGAGGACGTGCAGTTGTCTGAGCCCCTGATGTGATGGCTGATGTGGTTAGATCCCTGTGATAGTGTCGCTTGTACAGATGTGAGGAAAGAGGTGGCAACAGGGCTTGTTGCAGGGGTAGGTTCCTGGGTGAGTGGATCTGAGGTGTGGTGTGTGGCAGCTGGTAAATATTTGCTTCAGGTTAGGGGGTTGTCTTTAGGTGAGAACTGGCCTGTCTCCCAAGGTCTGTGAGAGTGAGGGGTCGTTTACCAGGGTAGGATATAGATTGTCAGTGGTGCTCCAGAGGGGTTTGAGCTGGGGGCTGTAGGTGATGACTAGCCGTCTGTTATTTTCCGTGGTGGACCTGTCCTGAAGTAGGTGACTTCTGAGTACTTGTCTGGCTCTGTCAGTCTGTTTCCTAACTTCCCCAGATGGGTATTTAAGGTTTTAAAATGCTGGAAATTAAAGCTAGACACATTCAGACTGGAAACAAGGCACACATTTTGGATAGTGAGGATAATTAACCATTGGAACAGTTTACCAAGGGTTGTGGTGGAGTCTCTACCACTAACAATTTTTCAATCAAGATGGGATGTTTTTCGAAAATATTTGCTCTAGAATTATTTTGATGAAGGTCACACTAGATGATCACGCTGGTCCCTTCTGGCTTTGGAGTTGATGGATCTTTGCTACACATTGTTGCCAGTCCCAAATGTTCAAAAAATCACTAGTTTGAATACTCAGATTGGCCTAAATATCATTAGATTTTAAAAAATAATTAAATTTGCATTTTTCTATTAGCTGCCTATTTTCTGAGCCAGAGGATTCATCTTTTCAAGCTTTTTCTCTGCAATCACAAAGACAAGAAATTTATTTTTTAAAATAAAAGCCGATATTATCACCTAATCACATGACTCCAGGAACTGGAATTTGTAAGGAAAAGTTACAGTCACACACACACACACACACACACACCCCTCTCCGCATCTTCTCTCATCACCTATGTACTTAACATAGTAACAGACATTCAACTGTATAAATACAAGGAATTCTGTGGCACTTTAAAGATTCACAGATTTATTTGGG
Organism: Pelodiscus sinensis; assembly: GCF_052426305.1. Classification (NCBI taxonomy): domain Eukaryota; kingdom Metazoa; phylum Chordata; order Testudines; family Trionychidae; genus Pelodiscus; species Pelodiscus sinensis. The sequence continues at coordinate 6,361,572 of NC_143057.1, forward strand.
TATAAGCTTTTGTGGGTAAAAATCCACTTTGTCAGATGCTTTGAAGTGGGTTTTTGCCCATCAAAGCTTATGCCCGAATAAATCTGTTAATCTTTAAAGTGCTACATAATTCCTTGTTGTTTTGTGGATACAGACTAACATGGCTTCCCCTCTGATACTATTCAACTCTATAGTGATTAACCATTTTTAAAGCAATTCTGTGAAGGAAATAGAGAAGGGATACAATAGCAAACATCATCAAAGCTCTCTAAACTTTTTGGGAGTTTATATAAAAGAACTTCATTCCAACCCATCCACATTCATCATCTTTTATTTTATTTTATTTTATTTTATTTTATTTTATTTTATTTTATTTTATTTTATTTTATTTTATTTTTGCAGAACCAAAACTTGACAGATGATGCTTTGCAAAAGTAAAAACAAAACCACTGCTCATTTTACATATATCTAGCAACAGAGCCCTCTGTTAGTTATTTAATTATTAGTAAACATTTATATTGTGGTAGGATCTACAGGCCAATTAGGCCTGTTCCACTGTGTGAGGCACAATACAAATACGTAGTAAGTGACAGGTACCTGCCCCAAAGAGCTTACACTATATTCAGACACTCACTGGCAGGAAGCCACTGATAGCCACAGAGCAATCTTTGCTTATTCCGAATTCCAAATGATCAATAAAGTTAAACATCTTTTCTCAGCAGCTTCCTGCGTTTACCAGGCTCTCTGGAACGATCTCTGTATCTGTCAATTTCACCAGAGCAATCTGAATACAGTGTGTGCCAAACAACTTTCTTCTTCCATCGGATACAGTATTTCTGTTCATGGTATGCATTTAATGAGTGGCAGAATCAGCAATGAAAAATATTATACTTCTGTTTGCAAACCCCCTCCCTCCGAAACCTTCATAGTTGACTAACAAGGTAACTCCACCACAGTTGCTTGCTTCCTTGCTTTTTAGTTGTTACGAAAAAACACTTCAGTGCAGGAAAGGCCTTAAAATCTCCAGAGAGAAAACTGTTGTGTTATTTGTGACTCAAGTTGACCACAGCAAGGGCTGTGTCAGTGATTGTTGCTTATATAACTTTCCTTCATCCTCAAATATTTTGCTTATTGGGTTTTCAGCAATATCAGTTAGCCGTGAAAAGTTGTTTCAGGTTGATGCTTGTTGCACCAAGAATGCAAATGGCGATTAGTAAAAATCTGGTAGAAATCCATTTGGACATTTTTAATTGGACCTGGTGAAAGCATATAGGATGGTTCTGAATGCGCAGAATCAACATGCTAACCGACAAGTAGAGTAACATCCGGCAACAATGTGAAGGATTGCCTTTGTTTTTACCAATGAAAATTTGCAAGAAGTTAGACTTGAACGTGAAATCTGTTCTTCTGTTCTTCGGCTGCCTTTCAAAGACTCCAAAGAGTATGTAATTACTCTCTTCGGGATGCTCAGTGGCTTATGGGGAATGATTTGGCAAAAGGGCATTTCTTCCGTTTTTTCTACGCTAGGAGAAGTGGCTGAGTTTAGCTAACATGTCAGAGCTATTTTTGTCCTAATCCTGATCTTAGTGTAGAGGCAGGTTAACACCTTCTGCCTTGATCTATCTGATTTGAGATCAACCCTAGGAGACACCAATGTGTAGACGTATCTTTAGTGGACTTGCATCCACGAGATCAAAGCTACCCTCACCAATAATTAGTTTGGAGTTCAGAAAGGTTGACTGAGTTGGGCTGAACTGCAATTCCACCTGTAGGCTGTAGCTACAGTAAAGGGTTGCATTTTAGAGCACAGAAGCAGCGTGCTGAGTGTAGTTAAGGGGAAAAGTGAAGAGCAGAATGGAGAGCACTGGAGAATGTACCGAGAGAACAGCTGTAATGCTGTATACTTACTCCTGCCTTGAAATAGGAGTGAAGCTAAAAAGTGAAGTGCATAGCTAAGGCCTATTTAAGTCCATGGCTTAAAGCCATGTCTCCTCGTACACACAATTTTCCACCAAGCAGCTGGCTTATTAGGGTCTGACTAGATCTGTACAGAGGCTGACACTTAGGGTATGTCTAAACTACATGGCTCCGTCGACGGAGCCATGTAGATTTGTTGTTTTGGCAAAGGCAAATGAAGCTGCGATTTAAATGATCGCGGCTTCATTTAAATTTACATGGCTACCGCGCTGAGCCGACAAACAGCTGATCAGCTGTTTGTCCGCTCAGCGCGCTAGTTTGGACGCTCCCCTGCCGACATCAAAGCCCTTTGTCGGCAGCCCCGTTATTCCTCGTGGGATGAGGTTTACCGGGGCTGCCGACAAAGGGCTTTGATGTCGGCAGGGGAGCGTCCAGACTAGCGCGATGAGCAGACAAACAGCTAATCAGCTGTTTGTCGGCTCAGCATGGCAGCCATGTAAATGTAAATGAAGCCGCAATCATTTAAATCGCGGCTTCATTTGCCTTTGCCTATGTGTCTAATCTACATGCCTCTGACGACAGAGGCATGTAGTCTAGACACAGCCTTTGACTCAGAGACTCATGGACCTGGTCTACACTACATCAGAAGATCAAAGTAAGGTGTTGCTTATTAAATTATGTAGCGGGCAGTCAATGCTACACTTAAAATGGTCGATGCTACACTAGGGCTGTTGCTACACTTCAAAGGTGGAGGCTCCCTATCGACTAATTGAATAGTCGATGCAAAAATGCATTGACTATTCAATCAGTCAGTTACCCGATACTTAACATCCTTATTCTGCACTGTCCACACAGCGGGAGGCTGATGGGAGCAAATGCTCCTGTCCTTCCCTTACTCCTCTTGAGGAGCAGGAGTACTGGCTGCCAACAGGGCGCCCTTTGAGTTTGATCTAGCAGGTCTTCAGTAGACCCGCTAATCTGAACCCCGGAAGATCGACCGCGGGAGCATTGATCTGCCACGTAGTGTAGATGTGCCCAAAAGTGTTTAGGCAGCTATCTCCCATGGTGGGGAAACAGAATTTTGTGGCACGATGCTCCTGTCACACGCTTAGGACAAGCCCCAAGATAAGCAGATCTGGCAGCCTGATGTGAACGTGCATTTGGCCTGCTTTACAGCTAGCATCCTTACCCAAATGTAGCACACGTTTGGGAGCAGCCCCCACGTTCATTTAACATGCAGGAAATGTGGGGCTGCAGGGGTCAGCTAAGGAATGCTGAAGGAGATAGCTCCGTTAGTAGCTCTCTCTGGAGGATAACAGGACACTAGAGCAAGAGTGTCTCTGGAAGTGTCCAGTTCTCGGTGCCAATGGTGTCTGAGGAATGGTGCCAAATATAGTGTACCATTAGCCAATGTTCTCTGCAATCTTTTCCATCCAGGTATACCTTTTTTATATATGTGTGGAATATTTTTTACGTGTGCCGAGGCAAGTGTGAATGTGCACCACCAGTAGAAACGCAGGTGTAGGCACGCTGTTACTCAGTGGAGCAGCATTTGATTTTTTTCCTGAGCGGCTGCACAAGTGCATGGCTTACAGGGAACACTGTGCACTAGTGGCTGTTAAGTGCGAGCAAGCCAAAAACATGGGCCATCATAGCAAAATGAAGCCCATTGATTGTAGCAATTGATTGGACATTTGCAAGAGGAAGGGCTTTTTCGCCCGGCTTGTGGGGTGTCCAGGAGTGATGTCAAGAGCGTGAGCTTGGTGGTACAAGGTTCTCTCTCCCGTTACCCGGCCTGCGCAGCCACAGGAAGAGAGAGAAACTTGAGCAGGAATCAAATAGCAAATATTGGCAATGATGGACTACACACGAAGCGGTGTATGAATTGATTTTTTCAATACCTGCTTCCTGATTACGTGCCGTACTTGATTATTTCATCCTAAGTGGAGAGGTGGGGGGATGAGGGAAACGCGGATGATTTTATGAAGTATAATTACCAGTGGGGTGTGATTTCTCTAACACGGAGACCTGTGAAATAATTTGTGGCAGCAGCACAGCTTCCTCTTTTCTTTGCCTAATAAATACCCCCCCCCCCCACACACACACATACGCATTTTTTATAACAAAGCTTTAAATCAACAAGCAAACAAATGCAAGTTGAGGGCGCAAGGCTGCCTCTAGGTGTGCAGAGTGGTGGGGCGCATTCTCTGATTTAGCACAGCAGTAAGAGGAAGAGGGAAGCTTGGAGCATGTTTGGGAGAGGCGATAGGCCGGGAATGGTGATAAGGACCAGTTCAGTCACCCGTAGGGTGTAACGTGCATAAAGGAGAGTTGGGCTGACAAGCCTTAGTTGAATCTTGCTGCCTGTGTGTGTATGATGACGCTACAGTCCATATCTCTCTGTCTGAGGTGCGGACCTGCCATTCCAGCACGGTTGTGCGCCCCATACAGATCTTGGGTGCCATGTGTTTGCTTTGTCTTTGGGCCCTTTTCTGCATCTTTGCCTCCATCTTTGCCTCCCTTTTGCATCCTGCAATTGCCACTACATGCTCAGCCTCTCTTCCTGCACTCTTTCCTCCTCCTGCTTCATATCCAACTCCTTCCTCAAGCCCTTCTGCACTTCTAAGAACGTTTTATCCCAGGTCATCTTCCTGAGGATGAGGAATTTCAGGGGAGCCTAGTACCAGGTACCAGTGAATTTCAGAGTGTTTGAAAATCTCATCCAAAACCAGGTCTACACCAAGGGAAAAAGTCATACTAAGATACACAACTCCAGGAATGTGACTAGCGCAGCAGAAGTCTACATACCTTAGTTCGACTTACCACCATGTGCCCACTGTGAGAAGTCGACGGGAGACACCCTCCCGTTGACTTCCCTTACTTCACCTCGACCCAGTGGAGTAACGGAGTTGACAGCAGCAGCATCCGCAGTTGATTTAGCAGGTCCTTACTAGACCCACTAAATCGAACCCTGGAAGATTGATCTCCAGGTAAGCTGGATCTGCTGGTGTGAAGCTTTGGAGGGGTACGAGAGCACTACCCACTGCCAACCATTGAATAACTTGCAAGGAATGGGTGGATCTGAGGGACACTTTCCCATTTTTGACAGCGGTTAGGCTGCTGGGCTGCTAAGACCACGGCCTATCATGCAGACCACGACTCTGCCTCATGGTTTCCTTGTACTCCCACTAGTGACCTCTTGTCTTTATGCTTAGATGGGAAGCTCTTTGGGGGCGCCAATGGTCATTTTGTCCTGTGTTTATACAGCACCGAGCACAATTGGATCCTGATCCTGGAATCTGGTTCTTGGTGCAGTGACAATAAAAGTAATAGCAGAAGAGAGAGATGGTGAGTGGCAGCCCCAGGGCAAAGGAGGGTGCTGGGGAGCAGAGCGGGAGAAGGAGGTAAGGACAATGAAAATCCTACTTACTTTCTGCCAGTTTGATTCGGTTGCTGGATCCCAGTTTGGGCTTGAATAAGAGCCAAAGCTATATACTAGGGCTACAGCTACAAAATGGCCATCAGAGCTTTCTTGCGCAAGAGAGCATCCACACTGCCATAGACACTTTTGCACAAGAACTGTTTTGCGGAAGCGTTCTTGCACAAAAAGTCTTCCACAAGAGTCGTCTACGCTGGCATGTGCTTTTGCGCAAGAGTGTCTATGGCAGTGTGGATGCTCTCTTGCGCAAGAAAGCTCTGATGGCCATTTTAGGCATAGGGCTTTCTTGTGCAAGAAACCCATGTTGCCTGTTTACACTGCCCTCTTGCGCAAGAGGGCTTATTCTTGTGGGGAGAGGAATAACTCTTCCAGAAGAAGCCCTGTTGTCCAATGCTGTATTGTAAATTTACTTGCATAAGAATGCGCGTGCAGTGTAGACACCCGACACGTTTTTGCACGAGATCAGCTGTTCTTGCGCAAGAAGCCACCAGTGTAGACGTAGCCTAGCATTTTCAAAGGTGCCTAAGAGAAATAGACACCCAGCTCCCAGTTGCATTTTGATAAGATTTGGGTGCCTAAGCCCCTCAGGCGCTCTTGGAAATGATCCCGACTGCAGTACATAAATTACTGTTGACTTAAATGGAACGTGGTGTTTTGACTGCGACAGCTGTTTGGACTAAACGCACTTGAATTCACACTGAATAATATTGACGGCATACTGTTTATAGCATGGCACAAGCAACAGCATGCAAGATGCATATGAAATGGGAGAAATAACCACACACATCCAAACATGCAAATCTTGCGCTATCCAGTGCTAACTATATTGCTCTCTAGCTTGACTCCTCAGGTTTTAGAATAAAGACTCATAGCATGTCTAAATTTTGAGAGTTTTTCTGAAATTTCCCTGTTGAGTGCATTTAACTATGCTTGGAGAGATGAAAAGAAAACTCTGGTGTGTGCATTATATATATTTCTTATTTCTAAATGTTGCATTGCATTTTCCAAAGCAACAGTTGATGCACACCCAGAATTTTTTGAGACGCATGAATCAAACCCCATAAGTTTGCCCACCTATCTGTCTGCTTTCAGATGAAATAGTCATGTAGACACTCTTATCTTAGTGCTACAGTTGAGAGCCCTGTGAGTGTTAGAAGAGTTGTTTGATGTACTCTGTTTTAATGGTAGCCTCAGCAGAAGAGGTCTTAAAACAAAGGCCCGTATATGTTTTTACCCAGAGAAAGGCACAGTAACAGGTTTCTGTGTAAATGAGAGTTGTATTGCCTTCCATCAGGGATGACTTGAAAATAAAGTGCTTTGATGGTAATACTGCAGATTGTCTGCAGGAAACCCAGCATAGCCTTGAACACTGTAGTTAGATAGCTGTGCAAAAAAGTACATGAAGAGAAGAGCTAATGTGCAATACTTCTATTTAAGATAGAGGGAGGAAATAGAAATTGTGATAGCATGCTATTTCAAGTAATAATAGAAAGTACTTGATGTTTACATGGAGAATGGATCAATACTAATTCTGTAGTCAGAGCACATACAGTAGTTTGGATTATACAAGTGATAGATGCATTCAGTGTAGCTGAAATTTCCACCCTGCAACATTTATTTCTCACTGCGTCTTAGATGGAATTTTCCACCCAACTATCTGGAAGGATTTGCATAAGAATGGTGATAGAGCAGTATTCTTTAATGAGGTGCTTTTCTTTGTTAAACTTCAAAACTGTCCATGGGCGCATGATGAGGTTCGGATGGATTGCCACGCTAAGGCTTTTGTATTTTCTTTAAAGAGCTTATCTTCGCTGTGTTGGGGGAGTTACTTTATAGTGTTGTCATAAAGGCAGTGGCAGAAAAGCTGACTTTGTGGCAACTCTAAAAGGTGCCCCTTCCCCCAATCTTGGGTCTTCACTACCACTGAAGGCAACACCCCTGAGCTGGCACCTGTTTTGTACTGCTGTTAGGTCATTTGTACTCCTCTTTTATGGCATTACTCACCGCTCTGCTATGCCATTTTACTTTCAAAACAATGACCTCTTGTTTAACCTCATGCTCTAGGTTGCGGAAACTGGGTTAAAACCGGGTTCTTTGCAGAGTAACACTCTGGATTTAACAGAAGAGAAAGATTAAGCCAAATCTGGAAAGCCGCTGCTGGTTCAGGCTATTTGCAGAGATTGTGATAAAATGGTGCGGCAGACTGTTTCCCTCCCCTCCCCCCCTCTTCGGACAAGAGGCTAATTTCTAAAACACGCGGGGGGAAGTGCTTGAAATGTGGTGAATCTCAGGAATGTGGCTGTAACCTGATGGGAAGCAATATTTCCTTCCTGGGATGCTGACCCTATGAGTCACCTGCTATCTGGAAATCGCAGGACAGCATGAAAAATGAGCAGGACCAGTGACTACGAGATTTGTCATCAAATCCAATTGCATAGATGGGACAGTGATTTTCCCCCGTACTGCTACATTAGAGAAGGCCTCATTCTGCCCTCAGTCACACTAGTGAGAATCCATGGAGCCCAGCCCTCCAGCGGGAATGTAAATGAGAAAAGAATTTGGTCCCGTTTTTTTCTTTTTTTGTTGCCAGTTAACAGCAGTAAGTGTATCGATGTATTTTTTAAATGGGCATAATTCTCCTCTAATAACCATATGTCAGGGCTCAGCTCCAGTATTCTGTTTCACTAGCATGGGCAGAACAAGAGTACTCCATGCATTTTTTTTATTTAGGAAATAATAATACTAGGCAAGCATCTTATACTCATGGGCACCCTTACAGTACATTACGACATACAGGATCACATACAGTCTCTTGATACATGCAGCGAGAGAGTCAATCTTACTCACACAACTTCCATTGTCCTCTTGTTCATCCCCCTCTTCTCAACCAATCCAGATCCGTTCTCAAATCACTGGAAAACAGATGTTCTTTGCAGCAAGAGGAGAGCATTAATATTTCAATTAAATGTACTGTCTTCTCTCTTCTCCCCAAATCCCTTCTCAAGGCCAACTCTTGTTGCTCTGCCTACAAAATAAATAAATGAAGCAACATTCATACTGTGGCTAGATTTAGGGGCCATTAGGAAAGTCCATACTTGCATACAGTAATTACAAAAGAAATGTGGATGTATTTAAAATAAGTTGTCCCTCTTTCTCCAACCCTTAAGCCCTCTTTCAGAAAAACAGTGAAGCACGTGCTTAATTTGGAGGCAATGGAATTTGAGTGCATGCCTACATTTAAGCATATGCTTAAGTACTTTGCTAAATTGTGTGGGTGGTGACATCAGTTGTAAACTTATTGGGTTAGGGACCCTGTCTACCTCCAGACTATACAGTCACTAGGACAACAGGGCACCAATCCTGGCTCAGTAAACATTAAATAATGATGTAGATAGAATATACACTAAATATCAGAATTGCAAACACGCTGGGAATGGAGACGATGAAATGTTCATAATGGAACAAAATATTATGGTTTATTCTCGCAAATGTTGACAACTGAACATTGACTTCATGCAGCTTTGAAAATTTACTCTGCAGAAGAAAAAAGCTGCTTTTGTTCTTTCCCTTTCCTCCCCCAGTACTTTGTTTAATACAACACTGTATTGATTGCATGCTTCCGGTTCCAAACAAGGTGTGTGGTTGACTGGCCAGTTTGTAATAGGGATGCGAACAACTAGTTGACACATTAGTCGACTAATTGCATCCCCCCCCTTTGCTGCCTCTATCAGAAAGAGGCAGCAAATGTAGGAGAGAGGAGGGGGGTGTTTCAAAGCGGCAGTTGCACGTGGAGCCTGGGGACAGACCCATGGCTCCTCGCAGCGCTGCTGCTTTGAAATTCTGCGTGCAGCCTGGGGCCAGCTGAGAATTGGACTCCCAGCGTGGACTGGGTTGCACGCAGCATTTCAAAGCAGCAGTACCGTGTGGAGCCCAGGGTCAGCTGGGGATACCCCCACTAATCCCGGGCTCCATGCGGCGCTGCCACTTTGAAACGCCACGGGCAGCATGGGGCCAGAGGGGACTACTTGAATTCCCCACTGGCCCCATGCTCCCCACAGCACCTTCGCCTTTGAAGTGTAGCAACAGCCACTTCAAAGTCAGAGGTGCGCTTATCAACTAATTGAATAGTCGATGCAAATTGCACCGACTATTCGATTAGCCAGTTCATCTAAATTTAGCATCCCTAGTGTGTAACTCTGGTATTCATAATTCTAAGGTTTTTCTGTAATATTAGAGTTAGCATGCACTGTATGAATTTGAGAGGGGAAGTTATTCTTTGTGTGTGCAACTTCTCAGTAACCAAACTGGAATAAAGACAAAAAATATTAGGGAAATATTAGAATCTCTGGAATAATGGAATTACGGAAACACTGAGTCTCCACCAACCGTTTTAGAATATAGAAATGGCTCTTGCTAACTTACTTGATTTAAACAAACTGTGCAAACCATTTTAAGTAGGTTAAATATCGACTAATTGACTAATCGAAAAGTCAATGCATTTTGCATTGACTGTTCGATTAGTCAGTAAGGGTGCCTCCACCTTTTTAGTGTAGCTCCACACGGAGCTGCTGCTTTGAAACGCCGTGTGCAGCCTGGGGACACCCTAGCTGGCGCCAGACTGCATGCAGCATTTCAAAGCAGCAGTGCCGCGTGGTTTGGCCCCAGGCTCCATGCGGCGCTGCCGCTTTGAAATACCCCTCCTCCCCCCACTGCCTCTTTTTGATAGAGGCAGCAAAGATGGGGAAAGCAACTAGTCAACTAGCATATCGACTATCTGATAAACTGACAGACTGGACAATTCTACTAGTTTAAATGGTGGTGAATTATTTTACTAATGGTTTACTTGGCTTCAAATAGCAGCTAACATGATAACATAAGATAGAATGGTGTGTGTGTGGTTTTCCTGCTATATTTTACATCCTCTTGTTAGTTTCTGTTCTTGCTATACCTTTCTGACCTCTCAGCAATCCACTTTACTTACTTTATGTACCCATTGAATCCCCAAATAATGCAAATCACATCACTTTACCATTTACACCTCTTTTGTGAGCAGTTTCTGCCCAGTTCAGAATGAGGCATCCCCACTCATCCTACAAATGAATATGGCCCAATATAATCTATGGTGCTTCAAAATCCGGCGGTTCCCAATCTTTTCGAGCATACGGACCCCTTTTCAGTCTATTAAAATTTTCCCCTCCCTAGAGGGGGGGAAAAAAAAGAAAAGGAAAAGAAAAGTAAGGAAAGAAAAATAAAAGGATTGGGCCCGATCCAAATGTTTAAACTTTCCACAGACCCCCTGCAGTACCGTTGTGTACCACAAAGGTTCTGCAGACCACAGGTTGGCAACCACGGCACTAGTCTAATGCTGTGGTAAATGCTGTTACCTCACAACCTATCTAGGCTTACTAGGAGATCAACACTGCAGGGATCAATATCCTTGGGGATATTAAAGACCCACTAAATCTACTAAAGACCCACTAAATTTACTAAAGACCCACTAAATCAACCACTGATCATGCTCTCGTCGACTCTGGTATTCCACCAGATTGAGAAGTGGAAAGAAAGTTGATGGGAAAGTTTCTCCCGTAGAATCCCCGTGGTAACTGGATCCAAATTATGTGGACTTCAGCTACTCTACTCACATAGCTGGAGTTGCATATTTTAGTTCGACACTGCCCCCTAGTGTAGACCTCAGTGGAGTTAACACTAATGCACAGTAGTGTAAAGGAGTGGACAAGCAGGTCTAGAAAAATGGCGATATACTCCAAATCTGGTATAATTGAGGTCAGTGTTTGGCTTTGAGTGTACAGACGGTGATGAGTATGACAACCTCCAGTCAGCATTTCCTTACCCTTTGGATTTGGTGTCTCTAGTACAATATTATGTTAACACAGATTTTGTGTTTAATTAACTTGTGTTGTAGAACTGAGAAATAAATTCTGTCCTTACCTAGGTAGGAGATGTGGTATTTGTAAAGCGATTACAGCAAAGATGAAGGTTTATAACAAAGCAGGCAATAATGCCAACAAAATTATTTGAGAAGCACCACCACCCAGGATAAATGCTACAGGAAACATTAACCATCCATAAAAATTCCTTTGCTACTCAGGAATTTAAACCACAGCCACCGTGAGAGAAGGTATTAAACCACAATTGCATTCTGTAATGCTGTCTTTAAGAATTAGACATTAGGACAACCTTGGTTGTCTGCAGTCTATATTTGTGTTACGATATTTTATTTATTTATTTCCCCCCCTTCACGTAATGATTATTTACTTAGTTATTTAAATACAAAGAATATAAAATTCAAATGCAATTCTTATAGAAATCTGCTTCCATAGGTCTTTGTGAATGTGTGTATACATTAAAATCTCCTATGTATTTTTTTCCTTAATAAGCACTTGGAAAAGGATAAACTGTACATGCCTGCTTGTAACTACATCAGAAGGCACTGAGGTTGTTATCACGGTAATTTGGAGCCACAATTCTTTCTACAACTGAAAAAAAAAATCCCTTGAATGTTTTTCTTGTAAAAGGCTTTGGCCTGATGGCATTGGAGACTGTAGTTTTCGCTGTATCTGCAGAACAGGCACAGGGCAGACACTAGGGGTGCTAACTTCTACCTTGCACCCCAGACTATGCCTCTACTGTAAGTGGAGGTTCGGAAAGTTACGCCTGTGAAGGCTCAAACCTGCAAGGTACCGTGAGGCCTCAACTACCAGTGACTTCATGTGGTGCCTGGCAGGATACTTTATCTTTACTGCTGAATCTGTCAGAAAAGGGGCTAGCTTGGTTGCTTTGTTATATGGCCCCCTGCATGGTAGGAGCTGGATCAAGAGCCGGATTTGGCTCTACAACTGCCACATCGGGCCCACTACTATTCCCCCCTCAGGCAGGCTCTCACATGCCGCTCAAAAAGGAGCTGGCTGCAGGGAACATGTGCGTCTCTGAGCACCGCACTCTCCTGGCGTGGGGGGCTTTGCGTGCTGCCCCTTGTCCCCCAGCACAATCTTGCAGCTCCTCGTGGCCAGTTTCCAGGTAGCTGGCAGAAGCTGCCTAAGGTAAGCGCCTCCTGGCAGAGCCTGCACCTAACACCCCACCCTCTCCTACACCCCAATTCCCTGACCCACATCACAGCCCAAACCTCTACAACTGCTCCTGCACCACGGCTCCAGGGCAGAACCCGCTTTCCTATCCTGCACCCCCCTCGCATCCCAATTCCACACTCCAGGTCACAACCCCTTCCTTCACACAAACTCCCTTCCAGACCCTGCACCTTCTCCATTAATATCAGCCGATAATGAGCAGCCGGGACTGGATTTGAACTGGTGTGGCATACGAAAAGTTACATGTCTCCTCACCCAACTGCGCAGCCAGGTCCCTCCATTTTCTAGCCATCCAGAGACAAACTAATTTGACATCTTCTCCCCCCCCCCCCCCACCCCGTGGAATAATTGTCTCCAACACCCATTGACGGGATCCCTTTCCATTTGTGTGGCCTAGACTAAAGGCCTTTCGAGGACGAAGTTGCCATGGATTTCAGGGTCACGTCAATGAGGAATTTTGGAGCGCTCTCTCTGAGGGGGTGTTCCCACCACACCTGGTCATGAGGGGGTTAAGGTAGGCTGAATGAGCCAATTAACCACATAGGCTGCACTTGGAAAGGAGCCAGGGTCCAGTAATGCTTAATTAAGAATACAGCTCACCTGAGCAGGAACAGGGGAAGGGAGGCTCCTAGGAAGCTAAGAACAGAAGGGGTTTGCAGGGGAAAGAGGCTGCAGCCACAGTGGGGATGTAACCACAGGGGATGGCAAGATGCTGAAGTGGGAAGGAGGCATGGAGGACTGGAGGAAGCTTGGGACGGATGCTAACGCTGGAGGTGTTGAAGGAGAGGCACAGGAAATAGGACAGGTCCTAGGGAAGGAGCAAGCAGGTCTGGGTGTAAGCAGGCCGTTGTTGTGGAGCATGGGGCTGCTGGGCTGGACACTGGAGTCGAGGGTTTCCCTACCAGCCACTGAGGAAGTGGCCTGGCTTTGTACAAAGCACAGAGAACTGCCTGGCCCCGCAGAAGGAGGACGGCGTGTCCTGAGAGACTGTGACAGACCACTGGAAGGGGAGAACTGATGTGACCACCAAGGAGGAACACTCCCCTGAGTGCTGGAGGGTGCCATCGAGACAGCAGGCCGAGTGTCCGCAGGAAGGGGTGTCTCCCCAGTGGTGAGTTAATCCCCAGAAGCGCTCCAAGGAGTTAGTGACCAGTGAAACCTTGTATGTTCCCCCCTTTTCTCTGGGTCACTTTTAACACCCGTGATTCCCTCCTTGCAAGTATTTAATAGACATTGCAGGCCAGAAGGGGCCCTGTGGCTCTTCTAGTCTGACGCAGGCCATGGCATGTCGCTTTGTGATTCATGCATCTGGCCCAACTCTCTGTGGGGCTCCAGAGCGTCTGTTATGAAGACACCCTGTTTTTAATGGGATGGATTCCTGGTAATGGAGCACTGGGCACATTCCTTTGCTCCTTGTTTGCTTCCCCCTTACCAGAGTGGCATGTATGCCATCACCAGATTCTACCCTAACCCTTTTGTTAGGAGGGCAAACCCGTTCCTCCAAGATTTCAGTCCTCTCCTCCCCCACCACTATCTGTGTAAAACAGAGTCTGCGGTCCGGCCATGTACCCTTCCTCCATAATCCCCAGCCAAAGGAAGTGAGGTATAACCCCTCTGTTTCACCACATGGGAGAAGACTGAATCCACCTGGCCAGCTGTAAAACTGGGTTTTTCTCCATGGCAAGGGGTTTCGTTGGCCAAAACGACTGGAAGGAAATACCCGCTTTGAATAGTCCCAGAGCACTGTCTACTTAAAAAATTACCCCCTCTCTAAGACTTCTAAAAATGTTGAGCATCTGATCTCTGATAATCAGCCCTTTTTAGGTACTTCAGGGAGGCCTGGTGGGGAAACAGGAGTTTTCATTTTGTGAATAATATTGTGGTTTTGGAATCTGGGTGGTTCCCCACTGAAATGAAAACAAAACCATTAGAAACTTCGAGTGACACACATGAAATCCCAGAGTAGTCTAGTCACCCTAGAGTGTTGGTTCAAGTCCCTGCGCTGCCTGATTTAGACTGTCTGTGTGCACCCCCCTCTCCTGCCTTGTTTTTGACCAGAAATCCATTCTGGACTGAAAAGCCTTTATTGATGAAAATTCCATCATGACAAATAAGCTTCTGCAGAAAGACTAATCAGCACTTTCTGATGGAAAAAGCATTTTGTCAGGAATTTTCCTGCTCAGCTCTAACTTCAAATTGGGGACCCCAAATCACTAGTCACTTTTGAAAATCGTGGCCAGTCCTTCTAGCTCTGCATGATCGTTCCATTACCTCCCAGTAGCTGCACCAAAGCATAGTACAAACACTCCATTTGTACCAATTCACTCTAATTTCTTTGAACAGGAATGCCAAAACCATCTTGCAGGGAGTGAGGCTCAATACATTTCAAAAAATTTTTTTTTAAAAAGAATGAGATGGTGGAGAAGAATGCTAAGAAAAATAATCCCCATGAAATAACATGCTGTCTGGGGTAAATTGTTGTTACTGGTATTGTGGTGGTACCAGGTGGCTCTGACTGGGATATAGGCTCTGCTGTACTGGTTGCTGTACAATGCACAGTCAGATGTTTCCTGTGTCTTACAGCCTAAATAGACACAGCAAGCAAAGGATGGGAGGGGAAATAAGTACGGATTGTGTTTAGTTCTGTTTGCTGGCCTCATGCATTGTGGTATCCTCCAGAAGTCCATGAAGTGACATGATTACATTGTTGTTCATGTCTTTCTTTCAACAAGAAAATGAGGTGATGTCTGGTTTAGCTTTTTAAACTATGTATTCGACTGTTGCGGGTGTGTGTGTGTGGGGTCTGCATTGGGCATGGAGAGAGGTGAGGCGGGGGGCCGTCTCTGGCCCCAAAGAGAGCTCCGCCTTCTGCAAAAAGGAGCAAAGTTGTTGGCCAGGGTCCAGACAAGCCAACGTCTGGAGCAGTGATAGGCAACCTGGGCTAGTAAGTGGGGCACATGCTTGGGTGCTTAACACAATTTTTGGAGTGTGGAAAATGGAAACGTGTGTAAGTCACTGCTCAGGGCAGAGCTGGGGATAAAGGGTTAAGTATGCAGGCTGAAGGCCCACTGATTGGGGTGGGGGGAGGCAAAGAGGGCAGTTACCTCTGGGCCTGGTGATTCAAAGGGGCACAGGGCTCCCGGCTGCTGCAGCTGCCTTAAGGGCTGCCTGCCCCTGTCCTTACCCCTTCTGCCTGAAGCCCTGCCCCTTGTGGGAGGCACCAAACTGGCCCCCCACATGTTGCCCTGGGGCCCACAGTGGCTGCCGGCCCCTCTGGCCGGCTACGAGAGGAAGAGAGGATTACCTTAGTCCTCACAGCAGCAGCTTGGGGCCAGGTGAGAAGCACCTCTCCGTGGCTGCTGCAGCTCCAGTGAGCACAGCCAGGGATGGGGTATATGTACCTCAGCTGGGGCAGGTCCAGGTTTGTCTGCCCCCCGCATCTCCCAGCCAGAGTGAGGAATGCAGCAAACGGTGCACTTTCCCCTCACGCCCTGACAAAGCCAGCAATGTCCTTATATGAATCAGGGAGACTAGGGGGCAGTTTCCACCTCCCCCCACACTCACCCTAAAGGGTGCCTGGGGGGTGGGAGGCTCGGGGCTGGGTCGATACTGGATGGGGGGTGGGGTGCACCCTCAGCTACCCGCTTTCACCTGCCTGGTGATTCTCTTTCTTTTTTTCCATATGGTTTTATGACCCACTCCAGGCACATCCCATTGTCCTGGCACAACGAAACCCTGACCTTGCTTTAAGCTCTGATAAGAGGAAGCTGTGTACCGAATTTAGTGGTTCTAACTCTGACCGTTTAGAAGTTCTTGGACAGACAAACGCAAATCTAGAGCAGATAAGGACTTCAGGCTATTGTTTAGAGTAACAATAGCAAATTTCAGTCTGCTGGGCAGTTTTATATATAAAATGCCCAAGGTAAGACTCCAATAAAGCCTTTTTATAAACCATAATTGAATTGAAACCCTTTAAGGAACAAAATTAGAACAGCAAGGTATCTGAATATGCATATAACAATCACTGTATGCATCTGGGTAGGAGCTGCTCCTTCACGTCACATGCTTGTGTCATTGACATGGAATCTAATGAATCCTATTCCTTCCCAACAATTTCTCAGATTCCTACACCTCCCGAGGGATTGTCGCTATATTACTTCAAGTTTGCTGTGTCTTGATCTGTACATAGTGCTTGCAAATTCATGTTAGGCAAAGCTGGAGTTTCTATCTATCTGGTAGAGGCTTTTCAAAGGTGCTGCAAGAGTCTCTGAAGGAAGCCATCGCCCAGCTAGAAGAGACCCCACTAGACAATATTATAAATGAGCAGCAACCCATCAGTCTCTCAAAGACAAGAATAATGGCCAGAAACCTGTTCAGCTTTTTGCAATACACCAGCCGAACTGAACCAGTCGTCGGATCAGAACTGAGCTGAATAATACATAGCTCGACTTGTCTCTAATTCTCATAGATCAAGGAGAGTTTCTTGGTCTGAATCCTATCTTTCCTCTTTCCCCCTCCCCCCCGCCCACCTGTTTGCAGATTTGTAGGGCCAGGGGGGAAGCTCGTTTGGTTCAGGTTTTGCTTTGCTCTTTTGGAAGGGCAAGGGGTTGGTTGCTAGAAATGTATTTGTTACATTGGTGAAGTGAATTCATCTTCTGGCTGGCACCTGGCTTTCTCTAATCACTCACGTGGAGTAGATGAATGCCCCCGTGGCTGTCAAAGTAGTTCCTTCCAACAGTCTCTGTGTGTCACAGATAGGCACAACGAGGCCCTACAAGCCGCAAAAAGGAAGTTCACTAGCCTGAAGTTTGATATCCGGATCTGATACCGCCCTTTGGTTGCATCAGGCTACCACAACGAGATAACAACGCCAGCAGCCCCTGTGAGCGCGGCTAGACTTAATGAGTGGGCTTGGGCGTGCTTGCTCTGAGTGGGCGGTTCACACGTAGGCTTTCCGATCAGGTGCTGTAGGTGACATGTGGAAAGGAAACCTGACCGGTTCCTTGTACTGTTGGAGGGACTAGATTCTGCTCTCCTGTAACGGAGTCAGCTTTCTTCCACAAGCAGTCGTAGGGGGCCCGGTTTGGCCAGAGGTTGCACCCACGTCTGGTGCAGAGCGCAGCTCCTGCTCTGTGACTACGCCTTTCTCTAGGGTGGCCACTCACAAAACCGAGCACCTTTGCCCCTCCCCTGTGCTCACTCCATCCCCCCTACCTCTGTTGCGTACGTGTCCCATTGTCACTGGGCTGGCTCAGGGGGTTGGCGAGGGCTCCAGATGGGGGGAAGGGGGGAAAGTGTAGTTCTGGTGTGGGGCAGGAGGCTCTGGGTTGGGGCACTAGGTTGGGATGTAAGAGGCAGTGAAGTCTCCAGCTGGGGATGCAGGGATTTGGGGTGTAGGAGGGTGCTCCAGGCTGGGATAGAAGGGTTCAGGAGGTAAGAGGGGGATTAGGGTGGGGGGAGAGGGCTGGGGTATTTGGAGACGTCAGAGGTCCAGGTGTTTACCTTAAACAGCTCTGGGAAGCAGTGACACATCCCTCCTCGTGGCCAGGTGGCTCTGGCCACTACCTTGTCCGCAGGCGCCACCCTGCATAGCTCCCATTGGCCACAGTTTCCAGCCAACCGTCAAGCAGTGTGCGGCACCGCCAAGAGAGCGATGCGACCAAGCTGAGAGACCCCATCCAGAATCAGGAGTCCCAGCCTATGGATTTGGGAGGCTCTGGCTCCAATATGAGTGGGCCTGGATGCTAAATGGGTGGGCCATGGTCCCCTCTGGCCCACTCAGAACTACACCCCTGGGAGGAAGGCAAGGGGTTGCTGGAGCTCTGTCTACCTCCCTACTCTCTAGTCAGGCACAATGAGGAGGGTGAGCAACACCCTTTAGAAAGGCTGAGGGCCTGTAACAGGGCAGCTGCCCTGTACTGGCCCCTTAAGAGCCAAACCCCAGCCTGGAGCAGGCCCGGGGAGTTCAGCCCAGCTGGGCGGCATTGGCCAATTAAGGCCCAGCTGGGGGCTATAAAAGGGCAGAGCTGCTTCAGCCAAGGCAGTGTGAGCCTGGCTGCTGAGGGAGCAGGACGCTCTCTGGAGCTAGGGCAGGGCTAGAGAGTCAGGCTGGGCCAGGACGCTTGGACAGCCAATCGGCCAGCCTGCTAGGCCTGCGGCAAGAGTGTGAGCCTGGCTGCCGAGGGAGCAGGACGCTCTCTGGAGCTAGGGCAGGGCTAGAGAGTTAGGCTGGGCCAGGGCGCTCGGACAGCCAGCCGGCCAGCCTGCTAGGCCTGCAGACAGGCCTGCTGGAAAGACACCAAACCCCCGGAAGGGGGGCTCAGAGCGAGTGACTTGGGCACTGCCGGAGGGCAGTGTGGCGAAGAGAGCAACGCGACTAGAAGATTCCAGAGGGGAAACGCCACGTGAGCGGAGGCCTGTGCGGGCGGAATGGACTGATTCCGGGGACAGATGACGGACCCCCGCTACGGTGGTGAGTGACCCCCTCACAGGGCCTTATTCATTCCCAGGAGCAAGAAGGGCACAGGGGGACGTGTCATGATGGTCAGTGAACTTCAGTGGTTTCCCGGGGCTGTCCTTCTGGGAGAGGGGAAGGGAACACCTATGTACCACTGCTTACGGGTGATGGAGTCTGAAGGCGCCACCCCCCACGGCTCCCATTGGCCACAGTTTCCAGCCAATGGGAGCTGCAGAGCCAGCATTTGGGGTGAGGCAGCATACAGAGCCTGGGCATGTAGGAGTTGGAGGGAGGGGCTAGCCAGTTAGCCTGAATGGGTCTAGCTGTGGAATAAAGTAGGGATGTTAAGCGTTAACTGGTAAAATGCTGAGCTTCACCCTTAATGGGTGAGGCTTACCAGTGTCAGTTACCTGGTGGGAGCTAGAGTAGGCTCCTGCTCATCAGTCAGGCTGGAGCAGCCTTCCTACCCCATTCAGTCGGTTAACTGGTTAAACGTGAAGTTTAACCGGTTAACTAATTAAACAGGGTTTTACATCCCTAGAATAAAGTGCTACGGTGCAAGACTGATGGTGAGGGAAGCTAGCACTTAGACAGGTATCTGGCAGTTGAGTTTAGCTTCCTATGTGCAAAGTGAACATTGAAAACAGTTTGTTTAGAACCCCCCCCCCCCGGTTCTATCTCAATTTCCCCCAGGAGTGTGAATGAGGATGGGTGCATGTGTGTGCAACACTCCGAGAAAGAGCTAGCATTCTGTACTTCCCAGCAGGAGGTCTAATCTGATTATGTAGAATAGGTGCTGGAAAATCAGCACATTAATTGAGAGCAGCAAATCCGTGAGATGCAAAGTTCATGATGGTAAATTCTGCTCTTTATTTTTTTGTTCTTGTTCAGTCCCAGAACAGGATCCTGCAACCGTTTTATGGGCGGGAATTTCAGTTCCTGACCTCATCACAGTAATGTAAACTTATAGTAACTCTGACTTCATAAGAGTTGTACTGATGCATGTGAGAGGAGAACTCTTCTGATAGCAGCACTCTTGGAAAACAATGAGATCTAACCATTCACGGAAGAAATTGGCCTGCTGAAATTAGGGATTTCAAAAGCTTAGAGGTTAATGGTATAAACCAGTGTTTCTTAAACTGTGTTCCGCAGCACACCGGCAGTCTGAGGTGTGCCACGGAGAATAACAGAGTTCAAAATGGCTGCCTTTCAAAGGGCAGGAGACCTTTTTTTTTTTTTCTTTTTGGCTCAATAACTTCCCCCCCGCCCCCGAACCTTTTTGCTTAACAAAAAATCCTTGGTGTTCCTCATTAAAAAACAATTGTTTGGTGTTCGTTGGTTGTAAAGAGTTTAAGAAACACTGCTATAGACAGCACGCATTTCCGCCTGCCCCCTGCCAGTAATTTTTTTAGCAGGCTGGCCAGTAGCCCAGCTCAGTCCTGGCTTCCACCAGGTCTACAACCTACCCTTGCTATGTTCCCTCCCCCCAGACAGGGGCTGTTGCCACCCTGCAGTGCTGTTTCTGTATGAGAGGCAGCAACACAGGGCAACAGTCAGCCGATCCACCGGGGAGCTGATTTTTAAACCGGCTCCCCTTGAAGACCAGCTCCCACCTGGCACCCCACGCTGCTGCCTCTGATGCAGAGGCAGCAGCGCAGAGTGGCAGGGGGCTCTTTGGGAGTGAAGCCAGAGTGCAACTGGCTGCTGGCCCTGCCCCCGGGGGCTATAAAATAGTCAAGTAGCTGATAAGAATTCATGAGGTTAATGGACTATTCAGTTAACCGATATTTAACATCCCTGGCTGAAATAGGGCTAATACAAATTACTTTCATATAGAATCATAAGAACCATAGGACTTGAAGAGACCCACACAAGTCATTAAGTCCAGTTCCTTGCACTCATGGCAGGAACAAGCATCATCTAGACCATCCCTAACAGGTGGTGGTCTAACTTGCTCTTAAAAATCTTCTGTGATGGAGATATCAACCGCCCCCCCCCCCCCCCCCCGGCGACTAATTCCAGTGCTTTAATCACCCTGACAATTGGGAAGTTTTCCCTAGTGTTCAACCTAAACTTGCTTTGCTGTAGTGTAAGCCCATTGCTGCTTGTTCTATCTTCAGAAGTTAAGGAGAATAATTTTACCCCTCCTTCTTTTAGCAACATTTGGATACTGGAAAATTGCTATCATGTCCCCTCTCTGTCTTCTCTTTTCTAGACTAAGCAAACCAAATTCTCTCAGTCTTTCCACATACCTCATGTTTTCTAGACCTTTTATCATTTTTGTTGCTCTTCTCTGGACCGTCTCAGTTTTTAACACATCTTTCCTGAGATGTGGAACCCAGAACTGGGCACAGAACTCTAATTGGGGCCTAATCAGTGCAGAGTCGATCAGAAGAATGACTTCTCATGTCGTGCACACAACACTCCTGCTAATACATCCCACAGTGATTTTTCCTTTTTTGCAACAGTGTCTCATTGTTGACTCATATTTAGCTTGTGGTCTGCTATGACCCTCCAGATCACTTTCGGCAGGACTCCTTCCTAGACAGTCACTTCCCATTCTGCATGTGTGAAACTGATTGCTTCTTCCTATGTGCAGTACTTTGTTTTTGACCTTATTGAATTTCATCCTCCTGACCACAGATCATTTCTGCAGTTTGTCCAGATCATCTTGAATTACAATCCCATCCCCTGAAGAACTTGCAGTCCCTCCCAACTTGGTATCCTCTGCTAACTTTAGTAGTGTTCTCTGGCACTATCTATATAATTGATGAAAATATTGAACTGAACTGAACCCAGAAGTAGTCCCCATGGAACCCCACTTATTATGCCCTTCTGGCATGATGGTGAACCATTAACTACTCTCTGGGAAGGGTTATCCTACTAGTTATGCACACGCCTTATAATCGCTCCATCTAGGTTGTATTTTCCTAGTTTGTTAATCATGCAAGACTGTATCAATAGCCTTATTAAAATTTAGATATACCATATCTACCACTTCCCCCTCTATCCAGAAGGCTTGTTACCCTGTTAAAGAAAGCTATCAGGTTGATTTGACCTGATTTGTTCTTGACAGATCCATTCTGACTGTTACCTATCACCCTTATCTTCTAGCTGTTTTCAAATGGATTCCTTAATTATTTGCGCCGTTATCTTTTCTGGTATAGGAGTTAATCTGACTGGTCTGTAATTCCCTGGGTGGTTTTTATTTTCCTCTTTACAGATGGGCACTATATTTGCCCTTTTCCAGTCTTCTGGAATCTCTCCTGTCCTCTGTGACTCTTCATAGATAACATCTAATGGCTTCAATATCTCCTCAGTCAGCTCCCTGAGTATTTTAAGGTGCATTTAATTTGCCCCAGAGGAGCAGGAGTCTTTATTGCTATCCAGAGATCTAACTGTGGAGGTAAACATTGGGTCTCTGGAACAGAAACTCCTTCAGCTGTAACTTGCTGAGCACTGGATCACATCTACATCTTTCCCCACAATCATAGGGGAAGTGTGGGTTTGGATCCAAATCCAGATCCTAACTGCATGGTTTGGGTAAATCTATATGCCTTACACTTAGCACTTGCTTGATGATGCTTCTGGCTAGCTTTTGTTGTGGTGCAAACCTGCCACTAGACAGATATTAACTGAGTATTTGTCTCAAAATAAATGTTTATCAGCTATCAAAAAGCTAGATACATGGACTCAGTGACTAATTAGTTCACGAATCGGTAAAGCTAGAAGTAATTCAGCAGAATTCATACAGTCAGCAAGGATGAGGGTAGTCCTTTCATGAGAACATTCCCCGCATTTTGATCATTAGCAATTCACAGTTTAGTCCATCCGTCTTGTTTATGTACCCTCAGGGGAAAGTATTCACTGCCTCCCAGGCATTTCGGCAAGTCTGAAATTCAAACGTATTTTTGGGCCTGTCAATAAAATATCAGATAGGCACATTTTGATGTGAGCATTGACATACATAACACTGCTGGTGACTTTTGTAATGAATGACAGAAGGAAAACAAATCTTTATCCCCTCTGCCTGCTAGACCGCTTGTAACATCTCAACACCAGCTTGATCGGCCTGCCTCCTCCTTGGAGGACATCAGGGGCTGCATTGAATATAGAGGTCATTTTAAAAAAAAAAACGGTGAGAGTACAACACGCTAATCATTCCCAGCAGCGGTCCAAAGGCAAGCCAAAGCCATCTCCACCTTTCTGCGTCTTGGCAGATTTTATTTACGCTCACTTGGGTATGAGATACAGCTTAAAATAATCAAGTCTCTATTTATTTTGGCTTTCCTTGGATCTCTTTCTCACATAAAGACTGGATGGATTTCTTATGCAGGAAAAGATAGTTTTAACAGATGCCTGCTCCCATGTCGGTATAAAGGTCGAAGTGACTTGGTCACTCTCTAGAAAGACTATCCTACCAGTGTAATACCAGGAACAGAGGGTTTCAGAGCTTCATGGTCAGCCTTTTTTTTTTTTAAAAAGTATTAATTACTACATGTTGGTAGAATTCCACTTCTCAACCTGACAAGGCCCAAATGTGGGAGGCAAGGTGGAATTTAGGATATATTACCATGCATCCAAACTCACGTTGATTTAGATCACTGCTATAGTTATTTCGGCTAAGTTGCAACATGCGTTGTACAAACGCACCCCGGTTCATACTCAAGAGTCTGGCCCATGCTGCTGCAGTTTCATGGCCATTTGTTAGGCCTTGTCTACGTTAAAAGGAAGATCGCCGCTGCTGCGATCAATCTAGTCTAGTTGAGTTAAGACTTGCTACTTCGAATTCGGGGTATGTCTGCCGGTGGCCCATACTCCTCCTTTTGCAAGGAGAAAGGGAAGTCGATGGGATTGTTTGCTGCGGGGCTGCTGTGAAACTCTGCTTAAAGTAAGCTGACTCCAGTTATGTATTCTATGTAGCTGGAGTTGCATACCTTAAGCCAAGCTGCTGGGTCTAGTGTAGACCTGGCCATAATCAAGCTACCTGGATTAATCCACATGTGATGAACTCACACTTCTGATTACAGCATAGACCTACCCTAAGATCCAAAATTATACATCCAAAAAACTGGGTTCCTTTCCTTACTGTAAATGATTTCTCAGTTTCAGTAATAGAGATGTAGCCGTGTTAGTGTGGTGTAGCTGAAACAAAAAACAGGACTATGTAGCACTTGAAAGACTAACAAGATGGTTTATTAGGTGATGAGCTTTCATGGGCCAGACCCACTTCCTCAGATCAAATTATGGAAGAAAATCGGCACAACCATATATACCAAAGTGATACAATTAAAAAAAAAATGAACGCATGTGAAATTGACAAATAAAATTTTAGAACAGAGTGGGAGTGAGGGGGGGAAGGTAGTGTCTGTGAGGTAATGACATTAGGGGTGATAACTGGGGAAGCTGTCTTTGTAATGGGTGAGATAATTAGAGTCTTTGTTTAGACCCATACATAAAGTGTCAAATTTAAGCATGAATGACAATTCTGAAGCTTCTCGTTGAAGTCTGGAGTTAAAGTTATAACTTCTCAGACACTTCTCCAAAGAATCAATGCACACAAAACAGACATAAGACTCTCTCTCAGAGAGAAAGCTGTTGCTTGCCATTTCTGCCAGACTGACCATTCCCTCAATGACCTTAAAACATGCATATTGCTTCAGAGAGACTTTAACTCCAGACTTCAACGAGAAGCTTCTGAATTGTCATTCATGCTTAAATTTGACACTTTATGTATGGGTCTAAACAAAGACACTAAGATGGGGATGAAGGAAAAACTGTTGGGATCAGGAGAGAGTGAGAAACTGAATGCTGCACAGTCAACCTGTGGAACTCCTTGCCGGAGGATGTTGTGAAGAGCAGGATTTTAGCAGGGTTTGAAAAAGAACTAGATGATTTCATGGAGGATCGGTCCATTAGTAACTGTTAGGCAGGATGGATAGGAATGGTGTCAGAAGCTGGGAATGGGTGATGGGGAGGGATCACTTGATGATACCTGCTCTGTTCATTCTTTCTGCGACACCTGGCATTGGCCACTGTTGGCAGACAGGACACTGGGTTAGATGGTCTTTTGGTCTGACCCAGTATAGCCGTTCTGATGTCCTTATGAGAAACTGGAGGAAGATGATAGCTTACAAATGTCCCTACATGCAAGGCTGGTATTCAGTAGCAGCTTCTGGCTCCCTTCATTAACCTTCTGAATAGTTCAGGAAACTTTAAGGAAAAGAGGATTAAGGAGGGGAATAGTCTGAGGGGGGGGGGGGGCGGGGGAGGAGAGAAATGGCATTCATTTTCTCTTCTCTTCTCTTCTCTTCTCTTCTCTTCGCCTTTCTACCAGGAACTGCTTTTCCACAATGTGACATAAATCACATCAGAACAGATTATTAAAGTTTCCTTTGTAAAATGAACTACAAATGAATGAGACCCACACTGACAGCCATAGCCCCTTCTGTCAGCTGCTGTTTACTGCACATCTCAGCTAGCTGAAGACAGTTGGTTTTCAGAATTGTCCCTCTTGAGTGCACAAGAGCCATCCACCGAGGACTGATTTAAGGATATTTTGTTGGGGCTGACCACTGCATTTTTCTATTCTTTCTTTTCAGCCAATGGGCTGAAGTCTGAAGTCTCTCTCCCTTCCTCTCTCATTCACATTGGATATGGATTCAGCTTCATTGAAGCCTATGGAAGACTGGGACATGTCATCTGACTTCAAGTCCAACCTCTGCCACTGACTTCCTGTGTGGTCATCAGCAAGTCACTGTCTTTCTATGCTTCAGAGATACCAGTAAATCTCTTCTGTCTTGTCTACTTATATACAGTATAAGCTATTCAGCTCAGGGACTTTCTTTTACTATGTATCCATGCAATATCTTGCACAAGGGGTCCCAGACCTTCACTGGGTTTCTAAAATCTACTGTAATACAATTAGCTCTTATGTGAAATAAATGGGAAGAGGGAAAAGGGTGAGGTGGAGGACAAACTATGGCACCCTATGAAGATGGGGATGAAGAGACACTGTTGAGAACAGGAGAGAATGAGAAACTGAATTGACGCCATCAACCTGTGGAACTCCTTGACAGAGGACATTGTGAAGACTAGTGCTTTATCAGAAATCCAAGCTGAATTTCTCCCTATGATTCTTATCTATTCTTTAAGGTAAACAGAATCTTCCAGTTTAATTAATTAATTTTATTACTTGGATTGGTGTAATGAAAAAGTGATTGTTTTAAAGCTATGAAGAGATCTATGTTCAGATGGAATGTATAGATTGGTCCAAAATCTCTTCTGACTTGCCACACTGTTTTACACTATGACCTCCGTCTTATCTGTCCAGTCCTGGTGCTCTTCATTTTGCAAAACCATGTTATGTGTAATAGTGTTTTATGGAAATCCAGAGGATTTAGTGGGATGCTGCAAGTAATAGATTCTAGTTCCCTACAGTCAACACTTTACTTTCTATCCACCCACCCACATTAGATACAAACCACATAATATCAACATAAGACAACTTAACCCAATGCTACAGTATCACCTATTGGTGGAGATGCTTTGAGCACTGCTCATTGCTTAAAATAGCCCAGGAAGTCACGCAGTACAAGCGGAACATCTTGCTCTCATATAATCTGGCATATTGTTTTTTGCCATTTTAAGATTAAAACCCATATGGAACTTGCTTTAATATGTCACTTTTATTTTCTAACTTGTCAAATCGCAGCCCCATTCTCTCACAAATAATGTGACATCCCAGCTATGGGGAGGGAACGGATTGGTTTGAATTAGCTGTTGACCGTATAATGATTCTGAGCTTAAGCAATGTTTCCAGCAAATGTCTTTGCTACAGTAGACATCTGTGTGAAGCCCTGCAGCAATTCTTGGCTATTTTTTTTTTACTTGTATCATTTCAGTATCAAAGCTGAAATGATTAATATTCACAGAAAAAAATCGGTTCTCCCACAGCTATTCCTCCTTTCTGTTTCTATTTAGTCCTGTTCAAACTAGTTCTGGAAAGGGAGGAAGTGTATCTGTGACAGTACTACAAATACATCCATGCTTAGGCATGGAAACAGGAATCTAGGCATGTTTACAGTTCCATTCCAGCCTCTTCTGATGCAGAAATACTGATCTGAAACCATTAAGAGAGAGGGTAAGTTTAGAAGATAGGATACACAAAGAACAAGTTAAAAATCACTTAGGAAAGTTAGATGTCAGCAAGTCACCAGGTCCTGATGAAATGCATCCCAGGATACTCAAGGAGCTGATAGAGGAGGTATCTGAGCCTTTAGCTATCATCTTTGAAAAATCATGGAAGACAGGGGAGATTCCAGAAGACTGGAAAAGGGCAAATATTGTGCCCATCTATAAAAAGGGGAATAAGAACAACCCAGGAAACTACAGACCGGTCAGTTTAACGTCTGTCCCAGGGAAGATAATTGAGCAGGTAATTAAGGAAATCATATGCAAACACTTGGAAGGTAATAAAGTGATAGGGAATAGCCAGCATGGATTTGTGAAGAACAAGTCATGCCAAACTAATCTGATAGCTTTCTTTGATAGGATAACGAGCCTTGTGGATAAGGGAGAAGCGGTGGATGTCATATACCTAGACTTTAGTAAGGCATTTGATACGGTCTCGCATGATATTCTTATTGATAAACTAGGCAAATATAACTTAGATAGGGCCACGATAAGGTGGTGCATAATTGGCTGGATAACCGTAGTCAGAGAGTTGTTGTTAACGGTTCTAAATCCTGCTGGAAAGGGATAACAAGTGGAGTTCCGCAAGGGTCTGTTTTGGGACCCGTACTGTTCAATATCTTCCTCAATGATGTAGATATTGGGATAGAGAGTACGCTTATTAAGTTTGCAGATGATACCAAACTGGGTGGGGTTGCAACTTCTTTGGAGGATAGGGACATAATTCAAAATGACCTTAGCAAGTTAGAGAAATGGTCAGAGGTAAACAGGATGAGGTTTAATAAAGAGAAATGCAAAGTGCTCCACTTAGGAAGGAACAATCAGTTCCATACATACAAGATGGGAAGCGACTGTCTAGGAAGGAGCATGGCGGAAAGGGATCTAGGGGTCATAGTGGACCACAAGTTGAATATGAGTCAACAGTGTGATGCTGCTGCAAAAAAAGCAAATATGATTCTAGGTTGTATCAACAGGTGTGTTGTAAGCAAAACTCGTGAAGTCATTCTGCCGCTCTACTCTGCACTAGTTAGGCCTCAGCTGGAGTACTGTGTCCAGTTCTGGGCGCCACATTTCAAGAAAGATGTGGAGAAATTGGAAAGAGTACAGAGAAGAGCGACAAGAATGATTAAAGGTCTAGAGAACATGACCTATGAAGCCAGGCTTCATGAACTGGGCTTGTTTAGTTTGGAAAAAAGAAGATTAAGGGGGGACATGATAGCGGTTTTCAAATATCTAAAAGGATGTCACAAGGAGGAAGGAGAAAATTTGTTCCTCTTGGTTTCTGAGGACAGGACAAGGAGTAATGGGCTTAAAGTGCAGCAGGGGAGGTTTAGATTGGACATTAGGAAAAAATTCCTAACTGTCAGGGTGGTCAAATATTGGAATAAATTGCCAAGCCAGGTGGTGGAATCTCCCTCTCTGGAGATATTTAAGAACAGGTTGGATAGACATCTGTCAGGGATGGTGTAGGTGGAGCTTGGTCCTGCCTTGAGGGCGGGGGGCTGGACTCGATGACCTCTTGAGGTCCCTTCCAGTCCTATGATTCTATGATTCTAAGTCCTGAATCTCCTTTTATAAAAAAGGGTGCGTCTGCACAGCCA
This sequence comes from Pelodiscus sinensis, assembly GCF_052426305.1. Classification (NCBI taxonomy): domain Eukaryota; kingdom Metazoa; phylum Chordata; order Testudines; family Trionychidae; genus Pelodiscus; species Pelodiscus sinensis. The sequence continues at coordinate 6,390,264 of NC_143057.1, forward strand.
CGTTATTTCAGAAACCTGCACTCTTTGTTTTCATTGGCTCGCCTGACTTCCTGCCAGTACTTCCTGCTTCCATAGAATCATAGAGCTGGAAGAGACCTCAGGAGGTCATCGAGTCCAGCTCCCTGCCCAAAGCAGGACCAATCCCAACTCAATCAACCCAATCAGGGCTTTGTCAAGCCAAGACTTGGAAACGTCTAAGGATGGAGATTCCGCCCCCTCCCTAGGAAACCCATCCCAGTGCTTCATCACCCTCCTAGGGAAATAGTTGTACCTAATATCCAACCTAGACCTCCCCCACTGTAACTTGAGACCATTGCTCCTTGTTCTGCCATCTGTCACCACTGAGAACAGCCTCTCTCCTTCCTCCTTGGAACCTCCCTTCAGGAAGTTGAAGGCTGCTATCAAATCCCCCCTCACTCTTCTCTTCTGCAGACTAAAACCCAAATCCCTCAGTCTCTCCTCGTAGGTCATGTGCTCCGGCCCCCTCATCATTCTGGTTGCCCTCCGCTGGACCCTCTCCAATGGGTCCACATCCTTTCTGCAAAGAGGGGCCATATCCCTTCTCCAGATGTGGCCTCACCAGTGCTGAATAAGGGGGAATAATCACTTCTCTGGATCTACTGGCAATGCTCCTCCTAATGCCATTTGCCTTCTTGGCTACAAGGGCACCCTGTCGACTCATATCCAGCTTTTCATCCACTGTAATCACCAGGCTAGTCAGTCAATTCCCCAGCCTGTAACAATGCCTGGGATTCTTCTGTCCCAAGTAGAGGACTCTGCACTTGTTCTTGTTGAGTCTCATGAGATTTCTTTTGGCCCAGTCCTCTAATCTGTCCAGGTCACTCTGGACCCTACCTCTGCCCTCCAGCATATCTACCTCTTCCCCTTGGCGTTCCTGGAGGCTCTCTAGGACCCACTGTCGGTGAGTTTTAACCCTTTCTGGCAATTTAGTTAACTGAGTGGCTGGGATGTCCAGAAGCAGATACTCCTCCCATTCATCACTGAGCGAAAGGAGAAAACAAGTCCCTTACTGTTGTCTATGGGAGGCCAGATCCTGGAGACTTCCAGGAGGGGGTGAAGAGGTCATGCCTAGGAGCTTTCTGCTCCTCTGAACTGGCCCTTTGTAGATACACACTTTGCTGTCGTCCCATGGAACTACCTTTTGGGGAGAGGGGCACACGGAGGTGAGAGACCACTTTGAAAGGTTCCCAGCATGGGTGATTGCGTGTGTCTAGGCGTGCCTGGGGCAGTATCATTCCACCACCCCGTGGCTATCCCAGGGAAGGGGTGATCCACCATTCCAACAGGCCATTTGTATACAAGCACCCATCTCTGCCCAGTGCTGCCCTCTCAGCTGCTGGAAACACTCCAGCTATAGGGCACTGGGGAAGAAAAAGTCTCCTCTCCCCTGCAATCACGCCTCTGGAGCAGGGCTAGGGAGCCACCCCGATGTTTTGGATTTGGCGGTGGCCAGTTGGGACGGTCAGCTTGGGCTGCAAACATCAGGCTGGCTCTACACCCACTTTATGGGTGAGTCTGAATTTGACCTTAAGTTATTGCATTGAGATTCGTAGTAATAAAGTACCAACCTGATGAGGATGCTGTTAATGTGGTCCAGCAGCAACTAAAGAGGGTCAGGAAAATGCTGACCCTCACCACTTAGCCAGCCAATATAAGAAGAACATAAGAAAAGCCGTACTGGGGTCAGAGCAAAGGTCCATCCAGCCAAGTGTCCTTTCTTCCACCATTGGCCAATGCCAGGTGCCCCAGAGGGAATGAACAGAACAGGGGATCATCAAGTGATCCAAATCCTGTCACCCATTCCCAGCTTCTGACAAACAGAGGCTGGGGACACCATCCCTGCCCATTCCTGGCTAATAGCCATTGATGGATCCACCCTCCATGAAGGTAGCTCTTTACCATGGCAAATAATTCAGGGAAACATAAAACCATCAACCTGGGCTCAGTACCTGGGGAAGGAAAGCGCACTCTATGGGACAGAACATGCTGGAAGAAATCATGGAAGGACGGAGGAGACAATGCTTGTACCTCCTCAAGAACTTAAATAAGTGACCGAAACTCTTAATATTAGCAGCGAGAACATTATGGCCACAGAGAGAGTGCAATGTCTGATAAGTGCAATGTCTGGATCATGTCAGACTTCAAGAATGTCCTAGAAGGAAAGGCAAAGGTGGCCGAGCAAAAAGCTCTTGCAGCTTGGGAAGCAAAAGAAGAGAGCTGGTTCTGGGGGGCGTTTTAATAATGCGAGCGCGGTGAGTTCTTTAACCGTCCAAAAATGAAGAATAAATAGGGATTTCAGGAAAAGATGCTTTAATTTTTTAGGGCTCTGCTCTTCTCCCAGTGAATAGCATCCTCCATGTGTGTAACCCGACTGACCAACAGTGCTGTATGTGGGGTAAGGATACCAGTTTGGCCTCTATTTATATGAAATGCTGACCTCTTCTCCATTGACTGCTACGGAGTCACGCCAAGGATCCATTTGGCCCGAAAGCGCTACACTAAGTTGCAATGTAAAATATTCAGAACGAGTTAGGGAAACCATCAGATGTTTTGTGAAAGAGCGTATAGGATGGTCCGTGACAAAGGAGAAGTGCGGTTGTGATGGAAATAGCTCCTGTAGTGTTATATGGCCTTTGCCTGTCTGTCAAATCCTTCTGGCATAGCGGTAGGAGATTGCTGCGGTGAAAACACTAACGACCTGCTCCTCGTTTACACTAAAGCCCCTTTATAGCACTTTGGCAATATAAATGTGATTTATGCTCCCATAAAGCCCTCCCCCCCACTACACTGTCAGAACAGGGCAAAGATACCTTTACGTCAATGAAAAAGAGGGCCTGCCCCCTTTTTTGTCCAGTGTGTTCATGGCGTAGAACAAACATTCCTCTAATGGACTTTCTGTGGAAATAATTATCTGTCATAGCTACTTTAAAGTTGCCTTCCTTCATATTTGAAGACACATCTAATGAAAAGAGTGACCTATAAAACATTAATCTCTTACTTTTTTGGCATAAGTACAAAGGAGCAAATTAGTACCTCTCTTAGAAAGACCTCTCTTGAAAATACCTCATAACCATTACTAGCTAATCCCACAGTCTAGATTAATATATTTTAGAGAGGCATCTGACCCAATACAGCCGCTCTCCGAGTTACGAACAAGTTATGGACCAACACTTGGTCCGTAACTCGAAGTGTTCGTAACTTGGATCCCATTGAGTTAACATGGCGACTGCACTGTTTGTAAGCGCGGATCGCCATTCGTAACTTGGATCCACATTTACAACCGCTTTGGTCGTAAGTGCAGATGGTCGTAAGTGGAGGTGGTCATAACTCGGGGAGCGGCTGTACCACTAAAGCTGTTGTCTTACCCATCTACCCTCCTGTATTTCCATTCCTTATTACATTATGGCTACGTCTACGCTGCAGCACTATTTTGGGATACCAGAGGTGTCCCGAAATAGCTATTCTGCATCTTTTGAGCACGCCTGTTATTTCGAAATACAACGGGCTTGCTATTTGGATATCCCTGTAAACCTCATTCCACGAGGCATTGGGGCATTTCGGAATAGTTGTTTATTTCGAAATAAGTGCTGCATAGACAGCACCAAATTTTGAAATAAGCTATTTCAAAATAACATCGAAATAAGATACGCAATTTGCGTAGTTCCAATTGCATATCTTATTTCGACCTCCGGTGCAGTGTAGACGCACCCTGTCAGTCTGTCTGAGTCTGTCTGTTTTACATGCTCTCTCTTTTAATTTAACAGTTTGAGTTTTTTAAGTACAGGAAATAACAGCAAGCTGTGCTCAGACAGTATAGCACTTGCATAGCGGGTTTGCAGAAATAACAGCCAGCAGGCTGATGCTGTTACAGTGTGTGCTCGGAGCTCCATGCGGAATGCTATAATAAAACTAATTACTATGGCACTGATTCCAATGCCATTCCATGTGCAGCGTTCTCTTAGAAGGCAGTGGATTTTAGCACTTGTTGCAGCTGCAGCCTTGGGCCAAAGTATATAGTTATGGAGCATTTGCAGGCAGAGGCACTCGTCAGGCGTGAAACCAAAATTAAAGCTCCTGGTTCTGCCTCGCTCTGAACCTAAATGATTCGTAGAGGTGCATGCAATGCACAAGCAGGGAGTGGTTCCCCCTTAATTCAATTCCTCTTACTGAAGTAGGCGCAGGGTGCAGTCAGAGATGACGCTTTCATTGTGTCAGATGAAGGGAATTCCATCAGGTGTAGTTCTATCACGCTTACCTGCACAGCGTGTGTTCAGTCTATACAGTCTTCCATGTATTAAAGTTGATAGGAAATCACCCAAACTTATGGGTCCTTAATAAGGTGATTTGAGAGGAAGAAGAACACCCCTCCCCCTCCAAAGCACAGCTTTCTCCATATCCTATCTGTATGAATTAGGTAGAATCGCCCCTGTGATTGATTCTCCTAACATCAAGTGGATTGACCGTATTTCCATAAAAGATGCCTTCTCTGTATTCTCCTTAGCTTCCGATCATGTCCTCCACACTCCTGAGTTGCATTGGGATTCCTTGTTTTATTCATGAGGTTCTGAAGCCGAAAAATACCCAGCACACCCCTTTTTTAACTTGTATGCAAACTCCTGAAACCTCCTCACCCCTTCTCCCCCTTCAGGATAATAAATTCTGACCTCAACTTCCTCCTGCTTTCATCACTGTTCACCTCTCTGTTCCACTGCATCTTATCTGTCCGGCACTTCTCCAGCCTTCATCCATGAGGTGCTCCATGTTGTCTTGAGGTCCTCAGGAACCTAGGAATTGCCTGATTGGATCAGAGCTGTGATCCAAACTGACAGTAGCCGTGAAGCAGCTGGAAGACACCCTGCAGTGGAAGCCATGGGGTGGTCTTTTCACTTGCAACGGTTCCTCCTAACCTTCAACAGAGAGAGGCTTTCTCCTCTCCTAAAGCATGAGGGTTTACATCCCTTTCCAAATCTTCTTTGTTTTTAGTATACGCTTGGATCTAGGGATATTTAAGAGTATCTTATCCTTGTTTTGAAACCTGCCAAGTACTTGGCTTCTTGTGGCAATGAGTTCCACAGGCTAATTATGGTGTGTGTGTGTGTGTGTGTGTGTGTGTGTGTGTGTGTAAAAGAAGAAAAGAAAAAAGCATTACCTTGCTTCAGGCTTGAATTCGCCATCATCTTATTACATGAATAAGGAGGCCCATGAATAACTTATGAGAGAGGGTGTCTAGAAGCTCCTGTTCTACCCTCTCTATGCTATTTATTTTGTATTTTCTATACACCTCTATTAATTGCCGCCTCCTCTAAAGTTAACAGGCCCATTCTTTTCAGTCTTTCTGTCTTTCAGGCTTTTCTGCACCCCTCATCATGCTCATCATCTATGCGTGCCAAGGGGTGACTGGAACTGGATGTAGCATTCCTGATTAGGTTGTACCACGGATTTGTATAATGGCAGGAGTAATTAGGGTATGTATACACTTGATTCCTCCTTTGAGGGAGGAATGCAAATGTAGACATCCAAAATTGCAAATGAAGTGGGGATTTAAATATCCCATGCGTGATTTGCATAATTGCGGACTGCCGCTTTTCCGCAATAGCGCTATTTTGGGACATCAAACTCAGTCCCCGTGGGGTTATTTCAAGAGAAAACCCTTCCCTCGAAATAACCCTTAAACCTCATTTTTGAAGAGTAAGGGTTATTTTGAGGGAAGGGTTTCTCTCAAAATAACTCCACAGGGACAGAGTTTGATGTCCCGAAATAGAGATATTGCGGAAAAGCGGCAATCTGCAGTTATGCAAATGAAGCGCGGAATATTTAAATTTGCAATTTTGGATGTCTACATTTGCATTCCTCCCTCGAAGGAGGAATCAAGTGTAGACATACCCTCACACTCGTGTCTGGAAAGGGAGTTGTGAGGCTCAGCACAGTGCATGGCCTGTGCCCTCTGGCATAAAATGAAGATTTCAAGGTTCACTTAAAATATATACAGGACCATGTTGTACAAAGTGCTGAACTACTCCTAGTGCGGGGAAACCCCTAGCTGCATAGAGCTTGCAATCCAACCAGACGAAAGGTAGGAGCAGGGAATTATCTCCTCCTTATATGGGGGAAACTGAGGCCCAGAAGCCCAGATTTATAAAAAGTGAACTGGGAAGCAGAAAAGTGCCTCGTGGAATTTTCAGACTCCTAACTCCTGTCCAGAGAAACCAAGCACAACACTTTCCAAAGCTCTCCATGGAGGTCCATTGACATCCGTGCTTCAGTATGAGCAGAGTGAAGCCAACACTGAGCAGTTTTGAAAATTCTCTTAAGTGACTTGACCAAGGCCATAGAAAAAGCCATTGTGACAGCTCGGAATTGAACCTAAATTCATTTGCACACACCCAGCACCTTAGCCACAGACCTATCTGTCCTATCACTCTTTCATTTTTCATATGTAGTGTCTTTTTTCCTAGGGCAGGCCATTGAAGCTATTTAAAGATCAACAGCAAGAAATCTGCAACCTAATGAAAACATGCCTAAATGTGCTATACTGACCACAGCAATTCAGGAGTTACCAGCGAACATGATGGCCGGCCAGCCTGAGCTGTGGCTAGTCTCCATCTCCAATTACTTATCTACATTTGAGTGCCTTGAAAGAAAATCAGTATGCAGAAGCTTATTGCCTTGACCCGAAGCCTGCAGAGGGGCATCTTATGGCATTAACACATCTTGGGAACACGGCCTTGCTTTGCATCCTTTATAGAGGCTGCATTATTCTGAGCTAATGTGAAACTTAAGCCTTTGACTTTACTCCAGCGAGCCAAACGAAAGCGCTGTAACTGTTTAAATTCCTTCCTCTTTCATCATTCCGCAGTCAATAATATTACAGCCTTCTGTTCCTCCAAAGCTCTCTGCATTTGTAGTTTTCTGGGACAGCATCGCCTTCCTTCCGGTATTCAATTCCTCTGCATTCCACAAGCTTTCAGGAAAGGCTTTCTATACACACACACACACAAAGGAGAAAATACATTTCATAATGCAAACGTGCACTGCTCAGCACTTTATCTTATTTATACACTGCAGCACAGCTTTCTATGACCCAATGATGATCAGTTCCCAGCGCTATCATCATTTTAAAGCTACATCTGAATTGTGCTCCAGCAGATGGTTTGACTGCAGGAGTACCGCGCGCGAGCTATTAAGGGCGAGGGGAGGAGAGGAGAGAGCCAAGGCACACCTTGCTGTTGCCCCAACAAAAGACAGAGCTCCAACTTGCATTGTTTCATTTACAGTTCAATTTCAGCGTGTGTTGTTGAGTAGTGTCAGATTGTTAACCACAAGGGAAATCAAGGTGATTGTTTTTTCTTGTTTTCTGTCCTGTCTCCCCACCTGAGTTTTTCTGCAGAGCCACCAGGCTGATTAATTCTAAGATAGAATACCAAATAAGTAAGTAAGATTTGTTCGCTACGTGCAAGTGTTCTAATAGATTTCAGTATGATCTGAACTTGGGTGGAATACCAACCCATTGATTTGTTATTCAGATGGCTAAGCAGCTGGGATAGTAAGCCGAGTGATTGGACTGTGCCTTCCTTTCTTCATTCAATCTTCTGTTTCTCCTGCCCCTGAAACTGTGAGCCCCTTCTTTTCACAGGTGCTTCAGTGGATGGTGGCCTTTGGACACTTGCTAGTCACTCACCAGGCACATAGTTAAAGCAGTGGCTGACAGCAATATCCTGATGTGATGGGGTGGTCTCCCCAGGGGATTGCGCTGTGTAGGGAAGGATATAATCATTCTGGTGCTAGAAGGTTTTCAAACTAGGGGTGGCGCCCCAGCACTGGGCGGGTGGGATGTTGGGCGCTGGGTCTCGATGCTACATGGTGAGCAGTGAGGGGGCTAAGGCAGATCCCTGCCTGTCCTGGCATCGCAGACTGCGCTGTGCCCCAGAAGTGGCCGGCAACAGGCTTGGCTCCTAGCTGGGGAGGGGAAAAGCACACAGGGCTCTGTGCACTGCCCCTGCCTAGCTCCACACTCCCATCGGCTGGGAACCTGCTGCTGGCTGCTTCTGGGGGCAGCATGGCCTGCGGTGCCAAGGGAGGCATGAAGCTGCCTTAGAACCCCTGTTGCACTGCTGACTGGGAGCCGCTCGAGGTCAGCCTCTCCTGTCCCCCTACCAACGCTGGAGCCCCCTCCTATACCCCAAAGCTCTCATCCTCCGCCCCCCCCCCCGGAACCCACACTCTAGTCACATGATCTTGGGTCGCGGCATCAACAATTTGCTTCAACTGGGTCCCAGCTTTGGCTACAGTCCTGGGCCCCAGCAACACCATCCCTAGTGACCCCATTGAAATAGGGGTCACGACCCCATTTGGAGTCCAGACCCACATTTGAGAACCACTGTTTTAGAGGCCTCATTTGAACCTGGTGATATGTTTTGTTTTCCTCCTTAATAGAGTAGTAGGTGAAGATACCGAAAAGAATTACACAATGAACTTCGTTTAAAAAGTGTGGGACATTTAAATAGACTTTCTAGACAAAATCTAAAATAACTCCCCTAACAATCCATGCACCTAATTTTAGGCACTTACCAATAGGCTGATTATTTTCAAAGATACTTAGAATGTGCAGTTGACATTGGTGCAAAATGAAGGTGTAGGTTTTTATCACCTTTGGAAATAAATCTATCTTGACGCCTTGGTGGTACAGATTGAAACTTTCTAGTCCAGAACTTTCTCGTCCATAAACATCCGTCATCATCCAGAATGATTTTAACTAATCGGATATCCACTTTTCAGGGGTCTGGCCAACTTTTCCACCGTCCCATGAAGTTTATTTACAGCCACCAGTGTTAGCTCTGTGTTCTGTGGTGCTATTTAGCTCTAAATTTACCTTTTTATGTCCTCTAACAGTCCAGTTAACAGTGGAAGTGTTGGTAACGCTGCTAGACAATATTGACCTCCCATGGACCGGAAAATTCTCTGGTTCAGAACCAGTTGGGTTCTGAGGGTGCTGAACTAGGGAGGTTCAACCTGTACTTCAGCACGTGCCTAACTTTAAGCCTTTTAACTTCAGTGGGGCTATTCACATGCTTAAAGTTGAGCCCATTGCTCAAACCATTTGCTGTGTCTGAGACTATTATTCATCCTGAATTTGAGAAGTCATGACCTAATACGTACGTGTGTGTGTGTGTGTGTGTGTGTGTGTGTGTGTGTGTGTGTGTGTGTGTGTGTGTGAAATACAGCAGTCACGTGGTGCTACTTATGCTTCAGTCTTTTAACAATTCTGCAGGTCACCTGCTCCGATTTTACATCATCAAGAAGGTTATTAGCATAGATGGTCTCCTGTCGTTGGGATCATGTTATGTCAAAATGAATAATATGAGGGAGGAATCCTCGTTTAAAAATCAAACCAAAGAATCTTTATAGTAGGACTCTAATTACACTTAGTTCTGATTGAATTCCTTACAAATTCTGCCGACACTCCTTCAAGGAGTCAAATTAGAGCTGTGTTGTGGTAGAGAAAACAATCCAGATTTTTCATGTTCATCTAGTTGGGTGCCAAAAATGGTTAGTGCCAGTGGCCATTCTTGCTATAACACGTTATGGAAAGGAAATAGCCGCAGGGAAAATTGGAGGAATGGGGAACAAGCCAGCTGGTTCATGGGTTAACTGTGAGCTTCCTGCTAGCAAAGAATTTCTTTCTTCTTTCTGTAACGAAGCCCATGGATGATAAAGCTGAAAGTTCTACATCATAAATTCCCATTTGGACATCCAGTTTTGAGAACCTACATCCGGCGTCCTTATCGCTTTGAAGTGAAGTCGCAATCAGTAATGAAATCTGCTTGCTTTTCACACACTGAAATTAGCTTTGATTCTTCGCCTGAAACATATGTTTAAAAGGCAACATGCACATACTGTACACTGACCCTATCAAAGCAATAAATACCGTTGAAGCCACTTTCTGGAGCTGCCTGGAGCACTAGTTTATTTTTAATAAGGTCCCTCTGAAGGAGGAGCAGAGAAATACTTAATGGGAGCTATTTCATTCACTTGACTGGGATGAAGTCCCCATTTTGCCCTGTTATGGAAGAAGGTGAAAACAGACACTGATTTCTGATTGCTGCTGTGAAAGATAATGTTTGGTTTCCTTTTTTACTAAAAGAAACAATATCCTGTTTGGATGAGAAGAATATTTCCTTAATGCTTATTATGACACAAGACCTGTAGTCGGTGAAGAGGTGTAGCTGCGAGCAGAATTCAGCCCATTATATTGTGAATCTCTGCTGTAATGCACCATTAACTTTTATTTTTCAGTATTACAGGTTCACCTGGGGGACCTCCCTCAAGATTGGAGTGCCATTGTGCCAAACACTGTACAAACACAATATGTGAAGACAGATTTGGAGTAAGACGAAATAAAAATGCCCATTTTGCAGAGAGGGAACTGAGGTACAGGGAGAGATTAAGTGACTTGCCAAAGGTCACTCATGTAGTCAGTAGCAAAGTTTGGGAACTGACTCTGTCCTAATTCAATGTCTTATCCACAAGAACATCTTTCCTCTCTTTCCAATCCCATGAAATTACTAATCCTCACTAATATGGCATGCTGGAATTACCATGCTCCCCAGATAATGCCCATGTGTAGGCACACATTTTTTTTCTCTTTCTCTTTCTCTTTCCACTGGAATTTCAAGTGACAGGAACACCGTTTAGATATTTCAGATGGGAACAATCGGTGTGCTGGAAAAGGGAACACATTTTTCGTCATTCCTGGTGACAATTAGAATGACAACAAGGTTAGACTCTTCCATCACTGTTCTTTAACGCTGTCAGCGCCAGCTTTGCCAGAATTATCCTGTCTGATGCATGAATAGGCTTATTCATTCCTCATGTTGTTTGAGCTAGGAATCCAAGATCTTTCAGATGGCAAATATGTTGGCTCTGTTCTGTGAGGGAGTGATGTTAAACTGGACTCAAATGTGGCCGCCTAGCCGTGAAAGGTTAATTTAATGTGTGTTGGATGTATTTGTAGAGTACCTCTGCTGTGTTTTTTGCTTCTGAATATCTCTTCATGTCATATAATATGACTTGAAATATATCATCTGCTAGGTTTTGTGTTTGCAGAGGAGAGAGCGAGCGAGCACACCATGCCGGAAAGAGAATATCGTTTTAGGAAAACACTGTGATTCTTTTTTTTTTTTTGCATTTTATGATTGGCAAGACTCGTATACTCAGGTGTTGTGCTGAACACACATTTTTCAGAAGGCAGTGGCTTTACCATAAATGGGTCTCTGGAGAACATAATTTCAGGCAGGGAAATGTATGAGATTCTTCCAAAGAGATTTTGAATAAGCATTCTTTCTACAGGGCATTTCTATAATGTGCTAATTGTTTTATGTACTGCAAAATGTAACGCAGGTTCCTACACCTGCAGGTGGAAGTCCAGCCATATTTGGGGTGAAACACATCAGCCAGTTGACACCAGGAGTTTGATTAGCTCTTAACTTTAAAACACTAGTGTCTTTCCTTGATTGCTTTCCAGGCTATCTCATAAAAACATCAAATACTCCTCTATACACCATCACAGGACCTAATGACATCAACCACATCATCATACGATTGCAAGTCCTCTAATGTGATCTATGCCACCAAGTGCCCGCAATGCCTCTCTGCCATGTATATTGGACAAACCGCACCGTCTCTACGACAAAGGATAAATTGGACACAAATCAGACATCAGGAATGGTAAAACACACAAACCTGTAGGGGAACATTTTAACCTGCCTGGTCACTCAATCATGGATTTAAAAGTAGCCATTCTGCTACAAAGGAATGTCACCAGCCAATTACAGAGAACAAGTGCGGAGTTGACATTCATCTGCAAATTTGACACTGTTTCCCTGGTCTTGAACAAAGACATTAACTGGCTGTTGTATTAGAAAGCCAGTCTTCCCTGCATTTCTCACCTCATTTACATCAAAAGCTAAGTATGGGACACTTCCAGCCCACTTAATTAACCTCATTAGCAGCCCACTGAGTTAACCTCATTAGCACTGGAGCCACTATTGACAGGTACTTCCCCCCCTTCTTTTTCTGTTGTTCCCCTCCAGCTCATCTGATGAAGTGGGTTATGCCCACGAAAGCTCATGATACTATATATATATATATATATATTAGTTTTTTAAGGTGCCACAGGACTTCTAATTGTTTTCAGTTACAGACTAACACAACTACCCCTCTGACACACATGTGGATTCACAGCCTCATAAGGCTGAAGTGAATCTTCCCTTGCTGGTGGTTTTCTGGACAGTGGAAGGGAGGAATAAAATCCCTCCTCAAGGAGAGATGCAGAGACGGCTAGAACTCATTGCATGGGGTTTGTGTCAAACCCAGATTCCAAAACTGAAAGGCAGGTGATGTAACAGCTATGCCTTTGGTGTATAATCCCAAAACACCTCTGTATAAATCGTTTATGATACCCTTTCTCTCACTGAGTAGTGTTTAACTGAGCAAATAGCCCCATTGAAATCAGTGGACCCACACATGAAATAAGGAAGTCACGGCCCAGCTCTTGAATAATGTTGATTCGATACTTACCCATTATTGAAATTTAAATGGTTTTGCATCACGAGTTTTCTCACCAGTACCTATAGGATTAGCTGGGCAGTAAGGTACTACCTACTAAAAACTGAAGTCACAATTTGGTTTTCGGCCAGTGTGGCTTATATGTAATTTCTCACTTCAATATATGTCTTTGCAGAGCTGCTGTTGGTATCATGTTACTATGAAGCAAACACAACAACAACAACAACATGTATTTAGTGATATTTTCTGAGCCAATGGTACTTTCTCCCGAAGATATTCCAATCCTGTAGTTCAGGTGTGTGTGGAAATTTTCAGAGACTGCTGGATGAGCTGTAGTCATAAATCATTCAGGTAGAGTCAAGGGAAGTTTGAGGCATCGCTAGGTAACCATCAATCACAACATTACGCAAGTTGGTGATAGTTTCGCATTTCATTATATAGCCCGTTGAGTGATAATCTGGTTGTTGAGAACTTTAGGGAATTGCAGAGTCATGACAAAGTCTTCACACCCAGTTGTTTAATTTCCATCAACAGCCATCATATTGTGGATGTGTAGTGTTTCACTGGGGGTTGAGGGGTGGGAGCAAAAGGCTGTTGTTCATGAACAGCCTTGATATATTTGTAATGCTGCCAAAGAAATCTGATGCTGTGGAATAATTTTGTGTGCTGTAGAATAATGGGTTCTCCATATAAGTAGTAAAAATATTTTTTTGCGCAAACAATATACTTAAAAAAAATTAACATTGAAATTTTCCATGTTATTTTTACCAACAATTTACTGAAACCATTAAGGAAAAAATTCATTTACTGAAAACTGTTTTCCTACTATGCACTTGGGCTTTGGTAAATTAGAGGTCTTGAAAATGATTTAAATAAAAAATGTTGATAAAGATTCTGGTTACAAATATTGTGGAAAATGCAGCAAAAATATCAAAAATGGGTTTACTTCAAACATGGTGGAATGGAAACCACTTCAGGACTGGGAAGTTCTTCATGGAAATCTTGGCCCCATTTTTCAACCAGTTGTAGACTCCTCTGTGGTTGGCTTACAAAATATGTGATATCTTTCTTGATGGACTTATTTGTGGAGAAGCTCTTTACCAGTAAGTGGTGGCGATGAATCTTCTGATATGCCAAAAAGATTAGCATACCATTGAATGGTATCTTGACTGCAGTAGGTTGTGATGGAGATGTTACTAGATAACGCAGGAGTTAACCCATGGTATTATCAGCTTTTTGTCCCTTCCTCCAGTCTGTACTTTTGGTTATTCTATATTCTGATGCTTTGACTTGTGATGAGTAGCGCACTACTCCATGAGTGAGTCCACAGTGGAATAAGAGGCCTCTTAAAGTGTGTAAGGGCATGAGATTTTGGTTGTCACTGGTAAGGATGTCTGAATTAACTCAGATGAAGTTCATTTAAACCCATCAAGACATCCTGCCATTTGCAAATATAAGGAATTGCAGTGCTAACACTGAAATCCATCAAGTCCTCCCATGCCCATATCTAGGTGAAAACAACATGAGGGCTGTGTCTACACTGGCCACTTATTCCGGAAAATCAGCCGCTTTTCCAGAATAACTTGCCAGCTGTCTACACTGGCCCCTTGAATTTCCGGAAAAGCACTGACGATCTACTGTAAAATCATCAGTGCTTTTCCGGAAAAACTATGCTGCTCCCGTTTGGGCAAAAGTCCTTTTCCGGAAAACTGTTCCGGAAAAGGGCCAGTGTAGACAGCACAGATTTCTTTTCCGCAAAAAAGCCCCAATCGCGAAAATGACCTTCGGGGCTTTTTTCTGGAAAAGCGCGTCTACATTGGCACGGACGCTTTTCCGGAAAAAGTGCTTTTCCGGAAAAGCATCCTGCCAATGTAGACGTGCTTTTTCTGGAAATACTTATAACGGAAAACTGTTCCGTTTTAAGCATTTCCGGAAAATCATGCCAGTGTAGACGTAGCCACACAGTCCATCAAAGCTCTGAAAGCAGTTATTTGTGCACTGTCTCCTGTTGAAATCCAAGGCTAAGATGCCATTGACTACTCTGGAGACTAGATTTAGGCTCTGGTTCCTCACATCCATACTCTGTAGGGTTACTGCAGTCCAAAGGCAAAGTTCTTGAACATAGAATTGGAGCAGAGTTCATCACAATACTGACTATCAGAAATTTTATAACAAAAGAACAACCCTCCTTTCCCCCTCCATTATAATAAAGATTTTGGAGCCGATCCGTGAAAGAGGGAAGGAAGAAAATCCCAATGAATCATGCCTAAACTGCCTACTTTCTCCTTTTATCAGGATTAAAAGAATGCTATCTCTAGGAACATGCTCGTGGGTAATGAAGGTTTGTCACTTAGCAGCCAAAATAAAATCTGTTTTCCATTTTGACAGATGCACGCTTGTCGAGCGTCTGAGGCTCGGAAAAGGAACATTGCAGATATTTTGCTCCCCACTCGTATCAGGCATCTGAATGTTGATCTGAAAAGCAACACAAAAAAAGAATCTATTGTCACTTTGCACCACTACATTATTTTTGCATTATTGATGTATCTATAATTTTCATCTGCTCTTCCTTCAGCATGTATATTTATGGGTGTCTTTTTTTTCAAACCTGCAGTGCAGTGTAAAGCTAGATTTAAATATTTTCAGACTGACGGTACCCATCATTTGCATTCCACTGACTCATTCAGAGCAAAGACATCTGAGCAGAAATACAGCAGATAAAAGAGAAACTATTAATCCAAGGAAGATTACTGGCACAGAATCTTTATCCTGTATCCTCCCTGAAATGAGACAAAGATCTTACTATGTACATCCCTCTGGCTTAGTTTCGGAAAGTAAGCAATGCAGTGGTGTAGACATGGTACTTTTTAAAGGCACATCACATTGGACTGGAACTTAACCTTCCGACAGACCTTATTTCAGCTATGTTGTTTGTTTCAGTGGCTGCTTTCTAGGTAGATTTTTCCCCCTCTCCATCTCTCCTAAAAACTGCTTTCCAGTACTGACTCTGGATTTAATGGAAAAGATGACATCACTTTATCTGATGTAAGACTTCTGAAGACCAGAGAGTGTTCTTCAGCACTACAGTCAAATGCAAATTTTGCAGGTTTCTCTCTTTTGCTGGCCTTTCATCCCTGCATTACTTGTGCATGTCAGTTAGATCTTAATGGGTCTAATACCACTAAGGCTTTTGAGGTCTCGATGTCAGGGTTTTGGAAAGGCCTGGACTGAGGTTGTTGAAAGGGGTTGCTCTTTTAAGGAGTCATTCATTCTAGGTGACTTGCCATATTAGATTTCAAACTGCAGCATGCTTTCATCTCCCTTTGCTGTGAACGTGGCAAGCCGCTGAAGCTTTTTCCTCTCTGTCGCTGTCTTATTGATCCTCCATAAAAACGACTAAAATGGTTCGAGCTTGTGAAACATTCCTTTCTTCTGTGGTAATAGGTGGAAAGCTAACTTGGTACATGATCACTGTACTGGCTCAGCTGGTATTGGTCATTGTCCATCCCCTGCGGTACTTATTTCCATGCCATAACAATAACAAAACCTACTGCATTCAATTAGGTTTCAGCTTAAAGCAGCCCAGAGAGTTTGATAGCTTTCTGAAGATAGCTCCATGTGTTTTTGACCTTATCTCGCTATAGTTTGCATTCAGCTATGAAATTAAATTGCAGGAAATGATTCAGTTTTGAATCATTCTATTTAAGCTGGCAGGGGCCAAAAGCCCTCCTGTGAGCTACAACAATGTGGACTGCTATTCAGATGGGAAAGGTAAATACTTAAGCATGGCTGATAAATTGGACCCGAAGTGCAAACAATTCCAGGCTTTGGATTTGTTCAGCTTTGTTCCAGACACTTTGGTTTCCTTCAATGCCTCTTGATCAGGTGAAATGTATTTTTCCTTTTGTTGTCCAGATCTAGGTTGCATGTATATTTAACCAGCCTAACAAAACAACACACAACAGCAACCAAGAAGTGGAGGAAGCATCTTTCTAAACAATCCAGCATCCTCTTCCAGTTCAGCGCAGAAGAACACTTGAATACATGGGGAGGAAAAAAACAAAAAACCCTCGATGCCATGGAAAACTCTGCTTACTCAGAACTAAAGCATGATCATTTTGTTGATTTAAACTGACTAAAGGTGAGGTCAGATGTAAATCTTGTTTCTTCCATAATCCAGAGGCTGAGAACTGTGACTTTCCCCCATCATAATGTTCACATTATCCATTCAGGGTGATTTGATTTGATTTTTAAAGCCAGAGGACTCAATAATAATCTTTCTGAGTATGAAACATTTATTTAAGGAGTGGGTTTTGCCATTTTTAATTGCACTCTTCCCCCTCCTCCACTTACTACCGCTCCAACTCCTTTTAGACCCTGTCACCCTGCCAGATATCGAAATAGGAAGGTTTATTTATCAAAAGGATATGCACACACACACAAACGTCTTTACACCTGCTACCTTGTTCTTTATTTTGCTCCACAGATTTGAAAGGCAGAACTGCAACTCACATGAATATGGGCTCTTTGGATTTCCTGTTGGAAGTAGGCCGTTGTGCCTGGCCACATTGTTTCATCGTTGTCTTTGTGAGCATGTGTTTGTTTCTCAGAGTTGCTCTGCGCCAAAGCAGGCGGCTTTAAACATGCCACAGTTGTTTAGACTTTGACCAAAGGACATTGTAGATGGGCAAGGGGCTAAACAAGGTAAAAAGGAACTTCAAATAATCTTAGCTCGGTCAATCAGCCGCGGCATGTTATGATGCAGTGTCTGTTCGTGGTTTGGATGTCAGTCCGTGAACCTTTGAACTTTCATAGCTGTATTTATTCTACAGTCTTCCCTAGAGGCCCTAGCTGATTTCAGGGGCCTCATTGTGGCACATGTACCTAGTAAGAGAGAGTTCCTGTCCCTAAAAGCTTATAATCTAAATAAATTATAATACAAAATCTTATCATCTAAATTGATTATCAGACAAAGTATTGGAGGGAAAACAGACCTGCAAGGTCACAGCAGCTCTCCCTTATCTGGTGGCTTAATTACCATTTGTGATCCCCTCTATGAAAGGGGCCAGGAGCAATTAAAAAGAGGAGAACTCAATCCGAAAGGAGGGACCTAGCAGAGAGGAGCAGGGACATATGGATCTCAAGTATTGTGTCCATTGTAGACTGCTTGAGAGTGAAGCTAATGGATCTGGGCAACGGTGCTTCACAAAGAGAGCTGTCCCCCGAGTTGTGGTGCATGAACAGAAAGAATTTAACCCCTTCTGGGTGTTGTTCCTTCATAATTTTTAAAATAGTGACTTGTTTCCCAGTGTCTGAGGGACTGGGGCACAGGAAGTCTGGCCTAGTGGTCACAGTTGGACTGGTGTCCAGGTGAAGAATGGCCATGGGGCAGTAGACAGCGAGCAGGGATCAGAGTAAGCAGCAGAGCTGGAATTGGTGGAGAAGTCAGGGTCATACGGGGTCGGAAATCAGAAAGGTGGCGAGGCCTGGAGTCATGGCAACCATGCAGCCACCTGGCCTGCTCAGACTACTTCCTGAAGCACTCTCCGGCTTAAATAGTGAGTACGAGCCAATCAGGAGGCTACAGAGTGCTGTCACTCTGGAACCTTTCGGGCGGTACTTCCTGCAGTACTTGATTTGTGCCGTGCAACGTGGATGTAGGTCTGCATGGCCTCCGTGGTGGCAGTGAGCCTGTCCCAAGTGCCACAGACCTTTGCATCCCGACTCTGTGTGGGGTGAGCCTGTGAAGAAGGGCAATGAATAAAGTGACGTGTGTGTAAGCAGTGGCCGGAAGGCGGGGGGGGGCATTTTTAAGAGTGGGGGTGTTGACATCCCCCTTACACACGTCCTCCCTTCTCACCAGCTGAGACTGGGGACAAAGGCCTGACATGTTGGGTCAGCACAGGGCTGGCTGCAGAGTCCCCCACCGTGCAGGGCTGATGATGATATTGGGGTGGAAATCGGGACAAAATTTAAAAACACCTATAAAGCAATAGCTGGAGTTCATACATCTCAGAAAGACAGTCAGGACTCCTCAGCAGCTTTAAAAAAAATAATCAAAACCCTCTCAGCTCAAACTATCATGTCAGGAAAGCTCTGTGCAAATAGACTTTGCAGTAGGCATAGAAAGTCAACAAACCTGGGCTGTGTTTTAGCAGGGGAAAGCAAATTCTGGAGCCGTGGGCTTTCAGAGGAGAACATCTAACTTCCAGACAAACAAGGGTCATATCCCACAAACCTTAACTCACGTGAGTAGTTGTCTTGACTTCAGTGAGACTACTTGTATTGGTAGTCTACACGAACACAAGTGTCTAGCTTTTTAGTTCCGCACTCTAAGCACCTGACTGGGGTCAAACCGGAGAATTTGCCGAACCACGGGAGGTCAAAGTGTCCGGCAGTGTTACCAACACTTCCACTGCTTGCTGGGCTCTTAGAAGACATGTAGGGATAAATTAGAGTTAGCTAACAGCACAGAACTCTGAGAGCCAGGACTGGTGGCTGTAAACACATTTTATGGGACCGTGGGAAACTTGGCCACAGTATGATAAGTGGACATTGGACTAACTAAAATCGTGCCAGACCACGGATGTTGCTAGACTAGGAAGTGCCGGACTGGAGAGGTTCAACCTGTATGCATAGCCCAAATGATCACAAACGCTGAGGGTGAAATTCACCATGACAAGAGGTCCAGTATAAAGTCTATGCATTTCTTCAGTCTCAGGTAAGCCCATAGGGATTTAAATGGGACTTACATGGTAGAAAGATCTGATCCTTCCTCACTGCACAAGGGTGAATTTCACCCGCATAAAAGAGGCATTTCTAAAATAACCAGTGCTCAAGCCAGAAAGGGCTTTGTATCTGTCAACCCATGTTGAAAGAGTGCAGGGCTTGTCACTCTCTCTAGTGACTAGACTGCATGAGAAATTTGAGTCTGCAGCTGCCTTTCAGCTAGTGGAGTTGGTACTTTTTAGCTCAAGCAGTAGAGACTCATGAGCTTATGTCAAGCGGTTCTGGGTTCAGTGCCCCGTGATGACCCAAGTAGGGATGGTGTTGCTTATAAATCCAAAGCAGTGCCAAGAATCGCACCCAGGAATAAAATCAAAGAGGACTGTCCATGAAGCATTGACATTAACTTGACATATCTAAGCCTTCATTAAATCAATGGCTTTCTGAGCAGAATGGATATTATGGAGTTGCTCAGTACACTGCTTGGGCGTACTGTATCATGTAAGGTACACTTTTTTAAAGGCTCATGTAACGCTGAGAGGCAGACCTGAACTGGGAACCTCGGAAGCTTAGTGCACGAACCTCTACAACTTGAGCTAAAAGCCAGATGCCTCTCAGCTAAGGTGGTAGAGGAAGCTCAGGCTCTCTCTGTAAGTGGTCTTAGTGCCACTCTATGGGACAGTGAACCCAGTAGGTGTGTGCGCATTACACTGGCTCTGGTTTTAGGTAATCACAATAAGTCTAATTCATCCATCAATGTCACAGTGCTTTCCCAAAGTCAGTGAGCAATATTATTCCTCTTCTACTACTGGGGAAATTAAGGAACAGAAGGGTTTGGAAATGAACCCACATCACATGGGTCCTATGCTAACACACAGCCTGTTGGACTACAAATTGGGAGTCACGTTGGTGGGTAACCAGCCATGGGCTGACACCTCTAGCCATAGACACAGTTTTCTTCCTCAGACACGCCTCCCATGTTTGATTTTGGTTTCTTTGCCAACTATACTTTCCTAGGTTTCCCTCAGTTGGTGTCTGTAACTTGACATTTCCAAAGCTTCTGATTAAATCAACTGCTTCCTGAATGTGAGCTGGTTGAGTAGAGGGAGAGCCAAACACGTTTCCAAGGGGCGCTCATACTGATAAAGTGTTGGCTGCTGGCTGCCCGGTTATTGATCAAATTCACACCACGTCCCTCGAGTATACAGCATCTCCTGATGGGAAGCATCTTGTATTGAATACTGCCAGCTGTTGAGAACTGCATGTCACCTCATTGTTGAAACATTGATTGCACCCTGCATACAGCCCCTAGATAGTTATAGGAATATCCTTTTAACAGTGGTGGATACAGGGCAAAGAGCTGAGGGAAAGAAGTTGTTGAGCTAAAAAAAACCCCCAAAACGCTGCCCCTTTAAAAGCCACGTGTGGCCCAAGCAGGCTTCTTTCAGCTGCAGCGTCAGATCTCGCTGCCCCAAGTGGCGCCCTGACTTGACAAGGAAAAAAGGTCAGAGCAGGGGAATGCAGAACAGCCGTGGGTGCGGGAACTGAGCCCCAGGTGTGGGAGCCACAATTTTTCCTTTGAAGAGCCACGGGTTGGCCACCCCGGTCTAGCATCTACTCCGGGGATAGTATTGGGTAGCTCTTTTCTTGGAAAGATACTATGAATGCTTTCTTGCTCTCCTAGTCCTGGTCTATACTAGGGAGTTGTTTCCAAATAACTCCCCTTATTTGAAAGTAAAAAGTGGAGCATTCACACTGCCAAGCCCGTTATTTCGAAATAAGGGGCTGGTTATTTTGAAATAATAACCTCTGCTTTCCATAGGGAATAACGCTAATAGTTATTTTGAAATAGCGGTGGTGTGGATACTCCGGTGCCGCTATTTCGAAATAACTGCCTCCCAGAGTCATTCAGTCTAATTACTCCCCAGTGCTTCCTGGGGCTCTAAGTCGAGGTCATGCGTCCAAATAAATGGAGGCTGCCTCAGACTAATTGTGAGGCTTCCCCATAGTGTGGACATGCTATATCAAAGTTGTTACTTTGGGAGCTATTATTTTGAAATTAGTTATTTGGAAATACTTTCCTAGTGTAGACATGCCCCTAGAGTCCCAGGGGCAAAGGGGACCACTCACATCATGGGAGGTGCTACAGGGAACAAGAAGACCAGACATTTTGACAATGACGGAGGACTCTGGGCATTAAGTTGCTTGGGGCTAAGCAAGAGCAGGCACCCTCAGGGTAGTGCTGTGTGAGGGAAGAGGTGGATCAGTTAGGCAGGGCTCTTCTGTGATGCTGCCAAGTGGGCAGGTACTGAGTCATCTCTGCTCTCTTGCTGTGGCAGGTATGGCCCATTAATTTCATCCTGGATATCAGGGAAAGGGGCCGGGCTCTGAGCAGAAAGAAGCAGAGTCTAGGGAAGAGAGGTCTCTGCAGGTAACATTGGGCTGAGCTATACGCTCGTGTTTCAAGTAATCAATAAACCCCAGCAAAGGGGTAAGTGTGAACAGAATACAGCATGCATGGTTTTTATTGAGAACAGGGTGAGTGCTCCGTCTGCTTATGCTACCTCGGGCAGCGGCCCTCTTGGTTCTTACATGCTAATCTTGTTTGGACTAGGTCAATACTTAGGTGGGAGACTGATTGCTACAGAATAGCTTCCTGCAGCTCTCTTTGCGGCCAGTCTTGACCTTGGCAAGGTATTTGGTGACTCTCCGTCGATGGAGGCATTGTTTTTTTTTTTCTTCAGATAGTATCTACAAGTTGGTTCCTGATCATGTCATTAAAGATCCTCTGGTGCTTTCTGCTCCACATGGGATGTTAGCCCTGCAGTCCTGGGCACCTTCCAAGCTAATTGCCTTCTACCAACTTTATTAGCATTCATAGTTTCTGACGGCTCTGCGTGTGCTTGATGCTGGATCTCTGTCCTGCTGGCATTAACAACCTCAATTAGACCAACAGAACAATATGGAGAGAGAGAGTACATGAGATAGACACATTTCAATGCAGCATGGAGAGTCATTGCTTTGCTTTATTAAAGGATGGCTTACAGACGCATTTACAGCCCACTCTATTAGCCTCATTTAGCCCGGACGCTCTAATTGACATTTTTTCCCCCTTCTCTTTCCCTCCCCATCCCCTCTTCTTCTGCTGTTTATTTACAGCTTTGGACCCCTTGCTCCATTCATCTGAAGAAGTGGGCTGTGCCCATGAAAGCTCATGATACCATCTACATTTTTGTTAGTCTGCTGCAGGACCATTTGTCATTTAAGGGTTTTTTTAGTTACAGACTAACACAGCTATCCCTCTGAGACCTTCCCTAGTGGCTTACCATTGATAGGGGTCATAGAAATAGACTCAGAGAACACTAGAACTGGAAGGGACCTCGAGAGGTCATCGAGTCCAGTCCCCTGCCCTCATGGCAGGACCAAGCACCATCTAGACCATCCCTGACAGATGTCTGTCTAACCTGCTCTTAAATATCTCCAGTGATGGAAATTCTACAACCTGCTTAGGCAATTTATTCCAGTGCTTAAACGCCCTGACAGGTAGGAAATTTTTCCTAATGTCCAACCTAAACCTCCCTTGCTGCAATTTAAGCCCATTCCTTCTTGTCCTATCATCAAAGGTTAGGGAGAGCAATTTTTTTCTCTCCTTCTTGTTAACACCCTTTTAGGATGTTAAGGATTTGAATTCTCTTGCTATTTCAGTTGACTGGGGTGGTGTTTTTTGCTGCTTTCTCTACACTGATGTGCAACATAGCGGAGACTAGTCAATCAGTGACCTTGTTTCCCACTAGAAGTGGCTGCATTTCACCTCACTCACGTTGATTAGTAACTTACTCCAGGGGACATTCCATGGAGATCAGTGTAGCTGCTTGTGGTGGAAGATGCTATTCAACAAGCATTAGAAAGGCAGAACCTATACCTAGATACATTTGAGGACCAGATCCTGCTACTCTTACTCATGAGTACCCCTGTTGGATTGAAATGAATGGAACTGCTTGAGGAGTAATGCACTACAGATTGGACCTCTCTAATCCGGCATCCTCGGGACCTGACTTTTGCCGAACAATGGGAGGTGAATATTGTCTAGCAGCATTACCAACACTTTCATTGCTTGCTAGGCTCTTAGAAGACATTTGGGGTAAATTGGAGCCAAATAACACCACAGAACACTGAGAGCCAGGCCTGGCAGCTGCAAACAAACTTCAGGGTACTGTGGGAATCTTGACCACACCCATGATAAATGGACATCCGGCTAACTAAAATCATGCCGGACCACAAATGTTGCTGGATCAGAGAGTGCTGAACTAGAAAGTTTCAACCTGTAACCAGTGTGAGTATGCATGCCAGAATCTGTCACTTAGTTTGCAGAGTGTTTTGCAATCTTTTGGGCTGAAAGGTTCAACGTAAATTCAAACGTACTATTATTGCTATTGCATCCAGGTTTGCTTCATCTCCATAGAACTTTCCAACGAGTTAATGTGTGGGGAAGTCTCTGAAATTGCAATGCATTTTTCTCATTTATGGTAGTGTGCACACTTTCTATATTTGAAACTAACCAATGCAGTTTAAAAATTAAATGTGTCCTCCAGAAGGCATCGCTTATCAATTTTTGCAAGGGAAAAGAATTGTAGTACAAGCTTTAGAAAAAGATCATATAATACGTTCTTCAGGGCAGCATGAGGGGTAGACAATACCGCTTTACTGAACCTGTTCTTGAGTGGTACTTTAGAGGCTTACATTGCCCTGCTTATTCTACATCATGAAAAAGGAGATCCAATCACTGTATTCTGGAAAGCATTCTCCGCATCTCTTTGTCTGTCGTGTGTATTTAACAGTAGTACCCTCAAGGACAATAGAGGTGGATCAGCATGCTAGGGAGCTACTGTCTTACAGCCGGTAGTTTTTCATTTCACGTTGCTAAGAATGGTCCTCTTTGTTTCCATTTTGAGCCATAGCTGAATTCTTATGTTCTCTGATCTTCAGGCTGAAATACCCAAGGGAATAAGCAGCTGTGAATCAGCTCTCTATGCGTTTCCTTGCAGGTAGTATAAGCAAGGATGGCTGTATACTTCTCCTGATTTCTTTTCCGTGATAGGGATTTGAAGGAAAATACTTGAATAAAACAGACTCGTGAATGTTTTTGCCTGCCACACAATAAGAGCATTAAGACAAGCATGTAGAAATAGAAGCTTCTATTAACAGAATCCTATGGGTTTAAAACCAGTCCTTGGATGGAAAATTAAAGCACGGTGTCTATATGCTAGCCTACATCTTACGAGAGAGATCATGGTGCTGATTACATAGTAGAAGGAAGAATGTCACAGGATTTCACTTAATATTAAGGTGCATGGTTGCTTATCTGTTTTATTTTGGTCCCCTCCCTCCCAGTGTCTATATTATGCTTTGGAAATTTGACATCCTTTATATATATATATATATATATATATATATATATATATATATATATATATAAATATATAAAAAAAAAAATCAGGCCAGATGTTTCATCCTGCTAGGTTAAGTAATCTTGACATGCTGCCATGAAATGGAAACAACTGCTAGTTTTAATATTGCTCCATATCTTTATTAAAAGCTACAGCTCATGCATCTTAATTCCTCATATACATGCGCTCTCTTTCACCCTTGAAGAAGGCATGCTATAATTTTCTTGCTGTTCTGCCCAAACAGCTAATGAGGTTCTAGGTAGCATCATGAATATGCATTGCTATTGATTCTCTCTCTGTGTATGTGTGTGTTTGTGTGTGTGTGTGTCTTTAATCACAGCTGGAATGCAAAATCAGGCTCCACCTTTCAACTCTATCTCCATCATGCTGAGAGAGCGAGACTGAGACTGCTAGACAGCTCGAAAGAGATTGCAGTTCAGATGTCCTGGAAAACAGCAAATCCCTCAGACCTGGCAGATTCCGTTACCATGAGAACTGCAGATATTTCCATTGTGATGGCTTGCTCTAGCAGCCATCTGTTACACCCATTTGATTAGGAAGTACAGTTCAGCTTGTATGGGATTTTCACCGCACCTTATCCCATGGCAGTATACAGCAACTCGCTCGCTTTTTTTATATGCTAAACTCAGTGGTTTTAAAGCGCTGTAATTTACAGAATCTGAAGGCATTTAATGAAATGCTCTGAGGAGGTCACTGAGGGACAGTATCTCTGAGAAGAAAGGAGCACATGAGATATACAAAGGGATTAGTGTCCAATGTATAAATAAGATCAGCCCAGAAATTAGCCGTATTTAGCAATTCCTCATACTTGCCATGGAGAGGATCTTGATATATAATCCTCATGAAGCCATAGTAACATTAATAATAGCCTTCTGGCAGTTAATCCTGACTTCCATGTGTATTTATCATGTGCATGAAAAAAATGCATGCAGCAAATATATTCCAGGGCCTGTTGGAAATGGGCAACGTGAAAGTTTATCACAAAACATCAAATGTGATGTAAATGAAAGCCGCATACAATAATTAGATTAGCTCTCAATTTTTTATGGTCCTGTCTGACACTTTCCTAGACATGGGACACCCTTAAAAGTTCTTTGAAGCCTTGTTGCAATTTACTGATTAAACCAGTTGTGTCGCTTGGTGTATGTTTGGTGGTGTATGGTTGCATGGCTTGGTGTATGTTTGTAGTGCAGGGAAGGGTGATGGTACATCAAATAGATATTAAATCCCCTTCCATTATTCTCCAGACATTCCTTGTTAAGTGGTCAGCATTCCAGACTCGGAGTAATCAAATGTGTGGGGGAGTTGTCTGGAGTGTCTTAAAAAGACTGAAGTTCTTGTGAACGCAGTGAAGCTAATTAAATGCTCACACTGAAATGAATTTTTGATTGCCACTAAGGAGGCATTAGGGTCAACTCCTCTTTCATTGCCCACACGCTTTATGGGCAGTGCCAAATAATAAATACGTCAGATTCCCAGGATTGGGGGCTGTGGGTGGTTGTTGGGTTTTTTTTTTGGTTCCTTTTATATATTTTGCCACCCGGCCGAACATAATTCCGTATGCGTCTTCATCTTGGTACGAACAGTTTTTTTTCCTTCCATTGTTTTTCTTCACATAGCATGAGATTGCCATGGA
The DNA here is from genome assembly GCF_052426305.1 of Pelodiscus sinensis. Taxonomy (NCBI): domain Eukaryota; kingdom Metazoa; phylum Chordata; order Testudines; family Trionychidae; genus Pelodiscus; species Pelodiscus sinensis. Next base: position 6,416,679 of record NC_143057.1, read on the forward strand.
GAAGAGTAGGATATCATAAGAAATGTGCAAGCGTGTTGCTTACCAGGAGTGAAAATACACATTCTGGGCTTAAAAGAAATAGAAGACCTGCAAGCTTGCTGAGTAATTGTGTATCTATAGTTTTTCTTTAAGGCCCTGATTCATCAAAAGCAAGCGCTTAAAGATAAGCAAGTGCTTAAAGATAAGCAAGTGGTTAAGTGCTCTGCTGAATAAGGATGGGTTGAAGTACTTTATTGACTCGGGCCTAAAAAAGATTCCGCTCTTTTGTAACTAAAAAAACCAGCTACCCTGTATGAACAGCTAATAAGAACATTTACTTCCTGTAACTTAACATCATGTCTAATACTAGAGGTTGAATCAGAGGAGAGACTTCTTTTCAGACAGGGGACTTGTTCTGTGAATGTGGTGTCTGCCTTTGACAGGCAGCAGATGTATGGAAGCCCTGAGATCTCAAACAATAAATACCATTCAGACTCTCACCACTGAACCTTCTTATAGTAGTGCCTTTGTTAAACGAAACATTTGCAAGAATACCAGTTCTGAACCTGCCCCCCTGCTCTCAGTGTCCAGGGTTGGATCTGAACCATGTTTTTAAAGTAAAGGTTAAGTACCTGAGGCATAAAGAGTTGACATACAAAAGAAGCTAAAGTAAATTTATCATTCATTTGCCAGCAATGAGGTCTGGGTGCAGGCTTTTTCTCTCTGCAGCGCATGAAAAAACAAACCTAGAAAGTGTATACAAAGAATATTTTTCTTCTAAGCTTTAATGTTAGCATGTGCACCTTCTGACTTACTACTGGATATTTCTTGAGAGTCGTCAGTCTTATGAGAGTTGTCTTACCATCTGTACCAGCACCGCTCCAGGCTACCATATGAAAGTCCAATCTGGCAGCTGAAATACTGGCTAATGAAGAATGGGTGTTAGTTTCTGACTGATTGGAAGATGGGTCTGTTTATAGGAAAAAGCTAAATTCATGTGTTAATATAGATTTTGTTTGTTGAACATGGAACCAGAAGCAACATGCATGTTCTTGCTCACTCACTCTTAATTTCTTCCTTTTCTCTCTCTCTATTTAATGGAGTTCACCCAAGATCTAAGAGGAAAAATTGTCTTTTGACTAGCAAGATGTATTTTGGAGATTACAGCTAGGACCAAGATATTGACTTGCTGTAATGTAGGTTCCCCCCTCCCCCTCTTCCTTTTTGCTCTAGGAAAGCTTATAACTACATAGATTAGCAAAACTTTTGCAAGAATGGATGTAAAACAGATTTATCTCGGTGTCAGCTTTATCTGATCCATTTGGTCTTGCAGAGTTTGGATGGCTTCCTTTGTTACAATAACCAGCTTTCAAACATCTATATCCTTAGGGTATTAAATGTCAGCCTCTCGTGTACCGTTCAGGGATAAAGGATTGACACCACGGAAGTACTCTCTATTTCTTTTTCTTCCCCTTGTGCGCTGACAGGGTCTTTGTTTTGCACCATTACTGACCACAGAGATGACCTACAGTCCTACAGGAACTACCAATGAAAAGGTATTTCAGCTTATAGGCGTTAGAAACTCTCTTCATTAGTAGCCTTTTTTGCAGACTTCTCAGGCTTCCTGTCATTGCCATGAGGATATATTTGAAACTAGGTCCCCTAATTAAAAGGCCCAGTGGAAAATTAATAGTGCTAACTGGGACATTCCATACTATATTTTCTTCTTTGTTCTCTCTAATGGTCCCACATCTTCTGACGCATGTGGCTGACCAAACCCTTCAGTCTTCACTGAGACAAAATCCTTATTCATGTCAGTGAGATTTTTTTTTGAACGAAGAAAGAATGTGCTCCTAGAAACACACTCAAATGGAATCTTTGGTCCCAAACTACAAGAGCTGGTGTGCAGCAGCAGCGATGAAGACAAGCGATGGGAAAGTCCTGGGTGTGACTTGCTTTACCTCCTCTTATAAAGTCATCCCCCCCACACTTCTGCACAGACAAACTGCACTCCTAGCTTGGCTCTACACCATGCAGGAGGGGCTGGGCAGTTTGTGGCTTTTCCTCACATGCATCAGAAACACTGCATTTCTGATGCATTGTTAAATACTGCTAGTTGACTGAGAGAATGGGGCGAAGGACTAGGTTTGTTCCAGAGTAAGGACTTTACCATTGGCAGTAGAAAAAGAGCCAGAGAAAGATGTTGCATGCATCATCAAAAAAAAAAAAAAAAAAGATCTATTTTTTTCCATCTATAGATACAGGTGATCAATGTTACATTACCTCTAATACTGTTTACTCCAGGGGAATACATATTTGGGCTAGATTCACAGATGTTCTGTCCATGCTTTTGTACATGTTCTACTATCTTGAAATTAATGGAATCACACCTATGGAAAACTAGTAGTGCAGTGTGTAAGAACCTAAGAACGGCCATACTGGGTCAGACCAAAGGTCCATCTAGCCCAATGTCTTGTTTTCCATCAGTGGCCAATGCCAGGTGCCCCAGAGGGAGTGAACAGAACATGGAATTCCTTTCCATGATCCCTTTCCTGTCTTCCATTTCCAGCCACTGACAAACAGAGGCTAGGGACACCATTCCTCCCCATTCTGGCTAATAGCTATTTGTGGACCTAAGCTCCATGAATGTATCTTAATTCTTTTTTGAGCTCTGTTAAAGTCCTGGTCTTCACATCTTCTGGCAAGGAGTTCCACAGGTTGACTGTGTGCTGTGTGAAGAAAAACTTCCTTTGTTTGTTTTAAACCTGCTACCTATTAATTTTATTTTGTGACCACTAGTTCTTATGTTATGGAAAGAAGTTAGTAACTTTTCTTTACTCACTTTTTCCTTACCAGTCATGATTTTATAGACCTCTGTCATATCTCCCTTCATCTCCTAAGCAAACCCATTCATATTTTTCACTCCTAGAAAATCATCTTAGCTGTATAAGCGAGGGTAGGTGAGGGGGTCTCTCAGACTCTTTTAATTAAAAGTTTGCAACCAGACACCGCTATAAATAGCTGTCAGCCTTAACAGCTGGTTTTGAACCAGTGACACAGAGAAAGATTGAACTAGAGCTAGTTGAAATTCTTTGTTTGTTTTTTTAATAGAAAATGGCCTTTCATATTTTGGTGCATATTTTACTAAAATATTTTTTAAAACATCAAAATGTTTCTCATTCATGGAAAACTAAAATAAGTCTTTTACCAAAACCACTTTTCAATAAAAACAACAAAACATTTGATAACCTTTTTGATGATACTTTTAATGAAAATGTTGAAGAAAAATCTTGAAACGATGAGCAGTGTTTTGATCTCTGATGCCTTAGCTAACAAAATATTATGGACCAGAGAACATTCTAGAAGACTTCTACAACCACAGTTCTTCGCAAGGAACTTGAAAAGCACCTGCACACCTCCGGCTTTCTGATGGCTAAGTGTCTTTCACTGTACCCTGTTTGTCACCACAAACTGTAGGTGCCAAAACAAAGGCCTAATTGTAGGCAGTGTGAAGGCCTGTCCTACTTTAGGTCATTGTGTATCTGTCTGTCTCTTGATGTTTGCAGAGGTGTTGTAGGTATGTCGGTCCCAGCATATTAGAGAGACAAGGTGGATGAGGCAATATTTTTATTTAATTGGGCCAGCTTCAATTGGAGAGACACAAACTTTTGAGCTACACAGAGCTCTTGGTGACATATATAAAATACATGTGACATGATTCTTGTATCACACGTCCCAAGATTAGCACTGGTGACTAATCAATGGTGTTACACCAGTGTTTGATGCCGGAGTGAGAAGAATCAGGCCACTTAGCCCTAAATCAGGTTTACAGTTTTTATGTTGATAAATGATGAGGGAGGGCAAAAAGTAACTTAGATGCCTAAATACTTGGGGCTTGATTCTCACTTACATGAAGCTCTTTTACGGTTCTGAAGTTATGGTCCCAATTGGGTACCTCAACACCCCAGTGACCTTAACCCTCTCCTAACAGCATCTCTCACTCCCAACAAGCCCACTTCATTCACACAAACAGTTATTCAGCATGATTATTGTTCCTCATAGTTTCCTGTCCGTTCTGCCTGTAGATTGTTGGTGCTGCCCAGGAATACTGCTGTTCATATCTACATCCAAATCCCTGGTTGCTTTTCAGCCAGAGTTGCTAATATTTTAGAGCATTTTTCTTTAATATAAACTGCTAATGCAAGAGAGATTTGGCTTGTTAGATGTGATTAAGCATTTCTCTCCGTATGTCTTGAAATCAATTATTTTTTTGGAATCTGACATCTAGGCAATCTTACGCTTTTCTTTCATGCATAAGCGGTGAAAGTTGCAATATTAATTGCTGCCATCAGCCGCTTAAAGATTTAATATTTTTTGCCCATTCTATAGGCAATGTATCTCTTGCATGATTCCCCGTACAGCCTTCACTTTCACTGTCTGAATGATAAGCAACAATAATGTCTTTGGAAGCGATCCATAAATCATACTCAAATCCACATCTCCTACTTTTAATCTCCAAGCAACTGCACTCTGTGCTTGCTAGTGAAGTTCAATTGGAAACACGTTTGGCACTTCCATGGTTGTGGTGCACCCAAAAACTCCCTTGTGCAGTGCACCCAGACAACACACAACTGAGGAACTCCTCAAATGAAGCAAGGCACCAAGCTGCACAAATGACAGCTAATCTGAGCCTGAGTCTACAGACTTAGGTTTACGGGACTCAGGCTGTGGCTCTCACAATAGCTGTGTTGACGTTGGGAACTGAAACCTGGACTCTGGGACTTCCTTCCACAGGTTTCATCTTGTGGTGTGGACATACTCATGGTGGCTACGTTGCTAGAACTGCCCTTTATTCTGGGTGAGAAATGTGAGCCTCTTTTTTGATCTCATCCATGGGTCTTCCAGGGTGTCACATGGACGTTCTCTCAAGGTGTCACCTGCTTAGAGATGGTGCTGTCATAAGGGACTGGACCTGTCTAGTGCACCAGAGCAATTTCCATAAAAAGTGGTGCATATTTTAGAACAACCTCCATTTTATAACACTTTCGGAACCACTTATCCCAGCCATTTTCCTACCAGTGGCTGAGTGAAGGATGAGAGAACAAAGAGCCATCTTCTACCCACTTGTAATGCCTAGGAATGCCATGGCTTGAAGTAGTAGTTGAAGGAGCATATAAATGGGTTATCCCAGAAATTTTTTTCAGAGTTTTGGGATTCTATGGCATGGCTGGTCAGTGGATGTAGTTATGATTCTTACACATGCCCAAGACCAGACTTTCCTTTTTGAGCGTGCATGTAATGGCCACATTTTGTGCAAATGTTCTAAGTGCACAAAGTGGGTCTGTACGTTAGGGTTGAGATTTTCCAAATTTTTCTAGGGATTTCCAGTAGAACTGTGTGGGGAAATGAAACCATCTGAGATTTCAAAAAATGTCCCTATTTCACATAGAAACAAAATAGGCCTTTTAAAGGTTTCCATGGAAAAAAGCAAGAAAAAGATTCATCCACCACAGGAGAGTGAAAAATTTCATTTTTGATGAATTCTCATTTTCTGGTGATAAATCATTTCTTTGAAAAAATTCCAACCAGTTCTGATTACCAGGACCAAATCACATAAGAACGGCCTTCAGGGTCAGACCAGTGGTCCATCCAGCATAGTATCCTGTCTTCTCACCATGGCCAATACCAGTTAGTTCAGAGGGAACTAACAGAACAAGAGAACTATCAACTGATCCATCCCTGTTACCTTTTTGGAAACAGAATCTAGGGGCATTTCAAGAGCATGATTTCACATCCCTACCCATCCTGACTAATAGCCACTGATGGACCTAACCTCCATGAACTTATCTAATTCTTTTTTGAACCCTGATTATAGTCTAGGCCTTCACACCATCCTCTGGCAAAGAGTTCCACAGGTTGACTGTGCACTATTTGAAGAGAAACTTCCTTTTGCTTGTTTGCTGAATAGATAACACTTCCTCATTTAATTCCTCCACACCAGTCATGATGTAATAGACTTCTATCATACCTCCCTCCCAATAATTTTTTTCTAACCTGAAAAGTCCCAGTCTTATTAATGTCTCTCCATATTGAAGCCTTTGCATACCCTTGATCCTTTCTATTGCCCTCTTCTGCATCTTTTCCAATTCCAATTTTTGTTTAGATGAGGTAACAACATCTGCATATTGTATTAAAGATGTGGGTGTAGCATAGATATATATAGAGAGACAATATGATATTTTCTGTCTTATTATCTATCCCTTTCCTAATGTTTCCCAACATAATGTTAGGTTTTTGACTGCCACTGCCTATTGAGCAGATGTTTTTCAGAGAACTATCCACGATGACTCCAACATCACTTTCTTGAATGATAACAACTCCATCATTTTATATGTATCATGGGAATGCTCCTAGGTATCATTGAAATAGTTCAATCTAGGAACTATACTGTGTGTAATGTGGATTATTTTCTTCAGGCAGGATATGATTTCTACAGTGTCTGGCTCAATTTTGAATGAATCGCAGTGTTTGTCCCGTTGAAAGCAAATCAATACAAACATTTTTAATGTGAGAAATTCTCTAGATAGCACAAGCAGTTGTAACCATTAGGCACTGAAGGGGGAAAGGCCCTTTGTCAGCTGATGTAGATGTTTTTGGTTAATATCTAAATTATTTATTGCAGCATTTGATGTGGCCCACGCATCCAATGTTTTACCTGAGGTGAATATTCACATCAGATTATGCTTCCTTCCTATTTTTTAAACTGAATTTCCAGCTCTGTGGAATAGAAGTGAGTGAGTTTGTGGAATTTTAATTCCACTATGATTTTGCTTAGTAAGAAGCTTAGGGCCAAACATGATACAGTTTTGAATCAAGGTCTCGCCTTCTGAGATGTATTTGAATTCGTGCCCATGATGGAAGAAGTAAGGACTAAGTCTGAAGTGTAGATTGCAAGTCCAACTTCTAGTTTGGAATTCTTGTATCTCTGCTCAACACTAGTGAGGACTCTTGCATGACTTTTCCATCTGCTGAGAAAAAATGGTTTAATACTACTTGGTTTTTATTTGTATATAGAGATATTCAAAAGCAGTTTCTGCTACAAAATGTTCTGTTCTTTTTCAGTGTCAGTTGATTTATCTTCCATTACAATCGATTGGAAATGTAACAAAGAATGTTATATCCAGAGAACTCGTGAGTGTCCTGCACACAAATCTAATCTGGTAGGTGAATCTATTCTAGGTTTCTTCCCAAATATTTATGGGTGGTAACATATCTTTCAGCCTCAGTCCTTTAGGGGAAATAAAAGCTTCTATAACTTGCAGAAAAACACATTCACCTCCAAATTATATATTTTTTTCAGGTTAAAAGTATGTAATTTCACAAGGAACACATTGGGACGCGCCCCGCTGTGAAACTATTGCTCAATTTATTCTCAGCAGTGGTCAAGTGCCTACAGTTCTTTAACTGTGGCATAACTCCCGTGTAAGCCAAGACTCGGGGATTGGGGATGACAGCTGAAGCTGCGAGAGCAGTGCCCGGCTCTGAATGTTGTAACAGCATGGGATTCTGTTCCAGCATTCCCATTGCCTGCATAGTTCATACATGTCAGGAACCTGGTTCATCATAGTTCACTCGCACTGGAGGGAGAGTGCATGCTCTTTACTCATCTCATATGAATCAATTAATTTAAATACGTACACTGTTGTTTTTTCCTTATCTTCTCCATCCCAAAATATCGACCAGATTCTGATGGCCTACTCAAGTTGCATTGTAACAGTTAGGCTGTGGCCAGACTCAGGGGTTTTTTCGAAAAAAGTAGCCTTTTTTCGAAAAAATGTCACCTGCGTCTAGACTGCAGCCGCGTTCCTTCGAAATTAAATCGAAAGAATGTGGCTTTTCTTTCAATGGCGGTAAACCTCATTTCATGAGGAAGAACGCCTTTTTTCGAAAGTGCTCTTTCGGAAAAAGGCGTTCTTGAATACCAATAGGGCTTTTTAGAAAGAGAGCATCCAGACTCACTCGCTGCTTTCTTTCGAAAAAGCGGCTTGCTTTTTCGAAAGTACTGCTTGCAGTCTAGATGCTCTTTTTCGAAAGAGGCTTTTTCGAAAGATACTTTCGAAAAAGCCTCTTTCGAAAGAGGCTTGCAGTCTAGACATAGCCTTAGGTAAAAAAGCAGAAAAGAGACCAAATGAGAAGATGACTGACAGGTACGATTTTTTGGGAGAACAGGCAGTGAAAATAAATACAGCCTAACAAATTCAAAGGCTGACTCATGCTTGGAGTTTAAAGTTTGGAAAGTGAGTGCTGATTCTTGTTAAAGATGCATAAACAGGAACGCTTCCGCTCTCATGTGGGATAACTGGGAAGGGAAAAACTAGAATCTTTGGCTCAAAGTGAGGGGCTGCTGCTCAGCTACTTAGCTAGGGTGTGTGTGAATCTGCTAAACAAACCTTTTTTTCTTCTGGAAAGTTCTGAGAAGCTTTCAGGAAAGTCACAAATTGCCAAATTGAAGGAGGAAACAGAACAGTGAAAGGCTTGTGCAAACATCCTAAAAAAATGGGTGGCTCTAGAATACAATTAGCGGATTAATTGCAAGAGTGCAGATGAACGAATGTTAAGCTCTGAGAAGGAAGCATATTTTTTTCCCTTAAATGAAACTTTGCTTGAATTATTCAGGGCTGCATTTTATTGTCTTCCTGTACTCTGACCTCTCTCATGTTCTTGGCCTCCATTCTGGTTCAACCACCGTGTAATTAATCATGCTTGGAGAGACCCAAGCAATGTTGGGCTTTAGCAGTTTGAAACCTCTTAGAACACCTTTTGTCTGGGGGCACTGACAGCTCTTCTTCCACGACCACTGATCCACAAGGAAACCATCCATTCTTACTGGTCTCGAGTGAAAACTTTGCAGACATGATCCTACGATATCCTAAGAGTGGGTCAGAACTTGAGAGGTAAAAGTTATGCCATGGTTTCCTGTTTTTTCTTTCTGTAACAATAGCTCTGGGAACCAGAAAGGAAGGGGGAAAGGCACATATCCCTGTGTAGGAATATGATACCTTATAACACCGAGATCATTCATTGTCAGAGGATTGAGGGGAACAGGCCATATGAACCATAGAGCTCATATTGCACCATTAAAGTCAATGAGGTTGACTTCCATGGACACAGGATTGGAATGCAGAAAAGTGCTTTGGTATACCTCTCTGGTGTCCCTCACTTCAAGAGAAATCGCACATTTTGGCCAGGTCTACATTAGATCCAGAAGGTTGGGTTAAGGTATGCAACTCCAGTTTTGTAAGATACATTGCTAGAGTTGCCTAACCTTAAGCCAAGTTTGGTGCCTTCTTCACAGTGGGAAGCCAATGGGAGCACATGTGCTCATTGGCTTCCTTTACTCCTCACAACTGCGAGAATTACTGGCGCCAACCAGAGCTGCCCACAGCATTTGATTTAGTGGATCTTAAGTAGACCTTGTAAATCAAATGCCAGAAGATTGATCTCCAGCATGGCAAGTGGAGAAGTGGGCTTTGTTTCCAAAATTATCATTTCATACAAACTTGGGGTCCTTCTGCCACTGTAAAAAAAAAATTGCTTATATCAGAGACAGTGACTCATGAAACTATGAGTATAGAGAGAGAGATTTACTTACACTCGGAGATGCCACACCTTGTTAAGCTTCCTGGGTGACAAATTCTGGAATGTCTCTTATTTTGTGTCTGACACATGGTGCGTTCCTTATCTGGTCATTGGCATGTTGAGATGGAAGAGCATGTGCATGGCTGGATCGAGACCAGAGTGCCTTTTTGTCTTCAAAGGCAACCATTTTATTTGCTTTTGTAGTCAGCCGGGCTTGGGCCGTCTCAAATAGATACATGAATACATTTCCTTGACTATAACTCCTTCCCTTCCTTCCTGCAAAGGCACCTAGTTTTGAAACTTGAACTCAGAGCTGCAATTAGAGTGGGTTCACATTTTTTGTTAGAAAATATCTTCAATGGAAAAAAATTCTTTTTTTTCCTCCAAACAGAAGTAGTGATTTATTCTGAATATTTTCCAGTTTTTCAGTGGAAAAAAACAAACAGGTTTTGGTTTTTGAAAACCAAACATTTTTTGGGTGGATAATTATGTTTGATTTGAAATTTTCTATGGCAAATGTTTACCAGTTCCCAACCAGCTATCTCTGAAATGTTTACTGGGGGATGCCTTCCACCAACTACATTACATTATTTTCCTCTCAAAAATGGTAGCTCTAGAAAACTCTTGTCTTCCTTTCTCCTTTGTTTCTTTAAGCTATAGACAGTGTGTCATGTTCCCTTTCCCTTTACTCATACATCATATCTTCCAACCCTCTTATCTTTATTGTTCTTTGTATTCACTCTGTTTTATTGCAGTCCTCTTTATATTGAGTTGCCCAAAACTGATCACAGCTTTCCAAGTAAGGCCTCACCAGTGCTGTGTATAGAGGAATTATTACCTCTGTAGTCTTACAAGCAATTCCTCTCCACCTCCCAGTATGGTGTTTGCCTTTTTCTGTTACAGCCTCTCACTGTGAGCTCATATTTAATCTGTCATCCGCTATCACTCCCTAAATAAGTCCTGCAGCACTTCCCCTTTAGTAATAAAAACACAGAAAAATGTTTGGGAAAAAAAGTAAGTTATCCCCTTGGGTGGCTCTTTGAGAAAAACAGTTGTTTCATACAGCTGCGAAGACACTGAAAGGCAGCTACACATATCTGGATTTTCCAGCTTTACTGCCAGCAGTAAAAACAGATATGCCATCCCCTGTTCAAGTGGATTTTCCGACCATTCACATGTTGGAATCCTGGCCTACCAAGAACATTGGTAGAAGAAAGCCATTTCTGGTTTGACTACTGGGTTTAAGGCTCAGAAAACCTTGTCTGTTGAAGTAGTGCAGAGCTGTGTGTCTCTGTGTGTGTGTCCTGAATGTCTTTTCGGTTGCATGAACGCTGATGAAGAAAGCAGTAGCAGAACAGGTCTAACATGTCAGGATGGACAACTTCAGGTCACTCGGAAGCGTGTGTCCTTCCTTTCCATCTAAGATTCCATTCAGCTGTTTCTTTTTGTGAGCGTCTTCCTAATTGTTCCACACTCTCTTCTGCGGATGACTTTATTTAGAAGAACTTTTTTGATCATTGAATTTGAAAAATTTGCACTGTGTTTAACCTCTGTCTCTTTTTTTGGCCAAGGAATTGTCCTTCTGAAATAAAAAAAACCTCTCCTTATTAGTGCATCTGATTGCTCAACCTAATTAATTATTGTGGAGAGGAAAAAAAAACCCTTGCAATCACAGGTAACTACAACGAGGGGGAATATGACTTCCACATGTTTCTCTTCTCAGAACTACAGGAGTGTCAAATCAAGGAGCACTGCATATGTAGGTAGCAGGGTAGCTTTAACACTCAGTCATTGATTTTTTCATTATGTGAATCCCTGTAAGACCAATAAACTGAAAATCTGGATCCGTGTTTTTCCATAATTATAAAGACTTCCTGCTGTTTTCTCTTTGTATTCTAATCTGCTCTCGTGTCTTGCTGGTGTGAAAGCAAGTGTCAGAAACTTAAAGTGAACAGTTTTAGGAACTGCCCAAACAACAAGTGAAAGAAACAAAATGATGCAGGTACAAGTTGAACCTCTGCAGTCCAGTATCCTCAGGCCCGGACCGGTGCCGAACCAGAGAATTTGCTGGACCATAGGAGGTTCATATTGTCTAGCAGCATCACCAACACTTCCACTGCTTGCTGGGCTCTTAGAAGACATTTAGGGGTAAATTAGAGCTAAAGAGCAGCACAGAACACTGAGAGCCAGGACTGGTGGCTGTAAACAAACTTTATGGGACCACGGGAAACAGGATAAGTGGACATCCAGCTAACTAAAATCTTGCTGGACTCTGGATGTTGCTGGACCAGAAGGTGATGGACTAGAGATGTTCAACTTGTAGCAGGAACTTTATAAATATTAAAAAGTGTGTGTAATATATAGTCAGTGCTTTATCATTCCTGACTGTTTGAGGAGTTATAGCATTCATTTGGTCAATGCCAAATGAAGTCAATGGGAATGTTTTTGTTGACTTCCATGGGTGTTATACAAAGTTCTTGGGGTGTTAGGTGGAAAGGAGTGAGCTCCACCGCCGATCCAAAGAGACCTTTATTAAATCGTTTCTTCCCAGCAGTGAGGCTGGAATTGGAGACTCCCAAAGAACGAGAATCATCTGAATAATACATTAATTAACCAACAGATTTATACTCACAAGAACAGCCATACTGCGTCAGACCAAAGGTTCATCCAGCCCAGTATCCTGTTTTCTGACAGTGGCCAATGCCAGATGCCCCAGAAGGAACGAACAGAACAGGTAATCCTCAAGTGAGCCCAGCCCTGTCGCTCATTCCCAGCTTCTGACACATAGAGGCTAGAAACACTTTCCCTGCCCATGCTGGCTAATAGCCATTGATAGACCTAATCTCCATGAATTTATTTAGCTCTTTTTTGAACCCTGGTAAAGTCTTGGCCTTCACAACATCCTTTGGCAAGGAGTTCCACAGGTTGACTGTGCATTACAGGAAGTTGTGCTTCCTTTTGTTTGTTTAAAACCTGATACTTGTTAATTTCATTTGGTGACCCCTAGTTCTTATGGGAACAAGTAAATAACTTGTCCTTATACATTCTCTACACACTAGTCATCTATTTATAGACCTAAGCTGAAAAGTCTCGGTCCTTTTAATCTCTCTTCGTATGGCAACCATTCCAAGCCCCTAATCATTTTAGTTGCCCTCTTCTGAACTTTTTCCAGTGCTAAGATATCTTTTTGAAGATGAGACGATCACATTTGAACGCAGTATTGAAGATGTGGGCACCCCATGGTTTTATATTACTCCACTGCTCAGCCCAGTACAGAAGCTGTGTGAATCCACAGGACTTGCCCTCCGTCTTTGTTGTAGCATCCACAGTGAAGTGCTCCCTCATTTGTTCCATTAACCACCCCATCCCCCCGCTTGGTCCAAATGTGGGAACTCAGCGCGTGGGGACCCCTGTCTTGTTGCAGCAGCTGTGGATTGATTCTCTTGCTGACAGAGTTCAAAAGGGAGAGGAGAAATTTTAGTTCCTGTTTCTCTCTTCCCCTCTCCCTTAATTCTTCTTTTAGAACCATTTCCATCTCCAGTCCCTCTCCCTCTTACATCCAGCTACAGACTGGTGCCTTTTGTATCTCCCTATCCCAAAGCTGTCAAGGCTGCACAAATCCCAGATGGTTTTCCACTTCCCATGTTGTTCAGTGCGGGGCTGGCCTTTTTGGCACAGAACTCTCTTCTGGAAAGTTCGGTTCCCAAAATAACATTGGCTTTCTGAGCTACCGACTGTGGGTTGTTCCTGGTGAAAGGTAGGAGATTGGATTTAGGAAGAAAGGGAGGGGGTACCTTTTAGTAAGAGTTCACAAGCACCCCAGAGGTGAGCGCTCTGCCATCAAGCTCTGTTTTCCTGTGCCCAGGACTTAGAAGTGAATACAACACATTAACGGGCTGGTGATGCTCTCATGATGAGTAGTGGCTAAGACTATTTAAAGCAGCATGCATCTCACAGGATAGGTCTTTTACAGGCAGTCCCCAGATTACGTACAAGATAGGGACTGTAGGTTTGTTCTTAAATTGAATTTGTATGTAAGTCGGAACTGGTACATATTGTAGGGGAAACTCTAGCCAAACATTTCTCCAGAGCTCAGTTTTATTCTCCCACACCTCACTTTCCTCAGTCCTTTATTCTCAAGCTGAGGTGTCTGCTGAGAAAAGCCGCTCCGCATCTCCCTGGTCTGCTGGGGGAGGGGATGCTAGCTTTGCGTCTCCCTGGTCTGCTGGGGGAGGGGATGCTAGCTTTGCGTCTCCCTGGTCTGCTGGGGGGAAGTAGCTAGTGCGGGGTTGCCTCACCCCGTTTGTAAGTAGGGATCCGATGTAAGTCGGATCCATGTAACCCGGGGACTGCCTGTACTAGGAAACTCGGTGCCCATAAAAAGGGGTATGAAACAGCCTGAGTCCTGGCTGTATTTCCTTCAACAAGACTCTTGTTTGGTTTCTGGTTCATTTTAGACAGGAGACTTGGAAAATCCAGAACATGGACAAGCTGTTTCCTCGTTACTGTGCCGTAAGCTTCCTTTAATGCTCTAAGCTCTAAGCTAACAATATTCCTTTAGGAAACTGCAAATGAACCATGGCTGTTAGCTCCCTGTTACATAGTGAGACTCTATTAACACATGTTTTACACTTCAAGCTGAGAATTTGCCCCGCAACAATGCTGGAAAAAAATGGTCTCTGCATTTGCATTCATAAAAAAAAAATCATGCCAAGCTTTAGCGAGGAAGTGGTGGAGTAGATTGTGACAATGACTCTTGTGTAGGGTTCTCATTTATTTCCTTTTCCTAAGGTTCAGTTCCTTCTGTGGTTGAATGTCTGTCTGTCTATCTGTCTACATCCTCTTCCTGAAAAGGACTATTCCCGTAGGAATCCACTCATCATCACACGTGTCTGAAAGGAAAATTTCTCCGTGCCCTATTCTACATTACACAGTCGATTAGCCACCTCACGGTTACTTTGGCTTCCTTTGAAACATTGGAAAAGGTTACCGAGAGAGTCAAGACATAGCGCTTTGTGGATCCCATAAAAACTTCTATTTTCTTTTACTTTTTGCACCATCACCTCTCTTCCATTTCTAGTTCTGGTGGTTTGGGTGTTCAGCGGATTTGTTCCTTCCTTCCTTCCTTCTTCCGTTGTTTGTTTATTTCACATGCAACCAAAATGCTCATTTCCCGCCCCTCCCCACACACTCCCACTGTTGTGAAAAAATTTCTAGTTGCTCCACAATCCATGCAATGCCATCGAGTAACTTTTTTCTCCCTGCTCTTACTGTGTGTTTTGATCTGTCTGTTCTGATTAGATTCACCCTATAGAATCCCTGCCAAATTTGGGTTGAGACGGCAATGTTTAGTCTTCAGCCCGTGACCTATGTAAGGTCCTTTTAAGATATTCTTGACTTATCCCAAGCAGTTTTGGATTGCAGGGAGAAGAGACTTGAGGTTAAAGGTGAAAATTATGGGCCAAACACTGTACTCTTCACTCCAGGCAAACTCACATTGAAGTCAACGTGGGTTTCATCTACAGAATAGTAGCTCCGATTGGGTTTCCATATGAAGTTGTATTATCCTTGCCTTTATATCACTAAAGGCCAAATTCTAGTTCTGTCATTGATTTCAGTGGGATCTATCTAGGATCCTGTTTTTGTGTGTGCTAAGGAATTAAACTTACAGTGAAATTTCTTGATATGTTTCAGTTGATGAAATAAAACCCTTTTCTCACTTTTTTCCCCCTTAACCCTAAAAGAAATATAATGATTAATCTTAGCTTCTGTGGTTTGTTGTGTTGTTTTAATGTTTACATTCAACTAGCCCCAGTCTGGAATGTAGGCACTTCTTTGTTGGGCATGGTACATGTATAAATAGATTGAAGTTCCTGCACGTGATAGGAGGACTTAGATAAACAGCTTGGTGGACTTAGAAATCGTATTTAAATATTGATAATATTCCATACTTCTTAAGAGTGGAAAAACATCTGCAGTTTGGTAATTAGACACAATACTGATGGCTCTGCTTGTTATGATAAGGACAGATGGACTGCCCGAGTTGGATAATCCTGCTGTCACAGGCAAAGAATTAAGAAGGGAGACCTGACGTAGGAGCTGTGTTGGTTGAGGAGGCCACTCGCTGCATTCTTTACCCAAGCATTCAAGAACGCTCCCTCGCAACTCGATCCTCGTTTTTCCAAACACACGGAGGAGAAGAATGTTTCACTGTCCAGAGAGCACATGGGCCTCGAGATAAATTAGAATGGAAACAAACGTTCCCATTCATTTTAGGGGCCCCACCTCACTGATGTTCTCACTGTTCTGTAAAAACCTTCTTTGTCCGTCGTTTCTAAAGCCTAATCTGTGCTTTTAAGCTGTTTGATTGGGTAATTCCAAGGCATTTAAAAAAAAAGTTTGCTACTTAGAATACTTTTTTAAAGGTTTGAATTGAAATCTGAAGCCAAGGGCTGAAGAAAATGTCTTTCCTCCCATCCCTGTTGTTCAGAAAACATGGGAAAAATCAAGTCGGAAGGAAGGAAGGCCATAGGAACAACTATGAAGTGGGGATAAGGAACTTAATTTCAGTAATTGCAGTGAAATTACTCTCAGTACAGAGCGAAAGGCATGAAAGAAATTTTCACTCTAAAAGTTCCAGTAGACAGGAACTTTCACAAACAGGTTTGACAGATCTGGGCATAGAATTACATTACTAAAGCAAAATATTTTTCTTTCTTCGAGATCTGTCCTTTCTCTGCTTCTCCCACCCCACCCCATTTAAAATACAAGACAAAAGTGCAATCTTGTCTTTCAGGAGAAATTGTGATCAGTTCAGGAAAAGGTCACTCACTTCTTAGTACAGTTGCAGATGGAGGTTACGTTACAGCTACAGAGAATTTGGAAAGCAACATGATGTAGGATTGAAAAATGATCCATTCCTTTGCCTATCTAACTTAGCATATCCCCTTCCATCATAATTATAGACAGATTTGGACTGAAGGGATCATTTAAATGCATTGTCCTTAAAGACAGTCAGGGACATGACCACTAGTGACTCGGTGATGGAAAGGACTAAACAGCGCAGTTCATCATCTTAGCCCTTGAAATGACTGAGAGATGCAAAAGGGCATGTTTTATCCAAGAAATATAAATAGCACAAAGGGAGGAAGCAGAATCGGGTGGCGGGGAGAGAAGGAAAATCAGGTGTCTTTACACACTGCTGTGTTCGAGGAACAAATTGACAGAGACAGAGCAAGATGATGATAACGTGAAAAAAGTATAATTTGGCATGATTACCTCTTTCCCCCCCAAAGTAGTACAGTTTGCAGTTTGCACCCATTGCAATTTATACCTGGGTAAAAAGATAGCTTGGGTAAGAGGTAGTTTACTTGGGAACATACTTGGGTAAAAGATAGCTTACCAAAGAAAAGTATAATTTTATCCCTTCAGTTAGAAGGACCTGCGCTAAGAATTTTAGGTGTCTATAAAACCTCATTTAATGAAGCCCCTTCTAAAATTTCATTTAACACATGCTGGGTGGGATTCTTTCCTTTTGAGGACATTAAATACCACAGAGATAAGATTTCGGAGTGCAGGATGGCTCAGATAATGCTATACTTCCTCCTCCTTGTACACACATTTCTTTTGCGCTTTCATTAGTCAGCCCTGTCCCCCTCTGTAATTTCTCCCACCCAGAATCATACATTCGATTAAGTAAAGTGAGCAGTCGATAACATTGCTGTGAGCTACTGCTACTTTTCATTTTACAGACCTGCACATCTGAAGGTAGCAGCATGGGTTTGGATCGTCTCGGACTGTAAGGATGCATCTGTGAAAGAGTTCAGAGAAAAATTGGAAGCATCCAAATGTGTGGGATCTGCTTGGTTTTTGAAGATGGCCTGCCGTGTTGGCAACTCTTGTGCTTTTTTTGTCTTGAGTCTCATACTAATTAGCATTTTCCTGGCATCACATGGATGTGTGATCATTTCAGCCTTCAGTCTTAAAAAAAAAAAAAAAAAAGTAAGTTGCTAACCTTCTGGCTGTGGAGAAAGCTTCAAAATGAGACCCCAGTGCAACCAGAAGGCTCAAAGAGCAGAAGGCAAATAACCCCTTCCTCCCCTCACCCCAAATCTGTTATTTGTACATAATCTCATGCTTTTAAAGCCAAGCTCCTGATTTTTTTGGTGAACCTGGCTCAGGATTCTTGAACATTTGGAGCTGGCCATACTGGGCTCACCACTCTTCATGATGTAAAAGTTAGGAACAAAAAGCCTGAAGAACTCTTTGACTAATGGGTGCTTTGGTAATTGAACCCCACAGCTGTTTTCTTTAAATGACAATGTTAAAGTGCCAATGTTACCTGGGATCTTCATTTTGCCGGAACACGTGAGAAATCATTCGTTACCCCTACCAGTGCTGAACTCACGATCCGATACGTTAGGTGCTATAGTTCAGCGGCAAAAGCAAGCCGGGCATTTAGATCCCAAATTGTACAAACACAGCAGCGGACCTAAGCGATCTCAGAGAAAGACCTTACAGGTATAGGGGCTTGCTCAATTTCGCTTGCAAACGCCACCCGAAGCACAGACGGTCACAATTATGAGGCCAGTCTTCTGTGCATAGATTGTCCACCCTCTTTCTCCACAAAAGTTGCTTCCATATTTCTGCATGCAACATAGAAGTCAGTCTGCAGATGAACAAAGCCGCTACAGGCCCTAAGAATGTGTATGCAGCCAACCCACACTCCTTAGTCTTAATCCTTTAAATCATACTCTGGCATTTTTAGGGGAGCAGCGCATGTAGCATAGAGGAAAACCTTTCTACCCTTCCCTGTAGCTCATCGTTCCAGGCCCGCTTTGCAGCTGCGGACTTTTTCTCCTTTGAAGCACCTCTCTTAGTGCCTGGTGCACTGCTTCTCCTTGGTGCGCTGCGTCTCCAAAGCACACTGCTACGCTGCAGCTGCACCTCTTCCCAGAGTCTAGCTCTGCTCCTCAGACTCCTATCACCCTCACCGTGCCCCTCGTGGTTGCATGGCTTTCTCTCCCACTGCAGTCTGCATCTTTTAGATCTTTTTCATATTTGGCTTCAGTCCCCATATATGCCAGTAATATCCACCCTATTTTGCATGCGAGCCTGAAAGCATAACGACACCAGACATACAAATACATCCTTAGCTTGAACTTGGAGGAAGGTGGGGGAAGGGGAGAAGGAGAAAAGGGAAAAAGGGGGTCCCCCTTCCATTTCTTTCTTTTAATGGGTTAAATAAATACCAGAACACGTCCCAGTCCCTACGTACACTCCCCCTCCCCACCCCAGATCTACATAAGTCAAATCATGGAGTCATTGACTAGTATAACATAGCTCTGCATAACAGTCCAAGTAGATACATTTTATATATATAGAATTTAGGTCCAATCCTGCACCCTCTCATACGTTATTAAGCTAATGCATTTGGCCAGAGCAAAACATCAGCCTGGCTCTTTGGTGTACTTAGCTTGGATTCTCCCCTGGGCCTACAGTGCAGATAAGAGTCTCAAAAGTCTATGCTTGTCTCAGCCCTGTGGGCCGCTGAGAAGCCATGTGGTCCAATATGTGAGGCATTGGGCTATGACTCAAAGTCTTGGGTGAAATTTTCTACTCTGCTCCTTACCTACTGTATGACCTTGGGCAAGTCACTTCACCTCTTTTTCCCCTCACACCTAATGTATCTTGTCTACTACCTAAGTATGTGTTTGCACAGAACTTAGCACAATGGCACTGAGGCCTCTAGGTGCTGCCATAATCCAAATAATAAGTAGATGTGGCCCCCGACTTTGTATGTTCAGGCATAATCTGGACCTGTCTGGCTGATGCAGCTGGGGCTCTTTGCCTTTTTCCACATGGGTCCTTGGCGCATCATGAACTGAGAGCGAGGAGGAAAGGGTGTCGGTAGGAGTGTGGCCTGTTCCCGAGGCAGAGTAGCGTGCCCATGTTTGTGTGTGGCTCCTGAAATAGGGTTGCAGCTCAAATGCAAGTTTTGTGTGGACAGACTCCTCCTCTGTGTTTCAGAACTCCCATCTTCGCTGAGGGTGGCATCCACTCTGCCATAGACAGTAGCGTTCCCGGACTGGCTAGGGACCACACAACAAGTAGCTGTTCGGCCTTTACTCCGGAAACCATTTCTAGTCTTGGCAATTACCAGCCTCTCTCTTTTTCAGGAAGAGAGTGAGGAATTTGTGGCAAAGATGAAGAACTCCTAGGTTTAGCCACAGGAAAAACTCAAGGGTCCAGATCTTCAATTGGGGGAGATAAGTGTAGTTGGGTTGAGTTTTGGAATTATGCCCATTTACACCATTTGAGAATCTGGCCCTCTGGCTTTTCTTCATGGCTTAACCTAGAGCCAGCTCTCCTGCTGAGAGACTCTGTATGTAATCAGCAGTAAGGGGGAGGTTTGCTAAAGCATACAGGGCAGTGACGCATCCGGCTTCTATTGACAGTTAATAGCAGTTGTGTTTCAAAATTGACCCCCAAATACCTACCATTGAGGAAGGCTTCTGGGGCTTTGGTTATGAGTTTAACTTCTTACAGGTCTAAAGTGTGAATGAAATGGTACCATGTCCAAATACGGCGACAGGCGGGAAGAGGTAAAGGGCCCCATTGTCCTTGGCATCACGCTTCGGGGAGTCATTTACCTCAGTGCAAAGTGGGCGTGAAACCCACTCAGCCTGCTTTGGGGGTGGCATGAGTGTAAGTGATTACACAAGCAGTCTGACTCTGGTGAAGCAGGTCTTTGGTAGAACAAGCCAATACAAGGTTTAAAAGAGTGTAAAAATCAACCCTTGGTCTTGACGGAGAGAAAATCACAGTTCAAGGCCAAAAAGGCTTCCCTCTGTTGTTCTGGAACTTATTCCAGTAAGCATCCAAGGCCTAACATGGAGAGGTTACCTACAGTAACCTTTTCCTGTCTCTGACTTCCTTCACTTAATGTATTTTTTTTAAATGCTGCAAGCGCTTATAAATAAACAGAAAGAAAAACAGCCACCTTTCCCCATTCTTCAGGCAAGTGGCTGAATGGAGCCCAAAGGGACAATAAGAAAATGAAGGACAATCAGCTATAATGGGCGGTGGGCGCACACCAAAGGTCTTCAGCATATAGTTCCCATGATGTGTTTCTCTCCAGGCACTGTCCTACATGAGCAGGGTCCTTTTGGAGCTGTCTTCTCTCAGCTCCATAACCTCTCCAGGAGCGCACTATTGACAGAGTACAGCTTGAAGCTGTAAACACGGAAAGGGTCACAGAAGCCAGAACTATAACAATCTGGCCACTGAGCTGCCAGTTCTCTCCAGCAGGAGATTCCTCGGGTTTGGAGGCATCTGTATTTGGAGTAGAGCCAGCGTAGCAGACTCCTCCTCCAGCCTCCCTTACAGACCCCCGTAGAAAGTGTGTTCAGAGCACTACTGTACTCTGTCTGTCCCTACAGCGTTTGTATTAAAGCTGCCCCTGAAGGCCTGCACTGAGATCAGGCCTCACATAGGCTCGGTAGATGCACCTAGGAAGAGACTGTATGTGTCGCAGAGAGCTACCAATCTAAGAAACACCGGGGGGGACGGGAAATGCAAACAATGAGTAATAAAGTGATTTGCTCTGGGACAAGATGCGGGGATCCTCAGCCTTGGAGGGAAGGGAAAGGGCCAAGGGCAACCAGCCCTCAGGACCACCCGGACTACAGCGCACCTCCCCCCCCTCCGAGCTCTTAGAGCCATGCAAAGCAGCTCTCCAGCAGCAATTCAAAGGGGTTCTGTGGCAGGTCCAGAGCCCCAGGTCCCTTTGAACCACGGGGTCCCAGGGCAACTGCCCGTTTTGCCTTCCCTTCCCCCCACCCGTTGTCGGTAGGCCTGATCCCAGAACAGTGCCCCATCCACTCGACCATATTACCTTTCAGAATCCCATAAAGGATTAGCCCATAATCCGATAAACAGCAAGAACTGAAGGGTAGGGGCTGTATTAGCTGATGCTCTGTGCTCCCAAAATTAAATCTCAGATGAAAAGGATTGGGTCGATAACAGCTGTCAAACAGCTGAGGAAATTTCTCCCCTTGTCCGGCTGTATCTGCTGACAAAGTCCATGTCTCCAGAGTTGATCCTGCACATCAATCTTCTGCAGCCCAAACTCAGAGTAGCATCTCTTAATCCTTTTGGCAGCTGCTTGCAGGAGAGCGACAGTCAGAGCTAGATGTCCAAGTAAACATCTCCAGGGTCGGGTGAAATAGCATCTCTGATCAGAAGAGTCTCTCTCTCACCTCCCCCAATCCTGCACATACACACACGACAAGTCAGAAAGCCCTCAGATGAGATTGGGGGAAATACTTTGTGCATAACAGTATTCCACCAAGGATAACGTTACTGAACAAACAGAAAAGGGTTGGAAGAAAACCCAACTGCAGCTCATGTTTCAGATGTGTCAGTGCTTCATTTTTCATATTAAATTTGCAAGTTAGACAGGAATCCGTCTTGCTTGCTCATCATCTGCGTACAGAGGGAGAAAAAACACGTGTGATAGAGGAAAAAATACTCGCACAAATAAAAGTAATAATTAAAAGTAAGGATTTAAATAGCCCTGGCTCCATTTGTTTGGGGAGAAGATAAATGACTTCAACTCCAGGTGCCATGTTTGCTCTAGATCTGAAATACGTCAAAACCAGCTCCCAAAAGCCTGTGCACATTTTTATTCAAATCCTGCTTTATTGGTTCTTTAACAAAAAGAAATGCCCCGACTTGATAGAACATCAAAATCTCATTAAACTGCAATCCTTAGACTACAAAAGATGGAAAATGAGCAGTGCCATTTAAGGTATTGCGACTGTGTACATACTGCGTTAGAAAGACAGTGCATTTTCAGGTTCAAGGTTCCCCGTGTCATCATGAACAACTCCCCTTCACCCTCTTCTAACTCTAAACAGAGTTGGAATGTTGCCAGCACAAAGGAATCTGCAGTCAGCTCCTTCAAGAATGAAAAATAAACTTTTTTCCCCCTGCAGGAAGAAAAAAAAAAGCCGAAGAAAAGCAGACAGCTGCTAACTAGTTGTCTAGCTGTCTATTTGTGGACATTCTCTTTCATCTTGTCATACCTTTTGTGCTGTTTGAAATGTTTGGAGCTTAGACTTGAAGAACACTCGGTGGATTCCAGACTCGTATTAAAAGACAGAAAAAGGAAAGGCAGAAAAAGTTCTGACAACAAACGTGTGTGTGCGCGTTGGGGCCACAGTCACTCTAAGTATCAACTAGAGCATTGATTTTATTTTCAGCGAGAGTGAAGGAAATTTTTCAAACAGGGGAAAAATACTGTAATAATGCAATTTGGAAGGAAAGCACATATGTCTTGATTATCAGTAATAGGGACACACAGTGAGACCTCTTCAGAACAAGAAGAGGCCATTCGGTCAATCACACCTGCTCCTTTTGCTGCTCTGCTTATTTATTCTCCCTCCGAAAGGACAAAGCCAGTCCCTCTCGAGAGATGGTGTTCACTCACATGTGAACTGGTGTAAGCCAACAAAGTAAGGGCCTGATCTGAAGCCCGTTAAAATCAATGGGCATCTTTCCATGGAGTTTCAGTGGGCTTTTGGATCTGGCCTGTAGTGAGGAATTTTTGAATACCGTTCAAAAATTGCCTTGAGGGTCCTGCTGGCCTTCACAGGTAGGTAGTGTCTCACAAACCAGGACAGCACTGGCTCTCAGACCTGCTTCCTCTGTTCTTTAGAGCGTCTCTTCCCCCACAATTGAGGTAGCTCTGCCGCACATCCAGGTAGTTCAAATGACAGTTGACTGGTCCCTCTTTGGGGAGACCGCCATCGACCTGTCTGTCCCAACTGCTGTCTGTGGCAGACTCTGAAGTAAACCAGCCCCTCAGATTTTCTACAGCCAAGCTGTAAATGAGGAAGTCGTCTTCAGGAGCAATGGGTTCTCAGTCCCAGGCAGGCGGCAGTTGTAACAAACGACAACTTTACCTCAGGGACACGACACTCCTTTCCCCCATTCCGACTGGATTCTCCTCCTCTGGACGAGGCCCCGGTCGCGAGCCAGGCGCTCAATAGTTCCTTCACTCCTGTTAAGGCTAAGAAGCCACTATTGCTACCTGACAAAGCTTCAGCTGTATCTACCCCCTTGTGGGACAGTTGTGGGGCTCCTACACACCTTGATCTGCCTGCTATTCCTGTGATCCCAAGTGTTTCACTGAATGGGGCCTTGAGTTCCCAGCCAGACATTGCCTCCGGCAGTGCTTCTGGTCTCCTTTGTATGGAGATGGACCAACTAGTCTTATGCCTGAAATTGCTAAGACTGACCCTTCCCTTCTTCTCACTGAAGGGCCAAAGGCCTTTGAGGTGGGTAGTAAATTTGTGATTCACCACTGTGGTGCCTCCTGCTGGTCACCCTGGGAATTAGCTTAAGCCAGCCTCACAACGCCCTCTCCTGGTGGTGTCTTGGCTGCTGTTACCTTTCCACCCTCCCAGACCACAGCACCCTTCCCTCAGGGTACTGCCCTGCAGCAGCACCCCCCACACTGTGGGAACCCCAACTTCCTGTACCTACTCAATAACCGCCAGTCGTCATCTAGCCCCTGCCTCGGGGGCAAACTGCTGTCTGACATGGCCACTCATCATTGGCAAAGAAGTGTGGACCTTCTGCCTTCTCCTGTCTTGGCTGCTCCTCTTCATTGGGCACCTGTCATTGGGCCTCAGCTTGGGTTTTATTTAGACCTGAGCTCCCCTGGCTCACCTTGCCTTCCCCTAGCACTGCTCTGTCTAATATACCCTGTGTCAGCAGGCAGTTCGGGCCCTCTCTTTCCAGGGCTGGAGCAAAAGTAAGTTCCTCTTGTCCAGGAGCCTTTCTTATAAGGGCCTAGTCGGGTCCTGATTGGCTGTTTCATTCCTCTTTTTAATTGGCTCCCAGGGTTGTGTTAACCCTTTATGTTCCATTGCAGGGCAGCCGCCCTGTCACAAGGAGAACACAACTCAGGAGCTCTTCCCCTTCATCCTAGCATGCTGTCGCTGATTGACAGTACTTGGGGGGGCCTATTTCAGAATCCTCGCTCACTCAGCCAAACTCGATCGTTTAAACGTGTCTCTGAGGGAAGCAAAGATGGCGGGCAAAGTGGCCTCTGCAATAGCTAATGGCTGTCTTTCTTGACAAAAGGCAATGCCGGCTCCATGGATCTCCTAGGACAGTTTGCACTCTAAAGAGATCTTGTGAGTTTTGCAACTCTGGGAGGCATAAAGAGGTGAATCTCAAGTAGGAGTAGAGAGGTTATTTAATCTCTGTCTATGGCTTGAGTGTGACCACTGCTGGAATACTGTGTTCCATTCTGGTGCCCAGAATTCAAGAAGGTTGTTGGTAAGCTGGAGAGAATTCAGAGACGTGCCACAAGAATAATTAAAGGATTAGAAAACATGTCTGGTAGTGATAGACTCAGGGACCTCTGTCTAGTTAGCTCAACAGAAGGTTAAGGGGTGACTAGGTCACAGTCTATGATTACCCAGCTGGGGAACAAATATTTCATAGTGGGCTCTCCAATGCAGCAGACGAAAAATATAATACGATTCAATGCTGGAAGCTGGAGTGAGAAAAATCCAGGCTGGGTATAAGGTAGGCATTTTTAACAATGAGAGCAATTAACCACTGACACAAATTACCCAGGATTCTTCATCACTGAGCATTTTTAAAACAAGATGGGATGTTTTTCTAAGAGTGCCACTCTAGGGAATGATTTGGGGGCAGCTGTCTGGCCTTTGCTACAGGGAGTCAGATGAGAAGATCACAGGGGTATCTCCTAGACTTGGACTCTACAAGTTCTCCTACGTCCAGTCAGTGTTGCTTGTTTTCCAGCTGGATTCTACCAGAGCTCTTCTAGTCTGGTTGGCAGAGTTCTACAGAACGCCCCTCGGCAGTGGCTCCAGACACGTGTCCATCTCCTTATGAATGAAATTCTTCGGTAGAAGCTCTGAACACTGACTGCATCAGAGGGAGGGGGGTAGGTGTTGGTTTGGCTTACCTCACGTTCAGTAGAAGAGCTTTCTCTTAAAAACAAAGCAATGGGTTTTCTTGTTGCTGGCATGTGCCTCTTTGGGGGAACCCCTCCATTAAGCCATGAAGAATCTACGGGGAGATTTACATCTAAAACCTGCTGGAATTTCACTTCCCTCTCCTATTTTATGGTCTGGAGGAAATGCTATGATAGTTACGAAGCGATCTCAGTGAAGCCCATAGACTGTATTCTTGTAAAAATTAAGGGATCATCAACTCTTTACAACGTCAGACCTCCATTTTGGGGGCCTGTTAAATTCTCCAGGGGTTTGCTGCATGCCAACACTTCTTCCGCCCCCCCCCCCCCCGAAGGCTTTAGAGAGCCCTTATGATTAAGCCCCTGTCAAGCAAATTATCTTTACATAGAGGCTGGCTCGACTGTTGGCAGCTGTTACTGACTCTTCGTTATGCCCTTGGTAAGCCTGTGTAAGCTATTCCTTTGTAGTTCTTCATGCCTAAGGCACTTTATCTGGTAGCTGTTGTTTCTTCTCCACAGGTGTATGAGATGGCAGCATCAGCTTACAGATTCCAACACATTTTGTTATTTCTTCTTGTACTTGTCTGTTTTGTGCACGAGGGACCCTGAGTTCCATCAAAATCAGCCCATCTCATCCCTGGGCTCTTTTCCTTCCAACAAGTGGGAGAGGTTATTCCCCAGTCCAGCTGGGCCACGAGGCCCTACTTAGTCACGTACAAAAATATTCCCATTGGTGAGCGTTGGGCTCATTCTTGTAAAGGGGCTGAAGAGAAGCTATTAGATTGGCATGGATCACTGATTAACAGATTGGTGCTGTCCACCATAGAAAGGGGAAGAGTAAGAGGATATATGATGGTGGTTTATGAAACGAGTGCTGGTGCTGGCCACTGTTGGAGACAGGATACTGGACTAGATGGAGGTTGGTCTGATTTCTGTGTTCCAGGGCTGAGGGCGAGCTTGGAGGAGGAGGGGCACAGGTGAGTGGGAGGAGACTTGTGCAAACTTCTTGTTAAATTCTCCCTGCCAGACAGAGATCAGAGAACCACCTCTGAGCAGAGGTGACCCTGTAGGCCAGCCAGAGCTGCTTTTCCCCTGCTAACAGGCCCAGCTCTGCTGGTCATCTGCTAAGAGCTGTATGCATGCTCCCCATTTCCCTCCACTCAGCTGTGTTCTTGTGACTGCAGGAAGAGACATCTCTCTCCCTCTCTATTGCCACTAGGTCTGCCTTGGACTCTCTTCAAACAGGCCTCACCATTTTCGGGGGCTACTTGCACCTTTCATGCCAAGTGCTTACCATGCACTCAGGAAAGAAACAAATCTATGAAACATACTTACCACTGAGGCCTAGTGCCTACAATGGGGAGCAATGTCAAACTAAGGTACACAACTCCAAGTACACGAAGAGCATAGCTGGAGTTGACATACTTTAGAGAGAATTACCATAGTGTCCCCATTGCGGGGGGTTGATGGGAAAAATTCTCCCATTGACTCCCTTTACTCTTCTCAATCCGGTGGAGTACCGGCGCTGACAGGAGCGTGATCAGTGGTTTGATTTAGTGGGTCTTTACTAGACCTGATAAATCAACCTCCAGGACATTGATCCCCCACAGCGCTGATCTCCCAGTAAGCATGGACAAGGCCTTAATGACAAACTCTGCACGAGACCTGGTCGTGAACTTGTAAAGAGGAAATTTGTATAATGCTGTGACCTTTTTCCACTAGGTATTAAATCGTTCAAATGGTATTCTCCTTGGTGGACCTGTTGCCCTGCACAAGCCCAGCAGGTTACAGCTTCTTGGCCACAGCCTCAGCTAGTGTAAACCGACACAGCTTCACTGATTTCAATACAGTTGTGCCACTTCACGGGATGAGCTGGCTCCTTAGTTGGTATAAACTGGTGCACGTGTATAGCCATTGTGAGAGCTATGCTGGCTTACGACAGCAGGGAGTTTGGCTCATCCTCTCTACAGCTGAGAGGGGTCTGTGCCATACCATCAGCTCCCCACCCATCTGACAGGAGGCATTGCCCTTATACAAATAAGTTGCTAGAACCATCACCTGAGAAACTGGACTTCCCTCGTCTGCAGCACTTCCAGCCACTATGTGGACACCAGCAGCCTCAACCTACTCTCTCATAAAAGACCCATTTATGTGACGAATGCAGAACTGAGCACTCGGAGTGCCTAACATAGGAAGAGGGGCAAGAATCTTTGGGTGTGTCTCAAAGGGAAAGAAGAGATTCTACAATATATTTCTCTTGCTCTCTGGGTTTCATTTGGAGACTTCCTAGCAACACACTTAAGCGTTTTGCCATGACTGTGTGATTTTTTTTTTCTTTCTGAAGCATTTGGGAAGTCTTGGATTCTGCTCAGGCAATGAAAAGCCATCATGGGGTCCCGCAATGCTCACATGTCTGGGAGAGAGATACATACCCAATCCCACTGCTGTTGAAAATATGCCGTACCCAAGTGGTACTGTTCTCCAAGGCTACGTCTACATTTCAGTGCTATTTCGAGAGGTATCCTGAAATAGCTATTCTGCGTCTTTTGAGCGCGCCTATTATTTTGAAATATAAAGGGCTTGCTATTCCGACATCCCTTCAAACCTCATTCCACGAGGAGTAAGGGACGTTTCAGAAATAACACTTTATTTTGAAATAAGTGTTGTGCAGACAGTGCCAAATTTCAAAATAAGTTATTTCGAAATAATATGGAAATAAATCTGCAATGTGTGTAGTGCCAATTGCGTATCTTATTTTGACCTACAGTGCACTGTAGATGCACCCCAACAATTGCAACTTGATCTCCTTTTCTAGATGATCCTGCTGTCTGTTCTTAATCAAGTCATGCTTTTCTAAATATTTTTTCATCTTGCTGTCTTAAAATAGTTTCCCAGGATGTTTCTATTGCTGACATTAACCTGATTCAGTCTGTATTTCCCCTACATTATGTCTCTTGGTCATGTTATATAAAAGAGAATAAATAATCGCCTTGTATTTCTCCCTTTCCAGTCCATAAACATCTCTCCTAAACAGAGCAGACACTTTTAAATGCCTATGGAAGCTTCTTTGACTTCTGATTTCCATTCCTTTTTTGAAACCTTGAAAGTATTTCATCACCAATCCTCATGCCTCTAATCTTTTACTAACAATACAAAGTGCCATCAGCATGCTTCCTAATTCCTCATCTTCTTGCCCAAACCAGACATTTGATTTGAGCAGAAATGCATCCTACTAATGTAGAAACAAACCAGGCGCAATAGACCAAGGCTACTGTAAAATAACTATTTGCCCACAGTTACCACACAGTAATGTATGTGTGCATCCATTTTTTTGGGCTCTGATAGCTATTTAGCATCCGTTGGTTGGTAAATGCTCAGTTTTTGACTAGTGACCACTGTAATAATTTAAGTTTTTTTTTGTTTTCTTGTCTTTCATCTTTATTTCACAGTGCGCACACTTCTTCCTTCACCATTTCTCTGCTGTGCATATCTTTAAAATGAAACCTCATACGGTTAGCTGAGCTATTATATGGTATTTGATTCTTACAGCTTTCCAGGTGGTTTAATGGTTTTTCTTCTCCCACGTTTCAGTTAGTTTTTATTCTGCTAAATCTAGCTATTCCATTTCCAGATCCATTTACACCTCCACCATGCTTTTAGTTTAGCTTCTGACAGTGTCCCCCTCTTCCTTTTCCAAAACTGGGCTGGCTTCCTTTTATCTGGTGTTTTCAACTGATAAATATGAGTGCGTGTGAAAGATGAGGTGCATAACACACTTGTTGGATTGGGCAATCAAATATAAGTGTGTCTCTGGTCGCTAAGCTTCCCTTTCATAGGGCTGTTGTAAAGTGTCGCCTGCTATACTGAAATACATGCTAGGCACATTCTCAGTAATAAGGACATCAGGCATAAGTACACACAAGTCGTTCCACAGAACAAGTGGGGGATGACAGCATTAGAATATGGTAGGTGAGATTAAATCTCTATATAAGTATTTGCCCAACTAATCTGACACAATGACACAAGACGGTCTCTGCTTGTAATTTAGATCAACGTCCACACAGGCCAGTGCTGAGTCGAAATATTAGGCTGTCAGGTATGCTGTGTTTGACTGGAGTAAGCAACTCATGAGTGGGAACAAACTGGATTGCGTAGTTAATCAAACTCATCTGTGTGTCGCAGCTCTCCTAATCTTTCCTTCTGACTTCTCCCCGACACGCTTTTTAGCGTTCCCAGCTGTGTACTGTATTTTTAACCCTCTTGGTCTACTCATCTGGCATGAGACAGAACAATGCAAACACGTGTCGCTCTGTAGTGCAGGGGTGGGCAATAATTTTTGCAAGTGAACCGCTTAAGGAATTTTGGTGCAGGGTCACAAACTGGCTCCACCCCCAAAAGGGGTGGGGCCTGGGGCAGAAGGGGTGGGGCTGGTGACTAGCGTCCCAGCAGAGATGTCTGGGGCTGGAGGCTTTGAATTAAAAACACAGCAAAGGGCTCCAGGCTCTGTCGCTACCATGTTGCCTGGCAGCTGCCTGGGGTTGCTGAGGTTAATTAAAGGGCTCATGGCTCCTGTCCCTGCTGGGGTAGTGCCACTACTAGCATCCTGCTGCCTGAGCCACTGCCTGGAAATTCAGTGGCATGGGCAGCAGGATATAAAGAGAAAGCAGCCAGATGCAGTCTGCGGGCCAGATCAAAGTGTAAGGTGGGCCGGATCCCGCTGTAGTGCCTAGAAACCATTATTTCATTCACTTTTCACTGTGTTGATGGAGAGCTGTTGATGGGCATGACAGTAAAGGGTTCCATCACCAGTGTGGCATACATGTGATTTCACTGGGGCAGTGATATTGCCGAGCATGTGTAATGCCAACGGGTGGGATTGAACCTGGGACCTCTGGAGCTTAGTGCAACTGCATGAGCTAAGAGCCAGCTGGCTACTAGCTAAGGCTGTGGAGCAGACTCAGTCTTCTCTCTCTAAGGAGTCTCAATGCTACTACATGGGACAGTGAACCACCCCCAGACGGTGTGCAGGTTACATACTTCCCCTACCCGAGCTCCAGAGAGAGCCCAGTTGAAATTCCAGTCAAGCCCTCACTTGTGAAGCTGACATACCCACAAAGCTGCAACCTTAGGGTATGTCTACACTACCCCGCTAGTTCAAATAGGGTGCCTATTCCGAGGAGTAACGGTAGTTCGGAATAGGAACCTAGTCCGAACTACCTAGTTCGAGCCCCGTGTAGCCGCGCTGCACGGGGTTCGAACCAGCGGGGATTTAAAAATGGCGGCTCCCCGCTTATGCAAATGAAGCCCGGGAAATTCAAATCCCGGGCTTCATTTGCAAGTGCGGTATGCCTACATTACCCCGCTAGTTCGAACTAGGAGGGTAGTGTAGACATACCCTTAGGGGCTAAGGCAGGGATGGGCCAAAAAAAAAAAGGGTGGCCGGGGCAGGATTAGTCCCTGCTGGGCTGCTTCCACTATATTCACTCGCACCTCCCCAGGTATCGGCAGGTATAGGGAACCTCCTCAGTCGTGATTCTCATTGGCCGCGGATCACCGTTCACGGCCAATAGGAGAGGCGGGAGGTGGCGTGGACTAGAACAGGGCTTCCTGCTGCTCCCATTGGCTGTGAATGGCCATCCATGGCCCTAGAGAGCTGTGATCACCTGATACCTCCGGTGGAACAGGTAAGTCTAGTAATGGGAGCCTGCCAAAGACTAACCCTGCAGACCAGATCTGGCCCATGGGCTGGAATTTGCCATCTCTGGGCTAAAGCCATGTGCCTCTACAGCATGAGCTAAAAGTCAACTGCCTCTCAGCTAAGGTGATCTAACAGATTTCACTCTCCCTTGTCAGTGGTCTCAGGGCTTCTGGGTTACCTATGCATGTGAATGCAGCTTTATTACATAATGGCTACGTCTACACTGGCATGATTTTCCGGAAATGCTTTTAACGGAAAAGTTTTCCGTTAAAAGCATTTTCGGAAAAGCGCGTCTAGATTGGCAGAACGCTTTTCCGGAAAAGCACTTTTTCTGGAAAAGCGTCTGTGGCCAATCTAGATGCGCTTTTCCGGAAAAAAGCCCCAATCGCCATTTTCGTGCTCGGGGCTTTTTTGCAGAAAACAGTACTATGCTGTCTACACTGGCCCTTTTGCGCAAAAGTCTTTCGGAAAAAGACTTTTTCCCGAACGGGAACAGCATAGTTTTTCCGGAAAAGCACTGATGATTTTACAGTAGCTCGTCAGTGCTTTTCCAGAAATTCAAGCGGCCAGTGTAGACAGCTGGCAAGTTTTTCCGGAAAAGCGGCTGATTTTCCGGAAAAACTTGCCAGTCTAGACACAGCCAATGTGTTTCTTCTGGTGAAGAGCTTTGGTGTCGCTTATTTCATGTGAGTTTGTGCCCATTGAAGCTGGTGTGAAGATATCAGCTCATCATCATTTTTGTCTATTCCCTTTTTTTCTTCCATTGTGCACCTACAGGCATCAGTTAATGAGATTAAAATTAATGTTGACGTCTTGCACATTTGGGTTCCGAGTTAATGCCATTGCAGTCAATGAACCCACTGTGGTTCATTCCCACATTGGGTTGGCTCTGACCTGTGTGTACTTAAAAACAGTAACAGCCTGAAAACATCTTCAAAGGCTTTCCTAAAGCACTGACCTGTCATCATTTTGTGAAGAGTTTTCATCTCTTTTTCATTTTGCCTCATAATCTTTCCTTTTGGACCAGCTGGTAGGGAAAAAAAAACAGCAGCATGGAGTCACAGCAGGTCTTTCCAGACTTTATATCTGTGGTAATCTATCTCATTCCTTTGCTGACACAGCCTGCTCATTTACTGACTCGCCTCTCGTCTATTCCACCACATTTCTTTAAGATGCGGTTCCTAGGTCAATAAAACAGAATTGAAACAGTATCTCTTGGAGTGTCTTGTGCATGTGTAATCCCTACAGCTACTGGATGTGGTGTTCTGTCCCATGTAATGGCACTTAGACCACTTAGGGCGCGTCTACACTGCGCCTGGAGATCGGGATAAGCGATGCAATTTGAGCTATGCAAATTGTGTTTCAAAATAGCTTGTTTTGTAATTTGTCACTGTCCACACAGTGCCAGATTTTGAAATAAACCCCTACTCCAAAATATCCCTTACGCCTCTTGGAACGAGGTTTACGGGGATGTTGGAATAGCGAGCCCGTAATATTTCAAAACAAAGGGTTGCTCAAAAGATATGGAATAGCTATTTCAGGATACTGGCAGTATCCCGAAATAGAGCTGCAGTATAGACCTTACCTTACAGAGAGCGAAAGAGTGAGTTTCCTTTACAGCTCAGCTAGCTTTTAGCTCAACCAACAGAGACTCATGCCTTAAGGTCCAGAGGTCCCAGGTTGACATGATAATTGGTCCTGCTGCTGCCCCACAAGGAAGTAAAGACACCCTCCCACACACACACATGCACACCTCTGTGCAGCTATGCTCGATTGCATTTGATCCTAGGGGGCGTGTAGTCAACTTTACTGCTGACAATTTCTGACTCCCCAGGTGGGTGATGGAGAGTGGATGGAGTCTTGGTTCCACCAAGAGCAGCGAGCGTCAGCAGAGGTCATGCGGCATCCAGTGGGGAATATGCTCCACATAGTTAAAGGGTACCCACCAGTGGGAGCAAAAAGTAAGAAGCAACTTTATGGTCTGGGGCAGCATCGAGGCGTGGCACAATCGAGTCCTTCAAATCAAAACTTCCAAGGGAGTTCTTTTTCCTTGTGGGAGGGAGAGGGGTAAAATTCATCCAGGATGCTTTGGGGGTTGTTTTATTGGTGCTTGCAGGAGAAATTGTAGAGATGGGGATTGTGCAGGCAAGCAATGGGTGAGCTTCCCTTCTGCATGGTTCTTTGCTCTAGTCAGCCCGCCACAATTGGGAGAAACCACTAAACTAAACAGCAACACTGCACTGGGCAGCCCCAATGAAGATGAGGACTGGCTGTTGCGTGGAAGTTATTTGGTGGAATTCTACAATTCTGTTGGACAAGCGTATTTGAACATTGGTTGCCTATCTCTGTAAAAGTTATTAAGCCCTCGGTATTCCTCTCTAAACTTGCCACTTGGGAATCAAGGTCTTAACGAAGGCGACATTGCTGGTGATGCTGCCCTGCTTGTGGAGAAGTCAGACAATTTCAGTTGTGCCCTTTAAGGTCTCCTAGACCTGGCCTATACTAGACCAGGCAGGTTGGCTTAAGGCTCACCAGCCAGCTATGCAAAATGCATAGCTGGCTTTGGCTTTCCTTAAGCCAAGCTGTTGCAGTGTCCACACTGCAGGAGGCCGACAGGAGCACACGGTCTTACTGGCTTCCCGTTCACAGAACGAGGAGTACTGGACACGGGTGGGGGGGTTGCCCTTAGCATTTAATTTAGGGATCTAGCTAAATTGAATGCTAGGAGATCGACCTCTGGCAAGTCGATCTTTTCTGCAATGTAGACATGCCCCAAGACACCACTCGCGCTCCGAAACTGAATGTCCCATGGCAGGCCAGGAAGGTCCAGAAACTCAGAGCTGGGCCTGCAGAACTCTTAGTGAAGATGGGGTTGAGAATCATGGCCAGCATTGATAGGTTCATCCATGTAGACTGCATGCAGAATTCTAGCAGTCGTTGCACACCGGACGTTCTTCGACAAATAGATCTCGCTGCC
Organism: Pelodiscus sinensis; assembly: GCF_052426305.1. Taxonomy (NCBI): domain Eukaryota; kingdom Metazoa; phylum Chordata; order Testudines; family Trionychidae; genus Pelodiscus; species Pelodiscus sinensis. The sequence continues at coordinate 6,450,990 of NC_143057.1, forward strand.
TCCTGCATTAAGGTCATGTCTCAGACATGGGTACCCAAAAGTCTTTGCGCTGAGATGAAACTCAGAACCTAGCAAACCTGTGTATTACCCGTATTGCCATATGGGTCAGAAGCCTAGCCCCTCTGGTAGGCAGATTTGGAGAGGATTGGGGCATTCCATACAGGCCTCCAGCACAAAATTCTGAGCATGCAGAGGTTTAACTCTGTGTAAAAAGTCATCATCTTGTGGAGATCTGGCCTTCCTTTCATTGATTGTTACATTAAAAGCAGTGTTGCATTCTTCCCAGTCATGTCCCCAGCTGGAAAAAATACACCCCAGCACCCTGTGCTCTGAAATCAGTGCACAAAGTTCCTCGACCCTCTGTTGGGTGCCACCTGTGGAATCATCCCACAGATTCGTGGCTTCGCAGGATTGATCCCGGAGCGGTGAATTTCACTGCATGAGACCTGATGCAATGCCGTCAGCTGTGGTCGTTCCAGCTGGTGTCGTGGTCCTCCGCAGACTGTGTGTGTTTGCCGATGATGATTTGTCTATAATTCAATGGGAAAAATATCCATTGCAAAATTAATTCGGGAAAAAATAAAACCAACCATAACATTTGTGGAATTAGGCTCCGCTCCAAAGCCCATTGAAGCCTGTGGAATGACTTCCATTGAATTCAGTAGGCTTGGGATGAAAGCTGTAAGCAACCTGAGGCTACTGTAAAGGAATTCCATGAGAATAATGGTTCAAAAGTATTTGACCAGCTCTAATCCCTACTCATCAAGTCAGGAAAAGCATTACAGTGGTAACACAAGGGTGGGGGAATGTTAGAGCAGGCATCCTTGCGCTAAAGTCACTGTTTTCAGTGCATGCCCATGTAATCTTCATCAGTAGTGTGTAGTCAATATAGTAAACACCCCCATCCGACCGCATTCTTCATTTGGGATTCTTTAAAGAATATTGTACCAAAGTTTGCTCCCATCTAAAACCCCACAGCTTCACTGACATCTGTGAGCATGGCCTGTTTGCATTGCATGGGTGTGAGTGAGTGCAGAATTTGGCCCGTTTCCCCTCCTCCCCTCGCTTACAGATACTACATACAGTCCAAACCACATTTAGGGCCTCATTTAAGCTAAACCATGCACAGGGCTATGGAGGATCAGGCCCCATATTTACATCTTGTTACGTTTGCTATCTTTTGGAAAGTGTGTTGTATAGGATTTGCAGCTGCTGAAAACCACATACCATCTGTTGTGCTATATTTAATTTGATAAACCATTTTTTGTGGTCATGTGTCTGTCAGTGGGTGCTACACCGAGTAATCTAACGTTAGAGGGCAAAAGGCTTTTGGGTCAGTCTGCATTTCACAGGCATTGGGCTTCCTTTTACTAAGACCTTTTAATTCCTCATATCCTACTTTTCCTGATTGATTAGGCGCTACCTCTCAGGAGAGATCAGTGATTCTGAACTGGGAAGTCCTTAGGTACAGCAGTAACTACAAGATTGCAGGATGCTTGGAGCTAAACATATGGAAGAGGATAACAAGCATGGAATCATAGAATCATAGAACACTAGAATTGGAAGGGGCTGTGAGAGGTCATAGAAGGGGCCTCAGGACAGGACCACGCACTGTCTGGATCATCTCTGATAGATGTTTATCTGCGTTAGCAGAGTGCAATGACGTTTTCTCTTTGCTGATCTGAGTGCCATTGAGGAAACTTGTCACAGAGCTTTGTCACTGGCAGTACCAAATTGTCCTTCTAGCATAAGTCTAGATAACGATCTATTCTGCAGACTGACAATATATGTGCTGCAGAATCATTTTAGTGAAATCCTAAAAGAATCAGTTATCCTAATGCCTAAATAGGACCGGTGCTGAGTATTTTGGAGCACAAACTGGACAGCCATAGGGTTCCTCTGTAGAAGACCCAATAAGTTGTGGATAAATGAAAAGGTCGCTGCTTTAGACTTCAGTATGGCAGACACATACCTGTAAATTTCTTGGAGACAAACTCTTTGCTTAATCCACAGTGGCTACAGAGTCCTTCAACAGACAGCAATCTTCATGGGAAAAATGCAAAGAGGAAGTGACCGGAAAAAAAAGTCATTTTTTTTCTTATCAGAGGAAGTATATTTCATGAATGACTCACATCACTAATTGTCTGCCAAATTGTCCTTATGCGTAGGAAGAATCATCATTTCCTTTCCTCAGTCTGAATGTATGATGGCTAGTTAGAGCTTTTGTCATGATCTTAGAAGGTTTTCTTTGTTCCTTGATAAGTTCTGCACCCCTACGAAAAGAGAAGGGAAGCTCTTAAAACCCCAATACTCACCAAGGCTGAGAGGGAGGATTTATGCTAGATGATGAAAAGTTAAGGACATGGATTGCCACACCAGATCAGAGTACTGATTTATCTCATCCTGCCTCACACAGAGGCCAATAGCTAATGAAGAACGTGCATAATGCAGCTTGCCAGTTGTGCAAAGCTATAACACAGGAAGTACCATTTTTTCCCCTAATCTTCATGAGCAGATTTCACAGTAACACCTGATTACCAGCTTTGTAACATTGTCGTTAGAGAATGATCTTGAGAAACAATAGGGAAAAATCAGAAAATGTTTGTACCTCTCCTCCTCCCCCTCCATTGACATCTGAAATTGACAAACTAGCTCATCTTTCCTGGCCTAGTTGCAAATGTGATTCGTGGTCATAACAGCATTCAGTGCTTTTTTAGAAGTCCTATTGCATTTTGTGTGCCTGTGTCCTCCTGTGGGAGCAAGTTTCACAAGCAGACAATGGGATATTGGAGACTGGGCCTTTTAAGGGCTGAGTTTCCCAGATAGAGAGTCAGGACAGAGCACCTCATGAAGCTCTTGTGCACAGCTGGTTGCAACTGGATGCAGAGAGTAGCTCTTGCAAGTTCTGAATGGTCAGAATACCACAAACTTTACCATATGTTCTTCTTAGAAACATTTCCTTTATTGCTCTTAAATGTATTGCTTTTTGGTTTCCTCTTGTGTCTTCTTTTTACAGGATAGGACAGAGCACACAATCATATTTTACAAAACCTTCATTATTTTGCCTATCTCGGCTAACCCCCTTTTGACCATAAGAACGGCCAGACTTGGGTCAGACAAAAGGTCCATCTAACCCCGTGTCCTGCTTCTGACAGTGACCAATGCCAGGTGCCCCAGATGGAATGAACAGAACAGGTTCTCTCACCCATTCCCAGCTTCTGACAGAGGCTAGGGACACCACCCCTACCCATCTTGTGTAATAGCCGTTGATGGACCTATCTCCACTAATGTATCTAGTTCTTTTCTGAATCCCCTTAAAGTCCTGATCTTCACAATGTCATCTGGCAAGGAGTTCCGCAGGTTGACTGTGCATTGTAAGAAGAAATACTTCCTTTCATTTGTTTTAAACCTGCTTCCTATTAATTTCATTTGCATATTTCATTTTTAAATAATCCCTGTCTATGTTGTCTCAACATATGTCACTTAGCACCCATTTACCAGGCCTCCAGACTACTACCTGAAACTTGGCATGGCTTTTTTCCAGAAAAGCTTTCATGGGAGAATGAAGGGAAAACTTTATATGGAATAAATTAATAGAATTTAGGCCAGAATAAACCAGTATTCTAATATAGTCTAATCTCCTGAATAACTCCAGCCATAGGATTTCTCCCAGAAATTCCTACATCGTGAAGCCAGATTTATCTCCATTTGACAACCCCCGTGCAAGGAAATGACAGGAGTAGATTACACTAATTGAAGGCCCCAAATGAGCTATCTCTTCCATTATCTGTGGGGCGGAATCTTTTCTGTCTATTGTTTGAAGATGTTTTACCATTTGCAACTCAGAACTTTCCATGAGGCAGGGTAGAATAAATGGAAGGTTTTTGACCTCCTGAAGGTCATGTGAAGTTACTCAGAAACTTAGGACGTTACACGGAAGAGACTGTACTTCAAGCTGAGGAGGGGAAACGTGAGTGATTGATGATGACTGAGCTGACCTTAGAAAGTCAGGAACCCTGAAGCCATGGAAATGAATATGAGAAACTAAACACTCACTCTTTATTTAGTCTTCTTAAAGTATTGGTTGTGCATATTTTGTTCAGCAAACTCAGGAGCTGATTATAAAGGACCTGTGACTGTCAGCTGGGGTGAGTAAGGGTGGCAAAGACTGAAAAAAACCCAGATGAGATTACTTTGAAGAGTCAATACAGCCGTGTGCGGCACTTACAAAGCACCTGACTTTTGATGAGCATTACAAGCACTAATGAACATGAACTTCATTATATAGTTGTGAGGCAAGTAACTGTTGTTGTTCCTATCCACAGATGGAGAAGTTATATTTTACAGTAAAGAGTTGGGTGAAATTATTTTGGAAAATAGGAAATTTGTCAAAAAAGGCATTTTTTTTTGCAGGCACCAAAATGATGCACCAATTTGTGTTGAATTCAGTAAATAGTTTACTGCCAGGAAATACTGACATTTTTGTTATCTTGAAATTTTGTTTCAAAACAACATTCAACACAAGTGATTGTTTAAAGTTCTTTGGTTCAACAAGCAAGTTGGGGAAAAAGTCAATGTCAGTTTGAAATGAACCTAACTTTGTTCTCCAGTTGTTCAGTTTGGCCACCTCTCTCTCTCTCTCTCTCTCCCTCTCCCTCTCTCTCATTAAGATTCTTGGTTACAGAGTTGGGGAATTTCAGCATGAGACGCAGGTCTATACTTGAAAATTCAGACCAATCTCTACAAATGTGAGAAATGTTCTGTTTTCTGAATGAAGTCATTTTATCCTAAACACCCTCCCTGGTTCAGTTGCACTGGAAGGCCTGTAAAAAAGTAAAACAATGTTTCTAATATTATGGGAGAAGTGGTCAGGTTTGGGTGAAAGGCACTAGTATCATACCATAAGATAAGATGATACTTTAGGGCAAAAAGTTAAGAAACACCCCTCTAACCAAATGAGACTCTGTGGGGAATGGTAGCAAGGCAAAATATAACTATTGGAGCTGGACTTTGACCAGGACACTAGAGTTAGCACTGCTACTCATGGGATCATAGGGCTATTTGAAAAAATAAATGAAACAAAAAGCGGAGCCACTTATTTATCACGTAGGGCACGTCTACACTATGGGGAAAATTGTCGCTGCCATGGTTGATCTTCTGGTGTTCAATTTAGTGGGTCTAGTGAAGTCGGTACTCCTGCTCCTTGCAAAGAGGAAGAGAAGCCAATGGGAGCCAATCAACCTCCCTCTGTGTGGAAGAGGATTTAAGATATGTCGATTCCAGCTCTGCAATTAACGTAGCTGGAGTTGCGTATCTTAGGTCAGCCTTCCCCTCCAGTCTAGACTAGGCCTACACTGCACACCTACATTTGCCTGTGTGCAGTTGTTATCACCAGGGCTCGACAAGTAATGCAATCTACTCGCCCGCGGCGAGTAGATTACAACCCAGAAGAGCCGGGTTTGGGTGATCTGTGCATGTGCAGATTGCCGGACAGCGCGGCTGGCGAGCAGGGCTCGCTGCAGTTTGGCAAGCCCTGATTATGACTATGTGGACAATGTAGTTCATTGAAAAATGGGACGGGAAGATATACAATTAATTATCTGATCTGGGAGTTTGCTTATTTTAGCCATCTGTCGTTCACAAGTAGAACAGTCGCATGCACAAATGGCGAATTAGATGTCTAAATGGTCATTTCCATATGGAAGTACCTGGGTGCGCAGATGCTCCAAAACCCAGTGCACAAATGTAGGCCGGCGGTTGCCAGGGCATCATTGCATTTGCAAATGGACCTCTATGGTTTGAACATTTTCCCCTTTGCAGTCAACATATCACTCCTGAAAGACAGGTCCTTCCACCTCTTTGTCCCTGGCCACTGTACTGGGAAATGGGTTCGGTACTGACTCTACCAATGAAAAGAACTATTGCTCAGGATTCTGGTAACATTTTATAGACCAGATCAGCAGTTTGCAAACTTTTTTTCTCTCCCAGCCCAGTTGAAGAAAATTGTTGATGCCTGTGATGCAGCATAATTATATCTTTGGATTGAGTGCAGGCCACGTTGGGCCATAGGGATGAGGGGTTGAGGGTAGGGTGGGGGGAGGGATGAAAGCTTTGCTTGGGGGTGTGTGCTGGGGTGGGGCCAGAGAAGAGGAGCTTGGGGTGCAAGTAGGGCTGGGGCATAGGGGAGCAGAGGAGCAGTCTATGGGATGGGGCTGGGGATGAGGTGTTTGGGGTACAGGAGGGGTTTCTGGGTTTGGGGGACTCAAGGCTGGCAAAAGGGATTGCTGGGCACAGGCTGACCTCCGGTGGCTTTTGGCCAATGATGCAGTGGGATGGTGAGGCAGGCTTCCTGCCTTTTCCTGGAACAGTTGACTGCTCCACAGGTTGCCACCGCCCCAAGCTCTGCCTCCACATTCCCATTGGCCGGTTCCTGGTTTGTCTCCGGGTATTACCAAGCAAAAATGGGCGGAGCTCATGTTGGGCTTGGTTTGAAATGGGTTCGGCTTCATTTTTGGCTTGTTTTGCCTTTTTATCTTGTAAGAGTTGGCAACTCGCCTCCACCTAGGAGCCGGGCCTGCTGCTGGTCGCTTCCAGGGCCCAGTGTGGACCTCAGTTCCAGGCCAGGCAGGAAGCTGGTCTTAGCACCCCAGCTGGTCACCTAGTCACCCTACAGCAAGGAGACCCGGTGCCTGACTTTCCACGACCCAGCCCCGTACTTTGAAAATTGCTGGACCAGACCATCCACTGGTGTTAATCAGCTGTCTTTAATGACATCATTATGAGTCAACAGTGTGATGCTGTTGCCAAAAAAGCAAATATGATTCTAGGTTGTATCAACAGGTGTGTTGTAAGCAAAACTCGTGAAGTCATTCTGCCACTCTACTCTGCACTAGTTAGGCCTCAGCTGGAGTACTGTGTCCAGTTCTGGGCGCCACATTTCAAGAAAGATGTGGAGAAATTGGAAAGGGTACAGAGAAGAGCGACAAGAATGATTAAAGGTCTAGAGAACAAGACCTATGAAGCCAGGCTTCATGAACTGGGCTTGTTTAGTTTGGAAAAAAGAAGATTAAGGGGGGACATGATAGCGGTTTTCAAATATCTAAAAGGGTGTCACAAGGAGGAAGGAGAAAATTTGTTCCTCTTGGTTTCTGAGGACAGGACAAGGAGTAATGGGCTTAAAGTGCAGCAAGGGAGGTTTAGATTGGACATTAGGAAAAAATTCCTAACTGTCAGGGTGGTCAAATATTGGAATAAATTGCCAAGGGAGGTGGTGGAATCTCCCTCTCTGGAGATATTTAAGAACAGGTTAGATAGACATCTGTCAGGGATGGTGTAGGTGGAGCTTGGTCCTGCCTTGAGGGCAGGGGGCTGGACTCGATGACCTCTTGAGGTCCCTTCCAGTCCTATGATTCTATGATTCTATGATTTACACCAACCGCAGGTCTAGCTCACGTTGGCATCGGTGCCACTGCCTCCAGACCAATAAAGTAACACTGATTTACACCGCTTGCACCTTCAGAATTCTTGACCTTCATTCAGTTAAGGCTGTTTGAGCTCTAGCACGTTTCTGCAGTGGGCGTGTGAGTTTATTTCATTGATTCCCCAACCAGACAGCTGGTGGCCAATACCCATGCCCAGCAGACAAAAGCAGGACTATTCTGACCAGGACCTTGGTGTGAAGGTTGATTCCATCACCTAAAAATGGAAATCAGCCATGCTCACTACATCGTTAGTGTAGTCAACCTGTGGAACTCCTTGCCAGAGGAGGCTGTGAAGGCTAGGACTATAACAGAGTTTAAAGAGAAGCTAGATAATTTCATGGAGGTTAGGTCCATAAAAGGCTATTAGCCAGGGGATAAAATGGTGTTCTTGGCCTCTGTTTGTCAGAGGCTGGAGAGAGATGGCAGGAGACAAATCGCTTGATCATTGTCTTCGGTCCACCCTCTCTGGGGCACCTGGTGCTGGCCACTGTCGGCAGACAGGATACTGGGCTAGATGGACCTTTGGTCTGACCCAGTACGGCCGTTCTTATGTTCTTATCTTTACTTTTGAGGAAGGAAGTACTGTCATGCTACCATCCAGCTGAGGATGACCATGCATTCCGTAGAGCAAAAACAGGGCTTTCTATGTGCCTGTGTTGGAAGAGTCGAGGGGAAGATGGATAGCAGTGCAATATTGAGCCACAAGACTCCTAGGGTCCAATTCTGCTTCCTGCATCACTGGTGTAAATCCTCGGAAATGCCACTGATTTCAGTAGTGATGCTCTGAATTGACTGTAGTGTAACCGACAGCTGCATTTGGCCCATCTGTAAGTTGTAAGTTCTGGCTGTTCATTTCTTTGCATTTGCCTCTCGAAGTTCATAGGAAGCAGACAGAGAATCAGGCTCCTGTGTTTAGCCCTGAACACTCAGTGCATGAATTACTGTCTGACGTCCAAACTGGTATCAAAACTATATGGAGAGCAAGTGAAAGAAAATATCCCTTCACTCTGCCTCCGAGTGCCTGGAAATAATCAGCCAAGGCTGCACCTTGTTCTCATTGAGCCAAACGAGGGAATTAATAAAAATAAAATGCACCAACAAAGTCCGCTCCTCTAACACAATCCAGCAGGTGAAACAGAGCTGATGCAAACTCAGAGAGATGAAGCTGACATGAGCAGGAAGATCAGCATAAGCCTAACCTCAGGCAAGGGTTTAAGATCAATGTTCTCCTGCACAGAATTAATGCTGTGAGGTCCATTCCTGGCTCCCCGATTGGTTTGCATCTTGATTTGGGATTGGCTGAAATCAGGTGCCGTCTAAGCAATCTCGCCACTTGCTTAGAGCTAAAGCTTTGACTATCCCAGTTGAAGATCATCTCCACAGCTCATGGAGGAGACCATCCTTCCTCTGGCTAATGCTGCTACAGAATTATGTGGTCAGCCAGGGTAGCCAAATGTTTCCTCATCCGCATTAGGTAAGGGTTACTGCGGTCATCCATTCAACAAACTTGGCATCTCTTCTTTTGGTCAGAGCACAGCAGCAAAACCTCAGGCTGGCTCAAACCATTGTAGAAGAGACTTGTTTTAAGCCCCGCCCCAGGCTCTCATGTCGAAGAGTCAAGCACAATAATTTCCCCACCCCCAAGTTACCGGAGAAGAGGGTGTTGTTGAACTCTTAGTAAAGCCAGCATCTGTGGTGCCGTTCTTCTTCACAGCGATAGTGGAATAATTTCACCTTTTAGAACCACATTGAAAAGTGAGAACAGAACCACCTTAGCTGCGTCTGTGCTGGAAACAGCATATGGCATGTCAGGGCACCGATCCTGGGTCCAATCCCGGAGACCCTTGTCAGTCCTTACTTCACTCTCACCTGGCAGTCTGACAGTGAGATCTACACCAGTGGGGCTCCAAAGCAGAAGGTCTTAGTTTGAAACTTTCTTTTGGACAAGGGCCATGTCTTCTTTCTAGCCAGGGAGCCCTCTGAGCCCTATAAATGAAATAACCTGATGGCATCTTTTTAAATTCTACTTATTTCTCACGGAAAAAAAATCTTCAGTCCACACTGTTGGTTTATCTCTGAAGCTTTTGACATCAGGTGGCATTTTTTTCTAGGTCCTTCTAGGAAATTAAGGGGTAAAGGCAGCAATTCCCTGTCAAAACTCTATAACCTATAAATGCGCAAAATCTTATTTGCGTCCACACATAGTGAGAAAATCAGGTTTTTCAGGGAAACTCTTCCAAGGCTGTATGGTCATTTAAATATTTAAAAAATGCAGAGGCTAAAACTCACTCAAGGTTCTGTTCTTTGCTGCATCAGTGTCCCAATCATGCAGAGATTTTGTGTCTTCCACCAGTATGGGAACTCACCTATGCAGAGTTCATTGCAGGTTTGGGAGCTATGTAATTCTGTAGCCTATGGATTATTTAAAAGAGGGGTTCCTGCATGTGTAAAAAGGCCACACTGGTGTTAGAGGACCATTCTTTGCATTAATCGACATGTTGGGAGATTGATGGGTCTCTTCCCACCACCATGACTGCAGGTTTCTTTCATAAAAGCCATTTTATTCTTCTTTCTCGGAGAGAGGGAGAAGACGCTGCATCTTTACTTTCAGGGCCTCAGGGTTAGAACTTCATCTCCAGCTGTCTTGAGATTGCTACATCCAAGTAGACAGTAAGAAATTAAAACCACCAGTATAACGTAATAAAAATGAACAAGCCATTAAAAAAAGGGGCGGAAAGGAATAAAAAAAATCAATATTTTGTCTTTAAGGTCCCCAATGAGAAATGCTTGGGCTGAAAAGACAGAGGGGAAAAAATGTGAACAGTGAAAGGGCTCCTTCCACCCTAATTGCAAACAGAGGAAGCCCATGAATGTGCACCCGAGAGAGAGATGAGGAGCCAGGATTGCATTGCAAGCACATGCAGAGCTTGGGAAACAGAAGGACAATGGCTATGAATCAGTTTCTAGAGAGAGGACAAACAAGTAGAGGGGACCCCTCTCTCGGATTCAGACAGACCTGGGTGTCCGTCCTGGCCCTGCCATGGGGTGATCTTGAGCAAAGTACTTCACCTCTCGATGTCTTGTCTTGAGATCGCAAGTGCTCCAGGAAAGCTCTGGACTCTTACTTTGTCTGTATAGCCCCTTGCGCATACTGAGGTTGTGATCTTGGTCAAACACGCTGCCTGTGGGACAGATCTGATGCTTGCTTCCTGCCCGCAGCTTTCTCCTTGCTGGCGTAGAGTAAGAAGGCAGAGAGGCTCCTGTTTATTTCACTCTCCTGCACTTGACTTCCACCAGGGCAGGAGATCTGAGGTCGAAGGACTCAAGGAGACAGCTAGCGTCTGGTTATGGGCACTGAGCCTGTCCCTGTTCTAACTCTACACATCTCACCTTGCTAGAAAAGCAGCTTTTGTTGCCAGCAACCCACAGCCTCAGGCTCCAGAGGAGACTTTGCTCCCAACCTCTCTACCCAACCGCCCCCAAGATAGGAGCCAAGTCCCACAGCAATGTGCTTAGGAGAGCAGCTCTTTCTCCTCTCAGATTTTCACCCTTTCCTGCTGCTCCAAGCCCTCTCATCCTCAGGGAAGGGACCACGGCCATATAAATGCAACGATAGCATGGCAGCTGTGTTACTGTATCACTAGACCTGAACAGCAGACGTACCATAGAATCATAGAGATGAGAAGTCTAGTGCATGTTCCTACGGCTGCAGTCTGTCCTGGAATTGTCTCTTCCAGTGCAGTTTTCAGGGCCTGATTCTCCAAACACTTATACACAGAAGTAGCTTCACCCATGAGGGCATGAGCGAGGTCACTTGTGAGAGTAAAGCGTAAATACATGCAGGTTTGGGGCTCCATCTATGGAGAAGATGGGGTTTCTACCCCATGTTCCCACCAAAGGGGAACTCAGTAGACACTAAAAGTGAAATTTAGCGGCACTGAGCTATAGGTGGATATTACGTACAAAGAATGTAGACAAGCACTTCAAATCTGGGTGGGTTCATTTTTGTTGGTCTTAAAACCACTTCCAGAACCCTTTTCAGTGTTAACCACTGCAGCTGTGAAACCTGCTTACTGAGAAGTTTCATACAGATCTTTTTTTCTAAAACAATTGGTTTTTAAAATTTGAAAACACTTTTTAAAGAGCTTTTGTTTTTCTCTTTCAACTCTTTCATTTTGTCATTGGGACATAAAAGTCAGAGCCCTCCACCTCTCCCAAAAGCAACAGAAGGAATTATGTCATGGGACACCCCTCACTCCCTGTGATTGCTTCTATTTTCACCCCAATTTTTGGAAGTTAGAGTGGCAAAGTAGTTTCATTTTCCCTGTGGTTTCCCTAGCACTCTTCAGAGAGTTCAAGTGGGGGACCCCCTCCCCATATGGCATATTATGATTTTTTTGTAATTAGGGTCCAAAAGGAAACAGGGCAGAGAAAAACAGCCTTAGAGATCTGGACATTTGTAGAAAAGTATGCCACAAGCCATCTTGAAAAGCTCATTACATTCAAATGCTGTAAAACACAAAATTGGGACATTTTCCCTAAGTCTTCCTTGCTCTTATTTTGGTCAGCTTTACCTCATACTTTGAAAGCTTTGTTTTATCCAAGCTGGAGAGTCTCAAATAGCAATTTTACAAGTCAAAGAAAACAAAGCAGCAGCATGAAAACTATTTCAGCTGAGCACAACTATTGCTGGTCACTCATGAGGCAAAATCACATTGACCTAATACACATGAGTGAAACAATCAAGATTTCCCTGTGTTTATGTAGACACAACATCCACACTTAAAAGCCTTCTTCAGGGTTGAAAAGCCCTACTAGTGGATCTGAACATTTCCAAAGCTTAACATGGTCTTTGAAATCAGCAATTCACTCCCCTGCTCCAAAAGAGAATGAGAAAAAGCAAAACAAAAAAGAACCACCAAGCCTCTTCTTTGCAAGGTACCATTCTTTGTAACAACGAGATTATTAGTTACATCTTTTAAGCATGATAGGACTGTCTTTTAAAGGAACTACCCCCCAGCCTGCTGCTTTGCAGGTAGATCTTTCAACTAGGACAGAAACAAGTTGCTTTTGTAGGCCTCAAAGTAGCCATCTTGGAAGTAGCTGATGTTCACTGCATGTTTCTTTCTTCCAGCTAGTAAGTACTGGGTGCTTCAATTATGTATTTACATGGGTTTCCCTGTCTTATTCCTAAGGCATGTTCTCCGAAGAAGCTGCTTTTTAAAGTGGACATGTATTTGTTAAGGTAGGAGAACTATGATGTTACTGCATGTTAATAAAGGCTTCGGTGACATGGCTTTGGGTTGATCCATTAGTTACAAAAGGCATCCTAAATGAGTGCTACCATCCTGTTTCTACCACCTCCTCATGTTTATTGCCTGGACTATATATCTATTACCAAAAACTATTTTAGAGAGCGATGCGAGTTTATATCAAGGTTGTTCATTTGTATCCCTCTATCTGTAAACCCAATTAACCTATTCGTCAAGTGTTGGCTTGTAGAGGGGTCAAAAGAAGAGGAAAAATAACTAGTCCATTTAACTCCCCTTCATAAATGGTCTAAAATAAACATGGACTTGTTATGATTTTAAGGGCCAGGTGTCTGGAGACCATAGTTAGGATTAAGTGCTCTGTGTCAAACTTGAATTTTTGCTATTTCCTTGGTATAAAGCTATTTTGCTTAGTGAAGTTCTGTGACACTGGGCTTTAAACTGGTCATTTTCCATCCTGAACCTTGGGCCATTACACTGTTCCTTGGGAGGAGGATTATACTACCTTTGGGAAGACAAAAACTTTTCTCTCACAAGCTGATTTTTCTGACAGTGGGAATCTTGCAAGATTCAAAGCTCCATGCTTAGCAGGTAAAATGTTCTTCTGCTCAGAGGGTAGGCCTTCTGAACTATTTAAATCTCACTTGAATCCCATTTTGAGTTTTCAGGTAATTATTTTGATTAGTGCTATTGTAGCAAAGCAATTGAGAATTGGCAATCCCAGTAAGAAAATCACGATATATGTCTTTTAGACTATAATGATCCTTGCTTGCAGAAAAGGCGAACTTTAGGGTGAGATTATTAGTCAGATCCTTTAAGCATGGTAGGATTGTCTTTTTACAGGACCTTCCCCCAGATTTGTTTATCACTGGCAACAGAGGAAAAAGTCCTCAACTTAACACTGTTCCCATTCAAGTCTGTGGTAAAGCTCCCATTGACCTAACTCTGTTCTAAAACTGCAGTGGGTAGCCGAGTTAGTCTGTCCCTAACTAAAAAAACCACTTACTAAAAAAAATTACTAATGGTCTGGTAGCACTTTATAGACCAACAAAACATGTAGATGGTATCATGAGCTTTTGTGGGCACAGCCCACTTCTTCAGATGACCAGAGTTATGAGTTTAGGATGTGCACACCCAAAATAAATAGGAGAGGGGAAGAGGAGAGGGGGGGGGGGGAAAGGAAGGGAGGTGGGAGACAGAGAGTTAGAGGGAATCGGTAAGTATCTGAAGATTGTGCCCATGAAAGCTCATGATTCCATCTACATGTTTTCTTAGTCTATAAAGTGCTTCCAGACCACTTGTTGTTTTTTCTGTTGTAAAAGACGTCCATTCTGAATGCTCCTGAAAATCCCACCCTCCGCTTCCTTCAGAGTGGTGAATTTTCAGCTTGCTGTGTGTGAAACGTTGGGAGGATCTGCCTTGTTTCAAAAACTTAAAGAAAAGGCCCAACACCTGACATTGGAATTGGCCAAGTTTAGTTGCTGGCAGGTTTCTGGAGGTCTGTCTGCCTGGGAATCAGTCTAGTGGTGAGTGAACTCTTCAAAGGAAAAGACAAATTCTCAAATAATAAAAAGGAATCTTGTTTGAAATGGAGCCAAGGAGGAAAATTACCTTTTCTGTGAAGCATGCTTGCCCTGTCCTTCCTTCCCCCTCCCCCGAGCTAGAGAGCTCTATTGGAAAGATATTTTTCCATATCTGAAACACATCTACAGTCTAGGTAATGTTAAAATATCTTTTAGGAGCTATGCCATCAAAACAACAAAATGACACTTGATGCCTCCCTGATGGTTGGCTTTTGTCCTGCTTTTTTTTTTTTTAACATGAGTTTTCATCGCAGTTCTCATCATTGGGCAGGAGAACTTCAGTTGAGTTGAAACATTCCTTATCTGCTTAGCATGGCTGGCCTTACCATGAGGCGAACTGAGGCGGCTGCCTCAGGTGCCAGACTGGGGGAGAGGAAGCACCACTAGGACCCAGAGAATTGAGACCTTTCAAAGTTTTGGCCCAAGCGAGGTGGCATGGGGGCGTCACTTGCGTTCCCCGCCTCGGGTGCCAAAACGTTGTGGGCCGGCCCTGCTGCTCGGCACCTTAGAAAGAGATGACCCATTTCATTCCTGAAACCCTTTAATGGGACTTATTATAGATTTGTCTTCACTGCCTGCTTAGCTTGAGTTAAAATTGGCATTATAACTTGAGTGTTGCCTTCTTCTCCCATTATAACACACATTTTGTTCATACACAAGCCCCCCAACTTTGAGAGTGTTGGTGCTTCTCCTTTGAGTGGGCTGGTCTGAGTTGGGATAAGTGAACAGAACTTGTCAGCTGTTAGCACAACTGCTGCAGTGTGGTCATGGGCTGCTTCCACCTGAGAGTGTCTAGTCCTCTGGTGCCTTCCCACAATTCCTCCTGGGTGCCCAGAAAGGACAGATAAGTTCTTCCACAATTCAGTGAGTGGCTCAGCTCACTGAAGTGCTAAGAGCCATGTCATGTGATCCTAGAAGTCTTAGTGAGTATCAGAACTGATGCTAGCCCCCTGGGAGATCTAAGCAGGAGTACCGCCCCCCAGTACTGAAATAAGCAAGATTTTGTAATAAAAAAGCAAATATGGGGCCCTGTGGAACTGCTTGGGGTCTTAAACAATTGCTTAGGCCATGTCTATAATAAGAAGATCGACCTCGTTGTGGTTGATTTTTCCGGCGTTTGATTTAGCAGGTCTAGTAAAGACCCACTAAATTGAATGCTGAGGGTGCTCCTTTCAATCTCTCGCTGTGGGAAAGGTGCCAAAGTTTGGCTTAAGGTACAGCGACTCCAGCAACTTTATTTATGTAGCTTGAATTGTATGCCTTACACTGACCTTCTCCTGTAATGTAGACTAGGCCTAAGTCTGCTTATGTCCTGTGAGGACTCTGGTGAGTGTTATGGTCAGTGAGGTGATACTGGTATGTGGACAGCTATTATGTATTTGTCTGTATTAATTCTACCATAGGTCGCTGTTCTGAGCTGGTTCCTTGCTTCACTGGGCTACTCCTTAGTTCTAAACTTCATCTCCTCAGTAGTGATAGGCTGAGGCACCTCCGTGCAATGTTACCCCATTGAGAGAAATTTGGGGCCTGGTACATTGTATTTATTGACTCCTCACCCCATAAGCAGACTGTTCTTTTTTGCTTATATTTAGTGTGTCCTTCAGCCTTGTATTCATCATCTCTTTGCTGGTATTCATCAGTCTAATTTATTTATTTCTGGAGATACTGAGACTGCATTTACAGAGACCTTAAAGATGGTTGGGGGAGGGCCTCCTGTGCTTGGGTCCTCCACTAGTTCCCCTCTTAATTTTTTCCCACCTATGTGTGTAATAAATTTTGTTATGTGCGCTGATGCATGTGCACCACCAACATAAACACACGCTGCCGGCTGCATACATCAGTGAACGCTCTGCTAATCTCTCTTGGATGGCTGCCCATGTGTTCAGCTCACAGGGAATGCTGGCCCTCAGCACAGTTGTCCTTTCTTTTCTCCACCTCTCGCCAGCCCTGCTTTGCTTTTAGTGGCTTGCCATGGATGTGGTGAAGATACGGATGGTTGTCGGGATGTGTCGCGGAGTACAGAGTCCAAGAACTCCGAGGAATGTGGTTCAAGGCTGAGAGCGCCAGAACCTCGCCCAGCAATGCTTCAGTTCAGTCAAAGCTCCATCTGAAGGGAAGGATTTTACTACACTGCTCGTTAAGCATTCTCAGTTCTTGCATTTAGGGTGTGCTCAATCTTCTCCCCAGCTTCTTTACGGTGTCTGCTTGTCAGCTTCAGCTGAGATGCATAATGGCACTGACTCATGAATATGCTCTACTCTGGTTTGTACTGTGGGCATGTATCCATGTGGGTCTGTCTCTTGCTAGGATACTATCATCTCTGCAGGCAAATACATGGTTAACAGCATGCATGACAGAGAGTGTGGTGTGTTTGTGTGTGCATACATGTGTGTGCACAGGGAAGAGTTTGAATACACTATATTATCTATAATTGTTGCCCTTTCTTTCAGAATAATCCATTCTTGCCTATCTGACCCTCACCATATGAATTCATCCTTTGCTTCCAAAGTATGATTGATTAAAGGGTTTCACAATTTCCCCATGTACCTTTTTCTCAGGCTAATCTTCGATTAATAAGAAATGCGAGCATATGATATGTCTGTGTTGTGTGTTTTTTCTTGCATTCGATCTGATAAGTATTTATCCCCCCGATCACTATATGTCTCTTCAGATATGCTAAATGAGAGCTAATCACCACATGCCTAGAATCAGAAATGTTATCCACTGGTGTGTTAATTATTCCTAATGTGTCCTTTTAGAAACTCCTTCAGTCAGCCTTTATTGAATTGTCTGCATGAGTAGCAAGGAGGAGAATCTGGTAACCGGTGTAATGGGGTTAGATTGCTAAATATCCCTTTGGTTGTTGTTGTTGTTGTTTTTTTTTTTAAGGCAAAAGTGACTTAAATAACTGATCTTCATTTGCAACGAACAGAATCTGTAGGTTCATGGGCTGGGATGTGCAGAGAAGCTTGGGGAACCAGGCTTTTTGTAGAAGAGATGACTGGTCATGCTTGATTAAAAATGACTCTAAACGCCTCTTTCATATCCGCATTTGTGAAGGGGGCTGTGCAGTCAGTTGTCTTGACACACACCTTCCAAGTTCCATCCTGAAATGGCTGTCACCACGGGCCAGATCCTTGGCTGGTTGGTAATGCTACTGACTTCCGCTCTTATTTATACCAGCTGCGGTTTTCAGGAGAATTGCCAGCCTGTTTTAATAGGGTTGCAAGGGTTGGCTTAGAATTGCTGGGACCGGGCCAAAGCCAGAACTCCATCGTCTGGGTGTCAGCGCTGAAACTCAAAGGCTTTAGCCTTGGGCGAGAGGGCTCACGTTACAGACCCCCTGGAGCGGAAGTCTTTGAACTTTGACTTTGCCCTTCCACCCCCACCCTAGGCAACAGGACTTGTCAGAAGAGGGTCACCATGCAATGGAATTTGAGAACCCCTGGCTTAGCATGAATTTGGTAGGGTGGAAAGATTTGGGCTTTACAGTCCTGGAGGCTACATCCTCTCTCTGTGGGTCATGGATGATGGTTATCCATGTTTCCTACCAATTTTGTTCTGGAGGGTCTGCTTCTAGGGTTGTCAGTCAGCTTCTGTGGTGAATCCATCTTTGCCTCCTATCTGTTAGATCAGATTGGAAGACACCCACATTGTTTCACACTGCAGCATTCCAGTGATGTCCCAGGTGAGAGATGGCTTGTTGTCCAAAACAGGCAAAAGGTTGTCCAATACCTTGAGTTATCTATTTGCACCCGCATGTTGGCAGGACATTTTATAGGGAAGAATATGGACAGTCAATGGGATTCTTCCAGCTTGACCTGTCTGTTTACAGTCTGCAAATCCAAGCCCGGCAACATGCCATACAGTATGTTGCCAATGATCTGCGTTCCAAAGAATACAAGAAAATTGGTTTAAACCACATTTTTGTGGAATGCAGAGAACATTTTGCCACCAGATGCTAGTCAGTAACTGATGCTTTGTACCCACAAAATGAGGGCAGAAAGCTGCATTTAACATAGCTTGGGTACAGTAGGGATTACACTTCATCTGCGGATGTAAGTAGAGATTTTCCTTGAAAGATTTGACCACATTTATTGCTAGATCCTTAATAGCAACTGGGCATTTGGTGCTCATAATGGAGAGTCTTATCTAGCTATGTCATAATAATTCTTTCCCCTTTATTTGCAGGATTGCACATTTAGGGAAAATGGGGAAGAGTCACAGAAAGAAGATACAATTTTCATCCTAGCAGAAAAAGGGCCTATGGATACACACATTTCTCTTATGGAGAGATTGTTGATGAACATAAATAGTTTCATTGTAAGGATTCCTTGGCTCCTTCTTTCTGTATGAGAAAAGATGGAAAACCTAATATAAAAAGTGTATTTGATGCTCGGAGAGCTGGGAAATTCAAATAAATGGGAGAGGTGGTTGCTACTTGTGGCTTTTCTTTCCTCGCACCTTAATTACCTCCTTTCCTTAATCAGACTATGAATGTCAAGTAAAGTATCTCCTAGAACGGTGGGGGCAGAGAGAGGAGAATGAGCCTCAGCTTGTGAACAGGAAGAACTTCTAATAGCATGAATTGGGGGAAAAGAGACTGGGGTGTTAAGTGTGAACTCTCGGTAGGATGAGACATCAAGGGTGACTATGAACATAAGAACAGCCATAGTGGGTCAGACCAAAGGTCCATCTAGCCCAGTGTCCTGTCTGCCGACATTGGCTAATGCCAGGTGCCCCAGAGGGAGTGAACAGATGAGGGAATCATCAAATGATCCCTCTTCTATCACCCATTCCTAGCTTCTGACAAACACAGGTAGGGACACCATTCTTACCCATCCTGACTAATACGTATTGATGGACCAAACCTCCATGAATTTATCTAACTCTTTTTTGAACCCTGTTCAAGTCCTGGTCTTCACAACATTGTCTGGCAAACAAGAAAGGAAAATGGTGATTTTAATAAAAAAAAAAAGGTTTTTTTAAAGCCACGTATTGGCCACGCTCAGACACGAGACTGATGTTTAACCTATAAAAGAAGCCGCTGCATCTCTTGCACACACCATGAAACCGGGAACAAGATGGCGATGCGGAAGGGGCTGTGTGTGACAGATACAATGTGTCAATGCTGGATGCAATTAGGGGCTGGGAATGCAGAAAGCATAACGAAGGGGTGAGAGCCAGGCAGTAATTTCAGAGCACTCATTTTACCCTTCTCCATTCTTGAGGTGAGGGGTGGATAATAGTAGTGCAGGAGAAAAGTAAAAGAATGGAGCAAACGGTCTGAAGTGACCAACCGGGCAGTAGGTTTGAGATGTGGTGGTTTTGTGGAGACTCTGGTGCTGAAGAATGTCCCATCTGTTTTTCCTTTAGTCCAGCAGCAAGAGGAGAGTTTCCGCATGCCTGTTCCAGGCCAGGAATGGAAAGGGAGGATTCCTTCCCGGCGTGCAGGCGTTAGAAATGCAGGAAGGGGTTGCAGTCGAGCTTGGTGTCAAGAGGAAGCTTTGGAAAGGCGCGTTGCAGTTTGCAGGAAGTAGGCACATGACGTTTTTCAGGCATGGTGGAGAAGAGTGTACTCTTGAGCAGCAGCTTTCAAACTTTTTTTTTCTGGTGACCCAATTGAAGAAAATTGTTGGTGCTCGAGACCCAGCAGAGCTGGGGATAAGGGCTTTGGGGGCCCAGGAGAGGGTTTAGAGCTGGAGTGCAGGGCTGTGGGGTGAGGCAGGGGATGAGGGGTTCATGGTGTAGGAAGGTCTCTGGGCTGGGGTAGAGGGTTGGGGTGCAGGACGGGATCAGGGCTGGTGATGCAGGCTGTGAAATGGAGCTGTGGATGAGGGATTTGGGGCGCAGGAGACTCAGCGTTTGTGAAGTTCAGGGCTGAGGCAGTGGATTGGGGCACAGGCTTACCTCCCATGGCTTCTTGTCCGCAGGGGTGCGAAGTCAAGCTTCCTGCCTATCTTGGCCCCATCGACCATGCTGTTCCCCAGAAGGAGCCAACAACGGGTCCGGCTCCTAGGCAGAGAGGTGCAAGCATCTACACATGGTTCCCCCTACAGGTGCTGACCCTCCCCAGCTCCCGTTGGCTGATTTCTGGCCAATGGGAGTGTAGAACCAGTGCTCAGGGCAGGGCCAGTGCGGGGAGCCCTGTGGTTTTGTTGCCTAGGAGCTGGACCTGCTGCTGGCCACTTCCTGGGGAGCAGCACTTATAAAGACAACCTCGGTGGACTCCTTACCAGTCACAAGAGGGGAAGAAAGACCCACGCTGGTTTAGCTAGCCTGTGTTACAATACACATTGCCCTCATTTGCTCCAGTGTTTCAATGCCAGCCTCGTTGAAGACAACGTTATCCACATTAAAGGGGTTGTGTGGGTTTACCTGAGAGTGGAGTCTGACATCTCTTGCTGTCTCTCCTGACAGCCAGGCTTGGTGTTTATATTATGCTCATAGCAACGTACGTGTGCCAAGGGGTTGTACTTCATTGGGGTCTGTCTCTATTAGTCATGTGGATTAAGTCAGTTGACTTATCTTGTCCATAAACTCAGCCCTCTTTTATTGTTGTTATTCCCGATGGTCTAGTCCATGGGTTCCCAAACTGGGGGGGGCATGAAGACATTCTGGGGGGAGGAGGGCACGAGGCGACCCAGCCCCCTTGTCAATCCTTCCCCCTCCCTCGAGAAAGAGCCCGGTCCGTCCATCCATTCGGACTGGCTGGGGCAGACTTCAAAATGGCCGCCTTAAAAGGGCAAGGCCTGCTTGGCTCTTAAAAGGCCTTTTTTTTCTTCTTCTTTTCTCTCAAGTTTTGCTGCTATTTTTTTTGGGGGGGGGAGGCATGAGGGTTTCTCAAAAATCAAAAAGGGGGTGTGATGCCAAAAAGTTTGGGAACCACTGGTCTAGTCAATGATTGTATTTGGTGGCATTTCCTGCTCTCTCATCTATGTTTGCCTCATTCTGTATATACTCCTCTACTCCTAGTTTACCTCTTGTTTCCTGTTAGTGCCTTTAGCAGCTGTTCTGTGACTCTGATTTGTGTGGGTGTAAAGAAATTCAGCCATAATTGGCGATGGATTTTTCCTCTTCATAACTTCAGCTACCACCTTGTTTTTTGGGAGTTGTTAATGGCCACCAGCACTTAGGAGCCTGAAGAGATTATTCCAGTTTCAGCATTCTTTTCATGGACCGTGAAGCCAGATTGCTCAGGATAATTTATTATTCACATCCTCTAGGTCTTCAGTTAGCGTGGGTGAATGGCAATGTTGGTTCTGAACCTATTCTATTTCTCTGCGGTATTTCTCACAGTGTCTCAAACCCATCTAAATTTACTCAGAAGAGCATCCATCCTATCAGGGACAAGAGTGTTTTTTTATTTTGAAGCGGGCCATGCTGGAGAGGGAAAGGACACATCATCCTACCACCTTGTCCCTTGTAATTTCATTTCATTTATAATTTCCTGCTTTTCTTCTTGGTGCCCCTCACCCAACTGCTCTGTCACTATCAGCTTCCCCAGCCAACACGTTCCAGGAGCGCTAGCTCCATCCCTCAAGATGGAGGTGGGTGTGGGACACTGAGAAGGAAAGCAGGAAGGTAGGGTGGGGAAGCTGGTCTCTCCAGAGGTGAAAGGAAGCGGGTGCATCCAGGTACGCGGCTCCGGCAAGAGCTGGTGGAGCTGCGGCAAAAGCCAGCAGGGAGCTAAAGGACAGAACTTGTAAGAAATGGTAAGTTACTTTCACCTCAATCACTTCCCATAAAAACATCTTGCTGTCTTTTATAGTCATGTATGCTGCTTGCCATGATTTTACTTCATAATTTTATGTGCAGTGGGCCAGGTTATGTTCTCAGAGATGCCTGTGGTGCTCCATTGAGTTGTTTCCTGCTCTAGGCAAAATGAATAGTGGCTGAACAGATAAGATGCACCACGTGGCATGGAGAGGAGGAGGAGGCATGACCCTAGTCTAAAAAGATTTGGATTCCCTCCCCAGTGTCACTGATCTCTGTGACTTTTGGGGCAAGACACTTCACCTTTCTGTGCCTTGTCCTTCACTACACACACACAAAATTGGCAACCTCTGAGATACAGCGATAATTATTTTTAGTTTACATGGAACCTCTCACTGCATGGCTACACTGGGGAGTTATTTTGAAATATTTCCTTTCTTTCAAAATAACAAGGCGAGCGTCCACACTACCCAGCCTGTTATTTTGAAATCATAACTCCTGCTTGTGAAGAGAAATAAGCTTATTTTGAAATAGTTATTTCAGAAGTTATTTAAAAATAACTTAGAATCATAAAATACTAGGGCTGGAAGGGACCTCGAGAGGTCATCGAATCCAGTCCCCTGCCCCCATGACAGGACCAAACACTGTCTAGACCATCCCTGATAGACATTTATCCAACCTACTCTTAAATATCTCCAGAGATGGAGATTCCACAACCTCCCTGGGCAATTTATTCCAGTGTTTAACCACCCTGACAGTGCGGAACTTTTTCCTCATGTCCAACCTAAACCTCCCTTGCTGCAGTTTAAGCCCATTGCTTCTTGTTGTATCATCAGAGGCCAAGGAGAACAAGTTTTCTCCCTCCTCCTTGTGACACCCTTTTAGATACCTGAAAACTTATTTCAATATAGCTTGGTAATGTAGACCTAGCCTCAGTGTGGTCTCCCATTGATTTTTGTTCAGTGGTTGCTATGATATGTGCTGTTTTTAACATTGGACTGGTGTCTCATCACCTCAGACAAGCTGAATAGCACCTTGTCTCATGAGAGGTTCTGTTGGTTTAAGGAGCCATAAATGAGAGAAGGCACCATTCACTGTGACTTAAGGTCTGGTAATCTGGCCCTTGTGTTCTCCGGTTTACCCTGTTAGACCACACTGAAATCTTTCATAATCATGGTTTCTGTGTTACATAAGAATGACCGTACTGGGTCAGACCAAAGGTCCATCTAGCCCAGTATCCTGTCTGCCGACAGTGGCCAGCACCAGGTGCCCCAGAGAGGGTGGACTGAAGACAATGATCAAGTGATTTGTCCCCTGCCATCCCTCTCCAGCCTCTGACAAACAGAGGCCAGGGACACCATTTTATCCCCTGGCTAATAGCCTTTTATGGACCTAACCTCCATGAAATTATCTAGCTTCTCTTTAAACTCTATTATAGTCCTAGCCTTCACAGCCTCCTCTGGCAAGGAGTTCCACAGGTTGACTACACGCTGTGTGAAGAAGAACTTTCTTTTATTAGTTTTAAACCTGCTACCATTAACTTCGTTTGGTGTCCTCTAGTTCTTCTATTTAGGGAACTAATAAATAACTTTTCTTTGTCGGCCCTCTCCACACTCATGATTTTATAGACCTCTATCATATCCCCCCTCAGTCTCCTCTTTTCTAAACTGAAAAATCCCAGTTGTTTTAACCTCTCCTCATATGGGACCCGTTCCAAACCCCTTATCATTGTAGTTGCCCTTTTCTGAACCCTTTCCAAGGCCAAAATATCTTTTTTTAGGTGAGGAGACCACATCTGTACACAGTATTCAAGATGTGGGTGTGCCATAGTTTTATACAGGGGCAGTAAGATATTCTGTCTTATTTTCTATCCATTTCTTAATAATTCCTAGCATCCTATTTGCTTTTTTGACTGCTGCTACACACTGTGGAAGTTTTCAGGGAACTATCCACAATAACTCCAAGATCTCTTTCCTGATTGGTCCTAGCCAAATTAGCCCCCATCATACTGTACGTATAGTTGGGATTATTTTTCCCAATGTGCATTACTTTACACTTATCCACATTAAATTTCATTTGCCATTTTGTTGCCCAATCACTCAGTTTGGTGAGATCTTTTTGGAGTCCCTCATAGTCTGCTTCTGTCTTGACTATCCTAAACAGTTTGGTATCATCCGCAAACTTTACTACCTCTCTGCTTACCCCTTTCTCCAGATCATTTATGAATAAGTTGAACAGGATAGTATCAGAGGGGTAGCTGTGTTAGTCTGAATCTGCATAAGCTTTCGTGGGCAAAGACCCACTTCGTCAGATGCATGTAGTGGCTCTCACTGTAGACTGTGCAGTGTGTAGATAGCAATGGATTTTTCACCTTCAGTCCATTTGGTATAATGTCCATCCATTTGCATTTGGAGAGAAAGATGATATCTGTCTGTACTTGTGCAAGTTTCTTCATGAGGTTGATAGATTTCCACTCCATACGGCTAAATGCAGTGCCTTGCATGGTGTCAAGTATCAGAGGGGTAGCCGTGTCTGAATCTGCAAAAGCGACGAGGAGTCCTGTGGCACCTTATAGACCCACTTCGTCAGATGCATGTAGTGGACAGGATAGTTGGTTGACACGTGTTACTCCTTTCAGAATTCTGAACAGCACTATGGCGCCAAATGTTGTAGCGTTGCAACAGGAGTGGTCCGTGTAATTAGAAATGATTTCTCTTCCAGATTGACTAACACTTGTGTCTCAGTTTACATTCTCCACTTAACATATCCTAGAGCAGGTGTGTCTGATCAAATGTAATGGATTGGGGTGACTTTGTCCGTAATTCATATTGGATATGCAGTAGAACAACGTGAAGAGGGAATTTATAAAATAGTACAATCACTTTTCCTTTTCATCCAGCCAGTGGGATTCAGACTGACACCTTCAACCAACAGGTTTAATCTGCAGTTAGTAGACCAAGGAGCACAGGAAATGAGGGGTGGTTATTTGGAATTAAGACCTGAAGGCAGGAAACTGTTGACAAAAGGAGTCCTCTGGCCCTGACTCTTAGAGGTGCTGAGTGCCCACAGCTCTCATTAAATTCCAGTGGAATTGGGGGTGCTTGGCACCTCTGACAGGCTATTAAGCAGGATGTGAAAACCAGGGTCAGGCCTTGTAATTGCGGACGTTGCCTCAGTGGAAGGAAGAGCCAAAGAAGCAGCTGAAATGCTAGGTTCTGAAAGGGGAAATTGCGAAATAAAACCACAGTGAGGTGAGGTGGTTGTCGGAGGCTGAACAGGCAGCTGCGAGATTATGTTCGTCCCTTCCCCCGGTGTCTCTAACTCCTTCTGTGTTAAACCAAAGCCCAAATCGCATTGATTAGTGCAGAGAAATAGAGATCAAGAGGGCTTTTGAAAACAGTCTTGGGAATTGGAGACAGGAGCCTGGGAAAACATCCAGAAGTGATTAGCAGAGAACCACAGGAGAGGAGGTATATCCTATGCCACCTGAGTGCGCAGAGACGCCATGAGGATTGCTAGGAAGAAAAGACCAAAGGTTAAATTAAAATACTCAGTTCTGCATCATAGGTGAGGTTTTCAAAGCTGCCTTGGGGAGTTGGATGCCTGATTCAAACAACTGAGCCTCCATATCCCCCTAGGCAGATATGAAAATCGTATCCTACCAATCTGGACTTCTTCTGGACCAGCAGTTCTTAACCTAAGGGCCCTCATCCCATTTTAATGGGGTTACCAGGGCTGGTGCCAGGGCCAAAGTTGAGGGCTGAAAGCTGAGGGCTTTGTCCCTTGGCAACAGGACTCAGGTTACAGGTCCCCTACCTGGGGTCGAAGTCCTTGGATTTCAGCTTTGCCCTTCCCATGCTCTGCCAGCATGTGGGGAAGGGAGGGTTCAGCTTTGACCTTGGTCCCCCTAACTAGAGTGGCTGGGTTAAGGCTTCAGTCCCCTCCTCCCCCTCCTCTTTTGGAGTCATGGAGTTGTGGAATGGGGGCCAGGTGCAGTGAAGTTTGAGAACTGCTTCTCTGTACCATTTACTGAACAGAAGAGGAAGAGGAGTGCCTGGAAGCTGAGCAGAGCATAGAGAATGGACTCCAAATGTGAGAGGGAAAGCTCTAGATAATTATAGGTGCTCCCGAAGAATGCAGGGAACAGGAATTGGGCCGAAAAAAGAAAGGATGGATGTCTACATTGGGGGGAGGGAGGGCAGATTGCTGGATAAGCTGGTTGCTAAGTAATTACTTTGAACGGTCCTGGGGAGGAGCTATATCAAAATAGCAGTGGTGGAGCATCCACACTACAGCTGTACCGAAATAGCTGTTTTGGAAGAGGCGTTATTCCTCGTGGAATAATGTTTACAGAAGTTGGAATGAGCCATCTGTTGTTTGGAATTTATTTCAAAATAATGGAATTACTGTGTAGACACTCGCATTGTTATTTTGGAATAACAGACGTTATTCTGAAATAATGCTGCTGTGGAGATGAACCCTTAGAGGATCCCAAAGTCCTTGGGAAATGGGGTGGAATCTTTAAAATGCCAGGTCTAAATCTGGC
The DNA here is from genome assembly GCF_052426305.1 of Pelodiscus sinensis. Classification (NCBI taxonomy): domain Eukaryota; kingdom Metazoa; phylum Chordata; order Testudines; family Trionychidae; genus Pelodiscus; species Pelodiscus sinensis. The sequence goes on from NC_143057.1 coordinate 6,477,586, forward strand.
CATGGCTATGTTGGCTTTGTGATAGATAGACCATGGCAATTATTTAAAAACCAGATAGCAATGCTGTGGTCTGATTCTTCTTCTGCTTGCACTGGTGTAAATAAGGAGCTACTTGGCTAAACTGAATAGTTATCTTAGGGTAAAACTGTTACAAGTGTGAGGAGAATCAGACCAGGTGTGTTTGGAAGAGGAAAAGAGTAAGAATAGCAGGTCCAGTTGCAACAATGATCAGGTTTTGATCGTGGTTATACTGTTGCATCTTACAGCATAAGTCAGCCACAATTGTTACTATTCTAATTGTGAGATGTGGCTTATTTGGAACAGTTTCACTGAGAGATGCTACTACTTGAAGCCAAAATGTTTCAAGGTGATTTTTGAGAGCAAGGGAGGAAAAAGTCTAAAACGTATAACCTTCTACAAAGGAATTTCACCTCCCAATTATCGAGAACTGGAATTAATCTGCACATTTGATACCATTAACCTGGGCTTGACTAAAGATATTAAATGGTAAACGCACTACAAAACCAATTTCCCCTGCCTTTAACATTCACATTTGCACATCAAAGCAATGAATAGGTCACATCCAGTGCACTTAATTAGCATTATTAACATGGGTATTACAATTGACAGGTACTTCTTTTGCTGTTATATAGGTCTTGGATGCTGTTATTTCCACTCAACTCATTTGATGAAGTGTGTCTTACCCATGAAAGCTCATGATCTCCCCCCCCCCCCCCTCGCGCGCTCTCAAAAAAAATATATATAATGTTAATCTCTAAGGTGCCACAGGAGCATTCGTCTTTAAAGTTACATACAAACACAGCTATTTCTCTGAGGTTTTTTACACCTGATGGTTAGGGCACCTGCATGGGAGGTCGAAGATTGAGGCTCCAGATTTGAAGTAAAAACTCTACTATGAACAAGGCAGAGTAAGATCTAGAACTGGCTCTTCCATACCCGCAGCAGTATACTAACCACCAAGCTAGAGAGTGGCCACGTTTTCTTGCTTCTGTTTTGGGAAAAACATTCAAAAACTTTTCAGTTTTATTCCATTGCTGAATAAAAACAAGTTCCGAAACCTCATAAGTGGATGTGCACTGGAATTGTCTTCCAGCTAGCTGCTATGGGCTGTGATCTTGCACACTTTGTTACTGAAACAGTGGCAAATGGAAGAGTTAACATCTGTGGTGTCATGAAGACAGAGTTGCATTATCTTGTGACTTCCTGGAAGAGACGCTAATGAGCGCCTCTCCTCAACCATATGTCATCTTTTCCTGCCTGATTGGTTTCTCCCAAAGAAAAGAGGCTAACTTTGCAGGAAAACATGAGAAGAAGAAGGAAGATGTTTTCCAGGCTAGAATACTTTCCTGCATCGCAAACTAGAGGAAAAATATTTCTGGGATGGGAGGAAATAAATATGCTATGTGATCAAATGGAAACAAAGACCAAAGCCGTGAGTTTTGAATATATTCTTAATGCAGGCTGAAAAATATGAAGACAGACCATAAATGATATACCAGACATGGTGCTGTGCTTACAAATTGCAGTTCTAAATGTCATGTTCTATAAGTCTTTCTCGCACACCCTGCATAATTCACAAGATAACTTTTTTCCTGAAATGAATATTATTTTTTTCCCTTGTAGCCAAAATAAACAGCTTTGGTTGCCATTTTATTTTCTTCAGTGTTTGAAACCAACCTCACAAACAGCATTTTTCTGTCTGCAATCTAGAAATCCAAAAATCTTAATCTTTTGCTTTTGATAACCTCCAAATTTTGATTAGGATGCTTTATTTCTTACTGCTGTTAGAGACTCGATCAATGCTGTTCCGTTCATATTGTAGATTTTACCACTCTATGGATATGTCAAGAATATTTTTATCTTCCTTTTTTGAATCCCCTGTTAATCATATCACGATGCACCTTTTCCAGATCTGTAGTTTTATTGAGTGCGGTTTTATAATCTTTGCAGAACTCCTAGCCAGTCATGTCCATAAAGAATTGAAAAAACTGGTATTCACATCACTTGATGTGGTTGGTTTTTTGGGCTCTGCAAAGATTAAAAACACAGTAAGAGTTGAGAGCGTCCTAGAGGGAATATAGAGGTTGCTATTAATATGTTCTTCCTTTGAACAGAACTGATCTAAGGGTTTGGAAATGGAGGAAAAGTGACTGTTTAAAGCAATAGACAAGGCTGAGATTTTTGGAGACACAGCACAGAATATTAGCTATAAAAAGGAACTCTTAGTGATACGAGACAATGCAGAAGTTACTGCTGGGGCGCCCCACCATTTATATAGATGCAGATGAGTAAAGAAATCAGGGAGAAAAGACTATAATTCATTTTTTACAGGTGATGGGGTAGGACCTCAGTCACGTTCAAGGGATGTGGTTTTCATGACTGGATGGGGAGTGAAGCAGCAGTGCCTAATGGCATCCAGCGTATCACGTCACCCACCTGAAGTAACAGTCACACGGAGCCTCCTCTGTCATTCTCACACATCACTTGTCAGGAGAGCTGTAAGTTTTAAGGACAGCGTCTCCTATCTCTTTCTACTCCTGGGGCAAGCTTGGGCTTCCCCTTCTCACTGGCCATTCCCCCTCCTTGTGACTCCCTTGTGGAGTATGTGGCAAACACCCCCATTTCCTGGTCTGGAGCAACTGCCTCATCCATTCCCAGAAGGTGGCCATGTTGTGAGGGAGACAGAAACAGAAGGGGGCAAATGGGGAGGCAAAGCTGGCCGAATGGGGGAAAAGGTGAGGTGGTGGATGCAGTCAATGGTGAAGGGAACAAAATGAAAGAGAAGTAGGGCCCAGGAAATGGAAGAAAGAAAAACGTTGCAGTGGCAAATTCGAGTCTTGTCAGAAAACATTCCAATCTCTGTACTCTGGTTTGCTGTGTGACCTTGGGAACCTTGCCACAGGGCCTCACCAATGTTCCCTCTAATTTTTTCCATCCATGTGTGGAATAAATTTTATGTCCACTGAGGCATGTATGGATGTGCACCACCCGTAGAAACACATGCTGCCAACTGTGGGTGCTCTGCGAATCCTCTGGGCAACATTTGAATTTCTGCTGGGTGGCCGAAAATGGGCCAGTATTGCAGACCCAGCTCACAAGGGGTGATGCAAGCACCCAAAGAATCCAGAATGGAAGTTTATCCAATTACTTCCAGATTCACAGTTTACAAGGCCATTGTGATCATCTAGTCTGACTCCCTGCAACAAACAAAGCTTAGGACTTTCCTCACTTAATTCCTGTTTGAACCATGACATATCTCTTTTAGAATAACATCCACACTCGATTTAAAGATTTCTGCTGGTGGAACGTCCACAACAACTCGCTGAGATGTTTCACTGATTGTTTACCTTTGTTTAAAAAATGATTGTGTTTTGTCTCTAGTCTGAATTCATCTACTTTCAACTTCCAGATTCTTGGATCTCATCTGCTAGCCTGAAAAGCCCATAGTCAACTGTTTGCTCCCCTTGTAGGTACTAGATCTGGATCAAGTTATCCCTTACCCTTCTCTTTGTTATGCTAAACAAGGGGAGTCTGTCACAATAAGGTGTGTTTTCCAAGCCGTCTATCTCTCTAGTGCCTCGTCTCTGAGCCAGTTGCGATGTATCATCCTCCCTCTCGCATTGTCAACACCAGAAAGGGAACCGGTATTCCAGAATCTGTTGCAGTGATGCCAGAGGTAGAGAAGAAAAGTGCTTAAATCCCAAACCAGCCCACTTCCTTCATGGGTTCATATCCACAAAACGGTAGCTGAAAATTGCTACTTAAAAAGCAAGGTGGTGGGAGGCCCTTGTAGGGGGCTCCTGAAAGGAGCTGAAAAAGATTGGAAGGAGGTGAGCTCCCATACTGCCTCCTTGCTGATCAGTTAGATTGCGGGAGAAGGTTTGCCCGCGCCTGCTAAATCTCCATGTATTGCAGGCTGCTCACAGAGGGCTTGTGCTTTTCTGGGGCAGAATCCCATCCTGGAGTCTCCTGCTCACATCCGTGTCTAAACAGTTGTGATTTTGGTCCTTGGCATGGAACTAAACTTTAAAATGATGTCGTAGCTATTTCTGACCCCCTGCCTACCTGTCGCGTTCTTGTGGGTGCTCGCTGATTTTTGAAACAGATGGAGAATGTGTTATTTGAATCTTCCGGTTTATTCCACATACATTTGTAAAGTTAAAAGAGGCAGACGTAAAACCCTCCAGCAAAATGACAATAACAAAACTACAGATGGTCTGGAACCAAACCCTGGATCAAAACAATTCCAGACTCCAGAGGCATTCAGGTTACTCTATTCTCTCGCTGTCTTTTTTTCTTTATACTGTGCTCCTCTTCATATCTGAGTGCCTTCCTGCAGTGCGTTAAACAAGGTGTCTAACATCTATCACCTTTGTTCTCTTGCCAGAGAGAGGGGTGTGTTTTGTTTTGGTCAGTGGTTTTGCTTAAATGTGCATGTTTCTATGTATTTGTTGACGAAGGCAAAGAGCAAGAAATGCATCTTGGACTTGGACCAGAAGCAGGTGTGTTCTGTGTTGGTCTTTCGTTCTTGGGGAAGTTCATTCCAGAGTCTCTTACTGCATCTGGAGAAAATTCTGCACCAACAAGTTTTGCCTATGTGGCAGAATTCCTTTGGGCCTGAAGAAGGTAGTTGCCAACCATGTTCTTTCGGTGGCTTTTTAGAACTTCTGGACTTAGGCCATGGAGCGCCTTTTGAAAACAAGGGTTAAGATTTGACTGTGATGCGATGGCCTGGGAGGAGAGCAGAAAATGTTCTGAAGTAGGTGGAGCTTCCTAAGTGCTGAAGGCTTCGTGCCCAGATCTGTTGCATTGGTGTCATTGAGGTGAAAAATGACAAAGGCATCAGAGGCCAGTTCATCATCTGCCAGGAAGGGACAGAGTATCCTAACCAGCCAAAGGTGTCTGTCCGTACCTTTCATATGTTGAGATGGAAACAGGGCCATCCTTAGGATTTACAGGGCACTACGCAGTACTATTAAACTAGTGCCACTATACCCAAAGGCAGCCTGGGTGGGGAGAGAGGACTGACCATTTTTTAGAGATGTGATTTTTATACTCTTCAGCAACACACTAATGAAATATTTTTTAAAGCAAATGTTAAACTAAGGTCCTGTCGACTCTCACAGTAAATTCAGAAATGAAGAGTACAGACCCGGGTTTGCTAATGCCTGTGGAATGGCTTTTTCACAGGTTCAATGTTCTGCTATTAGGTCTGAAAGACTTTTTTCTCTCTTTTTCTCTCTCTCTTCCCTCTCCTTCCCCCCCGGAGGAAGCAGAGCCACAGAATAGGTATAGGGAGAGGTGGGAGGGTGGGCAGTAAGACCCAGTGGTGCCCTACATTTTCAGGGTGCCCTACTCAGCTGCATAGTCTATGTATGGGCAAGGAGGGCACTGGATGGAAATAACATTGAAGTTGAAGATTTGTTGTTTAGTCTTTCAGCTGTCGATTTTCAACGATCAAATCTCGCATAAGCTGGTGCATGGAGCTTCTGCCTTGCCAGTTTGTGGCACTATTTCCTTCTCGACACACCTTTTGGCTTGCAATTGATTAACATGCTATGTGAATTGAGTCACCTGTTGTGTTGCTTTGCCTTGTGATGCAGTGTTTGAGTGGGGAGTTGCTGGGGTTCTCATTGGCTTTGTTTTTTTCATAGTTGCTCATTAACCCCATCTTTTTGGTGATGCTGGGCAGTCTTTTGATCTTTACTTGTGTTTTGGTTTGAACTACGAGGAGACCTGTGGCACCTTAGAGATGGATTTATTAGGGTGTAAACTTTTGTGGATAAACTCACTGTTATTCTCCAATGTGCCACAGGACTCACTGGTTTTGCTGAGAGAGACTAACACGGCGACCCCCTCCGAGACTTTGAACTGTCACTTAATAGAACCCTGTTACAGTAATATCTAGATTTTCTAGTGTACTATTAAACAGTAGGATGTCTGTGTTGTATCAATATGTATAATGAAGTCTCTGATTGGCTGACTGAACTATGTTTAATGGAAGAATGACAGCTACATAATAACGGCCACACTGGATCAAACCAAAGGTCCAGGTGCCCCAGACAGAATGAACAGAACAGGTATGATCCCTCCCTTGCCACCCATTCCCAGTTTCTGAGAAACAGAAGCAAGGGACTCCGTTCCTACCCATCCTCGCTAATAGCTATTGATGGACCTAACCTCCATGAATTTATCTAGCTCTTTTTGAACGCTATTAAAGTCCTGGTCTTCACAACATCCTCTGGCATGAAGATTAACTGTGTGCTGCATGAAGAAATACTTCTTTTTGCTTGTTATAAACCTGCTACGAATTAATTTCATTTGATGACCCCCTAGTTCTGTGTTATGGGAACAAGTAAATTACTTTTTCTTATTCACTTTCTCCATGCCTGTCACGATTTTATAGACCTCCACCATATCCCTGCTTAGTATCCTCTTTTCTAAGCTGAAAAGTCCCAATCTTTTAAATCTCTGCTCATATAGCAGCTATTTCAAACACCTAATCATTGTAATTGCCAGTTTCTGAACTTTTTTTCCAATGCCAAAATATCTTTTTTGTGAAGAGGTGACCACATCTGCACGCAGTATTCAAGATGAGGTAGTACCATGGATTTATATAGAAGCAATAAGATATTTTCTGTCTCTTCTTAAATTATTCCTAACATTCTATTTCCCTTTTGGTTGCATTTTGAGTGGACGTTTTCAGGGAACTATTCACAATGACTCCAAGATCTCCCTCTTGAGAGGTAACAGCTAATTTAGTCCCCATCATTTTGTACCCAGAGTTGGGGTTATGTTTTCCAATATTCATTCCTTTGCATTTATCAACATTAAAATTCCTTTGCCATATTATTGCTTAGTTTCCTCATTTTGTGGGATCCTTTTGAAGCTCTTCACAGTCTGCTTTGGACTTAACTATCTTGAGCAGTTTAGTATCATCTGCAAATTTTGCCACCTCACTGTTTATCCCTTTCTCCAGATCATTTATGAATATGTTGAATAGGATAACACCACTAGTTGTTACCTCTTTCCATTCTGAAAATTGACCATTGTTTCCTATCCTTTGTTTCCTATCTTTGAACCAGTTATAAATCCATAAGAGGACCTTCCCTCTTATCCCATGACAATTTACTTATGATTTACACCATTTGAAGATCTATGGTAAAGCTGTTAAATCAACATCGCCCCATCATTTCATCAAAGTCACTGAAGCTGTACCGAATTACATGACCCAAAGATCTGGCCTTATATTAGATGCATAATTGCACAAGCAAATTTCTCTACCTTCCATTGTAAGAGTTGCTTGGGTTCTTAACACCTGCATTTCCCATTGGGATAGATGATTAGCTGTAGTTCTACACCTTAGGGATCAGTCTTTAGGAGTCGGGGATGGTCAGCACCTTAAAAAAGTCGCTCGACACCTTGCAGGATGGGGCTCGTAAGCTGCCAACAGGAAAATATGACCATGAAGTTGAGCCTGCAAGATCATGTATTATTACACCTTGCAGTCTGTTTATTTCTGGAAATTTATCTTTGGTGTGTGATTTAAGGATTCTATGGCCACATGTAGCATTGCACTTATGATGTGACTTAGTTGACTTCTGTCAACTGGGAGAGAATGGTTTCTAATTACTTGATGTTCTTGTCTGTCAGAATTACAGCTTCTCCACATTTGATCAGCACTTCTGTTTTTTTTTTTAAATGGAAAAAGGAACGAGGAAGGGACTGGCAAAAGGAGTGTGTGTGTGTGTGTGTGTGTGTGTGTACATGATGAATAGGGGCTCTAGGCTGTGATTTCAAGAAAAATCATAGGGTGAGGCATTCACTGGTGAGTAGGTTATGTTTATGGAAATTGCGAGTAAAACAGCATGTAATTGGCTTGTATCCCAAGCTATTTTTTATCTTTCAAATACATCCTGACATCTATACCCAGGCAAAACTGCCATTGACTTAAATTGGGAGTTTTGTCTGAATATGATGTGCCCATGTATAGATGCACATAAAAATACATACACATCTCTATGGAAAAAATAGGGCCCAGACCAAGCTCCATTACAGCTGATCAAGAGATGCACTCGCTTTGGGGATTGCATCTCATTTGGGCTAAAGACCACAAGCTTTACTCCAACAAGAAAAGGACCAATACTGGGATGAAAGGCAACAGTTTTGAAGACAGGAGTTTCAGGCGCAGCGTAGACAGAACCGAAGAATTCAGTTCTCTGAGCCGTTGTATGACCATAAAGATTGTATTGTCCATTAGCTTGCCATGCAGACCAGCAATCCTGAACATCCGAAGGGGGGAGGGTAATGGTTGTTCCAATAGTTTATCCCATCTCCTGTGCTATCCCATTCCAGAATATCCCAAATAGGATTCACGCATCTGAGCTTGGAGCCAGATCTCAACGTCAATGGACATCAGGATCTGGTGTTCAGGTTTGGGCCTATTGCTAATCAAATACAACGGACATTTTACTTTTAATACAGGAATCTACAATTTCTGTGGGGGCTCTGATAAAGAGTATTAAGCTTGTCATTGATTCTAATGCTAAAGCTTTAGTGTTTAGACACTCAGCTATACACCTGCTATTTTATTTACACATACAATAAATAATATTGTAGTTAGGGACATAAAAGAACATTATGACCCTCTGTACTTCCTATTAGCACAAGAACAGGTTCTAACTAATAGCTTCACCTGCTCTGTTCCTGTCTCTTTCTGATAGCAAAGTGATAAATACCTGGTTGCCTTCCATCTTCTGTGAATGTTGCCTTGTTTTTGTGTTTATAACTGGATTGGCCTCATGAGATTTAACCTCATGTGACTGGATCTATTCATGGAAGATTAGATGACAAATCCTGTTGGGTGAGTCTAAACTAGATTTGATGTAATCTGCATTGTGAATGCACCTCTTGATTGACTATAATGGAGATGGTCAGGGCGCTGTTGCCTTGGAAGGCAGTGTGCGTGTGTCTGTGTGTTTGTGCATGTGTGTGCAGACAGATATCTAGCTGCCTAGGTCCCAATTAGCTCTAATTGTATTTTGCTGCTAGAGACCAACCTGACTCATCAACTCCACCCTTCTGCACAACGGAGGCCTCCAATGCCGGCTTTGAAAGTAGCCACTCTTATTTTTCCAGGCAGCATAGAGGAGTTGAGTAGTGAGTAAGCCTTGCAGATGCAATCAGGACACTAAACGAGAACTCAAATGAGCTAAAGTCCCCCGCTTATTAACGTGTAACTGTTTGTTTGATGAGTAGATGATAAAACAAAACACACAAGTTATTTTTTCTTTCATTTTTCATGAAAAGAACCAGATGGACCAGGGTGACCAAAGACAAAATTTCCAAAAACCCAACAATTCTGGATGCCGGTATTTTCAACTTAAGATGCCTTGAAGGGGAACTGAGACAGGGGGTTATGCAGAAGTCACCTACGACAGAGCATACTGATCAAAGAAAGTAACAGAATGCTGGAGGTATTCTGAAATAGATACCCTGAGTCTTCACAAGCCACCTATTATTTTGAAATATTTTTCAAAATAACGGGTGTGCTATTTCACCATCCCGGTAAACCTTGTTGCACGAGGGATAAGAGGTGGCTCGAAATAGTGTGTTGTTTTGAAATAGTTTCAAAATAAGATACGCCATTTGCATAGTGCAAATAGCATATCTTATTTCAAGTTTAGGGTGCTGTGTAGATGCACCCTAAGAATGGTAACCTATAAAAACCAGAAGGAGAGCACTTTAACCTCCCTGGCATGTGGTAACAGACTTGAAAGTTGCCATACTTGAGCAAAACTTTAGAAACAGATTGCAGCATGAATCTGCTGAGATGGAATTCACCTGACACCTCTTCAGAATGGGCCTGGATAGGGAGTGTGGGAATGGCTAGCTCAGTATAAAAATTTAGGGATTCTCCTCTTCTTATCTCCTGTTGGAAGTGGGCCACATCCACTCTGATTGATTTAGCCTCATTCGCACTGATGTAACACTCCTATCTCTGTGTAAATCCCCACCAAACGGAAGCTTCTGCTTCATGCATCTGATGAAGCGTGTTGCAGCCCACAAATACTAATGCCCTATTAAATGTGTTAGCCTTGAAGGCACCATGGGACTCGTTGTTTTCACAACTACCGAGCCTCCAAAAATCATGTCCTGTCAAGCAGGGCGCTGAAATCTCTTGCCTACAGATCCCCTACCACATGAGCAATTGCAGTACAAGTTTCCTCATGATATCCTTGCCAGCACATCACCAATTCCTTCTGCAAAAGCTCGTCCATGCTGAGAACCTAATCCAATGCTGTTGAGGTCATTGAAAAGATACCTGTTGATTTTAATTGGCATTGGCTTAAATCATTCTACTGACTCTACCAACCTAAAGGCCAATTGTAACGGTAACTTGGCTGGTGTCGACCTGACCAGTAGCAACTGGGATGAGACTACAGCCTCATATCACAGTGTCTGTAATAGAGATGACAGAGCAATCGCTTTCCATCTGCACTGATCATGACAGTATTGAAACCAATGATCTAAAAGTCTCTCTCTCATATTATCAGCTCTCTGTGTTGGGGTGATGATGACCTTCAGTCACTTCTGACACCGGCCTGCAATTTCTGTCTGAACAACTGAAATCAAAGAAGAAAAAAGAACTACAGTTTTGCTAACCTCTCCTTTTCAGCTCCAATAAAATGCCGTTTACTGTTCTATGAGATTAATGTCCCTCGCTCCTGATTACAAGCATCTGATCAGCATGTTAATTAGTTTTTTTTAAAACAAAAAATCCCTCCCCAAACCATGCAACAGCTGCTATTTTGCTGCTGAGTCCATTCAGGGTGTGTAATTTTTGATGAGATTTATTGTAAAATAATTTTTTTCTGTTGGTTTTCCAGCCAGCATTAATGCAGCATCTGTTCTCTTTCTTGCACGTAATGCCATGAGAAGGGTGGAGATGGGGAACTTCATTCTGTCGCCAGAGGGTCACTCAATTTGCAGTTTTTTGGGTGGGGTGGCCTAGGGTGGAGGCAGGCATGGCATGAACTGCATTCCAGGGCATGCAATTTAAGTTCTCTGGTAGGCGGACAGGATTTCATCTTCTTTAGAAGATCGACACACCACTAGATCTGTATTTGACTGCACTTTTGGGTCTGATCTTGAAAGAGCGTAACATCTATTCAATGGGTGTCCAAGGCACTCCACACTTGACTGCAGAGAGCTCACTGCCTGTGACAGGGTCAGGTCAGAGGGATACAAAAAAGTAATGGAAGGGAGGCATATTGGCCTCTGACTGACTTGGTCTCTGTTCTCAGGCTAGCTGGGAGGGGCTGATCTAAAACCAGCAGAGTCAATCAGGGGATATTGAGCACCTGGGGCTAATTGAATAGTCTTGTAGAGTCAGGTGAGCCTCAGCTGATTAGGACACCTGGGGTCAATTAGGGAAACTAGCTGAGAGTGGCTTGAAAAGGAGTTTTCCTACAGTTGGAGGGGCGTGCGAGTAGCTGAGAGGACGGAGGAAAGTGCTGCTGGGAGCAGGAGAAAAGAAGAGCTAAGTGGAGACTGGGAGGATGAGCCTGAAAGAAGGAAGGTGTTGGGGAAGTAGCCCAAGGACCTTGTAGCTGTCTCATAGCAGGCGTCAGAGACTCTCATAGGCAGGTGATATCACAGGGCCCTGGGCTGGACACCAGAGTAGACGATGGGCGTGGGTTGCCCCCAAACACCCACTCCCCATTCCCACTCAAGGAAAAGACTGTGGAGTTTATTCTCCCTCTATACCATATATTGGCCAATGATGAAAGGAGCTCAACAAACAGCAAGCTGCTGCTCTGGTGCCTGAAACTGAGGGCTGCTGTGAGCCTCTGAGGCAAGCAAATCTGCCTGAAAGTGCAGGACCCACCAAGGAGCTTTGTCACACTGCCTTGCAGAAACATGCCTGTACTGTGTCAGACCCCCACCCACTCTAAGGGTACGTCTAAACTACATCCCTCTTTTGAAAGAGGGATGTAAATTAGACAGATCGAAATTGCAAATAAAGCCAGGATTTGAATTTCCCGTGTTTCGTTTGCATAATTGTGTCATGGCATTTTTTCAAAAAACGCTATTTTGAAAGTGAAACTGCAGCCTAGATGGGATTCCTTGGGAAAAAAAATAAGGCTTTTTTAAAAGATCCTGTACTCCTCAAAAAATGAGGTTTACAGGATCTTTATAGTGTTTTTTCGAAAAAAAACCCCTATGACGTGATTATGCAAATGAAGCACGGGAAATTCAAGTCCCGGCTTCATTTGCAATTTTGATATGTCTAATTTACACCCCTCTTTCGAAAGAGGAATGTAGTCTAGACATAGCCTAAGGTACTTAAGTAGATGGGTCCTATGGGTTCCAGCTTGCTTGCTTAAAGTTGGGCAAGATCTCAGGTACCTACCTAAATTGGACATTAAGGATCACATGGCACTTGGGGTAGGGTGCTGAGTTCTCGCGACTCCCATTGACTTCAAAGGGTGTAAGGAGTACTCAGTACCTTCCAGGATCAGTGCACAATGGCTGATCCACCTTGGAACACTCTGAGTGTGCTACAGATGTAACAGACTGGATTTGCAAATGCACCAAGATCATGTTGCTAGCCGCACCTGCGGGCAGAACTGTGGCTGCTTGCACCTGCTCTACTAAGTCCAAGCTGGTATGCTGAAAGAAGGCTGTTCTTGACTACCCGGCAAAATGCCACAGCCTCTGAATGCACAGGGTATACGGGGAACCAGGACGTTGGAACAGAAATAAATTGTATTCAGTCACAGAATTAAAAAAGAATATTTTGTGAGACCAGAGGTGGATTCAGTTTGTTGCTGTAGAAACCTGACAAAAGCATTAACCTCAGTGCCTTATTCTTTTAACAGCTTTATTTTAATAGCTATTTATTTAACAGTAAGGATAGATTATGTTACTAAATATGTTTCCTACCTCTGTGCACAAAAAGATATTATATCTTCATAGCACAGCTCCATGACTAGCTCAAGCTATCACTGAGTTACTGTTTTCTGATTCCCAGGTGATATTCTTTGAATGAGTCGACTCATATAAATGTATAAGTCCTACGTGTCCCCTGTACGACTAGGACAGCACTATAATATTGTCCAGTATTCAGGACAAATATGGACCGAGATTTGTGAATGACCATTTTCTCATTTTGATAGTATCTTGGGACTCTCAGAAGATCAAAGGATTTGCAGCCAGGAAAGTTTCCAGAAGTAGGACATTCTGTCACTGTGTTTTGGGTAAGACAGTCCTCCCTCCTTGTCTGTCTTCTCACCAGCCACTTCACCCAAGATTGCTGTGATGCTGGTTTGCTGCCCAGAATCCTGATTGCTCTGCTGAATGTTAAAAAACAATCTGGAAGAAGGGTTTATATCAGCACTTGCCTTGAGGAATGAAAAATAAACTTGGCTCCTGAATATTATGTTGTTCCTCACACAGAGAATAAATGGTTTTTGACCTGGATAAATAGGAGGGCATAAACCAGAGCTGGACAAAGTATTCAGAGTAAATAACTTCTTTACACATCTTTGTCTCCTCTATTTGCAAGTTGTTCAAAAGCGTACATCTGTCACAGCTTTCTTCAATTCAGGAAAATTCAGGTGATATTTTCATGCAAATTAGTGTCACCCAAGGGATCGATTGCATGTCACTTGTATTTGATGCTTTTATATTTTCTATTTATTGGGGGCCCCAGTGCATGGGAACAACTTCTGAAAATGCTGAATGATCTCATCTCTCATTCGTATGAATGGGGAATTTGGGACCCTTAGCTAGATTGAGCTCTACTGCTAATGTGCGATTGGTCACCATAATTGTTTGGCTTAATTTTTGTTCCCTGATCCTGTGAGTGTAATTGTGATGAAGACAGGAAGGAGGTGATCAAATCATTTGACCTTGGGGAGTCGCTGGATGGGAGCGGTTTGTGGAATTAGGAGATAGGCAGGCAAGATTAGGGAATTACCGCGCTATATTAAGTCTTTCTTTTCTAGGCCTTGCCTGAGACGGTCCCACAAAAAATTAAGAGTATTATAATATTGCCTGGAGTCTTATTAAAATAATTTTCTATCATTGCATTTACCCAAGAATTTGTGGGATGTGTCTGATCTTTACCAGCCTTTTTAAATTACCCCCGGGTCAGAGCTTTGGCCAGGGGGTTTGCAGAGTTCTAGCTTTGAGCAGTGAAATCATGTATCCTTGTCAATCTTGTTTAAACTGCCTTAGTGTAAAGGGTCTGGCGTGGGTGTGAGGCACACCCCATCCTCATGGTGCTGTGTTAATTGCAGTGTCTCTTCCAATGACATTTACTAGGCTTCAATTTGTCACCTTTTACCACAGTCCGAGTGAAAAGTGAGTTAGGAATCATGACACGATTAAACAATCCTTGTGCTAGTTGTGAAGCTGACTTGAATTTGCTGGGCTTGTCTGTAGAGCTATAAAATTGCAGATGTTTGGACTTGGGCTGAAGCTGAGACCTGAGAGGCAGGAAGATCCCAAAGTCTCCCTGGCTCAGCCCCAGACATCTACACTGCACTTTTACCGTGAACCTGAATCAGCTGACCTGAGCCAGTCATGGATCTTTTATGGCCCTGCAGTAGGGTTGCCAAGTGGTTTCAACAAAAATACCGGACACACTTGACATGACATCACAATCTACATTCCATCTTATTTAGAAAATACCCAACACTTATATTGTCTCCATTTGTTTCCCGAACAGAAAGCTCAAATACCGGACTGTCCAGTTCAAAACCAGATAGCCGGCAACCCTACACTGCAGACTTCCTCTGTGAACAAAAACTGTGCTTTTCCTACTTACATGGTTGCTGACAAGCAGAGATACCTGGGTAGCAGGTGAGTTATGGTAACTCTAGACAGTTCACAGTATTTATTGTGCTTTTGTCTTCTGCATAAAAGTCAGAGTAGATATTTCATACTGCATTATCTAGCTGTGCTGCTATTCGGTGACATTCATAATAACTGGCTTTGGAAAAAAAGAACAAAGATGGAAAGGAAGTTTGGAAGCCTTCCTCATGTGTTACTTTGCAACTTGTCTGCTCCCTTTTTGGCCTAGTCTGAAATCCATAGAAATCTACTGGACTACTTCCATTCCATTTTCAAGAGCGAGGTCTAAAGTAGCTGTGCTTTCACCATCCATGCATGTTGCCAGTGATTTGCTGTGGGGTGCAACTTTGAAATGCCACCAACTGGTTGTACCCTCCCTATTAGCTTGTGCAAAATACTGATTTGCGTACAAATAAACACAGCATATAGTAGGCCTGTCTGTCATGAAAGCTGTACTTCTTGGTTGCCATTTAGGAACAATCAACTCCAGGCCTCATTTGAGGCACATATGCAGTTGTCCATATGAAGTACCAATGTATCTCCCATCAGGCAATGTATGCCTTGAAAATCCTACAGTGTTTAATTGGGATGGAAGCCTAACTCACTGCCTCAAAGGGTCTGTGTCATTGGGTGTGTCTACACAGCAGCGTTATTCTGAAATAACAATGCGAGCATCTACACAGCAATTCTGTTATTTCAAAATAAATTCGAAATTACGGATGGCTTATTCTGTCTTCTGAAAACTTCATTGCACGAGGAATAACGCCTATTTCGGAATAGCTGTCATATTGACACTCCACTGCTGTTATGTCAAAATAGCTCCTCCCCAAGGCCATTCAAAGTAATTTACTCCCCTAGTGCCTCCTGGGGTTCTAAATTGAGGTAGCGCGTCCACATTAGAGAAGCCTGCATCCAACTAATTTTGAGGCTTCCCTGTAGTGTAGACGTGCGATTCTGAAATGATTTGAAAGCTATTTCAGAGCATTTCTTCTGGAATAGCTTATTGCAAAATAAGTGTGCAGTGTAGATGTACCCTTCGTGTGTACTTTATCATTTCCTACCAATTAATGGCAATTATGCGGCAAATAAATGACGAATACAGCCTTGGTCAAACTACACTAGGGGTGATTTTGTCTGTCAGAAGTATACATATTGCTCTGTTCATAGATCCAAAGGAAAAGAAGGAAAGAGTCCAGATTACAATATGCATTGATGTGTTTCACCTGGAGAATAATGCACAAACTCTTCCTTTGTAATACAAGAAATCACTTCCGTTGTCAGATGTGGAGTCAACATTGCTAGTGTATAAATAACAGTGGCACTCCAGTCCAGGGAAACATATAGTCGTATGGCTAAGGCACTAGACTCGGGACTTGAGAAGTCTGCTTCCACTTCGTAGCATTGCCACAGATGTCCCATGTGATCTTTAGCAACGCATTTAATTTCTCTGGGCCTCAGTTCCTTATCAGGAAAATGGGAACATCTTCTGTCCCATACTTCATCTTGTGCATTATGGTTGTAAGCTTTTACGGGCAGGGGCTGATGTGAACTCTTAGTAGGTGCATATACAATGCCTAGCTTGTTGGGTTCCTGGTTTCGGTTGAAGTGCCACTGTGATGCAAATATATAAATAATGCCATATTGACACGGGGCACTAAGAGGACTGCCCTCCAATGCAAAAATATTTAATTCCTCGATGTGCTATATCTCAGACGTACTCTGCTATTTGCAACCAGTTGGTATTTGTAGACTGGTGTGGTGTATTATTAATACCCCAAGCCAAAGAAGTACAAGAAGATTGCTATCCTTATTCTGAAGCTATAAAGATGCAAAGGACATTCTATTGATTTTTCTCTTTCTCTCTCTCTCTCTCTCTCTCTCTCAAGTACTTGTATTGCCCCCATCACCTTACAATCTTTAATGCATATAGTATTGCTGTAGACATGTCAGTCCCAGGATATTAGAGGGATAAGGTGGGTGAGGCAATAGCTTTTATTGGGCCAACGTCTGCTGGTGAGAGAGACAAGCTTTTGAACCATAGAGCTCTGGTTCAGGTCTCGGGAATGTACTAACTGCGTCATGGGTAACAATAAAGTGGAACAGCTTGTTTAACATAAGCAGTGAACAGTATTTCAAGAGACCACTCAAGGGGATGTGGCCTGTGAACACCTCTCCAACCATGGGGCGAGGGAGGTGGAGGAAGTGTGAGGGGAGAGGGTTACTGGTTTATAGATTGTTTGTAATCTGCCATAAATCTGGGGTCTCTATTCTGTCCCTGATTTTTAGTGTCTACCGAAGTTCTTAGCACTTGCCCAAGGACATAAAAAGCTAGGAACTGAAACTACATTTCCTGTGTCCCACTCCAATACCTTACCCACAAAACCACCCTTCTGTTATCCAGGCTGCCCTTCCTAAATCGGTGTGTTTGCTCTTTTGCCATGTTATACTTGTCCATTTGGGGAAGAACACCTGTTAGTCAATCTTGTCCGGCTGTGCATGTTGATTCCAATTTCAGTGTCCGCCAAATTACGAGATGAAGTAATAAAAACAAATAGAAGTAACAGTAATCAGTGTGTTAAGAAAAGCTCTCTACCTCGCACTTACATAGCATTTCTAGTCTTCAAGAGTCACACACTGATTTTTTTTTTCAACTCTCTCTGGCATCAACACCCAGCGAAATTCCTCATCGCACCATGCAGGACCTTGGATTCAATGATAATTCGACATTAAGTGCTTCACTTACTGAAACACCAGCTCTGCTTCCTCTAACTCTTGGATTTTAGTTGGAGATCTCCTGTCCAAACACTTGCCAAGCCTTACATGATGATGATGTTGCTGCTGCTGCTAAGTATCAATGACGTTTTATGTTGTGGTGTACTTTCCAAAGGTTGGGCACTCCAGGACCTCCACTGCGCTAGGTGCTGCACAAACATGCTGTAACCAGCTGTCCGTGTCCCAGAGAGTTTACTTACCAGCAGAAATTTGACAACATCACTGTCTGGTATTGGTACTTGTAGGTTTTTCAACATCTGCTAGCATTTTAGTTACAGAATATCTTCATTAAGTGCCCTAAAATGGCCTTTTCAGATCTTTAGGTGTTGTACAATCATTATAAAAAGATAGATTTTTGAAAGGGTAGAGGGCAAAGGTTAGATCTTGGGCCTCTTTCCTGTTACCACAAATGTCAAACTGTCTCGGAGCCAAAAGAAACCTCTCTCCTACTGTATCTGGCCCACAAAAATGCTATGTACTGGATCTGATAACAGGGATTCTCTTCTCTCCTACCTACTGTTGACTGCATCTTTCCCTCTGAATCTTAGCAAATGTTGAATAATAATAATAAGCATTTTAAAAAAAATTGTGCATAAAATAAAAACCATGGCTCAGTAAAAGAAAAGCCTTTAGCTAAGGGTGGTACTCTCTTCATTTTCCTTCAGTGCATGCTTCATGTTCGAAACTATTCCCCCTGGCAATGCATAAAACAGAAACTTCTTCATTTTCCCCCACCCCAGGAAACACTTTGGCAGCAAATTGCTTCTAATGTTCCTCTCTGCATATTGAAATTATTTTTGTCTAGCTATGAATGTATTCACACAAAGCACCGTGAGTGTCTACACTCTGCTACACTGGATAATTACAGTGTAAATGCAGGTAAATCCAATTAGGACAACATACATGGTTGGAGACAGATTTTCATGCGCTGCAGTGACATTCTGAAAATCTACAACCGCAAGTGGAGGCATGATCAGTTTTATGGTGCTGAACCTGCACAGGTTAATACTTCTGAAAATTTGTTAAGCAGGTAAGTTGTTCCTCTGATGTCAAAGGGGGCTGTTTAAGGGCACACAGCTCTTAACACATGTTGTTGTTGTATTGTCTTGGGGATGCATTTAGAAGGCATCGATCAGGAAATGGTTGTTCTAGGTACGGTGCATGAACGTGGCAAAAAGATGGGTTGTGAACTGCAGAGTTTACAACCTAACACCAGAGGGACTGGGCAGATATTACAACCCATCCGGGGGAGGAGATCCCAAGGTAACGATGAGACAATTAAAATAAACCGAAGTATTTATAGGGCACCATCTGCCTCAGCGATGTGTGATGAGTTTTAAGAAGGCTTTGGAAGGGAGAATAACGTAGTGGCTTTGTGGACATTTATGTGGAGCTCCTTCCATGCGTAAAAGAGAGGCAGTGCAGACAGCTCAAAGATACGTGTTGGGAAACGTGACAGGCTGTTGTTGGTAGAACAGAGTCAGGGATTTATGGCTTGAGAGATATGTAACAGAGCGGGTGTGTCTATTGTAGGATCAGTCTCTAACGTTCTAGCAAAGCGACACAGTATTGTCAAACCCAAACATACAAAAATGAGTCCAGTTCCCAAATGGATGAGATTTATGTTTTTTTAAAGCCAGATTTAAAAAAAAAAAAAAAAAAAAAAAAAATTTGGGGCTCTCTTGTTTTCCTTCTGGTGATTTGAGCCTTTAAGGGCATATCTACACTAGGAAATTATTTTGAAATAATTAAACTTGAAATAATAACTTGCGAAATAACTATTTTGAAATAATTTAAAAAACAACAAATAGTCTTGCAGCCCCTTAGAGACTAACAAAAAATATAGATGGTATCATGAACTTTCATGGGCACAGCCCGCTTCTACATTTTGTATTCGTCTCTAAGATGCTGCAGGACTATTCATTGTTTTTTTTTTTTTTAAGTGTTTTCAGGTACAGACTAACATGGCTACCCCCCTAAGACATTTTATATTTTGAAATGAGCGTTATTCCCTGAGGAAAGCAGGAGCACAGATTTCGAAATAACCAGCCTGTTATTTTGAAATAACGGGCTTGGTACTGTGGACGGGCCGCTTGTTGTTTTGAAATAAAAGAGGTTATTTTTAAATAACTCCCTAGTGTAGACCAGGGCTAAGAGTGCAGTTTGCTTACACTTTCATGCTTTTCGCCAGAACCGCGAGGGCTAGAAACTTTTTTTTAAATGAAAACTAAGAGTCTTCCTTAATCATGTGCCACCAGGATCCGGGGCTTGTGATAATATCGCAAGCTTTAACGACACATGCAAATAGGGCATTTTGTTGTTGGGCCAAATTAATTGCTCCTTTCTCTGGCTATACTGACTATGGAATATGACACGCAATTATTTAGTATTTGTTTAGTTTGAGCCCTGACGGTGTTCGTGGCAGTCCAGACAATAATAATGTTTCCTCACAGGAGGTTAGTATTTAAATCAAGTTCACGCATGTGCGCATTTGGCAAGTGTCAGGTTGGGGGATATCATTCTTTGGCTCCATGAGTGGTATGGTAAAAATGAATCTATTTTTGAAAATGTAGCAAGCTGGAATTTGACCCTCCACCTTGATTGTAAAGTGGCTATAAAGTGAATTTGGAAGGCTGTTACGACGACAGGCTGGTGAGGGAGAGCAGGATTTTGCATCTGTAGCTGCGAGCCATGTGGCTCTTCTGGATGGTAGCAGAATTTTCGGAGACAAAAAAGACTTGGTGTGGGGAGGTTATTTCTATCTGTCAGCATCCTGTACCAGCATCCACCAGCATTAGCTACTATATGGTGGTGCCTGTAATGATAACACTGTTCACATGACCTGATCTAATGCCATTGAATAGTTCCGTGATCAGCCAGCACAGCCCATAAGACAATATAGCAAGAGTAACCCAGCGGTCATGCTTTCTAGTATGCTCCTGGTGAAGGCAAGCCTAGGCAGAATACCCAGGCCAGTATCTCAGGGCCATCAGCACTCCTTTGACACTATTGGTCACACCACGCTAGATCGTATTTTGGCTGGAGCAAGCATCCCCTTAATGGAAATATATTTCTGACCTCTGATGTTCTCCACAATACCTTGTGGAGTGAAAATGAGACCAGTTCTTCCTACCCATGTGTGCAGGGCCCAGAGGAGGACAGAAGAAGCTGCCATATCACTCAAAATTGCTCTCCTCTCCCTTAGTGCTCACAATTGTGGATCCCAGCAGAGCAACCTGCCTAAGAGAGCTGGGGCGGGGATAGGGCAGCGGAACGTGGATGGGCAGAGGAGCGTACATACACAAGGCACCAATCATAGAAGACTAGAACTGGAAAGGACCTCAAGTGCCAGGACCCAGCACCATCTAGACACTCCCTGATAGAAGTCTATCTAACCTGCTCTTAAATATCTCCAGTGATGGAGATTCCATAACCTCCTTGGGCAATTTATTCCAGTGTTTAACTACACTGACAAGTAGGAAGTTTTTCTTAATGTCCAACCTAAACCTTCCTTGATGCAGTTTAAGCCCATTGAAAGTAGGAATAAGAGATCCTCCGGAATAGGGCTTGGGAGACCAAGCTTCAGATCCGTGCTCTACCTGATTTGGAGCAGGGCCTTAAACCCCACTCTCTTCCCATCCCAATTGAATGCCTTAAATATGGTGCAATTGTCTGTATGGGGTGGGTCTCGTGGTGGTTGTGAAAATGTAGCAAAGGTCTCCTATTTGTTCCAGTGCAGAATGAAAACAAACCCCAAACCCTCAATTCTCTTTGTCCCTCCAGCTTTTCTCTGAGCCTCTCTCTCTCTCTCTCTCATATTCTTTGTTTTTAACTACTGGTGAGTTCATTATCGATGAGGTTCTCTCCTAAGGTCTGTTCGTTTTGCACTCATCTTTTAGTAAAAGGAGAGAAGCCAAAAGTTCTTGCTCTACATGTGTTAAATTCAATAGGCCAAAATGTTTAAGAACCCACAGGCCTATTTTTGTAGTTTGAAATTTCTAACTGTCTGATCATGACGGCATGAAGTTCACTCCCTGAGCAGCAAAGATTGATTTCTCCTTAGAGTCGCCAGGCTCTCTGCAGAAGTATCCTTTCCCGTTATGTTTTGAAAGTCATCAGACACGCTGTTATAAATGATCACTGAAGATTACTGAAGATGCTGTAAAATAATAGCGAACCAAGTAGCATCTGTAATTTCCACGGCTGGTTTGCAATCATCGCTCAAAATGAATCCTATCTGAGTTGTAGGGCTAAACTTTTTTTTTTTCCTTTTCTTTTTACTGCTCTGTACTTGAAATAGACCTGGTGCCTCATGAATTTTTATGCAAAACACCGGGCTGCAATACACTGCACAAGCAAACTCTTTGTGAAGATCAAGACTGTTCTCCGGAAATTGTGGAGTGAGGTCTGCATTTCCAGCTACGGTGAGGTTTTATTATAGTCTACATAAACCTGAGCTGCTTCTGCTCTTCTCTATCAATTTGTGAAAGGTGGGGTAATCCTAATATTGCCTGAGCTGATTTTTTTCCCACCATCCCAGTTTAATAGGTGTCTGTCTCACTGATTAGCATAATCATCAATTCAGTATCATCAGTTTTCTTATGAACCATCGACATAGGTGATAGAGTATGAATGAACCGATTTTAATGGAAAATGCACTACAATATTTGTGTACTTTGATAAACGCCCTACAGTAAGGCCCTAATCTGGGAAAGTTCTCCAGCAAAATTTAAGCATGTAAGTGCTTCTACTGGCTACTAAATTACTCACAGATTCCATGCCTGCCTGCCCAGGGGTCACCAGCGGCCCATAGGACTGGGAGTCTGTCTCATTGTATATTTGGGTCTTGCACAAGGACCGGGGGTATTGAACCAGCGCCACAGAGTAGCTAATGTGCAAGAACTTTGGAAGTCAGGGCTGGAAGCCATCTAGTCTCCTGGGCCTTGAGGTGCAGCCAGGACTGCCCCACTCCTATGTGTGGGTTTCCTGGTGACTCGGAACCGGCCCCATTTGGTCAAAGCTGAATCAGTCAAGTTGTCGGAGAGGCCAAGCCGGCTTCTTTCTCCATGGGGACCGGCAGGAGCAATAGCTAAGCACTGGGTGCTGAACCTTTAAATTGTGCCCCCCCACCATCAAGAGTTTTGAGTCTTCTCTGCCAATGATCTCTCTTCTTTCTACACCCAGAATGGGGGATGGTATGAACATACTTCAGTAGCTTCTACCTTCTACTCATCTGGGGAATGAATATCCACTGTGGCCAGGGAATACCTATACTTCATGTTCCCTGCTTGGCATAATTGCTCCATGGGGGTCAGTGGTAGCCATTGTCATTGGTTGCTGTAGACTACACTGGGAACGGGGCCAGCACAGAATTGAATCCAGGTACGCCTGTGCCAGGGAGGTGGCTTAAAAGCCACTTTGTCCCCCCTGCTACCATCCCTACCATTCCTGGAGTTGATGAACCTCGTTTCATGTTTTCCCACTGTCTCGACAGGGCGGGGGCTGACAACATCAGATGCTCTTGTGGGCTTCCCTTACATCTTACACAAGCAGGAGTTCTGGCAGCCAACGTGGGTGCCCTCTGAGTTCCATTTAGCAAGCCTTAACTAGACTCGCTACATTGAACTCTGGAAGATCAATCGTGGCGGCATTGATCTTCCGTCTATTGAAGACATGGCCTAAGTTAGAAATAGAAGAGGCGTTTAATACCTCCATGAAACTAAAAGCAGCCATCAAATGCCTCAAATAGGGATAAGCTCCTGGGGTTGATCAGAATTCAAACGGTTGTGCTAAAGGCAGGAGGCAGCTGATTTAAGCAGCTAACACAACGCTAATGAAATATGGGTGAAAGGACAAATGCCAGAGCCTGGCAATCTAGTATCACTGTGGCATTGCCACAAAAAGGTGATCTTCCTCAGTGTATGAACTGGAGAGATGTGGAACTGCAGTTAATCTCAAGGAGAGTATTGGCTACCGGTATGTAGACTAGAATGAAGAGGCAGGGGATGGAATGTAGTGAGAACAGGCTGGGTTCTGTCCAGCATGTTGTTGTGAACATATATTCATTCCTTTAGAGATGACCAAAAAAAGATTCTGCTTAACAAAAATCCATCAGAATTAGCTTTGTTGACTTTCAGAAAGCGTTCAATAGCATCCATAAAGAGACCCTCTGGAATATTGCCTGAAGCTACAGGATACCAGGCAAGCTGATCACATAATAAGGAGTCTGTGATGGACAAGGGACGGAATGATTGGCCTTACTTCCAAGGTAAAACAGGAAACAGCAAAAACTGGATTGAAAGTAAATGTAGAGAAGACCAGGATTTTTGCAGATAGGAACCTGGACAACTGATGTACCAGGGTACACAGCTGGAAAAGAAATTGACTAGGTAGGAAGAGCTGTTTTCTGGAGAGCGAGGTGACTCCTGAAGGTGACTGGGTTATGTAGGCTTCGTCTCGTTTACTTAGTTATAAAAAGGATATAATAAATGTTCCTTATCTTATTTGGAATGTTTCCTTTTTGAATATTTGCATGTAAACAACATTGTATTTTTTGGGCAAAGTATTATTTGTGGGCAATATTTTTGTTTAGATCAAGTTGATCCAACACTGATTCAAAATTTAACTCTATTAACTGGACTGCACTCTCTTGTAATGGGCCCTGTTTCCTGTAGCAATGTATGTATTTGTTTTTGTTTAAACTGTTATACAAAAATTAGTGTGGGGGTTTCTGTCTTTGTCTTACAGATTTAAAAGGATGCAACAGAAAACAATTAACTCGTGTTGCCTACTATAAAGCCTATTCCCTTAAAAGTTGTTTAATTTTTATACATTCCTTGTGAACTTTTCTGAATTCTGAGCCAGAGTCTTTTTAAAATCTTGTTGTAACGAGACGGCTCTTTTGTATGAATTTGTGAAGTTCACTGTCAATTCAGATCAATAAATCCTGAACCAATGGAGCTTTTTAATATAACTTATAGAAGAAGAAAGTGCTATGAGTTTGATTACATCTCAAAAGCTGGAGGAAGCAAAGAACAAATACAATATCAGAATAATGATTTCCCACCCCTCCCTAGTTTTAGCTAGTGAAGTGTGTATTAGTCATTCCGGTTGATTCATAGCTGATGGTTTACCTCTTCAAGAGTGAGTACAATATGTTTCTTTTAAGACACAATTATCAGATCTGCAAAACACTGCTTAACTGATATTTAGCCATATTATAGCTGCTGTGGCTAGCACCTCTATAAATTGGGGTTGTATCAGCATTTCCATTGTAAGTATAACATTTACACAACTACCAGCCTCCTTGATTTATATTGTGTTCTTGCACTGTAACACAGAATCACATTTGCTTTGTTCACTCTATCCATACAGCACTATATGTAGGGCTGGGGACTCCGGGGATTTTTCTTCAAGTGCTCCCAAATATTCTCTCCTAGGCTATAAAGCACAGCATTGCCTTTTCAGCAAATATAGCTGTTGGGGTTTTTTTTATTCTTTGCTCTGAGACATTATTCTGTTTATATGCTGTATATCTGGATTAAGATGCATTTTCAATTTACCAGTCCACATACTCACGGCAGGTGCTCTAAATCCTTCCATGTCTTATTTGTGGAATTACTAGGGAAAGAACTCCCGCCTGTCCACACAGAGGGTTATATGCTGTACCCAGGATGATTGCTGTAGAGTTAGGGTATTGATTTGGAGCTCAGTCCCGAGACACTGAATAGCTCCAGCTCTTAACATCTGATTGAAAGGAAAATTGAATTTAACGAGTCTGGCAAAATTGATACGTCTAATAGGCACATGTCACACTAAAGATCCATATATGAATAGTCTATAAAGGGCTAATATATGATTAGTAGATGATGTAAATATGTCACAGATATGAAGAGTAATGTGTTATAGACAGGCGCAGCAGAAATTTTTATCATTTTCATGGGTATTATTTATTTTTAAAAGATTTTTCTCTCTAAATTTTCATAGTTGTGGGAGATGATGCAGGTGGGGAAGGCCAGATAGCTATTTAATGACAAAGGTTGAGATTAAAAAAGTTAAAGCTTAATAAACTGTTAAAACACAAATTTTCAATGTCCCATGTCAAAATATATAAGCCTTAGGTTGACAAATGTGCTCTGTTTTTACTAGGCTATTTGCAACAAATGAAATTAAAAACTTTTTAATCACTGAATTTTAATTGTCAGAGCTCAAGCAACATTTTTCTTACTTTGCCTCTCTGTATTTTTTGACTATCATTGGAAATATTTTGGACAATTTGATACATATGGTGAAATGAACATTTTATCAACATTTATTGATAAAAATATGGGATCCTTCCAAACCTGATTATGGATGGACCTAAACCCCTCAACAGAAGGTGATCAGCTGATTATAAGTCATGGTGACAAGTAACCTATTGTAACCTCTATAACAAGTTGCAACAACGAAGTCACCATTTATTAAAATATCTGAGAGTCTCTTATAAATGTGTAGATGGAGCCATAACATAACAGTGTGTCCCATGTGACTTGACTGAATTTTCACCCGTTTTGTGTCATACCCTGTTGCATCCAGGGGAGCCGATAGAAGTTCCAGGACTGTGGGCCAGGAGTAGGGGCCTGGCTCTCTGCTCCTAGAAGGGGTGGGGGGGCTCTGGCTAGCCTTCTTCCTTGCTACCCCTTCAGTGCCACCCTGGTGCTATGCAGCATGCCATGTTGGGCTCCAGTGGCAAATTAAAGGGCCTGCGACCTAGCCGTTGCCATGGCCACTGTAGCGGTGGTGATAGCTGGGAGCTCTGGGCCCTTTGGAATTGCCAGGCCTCAGGACGGTTGCCCATTTTGCCCCCCCCCCCCCCCGTTGATGTGCTGAAGGTGCAGCCAGGCCCACCAGCGACATGACCAGTTCTCATATTGAAGGTGTAAAACCCATTAATTTCCACCTCTCTTTGCTATCTTGACTGAAGTATGTGTTTAGTTCGGTCATGTATGAATCAACGAATGGTTCTGTTTTTCACCATAAGATGGGTCCATTTCATTTCAAAATATCAAAAAGACACTTTGCCAACGTGGCCTCCTCTTCCCAGCTCATGACCTACTGTGGGAAATCTTGACCTTCAAGTCCTCCTGCATTGCATTATGGATAGTTTAAAGCTCTCCATTTATAACCCACATTTGAGCCATGTCAGCCATTCCGGTCAGTAAACTGTATACACTTGCCAATATACGATGCTGTCGTAACTGAGAGGCTGGGTGGGTGAGGTCATCCCTTTTATTGGACCAACTTCTGCTGGTGAGCGAGACAAGCTTTTAAGCTTACTCAGAACGGTTACTTCTGTCACAACTGTTGGTAACCTCAGCAGGGAGGGCCAGGACTCAATGGGCAGGGAGAATGAAGAACTCTTCCAACCCTTGGGTTGTTCATAAATTGATATGCACTCTCAGAAAGGTGTGGGAAGAGACTCATATTGCAGGTGCTCAGAGGCTGACAGTGCTGTTACCTATAGACCCCATCTTACAAAGCCAGCGCCTTTTAAAGAGCTCTTTAAAATGGTCACTCAGTGAGGTCCCTGAATGTATTCACCTGCAAATCCAGTGGTAACGTTTTTCACCACCTTCAAAATTGTATTAACAGCTTCCTGGAGGCTTTTGCCCTTGAGCCATTTTTCACTCTAGCAACTTTTCTTTCATTCTGTCCCTTGACTCCACAGGTCATTAACCTCAAGGGCGGAACTTCATTGAATACTTTGAAAAACAAGTCCACTACCATTTCCCTTGTCTATCTTGGTGGTGATACAAGGTGTTCAAAGAATTCCAGCCCTTTTTTGACCTGCCCGTCCTGAAAGTTGCTCATACTTTTGCAATTTTTCAGCAACCTGTGTTATATCACATGCATCTGACGAAGTGGATCTTTGCCCACGAAAGCTTATGCTCCAACACTTCAGTTAGTCTATAAGGTGCCACAGGACTCCTCGCCGCTTGTGTTATATCAAATATCCCCCCATTTTATCTTCTTAAATATTTACAACAGATTGAACCTCTCTCATCCAGAACACTCTGGTCTGGAAACATCTGTGGTCTGGCATGATTTTAGTTAGCTGAATGTCCACTTTTCATGGGGGGTGGCCAAGTTTCTCGCAGTCCCATAAAGTTTGTTTATGGCCGCCAGTACTAGTTTTCACTGTTCTGTGCTAGTATTTAGCTCTAATTTACCCCTAAAAGTCCTCTAAGAGCTAAATCAGTAAGCAGTGGAAGTGTTGGTAATGCTGCTAAACAATATTAACCTCCCCGGGTCTGGAAAATAATCTGGTTTGGAACCCGTTAGGTCCCAAGGGTGCCGGGCAAGAGAGGCTCAACCTGTAGAATGCTTTTGTCTTGCATCAAGCTAGTTGGGTAAACTCAGCCAGTTTGGTGGATGTTTTTGTTTTGCTTTGCATACTTGGATACTGAAGCCAATAGGAAGGTATTTTCTTCTGGTAGCGCATAATGACCCACAATGTAAAGATGACCTAAACCATTGTTCAGCCTCAAAGCTGACTTTGACTTTTGTGATAGAACCAGACCTGTGAACATTCCTCCAGAGATGGGAGAGCTCCAAAATTGTTGCTCTCCCTATCTAATACTGTGTGCAACAAAAATACAAGCTGTTAGCTGATTCTATCTCTGGATATATGGTGATTGTTTTGGAATGACAGTGCAGTTGGTGAGCCCGGATTTCCTACTCTGAAATTTGTCCCAGAGTAGCAGTTTAGGGAAAAGTGAAGTTGGCTAGCCTAGTTTTAGTATATTAAACCTCTGCTTCTTTGATCCCAGGATAATATATGCATTTTTGGATTGGATTTCCTGAGATTGGGCTAACAACTCAACTAAATAAATCCAGAGTCTCCAGCAGTCCACAGGAACTATACTAAAACTGAGAGAGCAGGATGTTTTGTATTGTATTGGCCAGATTCTCTGTTGGTGCAAAAGGCCACTGCTTCACCGACTTCAGTGGAATTAAACCCATTTACACTCTTGAGTGCCTGGCCCCTGTATTTCCATCACAGAAGATCCAGAGGCGTAAAGGGCAGGAACTAATTTAATATTTAGGGCATGAGTGATGGAAATGCTTCAGAAAGTTCTGTTCCTCCCAACTCTCCCACCTTTTCAGAGTAAACAGCCAATTAAAATTCTCCTTTAGTCAGAGTGATAGGAGCCTAAGCTGGGACCTTAGAAGGATCTGAGGTCGGTATCTGTTGTCACGGTGACATTCCAGGTGGCTGTGGCATGCAGGAAAATGGTAACCGTGACGTTTGAAGTGGCTCATAGATCAAATACAACAGCAGTTTTCAAGCTGTGGGTTGGGACCCCATTTTAATGGGGTTGCTGGAGCTTGTTTAGACTTGTTCATGTCTGGGGTGTCAGCTTTGGGGCTCAGGTTACAGGCCCCCTGCCTGGGCTGGTGGGACTTGGGCTTTGCCCACCCCTCCAACAATGACAGTGGGGCTCAGGTGGGTTCAGACTTCCATCCTTCCACTTGGCGTCATGTAGTAACTTTTGTTGTCAGGAGGGTGTCGCGGTGCAATGAAGTAGAAAGAACAAACTTTGATAGTGTTTCAAGGTGTTGGCTTTATAGCCCTGGAGACTATATCCTCTCTCTGTGAGTCATGGACAGTGACTCAGCAATCTTTTTACCAATATTATTGTTGAGGGCCTACTTCTAGGGCTGTCAGTACCCTACAACCCTCTTAACTGTGGGTATGTCTACACTACAGCATTATTTCGAAATATCTAATTTCTAAATAGTTATTTCGAAATATCTTATTTCGAAATAACGCGTCTACACTAATTGGGTGCTGCATCGCATTTAAGGCCAGCCAGCAGGGCATCCTGGGAAGGGCTAGAGGCCCCCTATTTTGAAATAAGCATCTACACAGCGCTTATTTTGAAATAGCAAGTTTGAAATTGGTGCTATTCCTTGTGGAATGAGGTTTACCAATTTCAAAATAAGCCCTCCTCTATTTTGATTTAATTTCGAAATAGCAGTTGGCTTGTGTAGATGCTAAGAACGTTATTTTGAAATAATGGCTGTTATTTCAAAATAACTTTACTGTGTAGACATACCCTGTGGCAACCTCATGGTATGATGGAAGGAGGCCACCTCTCAATTTAACCATAACTTAGAAAGACACCACTACTATACTGAGCAGAAGCAGCTCCGTGGTGCTGTAAGCTGGGCCGAGCGAGCTCATGTCTCCCTGGCAGTGTTCCATGAGGGACTCCGGCAATTGAAAGCAGAAGAGGGAGGAAAACGGCAGCAAAATAACTTGGACAAAAGAGGGCTTGGAGTTGTCAGGTCTTTTCTCCCCCAAGGAGAATTGTCAGAAATGTGAGTGCTACTGTTGCTTTTTGTCAGGTTGAGGGGAGAATAATGTGGGGAGAGGGACATAAACTTCATTCAGTTTTTATTGCTTTTAAATTCCTTCCCTTCCTTCTCTTGATAAGTGTTTCAAGTTGCAGACTCAACTTTTCCTTCCTTCAGAATGGAAACAGTTAGGACAATGTCTTCTGGGTTCTTTGTGGGAGAAGCCCTTCATTTCCTCCTCTACTCTTCGAGTGTAGAATTTCAGACCTTCTTTAACAGCCAAGAAAGCACCACTCAACCCATTGGCTCTTGCTAAACATGTCTCCATGAAGCTTATGCTAATTCTCTTCTGATTAAGTCACAGTCTTTGCCATTTGTTACACTAAATTGATTCTTGGGGAGTTGTCTCAATAAAGCAGATGGTCCCAGTTAAGTGTGTAGCTGTGAAGTGGAATATAGCTTGAGCTGATAAAAAAAAAGTCCAAACATATTTTTTGACAGAAAATGGCTTTTCCAATTCAATTCACATTTGTTGGCATCCTGTCCATTTTCATTCTGCTTTCCAGCAACTGAAAGGCAAAGGGTTCATCTCTATATTTGGGCCATTGTTCGCTTCCCCAGTGTGGGCTAGGGACCGATATGGGGACTGCAACAGGAACTCTGGTCCATGCTGCCCAGAAAAATGGTGCTGTAAATGGAAGAAAAAAAAACCAATTAATTTTTGTTTAAATTATTTACAGGAAAAGTCATGGCCTGAGCAGCTCTAAATACCATGTATTCAATTTCTATATTGAATCTGGGCTTTTATTTGGTGCATCTGTTGGTGAACAATACAGAACCTTTTTTTATATTATTATTATTTTTAAATTTCTGTTTGATCAGGGATATACTTATATAAGTTGACATGGGATAATGTATTGACTTACAAGTTGGTATTGCTGGTAGATTTTCGGATTAAGGGGGGTTTCTTGTCTCTTTCCATGAGAGAATTTTTGACACAAAATATTCTTTGTGGGAATGTAGGAGGTGACTGAAACTAGTATAATTTTGCAAGAATTGAAAATATTCATACTAGATTTGCCACTGGCCATTTCATTTGGAATAGAAAGCATTTCTTTTTCCTGTAGCTCAGTTATGAACTTGTGCATGCTATAATCTATACAATTTTATAACTCTATACATTCAACAATTAAAAAAAAAAATCCTGCCAGAAACCATGTATTTGAGACCATGCTTCCAAAATTATAGGAAACTTATAAGAAATAAGAGGCTACATCAATTGCGTACCTTATTCCAAAACTGGGAGCGTCTACCCAGCACTTAGTTTGAAACAGAGCACTCTTCCTCTGCCTTCTCTTGCTCCTAGTACAATAAGGGTTACGGGATTCGGAGTAAGAAGTCCTCCAGCTTGACAGTATTTCGACATTGTTTTGAAATAACTGCCGGCTGTGTAGATGCAGACTAAGTTATTTCGCAATAATGCTGCTGTGTAGACAGATGTACCCTCAGTGACTATTCTGTTGTGAGTTGAGACTTCAGAAAGGCATTTACTTCTAAGCCATGACTCTGAGGGGAACTGCCACCACTGTCTCTGTGTTTTTATGGCTTTGATCCCACTAACCCAAGAGTCCCCAATGCGGTGCCCACGGACACCATGGTGCCTGCTGGGGCATTTATGTGTACCTGCCTAGTGCCGCCCCCGGGAGTGCGGCACATGCGTGGCCCTGCCCCTGGGTACGAGGCGCATGCGTGGCCCTCCCCAGGGCAGCCCGGCAGCCCCGCGTGGCGCCTGCCACCCAAAAAGGTTGGGGACCACTGCACTAACCCATAGACTTTATGACCAGTAAAGGCCATTATGATCATCCAGTTTGTGCTTCTACATAATGGGCCTTAATTTTCCCCACTAATCCCAGCATCAAGCCTGTAATATATTTTAGAAATATATCCAATGGGAGTTATGCACTTCTGAAAATCCTAGTAGGCGCAGATCTCCATCTTTAAGCACTTAAATCTAACCTCCAGCCTTTAGCTTAAACTTCAAGGGATTCATCCTATCCCCTTCGAGATGGTCCACTGGTTAATTATTAGAGAAGATCAAAACTCAGAATGAATGGTTTGCAGGAAACGTTGACATATCAATGTTTCCCCATTCCCGTTTGGAACCAAGGCAAATGTTTTTTGAAATGTCCTGTGAACTGGCTGTGACACTCTGCAGTTTGGGGGAGCATCCTGTAACCCCTATATTCCTTGTTTGAACATAATTGTGATATTGCATATAAAGCACGTCATGTGGGGTATTATGGGAAAGGATATGACTGTCTGAAAGTCACTGTTCTGTCCAAATATGTATAGGTTAAGTGCATATGAAATTACAAAATTGTATTTTATGTTTGTCACTAAAACATGCTGGAACCTGGAGAATCAGCTAGGGTGTGTCTAAACTACATGGCTCCATCGACGGAGCCATGTAGATTAGGCAGGACAGCAAAGAGAAATGAAGTGGTGATTTAAATAATCGCCGCTTTATTTAAATCAAAATGGCCGCCGCTGTGCTGATCAGCTGTTTGTCGGCACAGGGCGGCAGTCTAGACGGGGATCTGCCGACCCCAGAACCCTTCATCGGCAGATCCTTTATGCCTTGTGAAACTTGTTGTACTGTTCATCTTTACCAATAAATGTCTAGTACATTGCTCTGGTATTAATTGGCTGGCATATTTCCACTTTCCATTGATGAAATGGTGAACCAGTTAATACATTTGCAGTGTTCATCTGGAGCAGTGCAAGATGGTGTATTCCTGAGGCTGGGAGCTGAGGGGATTTGGCCGGTGCCTTTCTTTGAGTGATTCATGAGTGGCTCTGGGAGTATTCATGCCATCTGGCTGGGTGCTGGGCTTCCAACCTGTCAGGGTGGTTAAACACTGGAATAAGTTGCCTAGGGGGGTTGTGGAATCTCCATCTCTGGAGATATTTAAGAGCAGGTTGGACAGACATCTATCAGGGATGATCTAGATGGGGCTTGGTCCTGCCGTGAGGGCAGAAGATTGGATTCGATCACTTCTCAAAGGGAATGTCTATACTTGCACCCTATTTTGAAATAGGGATGCAAATGCAGCAATTCAAAATGGCAAATGAAGCCGGGATTTAAATATCCCATGCTTCATTTTCATAATCACGTTATGGCGCTATTTCGAGTTAGCGCTATTTCAAAATTAGCGGACGCTGTGTAGACGTGGTTATTTCAAGAGAAAACCCTTCTCTCGAAATAACCCTTATTCCTCGTACAATGATGTTTAACAGTTATTTCGAGAGAGAGAGGTTTTCTCTCAAAATAACCGCGTCTACTCAGCATCTGTTAATTCAAAATAGCGCCATAACACGATTATGCAAATGAAGCACGGGATATTTAAATCCCGGCTTCATTTGCCATTTTGAATTGCTGCATTTGCATCCCTATTTCGAAATTGGGTATGTCTACACTTGCACCCTAAGTCCCTTCCAGTTCTATTATTCTATGATTTTGTGAGAGATAGCCCAGACTGAAGAGTTAAGGGGGACACAGCAATCCCATCACCTCAGGTGGTACCCAGGGGATCCTGTTGCACTAGCTTTAAAAAAAAAAAGGCAGTTTCAGAAAATGTATGTTGGAATTTTGTACTGAATTTTATTTTATGAGACCGATTTGCTCCCCAGTAAATTGTACAGTGAAGTGGTAGGCGTGTGTAGATTGTAGTGAAAACAGAGAGGCATGAGGGTGATTAATTTTGAATGCAAATTAGCTCTTTAAAATTAGCTGTCTCCTTCAACCCCCAGTCTCCTCTCCCACTTTTGAAGAAGCCTTATTTTTTAATTTCACATTCTTCGCAGATGTTGAGATTCTTCCTGCTCATTTAGACTCATTTTTTGTTTCCGCTCTTCATATTTTTATTTCCTGCCTTCTTACCGTTCACCAGATCCTTTGTTCTTTACACTGCCTCCTATTTGTCTTTGATTATGTTCCTTGCCTCTCCTTAAAACACCGGTATCTCTTGTCCTTTCTGCCTCCTGAAAGTTTGCATTTCTTAAACTGCAGGTAAGAAAGAGTTTGGGGATGTCAATTTGCTAGCACTCTTCCGGTACAGCCTGGGCACAGCTATCACACTCTGTTCTCTGTAGTATATTAGGGTGTTCATTACGGAGAGTGGAAGGTTGTTAACAAGCTAACACAGAGACCGTTCCTTTATCCTTCTGCAAGAGACCATTAAAATGTAGGAAAAGGAGTTTAACTTAAAATTTGAGCAAATTTCATTTCTATTTATTAATGACATTTGCACTGCTGACGACAAGGCAGATTGACAGTCATGGGATATAAAGCGCTCAATTCGTCGACAAAGTAGGTAACAGAAGTGGCAGTGTTCTTTGGCCCTGCCGATTTTGGCTTCTCCCTGGCCTACTGATATTATCTCCAACAGGAATATTATTCTCTGTCCTTCTAATATCGCATTCTCTTTGCCCCGATAGGTGGCAATTAGTGCTGGGTATTTTGAGCTGTAGCTATCTGTCCTCTGAGAAGAGGGTGGAGACTTGAAAAATCACTACCCAAAGGCAAGAGTTTTACCATTACACACCAACCATTTTCTTTCACTATCAATTTTGGCTAGACTTAAACTGTCAGCCTCGCGGTGACTGTTTGATTCATTCTCTCTAAAGCCTCAGGCATTGGCCACCATCAGGAGACAGGCTGCTGGGCTGCACCAGCCATTGGGCTGACTCAGTGTGGTTGTTCTTACGTTCTTGTTACCAACCCTTTCAGTGCTCTGACTCTCCGGGGCATGTGCGCATTCCCGGATTCTCCATGTGGTCCAGCCTCTTCAAGTTTGGCGCTTTAGGCTTCTACACAGGGGCCTTCCTCTGGCTCTTAGATGCCACTGTTTGTCTGACCCGCCTCAGCAGTTTGGTCAAGGGAGGCTGCACAGTATGGCCACTTGCCTTCCCTATCCTTTGAATGTTCCGGGAGGGAAATCAAGGCAAAACCCAACATGCTCAGAGCATGGGGAGCCTCACCTGGTTTGACAATTCGGAAAACGTCCCACTCTATAAACCTCATTCGGTTCCATTCATTTTCAGGGGATAGAATCATAGAATCCTAGAATACTAGGACGGGAAGGGACCTCGAGAGGTCATCGAGTTCAGTCCCCTGCCCTCATGGCAGGACCCAGTACTGTCTAGTCCATCCCTGATAGACATTTATCTAACCTACTCTTAAATATCTCCAGAGATGGGGGATTCCACAACCTCCCTGGGCAATTTGTTCCATGTTCCACTTCCTCTGTAGTCCCTCCTGCAGGAACTCTGGATTCTCTGCGTCCCCCAGCGATTGATGGGACTTGCCCTTCCTCGCCTCAGGGGGTCAGGTAATCCCAAATGGGTCCTGGTTTATTCTGACGAGTATGTGTCTATATGCCTGGAATCAGCTTGAGCTGCTGCTGCAGAGGGAAGCAGGCAAGATCTTCTTCAAAAGCCAGGAGAGAGGCATGAGGGAGCCATCTATCTACCCCCTGTAGCCCTGACAGGAAACAGAGCAAGTCACCAGAACCACAGAAAACAAATAAGTTGAGATGACCTCCTCCTTCATGGAGCATAGGTCCATCTATGGCTATTTATGGAACATAGGTCCATCTATGCCTATTAAGCTAGGATGGGCAGGAATGGCATCCCTAGCCTCTGTTTATCATAAGCTGGGAATGAGCAACAGGGATGGGATCACTTCATTCCCTGTTCTGTTCACTTCCTCGGGGACATCTGGCATTGACCAATTCGAAGACAGGACACTGGGTTAGATGGACCTGTGGGCTGACCCAGTACAGCCGTTCTGATTTTGAACAGTTGTGGGCACAGGAGGGTAGAGAGGTCAGACTAGCAGATGCAAACATCACCCTGGAGTTGCAGGCTGCTTGTGAACCTGGGCCAATGTCAGTAAATGCAGGAGAGTCTTGAACCTGTTCTGAGTTTGGACAGGTCCTTACATAATGTCCATGTAGATCTCCCCGTGGCTGCAAAAGGGGGAAGCCATGTGTCTGAAAGGCAGAACTAACTGAGCAAGAGAAAAGGTCATCTCAGCAAAACAGAGAATGGCCGCGGCCCTGAGGGACCCACAGTCGCTCGGCCAAAGGAGTTTGCAGCCAAAGGCTCCTCACTTGGCACAGCATGGGGAGCCTCACCTGGTTTGACAATTCGGAAAACGTCCCATGCTATAAACCTCATTCGGTTCCATCCATTTTCAGGGGATAGAATCGTAGAATACTAGGACAGGAAGGGACCTCGAGAGGTCATCGAGTCCAGTCCCCTGCCCTCATGGCAGGACCCAGTACTGTCTAGACCATCCCTGATAGACATTTATCTAACCTACTCTTAAATATCTCCAGAGATGGAGATTCCACAACCTCCCTGGGCAATTTATTTCAGTGTTTAACCATCCTGAAAGTTAGGAACTTTTTCCTCATGTCCAACCTAAACCTCCCTTGCTGCAGTTTAAGCCCATTGCTTCTTGTTCTACCATCAGAGGCCAAAATGAACAAGTTTTCTCCCTCCTCCTCATGACACCCTTTTAGATACCTGAAAACTGTGATCATGTCCCCCCCTCCGCCCCAATCTTCTATCTTCTAAACTAAACAAACCCAATTTGTTGATGAGGCGGAGCACGGGCGATGGCCGTATTAATGACGATTACATTCGCAAAGCAGGGGGAGTTTGTGCAGTATCTAGGGCTGTGTCAAAGTATCCTGCTTGGAATGCCTGTATCGTCCAAAATAAGTGGCTGCTAGACTAGCTGCACATAGATGGGTGAATTCATATGGGGAGGGGGGATTTAAAAACCCACAAAAAAGTGTCAATGGGGTCATCTCCTCAAGTCATCTTAACAGGTCATTGTACTTATTTTTTTTAATGAGCAGTGTGCAGATTGTTTTCTTTGTTTTTGTTGAGGAAAAAGCAGTTGGAAACCTGCCATCCTCCCATCCACTCATGTCAGTTGCATCAGATTTCGTGGCAACGGTGGCAGAAGGTGGTGCGATGGAACTGGGTGGGACATGGCACTGCTCAGAGCAGGAGGGGGGGTACAGGACATTTGTTTTCCGTAGCATGAGCTTCTTTAAAAAAAAAAAAAAAAATAGAACCCTGCTTTTTCTGCAAAGCAAACTTTCTGCACTTACGGGGGAAATGGAGCCAGGTATTTACCTGTACGGAAATAAGCAGTGGATAGTGAGTAGAAAAATGTCTTTGAAAACTAGGCGCAGCAGTCTCCTGCCTTATGGAGGCAAGAAATAAGTACTTGAGTCACCGGAGAGTGTCACCCGGGTGGCAGAGACAAAGTTAACCTGGCAGTGCTATATAGCTACATGAAAACAGCAAAGTACAAAAAAATGTCATGTGCCCTCTCCAGCGGATAACAAATTATTCCATCTAGGTTGGGAGGTATCCTTGCTGGCTGTTTTATGTAGCAACACTCATTTTTGCAATATGAAACACTGGTGTTTACCAGGGGTGTGGAAAGCAATTGGAAACTGATGTACTTAGCAGTAGAGCTGTTTCTCCCCATATCCATTATCCCCCAAGGTAGATACACCATTACATACACTATGATCTTTAACACAGCTGGTGCTGTTAGCTAGGTATCAAATAAGTTAGCAGAAAGCCCAGCCCCATATGTCTGAATGCCATACGCTGTGATCTGTTTTTGGAAATGTAAAAGTCTGTACAACATGGCATGCATCATTGATGCCGGCTTGTGTTGAGTGCTAGAGCAGAGATTCCCATCTGAGTTTCCAACACTCGGTAGCTCAACACTTCTATTGATGCTCCAAATTATGGCTAGACTCACTTCCTAGCTGTCAGGGTGGTTAAACACTGGAATAAATTGCCTAGGGAGGTTGTGGAATCTCCAACGCCCGAGATGTTTAAGAGCAGGTTGTACAGACATCTATCCAGGGGCGGCCCGTGAGCCTAGGTGAGCTAGGCAGCTGCTGGCCTGGGCGCCCCGTGATGACGACATGGCCATTGACAGCCAAGCAAGGCAGGGGCGCTGATTGCACCACCCCGCCTAGGGCGCCAGCTGCTGCAGCTGACCTCGGGCTGCTCCTACTTCTATCAGGGATGATCTAAATGGTGATTGATCCTGCCGTGAAGGCAGGGGACTGGACTCGACGACCTCTCGAGGTCCCTTCCATTTCTAGAGTTCTAGGAGTCTAGAGCTAGTGTGAAGACCTGGTGGCTCTCCAAGATATATATGGTGATGCAGGAGGCATGCTATGAAGAGATAGCAATAGTAGGCTGAAAGCATTCATGAAAAGTCCAGTCTCAGAAATGATCTTCGACTTTCTCTCTTGTGTAACATGAAGCTTCCTTCTCATTGCCGCTCTTAGATAATCGCTTTAACTTCAAGAGATTATGTAGCGTTGATCCAAGGCCAGTACGTGTTAAGGTGCTTGTTTTGAAGTTTGTCATGTGTTCCAATTTCAGTTCTGGGTTGTTTGTTTGTTTGTATTTTGCTGAGAAATCCTGCCACAACAAGATTTTTTGACTGACAATGCAATCGCTTGGTGGTGAATTACTTTGGTGGGCTTTGGCAGACTGTTAGATTAGCTCTGTGTGTGGTTGCACGTGGTAATTGTATGATTCCTGGGTGTGGCTGGCTGGTTGCGATATCTCACTAGTCCATTGCTTCTCCAGCTCAGTATTATGTTGCATCTGAAGCCAGATTTGCTAATACACAGTAGTGAAAGTAACTTTAACTTCTTATAGGAATTATTGTATCACAACCACTTCTGGGAGGAGGGGCCCTCAGGACAAGAGGTTCAGGTGAGTTATGACATGACAGTATCTGTAAGAAATGTAAGTGTGGGAGGCTCAGAGTAGTGGGTTGGGGAGTATTGGAGCGTGTGGGGTGCAGGACATGGGGTTGGGGTGGGTAGGGGTCAGGGCACAGGTTTGGGGTGTTGGAGGGTGCAGGAGTCAGGTTGGGTGTGTGAGGAGGGACTCTGGGCAGGGGGGCTGGGGATCTGGGGTGCAGGAGTTAGGGTTGGGGGTGAGGAGGGGCTCAGGGCAGAGGGTTGGGGTATGAGAGGTGCAGGAGTCAGGGTTGGGGATGTGAGGAGGAACTCAGGGTGGGGGGTTGGGGGGCGTGGCATGCAGGAGTCAGGTTTGGGGGCTGAAGCCCCCCAAATTCATACCTGGACGCTGCTGGCTGTTCCCCTTCCTGTCCCTGTCAGTGAGTGAGAGCTAAGTGCCCAGCTCAGCTGGCCCTGCCCACCCCAGCCAGAGAGAGCGGGATACAGCAAACAGTGCCCTTTGTCCTTGCTCCCTGACAGTAATGGGAAGGGGAGCAGCCAGCAAAATCCTGGTCTGAATCTCGGGGTTTGGGGGAAGAGTTCAGCCCCCTCCAGTCCTCCTAAATGACACCCTAGGTAAGCTCAGGACTGGGGTAGTCCCAGCCAGGGGAGTCACCCAGCTGACTCCTTTAACCTGTCTAGATGCCTACTGCTTAGCACGACAGCCTGTAGCAGAGCCCCAGGAACCGGGCTGGGAGCGTGCACCAAATCCCCCTGCAGCCGAATGCCCCAGTCTATTCTTGCCGGAGCGGCGCCCTAGGGTGTGTTGGCTTCCTTTCATGTCTGCTGACACGTCTGTTTCTGGCTGTATGCTGTGATGGGGGAAGGGGGAATGGCTTTGTGCTTCGCAGGAGGACAGTGGTTTTGTGATGCTCGTTTCTCTCTCGTCCACTGGCATATTTTTTAAAATGTTTTTGTGGTGTTTGTAATCAGGAAAGTTTCCAGCATGACAAGATGTAGTGTGAGCTGGACTAACACTAACGAACCTGTGTCACATGGACCTTCTAGCGGCCACCGGATGGTATTCATTTTGTTACCAACCAGCTCTGCGTTTATAGAAAAGAATCCCACACGTACACACTGGTACCTGCATATAGCAGCGTATCTTTAAAATGATTGCCCTTTTCATACGAAACGTGACACAGGGATTCTTAATCCCATTCAAAACCGATCAGGTTTTTTTTAGGATTGTAAGCAAAATAATTTCTTAACCTGCCTCAATAAAGAACAAGATGTTGCTGCAAAATCCCTGCAAAGAAGCCCATTATGAGATTTCTTTCTGAACAGTTCAGACCTATTAATCTGTTCTGCATGTGATTCAGTATTTTAATAACCTGCACGGAAGACGCCTGATCTCAAATGTCTTACTTTGAAGCCCTACTTGGATGGGGTTTGTGCTGCCTTACTTGGGGAAAAACAGGTTTTGAGCTTTGCTGCTCTTGCCTTCCCAAATCACAGTTACAAACTGTGATGAGAGAAATGGTGTTACCGTATGTTGATTTACAGCAACATCAAGAACTACAGAAAGAGCAAACCTGACAACCTACGCACAAGGTAACATATGCCAGAGAATAGCACAGAGATAGCTGGATAAGTCAATAGCGTGCCCTTGTAGCCAAGAAGGCTAATGGCATATTAGGGTGCACTAGGAGGAACATTTCCAGCAGATCTATTCCTTTTTATTATTCCCCTTTATTCGGCACTGGGGAGGCCACATCTGGAGTATTGCATCCAGTTCTGTTCCCCATCCCCACCCTATAGAAAGGATGTGGATGCATTGGAGAGGGTCAAGCAGAGGGCAACCAAAATGATTAGGGGGCTGGAGCACATGACCTACGAGGGGAGGCTGAGGGATTTGGGTTTATTTAGTCTGCAGAAGAGAAGAGTGAGGGGGGATTTGATAGCGGCCTTCAATTTCCTGAAGGGAGGGTCCAAAGAGGCTGGAGAAAGGCTGTTCTCGGTAGTGACCAATTGCAGAACAAGGAGCAATGGTTTCAAGTTGCAGTGGGGGAGGTCTAGGTTGGATATTAGGAAAACTTATTTCCCTAGAAGGGTAGGAAACCACTGGAATGGGCTCCCTAGGGAGGGGGTGGAATCTCTATCCCTAAAAGTTTTTAAGTCCCATCTAGACAAAGCCCTGGCTGGGATGATTTAATTGGGGTTGGTCCTGCTTTGGGCAGGGGGTTGGACTTGATGACCTCCTGAGGTCTCTTCCAGCCCTAGGATTCTATGATATTACATGTCTACCGTATCGTTAATAGTATTAGGCATCATCTAATCTTCACCCATACAACGGAACAATACCTCAAATGCACTGCAGGTTGAACCTTTCTAGTCTGGCACCCTCGGACCTCACTGGTACCAAACCAGAGAATTTGCCAAACCACAGGAGGTCAATATCGTCTATCAGCATAACCAACACGTCCACTGCTTGCTGGGCTCTTAGAAGACATTTAGGGGTAAATTAGAGCTAAATAACAGCACAGAACACAGAGAGCCAGGACTGGTGGTTGTAAACAAACTTTATGGGACCTCGGGAAACTTGGCCATGCCCATGAAAAGTGGACATCTGGCCAACTAAAATCATGCCAGACCACAGAGGTTGCCGGACTAGAGAGGTTCAATCCGTATTTTGATATTAGGCTCCTTAATGAGTTGTGACTATTTCAGTGTATGTGGACTGACACTTTGGTCTGTGTTTGAATGTCCTCCTTCAGAAAGGAGTTTACAGGAGCAAGAGGCAAGGACCAGTCATTGTCTACCTTTGCTCAACAGCGGCCTTGGTGGCTAATATAAGGAATAACATTGACAGACTCCAAAGGATCTGGTTGTTCTGTCATCCTTATCTGGAAAGATGAAGGGTATGTCACAGGATTCTGAGGGTGAAAGAACCAGAAAGTGGAGAAAAGAAGGGATGTGTGTGATTAAATAACATGTGGGTGGTATAATTTGAGGACAACTTTGAGAAACAAGTCAAAGAGGGCAGGATTAAGAGTGGAATTAAACAAGTCAAAGAGGGTGGGATTAATAGTATATTCCCACTTTGGGGGCACTGACATACAAAGGCTGAGATGTTTGTGTGCTTTGGCAAAACTGGTCATAGCCCAACCGTTACTACTACTATGTGAAAAAACAATGATGTTGGGGGAAAATTGTGTTTCCGCCAATAAGACAACATCCTGAATTTCTCCCTGGCGCACACTTGCCATTATTATGGCAAAATGCGTGGAAACTGCCTTTAATTTCCACAAAATTGTCTTAAGAACGGCACATCAAAAGTTTGCTTTGGGCACAACCTTAGAAAGAAGGGGCCAGTTCCTCATCTAGTGTAAATCAGTGTTGCTGTAATATAACTGATTTAAATCAGCTGTGTATCTGTCATCTTATGCCTTGTCACTGTTGAGAATATTTTTACACAGCTCTGATGGAAATTTTTAAGGAGCATCTTGTACTTCATTGTGTGTGGTTTTGGTGCTTTTTTTCTCTCTCACGAGCTGTTCTCTACATCTTAACAAAACAAATAAGGAGCATTTCGCTTGCTACTGATAGTTCAGACTTCTTTGTAGTTAAGCTTGTTTTTATTTATTGGGCCAGCACCTATTGTGTTTGACCTATGAATTATTTTTCTTGGTTGAATAGCTGCATGACGTATCTGCTTTTGAAGTATAGATAAACAATGGAATCAGGATGTAAATTTTCACAC
This sequence comes from Pelodiscus sinensis, assembly GCF_052426305.1. Taxonomy (NCBI): domain Eukaryota; kingdom Metazoa; phylum Chordata; order Testudines; family Trionychidae; genus Pelodiscus; species Pelodiscus sinensis. The sequence goes on from NC_143057.1 coordinate 6,520,144, forward strand.
CTAGAAGGCAAAGTTTTTCATTCTGACATAAAATTTCATTTGTATAATCAGTGTGTGCATATTATCTGAGGCTAGGCAATAAAAATTATCATGTTGCTCTCTTAACTGGATGATCTCACTGGGTCAAGATCCTGATGCAGTCAATAATAATCTTCATGTAATGAAATGACTTCACGTTGAAGGCAGTAGACATTTTTTTTTTTTGTTACCAATGGGTAGTATATTTCCTGTGCCTAACCCTCAGCAGATCTACAGACCAGATAATCATTTAAATGAAAAGCATGCAAATCCAGAGATCCACAACATTACAGTGGCACAGGACTTAAACATACATCTTAAACATCTTTTGCATATTCACACATGATGAGCGCAGGTGCAGGGCATCTGGCCATGCCTGACATTGAGATGGATTTTACACAGAAAAATTATCTGGGGAAATTAAACACATGTGCAATAGATCAGAGACTCTATGTACTTACAACACAGCATAGATAAATCTAGTTAATTTCAGTGTCTATAGATATATCCATTATTTAGTCATAAATATTGTGTTTATTATACTATTAAGATTTGAGCATATATCTGTAGAAGCAAGGAAATGTAGATATGTACCTCTGCTCCCATGTGACTGAGGCCATGTCTATACTTACGCTCCGGAGATTGATTTTTCTGGCGTTCGATTTAGCAGGTCTAGTAAAGACCCTCTAAATCTACAGTTGAGGGTGCCCCTAATCCATGCCAATAATTCTCACAGTTGCATTTGCTTCCATCAACCTCCCACTGTGAAGATAGCACCAAGCTTAGCTTAAGGTACGTCAACTCCAGCTATGTTATTTACATAGCTAGAGTTGCCTACCTTAAGTCAACCTTCCAGTATAGACCTGGCCCTAGTGAAGTCATTTATACTTGTTCAGAGAAGGTGTAATCTAATCAATGGCAGCTAGTCACACTTAATTTATATATGTAAATGTCTAAAAGAGTGCAAGGCAACAAAAGGTCAGGCCCAAGCTGCTTCTGCTCCCTGAATTCAGCCAAATTGTGCCTAGCCATAAGAATGCACATTAGCTTCTGCCAGATGATTCTGCAATGCAGGACAACACTACAGGTGTGACATGTACAATCTGTATTTATTTGTTAACATTTAAGGCCATTCATTTGATGAGCTCTATTACCCGACAGAGCTATACTGTTCCATAAACAAAGAACATAGTCCTACCAGGGCAAGACACAGGCTGGAGATGAATGGCAAATTGAAACTTGAAACATCAAGCAGTGTTCAACCAGAGGAAAAGCTAATTGCATTGAGCCATTTCTCCAGAACTTTCCAAAATTGGGAAAGATGATGTAGTGATGGGCGTCCTGGTTCCTGCGGAGAAACTGACAGTTAGGCCAGGGATATTATGAGCCCCAGGGATTGACTTAAAAAAAAGTTTGTGTATGAAGTCTTAAAGTTGCTAATGCTCTGAAAGTTTGTATGTTGTCGGTCCAATGTTAGCAGAAGACTCATCTAGGTGACGGGGTACTTCCCAGTTTCTGTGTATAGCTCTGGCTTCACGTTGTCAAAGCACTACACAGATCCACTTTTGCCTCCCTCTTTGTCCTCCTTTCTTCCTCTCCGCCCTTCAGTTGGCAAGCTTCTTGTCTGACAGTTTCTCTTTTTTTAGATCACATTTCAGCCCCAGAGGGAAGGAGTTTCTGAGAAACGTGCACTGATTTACATCAAGGTTGAATTAGTCCCTTCATTTCCTCTTACTTGCTTCTTTGCATGTTCTGTGACAGCTCCCTTTAGATTTGATCCCAGCCTCACAATTAATTTATATTCTGCCTCCCTCCTCTTCTTCTGCAAATAGCTTCTGAAGGCTGACCTGTTCTTGTGAGCCCCACCAGTGATAATAGTCACTTTGTTTGCTGAAACACCTGTCCCCATTTATGCCTCTCAGGTGTGATCCAACATGCTGTTGTTGCCAATTTGGGTCTTTCGGCTGACTTCCTGAAGGTCAGACTTCAGACTGCAAACTCTTTAAAGTTTTGGGGTTGGCCTGGCATGTAGGATCCATTATAACATGGCATTTGCAGTTTTACATATCTATTGTATGTTTCAGAGTTTGTCTTTTTGTCTGTCTATCTGTATGACTACCTGTCTGTCTGTCTGTTCAAGAACTCCTCCTAAACGGTAAGAGCTGGGCCACCAAATTTAACATACCACTTTTAGTCTTTAAAGTGCTGCGTAGTCCTGTCTATTGTTTCAGCAAGATCAGACTAACACGGCTACATCTCTGTTAGGGTGTGTCTAGACTACAGGGTTTTGTCGACAAAACTATACCTGTGTCTACGCTACTGCCAAGTTCTGTTGACGTAATGTTGACAAAACTCAGCAGTTTTGTCGACAGTGGTAAACCTCATTCTACGAGGAATAATGCCTTCTGTCGACAGAGTTCTGTCGACAGAAGGCATTATTGCATCTACACTGTCCTTTGCGTCCACACTCTCATGTCGACAAAGTGGCTTGTTTTGTCGACAGAACTGGATGTAGTCTAGACGCTCTTTGTCGACAGAAACTTTGTTGACAGTATCTATCGACACAGCCTCTGTCGACAAAAGCCTGTAGTCTAGACATTCCCCTACTTCCTCTTAGTGTAACTTTAAAGCAAGGTCAGGTTTGGTTGCGCCAGAACAATGGGATGTGCCTGCAACGGGATTGCTTCTCGTAACACCATAGGCAGGTAAGAGGGGCTGGCTGGGAGTGCCCTTTCCCTTGGGACTGCCCCCGCCCTGAACCTCCCACCTGAAAGTGCCCTGAAATTCCCCCCTGATTGATATGGGAACATTGTTGGCTGTTCCTCTTTGTCAGGGAGTGAGACAAACCTGGACCCCTCCCCCAGCTGTGCTCACTGGAGCTGCAGCGGCCACGGAGAGGCGCTTCTCACCTGGCCCCAAGCTGCTGCAGTGAGAGAGAGCGGGGTTGTCCTCTCTCCATGGGACAGCCTGAATCCCTCCTTTCCAGCCCCATCCCAGAACAATGATTTCAATGAATCACGTGTACTGTGTTTTCATTTTATTTTCCAAAAAGCAAAAATGAATTGAGCTAAGGACCTGAGCAACACCAGGTAAATCTGCTAGTAAATAAAACAAAGAAGGTGGTGTGGAATGGGACAGAGTCAGTAATCGTGTGGACTGGAGTCCCTTGCTGTTTGATAGCTTAAGAATAAAGCCTTCCAAACACAGAGGTGTACTGCAACTTGCATTTCTTTACACACACTTTAAGAATACCTGTTATCATCTATGATAGGTGTGAGAAATAACGGAGAGAACTCAGCTCCGGCTTGTGTTAACTGCTGCAGGGAGTGACATAGGCAGTTACTGTTTCCATCGTTCAGTCTAGGAAAGTTAACCAGAACAGCTGATGTTTCAAAACAGACATAAATTTGGTTTATGTGCTCCCTGTCCTTACAAGCTTTTGCTTCGCTTTCTGTTTGCCTGTCCACCAGAGCTGTGTGAAATGTACAGCGTGTGGTGTGACAGACTCAGGGCAGCTGACTACAATAGTTTTGATGGGGGTAGATATACCAGGAGTTGGCTGTATGGTTTTCAGTTTCCTGAATAAACTGCCAAAGACTGCAGCCATGTAATCAAGGCAGGCAGGCACCTGAGATTAGTTAAGAGCTTGCCTGAAGCAGCAGGCTAATCAAGCACCTGCAGTCAATTAAGGCCTGTGGGACTATTTTAAAAGGTCAGGCCCCCCCCACCCCCCCCCGGCAGTTAAAGAAGGGGAAAGGTGAAGAGTGAAGGACTAAGAGGAGGAAGTGTGTTGCTGGAGAGCCGAGTACTGCACAGTGGGAAGAGTATTTGGGCTGAAGCAGGAAAGATTTGCTCAGGTACCAGGGAGAAGGTGCTAGGGGAGCTTTTGGGGAAGTGGCCTATGGAAAAGGCTGCTGTATTGGGAGTAGGGGATAAACTCTGATAGTCGCTGCTACCTAGGGTCCCTGGCTTGGAACCTGGAGTAGTGGGCAGGCCCAGGGTCTCTCAACCCTCTCTACAGCACTATAAAAAAGTCTGTTCCTGGAAAGGGAAGCCAGAGTTAGAGGGCTTTTACCCCCAATCCTTTGACTTTGCTAATTATGAGGATGGATCATGTTGAGGATGGCACAGTAAGCTGTGACTCTGGCCTCTAGAAAAGAGAAGAGGCAGGGTGGAGGGTCACAGCGAGCCTCCGAGACAAACAATAACTGCCAAGAAGTGCAGCACCCATAGGGCACGGCCGGAGCTTGTGCCATAGTCAGAAAAGTAAAGGTGGAAAACCTGTGTTCCCCGTAAGCTGTGGGCTTGTATGGACACTCAGGAAAAAATTCCAATGCCAACCAGATGATTAGCAGAGCACCCACAGCTTTCTATTGGTGGTGCATAGTCGCGCATATCTTAGTGCACATAAAATAAAGCCTATTCTGCCCATGGGAAGAAAAAAATCCATGCAAGGATGGAAAAAAACAGAGGGAACAATGGTGGTTGTCCTATTTGTATGGGTTTTGAGAGGAAAGATGTGGTTAAGGCATTAGTCTGGAACTCAAGAGATTTTTGACCTTGGGTGAATCACTAAATGTGTCTGTACATGTCTCTGCCTGCCAAAGGGGTGATAGTTCCTTTTCCTGCAACCTCTGTCCGTCGTTCTATTCAGATTATAAATCTCTCAGGATAGGGACTGCCTCTTACTATGTGGGTTGGTTCACTTCCTCCCCCAATGTCTCAATCTCAGTGCTTCTGAGCACCATTGTAACATCAATAAGTAATCAATTGTGTAACTATGCAATTTCGGCATTTGTACATTGATACCCTATTCCAACTTTCCAATATCGGTTTCAACTTTACAACAATATCCCATTCATTATATTGTTCCTATGAGAGAATTGGTTCTGAGCTGCAACATTTCGACTTAAGATGTGATTTTCAGGAACTAACTGTGTTGGAAAGCCAAGGACTTCTGTAAATTACTAAGCTCCCTGCTAGATTTGTGCCAGAGTTTAACTTCATGTGCAGAAAGGCCTTGATCCTAGAACATTAGTCAGTGAGAATCAATCCTCTAACGAGTACCGTTACAAACAAGCTCTCTGTGGTTCATTAATGAACTGAACTGAGTAGCCAGAGAGCACCGCTCATGAAAGAGAAGTGCAAAACAGGGATTGCAGACATGATTTCCTTGCAACGTTAACTAAATGTAAGTTTGCCCCAGTAGAAGTCTGTTCCACCATGTGTATGGGTCCAAGACTCTGAGAAATCAGCCTATGCAGCCATGTTCTTGGTATTGCCCCATAAAGCACACCCTCAGAAGGGATGAATGTTTGTCAGTTTCTTGCCCACAGGCTCTTTTTGTAAACTAAATATTAGTCAGATCATGGTGGGCCATGAAGATCCAAAAGATAAACCTACCTGAGTGGTTGATATTTCCTTCCTCAAATGTGTCCTAAACAGGACAGATGTGGCTGTCCTACCCAATGCCAATAAGAAAGATAGATAACAAGCTACCAGGTCTTGAGGGTGAAGCTAGGAAAAAGTCTGCTTTTCTTAGTGGGGCAGGGAAGACTAAAGTGGATTCCTTTTTATTCAGTTGATGTGTTCGCAAATGTGTCAGCCGGTGTCCAGTGTGGTTCTCCCCCTTTGAGTATTGATCTGGCCTTTTGATTCTTGAGTGATATGCCACTATGCTTGTGTCGGCAGCACTCATTCCAAAACTGGAACAATGCAGAGAAGATTAACGTGGCTCTTGCACAAGGGGGAGGCAGCCTAAAGCTGCGGGGGAGATGCTGGATCCATCATCGTCTATAAATATGATTCCTTATTCTACTGTAGCTCACACAAGTGCCATTGAGAGAGCACTGGACTGCCTTGATGGTGCTTTCTGTGCAAATGAGCAATCACTGGTGTGTGAGTAGACTAGCACTACAACGAAAATGCATAGTTTTTTAGGTCAACTAGGTTTGTTATGACTGTAAAGAACACCATGAACCAGAGAGCCCTGTTTGTCCCCAAAGTAGGTGCAGTTGAGCTAGAAACAGCACAAGGCTCCTCAAAATGCTCCACCATGAAGGGGTAGTCCACCCTCTATTGCCTGTCCAGTCTTTGGCTTCTCTGTTAAGAGTGCCAAAACTAGTGTCACCTGTGATAGTTTTCTTGTAACCTATCCCTTGGAAATGGGATGTAGGACCACCAATGATTTCACCCGGACTGCCTTAAAGCCATCCAATGGGGAATAGTTTTCACTAGTTACTGGCCTGTAATGCACTTAAATCCGTGACCGAGAGGTTGAAAGCTCTATAGTACATCATCAGTCCCTTGAGTTCTCCAATTCGCTTTACGTAGATTTTAGTATTTATAGCAGAGTATTTCATTGAAGTCCGTTGCTAATCTTCAACCACCAGCCCTTGCATCTCATTAGCAAAGAGTCCGGACCTCACCAAAATGAGATGGAAACCAATCAGAAACGTGAGTGCGCAGAATGTGGGCGAACCTGAATCGTGTAATGGTATTAGCCAGCAAACAGCAGCAGTTCCTTGGCAATGAAACCACGTCTGACTGGACTATCTGACGACCTTGTCCTAGGGGCCCGGGTTGAAGTTCTGACATCATTGTCAGCACTTTTCCTGATTTCAGGCTCAGTGAGTTTCCTGCTGTGGAAAGAAACTGTCTAAAAAAAGAAACTGCTAGAGCTTAAAAGCCCTCAGTTAGCAAAACACAGCAGAGGAGGTCTCGGGGATGAGTCATTTCACACAAATAGGTGCCATACTAATCAATGAGAAATAGGATAAGGGGCATCTGCAGATTGGGGGTGGGGGAGCATAAATAAAACAATTCTGTAGATAAAGGGCGGGGAGGTGGCCTGTAGGGGAAGCAGTTATTTGTTGTTACGTGCTCTTCTGAGGACAAAAAGCAGAGCGGAGGACAAGGGGCCTGCAGCCTTGTTTGTGGTAACACCTTCATTAATGATGGGGGCAGAGCTGACATTTTTACGCCCTCCTGTACAGATTGTTTTATTGACATCCGCAAAATCCAGTCGCTCGCCAAATTGGCTTTGTTACTCTTGATACGAATCCTGCCATTAAGCATTTATTGGCAATTTATTGATATTCTCTTCAAATTAAATTCTCGGTTAATTAGTCACCCGCGGATTTGCTTTCCCAAGTCTCAGCAATATGTCTCGGAACCTTTTCAAGCTTCTCCCATTGGCATGCTTCCAAGATGTCTCCTCAGAACGAGCACCGAGGCTGGTATTTAGAGCATATGGTGGTGCTGTGTTTGTATGTTCATTAAATCAAGATCCCAATGAAAGAAAAAGTGTAAGGCTTTCTCTCCTTTTTTAAATGAAATTGTCAACCTAGATATCTATTGCCTTTGTGGAGTTCCAGCCTAAAATGATTTGTAAAGCAGGGCTCTGTTATGATGACAAATTAATTCACATCAGACTTTGATCACTGCTTGAAAAGTTTTCAGACCTCAATTTCCAGCAGTTGCATTTAGGAATGAGAAGTCGGTCTGCAGTCCTCCTTTGCAAAACAACAAAAGCAGAAGTGTCTCCATGTAACTGGTATGCAAACCTCTTAAAAAATGCGAGGAATGTAGGGAAAGCTTTTCAGATGGAAGTTACAGAATTTTCGGCAGTCCTGTCTGTCCTACGTATGGTACATTGTATACAAAGCCCTTCATGTGGCCCTTGCTTGTGTGTATAAATGTGTGCACACAGAGTACATCTTTTTTTTTTTCCTGTCTGTCTTGCTTCCATGTAACACATCAAAAGCAATTGAAAATGGGAAGGATCCTGCTTGAAATAGAATGGAATTATATTTGTCAGCCTAAGGTGCTTTTGGAAATATAGTTCAATATACCTAATGTTTGCCACTTGATGATGCATGCCCCAGACTGAAAATGCATAATAATTAAAACACAGCAAATGGAAGAGCTGGAATCTCAAAGATAACCATACCTAATGCAGGGTATGACAGAACATCTGCTCTTTAATTAATCTTACGTCAAGACAGTAGCACTGCGTTAAGATGCAGAGTGTTTGACAATTGTTTTTTTGTGCGTGGTTAACATGCTCCTGATCTCTCTCGTAACAGTTTCTGCTTTGTAATTCTCATAAAGCCCTGATCAACAACAACAGCCAACCCCAAATGAAAAATACGGGGAAGGGAGAGAATATTATGGCTCAAGAATGCAAACACAAAATGTTTCCAAGGTAGCATTGATGCACGGTTTAATTATGAGGTTGTGGATAGGAAGGATGAGAAGAATCAAAGCATCTGGTTTTGTGAGTAAGTCTCTAAGGCAGCTGCAATCCATTACCAGGATTTTCAAAAGGGCTTGAGATTTTGGGGACACCTCCCGGTCACAATTTTTGATTGCTGAGGTTGAACCAGCGTAAGAGGCCCTGATATTCAGAAAGTGCTGAGATGACACTCCTCCACCCTTATGAAAATCCAAGCCTTTTATGGTGGCTCAGGTTGATCTCATAAAATCACCACACATTTCTGAAAGTCATTTACTTCTCTTCTGGCAGTTTGGGTGGATGCATATGACAGGGGGGGGGGGGGGGGGGAACATGCCTAGAACTTGTGCATTTCTTTTGATGGAATAATTGGTCCCAGGACAGATCCCCGAAGAACACTACTATTTACCTCTCTCTCTATTCTGAAAAGTGACCTTTGTTTCCTGTCTTTTAACCAGTTATCAGTCCATGAGAGGACTTTCCCTCTTATCCCATGACAGTTGGCTTTGCTTAGGAGCTTTTGGTGAGGGACCTTGTCAGCGGCTTTCTGGAAATCTAAGTGCAATACACCCACTGGATCCCCCTTGTCCACATGCTTGTTGATGTCCTCAAAGAACTCTAGCAGATTACTAAGTTATGAATTCCCTTTGCAGAAACCATGTTGACTCTTCCCCAACAAATTATGTTCATCTATGTGTCTGACAATTCTGTTCTTTACTACAGTTTCACCCAATTTGCCTGCTACTATTGAAGTTAGACTTACTGGCCTGTAACTGCAGGGATTGCCTCTGGAGCCCTTTTCAAAAATTGGCATCACATTAGCTAGCCTCCAGCCACTTGGTACAGAAGCTGATTTAAAGAATAGGCTACAAATTAAAGGGAGTAGTTCTGCAATTTCACATTGGAGTTCCTTCAGAACTCTTGGGTGACTCCCATCTGGTCCCGGTGACTTATTGCTGTTTCATTTATCAGTTTTGTTCCCAAGCCTCCTTTAAGACACCTCTCAATCTGGGATAGTTCCTCAGGTTTTGTACCGAAAATGAATGGCTCAGATTTGAGAATCCTCTTCGCATCTTCTGTTGTGAAGACCGATGCAAAGACATCATTTTAGTTTCTCTGCAATGGCCTTGAGCTCTCTGTTAGCATGGCAATCATCCAGTGGCGCGCGCGTGTGTGTGTGTGTGTGTGTGTGTGTGTGTGTGTGTGTGTGTGTGTAAAAAAAAAAAAAAAAAAAAAAGAAGTCTGGGGGTCTGGGTCTAGCGGTGAGTTCAGGGCATTCAGTAAATGAGCACAGCTGGTTAAATTACGAGGAACCGGTAGAGCCATCATTCTATACTTCCCTGCTCAGTCTGAGATTAGTAATGCCGGCAGCTCCCACCTCATTTACAGAGAAGCAAGCTGTGCTTGGTCTTTGTGTAGAATTGGGGAAGGAGCCCAGCACATTGGAGGAAGAGGCGAATTCTCATTTGGTTTTTTTGACTCTACTGCAAAAAAAGAAGCTTGCTCTCAGGGAGACCTGATCCTGAGTTCATTGCAATCAACGGACAGACTCCCATTGGCTTCCATGAGTTTTGAGTCCGACCCTAGAAAAAGACGAGATTCTTTGTTTCTTCTCATGACCACACCAACCTTGATCATTTGTGGAGACCTGGCTGCCATCTTTCCCAGAAGTACCAGCTGCTCTTGTAGAGACTGTGGTAACACACTGATGAACAAGCTTGATTGCTTCTGTTCTTAACAAAGGGTTTATGTATGAAAACAAGGTAAAGAAACTTCCTATAACTCTAACTGTTGCCTGCAACTATGCCACACCCTGTGTTCTCTTTGTCTTTTTTTCTTATTTAGCATACTGTGTCTCACAAGAGGACAAAAAGGCTGCTTAAAGAGTTACAGGAAATGTAGTATTTCTGCACTAGGCGGAAGACTTTCTTAATAGCACAGAGATGGTCCCATTTAGAACTTTAGACCTCAACATTCATACCTTGTGGGTTTGGTTAACAACAGTGTAATTGCCTTTCTAGTGGTGCTGCCTGTATGAATTCTATAATCTAGAGGAAAATGGGGTTGGAGGGGAAGAGGTGAAAGAATAGAAGAAAAAAGTCAGGAGACAGAGAAGGATGTTTTATGTTTGAAATGTTGAATTTTTTTTTTACTCCTTGAAAAAAAGAAAAGAGGAAGTGCATGAAATCATGTATGCAGGCACTCTAGAAACAAAGAAAGCAATGTAAGATACCCTGAAAAAACTTGTTCGGTTGGAATAAATGGCTGAAGTGTTGAATAAAAATGATAGGGTGTGCTTTAAGCTGAATAAAAATAGGCTAGCTGCAGAGAATGTGGAGCCGGCGTGTGTGCGGTATCTGCAAGGAATCATTTTTATTTGTCTACGTATGCGGGAGGAAGATAGATAAATTGAAGGAAAAATGCCATCTCTGTAATGTTCACTCTGGCAAAAGGTTTGCAAACAATGTAAAAATAGCTGCTCTTCTGAAATGATGGCTTCACTTAAAGTATGTTTTTTTTTAAAAAAAAGCCAACCCTTGTCACTATGGGAATTATCAAGACTCACTTTTCCTGTGAGCACTTTATAATTAATTGTTTCTGTTCCACCATAACATTACATAACGGAATGCAAAGCCAATGCCTATTTTCCCCCGACTAGCTTGATTTCTCAAAGTTAAGCTTGTGCAGTAGATGTCACAGTATTGACCTTAACGAGGGCCAGGAGAAGAACCTAGGGTTTACCAGCCTATGAATTATTTTGGACTCTTTGTCACTCCTTTAATTTATATCCTTGGAGAAATGGCAACAGGGTACTGCACGTTGCCTGTGGAAGTAATTTGAAAGCTTGCCAGAAAAGGGCTTCGGTCCCTCCCTTCTTATAGTCCTGGCACGTACAACCACAGGGGAAAACAAAAGACATTTTGTGAGGAGCCATCCAGGAGACAGACTAGCAATGTAAACCAGAGAGAGAGAGAGAGAAAGGAGAGAGAAGCCTTTCTAACTGTCCTCCTTTAAAAGGGGTTTGCACTCATTTTAACAGAACTTACCCAGGGAGTGAATGTCCTCTGTAATCTAAACCAAATGCCTGTTGCTGTTCTGCGATGTGCCTTTGTTTGACAGCAGTGCCTGCTCTGCAGGTGACTGGGGGAAAGGGCAGAGATTGTCCAGCTTTATCTTTCTGCTAGGAACAAATAATATTGTCCTCAAGGTCATGCAGTGTGGGTGCTCCTCAAAGCAAAGGAGAAAATACAGGTATCTGGGGGCTTGTTTGTCAGCACAGTAGAACTGGAAGGGACCTTGTGAGGTCATCAAGTCAGTCCCCCTGCCCTCATGGCAGGACCAAGCACCATCTAGACCAGGGCTACTCAACTTTGGAAGCTGCGGGGGCCACAATGATACTCTCTGCACATGCCGAGGGCTGCAGCTTAAGTGTGGTGGCATATATATGCAAATGGCTTTTTTCACACTGGTAGGCATGAATATAAAGATTAAGGCAAGGCTGAACAACACAGGCTCCATTTAAGTCAGTTCTTTTGATATTTATTAATATTTATTAATTTCCACCTATGTGACCGCACTATTTATGAACAATAACAGTCCAGGAATTTAACTACTAAAACGCATAGCAACAGAAGACCATTATATTGACTACTTTTTTGTTTTGGCTCCCACCTGCAGGCCATGTGTTGAGCCCCACATAAACCTAAACCGCACCATGGGCCACAAATGCAATGTGTTGAGTAGCCCTGATCTAGATAATCTCTGACAGGTGTCTGTCCAACCTGCTCTTAAATATCTCCAGTGATTGAGATTCCACAACCTCCCTAGGCAATTTATTCCAGTGTTTAACCACCCTGACAGTTATGAACTTTTTCCTAATGTCCAACCTAAACATCCCTTGCTGCAATTTAAGCCCATTGCTTCTTGTCCTATCCTCAGGGGTCAAGGAAAACAATTTTTCTCCTTTCTCTTTGTATAGGTTACATTTTCTAGACCTTTAATCATTTTTTTGTTGCTCTTCTCTGGACCGTCTCCAATTTCTCCACAACTTTCATAGAATACTAGAACTGGAAGGGCGAGAAGGGGGACCTTGATAGGTCATAGAGTACAGTCCCCTGCCCTCACAGCAGGACCCAAGATTGTCTAGACCATCCCTGAAAGATGTCTATCCAACTTGCTCTTAAATATCTCCAGAGATGGAGATTCCACAACTTCCCTAGGCAACTTATTCCAGTGTTTAACCACCCTGACGATTAGGAAGTTTTTCCTAATGTCCAGCCTAAACCTCCCTTGCTGCAGTTCAAGCCCATTGCTTCTTATCCTATCCTCAGAGGCCAAGGAGAACAATTTTTCTCCTTCCTCCTTGACACCTTTTTAGATACCTGAAAATTGCTATCATCCCCTCTTTCTTCTCTTTTCCAAACTAAACAAGCCCAATTTTTTCCAGTCTTCCTTCATAACTCATGTTCTCTAGATCTTTAATCATTCTTATTGTTCTTCTCCGGACATTCTCCAATTTCTCCGCATCTTTCTTGAAATGTGGTACCCAGAACTGGTATACTCCAACTAAGGCCTAAACAGTGCAGAGTAGAGCAGAAGTATCTTGCTCACCGCACTCCTGTGGATGCATCCCAGAATCATGTTTGCTTTTTTTTTTCTTTTTTTGCAACAGTGACACACTGTTGGCTCATATTTAGCTTGTGGTCCATTATGACCCCTAGATCTTTCTGCAGTACACCTTCCTAGACAGTCAGTTCCCATGCTGTGTGTGTGAAACTGATTATTCCTTCCTATGTGGAACACTTTGTATTTGTCCTTATTAAACTTCATCCTATTTACCTCAGACCATTTCTCCATTTTGTGCAGATGCTTTTGAATTATGACTCTATCCTCCAAAGCAATTGCAACCCCTCCCAGCTTGGTATCATTTGCAAACTTAATAAGTGTACTCCTTCTGCCAACAGACGAGGTCCCAAAACTGACCTCTGTGGAACCCCATTTGTTATGCCCTTCCAGCATGCCTATGAACCATTAATAACTACTCTCTGAGAATGTTTACCTAGATAGTTATGCACCCACCTTGTAGTAACTCTATCTGTTATATTTCTCTAGTTTATTAATAAGAAGCTCATGCAAGACCATATCAAATGCCTTACTAAAGTCTGCCACTTCTCTCTTATCCACAAGACTTGTTATCCTATCAAAGAAAGCTATCAGATTGGTTTGACATGATTTGTTCTTTACAAATCCATGCTGGCTGTTACCTATCACCTTGAGTCACTCTGAACCTGTAACAAAATTCTAATGGCTTATCTCCACTTACTGGAGGATCAATGGAGATCAATCTTCTGGGGTTTGATTTAGTGGGTCTAGTAAAGACCCGCTAAATCAAATACCAAGGGCCTCCCCATTGGCGGAGTAAAGGAAGTTGACAGGAGCATTTCTCCCATCAACCTCCCGCTGTGGGGCCACCCCAGAAAATCGGTGGAAGGTACGTTGACTCCAGCTACACAGTTTATGTAGCTGGAGTTGTATATCTTGCATTGATTTTCTCCACCAGTGTACACCTGGTCTGAGAGAGAGTTTTAAACTTTCGTTGGTCCTGAAATATGTTGACGAATATAGTACTTTCACTTCCTCCTTTTTTCTTTTTTTTATTTTGTTCAGAAAATCATGTAGCTTTAACCTTTATTGCCTAATAATGTATGACCTTGACTTTGTGTGGGTTGGAAGGATTTCAGACTTGGTTTTATCAGGATTAGCTTTTTATCTGCACAAAAGTACCCAAGATAGTAACTCATCTCATCTCCTTGCACATTAGACACCTGGCTTTCTCCTCTAATTTATGAAACAACCAGGAGAAAATAAACTAAATGAGTGTGGTAGGCACAGCAATATGGCTTTCACCGCAGGGCAGGAATGAGGAACCCATAATCCAGAACTGGGCTCAGGATCAATGCCTTCAGGTTACCTTCAACAGTATTATTAAAGAATTCAGAACTCTCCATTTCCAAAACCTTGCAATTCTTTTCATATGTTTCCTCATTCGAACAATACCACATTCCATGCCTGGTGATCCGCAGATGAAGAGGAGGGTGATGGAAACCTACATACATGGGATTTGCACCTTTTCATGTCTTCCCTGCTTCTTGCAACACAAATTGACTTTGCCAGATTGGTTCAGAAAATGAATACCCAGGACATCGCACTGTGTTGCTTTGCTGTGAAATTACTTTTCTGAATGAAAATATTGAATTCCTTTGAAGGCGAGTAGTATAATATCTCTGGAAATGAAAATCCTGTGGAAATCACAAAGGAAAGAAAGCTGAAGGATATGAAAGCTTTATATCTCTAAATGTTAGCCAGTCTCAGCTGCTGCTGCTTTTCTTTTTGTGTGTGACAACAATCATAACTTCTCTTTGAGGTTCATACAGTGAGGACAGGAATCTACTAGATGCTTCTGTTACAGATTTTGTGTTTTTTATAGACTATGAACAGCCAATATCATTACCTTAAATTTCTGCAGGGTTTGCATGCACTCTAGCGAATGTCGTTTGGTTGTTTACCAAGTCGGATCCACTTTCAATGTCCCTTGTCTTATGGTGAAATTATTCCACACTGTAAGTAATTGCTAATGCCTTTAGTTGATCTCCATGACAAACTGTGAGGAATACTAAACGTGAGGAATGGTGGCAGAGTTTCGGAACTTCAGCTGAGGCTGAGGGAAAAGGTTAGCACAGGTTTCTGGGCATCTTTAATCTCACGGAGGAGCATCTTCCTCCACAAGTAGCCCCATTATTGTCCAGGGACTACTCAAGGAGTAAGGTCTGATTCAAGGTAAAAATATACAGGTGGAACCTCTCTAGTCTGGCACACTCTGGTCTGACAACATCCATGGGCTGACATGATTTTAGTTAGCTGGATGTCCACTTATCATGGGTGTGGCCAAGTTTCTTGAGGTCCCTTAAAGTTTGTTTGCGGCCACCAGTCCTGGCTCTCCGTGTTCTGTGTTGTTATTTAGCTCTAACTTACTCTTCAATGTCTTTCAAGAGTCCAGTAAGCAGTGGAAGTGTTGGTAATGTTGCTAGACAATATTGACCTCTGTGGATCAGAAAATTATTTGGTTTGGCACCGATCAGGTCCTGAGGGTGCAGGACTAGAGAGGTTCCATTTGTACTATGTAGCTCTATGTAAGCGTGTCAGGATTCAGACACATGAAACTGTTGAGGAGGAATACAAACAAATTCTCTTGCTGCTTATGAGTCACATTCCTTTGTTCAGTTTCAATAGCCCTATATGGAATCTAGTAATCATGGGTATGTCTACACAGCAGCATTATTTTGGAATAGCTGACATTATTCCAAAATAAACAAAGAGCACATCTATACTACAAACCTTTATTTTGAAATAATGTCAATCTGGAGGACTTCTTACTCCAATATTTGTAACCCTCATTTTATGAGGAGTCAGGAAAGTCAAAGGAAGAGTGCTCTTCCTTCAACTTCCTGTTGTGTAGATAACACCTAAAGCCGAGTTGAGCTATTTTGACTTCAGCTACACAATTGATGTAGCTGAAGTTGTATAGCTTAATTCGACTTTAGCTCTGCTGTGTGGATGTACCTCATGATCAGGACTTCAATTTCAGTGATATATGCAGGAGATGTGATGCTGTTAGTACTAAAACAACCTTGGCGTTTCCCATCATAACATATTATAATTTCTGAAGAAATGTTGCAACCGCCTTGAGGGAATTGTATACCAGACTTTTTCCTGACAGATAAAGATTAGGCACTTAACCAGCTGATAGTCCATTTGATTGTGTTGACACCTGCTGAGGGATTGGGTAATCTTTTGTCTCTAGGGAACTGGATTGAAACTTTCTACAAAATCAGAATATGCTCTATATAATATAATTTTATAACTTTACATACAACATTACCACATATTTTACCAGGACAATAATGTTCAACAAATTGAGTTTTCAGGTGAGTCCTCACACAGCATAGTTTGTTCAATCTTACCATAGTTTTGTAAGTAGAGTGAACATAAGGGTACATACAGCCACATTATATACACGGTACTTATAAGAGCCAGTTACACAAAGTTGAAAACTATTGAGCCAACTGGAAGGAAGCTTGTCATCAGAAATATGTGAATGATAACTGGGAATTGTTTAAGAACAGCCCTTTACTAGATGCTCAAAAGGCCACAACTGAGGAAGAAGGCTATATTGGTTTTAAACAAAAGACCTGGTGAGAGGGGAACAGATAATAGCTGTAAAAATACAATTTTAAAAAGAAACAAATGGGAGAAAGGAGAAGCTGATGATGACAAATATAACCCAGAAGCTAGGAATTATAAAACAGTGATAAGAGAAACAAAGGGATATATGGATAAATCTATGCCTTGTGAAGTATCATTGTCCGTAAAGACAATAAGAACAAGTGTTAAGTCCATTAGGAATTAAAAGTATCCTGACTATGGTATCGTTCCATAACTGGATGGAAATGGTAGAATTATCAGTAGTAATATATTAAAAAAAGGCAGATAAGTTCAGTAAATATTCTATTGGGGGGGAGGGGGGAAGAGGGAAGATGTTTAATCATATAATGATGACAAAACTCTTTCCATTCAACTAGTATCTCAGGAGAATGTTAAAGAGCAGCTACTAAATTAGACACTTTAAAATCAGCAGGTCCAGATAACTTGCATGCAGGAGTTTTTAAAAATAGGTTCCTGAGGTTGTAAATGTTTATTTTCCTATAAGTCTTGGAGACGTTCCAGAAGGCTGGAAGAAAAGATGATGTTGTCTCAATGTTTAAAAAGGGTAAATGGGATGACTTGGGTAATTTTGGGAAGACTTGGGTAATTTTAGGCCCATCGAGCTGACATCAATCCCAGACACAATCATGGAGCATCCGATATGGGACTGGATTCATACAAATTAAGAGGGTAACATACTTAATACTAATAAACATGGGTTTATGGGAAATTGATCCTGTCAGACTAACTTGATGAAATAACAAGTTTGGTTAATAAAGATAACAGTAATGATGTAAAGACTTCTATTAGGTACTTGACGTGATATCCTATGAAATTCTGGTTAAAAACGGATAGGTCGCAAAACATAAGTGAATTCAGAGAAACATCAGTAAGCTGGTATGTTCCGAAGAGGGACCTGCAGGGATCTGTTCTTAGCCCTATGCTATTTACTGTTTTTATTAGTGACCAGAAAAAAAACCGCAAGACCATAACAGATGAAGTTTGCAGATGAAACCACCGTTGGGGGAGTGGGAAATAACTAAGAGGGCAGGTCAGTGTTTCAGAGCAATCTGGTTTGCTTGGTAAACTGGGCACAAAGATACATCTAGGAACAAGGACTGTAGCTGGGGATGGGCTGGATCCAGTCTGCAGGGTTAGTTGTTGGTCGTCTCCCACCTCTATATTTACTCGCACCTCTGCAGATATCAGGCGATCGCAGCCCTCGGCCGCAGATCAGTGGCAGAAAGCCATGTACCATCCCATTCCACTTCCTGCTGCTGCCATTGGCTGAGAATGGCAATCCACAGCTGAGAGTTGTGATGGCCCAATACCTGCGGGGCACAGCTAGATATGGCGGCAGTGGCCAACCTGGGCAGGCTGCCATTTTTTATTGCCCACCCCTGATGTGGGCTATACATAAGAGGGGGCTTGATCCTGGGGAGCACTGATTCTCAATAAGATTTGGGGCTTGTAGTGGTTGATTAGCTGAATTTGACCTCCTAATATGACGCTGTGGCCAAAAGAGCTAATGTGATGCATGGATGATAACATAAACATGAGACTCTTGAGCAGGAACAGATTGTTTTATCTCCAAATTTAGCCCTGCTATGACCACTGCTGGAGTACTGTGTCTAGTTCTTGTGTCCGCAATTTAGGAAGGATGTTGATAAATGGAAGACGGTTCAAAGAAGAGCGAGGAGACTGATTAATAAATTAGAACACATGCCTTAAACTGATCGACACAAGGAGCTTAATCTATTTAGCTTAACAATGAGAAAGTTAGGGGGTGACTTGATTATAGCCTGTGAGTATCTGCTTATGGACCAAATATTTGATAATTGACTCCAATCTAGCAGAAAAACTCCTATAAGTATGATCTAATGGTGGGAAGTTTAAGCTAGACCTATTTAGACAGGAAACAAGAATATTTAAGGGTGTTAATTAGTCACTGGAACAATTCACCAGGGGGCATGATGGAATCTCCAATCCTTTTTAAAATTAAGATTGGATGTCATCCTAAAATATCTGCTCTCGGAATGATTGAGAGAGTTTTATGGCCTTTGTTACACGGGAGATCAGATTAAATGATCACAATCTTCCTTTCTGGATTTTAGAATCTATGAAGCATAGAAAATAGTCTCTCTTCTTTTTCTTCACACAGCACATAGTCAACCCATGGAACGCCTTGCCAGAGGATGTTGTGAAGAGCAGGACTTTAATATGGTTCAAAAAAGAACTAGATAAATTCATGGAGGTTAGGTCCATCAATATTTAATAGCCAAGATGGGTAGGAATGGTGTCTCTAGCCTTTGTTTGTCAGAAGCTGGGAATGGATGACAGGAGGAGGATTCACTTGATGATTCCCTATTCTGTTCACTCCTTCTGGGACACCTGACATTGGCCACTGTTGGCAGACAGGATACTGGGCTAGATGGACTTTTGGTCTGACCCAGTATGGCTGTTCTTATGTACAGCAGAAGGTCAAATGCCTTTCCTGTTTTATTTTATTTTATTTTATTTTTGCAATCAATAAACTAAACGTAAGCCACACAACTTTTATTTTCCCGGTAAGCACTACTGCCAGGTACCTTGTGGAATCTGAGATTTGCAGGTGCTGGATGCTCCTGTCCCATACAGTGGTAGGAGATAAAATTAAATCCAGTTGTAGCAGTACTTCCAAAGGAAAGGCAGTAGCCTTGAATTATCTATGTTGATTTGATAAAGCCAGTGATGCTGCAGAAATAATACACCTCAGAACTGTCACATCAGCAAGTGACATCTTTTTATTCCAAACGAAAATGAAATGTCAGGGACTTGTGCAAGTATTCCAATGCTATTTCCAAGAGAAGTAAAACTCCCTTTTAGATAGTGGGTGTTTACCAGAATTTTGTTTTAATTGAAGACCATGCAGGTGGCAACAGCTATAGTTAAGGTCGGCCAGCCTTTTCAATCTGAAGGCCCTATTTTCAGTTGTTTATAATTTTGTCAAATAGAAGGTGCGTGAGCTGAAATGTTCCATGCTGGTTGTCTGTCTGTCTCATGTTGGTTTTGCACTTTGCTGAAAACCTCAAAAACAGATGCCCCCACAGTGAGGGATGCACCCCGTTAAGGGAGGTGTTCCGGCTGTCTGGGGTGGTGCAGTAGGGTTGGGAGCGAGTATCACTCAGATGCTCTCCACCCAGAACTTTGGTCCGGCCTCTCTCCCAGCCTCGCCAGCTCCTGGACTACACCTCACCCCATTCCTAAGCTCAGAATGCCTCCACTCCTGGCCCTGCGCTAGCTCCAGCCTTGGCCACAGCTCCATGCCCAACCTGGCACCTCTGGCCATGATTCTGGCTGCTGTGTCCCTGTTCCTGCCTCCTGGCCCCAGACCTATCCTGAGCTGTGGCCGCCAGCCTCAGCCCCTTTACCTTTGTCCACATCTCTCTCTCCCCACACGGGAGCGGCAGCCCTGCTCCCAGGCTCAGTGGGGGCACAGACGGGTGTAAGGGTGGGGACACAACTCAAGATTTTTGGGACCACTGCTTGGCGATTCCTTGCATTTGTCGGGGAGATGTGTCTTTTTCCACCCCTGTGAAAATTCACTCGACTTGAGAGCCAGGTTCCAAACAACCAAACTCCATTTTGTGAAAGACTTGTTGTTTTGGTAGCTAAATTCTGCGAAGCTTCTCTTTGCACCAAGCATGCCCCAGCCCCTCATAGTCACTTTGTGTGCCATCCCCCACAGAGCATCTGAGCATGCTCCATCCCTCAGCTGCAGGGGCTGAACAAGACTTGCCTGGCAACTGTGCCTGCAGGCGGTCAAGGGACATTCTCCTGTGCTGTCTCCCCCCTGCTGGGCCGTACCTCCAGGGAACCTGACTACAGTGCAGAAGGGTGAGGAACAGGGAGTAGTAAGAAGAGATGGATCCTGTAGAAAAACTAGTATTTGGTCATATAATTAAAGAGTATGTCATAAAGTATGCACAGAAAGGCCTGAACTCATGTTGCCAGTCAACTTTAGTTTTTGCATTTCCCAGTGTTGAGTGCTTGGCTGTGTGCCCCTTTTCTTTTCATGTAGTTTTAAAAATGTAATCCAACCTTACATTCAACATAGTTTTCCCATCATGTAAGTTCTGTGAAGTTCAAGTCTAGCTATACCAAGCAAAGCCAGTCTGTGATACCCTGTAGACAAGTGAAAAGCATCAGAATTCTGTGGGTGGGAAGAGATATTAATTCCTTATTGAGGACTACCTTGGAAAAACCTTTCAATTAGTTTTCTTCTCACCAGCTATGCTTGGGACCAAATTGTGCCTCATTATAGTTGAAATTGCAATGAATGAGCCTTTAGAAGCAATCATTTCCTCCATTAGGTTTGAGGTATTCCTTGGCCATCATGAATAGTGCAATATGTTTTGCTCAAAGATTTGCCTGGATTTCTAAATCAATTGCTTGGTAATTCTGTTGCTATTATTATAGTTGTAGTAGATGATTTACCCAGTGTTGCTCGGGTCCTTAACTCAAATAAGTTTTCTTTCTCTTTACTGAAATCATTGTTCTAGGATAGGGCTGGGATGAGGGGTTCAAGATGCAGGCAGCCCTGCAGAGAGAGGACAACGCCATGTTCTCTCACTGCAGCAGCTCGGGGTCCAGGTCAGAAGTGTCTGTAGACAGCTGCTGCTATGGGCACAGTCGGGGCAGGTGTGCATGAGGACAGACAGACAGACAGACAGACACACACATATATATATATATAGTGCATGTGTATATCTATACTATGTACATATATAGTAGATAGCTGTCCCTTTCTCTTCCCTGATGGCCCAATAGGGGTATAGCTGTCTCAGTCCCCATCTTTGGCCTCTTGCTGCCTCCCTGTGGCCGTTCCACAGTATAACTGTTCCTCCTGCCAGATCCCTCCTTTTCCATTTTCTGAGAAACAGTTGAATTCCAGGCATATCCCATTGTCTTGACCCAACCAAAGCCTGCCCTTGCGTAAAGTTATGATAACAGGAAGCTGCATCCCAAATTTGGTGGTCCTATCTCTTACTGTTTAGGAGGAGTTCTTGAACAAATGTATCCACAGTCGGATGGACAGACAGACAGATGCACATTTCTAAAATATATAATAGGATAGGAATACTGTGTGGAGAACCTAACATGCTAGGAAATGTCCAGAGCTTATATTCTAAATAGACAAGATAAAGGGATAGGGAAAATATGTATTATCCCCAGTTTACAGATGGGGAAACTGAGCCTCAGCGATTAAGTGACTTGTCTATGGAAGAGCCACAAATTGAGCCCAGACTTCTTAAGTCCCAGTTGGAGGCCATAACCATATGATCCACTTTCCTATTTGCCCTCTTTTTCTTTTGTACTGTTAATGTATGTTGGAGTTTTATTGCTGTGAATGTTCACAGAAACTTGAATTTCGAATCGATGGCAGCATATCCACAAGGTTGAATTTCCGAAACAAGATGGGAGCAGGAGGTGGGCTGTCAGGTATGCAGGTTCTAGGCCATTCAAGACCAAGATCTTACAAATCACCCGAAAACCTATAAGTAACTCAGGCCTGCACAACATACAGCCCGAGGGCCACATGCAGCCTGCAGGGGCTTACTGTGTCACCTGTGCTGACTATGGGTGGCACAGCCCCATCTGATCTGCCGACCAGGCGGAGGAGCAAAGTGCAGCCGGGGAGGGGAAAGTGCGGCGATTCTCGCCACCGGGCTGCCTGCATACAGCTCCAGCGCGAGGAGGCAGGGCGCAAGCCAGAGGGGGGAGAAAGGGGAAGGCACCAAGTGTTCCCCCCCCCCCCCAAAGACGTGTGGAGTTTTTTTTTTTTTTTTTTTTTTTTTTTTTTTTGAGCCCGCGTGTTCGGTATTTTTTGGGAGAGCATCCCTCCTTGCGGCCCGCAGCTGTTTCCTTTGGAGTAATATGGCCCTTGCCGCTTTCTGAGTTGTGCAGGCCTGAAGTAACTAGTGCCATCTCTTCTCAGCAAGTTGACCCGCTCAGTGAATAAGGTGCTGGATAATTAACCCAAGATCCAAAATTTGTGTGTTGTTTACATAGACTGAAAATATGGACCAAGATCAAAACAAAATATCTAAAACAGCTGCTTTCCCTTTCTTTATGAAGCCCAATTTGCTACAACTCTATTTCCCTAACATACAGATGAACCCTATTTGAAATATTGGATTAAAATGGATTAAAATGGCCTTGACACATTAGGACTTTCCCAGGCAAAAATGGAACCATTTACATACTGGAATAGATAAGCCAATTCTGTCATCAACTCAACATTAGTTTAATAATTTAGATTTACAGATTAAAAAAAAACTCTTGGCAGAAAGTGTATTTGAAACAACACAGCAGCTTCCCCCCCCCCCATTTTAAAAGATAGAGAAATATTGAGGTATCAGTTATAAAATTTAAATTGTTGTATTGAACAGTGATTTTTTTATTCAAGTGCCATTTGTTTTAGTAGCCAGGCAAAATACAGATTTGGAAACTCCAACTACTCAACACTTCAAAAAGACAGTCTGCTTAAAATACACACAGTATTATTGCGTTAAATGATTCCTTAGAATATTCCACCATCTGACAGCAGGTCACATCTTCATTTTTGGAAATGGGTTAAATCCAGGTGTGCCCCTTCTTTGGGATATTGGGTCAATAACATGAGAGATTCTTGCTCTATGAATAATCTTATGAACCCTAAAATACAATAAAATGGTTCAATATTTTGTTGTTTGGTCACCATTTATCATTTTTTTTTTCTGAAACTAATAAGAATGCTTTTAGGCTTGTCTTTTTAAATGTCCTTCTGAGATATTTCTTATCATGCAAATCTTGGCCAAGACTTCAAATCGGAAGTCAGGATGTTATCGGTAGTTTTAGGAACCTAAATCACTTTTGCCTGATTCTCAAAAGTTCTAGGCACTCTCAGCTTCCATTGACTCAAACAGAAATTGAAAGTACTCTTGAGTTAAAGAGCCTCACTTAGGGTACTCTAGACTGCACTCTAACATCGATATGCAATTTGTGCTGAGTATCTTATTTCGATTTTATTTTGAAATAGGCTATTTTGAAATTTGGCGCGTCTTTCCTGTGTGGCCAAATTTCAAAATAAAGTATTATTTCTAGACATTCCTTATTCCTCATGGAACAAGGTTTACAGGGATGCTGAAATAGTGCATCCATTATTTCGAAAATGATCTCAAAATAGCGGCTGTGTTCCTTGGACTCGGGGTAGCTATTTCGGGAT
Organism: Pelodiscus sinensis; assembly: GCF_052426305.1. Classification (NCBI taxonomy): domain Eukaryota; kingdom Metazoa; phylum Chordata; order Testudines; family Trionychidae; genus Pelodiscus; species Pelodiscus sinensis. The sequence continues at coordinate 6,543,906 of NC_143057.1, forward strand.
ACCAAAGGTATCCCGAAATAGCCTTGCAGTCTAGACCTTTGGGAGTCCAGGTTTGAAATCCTTAGCCCTTAACTGTGGTGCTGGTCTCGGAACCAGTGTTAGATAACATGTTGATTACTCTTGTAATACTCACTGTTGCACAGTTCTAGTTTCTGTTGATTCTACATGAATCACCTCCATGGACAATTGTCTGTTTATGATTGCCCCAGACTGGTTTTTTACAAGGTAAATAATTTGATGCAGTGCACTTTGAAATCTTATTTGAAGAGTCAAGTGCGTTTTGGCCTCAAGCATTGTCACAGGAACTTAAAACTGATAGAAGGACCATAAATAAGGAGTTATGAGAAAAGGCAATGCATTGAACTATAATTGTCCAATATGCTGCTGGGTTCATGCGGTTTCTCACTTGCCTTCAATATCTTTTCTCTGTGCGCTGGCAGAAATGGTAACTTTCACATTAATTATGGATCAGATTGTAATAGCCTTCTCTGCAGCCTCACTCCATAAGTCGCATCATTGACTCCAGTGAATAGATCCTTCTTTCCTGTGTGGTCCCATTGAAATCCATGAAAGCATGCACTGAATAAGGTGCTATTAAAGATGAGTAAGAGTACACGAATCTGGACTTTATGCAGCAATATCTTTCGAGTAGATGAACTTCAACAATAGTGGCTGCTGTTGATTAGCTTCAAAGTCATGGCTGATTGCTTTATGGCTCTGTGTAGCCCCTCTGTGATAAGAATAAATGTGATAGTGTTACACAGTATCCCAAGAATTAGTATTCATTTGAAATGGGTGTGGTGCCAAACCTTGGGTCTGGATTCACAGTAGATATTGTTTCATAGGTGTTCAGCATGCTTATATGAGGTTGAAGCCAATCACAGAATTTGTACCCTTCCAAAAAGTAGGACTTGGGTATGGAGCTTAGCTCTCAAGGCTCATTGCTCCAGTAGAGTTTTGTCTGACCCATTAAAGGACAGGAAGTTTGGATTCTGGACCCATTATTAATATTTAAAACACAACATGACTACCCTGCCATTTGGAACTGTTTGTGACCTAATGATTCCAAGAGGAGAAATGGTCTCTCTTCTTGCAGTGAGTCCTATAACCCAGTATAATGATTAGATTCAGAGATGGTTTCAAACTGCGCATTTGGGGGGTATTTTGTTCGGGGTCTTGGCACAGACCTACCTTTTAGATGCACTCATTGGAGTTGTTTAAAGCTTTGGGGGGCAGTCGCTGAATTTTTAATCATAGAATCTCTCTAGAAATGTCAGACTAGAAGGGACCTTGAGAAGTCAAGTCCTGCCCCCTGCAATGAGGCAGGGACAGGTGAACTTACGGTATATCATCACTTGGCCATGTTTGTCTAACCTGTTCTTAACCTCCAAATATGGGAAAACACCTGTTGGGACTGAGGAGATAGCATGTGGCTTCCGCTGGGCTCAGTTTAAAAGATAAGCCTTTACCAACATCCTACTGTGGTATCTGAGTTTCCTGCTTATTTCCTATATTTAGAAGGGACCTCATTTACCTGAGGTAATTGCTGATTTCCCAGTGGCCGTTATTTTGGGTTTGGGTGCGCGCTGTGCATTTAGCTGCACATTTTTACTTCAGGAAAATGATTTAGCTTGTCATAGCTGTCTCCGCAGTTCATTGTCTATGGAGAGATGAGAGAGAGAGAGACCATGGAAGCGTTCCACATAGTGGGAAGCATTCTGTTGCTCTTCTCTTCATGGAAGCCATCATGAAAAATGCGATTGTGGTCTCTTTTCTGCTGAATATTTGCTCTATTCTTCCATCTTTCATTAGTGTTGTTTTACAGGTGTGCCACAGCAACTGTCCCCTTTGCCATCCTCTTGGTTTCTGAGGACAGGACAAGGAGTAATGGGCTTAAAGTGCAGCAGGAGAGGTTTAGATTGGACATTAGGAAAAAATTCCTAACTGTCAGGGTGGTCAAATATTGGAATAAATTGCCAAGGGAGGTGGTGGAATCTCCCTCTCTGGAGATATTTAAGAACAGGTTAGATAGACATCTGTCAGGGATGGTGTAGATGGAGCTTGGTCCTGCCTTGAGGGCGGGGGGCTGGACTCGATGACCTCTCGAGGTCCCTTCCAGTCCTATGATTCTATGATTCTATAATATTCATGACATACAATGCTCGTCTTCCATTTTTGGAAGGCTATTACAACCAGGCCTTTCAGATGACATTTAACCCAGTGTCCCAGTAGGCTTCTATATCTCACGGAACTTCCCCTTTGGAAGTAAGCTGGAAGGCAAATGTTATTTAAGGACCTTTCTTAAATTCGTTGAGAATCCGTAAGGCTATGTCTACACAGCACGCATGGGATGTAAGTGAGGTTTGTGTAGACATACCATGCTAGCTTTAATCTAACTAGCTCAGGTAGCAGAGGAGCAAAGCTACACCGACAGGGGACTGGCCATGGATCAGGACGGGATTGTATGCCCCCACTGAAACATGGTGCTGCGACTTCACCACTCAGGTAGCTTTAGCCTCGCTAGCTTGGGGATGTCTTCACCAGTTATATTGGCACCTTGTGACTGCAGATAGACCTACTCAATGTCTATTTCAGTTCGCGTCTATTTCAGTTCGAGGGGGATACTTGGGATGATGTGGCTGTTGCTTGCCGTCATCATGGCATTGCAGATCAACAATATATTCTCCAGTTATCCCTCGTGTTAGACCCAAATTTGCTGCTGCTACATGAAATGCACAAGTGCTGTACATGATATACAGTTTGTTGATCTACATAATTTAATATCCATAATGGAAATGAAGGAGACTGTAGTATCATGCTAGTTGTGCTGCAAACCATTAATTCCACCTTATTTAGCATTCTTTGATTACTTCTGTTTGTTGTTCTGGGTCTTCGTCCCTAAATGCACATTAGGCTGGAGAGTTCTTTACAGGATGCTCTATGGTCGGTAGCCATGGACACTGCTAGAAAGCGAATAACTCTTTTCTTGTCAGACTCTGCTTATGGCCAGCATTTTAACAATTATGGATTTGAGGCTGCCACCCTTACTGATGTTGTGTAGTATCTTATACCACGAATAGTCCAGTTGATTTCAGTGGGGATTACTCACACAGTTAGTTACTATTCATTGTGTGTGTGTGTGTGTGTGTGTGTGTGTGTGTGTGTGTGTTTACTCACGCATAAGGTGCTGCTACACAGCAGCATTATGTCAGAATAAAGGCCATTATTCTGAAATAAAAATGCGAGCATCTACACCGCCATTCCATTATTTTAAAATAAATTCAAAATAATGGACGGCTTATTCCGACTTCTGTAAACCTCATTCCATGAGGAATAACGGCTATTCTGAAATAGCTTTTTCAGAATAGCTGTAGTGTGGATGTTCCTGCTAGTTCAAAATAGCTCCTTCCCCAGGGCCATTCAAACTAATTACTCCCTCATGCTTTCTGGGGCTCTAAATCGAGGTAGCGAGTTCACATTAGGGGAGCCTGCCTCAGACTAATTTCAAGGATTCCCTGTAGCATAGCTAATGCATCTTTGGAAAAAAAAATTGAGTTTATTTCGATATAAGCATGCTGTGAAGATGTACCCATATATATATATATATATATATATATATATATATACACACACACACACACACACACACACACACACACACACACACACACACACACACACACACACACACACACACACACAGGCAGTCCCCGGGTTACGTACAAGATAGGGACTGTAGGTTTGTTAAGTTGAATTTGTATGTAAGTCGGAACTGGTACATATTGTAGGGGAAACTCTAGCCAAACATTTCTCCAGAGCTCAGTTTTATTCTCCCACACCTCACTTCCCTCAGTCCTTTATTCTCAAGCTGAGGTGTCTGCTGAGAAAAGCCGCTCCGCGTCTCCCTGGTCTTCTGGGGGGGGGGGGGGCACTAGCTTTGCATCTCCCTGGTCTACTGGGGGGAAGCAGCTAGTGCGGGGTTGCCTCACCCTGTTTGTAAGTAGGGATCCGATGTAAGTCAGATCCATGTAACCCGGGGACTGCCTGTATATCGGAATCTGATCATAACCACTTATAAAATGCACTGAGCCATGAGACTGTGACCATCACACAGAAGTAGCAATCCTGTCAGCGTGGGATTAAGTGAACACAAGTTACTCCACAGAGAATGGAGCCACCCTAACGAACAGTCCCAGAAAGCAATTCTATTGAAAACTCTCCCCAGACAATTGTATTCCCCAAACAATTCACTCGGTTTTTTAAAGTCATCCTGCCGAATTCTGCCCTCAGATACATACATGGCTATCTCTGTCTTTTCATGTCAATGGGCGTATATCAGAGAACAGAATGTGACTCAGTTTATACTCCCTTAGAGGTATATTATGGTGAACAGCCAAGTGGAAACCGGAGATCACTTCACCCCCAAGAGTTTGTCTTTGAAGCCTCATCTTGGTCTTACTCTGGAAATGCTACGAGTAACTCTAGAGTAGAATGATTTGTTTTATGCAGCCATTGACAGTGAAATAGCTTCAGAGAATTCAGAGCGCCTGCCTTTATGATGTGAAAGTACCCTTAGGCTAAGTCCAATTACTGAGGGTAGAGAAAGGCTCCCTTAAAAAAAATTAAAAACAGAAAAATCAGTTAATACAAATATCCCTAGTTTTGGTAGTTCTATGCTTAATCTGATGAAGTGCTGCTGATTCTGGGTGTGTGAGGCTATGTGTTTTTTGACAGGGAGTTTAAGAAAGTGACAGTTTAACTGGCAGTTCTCCTGTTGCTGCTGAGATCAAAGGGACACCAGGGCTGCTAACCTAGAATATAAAGTGTGCAAAGAGAAGCCACAGATATGTAAAGAAAACAGCCACTTTACGGTGTTATAAACATTAAGTAACCTTGCTCATTTCTGACTCACCCCTCCGTATGCGGCTGTGTATTTGGCTTTCCAGTCAGCTACCAATGATGGTCACAACCACTTGCCCAAAGCTACCATCTTGGTGGTGAAGTGGAATATGTTCTAACTGCCCAGGAATTTGTGCTTGTTTTGTGGACTTGTTGGTCCTCATTTACTCTAAAACCCCTTTATGCTGCTCTGGCAGCGTCAATAGATCTTAAAATGTGTATAAATGTAACTTGCTCCTACTTCTGAGCCCCTTTATATTGCCAGAGTGGCGTAAATGAGGATCCTTCAACAGGTGGGGGGAGTAAAGGAAGGAGCTTTTGTAAATCAGTATGGCTTCAATTTGGCACTGCCAAGTCACACCAATGGAAGGACTAGCCAGTCTTTGCGTTCTTTGAGTGGGGCCTGGTCTCTTCCTCTTCACTGTGTCCCAGCACAGGGCCCAGTGTGCATCAGCCCCTGAACAGGGGCATCCCTTCAAGTGGAGAGTGTCAATGCACTTCTCTGTGCTATGTCCTACCAGTGTCTCTTCCATTTGGGGTGTGGCCTCTCCGGCCCAATTTACTGGGTGGCTTGCCTCCCCCAGCGCCATCTGCTGGATCTGCGAGTGAGGCAGCCTCAAATTGGTGAGGCCACACTCCACAATGCCGCTGGGCTTTGCTTGTTCAGGTACCTCACGTGCCAGAGGCTCATGGGTCTCCTCCACAGTCTCTCTTGGATGGGAAGCCGGTGTTTGCTCCTAGGGGCTGCCTTGGTGGCAGCAAGTAATCCTTCCCCTCAGGCAGGGAGTAAACTAGCTTCTGTCTCTTTGCCAATCAATCCCAAACTGAACCAGGCCTCCTCCTTTTCTCTCCACCCCGTCCAGATCTGGTCTGGGCTGCAGGTATGATGGAGAGGGGCTAGATGGACCCAGAGGCTATCTTTAACCACTGGAGTGCTGGCTGGAAGTAGGTTTGTCTAGTCAGGAAAGATGGAAACCCCAGCTGGCCGTTTCTTGGCTTTTCCCTGTTCAAATTATTAATGTAGGTAAATTTTCATTTTTTGAATTGTGGACCTAAACCTGAAGCCTCATGCACCGAATTCATATTCAGTGTGTCTACTCATGTATAGAACCAGCATTGGAAGGATTATGACTTTGCCGACCTCTTAGTAAGCTTCCTCCTGAATCAGTCAAGCCAGTGGGAATTTTTTTTCACTGGCTTGGATGGGCATAGAATTAAGCCCTTCTGTGATTTTGTGTTCTAGCTGACCAATGCAGAATTGCCTTTTCTTGCCTGGCTGCCTGTTAGTTCAAGGGGCTTATTCATCTTATGCACTGTATAGAACTTCCATGGGAGTGCACGGAATTGCGACTTGTGAATAGACCACGGAAATTGGCCCCAAAACACGACAGCTATATGAGAAAAACAGTATTGATGGAAAGTATAGAGTGTGCAGTCTGTTTAAACAAAATCTTTAATGGTAGTTGTGCAGAAGAGCCTAAGTCCAATCCTGTCTAATGTGAAGCAGGGAAGTGTTGTGATATGAAGAATACTTTCTCAATTACATTGTTTAGATCTGACAAACTACAGTATCATGCTATGTGCATTTTTTAAAAATGTTAGTTCCTAAGCGACATACAATATAAAACTTCAGGCATTTTATTGCTGTCAATGGGAACCATACATGTCGATCTGAGATCATTTCAGCTGTAAATTATACACCTGAAGAATCAAATCTCATGGTCCTATAAGGCAACAGGAGTCCAATAACCTTGACAGTTACTTCTATTTCCATTCTATATCTTGCTTCTAGTGATGATGGACTGGAGCTAAACCATTAAGTATAAAGTTCTTGGTTTAACCAGACTGGCACCGTTCTTATTGATGTACCTGAAAAAAAAAAAAAAAGATTACAGACCAATGTTCCACAACCTATAATTCAGTGTATTTATCTTTTAAGCAGGCTTTCAATTTTTCCATTGAGATGACAACTCAGGTTTTTCCAAACCTATTCCTCTATCCTAGGGGCACTATTCCTTTTCCAGTAGTGGACTATAATGTTTCTTGCAGCCATAAGGAGGTGATTAATCAATTTAGCCTGACAACTCTTAAACAAGTCAGCAGGTTGGTAACCTCACAAAAATTGTCACATTCCAAACCATCTTCTGCTATAATTTCAGCTACATGGGGAAAAAAAAATCTAATTTCTTGTAGTTCGTGTCAATTTACTTTAATGTGAGTTCTCTCGGTCTATAAGGATTCAGCGTTCTGGCCCCAAGCCAGAGTAACCACAACATTTTCTCTCCTTTTTGTCTTTTTGCTAAAACTGTCATACCTTTTTCCAATATTTTATTTATTTTATCAAAACCACTATGAAATTGGTCAGTCATAGTTTTAGTTTTAGTTTACCAACCCTCTTTCTCCCAACTCTGGATTTTAATAAAACTTTGAATGGTTGTTATGAAAATGATTCTTTTGATCATACTTTTGCTAATTTTTAAATGATGAAAAATGTAGAAAAATGGGTCCATTTTGAAGCTATTGAAATGAACCCAACTTTCATGTGTTAAACTAGTTTCCAAATAAATGTTGTTTTATTTTTGACCAGTTTCAATGCCTGTTTGGCATGCAAATCCTTCTTTATGAATGCTTGGTTTGGCCTATGCTCATATACTCTGACTTGACAATTTTGCCTTAAAATTGGAAATGCTTTCCTTCATCTATGTTCAGTTTCATATCATTGTAGTCAATGGGGAAACTCCCACTGAAAAGTCTAAACACTTAAGCTTTCCTGTTTTTTCATTCCATGAATGTTACTAGCATGAATGTTGTAGATCAAATTTCCCCTCTGGAAGAGAATGTGATAGTTTTTTCCCATGGCTCTGGGGGCAACCAAAGAATAACATATTTATAGTCAGAGTTATGAGGTAAGTAGTCATTAATAAGTATTCAGAAATACCAAATTTAATAGACTGAAGTAATAAAATTGATAATATTTGTAAATATAAGTTGAAACTCTCTAGTTAGGTACCTAACCGGTGCTGAGCCAGAGAATTTGCTGAACCACAGGAGATCAGTATTGTCTAAGTGCATTACCAACATGTTCCCTGCTTACTGGGCTCTTAGAAGACATTTAGGGGTAAATTAGACCTAAATAATACAGAATAGCGAGAGCCAGGACTAGTGGCTGTAAACAAACTTTATGGGACCATGGGAAACTTGGCCACTCCCATGATAAGTGAACATCCAGGTAACTAAAATTATGCTGGACCAGGGATGTTGCCAGACTAGAGAGTGCTGGATTAGAGAGGTTCAATTTGTACCATGTTTGATAAGCTGAGGTTGCATCTAACTTTTATTGCAAAATGAACACAAGACATTTTAAATAGCTCTTGGATAGTTGAAATGTCCATACTTCTAAGGAATTTAATATTGCTGTCACAATAATCTTCTGAAGAGAAGGCAAAAAAAATGGACAACATAAAATTATAGTTTGAATATATTTTGTTTTAAACAAGGGAAGAAAAACGTTCCAAAAGAGGGACTTAGGGGTGTGATGACTTCCACCTTTAGGCATCCGTGGCATAGTTATTGTTGAAGGTTTTTTTCAGCTGTTTCGTGATCCCTGTAGTTTGCACTATGTTGTAGGCCACATAAATTGCTCCCTGGATACATGTTTAATAGCTCACTTGGGGTTTATAGTCCCAATCCAAAGATTAGGGCACACCTGCCACAGTGGGAGCTCTCATTTGGCCTAAACCCCACACACCTGTCTTCGATTACCAAAGGGCATAAGGGCTTGTTTACACATGCAAGTAAAGGTAGGGTATGGATTTAAAACTGAATAGCTAAGGTAGAGTAGCTCAAAGTGCAGACAAGTCCTCCTTCCATAGGTGCCTCACTGGTTTTGGAGACCATACAGCATCTTTTCTCCGTATGCTTGTCAAGTTCTGCTGCTTGGTGCTAAAGGTGTAACAGCCCTGTGTGTTCCTGAATACAAGTGAAACCCATTTTGAGTGCCACCTGGATGGGCCTTTAGGAGGAAGGAGGAAACTGTGTCTTGTCCCTTTGAAACATAAATATGGCCCTAAGTTTGTGGAATCAATGCCTCACAGGGTCATGCACATTCTCTTGCCGATATTTTTTGTTCTCGTTAACCATTATATATTGAGATTATACAGCAAATTACAGGGGAGAGGAGTCAGATTCTAGGGGTTCTAGAGTTGGTTGAAAAATGGGGAGTGTAAAAATATTGAGTGTAATATATAGCACTAATTGAATTTGTGACCCAGTTCTAACCCTGTTGAAATTTAAAAACTTGTCTCCCGTTCTTGTCACTCATTAAATGGGACAGACTGCTGGTAGAATTTCACAACTGTTCCCTTATAACAGCAAGCGACGAGTTTTAATATTTTCAGCAGATGTGATTTTTTTTTCCAGAAGACAAACACTTTATACCAGATAAACTATATTATTACATCTCAGGGTCTCCAACAAAAAGTATACCATTTGCAATGGGAGGGTTTGCAGTATTTTCCTTGCCTTCCTCAAAGAAATCAAATTTCAGTGAAAACCTGTGTCAGTCTCATGTTTGAGGAAAAATATACGTCTATAATTGGGAAGAGTTTGGCAGGATTGCTATTTGAGTGCTTTGGTCTTTGCTTGGTTCTATCTGATTCAGAACAGGTTCAACTCTCTCCTGCTGAAATTGTTCTACTTTGCATAAATAATTAGATATTCACCCGATGAGCGAAAAACTGATTCTGTGGCATAATTAGTTATGGCATTCACCTGTAATGCGGGGAGATTCAAGTTTGGGTTCCTGCTTTGAATTAGACAGAGCAGGAACTTGAACAGAAGTCTTCCACATCCCAGGTCAAGGTTTTCAAGTACTGGGCTATTAACTGCTCTGGAGTCACTCTCGTTTTCTTTTGCTGAAAGTTCCATCCTTGAGTTCTTGAATTGACATTTTGCAAAGAAAAGTGTTATCAAAAATTCTAACCAGCTGTCCTTGAACTGTGATCATCTTGTCTCATGTAAAAAGTTGATCTTGAAATCATAAATCTAAAATATGGTCGGTCTTGTTGTAAATGAGCAGGCATTCCATTCTGCTAGACTTTTGTTCATCCTACTACGACCAAGAAGAATTAGAGAAGTCTTGTAGCATAATTCTGTCAGTGTGATGTAGAATTTGAGAGGTGGCAACCCAGAACTCTAATGACCATACAGCATAATTTAGACAAATTGAAAAAAGGTAGGAATGTCTCCAATTTCAGAATGAAAAATTAAAAACTGTAATTTTACTTTTCCTTCCCTTATACATTTGTTATTACTGTTACTTGTTTTTCAGAAAAATGTCTAAAATTAGGCTTGTCTTGGTGGGAAAAATTGTTTGACAAAACACCATTTTTCAATTTAAAAACTTTTCAGCGATATTTTTGCCAGCTCTTGTCCCCAGTTGATTACTGTGATACATTGCTGGAATTAGGGCTCAAGATTAAGGCTCAGTGCTTGTACTCCAACATAGAAACTGACTGTTCAGAAGCAGAGCTGTAAGCTGTTAACCACAGGCTCATTATGGCAAACACCATCCTCCTTATAGATCGGTGGGGGCAAGAGGGAAAACACAATAAAGTGTTGCAGAAGTTTCTCTCTCACTGACACAGACACTCACATTCATAGCTGGCCAATTGGAACTCCTTGAACTTTGTATGTATGTAAGAGTGTAAGGATGTTTTTGACCTAGAACTTTCTATCAAAGCAGTAAATTAAGTGTTGCAACCTATCCCAATGCAAATTGTCAGGTAACTCTTCCATTCATGTGCACACTAGAATGGTTTCTTTACCAATGCATAAGTTGGTATTTCACAAATGTTTGGTGAAACCAGTTGTATGATACTGAGAACATATATATATATATTGGATATGTATGGCCTTATCTGTAGTTCAGGGAAATTCAGAGAAGATCAGCAAAGATTATTAGTGGTCTTCAACAGCTCAATGTTGTCGTTCTATTCTTGTAACCCACAAACCCAGGCTACGTCTACACTGCAGAGTTTTTGTGCAAAAATGACCATTTTTTTCGCAAAAACTCGCAGAGCGTCCACACTGCAAATGCGTTTTTGTGCAAGAAAAAGTGCAGTAGATCATCAGAAGACAGGGCTTTTTGCGCAAGAGTTATTGCTCTTTCTACGAGGGTTAAGCCTTTTTGTGCAAGAGCTCTTGCGCAAAAAGGCGTGTGTGGACAGACAACGGGACAAGAAACCTCTATTGGAAAAAGCACAGGTGCTCTGATGGCCATTCACAGAATGGCCATCAAAGCTTTCTTGCGCAAGAGCATCCTTGGTAGTGTGGATGCTTTCTTGTGCAAAAGCACATGGCAGTGTGGACGCGCACTCACACAAGAACTTTTTGTGGAAGAGATCTTCTGCAAAAAGTTCTTGCGCAAGAAGCCTGCAGTGTAGACATAGCCCTAGTGTGGTTCACTGTCCCATGGAGTAGCACTTAGAGCACTTACAGAAAAAGATAAGAACAGGGGAGCTCTACAGCCCAAGCTGGGTGCCAGCTGGCTTTATAGCTCAAGCTGTAGAGGCTCCTAGGGTATGTCTACACTACCACCCTAGTTCGAACTAGGGTGGTTAATGTAGGCAACCTTGTTCCACGAGGATTAACGGTAGTTCGGAATAGGAAGCCTAATCCGAACTACCTAGTCTGTGCCGCGCGTAGCCACGGGCACAGAGTCCGAACTAGTGGGGATTTAAAAATGGCGGCGCCCAGCAAGATGCAAATGAAGCCTGGGAAATTCAAATCCCGGGCTTCATTTGCAACTTCGGTTGCCTACATTAACCACCCTAGTTAGAACTAGGGTGGTAGTGTAGACATACCCCCACTTACACTAAGCTCCAGAAGTTGCAGGTTCAAATCTGCCTTGTGGTGGTTACACTAGGATTCAAAGTTAAGAATGCAATGGTATTTTATAGAGCAGAAAGAAAATGGGACAACAGAAGACAGGGAAAGGTCCTGTCAACAGTTGTTCAAAAATGAAATCAAATCTTAACCCAACAATGTTCCAGAGATTTCAACACTCACTGCTTATGAACATTCAAGCATTTGTTCAATTGCAGCAAGAACTCATGAAAAGTGATTGTGGCTAGAATGTCCAATGAAAGTTAATTTTAAATGGTGGGTTTGAAGTTGAAGTCCAAAGTCATGTGTTGATTAGAAACAATATTATGTAACTATACTCTGGTTGGACCCTGATCCTGCAGATGGATCTGTGTAGGTTTGGCTTCTAGTTTAGTCTAGTCAGGTCTAGTAAAACGATTAGTTCTTAAACTATGCTCATGGTTGCAGTATTTTTTAATTCTATGTGCTCCTATTGGCTTCATTGGGGTTCTGGACAGGTGTAAGAGCCCTCTTTGGCAGGTCTAGTTGGAGGATTGGACCTAATAAGCACAAAGTGGGAATATTGTAATTCAATGAACACACTAATGAATAAGAAGCAATTGTTTTTTACCTTGTTAATTGTATATTTGACAAGCACTTTGCTCTGAATTTAAGAACAAATAAAAAATATGAATAAAGATTATGGAGAAATCTTTTTTTTCTAGGACAGTGGCAACAGAAGAGGGTCATAAAGGACATACTATTTTAAAGAAGGAAAATGCACAGATTTAAAATAAAAGAAATTGGGATTTGAGAATTTGGGTTTGTTTCTGATCATCCTTATACTGGTGCAATTCAGGAATAGTTCTATGGACTGTAGTGGAGCTATTCCTGCATTGACCTTGAAGGGAGAGTCTTGGAGGGGTCGCTGTATTAGTCTAGCTTTAAAAACAATGAACAATCTTGTGATATCTTAGAGACTCACAAATACATTAGATCATGTGTGGGGGATCACACAATTGGAGAGAGAGCATGTTATGATCCAATGAATTTATATCAACATAAAACATACTAGATCAAATTCTTTGTTTGTTTTGGGAACTTTACATGAGAAAGTATGTGTATGAACGTAATTGTTTCCTCTCCCAGAAACTTTGTCATTCTTTCTTTTATTCTAGCTTTCAGAATGAAGACCTAACCCCATTGAAATCAATGGAAGTTTTGCTCTTGACTAAACAGGGTCAGGAATACACCCCAGGAAAAGGCAAATAGACTAGTTTTTAATATGGATCAGATCAGAAGAGCTGCTGAACTTTTCCTTCACTATGATTTTTAGAATTAGGCACTTTCTCATATAGGTTGATCCTCTCTACTCTTGCACCCTTGGGACCTAACCAGTGCGAAACCAGAGAGTTTGCCAGACCACAGGTCAAAATTGTTTAGCAGCATTACCAACGCTTCCACTGCTCACTGGGCTCTTAGAAGACATTTAAGGGTAAATCAGAGCTAAAGAGCAGCATACAACACTGAGAACCAGGTCTGGTGGCTGTAAACAAACTTTATAGGATCACGGAAAACTTGGTCACACCCATGATAAATGAATACCCTGCTAACTAAAATCATGCCGATCACGGATGTTGCCGGACCGGTGATTGCTGGATCACAAATGGTTCCAAACTTAACATGCTAATCAAGGCAGAATTTTTCTCCCCATGTGCTTTCAGCAGTCTTACTGACTAAACTTTCCCAGCTCAGTGGCTGTAGAAACGGCTATCCCCTTTTTCTTTTCCTTTTCCTCACCTGTTGGAGCTTCGTTTTGTTTCCCTTCCTGCTTAATGACTCTGTTTGCAGCTTAAATGCAAATTAAGCAGCGCACATGTTTCTTTGTTTGAGACAGACCTGTTCACCAGACTGTTTGGAACATGTATTAAGATCACCATACAATAGAATCTTATTGTACTGGGGTGACTGGCTGCCCACTGACCCGGAGGCAGAGGAACCTCTCCGGGAGGCCTACTGGCCTATACTTATAATGTCGCATACAGTATTGCCACACATATTTTATTACGACATTCTTGTCTCGCAAATTATGACTTTTCAGATGATCCCTTAAGGCCTATGTTGTGCAAAGATTGTGTAGAGTGAGGACATGGTTATATTCTGACACAGTTAGCAGAACCCATCTGTAATGTTCCTGTGATTGTTTCTACTTTGCATTATGAAGAAATAAATAAGAAATTTGATGAGCAGCATTTTACAGTATATTCAGCTGAAATGGCCTCTCCTTGGCATTCCACTATACCAAGGTGTCATGTCTAAGACTTTTCTATTTGGCCCCGGTGATGTACATATCTACTCTAGTAGTTTTTCTCTCAAATGATCTGTCTTATCTCTTAAGCCTATACATTTAAGGCAGAATAACAGCTCGCTGTAGTCCTTTTACGTGGTGGGTGACTCTGTAACTTTAGCTAATGACATGACAATGACAACACAGCTATCTTCTAGTTGTAGGCTTTTTCCCTGCAATATGTTACTGCTCTTTTTGAAAACAGGACCCCAAAAAATCTAATTTTTGTGGTTCTTGTTCTGTTTCTTGTCTGTCTTGTTTCATTGATTATGTATGCACTAATTATCATGTGTTATAATCTATAGGAACATAGCAGGTTTAGGAAGAAATCTACTGCATCATTAAGTCCATTCCCCTCTCACAGGCAACCCCATCACATTAGGATGGTCATAAGTATCTTTAAAATTAGATAGGTTCTTTGCTCCCCCCATTAGAAATCTGTTTAGAACCTCAGTACGATAATATAATTACTGCATTGGTGTCAATTCAGCGTTGAACCAAGTCAGGTCTCAAGTAAACACATCCAGTTCCTGATGAGTTCATCAGGAGTTGAGTGTGTGCGTCTTGGGAAGGATTTTGGTCTTCATTATTCAGTGCAGTGTCCTATGACAAAAACTGCCATCATCCAAATTAGATCCAATCATAGGTATTTGACATTTTTAACAGTGAGGGTAATTAACTGTTGGAACAACTTTGCAAGGCTTGTGTGGATTCTCCATCACTGGCAATTTTTTAAATTAAAATTGGATGGTTTTTTCTAGAAGATCTGCTCTAATACACACAGGAATTATTCCTGGCAAGTTCCAGGGCCTGTGTTACATAAGAGGTAAGACTACCTGATCAGTGGCCCCTTCTAGCTTTAGACTCTATGAATGATTCTCTGAACTATTACAGGGCCTTTTAAAATAAGTAATAGCATGAACTGTGCCAGACCCTGAAGTCTTGATTCTCAGTATTCCTTCAGGTAAAATTCCCTGTGTAAAATATAATTAAGAACACCAGGATTCATCCTTAGTGAATACAGAGTATGTAAAATTAACCTCCATGCAGAGGGTTAGCAAGTATCCTACACGCTGCTTGAACCCTAGGCCTATACTAGTCCCAGAAGGTCATCTTAAGGTATGCAACTCCAGCTACGTAAATAACGTATTTGGAGTCGGCTTACCTTTACCCGAGCTTGGCACCATCTTCACAGTGAGAGAACGGCGGAAGCAAATGCTTCTGTCAGATTCCCTTACTCCTCACGACTGCGAGGAATACTGGCGCTGACCAGAAGTGTCCTCAGTGTTTGATATAGTGAGCCTTAACTAGACCCACTAACTCAAACACCAGAAGATAGATCTCCGGTGCATAAATATAGACAAGGCTGTAGTTAGAGGTTTTTAACAGGAGCTCAGTATGACCATTAGAATTGCAGATATTGGACCAGATCCTCACAGGCTGTAAATCAGCATAACTCCATTGCCTACCAGTGACACTAGTTTATACCATCTGAGGTTCTGGATCACAATATAAGGGAGTTACTTTGGATTTACATCAGCCATTGAGATCAGAGACTGACCCATTGTCTCATCAACTCACTTTACAGGCTTTTTTCCAGTTGTTTTCTAGCTGTTAAGAAGAGGCTTTTTGCAGAAACCCCTTACTCAGCTTAGTTTTTGTTGTGAGTTAGGCCTCCCAACCATGGCAACTATTGTTGGCAGGCTCAGTTGCATTTTTTTTTTAATGCTGAGCCAACCAAAGAATGTGTCATCAGCGAGCATCCATAGATAACTCCCAAATACACGCATGGCCCAAACAAGGTGATTGGACAGCGTGCTTAGACATTCCAGATCTTCATTGTGATACTGATCAACTATGAATGACTAAAAAATCATATCAAGATTCCTGCACGGCATACAACCCATTCAGTGTTACGTATTGATTTAACTGAATGAGTTGTATGCTATCGGCCTACATCTTCTGCTATGGGCTTACTCCTCTACGTCCCCAAACAATCACAGTTAACATGCTAATACAGCTCTTGTTTTATAATTATTTTAAAATATTTCCAGGCACTTCAGGTGATTTTTCTTTGTTTTGTTGTTTCTTCTCAAAATCTAAATCTTCCCCATATGTCTACTTCATGACTTCATTCACTGTTTTTATTGTGGAGATAGTTAGCAAGCCTGGGATGAACAGTGAAGAAAGGAAGAAAAATAGCAATGGCAGCATTTTAGGAGTATGTGTATATTATGTAGGGTTACCATATTTGAACTTTCAAGAAAGAGAACACCCCTGAGAGAGAGTGTGTCTATATCAGTATCTACCAACTCATGTTGTAGTACTGTGTTATATATATCACACGTTATCATAGAACACGAGAACTGGAAGGGACCTCGAGAGGTCATCGAGTCCAGTCCCCTGCCCTCACGGCAGGACCCAGTACTGTCTAGTAGATGTCTGTCTAACCTGCTCTTAAAATTAATACAACATGAGTTGGTAGATACTGATACAGATACACTCCCTCTCAGGTGTGTCCTCTTTTTTGAAAGTTCAAATATGGCAACCCCAATATCTATTAAGATTGCCATATCCTTCCCATTATAGGACCTCTTATCCATTTTTTTAATAACTTTATGTCTAATTTTAACAGCTTGGACAGTACATTTCCATTGATGGGTGTCTGCCTCATTAGGTTCCATTCTAATCATGCTCATTTGCTCTGGAGATGGCGTGTGCCTAGTCTGGTCAGTGAGGCAACTGAGCGTGGTCAGTAAGAATGAAATCTTCTCAGATTTGAATAGCTAAAATCTGAGAGGTCTCTACTGAGCATGTGCAAAATGGCAATTCTCCCTCTTCCCCAGTGATTTATAACTTGGCTTGATTTGGGTAGATTTTCATGGAAATGGCAAAGAGCACTTTTCTTTTTCAGAAAGAGGTCCCCCCTTCTACCCCCCGACAGGTTTTGAGTTCCTGCTCACAAGCAAGAGAGTTTTGAAAAGGAGGTTACTGGAATTGTTTAACATAAAGTTCCCTAGCTTTGTTCTTGGAAGCAGCTGGACCAGTTTATCTGCCATTTTTCAAAAGCTTCAGGGAGACAGACATGCAGCATGTCAAATTTTAGTCCATGTGGATAATTAATTAAAGTTATAAGCAACTGGAATCAAGGTCTTACAGTGAGGAGTGCTGGCCATACTTAATAAAAGTACTATCACTTCTGCATATAATATTTGTATATGTAGGTGTGTGTTGAAATTGAATATATAGCTTGATATGTTGTATTAAATTTTACATATATTAAAAATAAGAATAATTCCAAACCCTCATCTCCTCAGCGTTTTTCAGTAATAGGAAGCCATGTATGGTCTTCTGATGGATTGTGTTTCTGGAAGTCATCTGGCAGCATGGTTACAAATAGCATTCTTCTTTTGTGCTTATCTCCAAGCATCCTGTGGGTGCCAGAGGGAGCTGAATTTTGCCAAAACTGCATTTGGGCTCCACGGTGATTTGTCTCTTAAAACTCTCATTGCTCTGCCCTGCTGCAGTGACTGCTTTGGATTGACTCCAAATCTCTAATGCTTCCTTCAAACACGCCAGTCGTTGCTCTTCTGTTGAACAGGCGGCTCGCCTGCAATGGAAAGGCACATGTGCAAAAGTCATTTAGGTCTGGCGAAGGAACATGCTTTCAAAATACGAGCCCACATCTTCGCATAACACTTTGATGAGACCAGGAATCTGCTGTTGACCCACACCATAGAATTATCGCCTGTACAACCCGTGTTTAGAGCCTTGTTACGCAACTTATTTCTATGCTTCCCTGAGGAGTGTTTAAAACTGAATTAAAGGGCGTCTTGTCAATGTTCTGGACACTGATTATAGGTCTATTGACTGTAGCCAAAGATCCTTGTATAGCTGCTAAGTATGCAAGTGGAAACACCCCTTAATTCAATTATATAGACCTCCTGGGATCTGAGCAATTATAATACGAAGCCATTTTGTAATTTAGCAAAGACTAGTGTTAGAAGCGTTTTGGGGGTGTTCTGGTGTATATTTGTGTGATTTGGTGAGAATTAAGAAGATTAGCTAGGCTACTTCCCATGCTGATTTTCTTAGGACACCCATAGCTTTGGGACAGCTGTCCTGCCTCTTCCAAAAGCATCCTGAAATACCTTGGAGATCAATGCGACATCCTCCCATTGAGATCACAGTGTAATGACTTCATTCTAAAAGATAAAGTCTGAGGGAGTATAGTGCTAAGATCGCAGCCACTCTTCCATGAATGTTCACTTAAAGAGTGCAGTATGCTGCAGGGCAGGGCCACGCCATCTTCCATGTCAAATCAAAGCTCTTGATATGTGTGGCTCAACTTCTCTAATTGTCCAAATGCCCCTAAATGATTTATAATGTCCTACCAGTCTCCGTGGGAGAGGTATTAGTCATGGTGGCTTCAATGCATATTTTCTTTTGTCTTCAGGAGCTTAGCACGCAAAGGGTTAAGTGATCAGCTGTTTTAAATCCACACTGCTCCATTGGCTCCAAATTTATACAGCTGAGGTCCTGGCCCAAAGTGTAAATCAGCAATTTGAAAGAAGGACGTATATGTTGATGCAGTCACTGGGTTAGTGGTGAATTTGTTTGGCACTGAGTTGGTCGACATTCTTGTAGTCGATATATGGTACCCTTGGACCATAGAGGATGTATTGCATATTGAATACTAACACCTGGTTCAGTAGGCTGTTTTCCAATTTGAATGTATTTTATTTGTTACTTGAAGTCTGTTTATACTGATAGAATATATGCATTGCACTAGCACGACTTTGTTGGCTCCAAAACAAAGAAGAACTAAAGCAACCATGGTTAGTTCCATGATAAATTGCCTCCCACGTTCTCCTGGTCAGGTCCCCAGGCAATGGAAATTCCTCCATAGCTCTCCTTACTGCAGTTGACTTTCAGGAGTGGCGGTCGATGGAAGTATGGTGTCTTACGCCAGCTGAGGATCGCTGACTCCTTGCCATCTGCCACTGACGTTCCATACTGTAGCTCGCCATGTGCACACCTTCATCACACAATCGTTGTGGGTTGAAGAGGGAAAGTTGGTGAGGCTGCTGTATGTGTAGCCATGCTCTGTGCTTCCTGGTGGAGATGAAGGCCGGGTGAGGGTTGCGGAATATGTCTCAGGCTCCAAAGTTGTAGAAGGACTAAGGAGAATCACAGTGCTCTAATATTTATCTTCTGGTTGGAGATGGAGGGCATCAGTCTGCTTGTGAGTTCTTGTTCACTACTTCCCAATATCCAGTCTGAATTAAAATGCAAATAGCTGAATGGGAGGTGGATGGTGGTGGTGAACCAGCAGAGAGAATTATTATTCCCTAATTGTTTCATCCTTGATTTCAGTGGGATTACTTGAGTAGCATGTTACTTCTCAATCTGAATAAGGCAGGCAGAAGCAGACAGACAAAGTTAGACAGACATATATCAGGGATGATCTAGATCAGGCGTGGCCAACCCATGGCTCGCAAGCTGCATGCAGCTCTTTTCCTCCTCCTCCCCCGTCAGTGTGGCTCACGAAGCCACCCCCGTACCCTCTGAACATGGCCTATGTCTCCCGGTTCCCTGTGCTCACCAGGGCAAGGAGCCATCCGGATTAAAATGGCGGATCTAATACAAAAGCCATAGCCATTGACGGGAGCCTGCTGAAGCCAAACAGTCTTCTTAAAGGGCCAGCCCCCTCTTCTCTCTCTCTCTCTCTCTCTCTCTCTCCAACTTTTTGTCCCAGCTTTTTGCGCTGGATCCACCTGGATCTTGGCTCTTTGTCCAGAATGGATTGGCCACCCCAATCTAGATGGTGCTTGGTCCTGCTGTGAGGGCAGGGGACTGCACTCAATGACCTCTTGAGGTCCCTTCCTGTTCTATGATTCTATGCTGTAAGATTAAGGGAGCAGAGCCTAGAGTTACAAAAGCTTGAAGTACCCTTTCTGGTGGGGCTACCAATGACTGAGAACTTGAGCTCCTGCATGCTAGTTATTGATGAAACCATAGAGAAGTGGCACTGTAGTCAGACAACCAAACAGGCTGCATCTCTGTCTGCAAGAATGGAAGATTCCAAACAGCTTTCTTTTTTATTTTTGTGACTCTATTCGGTGCTTGTACAGCATGTTATCTGTCAGAGAATTGGCTTTCACCTGGTGATTGAAGGAATGATGGAACCTCGATGCCCTAGGACACATTGTTAACGCTAAATTATGGATCTAATGACATTTTCCAATCCATGGAGACTTATCAACCAAACAAAGGTAGGAAACGACATGGAACATTTCTAGTGTTTATGGATGCCAAAAACGACTTTCAGCTATGAACAGTTGAGCACAGCTAACAGGAGTGTTCAATTGGCTCAACGGAGTGGTGCTGGCAGGTTGCTTTCTGTGCTCCAGAGTGTTCTGGGCAGAATGAACATGGAACTTCATGAAACTGGCGCTTGAATGAAATTTCCCCATTGTCTTCAAGATGAACACAGTATTTGCTTAATTAAATAACTGTGCATGCTTACGTTCATCTCAGGTGAGCAGTTATCATTCCTGTGAAGAAACATCATTGTTTTCATAGCACAGACAGATTTTTCTTAAAGAAATGTGATTGATTTCCCCCCCACACACACTTTTTATCCATTTTAATGTCATAAGCGTGCATGAAAGACTGAAAGTGAAATTTAAGACCAGCTTTTGGGGGGGAAATTGCCCTTTAATGGACATGATTAATTATTTCTAAGCACCTTGATATGTTGGGTGGAATGCATGGCGGGTGAAAGCCATCGGATCAGCCACAGTTTTCTGTTAGCTGTGCTCAAAAGTTCATAGCTGAAAGTTGTTTTTGGCATCCATAAACACTAGAAATGTGTGTGACATCTTCCGGAGAGAAATGAAGTGTTAGTATCACATAGGTTTTTGCTGGAGCTCTGCACAGGTGTGAATTTCATTCTGCAGGGGTTTACTACACTCATCTCAATGGCTTTGCTCTCTGTTTCTCTCCTGAACGTGACCACTTTTGCATGCTGCATCTGAGCAGGTCCAAAATTTCAGTCAATACTCTGTGTATAAATAGGCGGAACCCGATTGATTACAATTAAAACTGGAATGATGGAAAAAGCCTGTCACTAATCCATCTCATCGCCTGCCCATGTGGCATACCTGGTCAGAAGTTTTCCTAGTAAACTCTATTTTGTGGGAAAACAACAGTGCATCAAGCTTAAGATGCCTCATTATTGCATCTCTGGTTTGAACTTGCATCAGTTTCCAATCAGAAACCTGCCTGGTTTCCTGTCAGCTCATCAGGTGTGCTGCTGGGCAACCCATGATTTCAGGGCCTGGTTGCTTTACCACTTGCCTGCTTATTTGGAATGGAGCCACATTTAACTGGAAAATGTTTGCGTTTCAGCCAGCTCTACCATTTGGTGCCACAGATCGAGGAATCTTTCTGGCTTCCTCTGCTGCTGCCGATTCATATAATCAGCAGAGATCAATATATTGCTCTCTGTCTCTCATTGGCTGTGACTTGCTTTACGAGGCCATGTCTGCACAATGGAGAAGATCAACCCTCTGGAGTTCAATCTTCTAGTGTTTGATTTAGTGGGTCTAGTGTAGACCACCAAACTGAGCACTAAGGATAGCCCCCACCAGCATCTAGTGTTCCTCATTCTGCAAGAAGTAAGGGAAACCGATGGGACGGTGTGCTCCTGTTGGCCTCCCACAGTATAGATGCCATGGCAGCTCGGCTTACAGTAAGCCGATTCCAACCATGCATTTTGAATAGCTGGATGGTGTACCTTAAACCGAAGTGCCTAGTCTAGTATAGACCAGGCCCTAAAGTAGCTAAGGCTATGTCCATATGGCCAACGTTTCTATGTTAAAGTGAACTAGATACCCGTTAATTGGTGTCCGCAGCATCCACCCAGGCGAATTACAGCATGCTACTGTGCACTACAGTTCACGCCCTGTAGTCCAAACTATAGGCCTTTGTAGATCAGACCAATTCATGCAACCTTCTAGTTGCATCTGTTTTAGTAAAACTTAATATCTGTGCCAAGGGATCACCTTACAGCAGAGTAACATTTAAGTAAGCACCATATTTTGAGGGAGAAGAAGAAAACTGAATCTAGTCATGAGTGCCTTTTGCAACAGAGGAGGATATCAGTTTGACATGAAAATGAAAAGGGATATTTTAATGTTTTCAATTATTTGGGGGTCTTCTTTCATAATGTGATTAGCAAGGGAGCATCTATCAATTACATTTTAGTTGCCAGTGCAGTTGCCAGTGATTCTGCAGAGACAGGGACAACTTAGCATTATCAACTCTTGTGCTATTTGGTGCTTTCCTTAGATTCCTGACTCTAAGATCAGGACATGTGTTTCATTTAAAAGAAAGTTTGTGCCTAGCCCACATGGTTGTGGAGAAAACCTGTAAAATATGAACCTCCCAAACCAGATGGCAAATAAACATTCAGATTTGAATTTTTTTTTTTTTTTTTTTTAAATTATCTTTGTAAACCTGACTCCAGATTTTCAAATGCTTTGGGGTTGACCACACTGGTCATAAAATCCAAATAAAGCATTTATAACTAGTGATGGAGAACGCGGCATTTTTGTTGATGGCTCAGGGGGAGTCAGAACGGGAAATGTGGTTAAGCTGCATTATGAAGTGGATGGAGAATATTACAGAAAAGCAAACTGTGGAAGGCTGTTTAGAGTTAATGCAACAGAGCAAAGACCCCTTTCCATCTTGCAGTGACAGTGAAACGAGAATGCTTCATCTCTTTGCTCCCTGGTACCCAGCGTTCTACTCAACAGGAGCCTAATCTATTGGAACCCCCCTACTACAACGTAGAGATGATAGTGTGTATAACCGTATAATTATGATTAGCAGAAATACAAACTGGATCATTGTATAATTATCTGTGTCATGTGTAATTTTCTAAAATATGTCATTTTGCATGTTGATTGACAGTTCACTTAAGCAGTCAATTGTTAAAGGCACAGCAGTAATGTATCGTGATGAGTATCTAGAACACTACAAATAATATCTCCCCAACCTAAATAGGGGGGTAGATCGTCAGCGGCGGGGCAGGGGAATCAATGTAGTTCCATTGAAGTTGTTGCCTCTTCCTGATTTACACTGGCTGTTCGGTTTGGTGACCTCAGCTCAAAGATGTAGCAAAGTTGAAAAATCCAGGACAATGAAAATGATTAGAGGCATGTGGACTAGATGTAATAGGGAGGGGAGTGGCTAGTTGGGTGT
Organism: Pelodiscus sinensis; assembly: GCF_052426305.1. NCBI lineage: Eukaryota > Metazoa > Chordata > Testudines > Trionychidae > Pelodiscus > Pelodiscus sinensis. The sequence continues at coordinate 6,567,286 of NC_143057.1, forward strand.
ATTCTTAGAGTATATTCAGTCTACGGGTCTGGAGAGGAAACATACAGCAGGACACACTGTGTACTAAAAAGGCTCAATACTTACCGGGTGTAAATTTTTGCAGATCCATTGACTTAATTTTGTATCCATTTTAGAATCAAAATCCTAAGGCTGCTCAGAGGAAATCCACTGGTTGATCCTGACTCTGCCATTGTTACATTTGAGAAGACCCAGATTTTGAGATTCCACATTTGGCTCTGGTTTCTCAAATCATGGGGCTATTGATACAATAGGCACCACAGAAACGTGGCGGAATGATGATAATCAATGGGATATGGGAATACTAGGTTACAAAAAAATGTCAGAATGATAGAGTTAAGTCATGCTGGTGGAGGAGTGGCACTATACATATAAAAGAAAGCAGAATAAAATATAGTAAAAATCTTACATGAATCAAACCTACCGTAGAATCTCTATAGATAGAAATTTCATGCTTGAATAATAAGTCTCGAGCAAGAGGAATATATTACCAGCTGCCCGACTATGACGGTGACGGTGATTGTGAAGTAATCATAAGATGAGAGAGGCTACAAAAACAGAAAACCAAATAATCATGGTGGATTTCAACTATCCCCATGTTGACTGGGAACATGTCGCCTAGGGACAGGATGGAGAGGTAAAGTTTCTTCGTGGAGCAAGTAGTCCTGCAAACCACAAGGGGAGAGGTAATTCCTGATTTAGTTCTAAGTGGCACACAAGATCTGGAGAAAAATATGAATATAACTGAACCATCTGGTATTAGCGACCGTAATGTAATTACATTTAACATCTTTGTAGTGGGGTAAATACCAAGAAACCTTTTCCAGCCGCATTTTAACTTCAACAAGAGGGAACTATCCAAAAAATGATGAAGCTAGTTAAATGGAAATTAAAAGGAATAGCCATGAGTGAAATACATGCAAGCCGCGTGGAAACTTTTTGGGCATGTCTACACTAAGAAACTATTTTGAAATAACTAAAAATGATTTAATAATGTCTGAAATAGCGTGTCCTCACTTAATAATGTCTGAAATAGTGTGTCCTCACTGTGGGGAAGCCTCGAAATTAGTCTGAGGCAGGCTGTATTAACGTGAATGCACTACCTCGACTTCAAGCCCCAGGAAACACTGGGGAGTAATTAGTTTGAATTATCCTGGGGAATCCTTATTTTGAAATACGGCAGCACCAGAGAGTCCATGATGCCGTATTTCAAAATAACTATTTTGAAATTAGCATTATTTCTCGAGGAAAGCAGGAGGACAGATTTCGAAATAAACAGCCCATTATTTCAAAATAACGGGCTTGGTAGTGTGGATGCTCTGCTTATTAATTCAACCTAAGGGGCCCTAGTGTAGACCAGGGCTTTGAAAGCACCATTATAGGGGTCAGACTTGATGTATATCCCATATTACAAAAACACTAAGAGGAACCTTCTTCTCTCCTCTAAAAATTCTGCCACCATACCTGAACACTAGAGTAAAAGAGGCAATTAGGGACAATACATAAATAAAATAATTCCTTAAAAACTGTAAGTTTCCTCCTGCTGAGGAAAGTAGAAAGGAGCATAAACTCTGGCAAGTCAAGAATAATAAAAGTATAATTAGCCTTAAAAAGCATTTGAAGAGCAACTAAGAAAAGACACACAAACTAAAAGCACATTTTTAAGCACATCCAAACCAGGAAACCTGCCGAACATGCAATGGGATCCGTGGACTACTGAGGTGCTAAAGGAGCAGTCTAGGCATACAAAGACGTTGCAAGAGAAGCAAAATTAATTCTTTCCGTGGGTCTCCACTGCAGAGGAGAGGTGAAGGGTCCCACACTGGAATCATTCCTTTCAGGTGATATATCTTGATGAACTGTCCCAGAACGAGGTGAGTTTACAGACCCCAGCCATCTTAGGCTATGTCTAGACTGCAGGCTTCTTTCGAAAGAAGCTCTTTCGAAAGCATCTTTCGAAAGAGCCTCTTTCGAAAGATCGCGTCTAGACTGCAGGCGGATCTTTCGAAAGAGCAATCCGCTTTTTTGAAAGAGAGCACCCAGCGAGTCTGGATGCTCTCTTTTGAAGAAGCCCTATTTACATTGAAGAACGCCTTCTTTCGAAAGAGGAACTTTCGAAAGAAGGCGTTCTTCCTCGTGAAACGAGGTTTACCGCCATCGAAAGAAAAGCCGCGTTCTTTCAAAATAATTTCGAAAGAACGCGGCTTGAGTCTGGACGCAGGGGAAGTTTTTCCCGAAAAAAACCCTGAGTCTGGACACCGCCTTAGTGTCCCCCATCCCAACGGGTGTCACAGTCCCACCCTTCCAAGGTGACCGGAGTGCTTGGGGCAGCTGCGTAGCAGCCGGATCCTTCCTGACCAGCCAGTGGTTTTGGGAACACAGTGCCTTTCCTCGCCTGCATTATTAACCACTCATGATTGTGGCACTGATTTTAATAAAAAGGCTCCAGAGACAAACCTGCCAATGACAGGCCGGTCAATCTAACTCCAGTACCAAGCAAATTGCTTGAAACTGTGGTAAAAACAGCATTCTCAGACACATAGATGAACAGCGGTTCGAGGAAGAGTCGGTATAGCTTTTGTAAAGGGAAATCCTGCCACACCAATCAATCAGGATTCTTTTGGGGGGAGGGTTCAATAAACATGTGGGACGTGGCAATCCAGTGGATATCATGTACTTCAACTTTCAGAAGCTCTTTGACAAGGTTCCTCACTGAAGTTCCTTATGCAAAATAAGCTGCTGTTCAGGATAAGAGGGAAGATCTTCTCATGGATCAGTGATTGGTTAAAAGACAGGAAACAAAGCATAGGAATAATCAGTAGGATTAGATACATTCACAGAGGATATGTCCGTCAATGTCTCTTATCTAGGATGAGCAGGAATGATGTCCCTAGCCTCTGTCAGGGCATGGGAATGGGTGACAGGAGAGGGATCACTTACAATCATAGAATATTAGAACTGGAAGGGGCCTCGAGAGGTCATCAAGTCTAGTCCCCTGCCCTCAGGACAGGATCCAGCACCCTCTAGATCATCCCTGACAGGTGTCTGTCCAACCTGCTCTTAAATATCTCCAGTGATGGAGATTCCACAACTTTCCTAGGCAACTTGATGGTTACATGTTCTGTTCATTCCCTCTGGTGCACCTGGCATTGGCCACTGTCAGAAGTTAGGACACTGGGCTAGATGGACCTTTGGTCTGACCCTATATGGCCATTCTTATGCCCCAAGGATCTGTATGGGGATTGATGCTGTTTAACATTTAAGTGCTCTGGGAAAAGGGGTAAACAGTGAGTTGGCAAAGTACACAGGTAATACAAAATGACTCTCAATAGATCCAAAGTAGACTCTGAAGAGTCACGAAGGAATCTCACAAAACAGGATATCTGGTCAACACAATGGCAGATGAATTTCAGTGTTCAGAAGTACAAATGAATGCCTATTGAAAAACATAATCCTGACTATGCACGCACAAAATGATGGAGTCAAAATTCGCTAAATTGCCTCCCAAGAAAGACATTTTTGTAGTCATTGTGGGTACTCTCTGAAAACATCTACTTAATGTGTGGTGACTGGATACTAGGCTAGATGGACCATTAGTTTGACTCCGTTCATTTAATGTTCTCAACAGAATGGGACATTTCTTCTCTCTTCACGTACAGGTTGAACCATTCTGGGGCTACGGCTAGACTGCAAGCCTCTTTCGAAAAAGAGCGTCTAGACTACAATCAATACTTTCAAAAAAGCAAGCCGCTTTTTTGAAAGAGAGCATCCAGGTAGTCTGGATGATCTCTTTCAAAAAAGCACAGTTTGCATTACATAGCGCCTTTTATCGAAAGAGCACTTTCGAAAAAAGGCGTTCTTCCTTGTAAAACAAAGTTTTCCACGGTCGAAAAAACTGCCACATTCTTTCGATTTACTTTCGAACAAATGTGGCAGCAGTCTAGACTCAGGGGAATTTTTTTCGAAAAAAGTGGTTTTGCCTGTACCATGTTATCTTAACTTAGGGATGAATGCTATCACCTCTCATTGCAAAACCTGATCACCTGCTATGCAAAGTTGATAGCACTCATGAAGTCCTTAGTGGATTTCATGGAGTCTCTGGCACATCTCTGTTCCTGAGGTGAAAATTGCCTTTGAAGCAGGGATTTTGTTTTTAATTTTTGTTCCATTTTATCGGTTTTTTTCCAGATCAACTCAATTCAGTAGAGCCCTGCAGATCTGTGGATATCCACTTTATATCTGTGGGTATCTGCATCCACGGCACGTTTTTTTGCCGATAGGGATGCAGATACAAATTTTGTACCTAGAAACTTGCACATTTATGGCTATCCACTTTCCATCCACAGGTATCCGTGTCCACAGGTGTGGATCTCTGCAGCTCGCTTTAGCAGGTACAGAGGCAGATGCAAAGTTGTGTCTCCACGCAGGTTTCTACGATTCAGGTGCCCGTTTTATTTTGATTGAGGGTTTTTTGGTTAGGGAGGGAAGCATCAGTGTTACAACTGTATTTCTGGTGATGGTAAAGCCTTCATTGAAGAGGAGTGTTTCTTAAAGATAGTCAGACTCGGGCTTTGCCTGGCTGACTCTGGAACTTGGTTTCATAGCCAGATTCCCTCAGCAGAAAGCACTTGGTCCCAGTTTTCATGAACATCACCCTGGGTTTTGTGAGCTGCATTGCTCCATGGGAGAACATGACTTAGTGGCTCTCAAGCCCTGCTGATTCAGGCCAGATGGAAGCTGGCTTTGAATCGGTGTCTTTTGACTTTGTAAAATGAAATTGAGCTGCCAAACCAGATCGTGTCCTCGGTCAATCTCTAATGATTAGGTAATATCTTGTGTGAGGAAAGCAGTCTCAGTAAAGCTAGGTGATAACTGTAGAAGCTGGGCTCATTGCAGCTTGGTTTCTTTAGGAAAGTGTAGTGGACATTTGAAGAATGTAAAATCAAATGTACTGGTAATTTTGCATACTTCTCATCTCATTCTTCACCTTTGCTCTGTCCATTTGCATTCTATTTCCTCTTCTGCATCACCCAGTTACAATCTTTATAGTTGTTGCCATTTACTCCAACATTACTGCAAATTGAGATTTCTATTCTTTCTTCCCCATTCTTTTCATTTTAATTTTTTTTGTCTTCTCCGCTTGCCTCTGGCATTTTTGGCTGTCATTCCTGGTTTTTCTAAAAGTGACACACATACACACACTTTCTCTTGCTGTTCCTAAGCTGTTTCACAATAATTTCCGTGTCTGGGAGGTCATAACTACAATATGCCGCAAGTTATTTTTCTTATTTTCCTCAGCTAAAGTTGGATTACACTACCGTTTTCCATCTCTTGGTTCCCCTCTTTTTTTAATTTTAAAACTGGTTGAACTCTCCCTCTTTCTCTGAGAGACAGACAGACAGACACTGTTCAGATGGAATTGCTGCTCGAAACTCTGCTGCCCTCTTCTCCCCCCCTGCCCTCCCCCCCCCCCCTGCACCTTTTCATCTTCTCTCAGATTAGGGTGGAATAAAAAACCCACAAAGGGAATTTTTTTTATTGTGGGTAGGCAACTAGAGGGAGGAGGGGAAAATATCTCCAAATCACTAGCAGTATGATTACCTTGAAAGAAACATGACTGTCATACCTGATTGCTGAAATAATCCTTGTACTTGGGCCTCCTCGTTGCTCGTAACTGAATACTATCTTAAATTAAACCTGGAAAGACTGTGGGCCTGCTCCCCAAACCAGACACCAGGCTAAAACTCCTCAGAAAGAGACTTCATTTTTATTTTTGTTTGTATTTTATACTATCCACAGAACATTTTGGGTAACCAGTGTAGTTCTTCAGCAGGCTATGAGGCGCTTGGTTTGAAGACTTCTAAACTGCTGAGACTGGCTCTCCTGTTATCTCTCCATGTTAGACACACTCTGAGGGTTCTCTTATTTCTACAAAAGATTTAAAAAAAAAAACCCCTCCTTTTCTGCTCCCTCCCCAGCCTCAAACTCTCGGCATGATGATGCTTTCTGGCTGGGCGACTCCATTAACAGCAGTGGAGATGTCCTTAGGAAATGGGTTAGACACTGTATTTGTGTGAAAGTTTTATGCAAAAACATGTCCAACTGGCTGACCTGGTTGATCAGACTGGGTCTGTTCCTGTTCTAAAGACAGGATGTAAGGCCTTATAGAGCCTTGATATGTCAGTCAAGTATATTTTCTTGAACAGTGTTGTCTTCCTATTAGGCACTGGTGAAGCTCTTTGGGTCGCTGAGTTGTTTGCCGAATACATTGCATGTCCTGCATCAGTCTTTGCCACAGAAGAAATGCCTCTGAGACGTTTTTACCACTGCCAACGGGCAGTGATGTGAGAATATGTTTCAGTATCAAAAGCCAAAGAGGGTGTGTAGAGGGCATTGCAATATTGTTGTGCAGTGACAATCATTCTTTGCAAGGGCTAGCTGCCGGGACTATGCATCTGTGGATTTCCAGAACATGTTGTATCTGCAGGGTTTGCAGTGTTGGAGAATGAAGCAACACAGTGTTTGTATCCAAGGTTTGTGGGGATTTTTGTGTTGGTTTTTTTTTAGTAAAAGAAACAAAAAATAAATAAATAAGGGAGGCATGTCTCCCTGCTCCATGACATCTGTTGGATCATCAATCTTTTTAGGTTTGTCATTTTTGGCTTAGTTAATCTGTTTGCTAACTGGGTCCAAGCTACCTCTTTGAATTACCGACTCCTGAATGATCGGGACTCCTAGTGTGCTGGTCTCCAGCAAAGGTCACCGACACAGGTCTCCTTGCAACTTCAGTGCAAAAATGTATCGCCGTGTGTGGTCATGGGCTTTATGGAATTCATGGTGTCCTATGCGCGGCCTTTGTGGAACACACTGTCCACTTTGTTGGAGTCTGAATTTAAGTCATCCTCTATTTAGATCCACTGATGTATAACGATTTAATCATTAACTCTGCAGAATATAAAATTAAAAGTTATTGTAAAAAATGTGTGCTTTGATATGTTAAGGCACGGAAAAGTTTGATCTCTCCGACATACACAACTTTAGTTAGAATGTTTGTTTAATTGAATGTGTGATTCAGTAAAATAATATTTTCTTTAAAGATTTCTTGTAGCGTGATAGAAGTATAAGAGTTTGAGGGGTAGCCATGTTAGTCTACACTGCATCGTTATTTCGAGATAACAATGTGAGCATCTACACAGCCATTCTGTTATTTCTAAATAATTTTGAAATAATGCACAGCTTATTCTGAAATCTGTAAACCTCATTCTATGAGGAATAATGCTATTCCAAAATAGCTATTTCGAATAAGGCGTGTGTAGACACTCCACTTCTGCTATTTTGAAATAGCCCCTCACCAGGACCATTCTAAGTTATTCCTCCTCAGTGCCTTCTGGGGCTCTAAATCAAGATAGCGCATCTACATTAGAGAAGCTTGCCACAGACTAATTTTGAGGCTTCCCTGCTGTGTAGACGTGCTATTTTGAAATAAGCTACTTTGGAATAACTATTCCAGAAGAGCTTATTTTGAAATAAGTGTGCAGTGTAAACGCACCCTAACTGAATAAACTTAAAAAACAACAAATAGTCTTGCAGCACCTTAGAGATTAACAAAAAATGTAGATAGTATCATGAGCTTTCGTGGGCACAACCCACTTCTTCAGATGAATGGAGTTAAGGGGTTCAGAAGACAAATAGCAGAAAAAGAGAGGGGATGAGGAGAGAAAGAGAAGGAAAAAAATATATTGTCGGAGTGTCCTTGGTAAATGAAGCTGATCGAGTACTTAGAACCCACTCTAAGTACCCGGTGCTTGGCTTTTTATGTCATTAGGGTGTGGAACGTAGCAGGCCATCTAGTTAAGGTATTTGTTTAAACCTCTATTGCAGGTGTCACATTTGTAAATGAAATTAAGTTCTGCAGCTTCTCTCTCCAGCTGGTTTTTGAAAGTGCCTTGTAATAATAACTGCACATCCACCAATGTGATCTATGCCATCAAGTGCCAGCAATGCCCCTCTGTCATGTATATTGGCCAAACTGGACAGTCTCCACGACAAAGGATTAATGGACATAAATCAGATATTCAAAATGGTAACACACGCGAATCTGTTGGGGACCATTTTAACTTGCCCGGGCACTCACTAATGGATCTAAAGGTGACAATATTATTACAAGGCAATTTCAAAAACCAGCTGGAGACAGAAGCAGCAGAACTTAATTTCATTTATAAATTTGACATCTGCAATAAAGGTTTAAACAAAGACATGAACTATATTCCATACCCTAATGACATAAAAAGCCAGGTACCCGGTACTTAGAGTGGGTTCTAAGTACTCTAGCAACCTCATTTACCATGGAGACACTAACTGACAATATTTTTTTCCTTTTCTTTCCCTCCCCATCTCCTCTCTTTCTCTGCTATTTATTTGTCCCTGGGACCCTTTAACTCCATTCACTGGAAGAAGCAGGTTGTGTCCCCGAAAGCTCATGATACCATCTACATGTTTTGTTAGTCTCTAAGGTGTTGCAAGACTATTTGTTGTTTTTTACGTTTATTCAGAAGTATAAGACTAAATTTAAACCTTTTGTAGCACTTAATCAGACGTAGGTATCTCAAGGTGATTTATCTGACAAAACATTAGATTATAATTAAACCTTTACTCATCCTGTAGAGTTAATAATTAGCTTGAAGCCAATGGGATACAAGTGGGACAGTGCTTAAATTTAGATTTGAACCAGGAGAGAATGTAAGGACTTAGAGATGGAAGAAAGCAAATTCATGAAGGATTATAACATTTCACACCTAGAAATGTTTGGATTCACTCTGGGTCATTTGGGGTCCTGCCAAATTTTGCATTTCTGGGGAATATCAGAGCAATAGAGATCGTTGTAAAAATAACATATGCTATTTTTGTGCAAAAAAACTGCTTGCAGAATGAATTTAGTGGCCATGTTTTCATTTTTCATTTTTCTGGGTCTCCCTCTAGACAAGTCCAGGAAACTGGGGGGAAGAAGGCAGAATTATAGCTTGGGGTGGCAATCTAATTAACCTTCCCCAAAATTCATAGGCTTGAATTATGATATCATCTACATGTTTTGTTAGTCTTTAAGGTGCTACTAGACTATTTGTTGCTTTTGAAGTTTTTTCAAAATTCATAGGCCAGCCTTGTGCCTAGTGATATGATCATGGTGGACATGTGATTCTTCAGAATTTTAGTGATGGCAAAAATTTGTTTCTCTAACCAGAAATACGAAAGCTTCAGAGGGGCAGCTGTGGTTAGTCTTTAAGGTGCTGCAAGACTATTGGGTGGTTTTTAAGTTTTTTTTTGTTAGACTAACAAAATGTGTGGGCCATTCTTCTACAAAGGAAAACCACGGCTAAATGGACACAAGTCAGATATCAGAAATAGAAACACACAGAAACCTGTAGGGGAACATTTCAACCTATCTGGGCACTCAGTCATGGACTTAAAAGTAGCCATTCTTCTACAAAGAAATTTCAAATGCAATTTACTGAGGGAGAAGGCAAAATTGACCTTCATATGCAAATTTGACACCGTCTCTCCTGGCTTGAACAAAGACCTGAACTGGATAGGCCATTATAAAACTGCTTTCCTTACATTCAGCACCCAAATGACATCAAAAGCTAAGTATGGGACATTTCCAGCCCACTTAGTAGCCTCATTAGCACCAGTGCTACAATTAACAGGTAAGTTTCTTCCCCTTCTTCCTTCTTTTTCCTCTCCATTCTGCTCATCTGAAGAAGTGGGCTGTGCCCATGAAAGCTCATGATATTATATACATTTGCATTAGTCTCTAAAGTGCCTGCACGTTGCTTTTTATACGGCTACCCCTCTGAGACTTCCAGGAATACTAAGAGCTGTCAGTGGAATATAGACAAACTAAAACAAAGTGTTGTGACTTAGATTGGGAAGGGGCAGCAAGCCACAGCCTCTTGCTGTCATGATAGTACACCTCCACCACCGACACTAGGAAATCATCATATTCTTGTGAATAGGTTGCAGCCCAAAGGCCTGTGCTGTTTTGAACATTCTCTTGAGTGCTGCTGCTGTGATTTCTGCAGGGTACATCTTTTTGGAACTTAACCTGAGCCAGAAATCCAGCGTGTCAAGAAGGGTCCACCGGGTTTCCTTCAGAAGAACACGAGCTGTCTGAAAGCTTGCGTTGGGTGGAGGCATTTCTTCACTTGCTTAAAAATAATCAGAAGGTCCCTCTGAAACTCCAAGCTGCTTCAAATGTGTAAGACTTTGAGATGCGATTTAGGATTAGAAATAGTGTTATTTTATAGGATAAGCAGATTTTGGGGGCTAGACACTGAGCAGGTATAAATCAGCGTACACCACTGAGGCCAGATCTAATCTAGATCCAGCATTTTGGCTTAAGGTGTGCAACTCCAGCTACGTGGAGCTGGAGCTAGAGTCGGCTAACCTGAAGCAGAGCGTGGTGGCATCCCCACAGCGGGAGGCTGATGGGAGCAAATACTCCCATTGTCTTCCCTTACTCCTCACAAAAGCAGGAGTACTGGACACTGGCAGGGGCGCTCTCTGAGTTCAATTTAGTGAGACTTAGCTAGACTTGCTAAATCAAACTCAGGAATATCGATCGTGGCAGTGTTGATGTTCTGCAGAGTGAAGACAAGGCCTCTGTGGTGTAAAACCAGGTCACTTGTCTTGTGGGAAGGGTATCTACAAGTTGATGGCTTTAGTAAAGGGCCGGGTAAGCACAGGAGTGTTTGGTGCAGTGGGATTATGAGAAATGCTGCCCATTTCTACCATTTGCTTGCGGGTTTTTTTCTTTTGTTCCTGCTTTCTCTTCCAGCCCTTTTCATCGGTCCTCTCTCTAACTTTCTAACACACTTGCACATTTGCCCTATAATCTCCACTCTTGGTCCTCAGCCCCAGATCTGTACTTTAGCAATGGACCCAAACCAACCTTTTAGAATTAATGCGCCTCAGATTTTGGGGAAGTTTCACACCGTGGAAGCCACATCACTGAGATGATTTTTCAGTTTATTCCCTCCCTCATTGTTTCCATTTATTGCGCCTTTTCCTGCTGTATTGTTTCTCAGTAATTCATCGAGGAATTTGAAGTATTCAAGTAATTTAGCAAAGCTACTCTCTGAAATAATTTAGCAAAGCTACTCTCCTGCCTTGAGGGCGGGGGGCTGGACTCGATGACCTCTCGAGGTCCCTTCCAGTCCTATTATTCTATGATTCTATGAAATCACAATAAAATTTCACTGGGCGTCTGTTTGTGAATTTTGTGTGGCTTTGCATTCTTTCACTCGCGGAGTATGGTTTTATAGCACTTTGAGATTCATTTAATCTTGTGTAACACATGAATGATCCTGCTTATTCTAAAGGCCACATGCTTGATTGGGTAATTACTATGGATCTGTCTCTCAGTGGTTTAGTTTTGTTGCCTTGTTCCTTTTCTGTTACTTAATTATTTCATGAGATCTTTCTCTACCTTAACTACCATCGCTGTCTCATGTTATCATTTATCACTCTTCTTTGGAACCTCAGATTTGTAGTCTCCAGAGGAGGTTCTGATTTTGAATATTATTTTTCTGTTCCACCAAATGTGGGTTTGCTATTATACAGCTTTGCTCCCAAAGGGACCATGGATTGTGACGTCTCTATCATCTTGCATGCATTTGCTCCATCTGATGAAGTGGGTTTTACCCACGAAAGCTTATGCGCTAATAAATCTGTTATCTCTAAAGTGTCACAGGACTCCTTATTGTTTTTGCAGATTCAGACCACTGCTCTTCTGAGACTTAGCTCCGTCCTATAAGGCCATTATGAGGGACTGTAAGTTACAAGACAGAGAGTCAGTTGTCAGAAAAATGGGCAACTAGATTTTGGGACAGTTCATTTGATCACTAACTAGAGCATGCGTTCCCAAAGTGGGGGGGGGGTGTCCCCTGGGGGGGGGGGAAGAAATTCCGGGGGGGGGGGCACAAGGTGACCCAACCCCCTCCCCATCAAGTTTTGCTGCCCCCGTCAGTGCCTTTTTTTCCTCAACAAGTTACGCTGCTATTTTTGGGGAGAAGGGAGTGAGGGTTTCTCAAAAATCAAAAAGGGGGCGTGATGCCGAAAAGTTTGGGAACTGCTGAACTAGAGTATCAGGAAACATAGATTATACTGTTAGCTCTATCGGTCTAAAAATAATTCTGCTTCAGCTCCTTTATACCTGGTAATTGGCTAATAAATCACTTTTAAAAAATAACAAATTGTAGGTTCTTCTTTGCCTTTTCTTTCTATGAGCTTTTTTGGGACTCTTGTTTTCAAGATTTTTTTTTCTGCAACCGTGAGAACTAGAAACTTTGATTTCCTTTTTTTAAAATAAAAACTGAAATTCTCATATGATTTCTTATTGGAACCCATCAGATTAAGTGGGCTTTACCCACGAAAGGTCATAATTCAGTATAAGTTAGTCTCTAAGGTCTGGTCTATACTGCAGCGGAAGGTTGAATTAAGATAAACAAATCCATCTACGTAAATTACATAGCTGGAGTCGATGTATCTTAAATCGTGTTGCCACACAGCAGGAGGCTGATGGGAGCAAACACTCCTGTCGGCTTCCTTTACTCTTCATGACTGCTAGGAATGCAGTGCTGGCTTGAGATGATATCTAAGTCTATGCTAGACCCGCTTAATCGAATGCCAGAAGATTGACCTTTGGAGCATTGATCTGCCAGTAAGTATAGATGTGGCCTATGGTGTCCCAGTCCTCTTAAAGTTACATACTAGGACAGCTGCCAGAGACTTTTTGAAATTCTCAAGTGATCCCATCACTTCAGAAACTGGGGCTTTAAGAAAAAACAAACAAATATTGCTCATATAGCTCTCTAGGAATGTGTTCTTTGGTTAATCCAGCCCAACCTTTCAGGAGGTTATTCATTGATTTCAGGTTTATTCCATCTTGTGCCTCTAATGCAGTGTTTCTCAAAGTGGTCCACGAACCCACTTTGAGAAACCTATTCACTGGAAGCTTGTTTATTTACCGGTGCTGCGGCCTGGAGTATTGTGGCTCCTATTGGCCGTTTGCAGCCAAGAGGAGCTGCGGGAAGCGGCAGCCCTGCCCATGTCACTTCCTGCAGCTTCCTTAGCTGCAAAGGGCAAAACTGAGTCAATAGGAGCTGTGAGGCTCTGTGGCCACGGCGCCGGTAAATAAATAAACCGACATGGCCAGTTAACAGATTTCTCACAGTGGTTTCATGGACCACTTTGAGAAATGATGCTCTAATGTAGGCATATATGAGTGATGTTCTAGGAAAGAGATTTTTTTTTTAAGGAGATAAATTGTGCCCTCTGTGGCAAAATGGACGTTCCAGTCACTAGTATGTAATTTTGTCTTTAGCAAAATGATCTTTAAAAGGTATAAACGTGGAATGCAACAGCCTACCTCAGAGAGTGGATTTTATTGGAATGGCAGAAGTGTACATCTGGAAGTTTTCACTTAATTCGTTGCCATTTTTTCTTGTGCAGTGATTCAGGTGTAAAGAAATCACTAGACTTGCTATCAACAAACATTTTAGCTTGGGATGAATTCAAGACCCAAAGTTTAGATCAATGGTCGGGGATTCTTTTCTGCAAAAAATTTTGAACAAAATGACAAAGCTTTATTTTATTCAAAAGCTTTCATGGATTTCTTTCAAAGGGTTTGCATGCAAATGTTCGTTTTATTTTATTTTTAAATTGAATGGAATTGAAATGAAAATGGTCCCATTTCTGAAAAATCTGAACTTTTTTTTGTGGAACTTTTCATAATTAAAAAAAAAAAACACTTTCTATGACAGATTTATCAACCAGTCTTATTAGGATCCATAGTCAGATTTCAACATCTGTAAGCTTTGGAGGGTATATGGAGCTAGGATTATTGTAAAAGATAGACCAGCTATAACAATTGGATCCAGATTGATACCGTTTTTAAAGTTGACATTGAGATATTTCTTTAATAGTCCAATTCATGTAAAGAAAGCAATGAAGAGCCTATGGTGAAAACAATATTTCTCAAGTTCTCGGAGTGAGATGAAACTCTCTTGAAAGTAATTTGGAGAAGCATTCCCTCAATCAATGACACTTGTTTTCTTTCGCATTCGGGATACTGTGCATTTTACTGGATTGTCTGGCAACTTGTTAGATGTCCCAACATGCCTCTAGTCCATGTGAAAGCCAAGCTTTTGATCATGGCTTGGCTCTCATTGGTGGCTTGGCATGTATATGTTACAGCATGCAACCGACAAATTCTGCCACCATGAAATCTTTACTAAGATGAAGCTTTGGGCTTCTAACACCAATTATTAATTATTCAGATCTAATTTTTCTGTAGATTGGTTTTTTTTTTTTTCTTCATAAATTGACTATCCAGCCTGGAATCAATGTTGTTCGGGACTTCCAATTCTTCCAGAGCTGCCACACCTATGAGCTCCGTTATACTTTCTGGTTTACGTCTGAATTTTCAGAGTGCTTCAACAAATTTCATTGGTCACTTGGAAGGGCTGCACATGGCAATTCCTGGTCCATCTCTATAATTGCCACTGGACTGAGTGCAGGTTAGCATGCGTGCTCACTTCTAGGTTACCCTACTGGGCTCTCCCCCAGATGTGCATCTTCTCTACCCTCCGTTCTGTGGCTTGGCAGGTCACATAAAAAGTCTAACCCCCTTGTGGGATAGCGAGAACAAATCCCTTCCGTCTCCCTGAAGTGGTCTTCTGCAGGAGCCTGTTTTGTTCCCGTAGTATAGTGATAGAAATGTAGCCGTGTTAGTCTGGTGTAGCTGAAACAAAAAACAGGACTATGCAGCACTTTAAAGACTAACAAGATGGTTTATTAGGTGATGAGCTTTCGTGGGCCAGACCCACTTCCTCAGATCAAATAGTGGAAGAAAATTGGCACAACCATATATACCAATTTTCTTCCACTATTTGATCTGAGGAAGTGGGTCTGGCCCACAAAAGCTCATCATCTAATAAACCATCTTGTTAGTCTTTTATGTGCTACATAGTCCTGTTTTTTGTTCCCGTAGTGTTCTTTTTCCTTTGTATCTGACCTGCTAAACCCTCTCCTGGAGCTTGTCTTTGCCAGAGAGACCTGTCTCCTCACCAGTCTCTCCTCAGCCTACCTATAAAGCTTAGTTCTGTCTCCTCTGGCCAGGGGACAATTAAATAATCACCTCACAGGTGCAGGCCATAACTAACTGGACTCTTTCCATTGCCCTGTTGGGGATGGGGCTTATCCTTATCACAGTGCACTCAAGTTTTATGTCCTTCTGCCCAAAAGCAATGTACTAAAATAGCCTTTGTGTCTGTTAGCTATTCATCTCCGGAAATAGCTACCAAGGAGGTTTGAAATATCTCTTGCCGTTGCTTTTATAGTGTGGTAGGTGTCCCTAGTGCAGGGAGGAAAGCAAATGTGCACTTAAATTTCATCTTGGTCTATTCCTTTTTTTTATTTGCTTTAGTATTTCTGTTTGTTGAATGAAGTCAAACTTTCAGAGAGAGAGAGCAAAATCCTTGTATCTTTGTTGGCACTTGTTGCATGCGGAAACTCCCCTAAGACTATGTTCCCGAAAGAAGCTGTCTGACGCAGCCTGTGTGAAGAGAATAAACATTGTTTAACCTCGCTTGCATTCTTACCTCACCTTTGGCCAGTTCCCTCCAGCAGTACATCGTGCTCCTGGAGAAAACAAGCCCTCACTCCTCAAGGTTGCAACTGGTGTTTCCTCTCTTGCATGGAGAACTTATTCTTGGGATCAAGCTTCTTTTAATGTCTCTTCATGAAAGACACATCAAGGAATTCAGTTTGTGAAAAGCTGACTGGTACTGGCATAGTGGGAGAGACAGAACAAAAGTCAGTGTAGGTGGATACAGTGAGTCATTTCTGATTGAGACAGGCATAAGAATACCCGGTCATAAATTTTTTGGTAATCAAATGTTTTTTGCGGTCACCGGCTCTAATGAATCAGAACATACAAATGAAGCCGAGTTTTAGGCTCGTGCTGTTGAATGCCAAAACAGGTGTATAAAGCTTTTTCTTCTTCGTGTTTTAAGAATGAAACCCTTAATCTTGCTTGGGTTACCAAAATTTACTTAGCTGGTGCTGCTGACTTAGTGCTGTTGGTTCCTGTGAGGTATTTTGATGCAGCATGAGCCGTAGGCTTGGTCTATGCTACACAGTTTTAATGTGTCGGAACACTAATGCTAGCAAGTATGTTGTTGGACCCTGGGCTGAGCAGCCATGTTCAACAGCATGTCAGCAAACTTCGATTAACGACTTGATATCAAGGAGTTTGTGGTGGCCAACGGACACTATGCTGGACGCATCTGTCCCAGTGTACGTGGCCTCCAAACCATAACATCGTTCTGTTAGCCAAGTTCAAAACAAGGTAAAATTTCACCGCGCTGGTCTGACCTCATAGGGACGAAGGGGAGGTGAGTGTGCCTGGACCATTTTTATTCACCCTGAAATGAAGGCGCTGTCCTGTTCTCAAGCTGAGAAATGGCTGAGTTGGAGAAGGTCCTCTGCTATTGGAGAATGCCACCATCGTCTTAAGAAAACCACCTTGATGACGTCTCTTTAGAAAACTTGCTCCATGTTGTTTGCTCAACAAAAGAATGACAGCTGCTTGACAATCTGATCAGGAGTCACCCAGTATTTCATCTTCCATTTTGGCTCAAGGTCAGCAGCTTCTGTTGTTATGTTTTTAATTGAAGGCAAAGTCCTCCTGACTGGTGCTTTAAAAAAAAGAGTTTACATGACACATCAAGATAAACAAGTAATAACATGCTGTTGATGACAAACTTCCATGGTCTGTGTGGAATGGTAGTTAGCGACACTTCTGACATGGTCTCTAAAGAGAGACTGTAAACTGATACTAAAATAGAGGAGTCCTTCATTTTTAATCCAAAAGACTGTGAATCTCCCAACACACCGATTTTTACCCATCCCTTCAGTGTTGGGGCAGCATTTTATATTCAGGAGACTTAACTTTCATTTGGAAAAAGTAAAGACTTGGCAATGGACTGATCCTAAAGATGACTTAGAATCCCAGGGCTGCAAGAGACCTCAGGAGTCATCGAGTCCAGTCCCCTGCCCAAAGCAGGCCAAGACTGGCTAACCTTGTGAGGAGGGCTTTAAACTAGGTTTGTCGGGGGCAGGTGAGCAAAGCCCACAGGTAAGTGCTGAATGTGCGGGACTGGGAGATGGGTTGGAAATGGGGGGGACTACGACCTATAATGGCAAGGAGAAAGGAGGGTCAGGGCACAACAGGGAGGCAAGATCAAATCAGTATCTTAGATGCCTATATACAAATGCGAGAAGTATGGGTAATAAGCAGGAAGAACTGGAATTGCTAACCAATAAATACAACTATATCATTGGTATTACAGAAACCTGGTGGGATGGGACGCATGATTGGAATATTGGTATGGAAGGGTACAGCTTGCTCAGGAAGGACAGACAGGGAAAAAAGGGAGGATGGGTTGCCTTGTATATTAAAAATGTACACACTTGGACTGAAGTGGAGATGAACGTAGGAGATAGCTGTGTAGAGAGTCTCTGGGTTAAGCTAAAAGGGGTAAAAAACGAGGGTGATATCATGCTAGGAGTCTACTACAGGCCACCTAGCCAGGTGGAAGAGGTGGATGAGGCCTTTTTAAAACAATTAACAAAACTATCCAAAGCCCAAGGTTTGGTGGTGATCGGGGACTTCAACTATCCAGACATATGTTGGGAAACTAACACAGCGAGGCACAGGCTATCCAATAAGTTTCTGGACTGCATTGGAGACAACTTTCTGTTTCAGAAGGTTGAAAAAGCTACCAGAGGAGAAGCTGTTCTGGATTTGGTTTTAACAAATAGGGAGGAACTAGTTGAGAACTTGAAAGTGGAAGACAGTATAGGGGACAGTGATCACGAAATAATAGAGTTCATGATCTTAAGGAAAGGTAGAAGGGAGACCAGCACAATTGAGGTTATGGATTTCAGGAAGGCAGATTTTGATAAGCTCAGAGAACTTGTAGGTAAGGTCCCATGGGAAGCAAGACTGAAGGGAAAAACAACTGAGGAGAGTTGGAAGTATTTCAAAGGGACGTTGTTAAGGGCCCAAAAGCAAACAATTCCGCTGTGTAGGAAAGATAGAAAATATGGCAAAAGACCAGCTTGGCTTAACAAGGAGATCTTGCATGATCTCAAAATAAAAAAGGAGTCATATAAAAAATGGAAACTAGGACAACTAACAAAGGATGAATATAGGCAAGCAACATGGGAATGCAGGGGCAAGATTAGAAAGGCAAAGGCACAAAATGAGATCAAACTAGCTACAGGCATAAAGGGAAACAAGAAGACCTTTTATAAATACATTAAAAGCAAGAGGAAGACCAAGGACAGGGTAGGCCCACTGCTTAGCGAGGAGGGAGAAGCAGTAACAGGGAACTTGGAAATGGCGGAGATGCTCAATGACTTCTTTGTTTCGGTCTTCACCGAGAAGTCTGGAGGTGTGCCTAACGTAGTCAATACAAGCAGAGAGAGGGTAAGTTTAGAAGATAGGATACACAAAGAACAAGTTAAAAATCACTTAGGAAAGTTAGATGTCAGCAAGTCACCAGGTCCTGATGAAATGCATCCCAGGATACTCAAGGAGCTGATAGAGGAGGTATCTGAACCTTTAGCTATGATCTTTGAAAAATCATGGCAGACAGGGGAGATTCCAGAAGACTGGAGAAGGGCAAATATTGTGCCCATCTATAAAAAGGGGAATAAGAACAACCCAGGAAATTATAGAGCGGTCAGTTTAACGTCTGTCCCAAGGAAGATAATGGAGCAGGTAATTAAGGAAATCATATGCAAACACTTGGAAGGTAATAAAGTGATAGGGAATAGCCAGCATGGGTTTGTGAAG
Organism: Pelodiscus sinensis; assembly: GCF_052426305.1. NCBI lineage: Eukaryota > Metazoa > Chordata > Testudines > Trionychidae > Pelodiscus > Pelodiscus sinensis. The sequence continues at coordinate 6,586,223 of NC_143057.1, forward strand.
AACAAGTCATGCCAAACTAATCTGATAGTTTTCTTTGATAAGATAACGAGCCTTGTGGATAAGGGAGAAGCGGTGGATGTCATATACCTAGACTTTAGTAAGGCATTTGATACGGTCTCGCATGATATTCTTATTGATAAACTAGGCAAATATAACTTAGATAGGGCCACGATAAGGTGGGTGCATAATTGGCTGGATAACCGTAGTCAGAGAGTTGTTGTTAACGGTTCTAAATCCTGCTGGAAAGGGATAACAAGTGGAGTTCCTCAAGGGTCTGTTTTGGGACCCGTACTGTTCAATATCTTCATCAATGATGTAGATATTGGGATAGAGAGTACTCTTATTAAGTTTGCAGATGATACCAAACTGGGTGGGGTTGCGACTTCTTTGGAGGATAGGGACATAATTCAAAATGACCTTAGCAAGTTAGAGAAATGGTCAGAGGTAAACAGGATGAGGTTTAATAAAGAGAAATGCAAAGTGCTCCACTTAGGAAGGAACAATCAGTTCCATACATACAAGATGGGAAGCGACTGTCTAGGAAGGAGCATGGCGGAAAGGGATCTAGGGGTCATAGTGGACCACAAGTTGAATATGAGTCAACAGTGTGATGCTGTTGCAAAAAAAGCAAATATGATTCTAGGTTGTATCAACAGGTGTGTTGTAAGCAAAACTCGTGAAGTCATTCTGCCGCTCTATTCTGCACTAGTTAGGCCTCAGCTGGAGTACTGTGTCCAGTTCTGGGCGCCACATTTCAAGAAAGATATGGAGAAATTGGAAAGGGTACAGAGAAGAGCGACAAGAATGATTAAAGGTCTAGAGAACATGACCTAAGAAGCCAGGCTTCATGAACTGGGCTTGTTTAGTTTGGAAAAAAGAAGATTAAGGGGGGACATGATAGCGGTTTTCAAATATCTAAAAGGGTGTCACAAGGAGGAAGGAGAAAATTTGTTCCTCTTGGTTTCTGAGGACAGGACAAGGAGTAATGGGCTTAAAGTGCAGCAGGGGAGGTTTAGATTGGACATTAGGAAAAAATTCCTAACTGTCAGGGTGGTCAAATATTGGAATAAATTGCCAAGGGAGGGGGTGGAATCTCCCTCTCTGGAGATATTTAAGAACAGGTTAGATAGACATCTGTCAGGGATGGTGTAGACGGAGCTTGATCCTGCCTTGAGGGCGGGGGGCTGGACTCGATGACCTCTCGAGGTCCCTTCCAGTCCTATTATTCTATGATTCTATGATTCTAACCCCAACTAAATCATCCCAGCCAGGGCTTTGTCAATCCGGAACTTAAAACCTCTAGGGATGGAGATTCCACCTCCTGATAGACATCTATCAGGGATGGTCTAGATGGTGCTTGGGCCTGCCGTGAGGGCAGAGGACTGAACTTGATGACCTCTCGATGTCCCTGCCAGTTCTAGTGTTCTGTGATTGTGATTCTTATTTCACAAAATACATCTTTGAAGACTAATACCGTTACTTTTGTCCAGTATGCTGTTACTGTCTATAGTATCCTGTAGGACATTATTGTTGATTTTCATACAGTGGTAATAAGTGTTCTCCATCTTTACATACCCACACCTACAGTTATCAGGTCATAATTTTGTATTCTGATTATCTGATTACGTCAGTGGAGTTTCTTCCTGCTGTCATGGCATGGGGCCTCCAAATTGCATACCTCCCTGGGAAGGCTGATGAGAACATTTTGCGTTTTATATTCACTGAAGAGAAAATATCTACAACCACTTCTGATTTCACCAACAAGGTGGTCTCAGGGTAAAATCTTTCCTGTTCTCTTGCTATAAAAGTATGACTTGGTACTTACCTAAAACATTTCTTCAGTAGTTCTCCAAGCATGGCTGGAGGTGATTGTCACCCATCTTTAGAAGCAAGGAATTGAGGCACAGAGATCGGGGGTACCCAACTTAATCCCAGAAAGATTGAGAGGGAATCTGTTGAGAGAGAATTTGTAAACCTCCTTGCATCTTTCTCGACAGATTCCCCCTCTAGACTGTTGCTTTTTCCTGACAAAGTCAGCAAAACATGGTGGCCATTTTTATGCAAATTAGGTGCAGGATATTTAAATCCCTGCCTCATTTGCAATGTCGACCTACCTAATCTGCATCCCTCTGCCGACAGAGGGATGCAGTCTAGACATACCCTTACAGACTAACAAATATATCATGAACTTCAAAGGGGTAGCCGAGTCAATCTGTAACAGGCAAAACTTAAAAAACAATACATTGTCTAGTAGCACCATAAAGACTAACAAAACATGTAGATGGTACAATGAGCTTTCGTGGGCACAACCCACTTCTTCAGATGACCGGAGTGTTGGAAGTCCAGATCCAAGAATAAATAAGGGAAGGCGGGTGGGGGAGAAATATATATCATGAGCATTCCTGGGGAAAAACCCTCTTTACCAGAGACTTGTGGGTTGGTTTTCCTGATTCTCAAGAGCAGGTTTATAAGATCTCAGCAATCAAGAGGTGTGAACTTATGTACGGTGGTCACAACAGGCATGGAGTGAGAAATAACTCTGAGAAAGGAAGGAAGTTGGGGTCCACATAAGAACAGCCATGTTGGGCCAGACCAAAGGTCCATCTAGCCCTATATCCTGTCTTCAGACAGTGGCCAATGCCAGATGTTCCAGAGGGAATGAACAGAACAGGGAATCATCAAGTGATCCCTCTCCTGTCGCTCATTCCCAGCTTCTGACAAACAGAGGCGAGGGACACCATTCTTACCCAGCCTGGCTAATAGCCATTAATGGACCTAACCTCCATGAATGTATCTAGTTCTATCCTGAACCCTGTTCAAGTTGGAGAGTTAGCATAGTAAGGGATGGCCAGTGAAGAAATGGGTAGATTGGAGGTTGGAGGTCAGCTGTGGAGAATGGGAGGGTAGTGACGGGTCCAGAGAACTTCTGAACATTCTGCTATGATGTTCGGAGAAGAGTAAATGGATTTCTGCGGGCAGGGGGGAAAGGTTGAGCATACTGGTCGTGCCGTTCAAACAGCTTTTGTGTACTGGGGGAGCGGTACACGGCTGAATCAAGCATACCCGAACGGTGCCGTAGCGCACGTGATTTCATTTGAAAACCTAACCTGTTAATGTGAAGGCAGGTTGACAAGGCAGGTGATGCAAACCAGGAAAGGGGTTTGCATCCAAAATAGCAAAGCTTCAGCTGTGCTTTTGCCTGATAACACGGAGTGAGGAAGTCTCAGTCAAACCTCCTGTGCCGTGAGATGATGGCTGCTTGGTGATAGCCCGACTGCACTGATAAGAGAGTGCAGCAGCAGAATTACCAAGTGTTTTTTTTTAAATGAACTGCAATCAATAAGCACCTTTTACTACAACTCGGAAATCATCTCCCCCAGCTGCACTTCAGGCTGACATCAAACAAGAAGGGAAGGAAAAATCCTGTTGGGTAACACCAAAATGTTGATTTCTTGGTCCCATCTGTGCAAAATATTGCAGGAATACGCGTAAAAAATAAACAAGCCCTTCTCAGTCACCAACGTAAAATACCTCCTGCTGTAAAGAATTCAGATTCACTGGGTTTGAATGTAAATCTCTCTCTCTTTCTCTCTCTCGGGGAAGTTGTGGTTGAAAGTCGCTCCCAAAGCCTTTATCTCCATCCTGTTTTAGGGTGTGCATTAATACATGAACAACGAGCTGCAAAAGTTTATATGAAACAGGAAATGCAGGATGAAAAATACAATAGGTGCTGAGTTACAGTGCCAAGAGAAAATGCAACTTGTATAATTACAGATTTTTTTTTTTGGCTGTTTGATTTTGCAGCCATTAAGTTCCATTGTGGGTTGGCCAGAGGAACAATGGTGTAGGAGCTCCAGAGTTTTTTCCTGAGGAGTGTCAGAGGTTTCCCTCAACACAACAAATGAGTTTGTGAGCAGCACAGATTCATGGATCTACAGCTATGTGGATCTTTTAATAGCTTTTCTCTGCCGTGGAGCGTGCAACAGCAATTACTGCAGCCCTGAGGCTGCCCTGCTAAAGTTTTAGGGAAAGATTCCTTCCTCCAACTCAGTGTCAGACCCATACTACGTGGACTTGGAAGTAAGCTGAATCTTTGGCCAACAGATATAGCCACCTACCTCCCTGGCTCTAAAGGAAAACCTCTCAGTGGTTGCAGAAGTTACAAATCTTCTTAGAAGCAGATGGTAAGAAGAGTGGGTGAAATTCTTCACACTGCTTCATTAAATGGGCTTAGCATCGGAAGTCTGAGGGGAACTACAAACCACTAGACCAAAATCATTCAGAAATTTCAAGGCAGGGGGAGGAAACTCAGGCCTGGGAGCCAAATGCGGCCTCTGGCTTGCCTGGATCTGGCCCCTGAGGCTCAGGGTCCACCCCCCCAGAACTGGGGAGCCTGTGCTGGCACTCCAGACCCCCGCCCACTGCCTCACCATGAGGCTGGAGCACACAAAATCTAGTAGCCCCCCCTCCACTCGGCTCTGATGTGCAAGAGGAATGTGGAGAATGTCTTTCTCTTTCTCAGGCAGGGGCCATGTCAGCGAGGGGGTTGTTTGTTTGTTTCACTTCTCAAGTGCATGCGGCCCCTGACTGATTTTTCGGTGGGTCAGTGGCCCCTGACCCAAAAAAGTTCCCCACCATGGCCTATAAGGTAAAATTGTCAGGTGAGTTGAACCATTAACAATTGGACTATTTGGACACTGAAGTAGTTGTAGCATACCTGATAACCAGGTTAAAGCAAGCTTGTTGCAAGAAATATGGTATAAACTATTCAACAAAGTGTAAATTTTTAATACAGGACTATGTAGCACTTTAAAGACTAACAAGATGGTTTATTAAGTGATGAGCTTTCGTGGGCCAGACCCACTTCCTCAGATCAAATAGTGGAAGAAAATAGTCACAACCATATAGTGCTACATAGTCCTGTATTTTGTTCAGCTACACCAGACTAACACGGCTACATTTCTATCAATTTTTAATAGTGAGGGCAATTATCCATTGGAACAACTTACCAAGGGTGGAGTCTCCTTCACTGGCAATTTTAAAATCAAGGTTGGCTATTTTTTTTCTTTAAAAATCTGCTCTAGAAATTACTTGGGGGAAGTTTCTATGACCTGTGTTTATGCAGGGAGTCAGACTAATCATGGTGGTTCCTTCTGACTTTGGAACCCACGAGTCTATAAAATATGGCCCCAGCTTTGCAATGAATGGTGGATATGCGCAGGACTAGGGCAAATTGTGTTTCCCAGTGAAAGCATCAGCAAGCCATGGAAGAAGCGAAGTGCCTCTAATCAGCAATTCTCTGCCAAGGCATAAAGACAGAATATGAGAATGGCCATACTGGGTTAGACCATCTAGCTCAGTATCCTGTCTTCCAACAGTGGTCAATGCCAGATGCCCCAGAGGGAGGAAACAGGGAATTTTCAAGTGATCCCTCTCCTTTCATCCATTTCTAGCCTCTGTAAAACAAAGGCTAGGGACACCATTCCTACCTCTCCTGGCTAATAGCCATTGACGGACCTAACCTCCATGAATCTATGTAGCTTTTTCTTGAACCCTGATAAAGTCTACTATCCTCTGGCAAGGAGTTCCACAGGTTGACTGTGCACTGCGTGAAGAAAAACTTCCTTTCGTTAGTTTAAAATCTGCCACCTATTAATTTCATTTGGTGGCCCCTAGTTCTTATGTTGTGGGGAAAAGTAAGTAACTTATTTTAGGAGCAATTTTTGTGTTTGGTGCAACTGGGAGGCGGGACAGAGGTTCTGAAGGAAGAGGAGTCAATTGCTTACGTCCAGGCACTAGCTGCGAAAGTGGTTGTGTAATCAAGGATGAAACCTCTCATCCACAGGCTGCCTTGAAAAGTGGGGTGGTGGTGCCACAGATGAGACAGGAACCCAATCAAACTGCTGCCATCAGTAATAGATGAGAAAAAAACCTCTAACCTCTCACACAGTGTGTCCCAGCCTTCAGAAGCCCAGGAGAGCCCATCCAGAGGTGACACAGATATTGTCTGCTCTGCTGGCATGAGGCAAAGACATACAACTGGAGGAGGAAAATTCCCCACAAGATCCAAACCGATGTAAACTCTTGTGGCCAGATTTCCAAAGGGACCAGGCCTCAGCCCTTCCCTTTGGGGCGCCTCGATGAAGCATGCCTGATTTTTCAAAGCATGCCCAGCCCCCTTTGTCTCTGCAAGGGTGCTGAGCCCTTGGAAAAATCAGACTGCTACATTTACATGGGTGCCATTCAAGATATGGGCCCAAATATGGATTCTGATTGCTTGTGAACATTTGGCTCTTCATGTGCCTAAGTCATCAGGCTGGTAAACTGTTGGCATTTTGTTGAAGGTGTTTATTCCGGGCGATGTAAGAAGTAGGTGATAATGCTTTGCTTTTATCAGTTAAGTCTGTTCAAACTACAAATATGTTCTCATGAAGTTTGTTTTCTCTCAAATTCTGTGTCTGGTCAGGAGGAACCCATGGCCTAATTCTGCTCTTCCTTACCCGGGTGTGAATCAGGAACAACCTCACTGAAGTGCAGGAATTAGGAAGTCTGAAAGAGATGGGAATCAGCCTGTTTCGTTTAGCCAAGCCTCTCTCTGAATTTGCATCGAGCATGCCTTTCTATCCGTCTCCTTTTGATAGCTTAGGCGGAATGTGTGACTTGAACTTCATGCAGAAATCTGTGTTCCTCAGCTGTCTCCACGCTGGTCGGCACCAAAGGCTGGCAGTCTTTGAAGGCCGTGCAAACCACAGAGGTGAATAGAGACACAGAGGGTGGCCATTTTATTGTGTCTACCCAGCAGGGCAACCAGTTCCTGGTAGGGCCCATGCAGCTCCTGTAGAATCAGTAGGAAGACTCCCATTGACTTTAGACATGTGTGGATCAGGGAGATAGTCGGAGACATAGGAACTGTGGGTTAGAAATGGATTAAGTGTGTGTGTGTGTGTGTGTGTGTGTGTGTGTGTGTGTGTGTGTGTGTGTGTGTGTGTGTGTGTGTGTGAGAGAGAGAGAGAGAGAGAGAGAGAGAGAGATGGAATAAGTGTGAGAGATGGAATAAGTGTGTGTGTGGGGGAGAGAGAGATGGAGTGTGTGTGTGTGGGGGAGAGAGAGATGGAGTGTGTGTGTGGGGGGGAGAGAGATGGAGTGTGAGTGGGGGGGGAGAGAGATGGTGTGTGTGTGTGTGTGTGTGTGTGTGTACTTTCAGAACTGAGGTAACATCATGTCTACACTAGTATTTAGGTTGGCCACACTTTTGTTGCTCAGGGGTGTGACACACAGCCCCCCAGATGGCCTAAGGACTTGTGTGCACAATGCTATGTTGGCAAGAGACGCTGCCCCTCCTGCATAGCTCCTGCTGCTCATCGTGCTGGTTTTATTTGTATTATTTTTATTGCTAGGCTTGTCAGTGCAGACATTGCCTCAGTTACTAAGCAGAGGAAATGATAGAGGGGGGCCAAACCAAAGCCCTGGATTCCCAACCCTCCACCCCCCGGCCAGACTCTCGAGCTGTTCTGGGTCTAGACGTGACTCCTGAAGTTCTGCTGGGCAAGGGAAAGATAAGGTTGCAAAGAGTAAGGTGCATGTAGTCCCAGCACTACGCTCTACAGGGGCCCACAGCATGCCAGACTGCAGAGGGCTGGGAGACAGGACAGGGCCTAGGACTCTGCTATCTATACTTTGGAGGACACATTAAGGCACAAGTGCTCTGGCCTTCATGGCTGCATCAGCTTTTGTGAATCCTCGACAGAGCCTCTTGCTGTTTTGTGTCTGCCCAGGGCCTGCGTCTGACTGTGTGGGACTGGCCTTAACATCTATCCTCTGGGTGAGCTGCAGAATTAGGCTTGTCAGAGCACCATAATGAAAGGAAACAGAATAATCTGGCTATAGGGAGAGCACGGAGTGGGGAGGTGGGGGGAAAGCAAATATTTACAGTTTAAAAATTCCTAATGTCTCGGGCATCACATTATTTAAAACCAATTCCCTTTGATTGTGAGACAGTTACTTAAAACCTTTTAATAACATTTACCTAATACTGGCGAATCATCTGAAAACATTTAAGGCCAAATCCTCAGCCAGTGAAACTTGAATGGAGCTCCACCGATTTGCACTGGCTGAAAATCTGGCCCTAGCCTCTGCTACCCCAGCTACTGCTGGCTGGAGGTGAATGTGGCAGCAACAGAAGAGAGGCGAATCCTTGCTACTGCCTCTTCAGTGCTGGTTTTCTGCCTCAGTGCTGCACAGATGTCTCTGTAACTTGGCAGATCTCTTCTCATTGAGACTGGTCCAGCTGTTACTCTCCCATCGTCCTATACCGGGACTCGCAGAGCATCAACAAAAGGCTGGATTATGCCATACCCTGAATACAGCCCAGTGTAAAATAGTTCTACACCTTTGGAAGCAAAGAGAGAGGCTGTGCCTCCAGAAAACTAACTGGAGTATCGGGGTGGAGGGGATGCACGCTTTGCTCCTACTGCACAAACCTGAACCAGGAGTATGTGCAGAAAAGAGGGGATGGGCCATGTATTTTACCTCCTCCCTGCTCCCTTTTCTGGGCTATTTATTTTCCAGAGGGAGCAAAAATGGAGAAGTCATAGAATCCTAGGGCTGAAAGACACCTCAGGAGGTCATCAAGTCCAACCCCCTGCCCAATGCAGGACCAACCCCAACTAAATCAACCCAGCCAGGGCTTTGTCAAGCTGGGACTTAAAAACTTCTAGGGATGGAGATTCCACCACCTCCCTAGGGAACCCATCCCAGTGCTACCCCACCTTCCAAGGCTATGTCTACACCACAGCATTATTTCGGAATAACATGAGTTCTTCTGAAATAGTGTAGTGAGCATCTACACAACAAGCTCGCTATTTTGAAATAAATTGGAAATAACAGGTTTCTTACTCCAACTCCTGTAACCTTCATTGTATGAGGAGTAAGCGAAGTTGGGGGAAGTGTTCTATTTTGAAATATGCCATTAGTCTTTTTGGCAAGGACTACTTTCATGACTGGGCTTTGTGGAGGTCCTACAAAATATGTGTTTGTGTGTAGGGGGGACATCCTTGCATTACTATCCCTCTATCTGGACAAAAATATATCTGACCAGCAGCGATGTTGGTCAGAAAAAGTGACCAAAAATGTATTCGGAAAAGGAAGTCCATCTATAATGAAGTCTAAGACTGGGTCTACACTACAAGCATCTTCTGATGTAACTACATCATTTAGGCCAGGTCTACACTAAGAGGGAAGGTCGAATCAAGGCACACAACTTAAATTATGTAGCTGGAGTCAACATATCAATGCTCCTGGTTGGCTTCTCTTACTGCTCACAGAAATAGGAATGCTAGCTGCTGATGGGGGCACCCTCTGGGTTTGATTTTACATGTCTTAACAGGACTCGCTAAATGGAACTCTGAAGGATCAATTGTAGCAGCAGCATCTTCTGTTTAGTGAAGATATGGTCTTAGGAATGTGGAAAATCCACTCAATGGAGCGACACACTTCTACCAATCTAAATCCTGGGGTATGTCTAGACTGCATCCCTCTGTCAGCAGAGGGCTGCAGATTAGGCAGGTAGACATTGCAAATGAAGTGAGGATTTAAATATCCTGTGCTTAATTTGCATAAAAATGGCCACCACGTTTTGCTGACTTAGCACTTTGTCTGCAAAAAGCAGCAGTCTAGAGGGGGATCTATCGAGAAAGAAAGCCTTTTTTGATAGATCCCTTATGCCTCCTGCAAGGAGGTTTACAGGATCTGGTGTAAACAGCGCTTTCTTGACACGAGGGTTACTCCCATTGCTTCTGCTTTTCTAGGAGGTGGAATACCTACACCGACAGAAGAAACTCTTCCATTGGCAAAGGCAGTATAATCACTGAGTACTACGAAAACACCGCTGCACCATTGTAATTGTAGACAAGCCCTAATATAGATTTGCCTATGTGTTGACTGACCTTTGAGATTTAATTTCTCCTGTCAATGAAGTCCACAGGCATCTTCCTGCCTTTTTGACATACAACAAAGCTCTCACGGCCTCACTGACTATTCGGGGGTATTTGCCAGATCCCATAAGAACGGCCGTACTGGGCCAGACCAGAGGTCCATCTAGCCCAGTAGCCTGTCTGCCGACAGTGGCCAGCACCAGGTGCCCCAGAGAGGATGGACTGAAGACAATGATCAAGCGATTTGTCTCCTGCCATCCTTCTCCAGCCTCTGACAAACAGAGGCCAGGGACACCATTTCGATCCCCTGGCTAATAGCCTTTTATGGACCTAACCTCCATGAAATTATCTAGGTTCTCTTTAAACTCTGTTATAGTCCTAGCCTTCACAGCCTCCTCTGGCAAGGAGTTCCACAGATTGACTACACGCTGTGTGAAGAAGAACTTTCTTTTATTAGTTTTAAACCTGCTACCCATTAACTTCATTTGGTGTCCTCTAGTTCTTCTATTATGGGAACTAATAAATAACTTTTCTTTATTCGCCCTCTCCACACCACTTATGATTTTATAGACCTCTATCATATCCCCCCTCAGTCTCCTCTTTTCTAAACTGAAAAGTCCCAGTCATTTTAACCTCTCTTCATATGGGACCTGTTCCAAACCCCTAATCATTTTAGTTGCCCTTTTCTGAACCCTTTCCAAGGCCAAAATATCTTTTTTGAGGTGAGGAGACCACATCTGTACACAGTATTCAAGATGTGGGCGTACCATAGTTTTATACAAGGGCAGTAAGATATTCTGGGTCTTATTTTCTATCCCTTTCTTAATAATTCCTAGCATCCTATTTGCCTTTTTGACCGCCGCTGCACACTGTGTGGAAGTTTTCAGAGAACTATCCACGATAACTCCAAGATCTCTTTCCTGATTTGTCGTAACCAAATTAGCTCCCATCATACTGTACGTATAGTTGGGGTTATTTTTCCCGATGTGCATTACTTTACACTTATCCACATTACATTTCATTTGTCATTTTGTTGCCCAATCACTCCGTTTGGTGAGATCTTTTTGGAGTCCCTCACAGTCTGCTTCTGTCTTGACTATCCTAAACAGTTTGGGATCATCCACAAACTTACCACCTCACTGTTTACCCCTTTCTCCAGATCATTTATGAATAAGTTGAACAGGATTGGTCCCAGGACTGACTCTTGGGGGACACCCCCCCTCACCAATCTGAAAATTTACCATTTATTTCTACCCTTTGTTTCCCATCTTTTAACTAGTTCTCAATCTATGAAAGGACCTTCCCTCTTATCCCATGGCCATGTAATTTACACAAGAGCCTTTGGTGAGGGATCTTGTCAAAGGCTTTCTGAAAATCTAAGTATATTATATCTACTGGATCCCCCTTGTCCGAATGTTTGTTAACCCCTTCAAAGAACTCTAATAGATTAGTAAGACAGGATTTCCCTTTACAGAAACCATGTTGACTTTTGTCCAACAAATTATGTTCTTCTACGTGCCTCACAATTTTATTCTTTACTATTGTTTCGACTAATTTGCCCAGTACTGAAGTTCGACTTACCGGAAAGTAATTGCCAGGATCGCCTCTAGAGCCCTTTTTAAATATTGGTGTCCCCCAGTTCAACTACATGGTCAGTTTTCAGCCAATGTTTCCTTTCATGACTGAAGCTAGATTTACACACGTTGTTAGTTAATGGTGCCTTAGCTTAGCTGCCAGACACGGTAACGAGTTCCTTAATTGCTCTTCTCAGAACTTTCTCATGACTAGCGCTTTTGTTACCTTTGCAAGACAAGGTGGGTGAGGTAATGTCTCTTACTGGGCCGGCTTCTGCAGGGGGGAGAGAGATGCTGTCGAGCTGCACAGAGCTCTTCTTCAGCTCTGGGAAAGGTACTAAGTGTCACAGCGACATACAAGACTGAACAGATTGTTTGGCTTAAGCAGTTAGCATTTATTCTAAGGGACTTGTTCAAGGCAAAGTGGCCTTTTAATACCCCTCTAGGCACAGAACCAAAAAAGGGGGTTAGTGGGTTACAGATTGTTGTAATAAGCCATAAAACCAGTGTCTTTATTAAGACTGTGAGTTTCAGGGTCTCGGAAAGTTATGAATTTAAGCTTGCAGGCTTGCTTTTGGAAAGCCTTGTGTAGGTTTCCTTGGAGGCTGAGGGCTTAGAGCAGTGGTTCCCAAACTTTTCGGCATCACGCCCCCTTTTAGATTTTTGAAAAACCCTCCGGCCCCCCCAACAGCAAAACTTGTCGATCAAAAAAAACTGGGGCAGCAAAACTTGATGGGGGGGGGGGGGAGGTGGGTTGCTTCGTGCCACCCCTGGAATTTCTTCACGTCCCCCAGTTTGGGAACCCATGGCTTAGAGGTCAGATACAGAGTGATCTTTTTGTGAAAAGTGACTCCCCCCCCCCCCCACAGGTGACAGGGTGGTTTTATCTTTTGTCATTATCTTGTGAGTTCATTGGAGAGTGTAGCTATTGGTTTCACCCCAATAGTTATCACAGGTGATGTGTGTGGGGGGGTGCACGCAGGGCCACATGCACCCCCAAAGCAGGAAGGGATGGCCAGCAGCTGACAGGAGGGCCAGTACCGGCGGCAGGAGCCCACTTTGTGCCCCTCTCCTCTTCGTGCATCCAACGACTATTGTCTTTGCAGGGGTCCTTTTGCATTGTACAGGCTGAACTTTTTTTGGGGGGGAAAAAAAAAAACCTTTGGTTGTGGTTCACCCGGAGGGAAGGAAGGCTGTCCATTTGCAGCTAAATTCCCAATTCGTTTTGGTAATGATGATGAGGTTGGGAGTAGTAATTCATTTATGCAGCGGAACTTGGGACCACTGTTCCCTCTAATTCTCCCCCCCTCTCCTCCGCTGTGTATGGAACAAGTTTTGTTCCCAAGCATGTGTGGGTGTGCACCACCCAGAGAACGCATGCTGCTGGCTGTGGGCACTCTGCTAATCAGCAGGGTGGCATTTGGATCTCTCCCGGGTGGCCTCCCAAGCACTCAGCTTGTAGGGGAAACAGCTTGGGACTTCTAACATCCAATCCCAGGAACTGCTGAACCTCTCCAGCAATGAGTTATCGAGCGCTCTCAACTTGCCGTGAAGTGATGAGAGCGTAGTGCTGACAGGAGATGCTCATCAGGGCATTTCTACTATATGGAGATACAAAACCCACCTAATAGCAGCTCACTAGCTGGAACCCTCATTTTCTACTGACGGTTCCCTGCTCCAGAAGGCAGAAGGAGCTCAAAGGATTCTTCCCAGGAGCTCACAATGAGTGAGCGGCTTATCACAGATTAAAATCAAACTCTTTTGTCTAACCCTTAAGCCTGCACTACATCCTCTTTGCCATTGTTTTAGCTGGACACTGAAAGGAAACAGGGCAAAGAGACTTGTTTACCCCACACCCGGGAGATATTTGCAAGGGCAGAAAGCCCTTAAAATACTGTGTGTAGTTATAAATGTCTCTGACTGCATCCTACCTCTGGTTGTATGCTTGTCTGGAAAAATCACATGGCCCTCTCCAGCTTGCATTACCTAGTGTGTTTTAATGATATGCCATTGTAATGAACATGCTGCACAAGTGCTTGTAAAAAGCCAGAAGTCTTTTCAGACCCAACTCATAATTTCATCAAAAAACACTGTAAAAGTAGCCGTGCCCTTCATATCCCGAGGTGGGAAAGGTGCCGGAGATTTATGCCTTTCCTTGAACACGCAGATTTATAACCGTGTGTAATGTACATTCATTTCATCCATATTTATAACTGCATTGATGCAAAGTCTGGTCTCCATTACTTTAATCTATGTAACTCGATCATCAGAAATTTGAACCATAATTTTTAACACATATTGCAAAGAATTTCTTTTTGATTCTAAAAGAAGAGACGTCTCTTAAAGTCCCAGCTGCAATTACTTATTAAAGCTGAACTTCTTTCCTGGAATGCATGTGTTCTTCCACATAGTTTCTGTGCTATTCTGTCCTGCCTTGGTCTTTTTACCTCAGGATAATTCTACTACCCGCATTGTAAATACCTGGAGGCAAGAGACAGAAAGAGAAAATGGTTCAGTTAAGGATCATATTTGGGGAGAATTCCTGTAAATAAATCTTTTACATCTTAGCAAAGTGAAATCAGAAATTGAAGAGTCAGTGACAGCAGTAGCCTCTAGTCACTTAAAGTGAAGTAAAAAAAAAAAGAGAGAGAGAAGAAATTCAGGGCCAGATCAAAGACTCCCATTGACAGGCAGCAGAAATTAAACCCAGACTCCATTTCACAAACATGGGCAATTGACACTCAACACATGGTTAGCGTCCAGCTCTGGAAAATAAAACATCACTACTCGAAGTCCTGAATGGATGACCCTACACTGATGCTAATCAATTACCAGGTGCTGAGGAAGAGTGGAGTCTGTCACACCCAGCATGGCTGCAGCAGGACTTTTATCATTTCATTAGCACACTAACGTTACCGTACAGGAATGGCTGGAGAATACGGCATTAAAAATTGTTTCATCTAGTTCGAACACGCAAACAAGTCAACCTACTCAGGGTTGTCATTGTTTTTGAAAAATTGTCCCTTGCTCCTTCACTCAAAGTAACACTTCAAGTGTTTAATATTATTTGCTGCGTTTATTTTATAGCCCTCTGATACAATGGTGATGAGCAATGACGGTTAGGTTGTACTATTGATAATGTCCGCGACAATCAATAATTCTCCTGATGTCAGTAGAGTTCATATGGATTTACCTGCATGTAACTAAGGGCATGTCTACACTAGGAAATTATTTTGAAATAATTAAAATAGAAATAACTCTCAAAATAACAAAATTGAAATAGCGTTATTCCCCAAGGAAAGCAGGAGTACAGATTTTGAAAAAAACAGCCCATTGGTAGTGTGAATGCTCCACATATTATTTCAATTAGCCCGCTAATGTAGACCAGGGCTAAGAGCAGAACCTTGCTCCTAAGAGGAATAGATGATAGGAATATTCCTACTGGGCACATTATTTTGAAGCAGAAGAATTTTTTTTAAGTATTTTATAGGATTTTATTTTTTTTGAATTGCTCTTGATAATTGTTTTTGCTATTCCCCTTCATCGTTCCTTTTCCAGATGTAAAATAGGGAGAAAGTTAGCGAAGACAGAGAATAAACAAAAACGGATATTTTTTTTCATATTTTAGAGGTGGGTCTTTTTATTATTTTGAAACAAATGAAAATGATCCTTTTTTTTGGAGGGGAAGATCTGTTTCTGGTGGGAAATATTTTTGAGAGAAAACCTTTCCCCCGGCCTACAGAGTTGCACCACTGCTGTTTCACCTGTTTAAGGTCTTGAGGCCCATGGTGAAGTTTGCCTCTAGTGAATTCCATGGATTAGAATCTGAAAAAAGGGTGATGGTAAAATTAGGATGTGCTACACCTCCAACGAGAAGGTCAGGGCCATGCTTTAGCCTGGGACTTTGTCATGTGCCCAACTTTACTATTACGAGTAACGTAGTTGGCTGCAATGGAACTACTCATTCGCTCGTCGTTAGACATGTTCCTAAGTGCTTTGCCGAAATAAGCAATGCCTTTCTAGGCCTGGGTTTTCAAACTTTTTTCCTCGTGACCCCATTGAAGAAAATTATTGATGTCCATGACCCAACATAATGGGACTAGAGTGTAGACTCTGGGGTGGGGCTGAGGAGGAGAGCTTTGGGGTTTAGGAGGGGGCTTCAGCTTTGGAGGGAGGGCTGGGGCAGGAAGAGCTTACCTCCAGCGGCTCCCAGTCAGCGGGGGTGCTAAGTTACCTGACCCCCCCTGCAGCAACGACCCAGTGCTCAACATCCCACCAACGAGTACTGGGTTGCCCCCCCCCCCTCGTTTGAAAACCCCTGCTCTAGAGCCTAGTGAACTCTGTTGGTATAAGGCACCTATGCTGGCTATCCACAACAATACTGAAGGCTTGATTCAGCGCGGAATCACTCCAGTTTTACAATCCCAGGGCTGGAAGAGACCTCAGAAGGTCATCAAGTCCAGGCCCCTGCCCAAGGCAGGACCAATCCCAACTAAATCAACCCAGTCGGGGGTTTGTTTCACTGTTAGTTTCACTCCACCAGCCATGCCTCCGTTGCACTGCTGTAAAATTGGCGTACTGCACTGGCACATCAGCCCCTGTATGTTTACACTTTTAAAACTTCAACGCATCTCAGTTTCAGTAAGATAACGACCCCAGATGCAGTGGTTGAGTTAGGTCTGGACAAAAATATGCCAAAAAATTGTGTCAGGCATATCATATTGTTCTGCTTTAGACCTGCTTCTAATTTTAAGGCTGTGTTTTATTTCTTTGGTTACCAGCCTAGGACATAATAAGAGATCAGGTAACAGTAAGAGAAGTCATGTTTTGATTGGCTCATGAAAGTGTGGATGATGAGATGTGGACTTTGTGTCCTCAAAAGTGCACATCAAGACTTCTGGAGGCTGCAAAACTTAGCAAAACATCTCGAAGGAACAGCTTTTGCCTGAAGTGAAGTGTGTTATCTGCTCTGCGTTGGTTGGATAGCTCATGAGAATGATCCATCATCTAGAGCTGGTCAAAAGAATTCAAATTCTGAACAAAACTCACTAACATTGTGTGACTATATATATATATTTGCCATCTCTGCTGGCATCAGTTTTGCAGTAGTTTTAGTGCTAGCAGCGTCAGACGGTCTTCTCTCCTGATATCTCAGTGCCATAAAACGGTGCACTCTACAGGCGGCTTTTTGAGAAGGGGGGGGCGGGTTGCCGACAAAACTGCGTCCCGACTACTTTCACTTTCGACAGTGAGATCGGAAGAAGATATGCAAATTCCTATGGAATTTGCATATCCTATTTTGAAACTTCAGCGTAGTCTAGACAAGCCCAAGATGAGGACAAAAATAAGAAATAATGGAGAAGCAAAAAAGTCAACTGACCATTTCAGAACCCACAAAAGACTTTATTTGAGCAGCGAGGTCCACAAAATCGTTTATTTATCCTCCACGCCACTCCAGCCATCCCTAGACTATGCATTGCAGCAGTTGTTACTTTAACATCCCACCTTGTCGAGGCCAAACAGCACTTCCTCCTCTTGCAAACATGATGCACGATACTCCTTGGGACGAAGAAGCTACTCAGTGCCATATTCCTGTTGACATGGTGAAGTTTAGATACAGCTGTGGGGTGTTTAAAGACATCTAAATTTCTCTGCTGGTGAGAGGAGCCGCAATTTTTTTTTGCCAGTCGTCATGTTTCTCACAGCTGCTGTCACGCCACTTGAAAACAGACCCCAGGTGACCAGCATCCCAGAACCCCTTCTGCAAGCTGCCATATGTCGCTGTGGGTAATAGCTGACGCTGAACAGGTGTATGTCATCACAGCAGACCATCTGGAGGGTGGAGGATTCACAAAAGAAATGTTTTCAGGTTCCGAAACCTTTGGGAAGACTTTTTTTCCCCCCGAGTTAGCTCAGGAGCCCTGTGATTTGTATTTTTTGTTTTAAGGACATATTTATTTGGGGTGGAAAAAGGGGGGAGGTATTTTTAAAATATTTGTATTGAACTTGGTTCTGCTTATTTCAAAGGACTCTGACCTCTGCTATGCAGAGGTGGGCTGAGAAGGGCAGTACAGCCTCTTCCCGACTTACGAAAAGGTTACGGACCAAGTAATTGGTCGTAACTCGGTTCGTTCGTTAGTTGGACCCCATAGAGTTACACGCGACCACACTGTTCATAAGCGCAGATCGCATTCGTAACTCAGGGTCCGCCATTTACAACCACTATGGTTGTAACTGCGAAAGGTCGTAAGTCGACCATTTGCAACTCAGGGACCAGCTTTGTACTGTCGCTGCTGTGAAACTAAGGTTTGTGCCTCAGATTTGAGCCTGAATCACAATGAATGTTCAGAGTCAATGAAATCTTGTCAGTCCCAAATGGATATCTAACATAAGAACATAAGAACGGCCGTACTTGGTCAGACCAAAAGTCCATCTAGCCCAGTAGCCTGTCTGCCCACAGTGGCCAGCACCAGGTGCCCCGGAGGAGGTAGATCGAAGACAATGATCAAGCGATTTGTCTCCTGCCATCCCTCTCCAGCCTCTGACAAACAGAGGCCAGGGACACCATGGCTACGTCTAGACTGGCATGATTTTGCGGAAATGCTTTTAATGGAAAAGTTTTTCCGTTAAAAGTATTTCCACAAAAGAGCGTCTAGATTGGAAAGGGTGCTTTTGCGCAAAAAGTGCTTTTGTGCAAAAGCATCCGTGGCCAGTCTAGACGCGATTTTGTGCAAGAAAGTCCCGATCGCCATTTTAGCCATCGGGGCTTTTTTGCGCAAAACAATTCTTCCTTGTCTACACTGGCCCTCTTGTGCAAGTATTCTTGCACAAGAGGGCTTTTTCCTGAGACGGAGCATGAAAGTATTTGCGCAAGAAGCACTGATTTTGTACATTACAAAGTCAGTGCTCTTGCGCAAATTCAAGCGGCCAGCGTAGACAGCTGGCAAGTTTTTGCACAAAATCTTGCCAGTCTAGATACACCCCATTTCTGTCCCCTGGCTAATAGCCTTTTATGGACCTAACCTCCATGAAATTATCTAACTTCTCTTTACACTCTGTTATAGTCCTAGCCTTCACAGCCTCCTCTGGCAAGGAGTTCCACAGGTTGACTATACGCTGTGTGAAGAACTTTCTTTTATTAGTTTTAAACCTTCTACCCATTAATTTCATTTGGTGTCCTCTAGTTCTTCTATTATGGGAACTAATAAATAACTTTTCTTTATTCACCCTCTCCACACCACTCATGATTTTATGTACCTCTATCATATCCCCCCTCAGTCTCCTCTTTTCTAAACTGAAAAGTCCCAGTCACTTTAGCCTCTCTTCCTATGGGACCTGTTCCAAATCCCTAATCATTTTAGTTGCCCTTTTCTGAACCCATGAGTTTAACATATTTCATGAGTTCATTTGAGATTGCTGCAAGGGAATTGGAAAATAGCCATCATTCTGGTTTTGAACGTAACCTGGAAAGAAAACTGGTTGGGGGCGGTGTAGGGTACGTGTATAACTAGCGTTATTTTGAAATAACTTAGTCCGCATCTACACAGCAGGTAGTTATTTTGAAATAGTGTCAAAATACTGTCAAGCTGTAGGACTTCTTACTCCGACTCCTGTAACCCTCATTATATGAGGAGTAAGGGAAGTCAGACGAAGAGTGATCAATTTTGAAATACGTGCTGTGTAGATGCTCCCATTTTAGAAACAAGCTATTTCGAAATAAGCTACTCAATTGATGTAGCTCAATTTGGGTAGCTTATTTCGAGGTTAGCCCTGCTGTGTAGATACACCCTTAGATGTTGAGGGCTTACAATCAACTCTGAAATTTGAAGAGATTTATTTTGGATTCATCTCCAATAATGTAGGAAGATGGTTTTAAGTTGTAAGGTGGAGTTCTGGATGTAGATCCGCATCCAAAGTTTTGGGATGTTTACAACTGGCATTTTGATTCGGTTCATCATATATATAGTAGCCCAGTGTCTGAGAGTCTGTAACGCACTGTTGCTGAAATGCTGGCTGTTCCCTCTGGGCAGCGCTGTTGCTGAAATGCTGGCTGTTCCCTCTGGGCGGCGCTGTTGCTGAATGGGGAGTGTGGGGCCCAAACGGCCACTTGATCCCCCGCGGCGGCCCAACTGAGCGCCGCAGAAGTCAGCCAAGTGCCACAGTGGGAGGGGAAAGGGGGTGGGGCGGGGATGTGTGGCGTGACAGCGGCTCCAGGCCTCACCCCGTGGCGGTGAATGTCACCTCCCAGCCCCCCCTTCGCCTCCTGCTGTGGCGCTTGGCTGACTTCTGCGCTGCTCAGCCAGGCCGCCACGTGGGAGCAAGTGGCGCAAGTGACTGTTTGGGCTCCACACCCCCCATACAGCACAGGGAGTGCAGAGCCCAAACAGCCATTTAGGCTTCATGGTCCCCCCGAGTGAGAGGCAGGAGGGGGAGAAGAAGAGAGAGGGAGGAAGAGAGGCAGGAGGGGGAGAAGAAGAGGGAGGAAGGAGACTGACATGGAGGAGAGACCTGAAAAGCCCATCTTATGACGGGCTAATTGGCTAGTTATTAGAGAAAAGACTAAGTTATATCATTTGTATGTGGCTTGGAACTTACCCCCACATTCAAAGCTTTTTGGATCCATCAAGTTTTAAGGTTGCTCCAATATCTAATAACACTGAGTTATTGAAATGCAATAATTTTATCAGATTTGGTTTTTAGAATTTATATTGTTTGTTTACACTGCAGGGTAAATTATACATTATTTTCATTAAATCAAAGATAATCCAATATTTCTATTTTTGTTAGGTTTTCTATAGCCCTTTAAAAAACCAAAAATTTAACGTATAGATTTAAAATTAAAGCTGTGCTCCCTTTAGTTTCCTTCTATTATCTTCCTGTATAGCTATTTTTTTTTTAAGTTCCTGGTCCAGATCCCATAATACTCAGAGACCCTTTCCATTTCCTTCAATGGACTTTTCATCAAAGTGTCATTGCTTTAAGACCTTTATCTGTCAGTGTAAATAGTTGAGATTTTTTTTATATGATTATATTTATATTTCCATGTTAATGCAATGGTTGGTAATATTTAAGGTGGCTTTGTTTTTGGTAGAAAAAGAAAATAATTTCATTGACATGGGAAACCAAGTGACTTCACCTCCTTCCAATGGTCGAAGTGAATGAGACACTCCAAGTATGGCTTCAAACCTTATGCACACAGAAATGATTTACTAATGGAACCCCAAAGCATTTAATGTGTTTTCACCATACCATTGTTTCACCCTGCAAATCAGGCCAATCATTTACATACAATTGCTACTGCATATCATTTGTCAACTTGAGGCATTTGCTGAGAGATTGACTTTTGTAACAGTGGGTTCAACTAAGTTATAATTATTTGTATCCTGCTTAGCTGCTCATGCATTACACATCCCAGAGGATTTTGATGAAGGACCCACTATGCAATAGCATGTGACTGAAACATGCAGTAGCTGGAGAAAAAACCCATGGAGTTTCTCTTTGGAAAATTGCAGACGTAATCAGGAAAAGTGAGGGGGATTAGATGGCTTGAATGGCCTTGATTGAAAAGCCATTTCACCTGCTACATTGTACCGTGCTTCATGCATTTTTTTAAAAAAATTATTCATTCTTTTTAAAAAATGCAAATGAATTTCGTGCCTTATTTTCAGAAGCACTGAACACCTAGACCGCCAGGTGAAGCCAATGTTAGCAATGGATTCTTGGCACTTCAGATAATCAGGTCCCAGGTGTTCTTGATATTTGCTGGCCTATTTGGTGCTTGTGCACAGAACCATAAATTTCCCCTTTTCAGCAAAGGGGTAAAAGAAAGAGGGGGATCAATTCATTCCAAAGAGGAAAGAAAGGACGGAGTGGAAACTGGCATACGGGTCCTAGTGCCAAAATGTAAGAACCAAAATGGGACACTGAGCAGAGGAACCCAGACAGCAATCACTGCTCCACAAAAGAGACCCATGGGACCTGCCCAGAGGAATTCTGCCTATTTGCATTGAGGGAAAAGTGAATGAAAGTGGGCCCCACCCCAGATACAAATAACTTGCCCATCCAACCTTCTTCTCCCAGACTGGTAAATGACTATCTTAGCCAGCGCAGAAGGAGTGGCAGAGGCATTTCTGAGTCTCCATGGGCCCATAGAGAGGGAGTGCATAAAGAAAAATGCAAGGAGATGTGCAGCCTCATAAGAACATAAGAATGGCCGTACTGGGTCAGACCAAAGGTCCTTCTAGCCCAGTATCCTGTCTGCCGACAGTGGCCGGCACCAGGTGCCCCAGAGAGGGTGGACCGAAAACCATGATCAATCGATTTGTCTCCTGCCATCTCTCTCCAGCCTCTGAAAAACAGAGGCCAAGAACACCATTTTATCCCCTGGCTAATAGCCTTTTATGGACCTAACCTCCATGAGATTATCTAGGTTCTCTTTAAACTCTATTATAGTCCTAGCCTTCACAGCCTCCTCTGGCAAGGAGTTCCACAGGTTGACTATACGCTGTGTGAAGAACTTTCTTTTATTAGTTTTAAACCTTCTACCCATTAATTTCATTTGGTGTCCTCTAGTTCTTCTATTATGGGAACTAATAAATAACTTTTCTTTATCGGCCCTCTCCACACCACTCATGATTTTATAGACCTCTATTATATCCCCCCTCAGTCTCCTCTTTTCTAAACTGAAAAGTCCCAGTCACTTTAGCCTCTCTTCATATGGGACCCGCTCCAAACCCCTAATAATTTTAGTTGCCCTTTTCTGAACCCTTTCCAAGGCCAAAATATCTTTTTTGAGGTAAGCTCCCCCTTAGTAAGAGCTGCTGCAACCCGGAATGCCTCTGGGAATTTGCCTCTTACCACAAAAGAGCATGGTTTCCGGGGAGGGGGGGCGGGGGGAACCTCTCCAGCACGTCATAAACTTTAAGAGAAGAAAGGCCACTCATAATCATCTAGTGTTGATCTTCTGCATGTTGCAGGCTACAGACCTCTCCCACCCCTCCCCTGAATACGTCCCTCACCTGCGGCTGAGTTGCTGAAGTCCTTAGTTCAAGTCCTTCCATTCAAGTTAGAGAGATTCCACCATTAGGCCCAGTTCAAATCAGCAAGTGATCTATGACCCAGCCTGCAAAAGAAGGCAAAATGCAACTCTCCCTCTCCTCCCCCCTCAAAAAATGGAGTCTCTGCCAATCTGAACTTGGAAGGGGGGCATTCCCTCCTGACTCCAAATATGGTGATAATTGGACCTTGATCATGATGAGAACCTCCAGTCAAACACCTGGAAGAACTTCTTTGTAGTAGCTTCGGGTGTGTCTAGACTACATGGCTCCGTCGATGGAGCCATGTAGATGAGTTTACTAGACATAGGAAAATGAAGCGGTGATTTAAGTAATCATTTACGTCAAAATGGCCACCACGCTGTGCCAATCAGCTGTTTGGCGACACAGCACGGTAGTCTGGACATGCTGCGGTCGACAAGGGAAGCCCTTGTCAACCGCTCCGTTATGCCTCGTGAAATGAGGTTTACTGGAGCGGTCGACAAGGCCTTCCGTTGTTGACCGCAGCATGTCCAGACTACCGCGCTGTGCTGCCAAACAGCTCATCGGCACAGCCCGGCGGCCATTTCGATGTGAATGAAGTGGCGATTATTTAAATCGCCGCTTCATTTTCCTATGTCTAGTAAACTCATCTACATGGCTCCGTCGACGGAGCCATGTAGTCTAGACATACCCTAAGAGTCTATCCCATCTCTAGCCACTAGAGATACTTGCTAATAGCAGTGGTGGATGGGCATTATGGCATTGGAGGTTACCACCTCTAACCATCTTCTCCACAAACATATCAAGTTCCCTCTGGAAGCCAGTAAGGTTTTTGCTCCCTCTGCTCCCCTTGGGAGGTCATTAAACCTTTGTTTAATTTTTATCCCCCACTTATTGCTTGGTAATTTAGAGCCACTTGTTCTTGTGCCAGCATTGTCCCTTGACTCAAATAGCTCCTCTCCCCCCCTTGTGTTTATCCCTTTTGTGTATTTATAGAGAGCAATCATATCTCCTGTCAGCATTCATTTGGTTAGGCTGAAGAAGCCAACCTCCTTAAGTCTCTTCTTGTAAGTCAGGGTCTTGATTCCTCTCATCATCCCAGTAGCCCTTTTCTGCACCTGTTTGTTTGAATTCTTCTTTCTTAGACGTGGGGACCAGAACTGTCATCTCTGCTTTAACCAATTCCCTACCCCATAGTTTGATTCTCCTATTAGCCGTCATCTCCTCCGAGGTAGCCAATAATTTCCCATGTGGAACTGAATTCTGATGCTTTGCCGAAATCCAGGTAGGCTAGACTACACATTTGGTTGTCTCTTCAAAGCAAGAGATCAGGTTGGCCAAGCACGTGCTGCCTTTTGTAACACCATATTGTGCTTAATTCTAATCATCTCTTGCCTCTGTCTTTAATTACTCTTTCCAAACTTCTTCTAAGGCTTTGCATACTGCCAGTGTATGCCCCTGGTGGGCTGTGGAGCCATTATGGAAAGGTGTCAGGTTGATGTAGCTGTAGAGGAAAATCATTTCTTTCTCTGACGTGGTCAGGGGAGCCAACTGCCTGCGCAGGCCCTTGGGCAAGGTCGGGGAGCATCTCTGTGCTCCCAGAAGGGGTCGGGCCTGAAGCAGAATGGAGGGGGACAGGGGCTTGACGTGCCCCATCTGCCCTCAGAGATGTACAGAGTGCGTGGCAGTCTGGTCGTGATTTAAAGGGCCTGGGGTGGCAGTTGGGAATCCCTTTGAATCAACCGTCCCTGGGGCAACTGCCCCATTCATTCCACCCTTCCCCCATCAGGGGCCTGCACATGACCATTGGTAGCATCTTCCATTCAGTGCAGAAAGGACCGAGTCAAAACATGAACCCGCAAGGTCATTTAGTCCTTGAACTCTGCTTAGACAGTTGATCAACTCAGAGGCGGCCGGTGTGAGTGTGTGAGATGTGGAGATGGCGCTGTTACTAATTCTATTCCAGTAGCTCTTAGAACGGGGGGGCGGGCAATAGTTTTTTTTACCGAGGGCCACTTCAGAAATTTGTGAAGTGAAGGGGTGGAGCCTCCAGCGGAAGGGGCAGGGCCAGAATACTTCCCTACTTCCCCACTCACAGACCATGATTGGTCTGGCGGTGGGGGAGCGCGTGAAGCCATTGTCTCCCCCTCTCCCCAGAGGTTCCCCATAGGTGCCCATTTTCTTGGCGGTGGGAGGAGACTTCACACACTCCCACTTCTGCCCCCAGGCCAATCACGTCTCCTCTTCCCCTTCTAAGCACCATGAGCTCCTGGCAGGGTAGGGGCAAGGCGGAGGAAACTTCATGCGCTTCCCACTCCTCCAGGCCCTGATTGGCCTGGGGGCAGAGGTGGGAGTGGCAGGGCCTCCGTGGGCTGGAGCAACCCATTTGCCAGGCTGAATCTGGCCCATGGAGGCCCTTTTGCCCACTCTTGTTTTAGACAATCAAACTGAGATTGTGGCCGCCTGGTGCTCGTTGCTGTCCTAGCGTGTTGGAAATTTTCCTGTGGAGCAGTTTTCCCCAACAGCAAATGCTGATACAGAGAGATTGAAACGTTCCGAGGGAACATCTCCGTTCCATTGAAGCTTGTGACAGAAAGCAGGAAGGCTGGCCCGGCTCCCTGCTGGGCTTCCTGCCAGCTCATCAGGCTGTTCCTACAACCTCCCTGGTCTTCTTGACTCTCAAGGCATTTGGCTGGCCTAGCAGTTGGGCAATTTGCAGAGCCAGCCAAAAAATTCCATTTCAATTCTCCCCAAATGGATTTTTTTTTTTCAGAACGTAGTGCCCATGAAAAATGTCACATTTTGGGCTTTTCATCATGATTTGCATCTGGCGTTCTCTCCTCAAAAAAAATGTGCCACTTCTAGGAGCCAAATTCCACTTGCCAGCCAGCTCTTGCTGCTCTACAAACACAGAGGGTATGTCTAGACTGTGGTGCTATTTTGGGGGTATCCCAAAATAGCTATTCCATGTCTTTTGAACTAGCCCATTATTTCAAAATAGATTTCAAAATAATGGGCTCACTCTCCCAAAGTACCTGTAACCCTCGTTCCATGAAG
Organism: Pelodiscus sinensis; assembly: GCF_052426305.1. Taxonomy (NCBI): domain Eukaryota; kingdom Metazoa; phylum Chordata; order Testudines; family Trionychidae; genus Pelodiscus; species Pelodiscus sinensis. The sequence goes on from NC_143057.1 coordinate 6,611,822, forward strand.
GGTTCAGAGACGTTTTGGAATAGCGGTTTATTTCAAAATTTGGCACTGTGCAGAAAACACCAAATTTTGAAATGCGCTATTTTGAAATGAGATTGAAATAAAATACGCAATTTGTATAGCTCAAATTGTGTATCTTGGTTCTGGCCTACGGGTGCAGTGTAGATGTTCCCAGACAGTTCCTGCCCTAAAAAGCTTACAGTTTCAATGGACATATCAAAGTGTGGGAGCAATTAGCCCAACAAATTCAGTACACAGCTTTCTCTTCTTATAACTTAAAGCAAGGCAAAGGTTTGGCTGTGCCAGGACAATGGGATGTGCCTGGAATGGGATTGCGTCTCATAAAACCACACAGAAAAGAGACAATCACCAGGCTGGCTGTAGTCACAGATCCTTCCCCCATCCAGAACTGCCTCATCCTTGAGCCTCCCACATCCCAAACATCCTTCAGAGAGGGTGGGGGGTGCTGACGCTTCCTCCTCCGAATTCATACAGTCTGTTGCCCTTCATTGGGGAGTGAGGGAAAAGTGCATGGTTTGCTCCATTCCGCTCTGGCTGAGGGGGGGACGCAAGAGGCAGACAAATCTGGAACTCCCAGGGGACATACTCCCCTGCTCTGGCTGTGCCCACTGGAGCAGCAGTGGCCATGGAGAAGTGCTCCTCACCTGACCCCATCTGCTGTGGTGAGAGAGCTGGGGTTGCCCTCTCTCCTTGGTGCAGCCTCCATACTCCCCAGCCCTACCTCAGAGCAATGATTTAAGTGAAGCATGAACATTTTCATTTTATTTTCCAAAAATTAAAATATGAATTGGCCTAAGGAGCCAAGCAATAGTGGGTCAATCTTCTGGTGCAAAATAAACGTGTGTCAGCTGAAAGAACTGGGGTGGATGCATTCGGGATAGAATGTGGCTAGGCTCACCTGAAGGCAGAATAAGCATGTAAATGGGACCAACCCAAAGAAAAAGAGGTGCAAATGAACACACATTCAATATGTCGACCCAAAAGGGTGTTGTGGGTTTGGCAGGCATTGTTGCTGCTTGTTTTTTTTTTTCTCTTAAAAATGTACATCCCCTGGTGATAATGGAAACACATGCTTGCCGTAATCAGAATGAGCACATTGTACTATAGGGGCATGTGTGGTGGGCGCTAGATTGCAGCTGAAAAACAGGCCACTTTATAAGTACCTACATAGAGCTCTTGCGGTGCTCACTTCTGCAAATTTCAACCCAGCACTTTTTGTACTCTACTAACGTTGATAACTAGTCCCGGAGGTACAACATCAATGAATGAAGATTGCAGCCTCTTCCCAAGTGTTTATTTCAGTAGGGATTTTGGAGCACGTGAATTCCCTCTACTGCGAAAGGACTGGTGCCTCTGTGTGCAGGACACATCTTGCCCTCGGTAGACTCTTTAGGACTGAGGAAGCTGTAGCCATTACCGAGCAGCTGTATGATATGCCTGCTAGGGATGCGGCTGGAAGTTGTCATCTGCCACCAAGCAGAATCAAAGAGGACAAAAGGTTGGGGGTGGCTTGGCTCTCCTACAAATTGAGCTGCGGCGTTGCGTCTCACAACATCCGATAAAGTGTGTGGCCCTTGGATGACAGGAAAGGGCTCCGGGGGCATCTTTGAAGAGGCTTCCTGAGGAGACCTGAAATTGGCAAACTTCATGAAGTTGGACTGCAGCTCTGTGTTGGGACGGCACCCAAACCCAACCAGATTTTGAACAGATTGAGTATTCCATTTATTTCAGGCAAGATTGCTGAAGAACCCTTTGGAACTGCTGTCCATATTCGGATAGAAGTCCAATGTCAATTCAAAGACTAGCAACGTGCATGGGATACTAAATGCTGTTGTTTCCCCCCTATTTCCCTACTGTAACACAGAGTAACAGAGGCCTTTACCAGTGTAGAATATCTTTTTTTAGCTTCCCTTTATTGTACAGTTGAACCCTCTAGGGAGACTGGAACTAATCTGTGGCAACCTGCTATAAAACCTCTTGTGCTTCCATCTGGAAAATTAAGTAAAAAGCATAATCTTGCTGATAACCAAGCACAGCGCTCGAACTGAGTTTCCCATAGAAACCACGTGACAGGGAAAAGGAAGACCTGTGTCAGTTTTACGTCAAAACGGAGAGACTTCCTCCATAGTCTTACACTGAAGCAAATATCGTAAAGTTATAGGACTCGCCAGTCTTTAATAATAATGAATGTCCAGGATGATGAAAAGGCCATGTGGTGGCAAAACCTTAGGACCTCCCATCAGCAGAGGTCCCCATCGGCCATACAATTAGCAAGGACAGTGGTCTCTGTTGCAAAGAGTTCACAATCTACATGTCAAGTAAGAAGCAACAGGTGCAAGGAGCCAAAGGAGGTTGCAGTGGAGTAAGAGATAATAGATGAAGAGAGTTTTAGCAGGAAATCAGAAGTCATGAGGAATTTGAAAAGGGAAGGTGATTGTACTATGAAGCTAGACAGGTTTTTGCCCCCCAAACATTGAGTGTCATCTAACAGACAAAAGCGACAAAGGAGAGAAACAGCAGATTTCCAGAGGCAACTACACAATGCTCAGAATTTTTGAAAATCAGGCCAGTTATTTAGGTACCTAACTATGTACTGATATAGGAGCCTAACTTATAGACAATCCTGGCACTCATATTCATCATCAGCCAAATCGGACAAGACGTTGCTTGACTGATCGTGCAAATTCAGTGGGCTATAAATGCAGCAAAGCAATAAAACTGTAGGCAGTCATACTGTAGCTTGAAAGCTGTCTCTTCCCCTCAGGAGTAAAAAGCATCCATAAATGGAAGAAAGGGCGAAAGTTTATAAGATTCTTGTACAGAGTCCAATGGCACACGAAGGAAGTGGTGTAAGACCCTTGGAACTGTGGCTCACAGGAAAAAAAAACGAACACATTTTTTGTTCTTTAATTTATCCTCATCTTGATATTCATCTTCAACGGTCTGTGCTTGCAGAGAGCTGCCCCTACAGTGAGGGGGCTTGGCTTCCATGGGGCCATGGCTTCCGTGGGTCAGGGTTTTGGGCAGAAGGAGCAAGGCTGGGGACTTGCCTCCCCCAGCCCTGGATGCACCCACGACTGTAACTAGAGTTCTCAATGAGACTTAAATACATTTCAAATGTATTTATTTTTAATCACAATTAGACTTGCACACAGACCTGATGAACGCTGTGTCTTTGCTCCTGGTCCAAAACCTCATCTGCCCTGTAATCTGTTCAACGCAAAGACGGCCTTATGCTGTGCATTATGTACAACCCCTGGCGCTCCGTCTTGGACTGATAGGTAATTAATGATCCATGCTTTGTTCCCTTTGGGGCCATTGGCTAAATCCTGTGAAAACACTCATTATAGGATACTGTTTTGGATACAACTAGGAGAGCTGGCAACACTGTATCACGATTCTTGTGATATTTGGTGTTTCTTCTTCACACACCCAGTTCCTGGAGTCATGGGAATCTCATTTTCATTTGAAAACAAGCACGTTTTCAGCCCTCATTGTTTCAGAGAAAAGCTGGACAACAGATCCCCCAGGAAAGCTAAAATTCAACCCCCCTCCCCCCCCAAAAAAAGGCAAAGAAAACACCCACAGTGTGTTTGTTTAAACCAGTGGCTCTCAATCTATTTACTGCTGCATATGCAGCTTTCTCTGTGTTATGTGCACCACATCCATGCAATGTATATACTGTACATCCCTGAGAGTGTCACATGGGTTACAGCTGGTGCTGATTGGACCACATGCAATCGGTGAGCTAAAGATTGAGAACCACTGGTTTAAACCGACTCTGGATTTTTAAGGTGATGTCCTCGGTTGTCGGTTTTTTTAGTTGTAACTCACGATTTTTGGCTGCTTGTGGATGGCAATACTGTGTATGTTGCCCTTACCAAAGAAAAATACGACTGGGCATAGGAAACTCCCTGATGGCAATGAAAGAAACAAGATGGAAATAAACTTATTTTTATGCCACATTTATGCTGTCCCCCTATTTGTACCATTTCTTTTCATTTCCTCTCCCTGACCGTACGTCTGCCAGTGCCAAACTTCCCTTTCTTTTCACAGCTCCCTCTGTTCTGATATCTGAGGCCCTTTTGTGGCTAGGCTCTGGCCTTGTTTATTTTTTTAATTCAGATTCGATAATATCCCCAAATTTGATCATGGTTGAATTTACACCAAGGAAATATCTGACAAGGATAAACAGGAAACCTACATGAATTATACACAAAGTAGTTTCATCTTCCCATTCTCCACTTTGGGCAAAAGAGCCCGCTGGATAGCTCAGCAAATGTCTTAGATTTATTTACAGCTCGCTGCAAGTGTCAGAGTTTGAAGACTTCCCATTCATTATAAAAAGAACTCCCATAGGCCACCACGCACTGCTACAAGTGACTAATACATTTCAAAGCTCCTTAGATGACTAGGCTAATGCATTTCAAAACAATTCAAGGAACTTCCGTGATTGATGTTGAAGATGGAGAATCAGGCTCCTGTAAAAGCCATCTGTATTTATTTGGAGTCTTCCTTCTACTCTGAGCTCTGATAAGTCACTTTTTTCAAGAGAGTTTTAGCTCATTTCAAAGGCAGCTTCTGAGGTCACCCTTCCATCCTAGAATCATAGAACACTAGAACTGGAAGGGACCTCGATAGGCCATCAAGTCCAGTCCCCTGCCCTCATGGCAGGACCAAGCACTGTCTATATCATCCCTGATAGAAGTCTAACCAACCCACTCTTAAATATCTCCTGTGATGGAGATTCTACAACCCCCCCTAGGCAATTTATTCATGTTTAATCACCCTGACAGGACGTTTTTCCTAATGTCCAACCTAAACCTCCCTCGCTGCAGTTTAAGCCCATTGCTTCTTGTCCTATTTTCAGAGGTTAAGGAGAACAGTTTTCCCCCCTCTTCCCTGTGACACACTTATAGATATCTGAAAACCGCTATCATGTCCCCTCTCGGTCTTCTCTTTTCCAAACTAAACAAGCTCAATTCTTTCAGCCTTGCCTTATAGGTCATGTTTTCTAGACCGTTTATCATTCTTGTTGATCTTCTCTGGATTTCTCCAATTTCTCCACGTCTTTCTTGAAAAACTAAACACAGCACTCCAATTGATGCCTAATCGGTGCAGAGTAGAACGGAGGAATGACTTCTCATATCTTGCTCACAACACTCCTGTTCATGCAGCCTAGAATCATTTTGCTTTTTTTGCAACAGTGTCACCCTGTTGACTCATGTTTAACCTATGGTCCGCTATGACCCCTAGATCCCTTTCTGCAGAACTCCTTCCTAGACAGTCACTTCCCATTCTGTCAAATCTCTCTTTGGAAAAATCGTCAGCCTGAGCTGGGACGGGAGAGTTCTAGAAGGAAGCAGAAGTGTTAACTAATTAGTAACTGTTTCTCTTTATTTCATATCTGTAGCATTAGCCCCATTTTATAGATAAGAAACCTGTGGCACAGAGAGGCAAACTGATTTGCCCAAGGTCACCAAGCAGGACTCAGTCGAGTGCGGGATCCCCCAGGAGACCACCCTGGCTCCCCAAGGAACATTGAAAGAGTGGTTGGAATTGTGGGTTTGGGGTTCATTAATTGGAGAGTGTATTGTTTTGTCAGGATGATGGGAAGATCTACTTTGTAGTGGAGGAGACATCCTCTTCATCAGAAGACTTCCTCCAGAGGTGGTCCTCTCCAGTGCATGAGTAGAGGAGGAAGCAATGCTGGGGACAAGACAGGGTTGGTTGGGCAGAGCTGGAAGGCAAGAAAGGTGATCAAGTCACTGAGGGAGAGTGGAGTGCATGGAGTGAAGTCAAGGGGCCACATTTTGCCCTCAGCTATCCCCATGCATTTAACGAACTCCACAAAGTAAGTATTTGGTACCATAATTTCTTGAACACGGAAAGGAATTTTGTATATTTCCATTCCCATTTTGTATTCAATATTCCTAACTGGTGGCTAAACAACATTACCCGTGAAGCCATCTCTTTCATGAAAGAAAACGTGAGTTGGAATTTTTTTTTTGAGAGAGATGGGATTTGTGTCTTCTCTCAACCTAGTCAGCTTTTTTCTTATTTTCTGTTTCAACGAAGCCAAAATGTTTTCCCTTTCTACTGCCAGATCTTTCAAGGGAAGCCCTCTTCCTTTAGTTCTTCACACCTGTATGCTAGATAAGCTTTTATTGGTTCAGGCTCGTGGGAAACCTGGGTGTCCTTCTACTTGGAACCTTATTGGAGACGTTTCTGCTGAAGCACGAATCACGCTAACATGGAATCTTAAATTCAGGGCAGGGGAAGGAATGACTGTGTCATTTGGGTTGTCAGTAAGATATTCCATTCTTGATTCTCATCTGTCACCTACTTAGTACCATTTCCAAGCTGTCTTTATTATAATTATCCAAGTGGCCGTGACCTCTCCATTATACATTCCTTTTGCACTTCCTTAGAAAAAGGAGAAAATTCTAGAATGCCTTCCAATGGAGTGGCATGTTGAAAAATCGGGGCAGAATTTGAATTTCGGCGTCTGTTTTCATTAGCAATCCTTGTGTGGGATTGAGAACCACCCCCCACCCTCCGCATGACTCCTGATTTGAAAGCAATTTGAGCATTAAGTGACCAAACCACCCCTTTGCAAGTGCACAGTTATCAACAGTTGCAAATGCACAGTAGAAACGGAGCAGGAGATGCTTGCTTGGGTTATGAAATGTGGTGGAGTTAGAGTTACACGCTAGGGATTTGTTCATTTTAGCAAACCTGGCAGAACCTTACTGTGACCTAAATAGAGTACCTTGCTCTACATAAAGCATGCATCAGGGTATTTCTTGATTTATTCATGAAAGGTTTGCTTTACAAAGGCATTTGGAACTGTGTAATCTCAAAATACATGATACATATAGCTTGCTGCTCTGTTGGCATTTGCACAAATTGCTTTGATATATGGCTGTAACGTATGAAAGCACAGCAAGGCCAATTTAAATACTTGATACTGGAGTAAACTGGTTAAACGAGCAAATTAGATCCAACCTACAGATTTTCTTTTTTTGCTACCTCTTAGAAAAGGTTGCCGTCTCACATGAATAATTGATGAAGGGACGGCAAACCAAACATTTTAAGTGGATAAAATGGTCCGAGATTAAATGAGGAGTTAAAGAGCCAGATGCATCGCGGGTGTAAATGGGCATGGCTCCTTTGATGTCAGTGGTACTATGTGGATTTATACCATCTGAGGATCTGGCATCTAATATTTGTCAGATCAATTGACTAAACAAATCTGCTGCATCCTAATTTGGCCATTTCGTGTGCCTTGTGTCACCCTCTCTCGTGGAGAATAAGCGACTATTTAATCAAGACTCTGCATTTAGCAAGAAGTGTCCACCGATTATTGTTAAGAAGTCTCTTAACATTCCGATATGGTCCCTTCTGCAATATTTTTGGCAGCAGGGCAGATGGAGTCCGTTGCTTGCAAGGCAGCTTTATTTTGGAGCTTTGGAAGAAATTGGGATTAATTTATAATAAAATGAAAGTGACATTTGTAAAGATGGTAAGAGTGGACTGCCAGAATCCATTACGCTGATATCTTACAAATGTACTGGCGTTCTCCATTGGCAAGTTTATGTTCAAAACCTATCAGCATTACTTGCTGAACTTATTGTAACTTAATGGCACGTTTCCAGAGTTTCTTAGCATGCCAAACATTTTATAATAGATGAGACTGCGCAAAAGTTGTTAATCTCCGCTGTGCAGGTCTGCATCATGCTGCAACGGGAATCCTACTGGCTTTCTGTAGTAGAGGAAAGAAGAGAACCAACCCTGTCCTCCATGCTTTAATTCTGTTGAAGAATCAAAGTAGGTCAACGGTATTTCATTCTCATGGACACTGGATATATCCCGTTGTTGGCAGCTTTTGAAAAATGCCAATTGCAGCCTCATTCTAAATTTAGTACAAGACTCCTAAAAGCTGATTTATATGCATGAGATGGATTCAGGTCTGGTTGCTCCTGATGATCTTTTGTAGATTTGTGAGATGGCAACCTAAAAAAGTGGAATACGCTTTCTGTTCCACTGCAACATGCACTCACCTCGCTTCCTTTTTAAGAAACATTTATGTCTTTATCTTGTAGTCCTTCAGTTATTATTCAGGTAGGGTACATCTAGACTCCAGGCTTTTGTCGATAGAAGTTTTGTCAACAGATACCGTCGACAAAGCTTCTGTCGACAGAGCATCTAGACTACAGCCGGTTCTGTCGACAAAGCAAGCCGCTCGAAGAAAAGAAAAACAGTTTTATCAATTTGTTCCATAAGAGTCTGGTAAGAAGGAATGAAGAGCAGTCCAGACAGTACTTCCCTTTATACCATCAAGCAGTCGCTTGAGGAAGCTGAAGATATATGTGCTGTCCCAATAGGAGCAATCTCTGAGGGGAAAAATCTCTGGCACCATGCACTGGGCATGCACACACCAGAAATAGAATGGAGATATGCAACACATCTTGCACAACAGTTACAAAACAAGGAACAGGGGCTCTATTGGGTTAGTGCTTGTGGTCTGACATAGACCCCCTGGATCCGATTCAGACATATATGGAAATCACTTTATTTATTTCATTCAAAATATTACTACTGAGAATTAGATGGCTATGAAGGCCTTCAATTTCTCAGATAAAAATTGGAGGACAAATGCTACTAATAATAGTAGAGCCCAAATATTCCCAGAAGCGATAATTGTCAAATTTGCCACCAAATATTCACCCGATCAACAAGAGGTGATGCTGTTTTAGATTTAGTAATGATAACTTGTGAGGACCTTGTAGAATAACTAGTCGTAGAGGAGAACTTTGGCTTGAGTGATCATGAATAATTCAGTGTTAAGTTAAATGGAAGATTAGGATCCTTGATTTCAAAAGGGCAAACTTAAAAATATGAAGGGAATTAGTTAGGGAAGTGGTCTGAACTGAAGAATTTAAGGATTTGAATGTGGGGAAGGCTTGGGATTAGTTTCAGCAAATTTGACATGAAGTATCAGGGGGACTGTATCCCAAGCAAGGGAGAGAAATTGTACAGCAGGTTAGCAAGCTGAAATGGAGGAACAAGCATCCCAGGTTATTAAGAGCAAGCAAATGTACCACAAGGAATGGGAAAAGGGATAGATGGGCAAGAAAAGCTACCTCTTGGAGGTCAGAAAGTATATCGGAAAAGTGAGAACTGCCAAAAGTCCGCCGGAGTTGGACATTACGAAGGAAATTAAAATCAATAGTGAAAATCCCTTTTTCTATGTAAGTGAAAAGGAAACAAGATCAGAAGTGTGACTGCTGAATGTGGAGGATGGGGTGGAGATTAAAGATAACCTATGTGTGGCACAACACCAGGGCAAGAACTTTGTATCAGCTCTTAATAAAGTTAATGAGGAGGGGTCAGTGGCAAGATGACAAATGGGAAAAAGGATATGGAAGCAGAAATTACCACATCCTGCGCTAAACTCCAATAGCTTTAATGGGACCAAATCCAGATAATCCTTACCCAAGACTGTTAGGGCATGTCTACACTAGGAAACTATTTCGAAATAACTAAAATCGATTTAATAACTCCCAAAATAACAATCGAAATAGCGTGTCCTCACTACAAGGAAGCCTCAAAATTAGTCTGAGGCAGGCTCCATTAATGTGGACGTGCTACCTCGACTTAGAGCCCCAGGAAGCACTGGGGAGTGATTAATTCAAATTACTCTGGGGAAGGGTTATTTTGAAATAGTGGCACTGGAAAGCCCACACTACCACTATTTTGAAATAACTATTTGGAAATTAGTGTTAGTCCTTGAGGAAAGCAGAAGTACAGATTTTGAAATAAGTAGCCCATTATTTTGAAATAACGGGCTTGGTAGTATGGACATGCCACTTATTTGACATAAGGGGAGGGGGTTATTTTGAAATAAAGCTCTAGTGTAGACCAGGGCCCAAAGGAACTGGTACATAACATTGCAAGCCCAAAAGAAAGTTTTTTTTTAAATGAAGCTGTAAACTTGAGACTTATACCTTATGACTAGAAAATTAGAAATATAGTACCTATAGTACCAAATTAGTAGTACCTATATTTAGGAAAGGGGGAAAAGGTGATCTGGGAAATGGCAGGGCTGTTAGTTTGACCTCAGTTGTATGCAAGGTATTAGAAAATCTTTGGAAGTAGTTAAGGGCATTAGAGATAAGTAGTAATTTGGAAAAAATACAACATGGTTTTACAAAAAGTACATTGTGCCAGATCACCAATTTTCTAGACAAAGGGAAATGCAATAGATCTAATCTATCTGGATTTCAGTAAAGTATTTGGTACCATTCCACCTGGGAAATTAGTTAGATTGAAGAGGATGGGGATTAATATGAAAATTGAGAGGTGGATAAGGGGACTACAATGGGTCAGGCCGAAAGGTGAACTGTTGGATGGAAGGGACCCTCAAGGGTCAGTCAGTCTTGGGTCATCTTATTTATCATCTTCATTAATGAACTTGGAATGAAAAGTGGGAGTGTGCTTCCAAACTTTGCGGATGGCATGAAGTTGGGTGGTAGTGCCAATATGGAGGAGAACAGAAATACTTGGATGATGTTGAAGATTTTGATGATCTTGATAATACAAGTAATAGAAATGTGACGAAATGCAGTATTGTAAATTTTTTCTGCAAGTTGGGGACTTACCAGTTGGACACACAACAGAGGAGGGGAAAGAGCTGGGTGGGTTGCTTGATCACAGCTTGATTGAGAGCTGTCAATGTGATGTGGCCACGGAAAAGCAAGGATGCATCAGACGGGATGCTGCCACTCAGGATAGTGAAGGGTTCGTATCATTATACAAGGTACTAGTAAGATGTCATCTGGAATTTTGTGTGCACTTGTGGTCCCTTATGACTGGAGCACATGCAGGGAAGAACTTTTAGGATGGTCAGAGAAATGGAGAACCTGCCTTATGAGAGGAGTCTTAAGGAGCTTAGTTTGTTTAGCCTAATCAAATGAAGACAGAGGAGGGATATGTTCACTTTCTATAATTATGTAAAAGGGATCAAAATGGAGGATGGAGGGGGCCAATACTGATGCAATAACAAATGGATATAAACTGGCCATGAGTATGTTTAGCCTTGAAATTAGACAAAGGTTTCTAACAATCAGAAGGAACAGCCTTCCAACAGGAGAGTTGGGGCAAAAGGTAGCATTTGTTTTAAGGCTAAGCTTGACAATTTTATGGACGGAATGATGGGACCTGCCTACAACGGGCTAGGATCCATGTTAGTGTACATCTGAAATGGCTAGTGATGGGTCATTAGAGGTGGAGGTCTGTACTAGGACTTTATTTCAAAATAAGCACCCCCCACGGTTGAATTTATAAGCAGCACATCCACACTACCAAGCCTGTTCTATTGAAATAATAGGCCTCAGAATTCAAAATCTGTCCTGCTTTTCATCAGGAGTAACGCTAATTCCAAAACAGCTATTTCAAAATAGCGGTAGCGTGGACGCGCCAGTGCTGCTATTTCAAAATAACTACTTCCCAGAGTAATTCGAACTAATTACTTCCCAGTGCTTCCTGGGGCTCTAAGTTGAGGTAGCGCCTCCACATCAATGGAGCCTTCCTTGGACTAATTTCGAGGCTTCCCCATAGTGTGGACATGCTAGTTCGATTTTGTTAAATTGGGAGTTAAGTCGAATTTATTAATTTCAACATACTTTCCTAGTATAGACATGGCTTGAGTTACTGCCGAGAATTGTACTGTAGGTATCTGCCTGGTGGGCCTCGTTCACATGTTCTAACTGATCACCTTGTTTGGAGTCAGGAAGGAATTTTCCCCCAAGTCAGATTGGCAGAGACCGTGGCCTTTTGTGGTTTTTTTTTGGGGGGGGGGTTGTTTTTTGCCTTCCTCTTCGGTGTGGAGCACAGGTCGTTTGGTCTAAACTACAGTAAATGGTGGATTCTCTAGCTTAGTATCTATATCAAGATTGGAGGACTTGAGCCAGAGATAACAGGCCTTCTCTAGAAGCGGACATGTGAGATTTCAGGGCCTGCAATGCTCAGAAAGTCAGCTGTGATTATTATAATAGTCCCTTCTGCCCTTAGCCTATGAGAGCAGCGCATATCTCCACTGCTTTGATGATCAACACAATCCACAACACACCTTTCAAGATCCATGGGTCGTACACCTATCGCTCACTGCACGTGATTTTCTGCATCCAATGCACTCAATGCCTCGGTAATAACAAATGCAACCATCACTACACTCTTGAATGAACTCACATACAAACATCACAAAAGACAAAAACACCCGCGGGGAGCACTTTCCCCCAAAGTGGCCACTCTTTATCTGATCTCTCAGCCTTCCTCCTCAAAAGAAACTTGCACATGTCTTTCAAAAGATGAGACTAAGAGCTTAAATCCGTAACTCCACTAGACACTAAAAATCATAGACTGAATAGAGATACTGGGTTTATGGCTTATTACAACAATCTGTTACTGAATATCCCACTTCCTGACAGCACCCTCCCACTCCACCCTATGCCTGGAGAGATGTTAATGGACCACTTCACCTTGAATTGTCCCTTGAAATATGTTATAAAACATGCAAATCAGGGTCACTGTTTCTTTCCTCCACAGTCTTGTCTAAAAGGAGGACAAGTGGTGGTTTTGTGTGTGTGTATTGCTTTTTGTCTCTAGCAGTTGTGTAAATTGTAGGTGTTTGAGAGTATAACCAGGACCTGCAAGGAGCGAGATGACATGAGCTACTTATGCTAAACAATCTGTTCCACGCTGTATTTAGCTGTGACACGACGAGTACATTTTCCAGATCTGAAGAAGAGCTCTGTGTAAGCTTGAAAGCTTGTCTGGCTCGCCAGCAGAAGTGGGGCCAATAAAAGACATTACCTCACCCACCTTGTCTCTCTGCAAGAATGGTAGTTAATAACCATTTTTTGGGCTGGTAAAAACAAGGTCCCGTGAGGCTAATCCCTTGAGAACTCCTTTAAAATGAACTAATGTAACTCAGTTAAATTTGACTGCCTTTGTTGACTTCCAGCCAGGGAACTCAAGGGTCAGCAAAAAAGTGAAGTTTCCCCTTCTCCAGCTACTATAAAAATAAAAAATAATGCTACCGATAACATGGGCTGCCCAGAACAATAGGGAACTGTCAAACTGATTCTGTACTTCATATCTTTTCATGAGACATGCTGTATAATACCATGTGATGATTCATCTGAAAGCACAGCAGACATCAAACAGAGCACAATGTCTTCCTTTTAATTTATTTTTTATCCATTCCTCGCTATGAGCAACTCAGGGTCAATTGTTTCTTTCCTCCACGGTCTTGTCTTAAAAGAGGGTTGCGGTGGTTTCTTGGTTTTTGCTTTTGCTTTTGGTTTTCACCTCCCACAGCTGTGTAAATGCTGGGTGTTTGGGAGTTAACCAGGACCTCCAAGGAGCAGGATGACATGAGGTTTCCATTAAGGAGCGGTATGTGGACAAGTGCAGAAAGCATGGATGAAGTGATGATAAAAACATACTGCAAAATGCAGAGGTATCAGGAACTAACGGGATGGGCCATGATTGCAGAAGAAGGTCAGTTTACACTTTATTTCCCTGCCCGTTTTTTGTCTTATATCAAACAATGATTTCAATATAATGTGGATTTTATAAGTGGCACATCAGAGGTGGTGGTGGGGAACGAAAGCCAGTCCTTCCACTTGGAAGTGACCCAACATGCTGGAGGAACAGTCGATGTGTTCCATCAGTTCAGTAGAGGTGGACATCAGGTTTAGGAAACATTTCCTCTCCTGTTGTGAATTCTCATCTTCCCCTCTTTCTCATGGAAAAACTTCAAGGCTGAAGTCTCAGCTGGTGTAAATCAGCATAGGACCATTGACTGCCAAGCAGCTATGCCACTTCACGCCAGTGGAGGGCCTGGCCCGATGCCAGAAGATGACATGATGATGCCAGAAGATGACATGACTCTTCAGCAGCAAGTGAATTTGGTGAGAATCGAGTTTAATCGTCTACATAACACAGGCCATTAAATTGCATCTAGTAATTCCTGCACGATCACTGAATGTTTAACCACAAACATGCCCAAAGTTGGCAGGGGACCGTGTGAATTTTCCCTGTGTGTTCAGCCTTGAATGGTCAAACGAGAGATTACTCTTTCCAGTCCTTCCAGTGAATGCCACCTTGGCCACAGGATCATGGTCAGGTAGGGATGGAAGGAGCCTCAAGAGTTCATCTTATCTCTCCTTGAGCTTAGGCAGGACCAGGTCTACCCAGACCATCCCTGATAAGCTGTTCTGAAAACCCTCCACTGATGGGAATTCCACAACCTACCTTGCTAACCTGTTCCAGTGCTTAGGTAGCTTCTGGTTTTATTGATTTTTGTTTTGTTTTGGTCACCACACTGACACTGAACTCTTCTCCCCTTGTATCTGAAGCTTTTGCTGGATGCAGAAGAGCCAGAGAATGGGAGATGAAGAGAAGCGACAGTGAAATGACAAAATGTTGTCCCTTTTTTTGAGGAGTAACGTTAGTTCAAACCGAGGGGTTTGATTCGAACTAACGTGGCCTGGAGTGCACTTCCTGGTTCAAAACAGCTGAGCTCTGAAACCGCGTGTGGGCGAGATTATGCTAATGAAGTGCGGGATATTTAAATCCCCGCTTCATTAACAATTTCGGTCGCCTACATTTGCATCCCTAGTTTGAACTAGGGTGCAAGTGTAGATGTACTTAGAATTTGTAAGGGGATTAGGTGGTCCCTTGACACTTTAAAATAGCGCCCACGGCAGCTGCATTGGCAAAGCCGGCCAGCAATGACAGACATGCTGGTTTTCCCCTCCTATCCCCAACGTGCGGAAGACAGAACCGACACTGCAATCGCACAACACAAACAGTCAGAATTTGTGGGGTCCTGCCTCCCAGTCACTCTGTTCTTGTTTCTCTGCTGATGCAACTGAGAGCGAGTGCATCCCTTTGCCTCATGGCCTGCCTCTTCTCTCCGTCAGGCGTATTCTGCATAAGGTTGCAATTTTCACACAGCCTTCGTGGCGGTCGATAAGAGCCGGAGTTGTGTAAGTCGATCTTCTCTGCCGTTCTGCCTCGCCCTGCAAGAGCGGCTGTGGGCTGACCGTTTTCCAAAGCCTCTGCGGAAACAGAAAGCTCCAACTTGCTGTAATATTATCTCCCTTGTGCCCAAGAGACTTCTTTGCATAGAAGAAATCCCTTTGCCCAGACACTGACGCCAGGTGGTGTGCTGATGTCCCGACAGTGGAATCTGATTTCCAGTTGGGTCGCTGTTCTCTGTCTATCTGAGATGGAACGTGTCTGAGCCAAAGGGCTGACAGAAATCAGGTGTCTTCACTTTCTAAAAGTAACATTAGCTGAAGGTCTCAGGTGAGACCTGTCTGCACTGATACAGGCAAAGATCTTTCCACTGGGAGTTTCTCCTTCTCTCCCCTCATTTAAGCATTGTGTGGCTACTTTGGATCCTATATATAAAAAGACATCATTCTGACAGTTTCAGAGGGATAGCCGTGTTAGTCTGTAACTGAAAAATTTTAAAACACAACGAATAGTCCTGCAGCACCTTAGAGACTAACAATGTAGGTGGTACCATGTGCTTTCGTGGGCACAACCCACTTCTTCAGATGAATGGAGTTAAGGGATCCAGGGTACAAATAAATAGCAGAAAAAGAGGGGGTTGGAGAGGGAGAGAGAAGGAAAAAATGGGACAGGGACCCAAAAGGAGGCAATTTCTGTAAAGGAGGGAAAAGAAAGGCAAGAGAGGAAAAAAAATGCAGAGGGAGATAAGGAGGTGAGGCGATGAACCAGCACAGATAGGGACGACTAACATGAGGGAGAAACAGCAGTACGCAGTTACAGGCAGTCGTGCGATAGTGAATTGATGGTCAGGGCAGGATGTTGCATGCCCCACTCCTGAGTCACCACATTTGGTTTTTACCTCAGATGTGCCAAGCCCACTGAAATCACATGAGAACCCTCAGGGAGGGCAAAATTTATTCTACTTCATCCCGAGGGCAGTGACACGAGAGCCTGGAGAGATAGAAGAGAGCAAGATTGTCTCATCAGTAGCCGTACAAGGCCTGGTGTTTCTTCAGGGGATGGAATTTGGCTCACTGCACGCTCCACACAGACGTGCCTCTGAGGGCTTGGTTTGGCCCCAGAATCTTGTTGCTGTAAATGAATACTGTCAAGCTTCCAGCAGCCAGCCTCTGCCTTTTTTCCCTGCTGAATCAATTGGCCAATTTGCAAGCATAGTTCAGGGGCCGGGGGGACGAGAGGGTCTCGTTATGAATCTGAGAATTCCTAAAAGAATAAAGAGAGCGAGTTGGAAAACCAGGAACAGCATCAGACGTGGAAAGAAATGTCCTCTTTTTTTCCTGACCTTCGGAAGGCACGCAGGAAGACACTGCTAGAATGCTTGGAGTGTGTACAGCTGCACTTGTGTCTGAAGACCCTGAAAGCCCCATGCACAGTATTCAGCCGGGATCTTACAATGGAGGAGAAACACTTGCTTTGACACTGCATTTGAGAACAGTTTTGTAGCATGAGTGTAGAGCCCTTCATTTGCTGGGAAAGGGAAGACAGCTGTGGCTGTCTTCAGCTAAACTTGCCATTCTCTGTGTGATAGTGTTTATTCATTAAAGACAAAAGCATGTTTACTGTAGTGCTGCAGGTGGCATTGCTTATTAACCAGGGGACCTTAACCAATCCTGAATGTGTTGAGCTGTTTAATCCTCCTTCTCCCCCAATCAATCACCAGCATTGTCTAGGATAAACCGTGCTTCTTGGATCACAGTGTATTGCTTGAAACTCTAGGATAGTGTCTTGGAAACAGAAGTTTTGTATCGATTATGTCACTTTCCTGCTGCTCTTGTTCCCCATGTAGGAATTTTAATTCTGAGTGTGGGGGTGAATTATCTGTAACAATATCTTCTAATTCATGTGTATATTTTCCGAATCATCAAGTTACAAACACTGCAGTTCTGTAAATAATTTTCTTATACATTTCAGACAGGTTGGACCTGCGTCTTAATGCAAATAGTTTTTAAAGTCCCTTGCCTAATTTTCATCAGTTGTTCTTGATCAGCAGTTGACTTTGAGCTGACTTCTTTCTCAAAATAGATCAAATAAAGATTTCCCTCCTTTTGATTATAATATGGGTTCTGTTTTAAATAGGCTTGCTGAAATCAACACACTTTGAGCCTGTCACTTTATCTGAGACAGAAAATCCATATTCTTAACTATTATATCATTCTGCCATGTATTTCTGAGTGGGGTCTGTGAGGCAGTATATTGGTAATTATGTGACTTGGTTTGAGATATATAGTACAGAAAGGATAAGCAGGTTTTCCCTTATTGGTCTGTCTTCTGATGGGCCAAATTCTGAAGTCGCTACACAGTCCAAGTATTATAAGTAGGAGTTTTGCTTATTAAGAACTTTTTGTTCCAAAATATTTTTTCCAAGAGAACATTGGGAATAATAGCACTGCTTTTATCTGAATTAATTACACGATGTGGAATATTGTTATGATACCAGGGATCTGTCCCTTTTGTGGCTAGCATTTCAAGTTCTTAATCACTAAAGGTGCATCTACACAGCAGGGCTTAACTTGAAATGAACTACACAAATTGAGCTATGTCAGTTGCATAGCTTATTTTGAAATTGAAATTGGAAGCGTCTACACAGCACTTACTTTGAAATAGAGAACTCTTCCTCTGACTTCCCTTACTCTTCATACAATGAGGGTTACAGGAGTTGGAGTAAGAAGTCCTCCAGCTTGACAGTATTTCGACATTATTTCAGATTAACTGCCTGCTGTGTGGACGCGGACTAAGTTATTTCGAAATAATGTTGCTGTGTAGACGTACCTTAAGAAATTACAATTCCTGGCTAGGACACTAGACAGCATAATTAAGCACAGAGGAAGCTGAGCACAGGGGGAAGGGTTCTGGTTTGACCTTTTTTGGGTCGGTGGCCGCCGACCCACAGAAAAATCAGTTGGGGGCCCCACACAAGTGAGAAGCAAGAAACCCCACACAAACCCTCACTGGCCTGGCTCCTGGCTGAGAAGGAAGAAGACACTTTCCCACATTTTCCTCCCACACCAGAGTTTAGGGGGCCCAGCCTAGTAGATTTTGTGTGTTCCAGCCATGCAGTGGGGCAGCTGGAGGGAGGAGGCTTGAGCACTAGTGTGGGCTCCCCAGTGCTCGCGAGGAAACTCTGAGCCTGGGGGGCCGGATCCAGGCAAGCTGGGAGCTTCATCCAACCCCTGGGCCTGAGGATCCCATCCATGATGGGATGGAAAGAAAATATTTGTGGTGTTCTACTGCTAACTCTTACGCACTCATCCATAAATGAATCCAATCCCCACCCCCCCCCCATGTTCGCATAAAGTTTAATCTACTGGAGACTGAGTCATCATAATACTGATGCTGATATGGTTACTCTGTGCATTATGGTGGTTCCTAGAGGCTTCAACCCAGATCGGGGCCCCGTTGTGATGGGCGCTGTAGAAGTACATAATCTTTGTCCTTAAGCGCTTACAAGCCAGGCAGGCAAAGGGAATGGTTTTATTTGCACTCTGTGGATGGGAACGGAGGGAACATCTACTCAGATAGTGGAGGCTGGCAACGGTGGATCTACACTTGGATTGGTAGAGACGGATTCCACTCCGGTGCTTAAAGTAGATCTGTAGAGGTTGCCATTTGGGCTCTGAAGTCTTGAGAGTGGAGTGTTTTTAGGGCTGGAGAGCAAGCCCGCATCTGTCCACCTGGGCTCTGAAGCCTGCTCCCACAGGCTACGTATCCTGACCCTGAGAGATGGAATGACTTGCCCCAGCTCTCGCGTTTGAACCTAGTTCTCCTCTGCCCCTGTTCAGGGCCGTAACCACAGCAGTGGACTTGACACAGCTCTTATCTAAAGGGTTTCTGGGCTGGGCCCTGGAGTAGATGGCAGGATTGGCTCCCCCACCCCAAACTTCCCTTTCGCCTCTGGGGGAAGTGGCCTGGATTTTGTTACATCAGGTAGGGGGAATTGGACTATGGTGACCCAACTAAAGGGTTGGGGTTGTAAGGGCCCTGAGAGGGCGAAGACGTTGCCTCCAGAGAAAGAGCCTTGGGTGCGCCACTCTGTTCCGGGGTGAGGGCAAACTGAGAAACGTGACAGAGGGCATGGAGGGCGGCTGCTGTTGGATTTGTACCCGGGATGGGATTTGTTTTATTTCGCACGCAGATTGGGAGTGATATGGCTGGAGGGCTGAGTCACTGAAGAGTCATGGACAAAGAGAGAGTGAGGGGCACACACTCAGACAGGGCACTCGTGAGATGGGAGTGTGATTCCATTACAGGTAGTTTAGGTGGGACATCAGGAAAATCTTCCTGGCTGTCAAGATGGTTAAACACTGGAATTAGTTGCCTGGGGAGATTGTGGAATCTCAGTCGCTGGAGTTTTTAGAAGCAGGTGAGACAAACACCTGTCAAGGCTGGTCTAGAGAATACTTAGTCCTGCCATGAACACCAGGGACTGGACTAGATGACCTCTCAAGGTCCTTTCCGGTTGCATGATTCTATGAATATTGCATTTGACTTAACAGAGCAACTAGTTACATTACAACACTTTTAAATATTACGGCAACCCTATTTCCCAAATATATACATTATCTTTCTGGTGCTCCATTTACTGAGAAGCTCACCTGAATATATATTGCTCGAAACTACTCCATAATTATTAACATGCATGCTTACATTCGCTTGAATTGTGCAAATTTAATTTGAAGGATTAATTTCTGAAAATATTCAGGAAATCTACATATCCCAGACATAATTATTATTGATATTTGCCCAGCGCCTCTTGCCATTTTCCTGCACTATTACAAACTGTACAGCACACGACTGGAGAAATGGCTTCAGCAGTTGCTGTAAGTACAATATGCATTGATCGATAAATGTTCAGGCGTACAGAAGGAAAACAAACGGCCTTGCTGGGGAGATGAAAGATCACATTTTATTTAGTTATTTGGAATGGGATCTGCACAGATAAATCCATACCCAAAATGTGGCAGTCCGTTGCAATAAAGATGAATGCTATTGCCAGGAACAAGTGAAATACAGATGAAATTGAAAACACCAATGAAGGGGATCAGAGACTTGAAGGTGCAAGGGGAGGAGTAAACATATAAAAATGTATCTCCTCCTCTCAAGAAGAGGTGAGCGCTGAATTCTCCACTCAGTATTGTTCACTGATTTAGAAAAACACATGCATGAGTAAGTAATGAGCGAGGAGATCCCCATACTCCATGTGCTGTAGCAAAGAATGAGGGAAAATGACTTTACTTGATTAACTTCCTTTTACACCATATCCTGGTCTTGTCTGCGAACAGGAAGACCAAGTCTCTGTAAGTCTATCTCCATAGCAACAACCTACCTCTTACATGATTGTTGGTCTGGGACTGTAAAACAAGCAGGGCTATGCAGCCATTTACTCCACCTCTAAAGTGAATGGGTGGAGCGTTGGCTCCATCTCCCATGTATGATAACTAGAGATGTTCGTTGCTGGTGAAAGGGAACAAGGAGAAAGTAGAAGGAAGTATTGTGCTGCCATTTCGTTTCATCACGTGATCCACTGATGGAATGGGGTTGCTGGCTGTGTAAATCTGCATGAATCTTGATGGGATTAGGTGTCTTGATGCCCATATTTCAGAGGGGGTCAGGAAATGTGCATGATGCGCTCAAAGCTGACTGGCAGTTCGCAATCTACTATATATTGGAGAGCATTTGCGTATCTGTATGTCTGTCTGCCCAGCTGTGTGTCTGTTCAAGAACTCCTAACAAACAGTAAGAGCTAGGACCACCATATTTGGGATGCTGCTTCCACTTCTCCTAACTTAAAGCAAGGGCAGGACAATGGGATGTGCCTGGAATGGAATTGTCTCATAAAATTGTGTCACAGTTATAGTGTATAATGACCGCAGGGGACCGGTACAGCTATAATCCCATTGACGCAGCTGTGGGGAGGGGAGGATAAAGGGACATCTATCTACTATCTGTTTGAGAAAGTGTGTCTGTCTGTCCCCCAGTGGGGGGACATGCACCCTCCCCTGCATGTGCCTGCTGCCATTGAGAGGTGTTTCTCGCTTGGCCCCAGATACTACAGTGAGAGAGGGGCTGGGGTTGTCCTCTCTCCCCTGGGCTGCCTGAATACTGAATGCCTCCTCCCCGGCCCCACCCCAGAGCCATGATTTCAATGAAGAAAAACAAAAATTATTTCAGTTAAGGACCTGAGCAATGCCAGGTAGATCTTCTAGTCATCTTTATAAATAAGGAATTACCTAAAAATATTCCAATTTTTCTCAGACCATTGATGTTCCACCGTGATTTAATCCAGATCCAGGATTGGGAATCAAGCTGAACAATTGTTGTTTGTACTCCCTGGGGCTCCGATGCAGCTACAGTGATATCTGTCCCTCTCTGACCACTGAAGACAGTGACATGGCTCACGCTGTGCCTATGGATGGAATAAGCTGACTTGCTTCGCTCATGAGCCACATCACTCGTGTCTCCTTTGTGACTGACAACCCAATAAGGCAAGCCGCCTGGCCGTAGTGTCACACCTCCAACAGCCGCTAGAACCCTGAAACAACAATCAGACTACACCCTCCCCCGAGGAGGCTGACACCATCACTGTGACTGTTTCTGTAACTCCACTGCTGTGTGGTTTGCTGTGCAACACTCAGGAAAAACAGGAAGGGTGCTTGGAAATGTTGCCAGATGGAACCAGCGGGGCTGACGGACTCGCTGGGTCCCAGGTTAAGGTGAGGAGGGGGCAGTACCTCAGGTAGAAGAGGGCTGGGGCTAACCTCCCCCGGGCAGCCTTCCGCATCGCCCAGAGAATGCCAGATGGGGCTCTGGTGGCCATTTAAAAGGTCCAGGGCTCCAGCCACTACTCAGTAGCCGTGTCTGTGGCCAGGAGCCCTGGTCTCCTTTGATTTGCCAGGTTCCAGACAGCACTTACCCCTTTGGCCCTCCTGTCAGCAGGCCTGGATGGAACTTAGGAGATACTGCCATTTTCATGGCCAGTGGCCAAACCACTAACACCCCCAATAAAACAACAAAGAGGAATTTGCCACGTTAGCGCAAGAGGATTTTTGGTCACACAATGGTGATAAGTTGACCCTAACGATTGAATCGTGTGGTCCTTGCTCCAAACTCATTGGATCTGATTCTCTATTCAGTTTGTAGCTCTCGAGTACTGACATTTTCAAATTTCCAAGTAGACTTTTTGCAACAATTTTTAAATGATGTTTACTTATGACTGCAATGGTATTAAATTGCCCACTTTGCAGTAAATGGTCTCCTGCAATGTTAACCACTTATGTTTAGCACTTCTAGCCCAGGGTGTGTGTACACGGTAGCGTTTTTCCAGAAAAACAATACTTGTGTTCACACTGCCGTTGAGTTCTTTTGACAGAAAGTCGAAAGAATGGAAGGGTTTTTCCAATGGTGGTAAGCTTCTTTCTATGAGGAAGAAGCCTTTTTCCAAAAAAGCTTTTTGGAAAAAGGCATGTGTGGACATAGGAGAAGGAGTTCTTTCGAAAGAAGAGGCCTCCAGCAAGTAACACAGGTGCCCTGGTGGCCACTCCATCCATACTAATCACAACTTAAATTCGAGATAGCATCCACATTGATTGGACGCTATCTTTTGAAAAAGCAGATCCCTTTTTTGTTGCGCTTTTACTCTGTGGATGCTCTCTTTCGAAATAATCTTTTCCAGAAGATCTCTTCCAGAAAAGCTGCTTCTGAAAGAAGTTTGCAGTCTAGACATAGCTCCATATTGCATTTAGCTTTGTCCAGACATGAGGAACAATGTGAAGTTTGAAAGATTGCCTCTTCTACCAAGAGATGTTGGTTGAATAAAAGATATGTGTACGTCCACCTTATCTCTCTCATATCCTGGGTTCAACATGGCTACCACAACACTACCATGAAACCCGTGTCATCTTGTGGATTCTCACACAAAAGTCGGAGCCAATTTGAAGTCAAACTGAGAAGTAGTCTCCTTTCAAATTGGTGTAGTTTTTCAAAGAATTTTTAAAAATGGAATATCATTCCCCTCACCCCGATAAAAATCAGTTTCCATCAAGATGTGAAAGTTAGAAGGTTTGTGTGGTTTTAATATTAAAAAAGGCCATCCTTGAAGTAGTTTTCTGGTGAAATAAAATACATGGGTCATGAAATGGCCCAAAATGAAATAACAGCAATATTGATGAGAGGCTCAGTCAACAAGTTTTCATTCATTGTGTACAGCTACGCTGGGCTGAGTTTTTCCAAAGTGACATGAGATTTTGGAATATTTAAATACTGGGTGAACAGCTTGAGACCTCTTGAAGAGACCTTTTCTTCACACCATGCACAGTCAGCCCATGGAACTCCTTGCCAGAGGATGTTGTGAAGACCAGGACTTTAACAGGGTTCAAAAAAAATTCATGGAGGTTAGGTCCATCAATATTTATTAGCCAGGATCGGTAGGAATGGTGTCCCTAGGAATGGTGTTTGTCAGAGACTGGAAATGGGTGACAGAAGAGGGATTATTTGATGATTACGTGTTTCTGTTCATTCCCTCTGGGACATCTGGCATTGGCCACTGTCAGAAGACCGGACACTGGGTTAGATGGATCTTTGATCTGACCCAGTATGTCTGTTCTCATGTTCTTATGACCTGGTATTCCATACATGCTGAGCATCCAGCCTCTGAACATAAAGCTCCTTTAAAAGGTATCTCAAATTAGGCACTTACAATTCAGTGTTACTTTTGGAAAATCTTGGCCAATCTCTTCATATTCAGTGTGTGTTTGAGGCTGCGCATACTGCCCAAGACCGCACAACTGCTATGTGCACGAGCACAGGCAAGTATCATGTGTGTTTAGGGTTGTGGGCTCTGTCTAGTGAGACAAGCTGCGGAAAGAAGAGCTTGTCGGGATTATTTCTCATGAGACAGGAGAACCCCAGGAATGGCTCGTCCTGAAGGCTGTGCACTAAGGATCAAAAGAATCTCGTGCTCCCTTGACAATAGAAATAATGAAGTCAGATTATCCGAGGAAACGGTGAGTCTGGCTTGCCTGTCAAGCTCAGCACCAGGGAGTGAAGAAGAATTAACAGAAAGGTCATCGTGAACACTCAGAGCAGGGGAGAGGGCAGGAGCAGCCACTGAAGACCATGAGAGCCAGTGCAGAGCTTGGAAGCATGGAGAAAAACAGTAGGAGTTCAGGGGAAATAAATACAATGAGAAAAAATTCAACACTACTAAAGGAAACCTGGGGGACGTTTCTCTACATGTTATGAAGACCTACAATGGCATGCTGATAGGATCCCTAGGGAGAGCACATCATCGACAGCAGCGCAGCGTTGCACATGCTGATACTATTAATAAAAGAGAATGGCTCAGATCACAGGAATTAATTAGTTTAGAACTGCGACTGCCAGGAAGGGAGCAGGCACGCCAGAGCCTCCTGAAGAGCGTTCGGATTAACAATTCTCTGTCTGGGGCACTGTTGACAGAAACCTGTCTGTCTCAACAAAATTCTGGAAGCGGCTTTAAAATTTCAAGTCCCCCCCACCCCCTCTACTCCCCATCAAACAGCAAGTGGTCTCTCAGCAGCGCTCCCACATGGAAGCTAGTAAATTTGGTAAATAAGGACTCGACACCGTCTCCTGCTGTCATGCGGAAAACTCGCCTGCTGTCGTGGAAATGCTTCTTTTCAGGAGGCCTCTTCTCTGCACGGAACTGCTAAAACACCTCGCAGGCCGAATCCAGGTGCGGCACACACCCTGCTCGCCTGCTGAGGTCACTGGGAATCGAGGGGCGTTCAGGTTTGAGACCTGCTACCTCACCCACTATCCCCCTATGTTATTTCATTCTAAAATAGTTCAGTGGTTTGTGCATTGAGCCGCTAAACCCAGGGTTGTGAGTTCAATCCTTGAGGGGGCCTTTTAGGGACCTGGGGCAAAGATGTCAGGGCTGGTACTTGGTCGTGCTGAGAGGGTAGGGGACTGGACTTGATGGCTTCTCAAGGCCTCTTCCAGTTCTATGCGATAGGTATATCTCCATAGAGTAAATATTTGATAGCATCTTTCCCCAGTGCACAAATAAACATCAAAATCCTACATGCCTTTCTGCTTATTAGTCAACAGAAGTGTGGGCCTGCCACCCTGTATTTCCAAGCACCTGAGTAGCTCAGAGAGCCCATGTCCGTTCCTTCACAAAAGACAATTTATTGCAGTGCGAGGTGATACGCCGCAGGGCCGTTTCATCGTCCAGCACTTCAGAGAGGAGTCTGTGTTTTACCATCTTGCCAGTTTTATCTCTGCCATCTGAATCTCATTTCCAGGGTAACCAAAGGTCCTTCTAATCACTGCTCTGGTGTGAGTGTATGTTGCTTCAATAGCTTGGGATTCTGCAGAAGTCTGGGGGAATGGGAATTGGGGTCATTAGTCATTTCTTCAGGGAAAACGCATTGGCACCTAATGAAATAATCAGAGATAAGTGAAGACGGATGAGAATGTCCTATCACTCAGTCTAGCCTGTCAAAATGCTGTTCTTGTATGATATGTCGATATCTATATTCCTCCATAGCCGGCACTGCTCTAAATTCAGG